>NC_064640.1:744795820-747195820 GCF_023864345.2 Schistocerca serialis cubense
GGCCTCACTTGACACTGACGATCACTGGGAAGAGGTAGAACTACCTGCAAATCTGGGACATTTCAAAGAATCAAGAATTGTGTGTACACAAGACTTCTGCAACTGCATCATGACTCAGATCAGCGATCGATTCACTTTTTAACGATCACTTGTCAATTGCACAATTGTCCAAACCGTCGTTGTTTTCGAAATATAATTTTTTTTCCCAGTAGTTGATTGTGAAAGGGAAGGGAGATACAGTACGTAAACGTTTGGCTAGAATGTGGTGAAACTGATATATGTTAGTTCCGATCGATAAACGTTTCAGCCTTTGCCAGTATGGAAACCACGAGCCCAGCCCGCCCTCGCCTGTTTTTTAGGCTCATCTGCGAAGCTTAGCTGTCTGCTTTGGAGCATAAAAAGCTAAGAGACACAATGCTACCAACATACTGTCAGTCTCATGAGTACCTTGTATATGTTACGCGAAATGAAAGCTGAGAGGAAAACAGTTCTTTACGAGCATAACAGCCCAATAGTAACAACTTGTGCGCTTCGCTTTGCGACATAAAGTGGCCATCGCAAATGCATTTTCAGACTACTTTGATTTTTTCCCACAATGTTTTCAGCTATTCACAACGCACATTATTTTCTCCATACTTTTTATCATAGTTTCAATGAACGAAGACGACAATAGAAATTGAAATTGCAGTTCAGGAACATTATTGAGACTTTTGTTACACATTAGAATAAAAAAGTTGCTTACGTAACATGAAATTCAGTGAACTGGATGATGGGTAACAAATTATCGACAGTATGTAGTATTTAAAGTAACCTTGATCATACCAGATGGAGTAGACAGACGTTTTGTGAGTGTTACACCGGCACACTTGCTGGCCTCATGCAACAACATTTATTCGTTGACAGGACGGATAAAAGGGGTCCTACTATACAACTTCCGTTACGAATCTCTAGGAACCATAGTGTACCCCATGTTCGGACCGGCCGTGTGACGATGTCCGCCCACCGGATCTGTCGGGCGCTAGAACTCTGAAAACTGTATGGCATGGCGGATCGCTGGTGATGTTCCCGAAAGTGAAAATTTCATTGCAGTTGTCGTCTCCACTGGTTTTAACATTTTCGGTTGAGACTTCAAGTAAAATACTAACATAAATTGAACAAATATAAAACAGCTGTGTTACCACAAACGACATTTCCCTCAATACGTGCGTTGTTGATGTAAAATGTTACTGGGCGTCGTGGATCGATCTCGAAAAGAATTCTAACAGTACTCAAAGAAAAATAAACCACCGAGTTTCAGAATGCAGTGGCTTTTAATTTGATTAACAGCATGTCTTAAGTGAACACGTAATAGAGAAACGAATTTTGTGGTTACTCGAATAAGAGTGGCTAACTTAAGTCCATTTCTTGTTTAGTACCCAAAGCTAAGAATTTCGACAATCGACTGTGACCCTTCGCAGCTGCAGCTTAATAATCCAAAGTCGCTATCTTCGTAAAATAATTAATGATCAGCGTACGATAACTTATTGGGGCCTAATGTTAATATATACGATTATTTGAAACGAAAAATCACAGAAAATAGCAGTGCCAAAACATAAGCTTCTCTATCAACCCTCAGTAGTTGACATACCACTGGTCAGCAAAAAGACGTCTCGAGTTCTGTTTATTTAACATTGTTCTCTAATTTCATTATGTATTTTCCTCTCAGAAAAACAAACGCATATAAAATTTTAACGAGAATGACTACCGCAAACAATACGATGAAATTATTCTTGTGATTCATAGTCTTGTTTCATAACTATGAAACAATCTGACTATTAATAAAAGAAATATGTGCATCAGAGGACAGTGTTGCAGTAGTTGAGTTTCTCGAAGCCATCGTATGCTATCGTATAATGATGATTCAATTCCTTATTTTTCAGTAATCGCCCAAAGTCACATTTTGTGAGTAAATAATTTAAGGAATTTTAAACTGCCATGACACCTGCCTGTGCGACAGTCTGATCTAATCCATTTTCACGCTAGTCAGTAGTGGGAGTACATCATGTTTGGCGAGAATTCTGAATATCTCCGGGCTCGTCTTTCTTCAGTTGGTATTGCCAGAGGTGAATGATGCCTTTTGGTGCGACTGAAAATTTTTGTCGCTGGTGTGCATCGAACTCAAGACTTCTCACTTCCTAAGCAAAAGCCAAGCTAGCAGACCACCCACACTCGCCATGCCATTGGGCAGAGAGCCGACTTCTCGAGTATTACCTTATATTGAATTCTGACATCTTTTCTAAGAAGCAGGCATTAACTTGTGAACAGGGATCCAAAGAACTTGAATAACTTGTGAAATGTAAAATACTATGCCTAAGATTCAAATTTTCGTTTGTCTTCTTCTCAGCGGCACTCGTACTGTGTGAAAATTAGGAGAAATCGAAAAAAAATTTAGGATTAAATGCTTTGTTCACTGATCTCTTCAATTTAGAAGCCGACACTTGTTCTGGGACGAACGGTGATGTGGAAGGACAGCATTATACTGAGGTGGGTCTCAGTTAGTATGCAGAAATCAAACGATGGTTTCTTGTCAGCGATCAAAGGATGCTATGTTCTTACTGAAGTTCGAAAATCGGTAATGACTTTCTTCTCATTTCAAGGAGGGTGGAAGTGCTCTCACCCGTTCGATCCTTCATGATGCACACTTAAATTGGTCGAACATAAAATACCATTTTGGGCCAATCTGACGCAGATGGTATTCAATAATCATGGATGCTGTTTGTAATACATAATACCTTCCGATTATATTTGGGGATTCGTGGCGCAGGCCCACAAACAATGATTCTTAAAATCATGTCCCAGGATCGAGCCCATCTCCGAGTAGGTTTAACTTTTAATGTGCACACATGAGCTTGAGTAAAAAAAATTGCAGTCTGTATATTTGATATACAGAAATATATAAGTTATGTGCCCAATAACCACTTTTGAAGAGAGTATAGTGTCAAAGATTACTTGGCGCACCATATGTGGAGGTGCACTACCACCATGCAGGCACCCCTTGAAATCCTCAATCATAGAGACTGTGAGGCCACACGATGCACATCCTTAGCCCACCTTTGGGTGGCACCTGCATATACGTATATGGGATGCATTCATTGTGGGTCTGAGTCACACAAACTGCACAGTCTGCCAGAAATTCACCTCTTCTTTCATCAGGCCAATACACTTCTTCTTCTGAGGTGTTAAGCCATAAGTCTTATCAGCCACCTATCCAGACGTATCGAATTCCTCGAGATTGTAGCTCACACTATTTGCTCAAATACACTCCTGGAAATGGAAAAAAGAACACATTGACACCGGTGTGTCAGACCCACCATACTTGCTCCAGACACTGCGAGAGGGCTGTACAAGCAATGATCACACGCACGGCACAGCGGACACACCAGGAACCGCGGTGTTGGCCGTCGAATGGCGCTAGCTGCGCAGCATTTGTGCACCGCCGCCGTCAGTGTCAGCCAGTTTGCCGTGGCATACGGAGCTCCATCGCAGTCTTTAACACTGGTAGCATGCCGCGACAGCGTGGACGTGAACCGTATGTGCAGTTGACGGACTTTGAGCGAGGGCATATAGTGGGCATGCGGGAGGCCGGGTGGACGTACCGCCGAATTGCTCAACACGTGGGGCGTGAGGTCTCCACAGTACATCGATGTTGTTGCCAGTGGTCGGCGGAAGGTGCACGTGCCCGTCGACCTGGGACCGACCGCAGCGACGCACGGATGCACGCCAAGACCGTAGGATCCTACGCAGTGCCGTAGGGGACCGCACCGCCACTTCCCAGCAAATTAGGGACACTGTTGCTCCTGGGGTATCGGCGAGGACCATTCGCAACCGTCTCCATGAAGCTGGGCTACGGTCCCGCACACCGTTAGGCCGTCTTCCGCTCACGCCCCAACATCGTGCAGCCCGCCTCCAGTGGTGTCGCGAGAGGCGTCAATGGAGGGACGAATGGAGACGTGTCGTCTTCAGCGATGAGAGTCGCTTCTGCCTTGATGAGAATGATGGTCGTATGCGTGTTTGGCGCCGTGCAGGTGAGCGCCACAATCAGGACTGCATACGACCGAGGCACACAGGGCCAACACCCGGCATCATGGTGTGGGGAGCGATCTCCTACACTGGCCGTACACCACTGGTGATCGTCGAGGGGACACTGAATAGTGCACGGTACATCCAAACCGTCATCGAACCCATCGTTCTACCATTCCTAGACCAGCAAGGGAACTTGCTGTTCCAACAGGACAATGCACGTCCGCATGTATCCCGTGCCACCCAACGTGCTCTAGAAGGTGTAAGTCAACTACCCTGGCCAGCAAGATCTCCGGATCTGTCCCCCATTGAGCATGTTTGGGACTGGATGAAGCGTCGTCTCACGCGGTCTGCACGTCCAGCACGAACGCTGGTCCAACTGAGGCGCCAGGTGGAAATGGCATGGCAAGCCGTTCCACAGGACTACATCCAGCATCTCTACGATCGTCTCCATGGGAGAATAGCAGCCTGCATTGCTGCGAAAGGTGGATTTACACTGTACTAGTGCCGACATTGTGCATGCTCTGTTGCCTGTGTCTATGTGCCTGTGGTTCTGTCAGTATGATCATGTGATGTATCTGACCCCAGGAATGTGTCAATAAAGTTTCCCCTTCCTGGGACAATGAATTCACGGTGTTCTTATTTCAATTTCCAGGAGTGTATGATTGACACCGCACACTGTTTGTACATATATGCCTGTGTATGTGTGTGTGTGTGTGTGTGTGTTGAATGAAACTTTTGACATATTTCTGTTTATCTGCGTATGTATGTGAATAACTGAATGTGATGTGTGCTTCTTTCCAGCTTGCCGATTTTCTCTTTCAACAGCCACCAGAAGCACACAGCAGCAAAGTTAGTTCTATGGCGTACCTGTAGACATTGTTAAACATCCAAGTAAAGGACCTAACTTGAATTAGCACATGGCCTGTAGCTCTCCTCACTCACTCGCAGATTGTTTGCTTTTTGATACCTGTGCACACACTGGTAGGCCCCACAATCCCATGTTGATAAAAAGTAACATACCAGGGTCAGTCAACAACTCGATGTCACATAATAGCCCTGGTGCAATATAATAGAATGCAGGCTCCAGAAAGTATGTACTCAGCTGTAAACTCCAGAATTTCTCAGAAGTGTCTGCAACCAAGTGCACATCTGTACAATTTACCATATCCCTCTAAATGAAAGGTGTAGAACTATGGCCAAACGTTCACTTCCTGTGTGTACTCTGCATCAGTTATAGCAGTACTTGCAAGTTTGCTGGTGAATGGAGTTATATCAGTCTATGTAGTTTTGTGGAGTCTCCACACTAAATATTTGTAAGGATAGATCCCTTTCTTTATCACAAGCTGAAACTTCACATCACCAGGCTATGTGGCTCTCATGATATGCATATCATCCTGATGCATTTCTTTGGCAAGTTTCAGAAGAAGCATGTGCATGAATCTTAATGAATTCAGGAAGTGGAGCATTATACACAGTGTAATTCACTTGGATAATGAAATGTAGTTTCCTACATTCTCTGGTACGACATTAACCTTAGTACCCTTCAATCCAAAATCACCCAAATGCTGAACAAGAAGGTATGCATCATACCCACTCAAATTAAGGAAAAAGATGAGTATGTTTCATCATAGATTATATTTAAAGTTTCATGCATTGTGAGCTGCAAAATGGAACTTCCCCGTTAGATGAACTTTTATACCCTATGGAAAAACACAAATACGACGTTCAGCTGCATGTTCATAGAAGACATCATTCTCCTGTGACTAGGTCACTGGAATGCTGTTGTTATAAGCAACATCATCACTCATTGCAAGGTTTTTAGGCTAAGGGAGCAACAAATTCACAGGATTATCAATTATGTATAATTCAAATTTCCTGATATTGGAGTCATATCAGCATACTTGCTCCCCCCCCCTCCTTAACTGTATCACAAAAATGTGACTGCACATAAAGGTGGACTACTCCACAGAGTGCCGTATCATACCCTCTTTTCTGCATATCAGAAAAAACCCTTCATTATGACACCCTTGATAAAAGTTCCATACTGTTTTGCAATGACACATGTTCTGACATCATTCCATCCTTCCCCCAAATTTTGACAATGCTTTCCTCCTGAGCATTACTGCTTTGTTTGGTGGGTGAGTCAGCTCACAGTCCTGAACTGCATTGCACCTGATGGCAGGATACCACAGGTTATTAATTATTACAGCATCCTCAGCAGTACTCTTCAGTATGCATGTAGAGGATCTTGATACCTCACTTAAGTGATTTCAATGTGGGATTACAAGGTCCTGTTCGAGAAAGCACCAGCAACCACAGAGTAGTGCATATGGTTGCATGATATATGTGGTAATCCATAACAGAGCAGGCTGAATGACAGATGTTACTGCTAGGCCCAGGATGTTGCCATGCTGATAGATTGCAAAGTGAGCACGGCAGACAGGATGTCTTAGTCAGGGGTGACAGGGTTGCATGTAGTGACCATGACAAATGTGATTGTCCAAGGTGGGGCAATGACTTCAGGTGCAGTGTTTGCAGTTCTGGTTATGGGGCTGCAAGCAATGACCACAATGAGTGTGAAGACTCAATCCATGGTGACAAGGCTACAGCATGCAGTGTTTGCGGCTACCAGTTTCATGGCCTAGTCTGAGGTGGCGATCAGCACATCATAGGTCTGAACTGGAATGACGATTCCGCACATGATGGCCACAGTGTGAAGACCTGGGCTGCGTCTTATGTGGCTGACAGTTCCACAGCCCAGGTTGAGGAAATGATGTTGAGCACATCATCGTCAGCAGGTCCAGCTGCAGTGAGGAAAATCCACATTGAGACTGCTGCAACACTTCTGCTAAGGAAGAAATGAGATTGATAAGTATCTCTCTCTCTCTCCCACTCACTCACTCGCACACGTACACACACATACACGCACACACACACACACACACACACACACACACACACACACACAAACGCAATAGACATTAACATCTATCAATAACACTAATTTATCATACTTATGTGGTGGTTGAACAATGGCAATAAGTAATTTTAGTCACTCATCATGTTCTTTTATTCATAATGTTAAAATATAATTCAATACTTTTTTTGCTAAATAAAGCTTTCACATTTGTGGTTATTTTTTAATTAAGTTCATCTAAAAAATAAGACAAGTCCACCATAATCACTCTATGCAATGGTAAATTACAATAATAATAATAGTTATTATTATTTTTATTATTATTATTATTAATGGCAGAAGAAGAGGAAGTACTAGTAGTAGTAGTAGTAGTAGTAGTAGTAGTAGTGGTGGTGGTGGTGGTGGTGGTTGTGGTGGTAGTTTTAGTAATAATACTCATGTATTTTATCTTCAGTGACTAGTGTCATTCCCTGTGAGCTCTGAGTAGAAAATGGTGTCACAGCCTGTGGCTGCCATAGCTCATTGTCAGTGGCGCATATTCACTCATCCACAACCAGGCTGAGACTCCATGAACTTTGTGTAAAAATGGTGTCATGGACTGTGGCAACTCGTTGTCGATAGCACGTATAAAAAAGAGGAAAACTTAAATACTGCAAGGAAGTGTGACAAAAAATTAAGGCACACACATATGTATACTTATGTTCGCCCTCCTGAAAATCATGCATTGGGAAAGCAATAGCATCATCGTCAAGTTGTGGTGACGCCAAGATATGGTGCTTGTCACACATGTATATAAGTCCATTCATATCACTTTAAAAAATCGTCTTATAACCATTGTCTACAGCATTTTTAAATAAAATTAGGCCTAAAAGGCGTTATTTATACTACTGAGAGTCATGCAGAAAAATCTCTTTGTGATGTCAGAATAGCTGGTGGGAACCTGTGAAGCACCATCAGAGCTAGTAAAAGATTATCAGAGTTCAGTCATATATTCACAGTATTTGCAAGTTGTTCTTTCGCAGCAGCCTGAGCTGTTGGTCATTCAGCTGCATGTTGGATTCTAGCTGACATCCGCTGAGCCACCTTAGCGGTTGTACTCCCAGGAGATGTCAGTTACCATGGCGCTACGGAGGACTGCTGGAGAGCAGGCAGGGCTTCTTTGAGCTGGCTGCTGGAGTGTGCTCGGTCCCACTCTGAATTCTACGATGATCCTTGATAACCCATCCGCTATTTATCTGTTGTCGGTGGCCGTGTGGTCGGTTGATTTGCTCCTAATCCCTGCTACGTGTCAGCACCCAAAAGCGCCTACCGAGCGAGGTGGCGCAGTGGTTAGCACACTGGACTCGCATTCGGGAGGACGACGGTTCAATCCCGTCTCCGGCCATCCTGATTTAGGTTTTCCGCGATTTCCCTAAATCGTTTCAGGCAAATGCCGGGATGGTTCCTTTGAAAGTGCACGGCCGATTTCCTTCCCAATCCTTCCCTAACCCGAGCTTCCGCTCTGTCTCTAATGACCTCGTTGTCGACGGGACGTTAAACACTAACCACCACCACAACCAAAAGCGCCTCAGTGTTGAACAGGAACGTGGACCCCAAGAAGCCCTGTTGCTGGCTTTCGTGTTGAACTCAAGTATTGGCAGCACTCTGCTGTGTGGTGTTGTCGGTAGACAGTCAATTTCTCCATCACTAGATGGTAGGCAGTGAGCAGCATTAAGTTCTTCAGGTGAAGACCATCGTCTGGAATACATCTCATCTTTGGCTAGTTCATAGACTGTACTGGAGGGTCTAGGACATAGATTCACTACAGTATCATGATCATGAAATCGAATACTATTACTGTGAATGCCATAGAGTCCAATGATCAACAAATGACGAGATCTGGAGAGCTGTGATATTTTAAGGGAGCAGGCGTGAGGCTATGACGCAATGCTCGGTTCGTAGTGGCCGCATGTGTCCTCCTTATTTAGCTATATTTCTTGCCAGGCTGTCAATTGCTGTGTCAATTCCTCTGTCTCTGACATGACTTGGGTTGGCCTGTGACAATGCGAAAGGGTTTCAATATTTTTTTGTTATTTCTACCCATTACAATTATGTGCCATAACAACATTTACATTGTTGGAAATCTTTCTCAACAAAACCATAGTTTCATTGTCAAAGACGGGTGACGGTTTGTCGCCATCGCCTGTTAAATAAGGACGCTAATCCGTAACATCACCATTAACATTGTCAGACTGACTCTTCATATTCCAACTGTAGTCATTAATGATGATGGAACTGAAGTAGACAGAAACCATTCACGCCGTTTCCTTATAGAGGGCAGCAGCATCCCTTTTCAAGCTTCTGATGATGCCACTACCTGCTTCTGCCTAGCCTTGCGATAGGAATTATGTACAGGTATAAATGTGTGTAATAAGCAAATAATATTACGCTATTGCCAGTCCCAACTCACTGTCAGGACAGTGATGGTGGTGCAACTGCCAACTTGTGCCTATTAGCAGTGTGTACCTGAAAAGCATGTAATGTTTCACCACCACCGTTTGGTGGGCATGCATAATAAACAGATATAAAATTACACTGACAGAACATGCAGTATTCTCTGTGTGTGGGCGAAACACATAATATTTCACCAGCAACGCTTACTTTCACATGTGAACAGAAGTTGTCACATCACACATCAGTACTATACTGAAGAGCCAAAGATACTGGTACACCTGCCTAGTGTCGTGTATGGCCCCCTCGAGCTCGCAGGAGTGCCGCAACACGACTTGGCATTGGTTCGACTGATGCCTAAAGTAGTGCTGGAGGAAACTGATACCATGAATCCCGCAGGGCTGTCCATAAATATGCAATAGAACGAGGGGGTGCAGACCTCTTCTGAACAGCACGTTGTAAGGCATCCCAGATATACTCAATAATGTTCAATTCTGGGGAGTATGGTGGTTAGTGAAAGTCTTTAAAGTCAGAAGAGTATTCCTGGGGCCACCCTGTAGCAATTCTGGACGTGTGCGGTGTCGCATTGCCCTGCTGTAATTACCCAAGTCCGTAGGAATGCGCAATGGGCATGAATGGTTGCAGGTGATCAGACAGGATGCGTACGTACGTGTCACCTATCATATTAGTATCTAGACGTATCAGGGGTCCCATATCACTTCAACTGCACGCGCCCCACACCGTTACAGACCCTACACAAGCTTGAACAGTCTCCTGCTGACATAGAGGGTCCATGGATTCATGAGGTTGTCTCCATACCCGTACACGTCCATCCATTCGATATAATTTGAAACGAGACTCGTCCAACCAGGCAACATGTTTCCAGTAATCAACAGTCAAGTGTCGGTGTTGATGGGCCCAGGCGAAGCGTAAAGCTTTGTGTCGTGCAGTCATCAAGGGGCACACTAGTGGGCCTTCGGCTCCGAAAGTCCATTCGATGATGTTTCGTTGAATGGTTCGCACGCTGACACTTTTTAATGGCCCAGCATTGAAATGTGCAGCAATTTGCGGAAGGGTTGCACTTCTGTCACGTTGAACGATTCTCTTCAGTTGTCGTTGGTCGCTTTCTTGCAGGATCTTTTTCCGGCCACAGTGACGTCGCAGATTTGATGTTTTACCGGATTCCTGATAGTCACGGTACACTCATGAAATGGTCGTACGGGAAAATCCCCACTTCATCGCTACCTCGGAGATGCTGTGTCCCATCGCTCGTGCGTCGACTGTAACATCACCTTCAAACTCACTTAAATATTGATAACTTGAAATTGTAGTAGCAGTAATTGATCTAACTACTGCGCCAGACACTTTTCGTCTTATATATGTGTTGCCGACAGCAGCGCTGTATTCTGCCTGCTTATATATCTGTATATTTGAATACGAATGATTATACCAATTTGTTTGGCGCTTCAGTGTATATACAACGTTACGATGATAGATCACTCTGTCTTTTTCTGAGAGTGTGGGGAAAACATGTACTATTACACTGTCGCCGCTTCGTTGCAAATGTGAAGTGAAGTAGTCGTGTATGATACGCATATATAATATTACATTAATAGCTTAGGTGTTCTTTCTTTATGTGGAATTAATGATATGCATACGTGAAGTTGCTGTCGTGTGTCGTGCGCTGCTTGCTGATATACGTTGTGCCGCTGGCGTCTGTTGCTTTAATGGTCTGTGCTTTGGAACTGGCCAGCCACCAGGTAATGTAGCAGGAGCCATGCACCAAATCAGTACATATTAATGCATGTTACTCTTAGCAACAGTTTCTTAAATATGAAGATATGTACAGTAAGAGCTGAATAAATAAACACAGGTTTTAGAAGATAAAATTATTCATTGATAATCCTATTTAAAAGTGTTTGTACATGTTCGGAAGCACACATGTAACTGCTTCTGTACCGAGCAGTCAGCCTTAGGCGTTTGCGCTAAACACATGTTGCGAGTGCTTGCGCCTGCCAGCATAGAGCATCGAGGTATGCAAAGAGTACATTAACTCACATATTAAATGAATAAAAAGTTCTCAGGTTTCCAGCCTGGTCAAGTAATTAACATTACATGGGTTTTCGGTCAAGCTCCTTTTGCCCAATGTCAAGTGACATGACAGCGAGTGGGCTCCTGGTAAGCCCCTTATACACAATGACTGCTGGCTGTGACTTCACTGCTGCCCGCAACATCGACGTATACGGGTATAAGTTGGCTCGGCGTTTGACGCGTCCGCTACAACGGCGCGATCGCTGGATCGCACGCCGTGCTGAGCTGCAGGCCACCGTCCCTATTTTGAGTGTTGGCGATGATTTTTATTTCAATGGTTTCTTTAATTATACAATCCTGAAGTTGTTACGGGACAATGAGTGTCACGCAGCATTCCTCCAAGGAATGACCCGTAAGGCCCTTGATTTTATCACTGATTTTACTGTTATTGCAAATGTAGACCCGTGAATGGAGACAGGCACTGCTATTTAAACTTGGCTAGATATTCATGTCAAATACATTGAATTCTTGCTTAAAGATTACGTGACTCCTTGCACAATAAACAACATTGTCTGTGTAAAATTTTACGCCCCTACTGACGATAGACAGATAAGAAGGCACTTTTGTACTAAAGAACTGTGTCAGCTTTTGCACCGCAACGATGACCAAATTGTCATCGGTGGTGATTTTAATGCAGTGTTCAGTGATATTAATCAAATGCCACGGCCAAACCGATCTACCGAGCGTTGTGCTCTAGTCGACATTTTCCGGCCTAAAGACATGTGGCTTATTTTGAATCCAGACATAAGCCACTATACCTATTTTTACAACACAGGCCACAGTCGGCTAGACAGGATGTACTTCTCGCCTACACTTCGCCACAGAAATCATACCAGTCATCTTCTCGGGTCATTGCAGTCACTTCTGCCAAATAACGTTGCCTCGTGGTCGGCCCCCATGTCGCAAAATCACCTCGAAGCTTATTGTAGTCTTTTGAATGACGTCATTTTAGCTGAACAGTTTAACGACACGTGGAAGAGATTACTCCATGAGCAGCACTGTGGGACGTGTAGACTTGAATGGTGGGTCACAGCAGCCATGTCTGCCATCGAATGTTTCTGATCAATTACAGTCGTCAGAAAGCTCACTTGCGCAGGACAACAGTTCAGTTTTATCGGAGCCGTTTACAAGTTCTAGTTCAGCAGGTTGCGGGACAAACCTATCTACTTCCGGTTTTTAAGGGATTTAAATCTCAGATTTTAAACGACGTGAGGTCCGCGAGGAGATGTTACAGTCACTAGCGGTCAACCCGTTTGTGCTGTACATGGGGAGTCGCTCTCCATATATCATTTGTACGGTGAACGCAGGCGTCGCGAAAAGTTATACATAAAAGACTGGAGGAAAGAGGACGGTCGGAAAACCCGTGAAATGAAGGAGATGAGGCGAGAAATTTGCACCTATTTTGAACTTCTTTTTCGCGACACCGACGTAACCTCCGAAGCGTTGGCAACTGTTCTGCAAAACGTTCCCCATGTTTTAACGAGGGCTCGCCTATTACACATCAACGAGATTTCTACACACGTCGACCTGGAGGATGCAATCAAAGGGAGTCCCAGGGAAAGTCTTCAGGACTTGATGAGATCCCTGTTGAATTTTATGCTAAATATTTTAGCACCTTAAGTGACACTGTCATCCACATTGCCAATGAAGTCCAGAATGGAATCGAAATACTGCCAACATTTGAGGAAGGCTGCATTACGCTCGTTCCACAGTCAAACGCGACGCCGAACATTGACAGTCTACGACCAATCGCATTGCTCAACAGCGACTATAAAATAATTGTGCGGTGTGTCGCCAGTAGTTTGAAGCATGCAATGCCAAAGTTTGTCAGTCAACACCAAACGTGGGCAATAGGGATGAAAATATACATTCGAGGCTGTTCTGGCATACAGACACTGTATCGAATATGTCAAAAGTGAAAGGATGAGAAACGCAGTGATCTTACTTACCGACATTCAAAATTCGTTTGACAGAGTTAATCACTCTTATCTGATGAAGGTAATGACCGGACTGGGATTTGGGATGAAGTTCATGACCGTTATTCAGAATATGTTTGGGAATGTCATTGTGAGAGTCATCGTCAATGGCTGCCCTAGTGACAAAATCCCGATCTTAGGTCAATAGGGCGAGGATGCCCACTGTCGATGCCTTTGTACGCCATATCATTAAATCCGCTCCTCCGACATATATTCCACGAATGCCAGAGGATCACGATAAGCAACGACCAGTTGATTTGCAGGGAATATACCGAGTACCTCGCCGTTTTCGTGGAACAGCTAGCAGACGTAGACAGGCTATACACTATAATCCACCAGTTTGAGAAGGCAACAGGAGCGATGGTGAGTCCTACAAAGACAGAGTTACTCCCCCTCACACATCGCGGGTGGTATATTCAGCGGAACTGGTTCTGTGCCCGGACACAGCACCAAGTCCTCGGAGTAGTAATGATGGATAACCCGCGGAGAATGGAGGCGCTCAAGTGGTGTACCACGCTGAATAAAATCAGTACGGTAGCCGGAATACACTCTGTCACGACATTGGAACTTCACGAAAGGGTGGAGACCATGAACACCTATACCATAGCGAAGGCCTGGTATCTGGCTCAAGTACTGCCCGTGCCCAAACAAACTGCATGTGCGATTAAGCAGAACATGTATTGGATGCCGTGGAGGGGGAACATCTTCAAAGTTTCTACTCACACTTGCACCCTGATGCAAGCTGGTGGACTGGGGTTAATAGACTTACACGCCAAATGCGCAGTGCCTTTCAAAAATGGTTCAAATGGCTCTGAGCACTATGGGACTCAACTGCTGAGGTCATTAGTCCCCTAGAACTTAGAACTAGTTTAACCTAACTAACCTAAGGACATCACAAACAGCCATGCCCGAGGCAGGATTCGAACCTGTGACCGTAGCGGTCTTGCGGTTCCAGACTGCAGCGCCTTTAACCGCACGGCCACTTCGGCCGGCGCGCAGTGCCTTTCATCAAACGTACCAAAGCCATGTCTGAAAAAGGTTCTTGCAGTCCAACAGCAACATTATTTCATAAATTCCAGCCAAAATCACTCGATGCCCCAGTCCAAATCAGTAGCAACCCCTATATGCCGAACTTCCCGCGTCGGTTTTACCTCGACACCAGCTACCTTCTACATCGTGACCTGAAAGTGAACAGAGTCAACGACATCGCTACCACACTTCGTGGGTCTCCAGTCGGGAGTAAAAGAGAGTTGCAACTGCCACAGTACTACCGGAAAACTGTGTGGGAAGATCTAGCCTCCAAAGTTCTATCCGGGAGTGTACACGCAACGTGGTACAAGTTCATAAATCGCCCTATTCCGACAAACTCTAAACTCTATTCAATCCACCTACTCCGATCAAGTGACTACGACATACGAGGTGTTATTGGAAAGTTTTAAAAATGGGCTTGTAATTGTTCAATGGTGGTACTTACATGCTACTGTGATGCGTCTCCTTCAAAATAGTTCCCTTCTGACTGAACATACCGACTCCAAAGATGCTTTCACTTTTGGAAACATTCCTGGAAATTTTTTTCCTGAAGTATGTTAAGAACGCTCTCCGTATTTGCGTGGATGTCTTCAATCGAGTCAAATCGTTTCCCTTTCAGTGAAAACTTGTTTAGGAAACAGGTAGAATTCCGCAGGGACCAAATCAGGGGCATATGGCGGTTGTGGAAGCACAGGAATTTTGAATTTGGTCAAAAATTCAACAATGGAGGAGGAGGCACGATGAGTCGGAGCATTGTCATAGTGAAGCACCCAACTCCTGTCTTTTCACAATACAGGCCTTTTCTTCCCCACCTTTACGCGCAAACGTTCAAGGGCACATGTGTAGTATTCCTAGTTAATTGCCTGTCCTCCAGGGGTAAAATCATGATGCACAAAACCGATAGAATAAAAAAAATCACTAACATTGTCTTCACCTTCGACCGACTTTGTATTGCTTTTTTCGGTCGTGGTGAACCTGGAGTCTTCCACTGCGAAGTATGCACTTTGGTTTCAGGACCATATCCATGTACCCACTATTTTTCACCTGTAATTACACTATTTAACAAATCTGGGTCATTTTTAATCCGATTAATAAGTTCATGGCACACTTCAAGATGGTATTGTCTCTGGTCTCTTGACAACACGTTTGGAATGAATTTTGTGGACACTCGACGTATGTTCAGGTCTTCAGTTAAAGTTGCCTGAACTGCATAGAAACTTAAATTAGGTTCATCAGCCATCTCCCTAATTGTAAGTCTACGATCAGAGCGCACTAAGACGCGAACTTTCACAACATTTTCATTCGTTTTTGAAGAGGAAAGACGGCCGGACCGTGGTTCATTTTCAAATGATTCGCGGCCATTTTTAAATTTGTTGAACTTGACTGGTTCATACAATTATCTCCAAAAGCTGTTTTTAATAGTTTGCAAGTCTCAGAAGCTGATTTCTCAGTTTTAAAACAAAATTTCACACAATCTCGTTGCTCCGTTTTTACGTCCATTTGCACGCAGACAGAATCCATTCTTAAAGCTTTACAATCACACCTCGTATGTGCGGAAGAGGACACACTCGAACATCGGTGTGGGTGCCGTAAATTTCGTGTCATCTGGGACACCACAAGAGACATGCTGCGATTTACAAACAGAATAGCTATGAATAGCGTCACAGTGTCATCATACGACAGTGGAAACCCTAGCCCAAAACAAAGAAAAATGATACGACCTGCTTTATGGGACACACAATTCATGCAATATTCTTCCTAAAAATTTCTGATAAGTAATATTTCTTGAAATTTTTGATGAATGAACACGGTAAGGAACAAACACGGAGGAATATAGCGAAACCTTTGCAAATTACCGGAAAATACCATTGCAAAAGGCGTATGGTGATATGGGAGTGTGTTCTTTTTTCTCTTCATTTAATGTGATTTCGTGATCTACTGTGCCGTCCGAAGTCCTTATTTACTTTTCTATGGTCCACGTGCTGAGATTTTTTTCGTTATGTAACATTTCCTTAGAACGGCATTGACAGAAAAATAGACGTAGGCAACTTGTCTTAAGAGCTTTCCGGGTTTGCTTGGTGTGGTCCACATTTTAATACATGTCTCCTTGTGTGTTGGGGACAGGTTGCTGACCTACTGAATGACACTGCCTAATACTGGACCTGTAGAACAGCTGAAAGACACTTCTATTTCCTTCAATTAAGGTACATTTCATTTCCAAGTAGAACGTAACCTATGAAGGTAAACATTTACTTCGAATTTCAGCGAGAATGTCTGCTTTCAGGGTATATTATGTTGTATTCCATATTTCCGTCTGGAGTTTTGGATTAAGAAGACGATTGTTTTGTTATCCTCAGAAAAACGTTTTCGATAAAACGATTATTATTATTTCTGTACAGTGAATATTATATTTTTCCGTTTGACAACCTAGTAACGACCCCGGCTTTAAATTCTTATGACAGACTATCAATTAGTCCATCTGCCGCTAACTGTGTTTTGTCCCTCATTCTGTTATTTTGCTTTAAGAACAACAGTACGTCAATATACTCGTTTATAAATTTGCATTTGAAGAAATACACTTTCTGTTTTGCTATAGATTATGAAAGTTTCAGTTCTCAAAAAGGAATTGTCGTCAGGGCACATGGACCCTGAGGAACATTTAAAATTTCAATTTCATATCCATCCTTTATTTCGTTGTTTATTGCTGTAAAGATAAGAAGATTAGGAAGCACCCTTTGTGGGAACATGACATTTACTTTTAAAATTAACGAAAGCATTGAAGCTCGCCGACGAAGGCACTTTGGAGAGCGCAGGGAAGGGCTGTGAGTGGAGAAGGGAGGCTCTAAAAAAATTAAAAAAGAGCATATTACAAAAAGAGGGACGACGATGTTCTATTTGCGAGGCATTATTGAGGAAATTTAGAGATCCAGCATTTGACGCCGACTGTAGAGCAATTCTGCAGCCACCAACATAGATTTAACGTGAGGATCTGGAAGATAAGTACAGTTCGGGCTCGTAAGGAGGCAGATGTTTGTCCCCCGCTTTATTTGTGAATGGAATAGGAAAGGATATGACTAGTTGTGGTACAAGGTTCCCTCCGCTACGAACCATACGGTGTCTTGAGCCTTATGTACGTAGACGTAGATGTAGAGGTGCAGTGGTTAGCACACTGAACTTGCATTCGGGTGGATGTCGCTTCAAATCCACATCCTGTAACAACGTTATTTAGATAATGATCGCATTTGGGTGCCTACAGTGAGAGATGAATACATTCCACACGTCCTTAGCCCCGCGTTAAGCCACGAAAGATAGAATACTTGGTGTGCAAACTACTGAATAGGCCTGCGAAGTTTCAAACCGATCTGCACGCTTACTTAGCAACGAGTTCACCAGACAAAACTGCCTGGTGCAATCTATTCTATCGTCTGCTCCTTCATTTGACGTGTAATGTCAGATTTTTGTCGTCAGAAAAGAAAATCCATAGTACTTACGCCAACAGCTCTTCAAACCACATGTTGACTATGTATCACTTTCTTCAAGGTATTTCATAAAGTTTGACCACAGGATTTGTTCCTAAATCTTAATGCAAATTTGTAGCCAGTGATACATTCTTGTGTCCCAGACAACCCTCCAGGCTTTATGCACAAATCTTCGATTGAGCTAGTGCCTGCATATGATTGTTAAATATGAATGTATTTCATCAATGAACGTTGAAAGAAACAAAATTGGTATGAGATCTGGACCGGAATACTTACCACAAGCGATGTTAGTTTGTGGTTTACGTGGACATACCGTTAAATGACTGCATATTAAAAAGTGGAGGGCACTGCGAGAACCACAGGACAATACTAATTTACCATGCGGCCACTTTATGGAATTCGTAGCCTGCACGGCAATATGATTTTCCATCTTTTTTTCAGTTCACGATGATAGTGCATATCGCTTTAGGGAGAAAAAGAGTTAACATTAATGCATGATTATGTAGCAGAAAGAGGCGTGTGATATTCATACTTTCTCGTGCATGTAAACATCATTAAAATGGGAAGCTGAGAGTACAAGTAGTAGAAGTGCTTGCTGAAGCAAACTTAATAAATGACTGCCAAAGTTAAATGGCTATTTCTAAATTGTGCGAGTTACTATCGAAACATCAGATTTTTTTTCCCTAATGGTTAGTTAGTCTGTGTGTAATTGCATTATTTTTTATATTAAAAATACTTTTACCCTCAGTGTCTTCACCCTTTACTTATCGCCGGGCCTCAGATGTCTAATATCTTATCCGTAACTACACATTTTCATTTTAATTACATTTTATGACTAATCCTAATTTGTCAAGTTGGTCATAATATTGAAAAAAAAATTATAAAAGTTTACCTATGGCTTTGTGTTAAAATGTTGGTGCATGTTTCGACGCGTACGGCCCTCGTTTTATGCTGTTCTTTCGTGTACCACTCATTGAGAGAGTGTGTATGCGGATCAACAACGAAGGTCGAATCTTTCATGAGAACTGAGTGGATATAGATATGCTTGAAATGAAAAAGTTTCTTAGTGTTCTGATTCTGACTGGAGTTCACGAGTCGAGAAATGAGGATATCAGTCATCTTTGAAGCGCTGAAAATGGACAACCATTGGTCAATGAAATTATGTCTCGTAACCGCTCCCATGCTATTCTGAGTGTGTTGCGCTTTGACAGCGCAGCAACCGGACGTGAACATAGGTCAAGTGACAAACTGGAACCAGTTGAGATGTGAAAAATTACCCTTAGGGATTGATGCCTACATTCTAGGAAGGTGCATGACCGTGGATGAACAGTCGGCTACATTTCGAAGTCGCTATGCATTTCGACAATATATCCCATCAAAACTTGGTAGATACAGAATAAAGTTCTGGACAATTTGTGACAGTGCAACAAGCTACTGCTGAAAGATGAAAGTGTATCCGGGGAAGGAGGATGAAACCAGAGCCGTGCGACTTGGAGAGAACGTTGTGAAAATCCTGGTGAATGAACTTGAAATGTCTGAATGTAATATAGCCTCTGATAATTTTTTACGTCTCTCGATTTAGCTCATTACATGTTGTCAAAAGGTCTGACACTAGTGGGTACTATCCAAAAAAACCAACGTGAATTACCTGCCGATTTTATTACACCTAAAGGACGTGAAGAATACATTATTTGGTTTTCAACCATATGTGACGATAGCCTATTATGTTCCTAAGGAAAACAAAGTTGTTACCGCCCTTAGCTCTCTTCATTACCAACCAACGGCCTCATCATCACAAGTGAAAAGTTATAATGACACACAGTGACACTAAGGGTGACGCTGATATCATGGACCAGATGACGCAATTCTACAGTGTGAAGAGGAAAACAAGGCACTGGCCATTGGTGGTTTTCTTCAACATGATCGATATAAGTATCGTAAATGCATACATAATTGTGATGATGCTGACTACCAGTAAAACAATGAGACGTCGGGCCTTTATTACCAATTTGGCATAAGAACCGGCAGGGGTAAAGACATCAATGAACTCATTAGTAGCACCGGATCCAGGAAGGCAGCGAAACCACCAGCCAAGAAAAGTAGAAGATCTGTGTCTTATGTAGAGAAAAAAGAGAGAATAACTCAATTTACGTGTTATAGGTACACCAAACATTTATGCTCGGAGCATTCTGCTACAGTCTGAAGACACTGCGCAAATTTGCAATAAGAATAAAAGCCACCAGTAAAAGTATAAAAATTGTTTTTTTTAATGTTAACTTTAAATAAATAGGTTATTTTAAAAGCATTAATACCTCAAAATTCGTTCATATTTTAAGTAGTCAAAATAGTGCGAATTTATGTCAACTTAAAAACGCGGCCGTGAGAGGCCCGACTGGTAGGCAGCGCTGTGCAGACGTTCTGGTAAGTAGAGTGCAAAAACATTTTATTTACTGTTCTGTAGTTCGAAAATTTTTTGGTACAACACCCATGATATATATAGTGCAATGCATGTTCATTATAAAACAACGATATATTAGTAATTAAAGTGAAATTAATATAACGAGGGATGTGAGGACATAACATATAATAAAATTGACAAGCACCCCACTGCACAAGTTCGAAGAAAACTGCTTCAATTTATGACTCCAGCTCGCTACCAAAAGGAAATTATCAGAACATTGAAGGGACACAGCTTTGTTTCTCCAAGATTAGACGGCCTTCCCCAGCTCCATAAATTAATATGGGAGCGATGAGGGCGATGCAGATGAAGATGGAAGCCATACACCGCGCGTGGGACATGTAATAAAAGCATTGACGTTTAGAACAATACTGAATAACATAGCGCACCTACTTAGTGAATGGACAAATATTTAGCATCGATGTTGGGACTTTCTGCAGGTAATCGTGAACATCATATACGTAAGTCAGCAGATTTTATTAGTAATTAACAGTTATGAATTATTGGACAACTTTGATGTCGTTTCCTAGTTCACAGAAGTACCTATCGCTGACACTCTGTCACTGTGTATCAGAAAGTTTCAAGAGGACGTAACGGCATTACTTAAGCATGCGATAACCTCCACTTACTTTTTATTTTATAACCAAAATTTTGAACAGATTTGTGGTGTTGCCGTGAGCAGTGATCTCTCACCCATCGTAGCTAATTTATTTATGGAGGGTTTTGAAGAAAAGTCACGCAATTCTGCAGTGGGTTTCTTTATAAATAGCTTTTCTGCCTGAAGTTACATTTTTCTTTTGTTCATATTTTACACGACGCCTTCCGGGAAATGATTCCCATATTCAAGTGTGTATTTCTTTGTACTATGCCATTTTTATGTAATGTTTTCGAGATGTGAGGTTCTGCTTTGTTTTGCTGATTGTACTGCAATATATAAGAGGGCAATACATAAAGGGCGTAAACTGGATTTATTAGAAGAACTCAAAATATATATACGTTACAGAAAATATGAAGACAAAATGCTAAATGAAAAACTTATAAATGAATCGGTGCTGCGAAAACATACTTAAGCAAAAGTAGTAATACATAGAAACAAGCACCATTGTAAAATAGATGTAAGCAAATTATACTCCGCATCGTTAAGATAAATATCTTCTGTACAAAAGCATATCGGCGATGGACCTGTAACATGACCTCTGTCAACTCTATCTAAAAACATCTTTGTAACTGTTTGTTTATGTAAGCTGTTTCGATGTGTACTGTACACTGAAAGTTGTGAGTGATGTTTACCATGTGTGAGATTCTGCACAAATGAACCGTAAGAAGACTGTAAGTACAAGTTCTTCCATATTTCACCACTAACTACATACAAAAATCGGTAACTAACTAAACATTTCGCCTTTTTTATATATTGCAGTAAAATCAACAAAACACAGCAGAGCCTGCCACTGCGAAAACATTACATGAAAATGGCACAGTACAAAGAAATTTACATTTGAAAATGGGAATCATTTCTCGAAACGCGTCGTATAAAATATGAATAAAAGAAAATTATGACTGGTAGCAGAAAAGTTACTTATAAACAAACCCAGTGTTTTCACAGTCGCAGGCTTTCAAAAAGACCATTTATAATGGACAAAATCACAACTCTGCATTTTTAAAACCAATGGTGTTATGGAGATTATTCGATGACACATTCGTAGTGGGTCCTATGGCGAGGACGAATTGATCCGGTTTTTTGAGCATCTGAATTCCATTCACAAAAATATCAAATTTACAGTGGAACAGGTAATGAACGGTTGAATACTATTTCTGGATAGATGGGTTTTTAATACATTCCGTTTTCGGTAAGCCTACGCATATCGATTTATACTTGCAGGACTCTATCTTCCAACATCCTTTGCAAACCACGAGTGTAGTTAAAATTTCAGTACACAAGGCTCGTGCAGTGTCTGGTTCTGGTAGCCTACAGATTGTACTGGTACAACTACATGACATATTCAGTAAGAATGGATGCACAATACGTTAGATAAGAGAGCTGTGCAAGCGAAAGCGCCAGAGCAACCATAAGAAGAAGAAGAAGAAGAAAGAGATATAAAGTCTGTAGCCCTTCTTCTGTATGTGGGACGTATATCGTCAAAAATTGCAAGAATAATGAAGAAGAATACAGTGGACGAGCTCTACCTACCACCGGCCAACACAGCGGCTCTTCTGGGAACTGCGAAGAATGATTTGCGGTTCTGCAGAGGTTGAACATTGCATTTCTACTGACCATTCCATAGTTTACACAACCTGCTCAACAGAGACGAGGGTTTACAGCTCGAAAAATCATGGAACCCCTCATTTTACGTCTGCACTCTGAGAGTAAATATTGTTCTATGTCTTCACTGCCTGGTATTCCAACATATACCGTCCATTACAATCAACCAAACACTTCGTAAGCTCTATGAAATCGCTGACTCTGTGCTTGCTTTGTTTTACTCTTAGAGGTGTAAAATGTTATCTGTAGCTGACGCTCTGTTATCAGTAGTTTTATCTTTCACGCATGCACATTTAGTCCACAGCGTGAAGTGCTTTAAGCATCTTGCAAACAACTCACCTCTACAGTGGCTGAAAGATTGTCAACTGAAGTATCGGTACAGGAGTTAAAAATATACTGTATGCACTCCCAATAAATGGTAGAATTGTCTTAAATGTGTTTCGTGAAAAGAACGTCGTCTCCCCCCAGGGATTCCCATTGGGGTTCACGAAAGATCTCCGTAATACTCGTAATGTTGATAGAACCTATCGGTAACAGTAATACCTGCCCGCCTCTGAATTACTTCGATGTCTTCCTTGAATCCTACCTGGTAATGAATGTGTTACACTAGTTTTCTACACGCGGTCACCTTTACACATCCTCATAATTTTCCAATAAACCGAAGTCTGCCATGCACCTTTCCTTGTACCGTCCTTACGTGCTCGTTACATTTCATATCCCTTTGCAGCGTTACACCCACATATTTAATCGACGTGATTGTGTCAAGCAACATACTAATACTGTGTTATTCGAAAATTACAAGCTTGTTTTTCCTACTCATCTACATTTACTTATATTTTTCCATATTTAGAGCTGGCTTTTTTTCATAAGACCAACCAAACGTTATTTTCTAAGTCATCTTTTATTTTCCCACAGACACTGAACGACGACACTTTCCCACATAGGACAGCGTCATCAGCAAACAACCGCAGACTTTTGCTCACCTTGTCCGCTAGATCGTATCAATATTTGTTCATGTACTTATTATTCATTACTACAGCCTACTATCTGAAAAGCCGCCGCGTGGAGTGGCCGCGCGGTTGGAGGCGCCATGTCACTAATCGTGCGGTCCCTCACGCCGGAGCTTCGAGTCCTCGGTCGGGCATGGGTGTGAGTGTTATCCTTAGTGTAAGTTAGTTTAAGTAGTGTGTAAGTCTATGGACCGATGACCTCAGTAGTTTGGTCCAGCAGGAATTCACACGCATTTGAACATTTCTGAAAAGCTAAAATGAACCATACAAATCACATTTCCTTGGATAGTAATAAATTTATATATTTATTTCTGAGACTTACTTTACTAAATACTGCAACTACTTCTACTACTACAAAACTACAATAAAACCTTTAACCAGTAACCCAACTAATAATACTACTATAAGACATACAGAATCCATTCTCTGTTTATTCATTTTTTTTTTCGTGCACTTAACTTGTAGATGGTTATTTCCGCTACGGGATCCGTCTTTATACTACCCCCGTCAACAGCCATTGTCTACTGTATTCGTGGGCGTCGGGTAGCACGTCAACAACGTTTCCACTATAGCAAGCAATTGCACCCGTCACTGTTACGGCTAAAAAAGTGCACACTTCTATGCTCACTTGTATCGACGTAATGTACATTCTTGGGAAAATATTTCATTCGGTGGTCGCCGACTTCAGTAATCTTCTCTCCATCTGCAGAGTATGTTGTCTGGCCTGAATGGCAGCATGTTGACTTATGATTGAATGCCTCATGAAGTCTTCCTTGGCCTTCCTGGATACTGCGGCTGCAGTGTCGTCCAAGATGTACCAACCCGACTCGCTCCTTTCTGCTGCTTTAGGATCCAACATCCGTAATACCTGGCGTCCATTACCCGCCGCGTCTTCATAGAGCGCGCAGTCCCAAAATGTGTATTCTGGTGTGCCCACACTACCGTAGGCGCAACTATCATTCATATGTCTTTTGATTTTGTGTAGATACGTAGCATATGGGCAATGGCCAGTCAGATAATATATCAATCCATTCGACGGGTTAAGAAATCTCATTTTTAATCCTTCCCTGATGTTGGGGAGAAATTTGTATGTTCTCCTGCCTGTGTCTAAAGTGTCCCATTCATTCCGCCACATCTGTCATATGCGATCTTTTAATACCTTTTTCGAATTGCCCTTTGTTCCAAGCACCCTTCGTATTTCCATTTTATTGCCTTTCCTTAACCAGTAAAAGGCTCCCCTTTTCCTGATTTCTAAGTCCAGCCATCGAAATCCAGAGACAGGGTCCTATTACTTAATAAATCTCCGAGCCACTCGTTTACCAGGGAACCTGCAAGCCGTCTCTTGCTTTAATCATAAATACATCTTCGAGTGATGCTAAATGTTATTGTCATTACATACAGAAAAGTATTAGCTACTCAATAATCTTCAAATCGTGAACTACACCCTTAATTTTTATGTATCAAGTGAGTAAATGTACTCATGGCACTTTTGTAGCCTATGTCTGAGGTCACTTTCCGAACTCAAACTAATAATCAAACTAACTAACTTAATAAATTGAACCTTCAATTGCTGGTGTGCCCATGTATTAATACAAAAAAAAAAAAAAAAAATAAAAACGGTGAATAACTGAGGGAGTATGAATGAGAACAGGGGCGTATTTAGGTTTACATAGAGAATGACAAAAAATTTTATTCAACCTTTTATAACTACAACAAGAGGATAAATCTTACCAAAAAATTACAAACACAAATCAGGAAATGAAAGGTGATTGGTTGGCAAAGCATTCATTGGGACGGAAGCTACACAAATTCTCCCCTGAATTAATCCCTCTTACAATTCAGTCTGTCTTTGTTTACATGAAGCCGCTGTGAGGCCCAATTCTATTCAAATGGAATCAACTACGACTACGTGTCAAAAACAATGGTTCACCGGAGAACAAGGAGCTGTGAACATCATTTAACAACCCTACACTGTTACAGCAATACTTTACCCTTTCACTTTGATTCAGACGGCAGCAGAAAACGGCACGCTGAGGGCGAGGAGTGGCGCACCGTGACAGCTGTGATGTTCTGACGCGTCCACGAAATTTGCAAACAACGCGGACTCGTGTTCTGATTACTAGAACGCGGGAAGCTTCCGTATCAGCGCTCCCACATCCCAGCAGCTTTCGATGTGCACCCGTTCTCTGGACTGGCCAAACCAATTTGACTCTCTGGCAAGACAATGCATGCTGCAATTGTCAAACGTCAGATGGCCGACTCAGGATGAATAAGTTCACCCTCATGATATACGATGTGTCCGAGATGGTATGCAGTCCACTGTCGGTATAGTGGGAAACTGTCACTGGCTCTTAGTCCACCACAAGTTGCAGACCACAACTGTCACCCTCTAGGGAAAGACTTAAAGTTCTCCACCAGGGGAGGACCAGAAGACGAAGAAGGCAAAGAATCATAATCACTTTCCACCAAGCCTCAATACGGGAGCCGAATTAGCACAAAAAGAAGAAAGCGCCTCCACGTTGTACAAACCAATCGAACTATCCTCTACACATTGCATCTCCGCTCTTGACTGTTCTGTCGGCCTGGTAGCCAATCCAGACACAGCACTGGGGTTCCCACGCTGGGGAATATCCTGAGAGGAACCAATTAGAGGATCAAAATCTCTCTTTTCTGCAAAAACAATATTTTAGACTAGAGAGGCGTCGTTATCACGGAAAGCATGGTCACGTTTCGGCAAAAAACGTCTACCTAGACGGGACCACAGTCCTTCATTTATGGAGAGATCTAATCTTCCCAGGTCGACCATTTCCAATTTCTGAAAGAAAGCTGTTAAGCTTCCCAGACAGTCGCGCCCGTGAAATGTATGTTTTTGCCGCCCGCTAAAATAACCTAGTGACTTCCTGGCGTCAGGGAGTTACAGTCTTGCCTCCAATGAACACGTGAACCAGCTTCTTTGTCCATATTGTCCCAGCTTCTAACATGAGAATGCTTGGATTTTTATGACCGTCCCACTATTTACACAAAAGCTCCGATTACAACAGATTCCCTTAAATGGATTGCTGCACCCTGTTTCCGCACCTGGCCACCTTTGCGATAGTCTGTCACCTGGTCCTGGTAAAATGTTTTGAGAACCGTTGCACTCCTGCTCCGACCTTGAGTGGGAAGAGGGGAGTGACACGGCCTGCAGTCCCTCTCCAGCTACAATCCACAGAGCGCTGCTTCCCACAATCATTCGCACAGCCAGGTCTCTGGACACAACATTTATGGCCCACGGTTCAGCTTTCTCTCTGTTCTCCGTCGCCTCCACTAAGGCCCCTAATGTACATGTTCTCCACAGGCTACACATGCTGTTATATGAACATTCCTCCCACAATTTCCTCCTTAAAAATCCATAAACCAGACATACAAAATGTAGTACTGAGGAACACCGAGATCATGAACTAAAAAATGAATATTAATCTGACTGACAGTGCTGTTAAAGTGAGAGAGTGACGTGCCACCTCTCAAACCTAGCCCATGTGCTAGGACCTTCTTTAACTGTTTGCAGTGGAGAAACGTGGCAGATGCTTTCTGGAAGCCTAGGAATGTGGAATCTGAGGGTACTGATTCCATGATTCGCTGGGTATCACGTAAGAGAAGGGCAAGCGGAATTCCGTAGCTGTGATGCTAACTACATCCGTGCTGATTTGTGGACAAAAGCTTCTCTGTCTGAAGGCAATTTATTACATTTGAACTCAGAACTGTTCAAGTATTCTGCAGAAAACCGATGATAATGATGCTGATACGTAATTTTGTGGGTCTAATATTTTCCCATTCTTATATACAGGAGTCAGCTGTGCTTTTCTTCGGTCCATTTGGATCTGTCGCTCGGCGAGAGATTCGCAATAAATGCGAGCTAGGTAAGGGATTAATGCCCAGAGTCATCAGTATAAATCCGAACTGGGGTCCCTGAAGATCTGGTGACCTATTTGTTTTCAGTTTTTTCAATTGCTTCCATACGCCAGGGATTCCTATGTTTATGTCCTCCATACTGGGTGTCTGCCAGTCAAACGACAATATGTTAGCACTATTTTCCAAGTGAATGCTTTCTTAAACACTAAGTTTAAAACTTCAGACTTGCTTTTGCCGTCTTCTTTTGACACGCACGAATTTCTATTGACTTTTGCCTTTCGTCAATTGAGAGTCTTTCTTGAAAATAGACTGCAACAGCCTCTGGTTACTCCGCACGTTCTGAATTTCGTTATTAAACCACGACTGGTCCTTCCCGGCCTTAATCCACTTTCTCAGTACATTCCTTTCCAGAGAGTGATTTACAATGCGTTTAAACTTTGCAAGTAATTCCGTTACGTTCTTCATATTGAAACTAAATGATGTTCATTCGTTGTCCAGATATGATCCTAGCAACTGCTTATCTGCTCTTTCTAGCAAAAAAAAAAAAAAAATCTCCTAGGCTTCTTGATGGATTTATTAGTAACGAAAGTCGCTACTACGTCATCATCTCCTATCCCTCGCCTACACTGACACTATCATTAAGGTTGGGATTGTTTGTAGCTGGCAGGTCTAAAATATTTCCATTGTACGTAGTCTGTCGAATTAGTTGCTCAAGGCAGTTTTAACGAAATGTGTTTAAAAGTGTTTCACAAGACTGCCTTTCTGTACCATTTGCAAATGAATCCATAGACGTCCCAGTCTATATTTGGTAAGCTAAAGTCCCTTGCAAATAATATTACTGAGTGCTCTGGATATCTCCGCACTACAGAGCGTAGGATGTTTTTTAATTATTCTAAAACTGTCATAGCCAGAATGGAATAGCCGCGTAAAAACATCTGATAATGAACGTGAGTTCACCAAGACGTGTTACGCATATCTAGATAACTTCACAGACAAACTCAGTTAGGACCTCGACAGACTATAGCTGTTTCAACTCCAAGGAAGACTCCCTCTTTTACGATGTCAGATCCTCAGGTTATTTTCGATATACGTTTCATTAATTGCCAGATATTTCAAAGCTACTTCAGGTTTCATCCAGCTCTCGGTTCCGGGAATAATCTCAGTGCAACAACTTTCCACTACAACTTTCCTAGGGGGCAGTAAATTCAGGGACTTTGTTACGAATGCTTCGGCAATTTACTGTTAAAATTTTGACAGTCGAATTATCTTTACTTTGTAGGTGGTCTGATTTCCTTCCCTGTGTGTCGACTGACGAGTGTTTATCCGAGAACCTCAGACTACAGCATAGTGTAAGGAAAAAGGAAAGAAAAACCATGTGCAGTCGACAAGTACTCTCTTACCTGAGTAGGTGCTTCCTTTGTGCAGCGCAACCCGGGCCTACGAAGGGGAGTCTCAAAATTCTCCACCCTTTAGCGCATGTCCAGATCTCTGATTCTCTCATCGTATTTAACTGATACGAAAAGTTCAGGTCTACTCGTTACTAGGAGGCCTAAAACATTGTCCTCACGCGTTCGTTCTTTGACTATTCGTTCGAAGTAATTTTCAGACAAGACATTGAGAATGATCTCACATGAATCCCTTTCTTTGGCACCACTTTGAAATTCGTGACTCTCCCATTCTATAGACGGTAAGTTGTAGTGTCCCATTATTACAATAGTACGACCAGGAAACGTTCTCGTGATATTGTCCAGTGTCTCTGAAGCGCTCTGCTGTCACTGCTCCTGGCACAGATGGTCTGTAATAGATTCCGATTGCCGTGTTTGACCACCCTTTGATGCTTAGGTTCTCAATACTAATTCACATTCAGAATCTGTAATAACCTTATTTTTTATGGCATCCAACCTATTCTTGAAATATATATTCTAATCTGAAGTTAGATTTTAGTTACTGTTCACTTCCGGTTTCAACTGACTTTCGATTCCTAATACTATCTGGGAATTATTGCCTTTAATGAACTTTACTAACTCTGGGGTCTTACCATAGATGCTGCTGCGGTACTAATATCGCATTAACCTTATCTATTTCCGATCTGCGAGGGGGAACGTTTTCTGAGAATAATATTACTGATCTATCTTCGATTTCGTCGGGAAATTCATCACTGATCTCTAGGAGGTGGTTTATCTAACCTAAAAAGTAACCACATGCACGCCACTATCCACGCCCAGCTGCACCTGGTGTTTTAATGCCATCCACAGAGACTCCTCCATCTCAGGCAACACCTACTGTCAAGTAGACAGAATGCACACCTGTCTGCTATTTCCCTCAGGGGCTGCTTTACGCGCCTGACGTTGGAGGCCCCAACGACCAACAAACTCACCCCACCCTCTGTGATTGTTCCGCCTCCGCAGGAAAGTCAGCATCTGGCTCCAGTCCTAGAGGAGAGCCGAGTTTAGCAGCAGCAGCTTATCATTTGTACACAGACTGCATACATCGTTTAGATTAGTAACATTTTTTTACCGAGCGAGGTGGCGCAGTGGTTAGCACACTGGACACGCATTCGGGAGGACGACGGTTCAATCCCGCGTCCGGCCATCCTGATTTAGATTTTCCGTGATTTCCCTAAATCGCTCCTGGCAAATGCCGGGATGGTTCCTTTGAAAGGGCACGGCCAACATCCTTCCCTAATCCGATGAGACTGATACCTCGCTGTTTGGTCCCTTCCCCCAAACAACAAAACAGTAACATTTTTATGTGATTCTGAGCAGAAGTGAACAGTTGCTGTAGATCTGCTGTTAGTAGTTCTTTTTAGATAGTTTGTGTTGAGTGTGCTACTTTTGTAGTATAGTTTTATGCCACTTTAATAAGTTCATTTTTGGATATTTTCCCTGTCCCTAATGCTTGTTGCTGAGGGTATAGTTTCGGCAGAATTTTCGTAAAGCTCTCATACTGAAGTGATATTTTTAAATTAATTCATCTCACAAGTTTGTAAATTACAGTTACATTTGTTACATCAAAGTCGTTTTCATCATCTTACTTCAAGGTACGAATAAATGATCTGTCATATAACTGCCATCTTGCTGAAGGAGAGGCTTAGTGTATGTATCACACTGCTTAGTCTGCAGTAACTGTAAAATCTCAGCCGCCTCACTATTTTGCGACATGAAAGGTAATAGAGGCAACAGTATTATTCATCGGATGATCGCTTTTACATAGTGCACGTTTCATGGTATTACAGTTTAAGAACAACAAAAAAATAATTCATATACATGAGCACTTACAGAATGAATTATCTGTTTTAGAATCAGAGGTGGCTTTGTAGTAGGAACTATCCCAACATTGACCTGAAGTGATTTAGGAAACAATGGAAAATCTAAATCAGAACAGTCGGGTGGAGTCACCATTATCCCTGATACAAGGCATGTTTGCTTAACACAAGAACAACCTTGTTCAATTGATATTCCATGTTTCTGTACGAGGCGACTGATACTACGATATTATAGTTTCATTGTCCGTCAAAACACATGCAGTCCCGTTAATTATTATATTCTTTTCCGACATTCTCTACCATTTTTCAGTAACGAAAGCGGAAATTATGAAACTCTATTGTTGAACCAGGAAACGGATATATTAGCGGTATTATTTTCAAGAGTAGAAGTAAGTTGTCATTGATTTAAATCTGGGTGGTACAGCTGTTTGCTGAAAGGAATACAGGTATAGTCTTTCTTATTAAATATCACGCATTATAAAGCACATAAGATTGTTAAATTTCAGAATAGAAGTATGGCTAAAATTTTGTATCTAATAAGAAGCACATAAGCCTGTAAATTAATGAATAATGATGACATATATCAGAATATAAACGAAATAAGGATAAGAAGAGATTTTTTGACATGTATACAGAATGAATGACTATTGGATAAGAGAACACGAGGCGTGGTCCGTAAGGCGTGACGAGGGCGTGGCGAGGGCGTGGTCTGGGCGGGGCTAAGTACGCTCTCTCCTTCAGCTTTCTGCTCTCCTAACACTCTAGGGCAAATCGGTCGATTGCGCCCTGGGGTATTAGGAGAGCAGAACGCTGAAGGAGAGAGCGGCCTGCGGCTCCGCTCAAACCACGCCCTCGCCACGCCTTACTGACTGCCCTCGTGTTATCTTAGCCATTAGCCATTCATTCTGTATAGGTATCAAAAAGTCTTTTATTTTCCTTATTTCGTTTACTTCCTGATATGTATCATAATTAGTCAGTAATTTACAGGCTTCTGTGCTCTTCATTCGACATAAAATTTTCGCATACTTCTGCTCTAAAATGTTAAACGTTCACGAAACTTAAAATTCTATCTAGTCAATATTCAACATTACTGCTGGATTCCTCTGCTACAGCTGCTGTGACACCGAGATTCAACTCAATGAGAACTTCCGCCTATTCATGGAAGTAATACTGCTAATGTTTCCCTTTCAGAGTTTAAAAACAAAGTTTCATTCGGTTCTGCTGTCGGTACTGAAAAGTGGCAGCTAATGTTAGAAAATATTATTGTAATTAACGAGCCTACAAGTTTTCTGATGGACGACGACACTCTAATACCGCAGTATCATTCGGCATGTACACAAATCCCGAACATCAGTCGAACGAAGTTGTGCTGTTTTAAACAGACTGGCCTATTATCAGACATAATAGAGACTGCTACCTACATCCGTCCATTCTGACTAAGATGTTGCGCTGTTTTACTACGTCACTTCAGTCAAACGCTGTTATGGTTCCTACTACAAAGCCAATGATGAGTATATGCCCCGTGTTGAATAAATAAACATTTCTCTCTGTATATGCTTGTATATGAATAATGTTTCTTTTTTTAAATTTGTAATACCATGAAACATCCACTATCTTTGCAAAAGTGATCCACATGTGAATAAAATTGATGCTACGTTACCTTTCGTGACAGCTAGTTCAAACTCACTGCAGACTAAACGTTATAATTAAACTTTCACTTACTTGAGGGAGCCCCCATCAAACACAAGTAATCGTAGGACAATGAAACTTTGTGGGAACATTTGGAAGGACATACGGAAGAGAAATAATGAATAAACCACTGAAACACTGAAAGAAACACACGAGACGGTAACATTTGTCAGTGTCGTACCATGTTTACGTTCCAGGTTATCAACAGTGAAACAAATATCTGCTTCCAGGATAGCCTGTTACCGGACTAGAAATTTTTCTGCTGCTGCCCGAAACAACGGTGGACCATGGAATGTTCAGCTGTTGCACATTACGTCCAGCATTCACAGCCATGGCAACAGTAAAGTTTTCAACAATTTGTGGCGTAATTGGCCGTTGGCCTTTTCCAGGAGCAATTGCCAAATCTCCATTGAATCTTAAATTCTGAGTCATGTTATTCAACCCCGGAGTGGAAAGAGGACCTCTCAAAAATGTTCAAATGTGTATGAAATCTTGTGGGACTTAACTGCTAAGGTCATCAGTCCCTGAGCTTACGCACTACTTAACCTAAATTATCCTAAGGATAAACACGCACACCCATGCCCGAGGGAGGACTCGAACCTCCGCCGGGACAGAGATGACCTCTCTGTATTCCTTTAATGCGTAGATACTCGCGAAGAGCAGCAGCACTACTGCTATTTGCAATTTTGTCAAATGATGACACGGTTGGACACCGTGGCTGTTATTCGAAGACAAATGTTGATGGTGTTGAGACAGCAACCAGCCACAAATTTATTTTCAGTTCCTTTATTCAAAGGGTACCGTTACCGGTTTCGAATCGTTATGATTCATCTTCAGACGGTTTTCATGCTTTCATTACAACGTTGTCTTACAGATTAATTCTCATAAAATATAAATAATACATAATTAGAAGCACGCCACACAGATGGTTGCGTTACAGATTTTCATTGGATGTGACACGTGAAATGTCAGTTTGGAGTGTTTGTTTTCATTACATTCGTCCAACAGGTGTGAATACATTCCCACCGCATTCTTATCGTTGCACACGTAAATTTTTCTCGCTGAACTCTTTAGATTTGTCACAGAAAAGATTTCTAGCACACACCACATGTTTTGATACAATACAAAGTGCTTAGAAACATATGAGTGACAGAGATGCTATGATATATCTTAACATCATGAAGATGTCCCATGTTTGGAAAAAGATCATAAAATCGCTTATGCAACTTTTACTCTAGTACAGAGAGACATTGATTTTGTGAGCTTTAGAGCGAATACTGTTACATTAATTACAAAGTTGATCTTTTCTTTGGGTACTGTATAGGTAAGACAGTACATTATTTATTTACATTTAGCATCATGAGAATTGTAGTAACATATAAATTTGCTACTTGATCTGCAGATAGACGCTGGAATTTTATTTGGTTTGGAGGGTGGAAAATAATTTTTGAAAATTATTCGGGAAAGAGGTGTTAGCTAACTATATAATGATATAGTCTGGGGTGCTGTTTTTGTGTGTGTGTGTGTGTATTTCAATTTCTTCTAATATATTCATAGTGGCTCCTTTTTCTGCTAGATGTAGAATTTTTAAGTTGTTCTCAGTGTTTATCACTGAATGGTTTTCTTCAGCAATGTGAGCTGCAAATGCAGATTTGTTCAAGTTGCCAAGCCTTAAAGCATCAATGTGTTCTTTGTATCTAACTTCGAAACTCTGCCTGTCTGTCCAATGTAGGATTTTGGGCATGTATCACATTTGAGTTTGTATATTCCTGATTTGCCATATGGACTGTTGGAGGTATTTACATCATGGATTACTTTTTGTTGTAATTTATTATTTGTGGAAAAGCTGATAGTGAAATTTCTCTTTCTAAATAAGTTTGCTATTTGGTTTGATAGTCGGCCTGTGTATGGGAGAGTAGCATATTTAGGTTTGGCTTCTGTGGCACACTGATTTGGCTTGGAATGCATGTTGTGTGGATTGCTGTGAAGTGGATATGTGGTTTTTGTCTGGATTTTGTTGTGCAGTTTTTCTATTATTATGGATCTATATCCATTATTATGAGCAACTTTTTTAATTATATTGATTTCATTCTGTTGGTCAGTGTCACTCATTGGTACTTTTTTAATTAGGTGTACCATCGCTCTGAAATATGCCATTTGTTTGGCGGGGGTGGCAAGATGAGTTGTCAATACTGACAGCTGTGGTGATAGGTTTTCTGTAGATACTAAATTGATGTTTATTGTTATTATTGCAAATCTTCAGGTCAAGAAAGTTAATGCTTTTATTAGTTTCATGTTCAACTGTGGCTTTAATATTTTTGTGCATTTTTTATAGATCTGCAACTAATGTATAAATTTCATTTTTTGTACCATGAAAAAGCAAGTTTTTATCATCAACATATCTTCTGTAGTAGATTATTTTGTTTGAGATATGCTGCTTGGTTGAGAAAAAATGGCATATATACCGGTCTTATGATGAATAGAACAGGAAACAAAAGTATAACATAATGATCACTGTTATTTATTTGTTTAACAATTCAATTTCTTGTAGTCGACATCTGTTAAATACAAATGTAAACGATAATTTCCGCACTGGATAAATGATGCAGTTGTGCGGCTGGGTGTTGAGGAACTTGAATCATCCGTATTCCACATCACATTGTCAAGAACATCAAAAGCATCACATTCAGCTGGAAATGTAGCTTTCTTCCTGACGTGCTTGATCATGTTGTTGAATATGGGGACACAACTGATTATGGATAAGTGAAAGAAGGTTCACGATAGTATTACGACTGTGGAGTTCAATTTTAATATTGTCAAGTAAAATACGCTCATAAAATGTTTAGCAAATTTTTGCCGTCGGCGAAAAATTAGAACTTACATAGAAAGGTTGAACTAGGGACTTTGCACCAGGTGTAACGAATCTTTCCTGTATTTCTTTACCTAGAATTGCGAATAGATCCTGTTGATGGAGTGAAAATGAGTCCAGCACCACACAACATTTTACTCTAGCATTGCGATAGAGGCAGTTATCCCGCCATTGTTCAACAACACGGTTGTCCACTTCGCCTCTTTTTGGAGCCGTTGTGTATAAGTACGGAGCTGGTTTATTTTCTTTGCACAAGGGGACCTTATGTGCCACTTGGTCCACAGAAGGCAATAAGTAGTGGAGAAAGAAGTCTGCCTTCCATGGAAATATTTGGCTGAATTGTATACGAATGTGATATTCCGGAAGTTGGTTGCACCACAACAATCGTCGCTCGTTCACCAATGCAACATTATGTGCGGTCTCTCTGAATGTCAGATTTAAATCCTGATCGTTCATTATTTAGAATTTCATCTGACGAATAATTAGGAGCGGTAGTTCAATCGCAGAATTCTCTATCTCTTCTTGCGCTTGAGAGTGTTTGTACGTTGGAAACTGTGTGACTTTGCGACTAACAATCTTGTGAACTTCTTTAAAATTCCTCAAACAGATAGATCCAGCTTTGGAATCCGTTAGTTTATGCGCTCTAGTTTTTGCTCTTGCACTACCAAGGCACTGTGCTGTCGCGCGCACGAATTACCTGTAACTGATGATCTGTTACGAACCGGTTAGAAAGGGCAGCTAAAATGTACGTTACTGACATCTAGTGGATCTGTTATGCCTATGCACAAAACATGAGTTCAATGCCCGCGAGACACTTCACAAAAAAGGCAAAAAAACGAAAAAAAATGATGCACCACGAAGGAATTATACGAATGGGGCGGGAATCGTTTGATGTGATGTGCACGTACAGGCAAACAAATGATTATTATTACAGAAAAAATCGATTATTTGTTCAAGAAGAAGAGCTTCACAAATCCAGCAAGTCGATAACGCTTTGGTCCACCTCTGGCCTTTGTGTAAGCAGTTACTTGGCTTGGCACTGACTGCCAGAGTTGTTGGATCCCTCCTCCTTCTGTCCAGTTGGCGTGTTAGATCATCAAAATCTCGAGACGGTTGGAAGGCCCTGCACACAACGCTGGAAATTTTCTCAGTTGGTGAGAGATCCGGCGACCTTGCTGGCCATGATTGGGTTTGGCCAGCACTAAGACAAGCAGGAGAAGCTCTCGCCATATGTGGATGGGCATTATCTTACTGAAATGTAAGCCCAAAATGGCTTGCGATGGAAAGAAAACAGGGCGTAGAATGTCGTCGATATAGCGCTGTGCTGTAAGGAGCCCTGCTGTAAAAAGGAATGGCACCCCAGACAATCACTCCTGGTTGTCGGACAGTTAGACTAGTCTTCTACCGATGCCCGTAGCGTTCCCAGACACATCCTCGGCCCGGACTCTCATTGAATGACCTTTAATGACCTTGAATCAACCGAATCTGTCTGCAATAATCCCCATTAATGCCGCTGTTCTGAACTTTCGACCTTCTTCAATCCCTTCAGGTCGCCTATTTTGCCTTGGCATAGTCTTGTCATTGGTGGGCTCAGTTTTGAATCCTCCCGCCTCCGAAGGAACAAATGATGCAGTTGATGCTGGATGACTCAACCCTACCAGTGTTTTTGTTACAGGGTCTCAGTCTTTCCCATCCCGCTCCCTAAAATGCCTGGAGCGTCTTGTGCGGAGCATGCTATCTCAATCAGCATTCCCATGGCAATCTGATGCTGCTGTTCCACCAGCCATTACCGGCGGCAAGTTCCCTACCGTGTTCCATGCCATATTTTCCTGAGAAACGACAGTGAATGCGTCCAGGTGCCCATTGTCAGTATACCTGAGTTGCAAAGAAGGCTGCAGCTTACCAGCAGGTCCTGCTCAAATGTCTCGGGGCCTCTAAAACTTGGTGGCGTTCCTCAGCTGTCAGTCAGTATTTCAACGGGACAGCTGTTTCAGAGCGAATGGCCAGACATTTAAACTCTACCTGACATTTTTGTAGGTTTCGCAAGACTCATGATAACAAGCTGCATTTAACTGGAACCCTATTGCTCTCAGTGTCGTACCACGAAGCACTACTACAGTAAGTTACAACAATATAAAAGGATATTTGTGTATCAGTCGAAACGTTAACCATATTTTCGCTCACTGATAACCTACTATTACAAAAGTATGTCCAGTGGAATGTGAAGATAGTACTTTAGCATTGTTACGTTTCACGCTCTTTCTCCATATTTGCTACAAGATACACAACTAGGATATCCTGACAGATTTCTTAGAACTTTATATCCCATCTACATGTGATAAAATATGTGATGATCCCACTGGGATACAGTGTAAGTGATTTAAGATATTTGATGACTATTGGATGGAATATCAATCCTACAATATATTCCAAGAACTGAGGCTTGTCGCTGATTTGCAGGACTAGAACCACATGCCCAGCCATGCGTAGCGGTTAAGACACTGGTTTCGAATGCAGGAAGATCGGACTGAATATAACTCCCAATAATCTTCCGAGCTCTGCCGCAGGATCCACTTGAAGTTCATTAGTTATATATTGCAAATTCGGTTGTGTAACTGATCGCTAGATCTGACGATAAATTACGGATTATCAAGGTTTCGACTCTCGATCATTATGTTGTTCGATTTTGAATGACAGATGCCTACCAACTGGAAGCTTATGCTGCTTTCACCAAAGTTAGGTGGTTTTCGGTGCGCAATAAAGTTTATATGTGAAAAACCGGTTTCAAGAAAGCCGCTTTCTATAGAATGTTACCAAATGATACCAGATCAGGAGAAACTTTATTATTGTGATAGCAGATGCAGCAGTTCTAGCAACTACCGCATTAATGTTAAGAAACATTATGATCAGTGAAATAGTATTACGTGTACACCTCATAAGCACAAGTATCACTCTTTCCATGTTAAGAGCATAAAGTGTTACACAGCAGATATTTTGTAACGCCATTTGGAAAACATTATGACATACCATTGAAACGTTATAACTGATGACTTGACTGAGACTCGCTTGAAATATTGTCAATGTTGTGCCCTTTAAGGCAGTTCTCGATTGCAAAACACAGTAAATCTATTTCGACGGTGCTCACAACAATATCGATGAACTATAAGTCAATTAGTTTCATTTAAAAGTAGCATGAAACTGATCAGGTATCTCTTATCTCTAAGACGTGCATAAGCTTCCAAGCGTGTACTCTTCAATCAACAAAATTTCAAATGTAAATGCAGACTTTCTGCGTATTGTCTCGTCTAGAGGGATGTATCATGTAAAGTACTTACTTTTAAGCGCCAAAACATAGCATAACTCAATTAATAAAAAAGGGTTAAATACCAACTATATGCCTTATAAAATACAAAAATTTATGAGAGAACGTTTCTGTCTACTGTGTTATTCCGGTGTCCCGTTCTACGTTCCTTACCTTTTAGGGAGTCTTAGATTGTGAGCTGTTAGTCAAGTGGCGAGAAGCTGAATCATTTACGGAAGTGGGCCGAAGCGCTTGAACTGCATTGCATAAGGCGCTATCAGTACGCCGACACAAAATTTCCAGGAAGCAGAGGTTCGCAGCTGTCATCAGCGACGGGCCAGAAGTGGAGATACAGCAATCATGGCTGCCTAGTACCTCATCGTCTATACTTCCCGGAAGCCGCACTCCTCGGTGACTCTACCACTTTGGTTCCCATGCGTGACAACGGGGGCTTCATTTCCACGTCTCACATAGACCATTGCAATACTCACCATACTTCCATTTTTAAATCACGTCAGAAATAAATTTCCTCCGTCTTTGTTCACTGTCACTGCTGTTTCGCCTCTTAACACCACCTTTTCGCAGCGACGGTAATTGTAGCACTTCTGCACTGCTATCTGAATAGTGGTCGTCCACTTCACTGGATCTAATTCCAGACATTTTCTTTCGAGGCCAATGGTCTCTGGAGGATAAGAAGCGGATATTGGTTGATGAAATCTATCAAGTGGATTGAGAGTCGTACATGTCACTCTACTTACGAGCATAGAGGGCAAGAGGCATGGCTCTGGGTTCGAATACCGATGTGGCATACACTTTCAGTCCCTCAGACAGTATCACCACACTTCACACTCCGATACATAATGACAGATTCAGTTTGGAAATAATTCACCAGCTGCAAATAATCCGTTCTTCACACAGTGCCCCTTCTCCCAAGTGTTCTAGCCCAGCAGTATAGCGGAAGAGAGCTTCTACTGAGTTAAGTGTTCGTCTATCCTTAGAGAAACAGCCTGAATGTGGTTCGATGAACCCTCTGTCAGGAACTTACGTGTGAATTATTGAACAGTAATGCAGACCTCGATATAAATGAAACGAATAAGAAAAGTACTAGCAGGAGGAAGATGGAAACAAGTTGAGCGTCGCAGCTGGGTAGCTCCGTTGATAAATGCAATGACTGCCAATCAGGAAGTACCAAAAACAGCGTTCACCTGATTGCAGAGCGAAATTTCAATTCTAGAATACCGTAATTAATTTGTAACGTCAGTTTCAGTCACTTTAGTAGCTGCACATCTTTCCCTGCTCTGACCTGAACTCAGCAAATATCAGCTATATGACCTAGAATTCGACAAAACGCGAAATTAACCATTTTCATAAATCACAATGAAATAATCTCTTTCAACCTTAATGCTGATGACATGAGAGCGCTGATGAGGGCTCCTACTTTACCATCCTTTGGGATGTGCCAGGTGGACATGTACACATCAGGCTCGAGGCGGAAAAGTTCTGTATTCATTCTCTATCAGCCTTTTGAAAGTTTACCTACGAAAAAGAGACCAGATTAAAAAAAAAAACACAATACCTCCAACATTAGTGATGTTTTTCAGAAACCCGAAATTTAGCGCAGATTTCAGAGCGGGATACTTTTAATAGTTTCCACAACTGAATTCCATCTCCAAATCTGCCAGATGCCCCAATAAATCTTGTCGAATAAAACCGACACCAGGAACAAGACACAACCAATACTTCCACAGAGCGATAACAATGGTAATAATATCGATGACAGTGGAGTTAATGTGGCGTTACTAAACAAGGTTTTCCGAAATTTCTTCGCCAATGAAGACGCAGTAAATATTCCAGACTTCGAATCAAGAACGGCTGACAACATTAGACTATAAGAAACGGTGTTTTACGAGTATTATTCCAAGTTGTTTTCATTTATGCATAATTCGTCAGAACACACTGAATCAATCGTGCCGAGAAATCACAACGTACAATCATATACTCCCAGTATAGAGCCGCAACTTAAGTAACTTAATAAAGGCAAGTCTTCCGGTAGAGAGTGTTTGCCAGTTAGGTTTCTGATGTAACTGTTCCATACTAAACATTCATATGCAATGCCTGCCCAATCAAAGATCCTTACCCACGGACTGGTAAGTTGCACAGGTCCCACCAATACACCAGAAAGGAAGCTGAAGTAATCCGCTGTAGTACAGACCGATATCACTGATATCAATTTACAGCAGAAGTTTGGAACATATAGTGTATCTGATCATTATAAACTACCTCGAAGAAAATGATCTATCGACATATTGTCAACACGGTTTCAGAAAACATCGTTCCTGTGAATCTGAACGGGCTCTTTAGTCACATGAAGTGATGACAGGGGAATTAAAACTGATTTCATATTTCTAGACGTCCAGAAGGCTTTTGCGACCTCTAATCAAACTGTGTGCCTGTGGAGTGCTGTCGAAGGTGTTCTCCTGGATTTGTGATTTCCTGTCAGTACGTTGTAACTATCATATGTCATCAAGTGAAAGACAAGTTACGTTCCCCAAGGAAGTGTTATAGCGTCTGCTGTTTCTAATCTATATAAACGATTTAGGAAACAATTTGAGAGGCTCTGTTAGATAAGTAAATGAATTCAAAGCTGCCAACCAGTTGCAACGGAAAGGTGGTTTTGTTCAACCTTTTACCGTGGTTTCAACGGATTTAAAGCCATATTTTTCAGAAAAACGTGTAACAAAATTACACATAGGATATTTGCGTGCAGCTTGTAACATGACTTGACATTTTATTTGTTGGGTATTATTTTTGGATTTTAAGTATTTTTGTTTGACAGGCCCTGAACATAGGGGCCAGAATTTTTATAATGTATACAATGATGTTCGCTGTCAGCGTGTTTTCGTTGCACACATGTCAGGCCGCTGCGTTATTTGGATTCCAAATTTGATATTTTATTACATGTTTTTCTGAAGCAGGCGGCTTTACATCCATCGAAACGATGGTGAAACATTGAATAAATTCACTTTTCGTAGCAACTGGTTTTATTTACTGTTCTCTAACCGTTGCTGAAGCGCATCCATGTTCAAAATATTCCTGTCAGATAGTTTAGAGAGTATGTTGTCATTTTCCGTTTAGTAAAGTCATCAGAAGATCAGAATAATTACAAAACTGTTTAGACAAATACACGTACTGGATGAAATGTGACATTTGACTGTAAAAATAATAAAAAGTATGACGTTCTTCACACGAGTACTAAGAGGAAACTGCTAATTGGTGTTACTAGATAATACAAATTTAGAAGTTTTCGATTCAACGAATATGTATTAATTACCATCACATAGGAAATTATGGCGAAAAGAGAAAGCAAAGTGTGTATTATGTGGGCCGAACGCTTCGAACACGCCAAAAATCTACCAAGGAGCCGGCCGTTGTAGCCGTTGTAGGCGCTTCAGTCCGGAACCGCGCGACTGCTAAGATTGCAGGTTCAAATCCTGCCTCGGGCATGGATGTGTGTGATGTCCTTAGGTTAGTAGTTCTAAGTTGTAGGGGACTGATGACCTCAAATGTTAAGTCCCATAGTGTTCGGAGCCATTTGAACCATTTCTACCAAAGAGATTGCCTACACTTCCCTTGTCCATCCCCTTTAGGAGCACTGATGTGTGGTATTGGAGCCTTACCATTGTAACGTTGTTACTTTAATTTGCTATGAAAGCGGTACTGATAGCCAATAAAAGCGGGTTAAAAGCTGTGAGCTGTCTGGGGAAGTTAACCTTGCATTACTGACCAACTGTTTCACCAGGTATCCAGTCTAGCTTACCAAATTCCCAACCAGACTAACATTAATTATAATCTTTTAATAGTCATACGACAACCGGTGATATATATATATATATATAAAAGAGAATTTAAATAAAAAGAAATAAATCAGTTTATATTTGGAAATTTATTTTAACATTGATCATTGAAATTTCGGCATATTAAACTCGAGTCGTAACTAAGCTGGTGCCTTATTTAGGATTCTGAAAATGTGAGATTGTAATCTTACGGAACACATCAAATATGGAGCCAAGATTGGGAGACTGCATACAACACTGCATTCATAAAATAAGACACGAAGAACGTTGAAACATATGCAAGAAGAAATTAACCACAACCAACCGATTCAATTTTCACCCAAAGAAATTACGTTCGTAGCACAATCCTGTCCGTCATGTAATTACCACACACTGGTATACTAAATTCATACTAACTCTCTGTGAAATCTTCCCAAAAAGAATAGCTGAGGGCTAGTTTGATGATTACACCACATGCTTCACGTGGTCAACTTGGTTTACACAAAGCGTATAACTCCACAATAATTTTGATAATTAAAATAAATTAGATCGAAAAGCAATTTACAAAAGAAAAATCTCGAACTGGTTACTAACGTCTTACTATTAACCTGATGGGTCAAACAATTATATAAGCACGTGGTAGTGGTCTCACAAAGTACACCCCACGTGGGTTGAAAATAAATAAAAGTTGCTATATTGAAAAATATTGTCAAGACGAGACGTTATAATCTCACGCACATTCGCATTTAAGATTGATGAACTTAGTTAGAGTTACTGATCAACACGTGGTTCCACTTTACTCACAAAGTAGTGACAAAGCAACTACCGGAATATATTCTGAACTTCGCACGAGAATTACACTGCGCTGCAATTTAAGATAACATTAGATATTTTAGAGCTAAACCTGAAATAAAGGTGATTAAATTTTCAGTTAGGCTGAACTTAAGAAATCCATTGTCCTACGGACTTAGCAGACACGCGCTTAGCCGGAGATCTAACCACTTCAGACGCTCGCCACGGACTGACTGCCTGGTCCCTTCCTGAGGGGTGGCTCACAAATACCAACGGAAGTGGCCAGAGGGGCAGCTTCCTATACCAACATGACAACGGACGGACAGGACCATACTAAGGATAGAAACCTCTTTGCTTTTAGAAAGCGTAGCTACCTGTTCCGACGTTGGTCCTACTGTTCTCTAGCAGACAGGCTTGTCTGCTACCCTCAAGCATGCAACTAGAAATACATTTGCTCATTCATCCTCTCACACAGAAGGGAAGGGGGATGACAGTATCTTATCATATACAGTATATAAAAGAAAGTGGATGTAGGTTCCGTATGAGACTGTGTGACATGAATTACATATAAACTTTGTTTTAAAGTGTAGTAGTGTGACAGAACGTTCTTATTTATGTGTGAAAGTAACACGTTCCACTACTCAGTCTCCTCCCAGATAGTCAGAAACGCCACAATAAATTTAGAAGAGGAATTTATGCCGTAAATGACAACAGATTTAAGAAATTAACATGAAAGGAATCCAATAGAGACCTTTCATAACCCCAACGCTCCGGGAAAAGACTGTGCAGGGAATTTTCTGACCATGCTAGGACATTCCCAAGCAGGCTTCTCATACCCTACTTAAACCAAAAGTGTAAATAAAAGGCAAAAGGTCACCAGCTACTTGCTAAAACACAATAATTTCAAAAAATCTTTAAAATCTACCAATTTCAAACAGAAGAAGAACACAATCTGTGACACCTATTTAAAAGATAGTGTAGTCCTAATTCGGTCAGCAAGTAAAAACAATGGTTCCTGTGTCATTAATATGAAAACAATTTCTGGTTGTTACCCTTAAGGAGTTCACCAGTATTTGCTCATTGCAAGAGCCAACTGATCACAGGAAAATTTATGACTGTTTATTAACAAGCAAAATTTATGAAAATAGCAAAGGTGCCACAGCAATTAAAAAAGAACATGAAATAACATCAGTATTATAAAGCAGAACATTACAATGCACAATCCGCAAAAGCAAAAAATTGATAAGAGGAAAAACTTGTTTTACAAAGTGGTTATCGCAAAAAAATTCTATATCTTATAAAACTAATAATTTGTAGTATTAAAATAACTTTGTGACACTAATTTAATCACTCTACTATATTTCAGTTAGTTAGCAAACAATGACCACTGTGTCATTATACTGAAACTACAATTAATTAAGTGATTGTTACCCTTATGGGATTCCTCACTATAAATATGCTCCATGCAAAAGCTAATCGATCACAGTCCAATGAGAATGAATAGCTATCTGATAAACGAAGCAATGCCACAGGAATGAATTTACGAAACAAAATATCACAAATCTAATACATCTCACAAGAACAAACAATGATCAATAAAACAGCTCTGAAAGTACAATAGTCAACATCCAAAAAAAAACACCAATAAATAAAACACCTGCAAAATACAAGAGTCAAAGTCTAAAAAAAACAATAAATAGAACACCTGCAAAATACAAGAGTCAGTCTGATAAACACCAATAAATCGAACCCCTGCAAAACACACGAGTCAAAGTTTCTGTGACAGAAACACACGTATATGCACTGGACTAAGAACCATATAATCACTGTTCACTGACACACTCAGTACTTCCACTGTTCCGAGGCACAATATAAGGGGTGGGGGAGGGGGGGGTTCGTCGCCGCAGCTGTCAGTAGGGATTTTTGTCCATCTGTTGCGTGCAATCCCGCCGTCTCTGCCCTCTCATGAACTTTCTCTTGGTGGCCTGTGTCACGTACATCTCGATTTGGTTCCATGTTTGTGTTGTCAAATTCGTGTAGTATCCTCGTTTGACACGCCAGGTTGACATTCCTGGGCAAGGATGACACTTAATGGCTCTTCTTTGTGCCACCCTTAGCTACCAGAGAACATCGAACTATGATTTACTGTCGCTTGACAGTGGGCATCTGCCGGGAAATGTTGATAGGTGTTGTTGAAGTCTGCCAATTTCTCTGGACAGTACGTATCAAAAAGGCTCCACGCCCCTTTCTCCCCTGCCTTCTATCGTTTCACCGCGGCCGTCTCGTCACGGTCGCGTGCGTGTGGTGCGTTGCCAGCAGATGGATTTCCGCGCGGTGGACCGCTCGCCCATCTCAGGTCATCGCCTCCAGGAAGGGTCGCACGGGCCGGCCGCTCATTAGCTCCAGGTGCAAGGGAAAGTGTTTGTCGCGTGCCCTTCTTTTGTTGTCGACCGCTCTCCCGAAGTGGCCCGGTTGACAGCGTGTCCTGCTGGGAAACCCTCCAGTTTACAACTAGCCCTCCTCCTCGCTGCTCCCGCTGTCTCGTAAGAGTTTAGCCGGTTCGCTTTCACGTTCTCAACTGCATTCACAGAAATTGTTCATCATACTTATGTGATTACAAAATGTCATACAAATACCACTTCGTATTGTCTTTCACAATTTTTAAGAATGAAAGTGAGACTTAATTTTTTTTAAATAAAAAAATTACATGAATCGACAATATAAAAAATAAAAGTTAAATGACTTGACAATATTAAAAAATAAAAGTGAAATGACTTGACAGTATAAAAATTAAATTTAAATGAACTGACAATATAATATTTAAATCCACATCACTAATGTGGTTCACTTACGTTTTAATAAATCAAATGCTACTTATTAATTCACTAAAATGAATAGGATTATGCCTTGTGCAAGTATAGGTCAGGACAGCATAGGGTTCACATGTTATTTACACACACACACATGCAAACCTGTTGTCTATTCTACAAACTAACTACCCATAAAGATGCATTACTCAAAATTTTACTCCAATCCACTACTAGTTAAGCCAACAAGCTACTTCAATGCTATTTCAACACCGTGTATATGCACTACAACATTGTTCTAATTCGTCCTCTTCTTGACGCTTGCGGCATACGTCTTGTCACATGATAAACATGGAGAAACGTTCCTTAAACATACAAAGTAGAAAGAACAATGGTTATTTGCAAATCAAAACATTTATACCAGTTCACACACCTGATAAGAGACTCGCAATTATACATTTATCATACTTATATACTCACACATAAAACAGTAAGAAAATTTCATCTAAAATTACGTTATCACAAGAGTTAATCACGCAGATGACTCTGAGAAGGTTAATTTTTTTTTTTTTTTTTACATTTTCTTACCCATTTTGCTCCAATTTCGTTCCTTCTTTAAGTTAGTTACCTTTCGCTTCCAAATCAGTTATTTCGCCTGTGGTGGTTATTCTGGATTCATTTCTCATGAATGGCAAAATTGTGGTTTCCCCTATTCTGTAAAACAGTTTCATCTTAACATATTGAACTTAAACAGACACAAAAGATCCGAATCCGCCTGTAGTTTAAATGACAAATGTTTTGCTTCATCCTTATTATCTTAAACCAAGCTTTCCTTCGGTCCCATAATCAAAATTATTTAATCTTCCTCTACCTTCAAGAGGGAAATCTCCTCAGTACAAATCATATAGGCTGCAGTGCATCCCGCACCAGCGAAAACAGTAAGCTGTAATGCTCACAGCATCAGCAAAACACATAAACGTCGCTTTTCTAGGACAAGTATTAACGCAGAATCATTTTTCAGGCTTTGACTCAACATCAATCAAGACTACGGAAAGGATCCATATTTCTGTTCGTTTCTCCATTTGCTGAAAAACTGCTCGTATTTGACTACCACAATAATATTTCAGGGCCACGTAAATTACACAAACCACAATTCTTCTTTCACCTTGAAGGGAATCAATATACTTACGAAATCCAAAGACAGCACCTTACGTACTCAGCTATAAAGAACAAAAAAGACACATATCATCAATATTAACATATCATCGCATATTGGGAAGCCATTGGTTAGACAATCGTATTATCGCATCCTGTTTTCAAGATTCCAAAATTATTCATTCCTTTCTCAGAGTTCTCCTATCTTAAAATATTCACACAGCACGCATACTATAGTAAGAGATCCTCATTTATACTGACAGATATAGAATAGTAACAGATAGATAGTAGCACTGAAAGCAGAAAATCGGAAACAAGGCTACTAACAGCTGGGGACCTGGGTTTGCCAGAGCCATAATACCCACAGATCGGATATTCCCCTGAGTTTTTCATTAATTCAACACAGATCTTGCTTCTCTCAGGAGCGACTCTTTTCAATTTACACAAAAAAAACATAAACAGCATTTCACTCGTTCACAAAGAAACCTTTTATCTTCACATTTGAACCAACCTAAATCCTAATTGCACAAGGAAAGAAAAAAAATTAAAAACATAATTTCAATCAATCACATAGAAACATCTTTATCATTATTTTTACCAACATATTATTCAAAATGCATTTATCACAAATGTAAACTAATCAATTGTTTCTCTTCACCGTCCTCTCTAATATCTTCCCTCTCTATATACCGTATGCACTGCTTTGCCATGTCGTTCATTTGTTCCGATTGGGCGCCCTCTGCGCTGATCGTTTGTCATTGCCGGTTTTGTTCATTTCCATTTGCTGGATTATGCCAAGGGTTAGTTGGCCGAATTTCATCATGAGGTGGTCCGCCTATAGTCCTATTCCCACCGTGTTCACCGTAGTATCGATTCTGGTTGCCGTAACTGTTGCGTTCACGATTCTGTCCTAGTCCTCGATCATTTCCGTTGTTCCACCAGTGTTCGCGACTGTTACCCCAGTTTCTATACGGCCGGTCCCGATTATTGGTCCGTTCGTGTCGCGACGACCAGTCACGCCGTTGATTAGTACGACGGCCACGACTGCGATCGCGCTGCTGTGGCCCGTAATAACTTTGTGCCTGATTAGGCGGGAATTCTGCTGTATTATATTCCAACTCTTGGAGAAGTGTCTTAAACGTTTCCACGTCCTCTTTGCATCGTCCCGCAAGAATGACGTGGCGCAAGTGCATCGGCAATTTGGTGATGCATATCCTAATTAGTTCCGCAGGCCCGTATGGGTCGTATAAAAATTGATTTGCCTGCAGCATGTGGTCGAATAGGCGTGCTGGGCTGCCGAAACCAGACTGGTTCAAATTTGGCAGCATAATTATGCCATGTTTGATCCTATCTTGTGCCGCTCCCGACCAATAGGCGGACAGAATGGCTTGTCGAAACCCCCGAGTGGAGTTGCAGTGACGCGCTGCCGACCTCATGCGAATCGCCGGTTCGCCTTCCAAATAGCCACACATATATTCTATCTTATGTGAACTTGCCCAATCGGGGGCAAGACAAAACTCAAATTGCTCGAGCCATGCTCGTAGATGTATTCCTTTTTGCGAATTTCGAAATATCTCAAACTTTCTCACCGTAAGGAAATGTTTGAAATCAAATCCCCGCATTTCCTCCCGGCGAGGCCCTTGAATGTTTGTATTTTTCTCATGTCTGCCCCTCAAAATACATTCTTCCCTGTCGTCAAAATCTCCCTCGTGGCCAGAGTCCCTCTCTGCACTGTTAGTATGGCTATTTTTAGTGCTATTGGCGAGTTCGGAATCACATGCCATGCGGTTTTCCAGATGCGCCACGCGTTCTTGTAATTCGCCTGTTACAGCTTTGTGCTGCCTGTTCACTTCAAACTGTCCCTTCTGAAATCTAAGAAGCCAACGCACACTTAAGAAATCCATTGTCCTACGGACTTAGCAGACACGCGCTTAGCCGGAGATCTAACCACTTCAGACGCTCGCCACGGACTGACTGCCTGGTCCCTTCCTGAGGGGTGGCTCACAAATACCAACGGAAGTGGCCAGAGGGGCAGCTTCCTATACCAACACGACAACGGACGGACAGGACCATACTAAGGATAGAAACCTCTTTGCTTTTAGAAAGCGTAGCTACCTGTTCCGACGTTGGTCCTACTGTTCTCTAGCAGACAGGCTTGTCTGCTACCCTCAAGCATGCAACTAGAAATACATTTGCTCATTCATCCTCTCACACAGAGGGGAAGGGGGATGACAGTATCTTATCATATACAGTATATAAAAGAAAGCGGATGTAGGTTCCGTATGAGACTGTGTGACATGAATTACATATAAACTTTGTTTTAAAGTGTAGTAGTGTGACAGATCGTTCTTATTTATGTGTGAGAGTAACACGTTCCACTACTGTCTCCTCCCAGATAGTCAGAAACGCCACAGTAAATTTAGAAGAGGAATTTATGCCGTAAATGACAACAGATTTAAGAAATTAACATGAAAGGAATCCAACAGAGACCTTTCACCATATATAACTAAATCGTTTTGTATTAGCGTGAAGCAGGGAAGAGTTGCACGGATATGGTACGCGAGTTGAATGGCAGTCATTAAAACAGAAGAGGTTTTCGTTGGGGCGAGAACTTTTCAGGAAATTTCCATCACCATATTTTTCGTCCGAATGCGAAAGTATTTGGTTGACACCCATCTACATAGGGAGAAATGACCGCTATAATAAAAAAGAGGAATCATAGCTCGCAAGGAAAGGTTTAAGTTTTCGTTTCTCCTTCGTGCAGTTCGAGAGTGGAACGGTATAGAAATAATTTGGAAATGGTTCAATGAACCATCTGCCAAGCACTTATGCGAGAACTGCGGAGCAGTCATATCGACGTAGATATAGATGAACTATCATGCACCGAAGTATCCGAAAGACCTGAACTGAGTTCCGCGTTCCTTTGAAGTTCAAAGAAAACTTGAACTTGAGTTTGATTTCAAACACGTACCCGACTCACACGATAATAGTTGGTGGTGACTTTAATTTACCCTCGATATGTTGGCGAAAATACATGTTTAATTCCGGAGATACGCATAAAGTATCATCTGAAATTGTGCTAAGCGCATTCTCTGAAAATTATTTCGAGCAGTTAGTTCATGAGCCCACGCGAATAGTAAACGGTTGTGAAAACACACTTGACCTCTTAGCAACAAATAATCCTGAGTTAATAACGAGCATCAAAACCAATACAGGGATTAGTGAACAAAGGGTTGTGGTAGTGATATTGAATATTGTAATCCCCAAATCCTCCAAAAATAAGCAAAAAATATACATATTCAAAAAAGCAGATAAAAATTCACTTGACGTCTTCCTGAGAGACAATCTCCACTCTTTCCAAACTAATAATACAACTGTAGACCATATGTGGCTTGAATTCAAAGAAATAGTAACGGCAGCAATTGAGAGATTTATACCAAATAAATTAACAAACGGCGGAAATGATCCTCCTTGGTACACAAAACGGGTTAGAATACTGTTGCAGGAACAACGAAACAAACATGCCAAATTTAAACAGACGCAAAATTCCCAAGATTGGCGATCTTTTACAGAAGCTCGAAATTTAGCGCGGACTTTAGTGCGAAATGCTTATAAAGGTTTCCAAAACGAAACTTTGTCTCGAAACCTGGCAGAAAATCCAAAGAAATTCTGGTCGTATGTGAAGTATGTTAGCGGCAAGAAACAACCAATGCCTTCTCTGAGCGACAGCAATGGAGATACTATCGAAGACAGTGCTGCCAAAGCAGAGTTACTGAACACAGCATTCCGAAATGTCTTCACAAAAGAAAACGAGGTAAATAATCCAGAATTCGAATCGAGAACAGCTGCCAACATGAGTAACGTAGAAGTAAATATCCTCGGAGTAGTAAAGCAACATAAATCACTTAATAAAAGCAAGTCTTCTCGTCCAGACTGTGTACCAATCAGTTTCCTTTCGGAGTATGCTGATGCATTAGCTCCATACTTAACAATCATATACAACCGTTCGCTCTACGAAAGATTCGTACCCAAAGACTGGAAAGTTGTACAGATCACACCATTATTCAAGAAAGGTAGTAGGAATAATCCACTAAATTACAGGCCAATATCGTTAATGTCGATATGCAGCAGTATGTTGGAACATATATTGTGATCAAACATTATGAATTACCTCGAAGAAAACTGTCTATTGACACACAGTCAACATCGGTATAGAAAACATCGTTCCTGTGAAACACAACTCGATCTTTATTCACATGAAGTGTTGACTGCTATTGACAATGGATTTAAGATCGATTCCGCATTTCTGGACTTCCGGAAGGCTTTTGACACTGTACCACACAAGCGGCTCGTAGTGAAATTGCGTGCTTATGGAATGTCGTCTCAGTTATGTGATTTCCTGTCAGAGAGGTCACAGTCCGTCGTAATTGACGGAAAGTCATCGAGATAAACAGAAGTGATATCTGGCGTTCCCCAAGGTAGTGTTATAGGCTCTTTGCTGTTCCTAATCTACATAAACGATTTGGGAGACAGTCTGAGCAGCCGTCTTAGGTTGTTTACAGATGACACTGTCGTTTATCGTCTAATGAAGTCATCAGGAGATCAAAACAAACTGTAAAACGATTTAGAAAAAATAGCAGAATGGTGCGAAAAGTGGCAGTTGACCCTAAATAACGAAAAGTGTGAGGTCATCCCCATGAGTGCTAAAAGGAACTCAAACTTCGGTTACACGATAAATCAGTGTAATCTAAAAGCCATAAATTCAAGTAAATACCTAGGTATTACAATTACGAACGACTTAAATTGGAAGGAAGACATAGAAAATTTTGTGGGCAGGGCTAACCAAAGACTGCGTTTTATTGGCAGGACACTTAGAAAATGTAACAGATCTACTAAGGAGACACTACGCTTGTCCGTCCTCTTTTAGAATACTGCTGCGCGGTGTGGTATCCTTACCAGATAGGACGACGGAGTACTTCGAAAAAGTTCAAATAAGGGCATCACGGTTTGTATTATCGCGAATTATGGGAGACAGTGTCAAAGAAATGATACAGTATTTGGGCTAGAAATCATTAAAAGAAAGGCGTTTTTCGTTGCGACGGAATCTTCTCACGAAATTCCAATCACCAACTTTCTCCTTCGAATGCGAAAATATTTTGTTGACACCGACCTACATAGGGAATAAAATAAGGGAAACCAGAGCTCGTACGGAAAGATATAGGTGTTCGTTCTTTCCGCGCGCTATACGAGATTCGAACAATAGAGAAGTGTGAAAGTGGTTCGATGAACCCCCTGCCAGGCACTTAAATGTGATTTGCAGAGGATCCATGTAGATGAATTAGTATGGAACCCACATAACGTATCTGTCTTGCTGGTCCTCTGCTCTCGTATCTGTACTGTCGTTTGACTATACAAAATGGTCACCTTTACAGACGACTAGAGAAAAATGCTCTGTATGGCAATAATCCATATCGAAATTAATACCAAGATAATACCAATATTTGAAAAGAAATTATTAGAGATGACACGATCTTTAATGCTTGTGAATTCGAATTTATTACAGTTAATATGATTTTAAAAAGGAAGTTTCGATTTGCAATTACGTAACGAAGATTTTTGTACTGCGCCAGAATGCAGGCCTACAATCCACAAACTATTGCCGTTGTTAACTAACCGCGAAAGATCTTTTTTACCACTATAACACATCTCTTTCCCAGATACGGCTTTTTTTTTTTTTTTACCAAATGGAATTTGGCACAGTGTTAAACCATACATTAAACCAAAGTTCATTTACAACAATTATATTATAAATAAGTGTACTGATTGCAGTTATTAACCTATTTATCGTATACTTTAGATCAAACGTATCAGTTAAGGTTTCCAAAAATCAAGTGATTTAATTAAGAAAAATCTAGCACCCTTAATGGTTCCGGTCACTATTGAGCTTAAAACATTCAAAATATAATCTTACATCCAAACAAATTGACCAGATAAAACTTAAAAACTTTGAAGAAATTTTCTTTCAGTTGAATGTTAAGAAAATTAACGTAACAGTTTTCTCATATATTTAAAAAGAAATACGTCTGTTACACGTAGTGAAAATTTGACAATAAGGAATACATAAACCAAGGCGGCAAATGAACTGGCTTCTGTACCAGGGACCGGAATGGCAGCCCGCTGCTTGGACCTTAAACACTCGTCCAATCGTTAAGGGGACCCAGCTTAGTACAGAAAACGGATAACCCAAGCAGTCCGCATATTGTAACATACAGTAACGAAAGTTAGCAAAATGTTAATCACAACTCAATACCGTTGTTGTGGTATTGCGAGAGCGCAACAAACAATTATAATTTTACCAGTGTTCTGCAGAAACTGACATAAGAGAGGATTATCTGAAGTAGAGCACAAATCAGAAAACCGACTGCTTGGAGTACGGCCACATAACCATCATAATAGGTGTAACAACTAGTTTCTTGACTAACACGTTTATATCATACTTCACTGGGGTAGAATACTTGTATCAGGAAAAGAATAATTAGAACATGGCCAAGAGCATTAGAAGAACATACAAGTCTGAACACAGTTATAAAGTTTTACCTCTAAATGATGCTCACCGGCTTCAATTATCGACACCACAAGTACAATGTGTGATAGTTCAAAGCACTCTCTTGGAAACTACCTTGCACGAACAAGAGCGCAGCGTACATCATACTCAGGAGCGACTTGGGATTTAAACCTCCATACAGTCCCACTGCCAATAGATCGACCCACATGAAGAAGTGACGCCGTAAACCATCCACTGCCGTCCAGTTCTGAGCCGATGTACTAACAACAACTTTGTTGCGGTAAAAGTGAAGGAGGAAGTCTCTCTCCACGCAGGCGTGGCTGGAGCCAAATACTCACCTGCTGCCATGAACAGAGTCCCCTCTCGCCAGTCGGAGAAAATATACATGCAGCGACGACAGCAGGTATCTTCGATCGCCGCCACTATTGAGTAGAGTATCTCCATGCTCAACCTCTCTCCCCCCCCCAATATCCAGTCTAGTACCTGAATACCTACCTCTCCAGCATCTTTGATTAAGTTAAGGTGGATCCTCACGATCCTACCGGTGGTTATGCTCTGCACTCAAAAGGAGAGTAGACTACACAACTCTGCAATTTTATAAGGACCTTTGAACTGCAGCAACATTTTTTTTAGGTTTTATCAGCCGCCTTGATCTGGACATGAAAGTTCTTAATGACCACAAGGTACCTCATTTTGGGCGAGGCAAGTCGCTTTCCGTGATTATACCCCAGGCCTCTCTGTGGTGCTGGAGCGGAATATTTTTTAAATCTTGGGCCCAATTCTTTTTAATCAACTTGAGGTCTATCTTCTGCCGCAAGAAATCCTTGCTGTTCCAAACATTATCAGTAAGTGAGTTAACCGGATATGCCAGCACTGCTTTAGCTGGGTAATCTTGTGAGCTTCGTGGTGCGCTGAGCTTAAAACAAAGTTGAGCCAGCCCAAGGATCTGTCCCAGCTGTCTTGCGAGTTTTCGTGGTAAATAATCAATGCAGATTTTATGTTCCTATTCACACTCTCTGAAAACGAAGGCTGCTGGCAATAGGAAACAATGGTGATGTGGGACTCGATTACCAAAGCAAATCTTACGAAACTTCCTGGATGATTGTCGGCAAATTGTCACTAACGAGCACCTTGGGCCGGCCAAAACAATAAAACACATCTTAGAGATTCTGAATAGTTATTACAATGATCATTCCTCGGCTATGGAATAGCCACACGAACCGACTGAAGGTACGAACGATTACCAAGTTATACCTATTTCAGACTTTAGTCTGGAGAACCGGTCCCAAATAATCAACAAATAATTTGTTCATGGAACTCTCACTGCGACTCTAACTTAACAACATCCTGTTGGCGTTCGGATTAGGGTTGACTGCCTTGCATTCCACCTACTGAGTGACTAACTTTCTTACACCCAAATACAAGATCGGCTTGGTTAGACGCTCTTTGACCTTTTTGGTGGTTTTATAGGTCAGCTTCAAAAGGCCTGGAGAAAATAGTAAGAGACTGCCAGAACCAGTTGGTTAGGCAAAAAAATTTTGGCTTCCCATCATGCTTGATGTGTTAAAATAACACACCTTTACTTAGCTGGTACCCCTGCAACGACCTACCTTCCCTTAGTCACCTTCTAATTTCCCTCAATGCTTCATCCTCCTCCTGTTTCTTGGGTAAGGTTCCATATAAGGCCGCGATCTTGGGTGAAATAGTATTTACAATACACCCTCCATCCTCTTCACAACATTCTAGTGCGTCGTGTTCCCCTGACAAACACATTGCTCAAGACCTCGGCCACAACGTTATCCGAGCCTTTAATGTGCCTTTTTGTTTCTAACTGGCAGCAGTTATTGGTCGCACTTCACCATCGCTAGCAGCATTTTTTCATCCTGCAGCCAAAAACCTTAACTGCTGGCCACCAGCTGATCATGTACTCGGAAGCCACTCGTGAACGGTCTTGCAGGTGCATCCTCTCTCAAATAATACTAATAGTATCGGCTTCGGTGGTTTTCAAACATAGAGAGCGCATAGCGCTGCGAATATCCCCCACATAGTGGAAAAAACCATCATTGTAAACGTGAACTTCAAAATAATCTTTATTAATTAACTCACTTCTGTACCCACTAGATAAATCCTCGCAAGTGATCCTCTTACTCAAACCCCTCCAGCGAATCTTGTTCGTGGATAGCCTGAGCAACTAATCCACTCAATCTACCTCTAGTAAAAGGATAAATCGCCTGGAGCACGAACGAAAGCGACGTTTGAAGAACGCCCACTTGAAGTTGTAAATTGACGGCTAACCACTGAAATTGTAGGATTTCCGCCCTAGGCTCGATAGATAGAATCTCCATTCCCTCTAATACACTCCTGGAAATTGAAATAAGAACACCGTGAATTCATTGTCCCAGGAAGGGGAAACTTTATTGACACATTCCTGGGGTCAGATACATCACATGATCACACTGACAGAACCACAGGCACATAGACACAGGCAACAGAGCATGCACAATGTCGGCACTAGTACAGTGTATATCCACCTTTCGCAGCAATGCAGGCTGCTATTCTCCCATGGAGACGATCGTAGAGATGCTGGATGTAGTCCTGTGGAACGGCTTGCCATGCCATTTCCACCTGGCGCCTCAGTTGGACCAGCGTTCGTGCTGGACGTGCAGACCGCGTGAGACGACGCTTCATCCAGTCCCAAACATGCTCAATGGGGGACAGATCCGGAGATCTTGCTGGCCAGGGTAGTTGACTTACACCTTCTAGAGCACGTTGGGTGGCACGGGATACATGCGGACGTGCATTGTCCTGTTGGAACAGCAAGTTCCCTTGCCGGTCTAGGAATGGTAGAACGATGGGTTCGATGACGGTTTGGATGTACCGTGCACTATTCAGTGTCCCCTCGACGATCACCAGTGGTGTACGGCCAGTGTAGGAGATCGCTCCCCACACCATGATGCCGGGTGTTGGCCCTGTGTGCCTCGGTCGTATGCAGTCCTGATTGTGGCGCTCACCTGCACGGCGCCAAACACGCATACGACCATCATTGGCACCAAGGCAGAAGCGACTCTCATCGCTGAAGACGACACGTCTCCATTCGTCCCTCCATTCACGCCTGTCGCGACACCACTGGAGGCGGGCTGCACGATGTTGGGGCGTGAGCGGAAGACGGCCTAACGGTGTGCGGGACCGTAGCCCAGCTTCATGGAGACGGTTGCGAACGGTCCTCGCCGATACCCCAGGAGCAACAGTGTCCCTAATTTGCTGGGAAGTGGCGGTGCGGTCCCCTACGGCACTGCGTAGGATCCTACGGTCTTGGCGTGCATCCGTGCGTCGCTGCGGTCCGGTCCCAGGTCGACGGGCACGTGCACCTTCCGCCGACCACTGGCGACAACATCGATGTACTGTGGAGACCTCACGCCCCACGTGTTGAGCAATTCGGCGGTACGTCCACCCGGCCTCCCACATGCCCACTATACGCCCTCGCACAAAGTCCGTCAACTGCACATACGGTTCACGTCCACGCTGTCGCGGCATGCTACCAGTGCTAAAGACTGCGATGGAGTTCCGTATGCCACGGCAAACTGGCTGACACTGACGGCGGCGGTGCACAAATGCTGCGCAGCTAGCGCCATTCGACGGCCAACACCGCGGTTCCTGGTGTGTCCGCTGTGCCGTGCGTGTGATCATTGCTTGTACAGCCCTCTCGCAGTGTCCGGAGCAAGTATGGTGGGTCTGACACACCGGTGTCAATGTGTTCTTTTTTCCATTTCCAGGAGTGTAATTTAGCTATCGGCTTACGAAGCTTATTAAAATAAAGTCACATCCTCGCATCACCACTGTTCTGCACAACACTGCGCTCGGCACCACAGTTATTCCCATCCTTCGGCGCTTCCTGGGCAAGCAAGCCGTCTCTTAAAATTTGAAGTTCCGACGCTTTGTCCCGTAGTCTGTCCAGTGTCGAAATCTTCTTATGAACATAACTGTGGAACAAATCCTTGACTCTGTTCTCCAGACGGCGTAGAGATGATTAAATACGAACTAAAACCTGTAAAAGTTAACGTGGATTCAAAAAACAGAGAACTTGCGAAACTCATCTCGCTCTGTTCCTCCATTAAATCCGTAGCACTGTAAACAACGGTGCTCAGATTGACGCTGCGTTTTTGACTTCAGGCGGGGACTTAGCACCGTCGTGTACTGCCGTTTAGTGAAAAAAAGAGCATATCGAGTATCGGGCCAGATTTGCGACTGAAATGAAAATTTTCTTGCCGACAGAACTCAGGGTGTCGCTCTTAACGAAACAAAATAGAAACGTGTAAAGATAACTCCCAGAGTATCCTAAATAAATGAGATAGGACCGCTTTCGTTTACAGTCTATATAAATGACCTAGTAGAAAGGATCAGATGCTGTTAAAGGCTGTTCGCAGATGATGTAGTTGTCTGTAACAAAGTAGCAATGCCAGAAGTATCGATTTGAGGAATCACCAGCAGAGGATTGAGGAATGGCGCAGGATCTGGCAGTTGACCCTGAGCGTAAATAAATGTAATACACTGCGCATCATAGGAACAGAAAACCACTACTGTACAACTACACTATTGATGAGAAACTGTTGGAAACAATATCTACTATTAAACATCTAGGAGTAAGTATCCAGAGTGACCTTAAGGGGAATGTCACATGAAACAAACAGTAGGAAAAGCGGATGCCAGACAGAAATACACAGGAAGAATCTTAAGGAAGTGTAACTCATCCACAAAGGAAGTGCTTACAAGGCGCTTGTTCGACCGATTCTTGAGTATTGTTCATCCTTATGGGATCCTTACCAAGTAGGACCGGTAGAAGAGACAGAGGAGATCCAACGAAGTCTGGCACTATTAGTCACGGGATAGATTAGCTGCCGCGAAAGCATTTCCGAGACGCTCAACATACTCTGTTGACAGACGTTACAAGAAAAGTGTTGTCTTCACGGAGAGGTTTAATATAGAAATTCTGAGAGAGCATTTTCCAGGCAGAGTTATTATTACTACCTCCAACATACATGTCACGTAATGACCACTACGAGAGAGTTCGAGAAATTTGAGCGAAAACAGTGGCTTACCGACAATAATTCTTCCCACGTGCCATTCACAAGTGAAACAGAGCAGGGGAGATAAGTTAGTGGTACCAGAAGTACCCTCCACCACACACCATGAGTTAGCTTTCGGTGTATGCTGTAGATTTATTTATTTATTTATTTAAATGTCAAGTTCCGTAGGACCAAATTGAGGAGCAAATCTCCAAGGTCATGGACCGTGTCAGTACATGAACTTACAACATAAAAAGTAACAGATAAAAATAAAAGTTCATGAACCTGAAAGAAAATCAGTCCATAAGTTTAAGCAAACGCTATCAGCAATACAATGAGAATCATCTTAATTTTTCAAGGAACTCCTCGACAGAATAGAAGGAGTGACCCATGAGGAAACTCTTCAGTTTCGATTTGAAAGCGCGTGATTACTGCTAAGATTTTTTAATTCGAGTGGCAGCTTATTGAAAATGGATGCAGCAGTATACTGCACACCTTTTTGCACAAGGGTTAAGAAAGTCCGATCCAAATGGAGGTTTCATTTCAGCCGAATATTAACCGAGTGAAAGCTGCTTATTGTTGGAAATAAACTAATATTGGTAACAAGAGCGACAATAAGGAATATACATATTGAGAGGCCAATGTCAAAATACCCAGACTCGTGAAAAGAGGTCGACAAGAGGTTCGTGAACTCACACCACTTATTGCCCGAACCACCCGTTTCTGAGCCAAAAATATCCTTCTAGAATGGGAAGAGTTACCCCAAAACATAACACCATACAACATAAGTGAATGAAAATAAGCAAAGTAGACTAATTTACGTATAGAAATATCACTCACTTTCGATACCATTCGAATAGTGAAAATGGCAGTATTAAGTCTTTGAACAAGATCCTGAACGTGGGCTTTCCACGACAGCTTACTATCTATCTGAACACCTACGAATTTGAACGGTTCAGTTTCACTAATCATATGCCCGTTCTGTGAGATTAAAACGTCAGGTTTTGTTGAATTGTGTGTTAGGAACTGTAAAAACTGAGTCTTACTGTGATTTAACGTTAGTTTATTTTCTACAAGCCATGAACTTAGGTCATGTACTGCTCTACTTGAAACCGAGTCAATGTTGCACACAACATCCTTTACTACCAAGCTAGTGTCATCAGCATACAGAAATATTTTAGAGTTACCCATAATACTAGAGGGCACATCATTTATATAAATAAGGAACAGGACCAGCCCCAACACTGATCCCTGGGGCACCCCCCACTTGACAGTACCCCACTCAGATCCCACATCCCAGCCGTTATCAACATTGTGAATAATGACCTTTTGCTGCCTGTTGCTAAAGTAAGAGGTGAACCAGTTGTGAGCTACTCCCCTTATTCCGTAATGGTCCAACTTCTGGAGCAATATTGTGTGATCATCACAGTCAAATGCCTTTGTTAAATCAAAAAATACCCCAAGCATTCGAAACTTTTTGTTTAGCCCATCCAGTACCTCACAGAGAAAAGAGAATATAGCATTTTCAGTTGTCAAACGACTTCTAAAACCGAACTGTACATTTGATAGCAAATCGTGTGATATAAAATGATCAATTAACCTTACATACACAGCCTTTTCTATAACTTCTGCAAACACTGATGGCATAGATATAGGTCTAAAATTATCTACATTATCCCTTTCTCCCTTTTTATAAAGCGGCTTTACTACTGAGTACTTTAATCTCTCAGGAAACTGACCATTCCTAAAGGAAAAATTACAAATATGGCTAAATAAAGGGCTAACATGTGCAGCACAGTACTTTAATATTCTACTAGAAACTCCATCATAACCATGAGAGTCCTTAGTCTTCAGTGATTTTATTATTGTCTCAATCTCCCTTTGTCTGTATCACAGAGGAGTATTTCAGACGTCAATCTCGGAAAGGGATTTGTTAAGAAATTTATATGATTTCCTGTAGATACTAAATTTTTATTTAATTCACCAGCAATGCTCAGAAAATGGTTGTTAAATACTGTACATATATCTGATTTATCAGTAACAGAAATATTATTACTGCAAACAGACTTTATATCGTCAACCTTGTGCTGCTGACCAGACACTTCCTTCACAACTGACCATATGACTTTAATGTTATCCTGTGAATTAGCTATTCTATTTGCATACCACATACTTTTTGCCTTGCTAATAACATTTTTAAGCACCTTACAGTACTGTTTGTAATGGGCTACAGTAGCTTGATTGTGACTACTTCTAACATTTTGATATAATTCCCGCTTTGTTCTACATGATAACCTTATCCCACTAATCAGCCAACCGGGATGTCCATTACTGCTAGTACCCCGTTTAGAATGTTCTAATGGAAAGCAACTCTCAAAGAGCATGAGAAATGTATTATGGAGAGCATTGTATTTATCATCTATATTATCGGCACTATAAACATCTTGCCACTCTTGTTACTTGACAGGTTTGAAAAACTCTCTATTGCTGTTGGATTAACTTTCCTACGTAGTTCGTAATTAAATACGACATTGGTTAGAGTACAAAAACCTTTTAGTGTTAAAATTTGTGCATCATGGTCTGAAAGGCCATTCACCCTTTTACTAACAGAATGCCCATCTAGTAATGAAAAATGAATAAAAATATTGTCTATGACTGTGCTACTGTTCCCCTGCAACCCCGGTTGGAAAAAACACAGTTTGCATCAGATCATATGAATTTAGGAGATCTACCAACATCCTTTTTCTTGCACAATCATGTACAAAATTAATATCGAAGTCACCACATAGAACTACTTTCTGGTACTTCCTACAAAGTGAATCAAGAATTCTCTCTAGCTTAAGCGAAAATGCTCTGAAGTCGGAGTTAGGGGACCTATAAACAACAGCAATTAGAAGTTTAGTTTCACTAAATTCAACTAATGCTGCACAACTTTCAAATATCTGTTCAGTGCAGTGTCGTGATACGTCTATGGACTCAAATGAAATACTGTTTTTTACGTACAGAGCCACTGTACGTGCTTAGCCAGCCTCCCTTTCCCATACCTATTGAGGTGCAGGCCATGCCTAGTGAAACCCCATCTACTGAACTCCTTGAGAAACAGCCAGCTAATCTGTACCCTGGTAAAGGAAGCCTCTGAATTATCAAATTGTTTAAGTGGTGCTCTGATATACCAATAATTTCAGAGTTAACATCTATTAGCAGTTCACTAACTTTATCTCAAATACCTCTTATATTTTGATGAAATATGCTAATTCCTTCTCTACTCGAAAAAAGTACATCCTCTGGAGGTGAGCCCTTAGTTAGAGGCACTTCCTTTAAGCAGGTATACCTATCAGCTGACATCAGTCTAAAAAAGGTGCAGGTCTAACACCCAACTACTATAGGAATTTTTCCATGAGTGATACCACTACCACCACCACCCACTACACTGTCACCTATAATCTTAGCCAGCCTCCCTTTCCCATACCTATTGAGGTGCAGGCCATGCCTAGTGAAACCCCATCTACTGATAGACCCAACTGGCACCACTGAGATGTGATCCACACCCTCCGCCATCAGTGCCCTCCCCAGCCCCACATTAACGCGCCTAACAGCCGCATTAAGGTGAGGCCGATCATGACGCTGAAACAGTTGCACGAAATGCACATTAGTACCACCAGTTTGAGTAGCTATCTTAACCAAGTCACCACTGACATCATATTCCCCGTCCCTATCGAGACTGTTCCCTGCTCCACCCACTATCACTACCTGATCTTCTTTCGTAAAATTCTTACATAACTCCCCTATGCTTTCAGTCACCTGAGCCAATCCTGCACTAGGCTTCACAATGCTGGTGACCTGGTACTCACTCCCCAACACTTCCTGCAACTGCTGGCCCACACCTCTACCGTGGGAACTACCGAGCAGCAGAACCGTCTTTCTGCTAGACTTTGCAACTAACCTAGGCCTCCTAATTGCTGAGGACTGCTGCAAGTTACCTACATCTACGGCTACATGAGGCTCCTCTCCACTCAACTCTGACAGTTGGTCGTATCTATTGCATGTATGCAAAGTAAAACTGTCTGAGTACCTCCTCTTCCTAGCTACCTTCTTGCCAACTGCCAGTTCCCATTCCCCACCACCCTTCACCCTCCTCAACCTATCTAGTTCCTCCTTTGCGCATTGGACTGCACCTGAAGGGTACAGATCATACGCTCCTGCTCCTCTATTAACTTGTTTCTACTACAGATTCTACATTCCCAGGAGAGGATCTCCCTAAAATGACCACTGGCTTCCCCACTGCATTCCCCCAAATGAAAATACTTTGAACAAATTCCACACCGTAATCCACTACTCACAAACCTACGACAGAGCCCACACTTTTCACTCATGGTAAATTTTACAGTTACTGAAAAAAAACTATACGTCTACATTACCAAAGTTCAGTTACACCGGTAGAACTATTTAAGAACTAACAATAATGGTCTCGAAATTCTCTGCCTACTAAGAAAGCAGCTACTTGTATTAATACTACTACAACATAGCCGATACCAGCAAAACTTCACAAAATTATTAGCTACAACCAAAAAATTAAAGCTACCACTGTAACACTAAGCGAAGTTAAAACACTATATGAAAACTTTACTGAAATATTTCACTAGAAAGAATAATAAACGCTAGTCGAAAACTAAAGCACGAAAATTACTAACGACTTCAACACACTGAAAACTCTCTAAAACACAGCGAGCGAACGATTACAAAAGTTTATTAAGTCGTTATTTCGCCACAAACGGCACGCAACACCGCTGAAATCTATTAAATTTAACAACTGCATTACAGAGCACAAATAAGTTTGTCAGCACTTAGCTTATAACCGCTACAGCTGCAGTGGACGTCGCAAAATGTAAACACACTACTTGTGTGAAGTAGACTATTTGCTAACGGGAAGGACAGTTGTCTTGTTAGAACTTAATGTTGGCTTGCATCGTAGAAAGGTATTCGGAGCACACGTCACCATTCGCTCCTATCTCACTGTTGCCCTCTTCAGGCAACTGCAACGGAAAGTCCAAGGCAGGGAGCAATCTGTTTATAACTCCCATGACGCACCCTCAACATCTTGATTTATCACTTGTAAGTTGTACTGCAAGAATTCCTTTTCTAAATGGGAAGTATCAGTCAATTCTCAGGTATCCATAATTAAGAATAAACAGACCTGTAACTAATATCACACAGATGGTACCAATCAAATATCATTCTCTTAATTGTACCTTTTAATTCTGCTTAAATAATTATGCTAAATTTTCTGTAACTTTCCTATCACGCAACCACACTCTGATACCAGTAACGTAGGGATGGGGGAAGGAATAGCTAAGGTATGGGCCTGGAAGTGGCTAGAGCTGCTTACCCACATGAATTTTTTCGCATTTACAACACATTTATTTCCCACGGCTGGCTTTCTTTGAAAGACAATTTGGCACAGTGTTAAACCTTGCCGGCCGGTGTGGCCATGCGGTTCTAGGCGCTTCAGTCTGGAACCGCGTGGCCGCTACGGTCGCAGGTTCGAATCCTGCCTCGAGCATGGATGTGTGTGATGTCCTTAGGTTAGTTAGGTTTGAGTAGTTCTAAGTTCTAGGAGACTGATGACCTCAGATGTTAAGTCCCATAGTGCTCAGAGCCATTTGAACCATTTTTTGTTAAACCTTGCATTAAAGTAAAACTTCATTAACCGTAATTATACTACCAAACAAGTGCACTGATTGCAGTTAGTAATACATTTATCCTCCATTTCAAATAAAATATTTCAGTCAAGCTTTCAAAAACCAAGCGACTGAATTAGGAAAAATCTAAGGCCCTTAATGGAAACAGACACTATTGGACTTCAGACATTCCAAATATAATCTTATATCCAACTTAACTCAGCAGATAAAACTGAAAAACTTTGAAAGAAAAATCTTTCAGATGAATGTTAGGAAAATTTACACAACAGACTTCCAATACATATAAAAAGGAAATATATATCTTATACTTAATGAACAATTTGAAAATAAAGAACACATTAACCAAAGTGGCAAATGAACTGGTTTCCATACCACAGACCGCGCCTTAAACACTCGTCCAACAGTTAATGGGAACCGGCTTAGTACACGCACCGAATAACACAAACAGTCCGCTTACTAGAACATACAGAGAAAAAAGTTAGCAAAACGCAAATCACAGCTTACTACAGATGCTCCAGGACTGAGAGAGTACAAGAAACGGTAATAATTTCACCACCTTTCAGAAGAAACTGACATAAGAAAGGATTATGTGAAGCAGAACACAACTCCAGGAACAGACGGCTCGGAGTACTGCCACATAACACTCAAAACAGAGGGAAGAATTTGTTCCTGGGCTAGTCCTCACGTACTTAGGATAGTTCACTGGGGTAGAAGACTGGCCTCAGAAAATGAATAATTAAGGCACAGTCAGGAGCAGTACAAGAACACACGGGTCTGACGATAGTTACAAAGGTTTATTTGGAACAGGTGCTCACCCGATTAAATTAACGGCTTCACAAGTCCAACGTGTAATAGTTCAAAGCCTTCTCTTAGGAACGGCCTTGCATGAAAAGTAGCTTAGTGTGCATTACACTCAGAAGCGACTTGGTCAGAAAATGTCCATCCAGCCTCACACCGGATTATTCATCCTACAGGGAGGACTGACAGTGCAAGACATCTGCTGCCGTCCATCCTTGTGCCGAAGTGCTAGTAACAGCCCTGCTGTGCTAAAAGCCGAGATGGAAGTCTCTCTGCCCACAGATGCAGCCCGAGCTCAATATTCATTTGCTGCCACGTCAGAAGTTCCCTCTCTCTGGTCGGGGAAAACATACATGTAGCGATGATAACAAGTATCTTTGATGGTCACCACAATCGAATCGATCTGCTTCACAACTCGATTCGTTTTCTTACATTTCTTATTAAATCTTCTTGTCATCTGATTCATCTGGCGCACTCCCTCCTTTAGTTCTGTTCGGTAATCACCATATTTGTGTACTTTTGCTGGATCCCACTGCAGGATCCTGGGAATGTTGCATATTCCCCCGAAGAATAGCTCGAATGTGGTAAAACCAGTCAATAAATGCGGTAAAGTTTTATATACAAAAGCGGAAAATTACACCCATTCAGCCCAGTTTTCCTGCATCATTCACAGATATTGACGTAGATATTCTATTGGCATTCAATGCGTTCTTTTGAGTGCTGAGTTGCTAAGCACAAGATTTAATCTTCTCAATCTTCAGTAAACGACAAACTCTCTTCAGGATGTCACTTAGGAAATTTGCTCGCCTGACACTCAATAACACTGATCTAATTCAGTAATTCAAATTATTTTCTGTACAAAGACTCACGTTATTGTGTCACCGTCCTATTATACTACAGGCTCTGCTATGAAAAATTTCTGGAGGCCATCCTGGAATTTTATGATGTATGTATTCCCATGTTCTGTTATCTGAAGGGAGTCAACCATATTCATATCACAACGACCGAATACCTGGTTAGATATTTCCATCTTGACATTATTCTGCATTTTTTGATCCTTTGTGGCTACGGCTAGGATCTCTCGCTCAATCGTACTATATCCTTTTGGTGCATGGTTCAGGTTTCTAGAAGTGAAGGCTACTGGTAAATCCTGTCCTAACTCCGTCTGACTCAGTAAGGCACCAATTGATTCCTTACAAGCGTCTGCTGTGCTTATGAACGTCTTAGTAAAATCAAGATACTGTATGGTTGGGGCTAATTATTTTTTTTCTTTTGGTTCTTGGAAAGCTACGGCCTTGCCACAGTGGTAACACCGGTTCCGGTCAGATCATTGATGTTAAGGGCTGTCGGACTGGGCTAGCACTTCGATGGGTGACCGTGTGGTCTGCCAAGCGCTGTTGGCAATCGAGGTAAACTCAGCCCTTGTAAGGCAAACTGAGGAGCTACTTGATTAAGAAGTAGAGGCTCCGGTCTCGGAAACTGACATACCGCCGGGAGAGTAGTGTGCTGACCACATGCCCCTCCCTATCCGCATCCAGTGATGTCTATGGGCTGAGGATGACACGGCGGCCAGTCGTTACCGTTGGGCCTTCGTGGCCTGTTCGAGTTTAGTTTTAGTTCTTGGAAAGCTGCTTTCTGCTTTATCAAGTATAGTTTGCTCCGTTCTTCAGTAAATCATGAAACGGTTTATATTCCTTTATTGCACTCACGTTCCGTAGGTCGGGTATTAATCCTTCTGCCGTAATTAAGTGCCATAACTAAGTTATTTCCCTCCCTGTGAACCCGCAATTGTCAACCAGCAATTTTAGGTTGTGCAGTTGGTTGTATGAAACGCTTGTGCATGTCTGGCATTATGCGCTTCTAACGCAGCTCCTAACACATCGTCTAAATCTACACTTACCAGCCAGAACAGTTTCACCACCAACCTGCTACCGATATAAACTCGTCCAGGCGATAGCAGCGTCACCTGGAGAGGAATGACTGCTAGTCAGACACACACACGATGCATGTACTATCAGTGATCGTGCTGTCCGTGTGTGGAATGGGGAAGGCAGGCGATCTATCTGAGTTGGGCTGAGGGCAGCCTGGGAGACTCTGCACGAGCATTTCGGAAATTGCACGACATATCGGATGATCTAGGAGTGCAGTGGTGAGTGTCTTCGATACGTGGCGAAACCAAAGTGAAACCACTTCCAGTCTTGGGGTTGGGCGGCCACCTGTCATTACAGATGGACGTCAGAGGCTCGGCAGACTGGTAAACAGGACAGGAGGCGAATTGTGGCGGAACTAACATCAGACTTTAATGCCGTGCAGAGTACAAGTATGTCTGAACGTACACTCCACCGAATAATCGTGACGATGGGCTTCTGCAGCTGACGACCTACACATGTGCCAATGTTAACATCACGACATCGGCAGCTTCGACTGAAATGGGCACATGACCATCGGCACCTGACGTTGGCGCAGTGGCAATGCGTTGCATGGACTGATGAATCCCGATATTTTCTTCATCATGACGATGGGAAGGCGCGCATCCATTGTCTTCCAGAGGAACAGCTCCGTGACACCTGTACTGCGGGATGCAGACAAGTTGGCGGCGGATGCTTTATGCTCTGGGAAACATTCACGTGCGCATGCATGGGTCCAGTGGAGCTCGTGCTAGGCACCATGATGACCACGGAGTATCGTACACTGGTAGCAGACCACGTACACCCATTTCACGACGATCATGTTTCATGACGGCAGTGCCATTTTTCAACAAGATAATGCGCCGTGTCACAAGGTCAACAGTGAGCTGTAGTGGTTCTAAGAACACAGTAGCGAGTTCCAATTGATGCGCTAGCTCCACCAGCTCGCCAGATCTGAACCCTATCGAACACATCTGAGATGTGACTGAACATGGTGTCAAAGCTCATCGCTCCCCTCCCCGGAATTAAAGGAAATTAGATGACGTGTGTGCTTATGTGGTGGCACCTCCCTCCAGCGACCTACCACGGCCTCATTGCTTTCATGCCACAATACGTCGCCGCTGTTATCCGTGCCAAAGGTAGACATACGAGCTATTAAGTAGGTGGTCCTAATGTTCTGGATGGTCAGTGTATGAACATCTTGTGTCCTTGAAGTCTAGTTAGTACTGTGTTACGCTGTCTGTGAGAAACGTGTGCACTATCTACTCGGTTTAATCCTTTTGGTAAACTTTTGCACTTATTATGTCCTTCCGGAGCAGAGAAGGCTGTTTTCTCTTCATCATGTTCACTGTATACTATCTGACGGTAAGCTTTCCACAGTCTAAAGTGGTGAAATATGTGGCTTTTCTGAAGACGTTTAAAATTTTGTCAATATGCTGTACTGGAAATACAGTGTTAATGCAGTTGTCACTTAACTTTCGATACTCCACAACTATCCCCCACATTCACATTCGTGAAGCATCAGTCTTCTTTGGAATCATCCACAACGGAAAATTCAACCCAATTGTGCTCGGTGTAATGACGTCTTCCTTTAATTTTACATCTACCTTATTTCGCAGGGCTTCTTTTTGTGCCTCTGGTATTCGATAGGTCAGATGTTTACCAACTTCCCTTGCACCTTTAGTTTCAACTTAATTTTAGGATTCACCGTCTCAATGTACGTTAATCTCTGGGAAGATGAAATACATCGTGATGTGCAATACATAATGCAGTAATCGAAGCCTTTTCTTGTTTGTTTATATGATGCACCCAAACAATTTTCTTTAATCACCTGAATCGTGACCTTGACTATAGATCAACTGAAACTGTAGCGACTATGCTATATACGTTGTGTTCCTCGCCTCCTCCCATGAAGGGTACTGTGCCTATGGTCATTTTGGGACATTCTAATATAACTTCATCTTGTGTGCACATTCACCAGTGCTGCAGGCAAATATACGCCCGTTTATGACTACTGCATATCCATTATCTCTTCAGACAGAGCCGTGGTCTGAATCTTAATCCATAAAATCTTGTCCTTTCCTGGACCAATTCGTATAAACTCACCCAGGCTTTCTTTCATTTGTGTCTGCTGCACAACTTCATTTCTTGTTTCCGACTCTTGCTTTTTAGGTCACTCTTCTCTCTTGAATCTATTTCCGATCCTACCAGGATTCCTACAGATTCTTTTGGTGTCACATTTGCCCTCACGAACAACTTATCTCAGCTACCTAATGTCCGTTTCAAGAGACACCGCTCCTCTCTTCTTTTCTCTCTCCCGGTCCGCAAGATTAGATGGTTTGGCACATGTTTCGTCTGTAACAGTAATGTTCGGTCTCTGACCGACAGCGTCTTTGTTACATAATCTGTGATTACTTTTATACTTTCGCAGAAATCTCTGCCTAAGATTTCTTCATGTAGGATATCTGAGGCGTCCCGCTGCTATATGAAACTTCTATTCCACACACAAATCGTCGTATGTTATCAATGATAACACTGCAATCTCTCTCGTCTGTAGTATTTCCTTCGTGATGCATTTAGATTTATTCTATCTTTGGTGCTACTGCTCTTCGTACTCTTCAGTGCTGATTCCTTTATTATGCTAACCTGAGCGGCACTATCTATTATAAAGTTTGTGAATGCCACACTTTCCTATGTTCATCTTATATTTACAAAATTCTCTCAGTCTATTGAGCATTGTTTTGTGACGCTGACTGACAGCATATTCATGCCATTCTTTCGTTTCCCAGGTATTGAATCTCCATATTCAGTATTCTTCCATTGTCATTGAACTGTCAGGCTAAGTGTCCTGGTTCTTTACAAACGTAACATATCACAGGCCTCACCTATAGTTGTGGTCTATCAAAATTACATTCAGTAGTTCTGGTACAGTACATAAATGACGTAGTAAGTGGTACGATTGCCGGTACTATTCGCAGAATTAGCAGAGAAGGAAACATAAACGTGTGTGAGAAAGAAGCTGCGAGCCGACGACTTCTCTCTGTGTCCAGTTTACTCGTTTGTTTGTGTGTTTTGCATATCATTAGAACCGCACATCGTACATTGTTAGTTCATTGTGTATTTTACATCCATACGAAATATAAATTGCGTTTTATAGGTAATAAAAATTAATAACTCTCGTAACCTCTGCATTTTTATCTTCCCAAAGCAGTTATTTTTCATGCAAGTACAGTTTACATTCCCAAACACAAAAATCTACATAATTATTGTTGTTATTTTGTACTCAATAGAACGTTCACCATTAGCAAAGGCAAGAGTTTCTCGTTATTACTGATGAGTGCAAAGGTGTTTACGAATAACAGGAATACGTTTTATTTAAGCTCCACGAAGTATTGAAGCGATGTTAGATATGTTTTCGTTTTCCAGCATTTTTTAAATTTTTTCTTTTTTTTGGAAATTGAGTTTGGTAGTGCTAGATGATAAGTCTGTGTCTTATTTTAGTATATTTGTTACAACAGTCGTCTGTTTCACATTACAAATCAACCATTTTCGAATAAAATCTGAATTACACATTGATATATTTGGAACAAATTTTGTTTATTTTCGAGTAACAGGTAGGCAACAAAAATGTTCCGTAGATTACGCTGTCTTTTATATATCCTCACTCCGTTTTTAGATGGTTCACTGCCTTTAGTATCTAGCGGAATCTAGTAAGACACTGATAACATACGCAGACAAAGCGATGGAAGTGAGGTAAGGCTCGATTACCGTAGTCTACGTTTACTTACAGTAGTCTAAGATAGCCAACGGTAGTTTTACAACTCTAGTCTCTCCTTATTACATGGCTCTGAATGTCCTTGAAGTTTGTATAGACGACACACAGTTATATGCCCTGAATGTCCCTGTGGTGATCTCTAGATGATATTTCAGCTGCCCCTCTCGGCGGTAAGGAAAATACACTCATGCTCATAAATTAAGGATAATGCTGATACATGGTGAAACAACGCTCTGGTGGGCGGTTTGCGGGTTTAAATCACACATATTGATGACGTTGTGAGGGGTAGAATACTAGGGCGACTGGAGGCTGGTCAAACACAGCAAGTCGTAGTACGGGCCCTCCGTGTGCCACAAAATGTAATCTCAAGATTATGGCAACAATTCCAGCAGACAGGAAACGTGTCCAGGCGCTACAGTACGGAACGTCCACAGTGAACAACACCACAAGAAGACCGATGTCTCAACATTAGTGCCCGCAGACAGCCACGGAGTACTGCAGATAGCCTTGCGCGGGACCTTACCGCAGCTCCTGGAACAGTTGTCTCCAGACACACAGTCTACAGACGACTGAACAGACATGGTTTATTCGCCCGGACACCTGCAACGTGCATTCCACTGACCCCTGGTCACAGGAGAGCCCGTAAAGCCTGGTGTCAAGAACACAATACATGGTCATTGGAACATTGGTCCCAGGTTATGTTCACGGACGAGTCCAGGTTTGAACAGTGATTCGTGCCAGGTTTTCATGTGGCGTGAACCAGGAACCAGATACCAACCCCTTAATGTCCTTGAAAGGGGCCTGTTGGAGGTCGTGGTTTGATGGTGTGGGGTGGGATTATGATTGGTGCACGTACACCCCTACATGCCTGACAGAGGAACTGTAACAGGTCAGGTGTATCGGGACGTTTTGCACCAGTATGTCCGCCTTTTCAAGAGTGCAGTTGGTCCCACCTTCCTCCTAGCAGATGATAACGCACGGCCCCACCGAGCTGCCATCGTGGAGGAGTACCTTGAAACAGAAGATATCAGGCGAATGGAGTGGCCTGCCTGTTCTCCAGACCTAAACCCCATCGAGCACGTCTGGGATGCTCTCGGTCGACGTATCGCTGCACGTCTTCAAACCCCTACGACACTTCAGGAGCTCAGACAGGCACTGGTGCAAGAATGGGAGGCTGTAAACCAACATCTGTTAGACCTCTTGATCCAGAGTATGCCAACCCGTTGTGCGGCCTGTGTACGTGTGCATCGTTATCATATCCCATATTTATGTAGGGGTACATGCGCAGGAAACAGTGGCGTTTTGTAGCACATGTGTTTCGGGACGGTTTTCTCAACTTATCACCAATACCGTGGACTTACAGATCTGTGTCGTGTGTGTTCCCTATGTGCCTATGCTATTAGCGGCAGTTTTGTGTAGTGCCATGTTGTGTGGCACCACATTCTACCATTATCCTTATTTTATGAGCATGCGTGGAGGGTACCCATTTCTCTGTTCGACTACAACTCGACTGCGTGTCATCTATTTTCTTGTCGTGTTTCTCCGTAATGCAATTCCTTGTGTCATGATCTCATCGCTTACATTAGAAACAGTTACCTCTCGTGCGATTGGATACATCGGACTTTTCTGTACAGTAGGTGCTTAAGGTTTCCTATGTTAAAGATAGCTCTACCGCTTGGGCTAAAACTAAGTCTCCTCATCCTGCTCTCGCATCTGTTTTAATCATGTCATCTTCGACCCCCTGTACGAATACTGCTTGAACCAGCTTCCCAATTAGAACTCGCCTCCCCAGAATGTCTGATTCCCTCATTAGCCTATGGACAGCTTCTCTGAAATGGGTTTTCTATATTTCAACGCCATACAGTCATGCTCTCGGCCCTGTTCTCTCTATTGGAGAATAATAGGCAGGCATAGTAAGCCGAAGTCACTTTGGGTTCATAGTTTTCCAATAGAATTTCTTCGACATATGGCCAAGTTGCGTTCAAATTGTAGACGAACAGCATACTTCGTGCTGCTCCTATGGTCCTAGTTTTATAAAATTTTCATAGAACACTGTTATTATGACTTGGTGTTAGTTCGGAATTGAAATAAATACATCCGATAAGACTAACTGCTGGCTGTGAGCTCACTGCCCTCCAGATTGATATTAGGTCACTTTTCTTGCTTTCTCAAGGATGTAGCTCTTACACTATGTGATCAAAAGTATCAGGACACCCACAAAAACATACGTCTTTCATATGAGGTGCATTGTGCTGTCACCTGCTGCCAGGTACTACGTATCAGCGACCTCAGTAGTCATTAGACATCGTGAGAGACCAGAATGGGACGCTCCGCGGAACTCACGGACTTTGAACGTGGTCACGTGATTGGGTGTCACTTGTGTCATATGTCTGTACGCGAGATTTCCACACTCCTAAACAACCCTAGGTCCACTGTTTCCGATGTGATAGTGAAGTGGAAACTTAAAAGGACACGTACAGCACAAAAGCGTACAGACCGACCTCATCTGTTGACTGTCCGCCGACAGTTGAAGAGGGTCATAATGTTTAAGAGGCATACATGATCCAGACCGTCCGCCTACTTAGTTCGGTGGTAACGTGCTTGCCTCCCATGTACTGGGACCGGGTTCGATTCCCGGCCGGGTCTGAGATTTTCTCCGATCATGGACTGGGTGTTGTGTTGTCCTCATCATGATTTCATCTCCATCACTGGCACGCAAGTCGCCCGATGTGGTGCCGAATGCAGTAAGACTTGTATTTGCCGGCTGAACTTCCCCGAATAGGGGCCTCCCGGGCAACTATGCCATACGCTCATTTCATTTTTTATCTATCTAGATCATCACATAGGAATTCCAGACTGCATCAGGATCCACTGCAAGTACCATGCCAGTTAGGCAGGAGGTGAGAAAACTTGGATTTCATGGTTGAGCGGCTGCTCACAAGCCACACATCAAGCCGGTAAATGCCAAACGACGCATCACTTAGTGTAAGGTGCGTAAACATTGGACGATTGAACAGTGGAAAAACGTTGTGTGGAGTGACGAATCACGGTACACAATGTGGCTATACGATGGCAGGGTGTGGGTATGGCGAATGCCAGGTGAACGTCATCTGCCAGCGTGTGTAGTGTCAACAGTAAAATTCGGAGGCCGTGGTGTTAAGGTGTGGTCGTGTTTTTCATGGAGATGGCTTGCACTCCTTGTTGTTTTGCGTGTCACTATCACAGCACAGGCCTAAATTGATGTTATAAGCACCTTTTTGCTTCCTACTGTTAAAGAGCTATTCGGAGATGGCGATTGCATCTTTCAACACGATAGAACACCTGTCCACAGTGCACGGCCTGTGGCGGAGTGGTTACACGACAATGACATCCCTGCAATGGAATGGCCTACACAGGGTCCTGACCTGAATCGTACAGAACCCCTCTGGGATGTTTTGGAACGCCGACTTCGTGCCAGGCCTCACAGACCGACATCTATGCCTCTCCTCAGTGCAGCACTCCGTGAAGAATGGACTGCCATTCCCCAAAAAGACTTCCAGCGCTTGATTGAACGTATGCCTGCGAGAATGGAAGCTATCATTAAGGCTAAGGGTGGGCCAACACCATATTAAATACAAGCATTAGCAATGGAAGGTGCCATGAATTTCTAAGTCATTTTCAGCCATGTGTCCGGATACTTTTGATCACATAGTGTATTTCTGTGCTGTATTGTGATTCACTCAGTGCGTTTTTTTTTTTTCAGTTTGGTGGCACTGTTTCGGCAAGTGTACCGTTAGAAGTCGACGGTGCTGCTGATTCAGGTTTTAGTGACGTAAATGCAGTAAATTCTTCATCCAATTTTACGGCAGCGGGCTGCTCTTGGTGGTCTCGTAACTCTTCGACACTGGAACGGTGAATGATCTCCCCTCCCCCCGTCGGAGGTTCGAGTTCCTCCCTCGGACATGGGTGTGTGTGTTGTCCATAGTGTAAGTTAGTTTAAGTTAGGTTACGTAGTGTGTAGGCTTAAAGTTCGATGACCTCTGCAGTTTGGTCCCATAAGATCTTACCACAAATTTCCAAAATGATCTCCCGGCATTTGATTTCTGCCCGCTCTCTGCTTCTTTCAGCTGTACACTAAAATAGTTACTCTGCCGGTACATTAAACCGGGACTACCTCGAGAGCTCAAGCCAATTTGTTCTAAGACTAGCCTTGCTAGTCCTCCTAGGAGAAAATCCTGTCTTACGTACTCTGAGACTCCTTACTTCTTAGGCAGGATTCGAAGTTTCGACCTCACATCTGACATGAGTTTATATGTCGCAACCCGATGTGGATCACAACATAGTTGGTTTCATTCTCACAATCAGATTAGAGGTGAAGTAGGATATGAGGTGATGCGTCTCGGCACACGAACAGCTGTGTCCAGGGGGTGAGATCGTGGCGGTGTCAACCTGAGATTTTTATTTAGTCTCTGTGGTTGGAGACAGTACAAAGTATTTCAGATGTCGTGTTAAGGAGGTACATATCGTTCTGATAAGGAAATGAGACACTGGGTCGGTTTTTGGCCTGTTGTAATGATTCTTCGTGTGTTTACATGATCATACCGAAAAGCAGAGACACTATGTTATCACATTGGTCCAAAGACACACTTAACGAACGTGTAAAACACAGACGAGGATTGTAACCGCACGCTATTAGTTACCGATTACTAGAACAAACGGCCACAAAGCCCTAACACTCTAGTAAGAAGAGAATGCACATAGTAACGTCTAATGATAGTATTCCACACCACGAATCATGAAAAGGAGCCAGGTTCTATCTCTGTAATCGAACCCTTACGTTCAGTTGCACGTCACAATGGACGTTAAGACGGTTACAGGTATATTCAGATGCGTTTTACGTCCTTTTTCGTGTACTAGCTTAATTGGGTATATTGCTGGCTCACCTAGGTTCTGCTATCGGCTTTTGGCCATCCGAGGCGCTTGCAGGATTGAAACTTGCTGCTTACTGGAACTCTTGTTTTGCTTAAACTTGAGTTGTCTCTATATACTGCACCTGAGCCTTTTTGGTTACAGATAGTGCGTGACTGAGTCACCTTTTCCGTCCAGTTTACAATTATCGGTGTGAAATCAGCGGTTTCTTAATCTCCATGGCCCAATACCGAACTAGCGAAAGCGGCTGGTATCGTTTGTCTCCATCTCAGTTACCAGGCTTTATTGCTAATATTTATATCTAGCTTTTTTCAAATTTTCTGCCTAACCATCATGATTCGATCATTGTGCGTTATTAAAGTTTGAGATGCATGCATCCCCACCGTGGGATACTTCCTATTATAGATGCTTGGATACTTCCTATTGCACGTGCAACCGACTCTCTAGAATCACATAAATTTGTGTCTGTTCTTCTTTCCCTCACCATATTTGTAACAGCGGGTGGTTTTGGGATAAAAACAGTCCCCTTGGGGAAAAATCAATCTTCTTACCCAGGTAAAAAATGTTTCAGCGTCCCCCTCCCCCAGAAATAAAACAGCCACCAGAAAGTTTATCCCACCAGAAAAACTTTTTTAGCTATTTCATGTATCCTCTAAAGTTACATGATATAATATATTTTTTATTATAGTTGGCGAATCTTCTGGATTTTGGGCACCGGTTCAGGGACTTATGCTCATAAATTGTAAGATGCACGTATGCCAACACTTTAAAGCAAAGAGAACTCACTGTAGCGGGGAAGTAGGATGAACTCGAAAAAAGCGCGAATATGTCAACACGTTTTGATTTAAATGTCTTTGAAGCTGCTAGGTAAGGCGAAAATTACCTTCTTTTACATCCATAACTCTGTCTACAACACACTCGTATTTTTATGTTGTGATAGGAGCAATTTTCATTCTAGTTCTCAACTTTTACTGTAAAATAACTTTGATGTTAAATCGCCATAGTTTGGCAAGATGTACATCTTTGTTGACTTGGGCAACGACTAATCCGGTGTAGGTCTTATTCATTGTCTTTCAAACCATGTTGCTTGAGCTGGGCATCGTTAGTGTGTCCTCTACAGTTACCTGCCTGGTATGATTAAACCCGTCTAGTATAGCTTTCTGTGTTTTCAGAGCCCCCAGGCATCACCACTAAGTCAAAGTCTCATGCACACAGGAGGATTTTGTTTTATTTTTTATTTTCTTTCATTTATTATTTTTTTAGGTTGTTGTCTATAACATTTTACTTTTTAAAATTTTCTTTAATTTCGTTATTGCTTTTTCTTAATTTTTTTGTTTTATAGTTGCACACATTCTTTTAATATTATCATCAGACTGAATATGCATACATGTGAAATATAACCCTAAATACAGTGTACAAAATAACAGCAATCATAAATACGATACCGAACGAAATATTAAATACTGTGTGAAGTTTATGATAATAATATGTGTAACTGGTTTTATTACACACATAATCTTACGGTACGACTATGTTACATAGATAAACTTACAATGCAAACAAAAATTTAGAATGGTTGGCCAAACAAGATGTGGTGACTTGGTTCATGTAAAGTAACAGCTTCAAAACCTAGAAAATTGAGTGAATTTCTCCGTGTCCACATACTGCTGTCAAAAAAAATCACTTGTCAAACGGATTCTGGACGGCAAGAGGCTTTTACCTAATTTTACAGCAACATAAGACTGTTCTTTACTGTGCTTCGTAAAAGTAGTTGCCACACGAACGGTGTGACTAACCACGCGATTAAATAGCACGAATTAATACACAGATGAAGTTGCAATCGCTCATTATAAAATGTGAAAATATCTTTGTAATGAATCACGAAGTACGGGCAATAGTGCTCTACGATACGCTGGCTCTTCGACATCCAATAATTTGATGATCAGCAAGAAGAAGCGCCCTAAGACACAGAGAGAACCAACTGACGATTTAACTAATTTGACTAACAGACAATTTATTTGAACATTTAACTAACTTAGGATTTAAACCGTTGACCAGTTACCTTATGGATCAAAATATGCCAAATGTATTGGGAACCCCATAGATTTGTGGAGAAATCTAGCTTACCTATCAGCTGAGCGAATGTATCGTTTCAAAATTTTTGGAAATTTACCAAATGATGTTGCAAATGAAAAGTTGTACCTGAAACAAAACGACAAAATGTTTTCTGCATAATTAATCATGCACTACATAAACGCTGAACGATTCACGCAACGCTTAATAAACTATTAAGAAGCACACACGTTTTTATTTTCTCTTACCTTAAAATTCCTGTCATTGGTTATTTACCAGGTGTCGAAGTATGAAACCCGAATTTGGTTGCAATAATTACACGTCTGTTGTTTGAAACTGATAAATAATATTTTATTGAAAATAATCTCCATTGCTATTTATACATTTTTCCCACCTCCCCGGAAGGCTATGAATACCACGCCAAAAACAGTTCTTCTTTTGAAGCGAACCAGTCAACGAGCCATTTTCGTACATTTTCATACGAATTGAAGCGTTGTTCAGCGGGAGCGTGTCCCAGTGATGCAAATAGGTGATAATCGGACGGAGCCAATTCTGGAGAACAAGCCGCATGCCCCAGTATTCCCCAAATGAAAGCTTCGATCGTTTCCCTGACCCGTTTTGCTGTGTGTGATAGGGCGTTATCATAGAGCAATATGATTCTATGTTGCCTTTTTCCATATTCCAGTCATTTTTCACGTAATGCTCGGTTTAAATTGATCATTTTCTGTTGGTAGCGATCAGCGTTAACGGTTTCACCAGGTTTTAGCAGCTCATAATAGATGACACCCTTCTGATCCCGCCAAACACAGAGCATTGTCTTCTTTCCAAAGCGATTTGGTCTTACGGTGGATGTCGATGGTTTGTGTGGATTTACCCATGATTTACAACACTTATGATTCTCAAAATATATCCATTTTTCATCATCTGTGACTATTCGATGGGGAAACGACTTTCTCTTGTATCTGGCGACCATCATTTCACAAGTGGTCTTCCGATTTGCACGCTGCCTGTCATTCAATTCATGCGGAACCCATTTTCCCACTTTCTATACCTTTCCCATAGCTTCCAACCGAAGAGAAACGGCTTTCTGTGTCACAGTCAATTGTTCCGCGAGTTCCTGTTTAGTCTGAGTATCATCATCATCCAATACGGCCTGCATTTCGTTGTCTTCGAACTTTTACGGTGGTTTCCTGAGCTCGTCGTTTCTCGCGTCAAAATCACCACTTTTGAATTTTTTGAACTACTCGAAACACTGGGTTTTTCTAAGAGCCGCAAGCTTCGACAAGCATTCGATGCGTTTCTGCAGCAGTTTTATTCAAATGATAACAGAAAACCAATGCTGTCCACAAATCGTAGTTCTTAGGCACAAAACTCGACATATTTACGGGTTTGAAACAGATACCGATATATGGAACTTGGGTAACTGTATGTTGACATTTGTTGTCAGCCGTTACAGGAAGCAAATGGTGCTGCAGACGCAGTCTCACGGGCCCTACACCGACGGCTAGCACCATCTATAGAGAAATCCCGGTTTCATACCTATACACCTAGTAAATTATGCAATAATAAAAACTAAAAACTAAAAAAAACGCTGCTAGAAAACACACGCGAATAATTTTGGCACGAAATTTTGTAACAAGCAATCCGAATAATTGGCTAAAATAAGCAGAATAACTGTGAAACAATGTATGTAAGACAAAACACTATCAAAGTTGCAGTCCTGTACGAAAATTTACGAACTTGAGCTTGTTTTGTCCGAAAATAATTTTTTACAAAATAGCACAGCACGTTTTGAACGAAACGCAGTAAAACATTTTCTGTTGGTTCGGTATAAGGTTTTTGTAGGAATTTTCGTGTTATTTTAAGTTTCTCTGTGATCATCCGTAAAGCTTCAAATGATTCATCAAACACTACGAGGCTGGGCGTAATTCTTGTTTGGTACATCCCTGCATGTCCAAAGATTTTATGTTGATTTAAAATCACCGGTGAATTAAATCTTTAATTTGGGCCCGCTGAATTCATAATATGACATTTTGTAGTAAGTAATTCCAGGTAAGCTGTAAATGGTTTAATTAGTAATCCTCCTTCTTCACTACAAGCTTGTTCCGGCTATAGCGCCATTCTCAAGTAAACCTGTAGGTGCTACAATTGTTGCGTGCACTTACTTTTATAAAAGATGTACGGGAAGGAGAGTTTCCAAACATACTTACATTTAGTCTGAATGGATGCCCATACTACATCAGTGAGTATATTGTCGATTACTTGTTTGTTTCTAGACCACTCTAATCACGTAAGTTTTGTTTCTATAGTATATTTTCGCGAAATACTTTTGACAGTTGGAATGACAGTTTACTCTCGTTGATGCTTTATGTTTACAATGCAGTCTTTGCTAGTCAGTGATGTTAGTTGCAGTTCATCGCTATTATAGTTTTGTTATCGTTTGTATCTAAGACAATCGTTAGTTTTCTGTTTCCTATAATTTTTATCCTTTTTCGTTTTCCAAAACGTCAATAAAGTTTTCTAAATAATTTTTGTGTTTGAGATCTATCTATTCGTTAAGGATATCGTTTCGGTAATTTTTTGTATGGGTATATATTCCCAACTCTTCTAAGGTGTCCATGGTATGTTCATTTGGTATTCTGTGTACAGCCTCTCATGTATTTCCGATATGTTCCGCTTTGTGGTTTTGGTTTTTGAGATGCTGATGAAAGCTTGATTGATTGCAGTCGCAATGTCTTGTGTGTTGTTTGATTCTAATCTTAATATTTCTTCCTGTTTGACCAATATAAAATCTTGCGAAGACGTTACACGAAATTTTGTATACGCCTGGGTGGGTAAAAATCTGGATTTCGGTTTTTCAAGATCGAATTTTCGTTTTTCGATTTTTATTTTTTCGGAAAGTTAGTTTTATGGTTGTTTTGCTTAAAGTTTGCTTGATTTTATTCAAAATTTCTTCCACAGAATAACATAAACCAAATCTTAAACGAAACAATCATAAAACTAGCTTTCCCAGCAAACAACAATCTAAAATCCAAAATCCCGATTGGTGCCAGCCGAGGCATATATAAAATTTCGTGTAATGACTGCGCATGATTCTATATCGGTCAGACAAGAAGGAATTTTGACATTAGATCAAAGAACACGCAAGACATTGGGACTGCAATCAATCAAGCTTTCATCAGCATCCCAAAAGCAAAAACCACAATGCAGAACATTACAAGTTCTACACAAAATACCAAAGGGAATACCAATAAGCCAAACGATATCCTTAACGAACAAATCGATTGCAAAAACAAAAATTATTTAGAAAATTTTATTGACTCTTTGGAAAACGAGAACGGATAAAAATCACAGTAAACAGAAAATTGAAGGTAATCATAGATACAAACGATAACAAAATTATAAAAGCAATGAAATGCAACTATCATCACTGACTAGCAAAGACTATATTGTAACATGAAGCATGAACTAGAATAAACCGTCATTTAAACTATTGAAAGTACTTCGCGAAAATATTCTATACAAACAAAACCTAACGCTAGTGTAGCGGTCTAGCAACAAATAGACAGTCGACAATTTTCTCATTGACGCAATATGGGCATGAATTCCAAATAGATGTAACTATCTATGCAAACCAACCTTCCTGTACAACTTTTGTGAACGTAAGTATATTCACCAAATGTAACATCTATAGGTTTACTTGAGAATGGCGCTATAGCCGAAACAAGCTTGTAGTAAAGAAGGAGGAGTACTAATTAAACCATTTGCAACTTACATGGAATTATTCACTACAAAATCTTTAACGTGTAAACAACGGAATGGTAATCAACTGCAGTAACCAGGTTTTTTTTAATTATACCCAAATATAGCACTTAAGCGCGACGCGTTTGTACGAAATAGAGTTTCGAGTGCAAACGCGCGATTTTAAGCATGTAAAAGCCGAATGATGAGAGATATTTGCAAACGCTACTTATAATCGCCCTAATAATATATTTTTATTATATTTTTTATTATTATCTGTATCACATGAAACCGTCTCAACACGTGCGATTAGCATAAAACCGGATTTTACGGACATTTTCTGTGTAACTTTAGACTACTATGCCGTGGCAACGGATAAAATTTTCACAGAAGAACAGGACAACAATTAATTAAAAGTATTTGTCTACCTTCTTACAAAATTTGAACAGATTTACACAGGTTTAAACACAGACGTGGCATCGGAAAAAAACTCGCAAAAAACGTATGTTTTTCACGTAAAATCCGAATGAAGCTAGATTTTTGAACGAGAGTTTTCCACTTTATCGTAGGAATGCGTTTTTTATTTACCAATTCACTTTAAACCGTTTCCGCGCATTCAACTGACATAAGAACGAATTTTACATGCTACACTTGGCTCGATTTTAACTAATCGTATCACGACAACGGATATAGCTTATTGGATGAAATGAATTTTATTTTTAGTTTATTAATTAATTTGCCTTCATGCAAAGTTTGAACTGATTCGCACAAGTTTAAAGTATGGAAGTGGCGCACTATACAAACCTCCTAGAGAAACGTGTTTTCAGCACGTAAAATCCCAGCGAAGCAAGATTTTTTCATATGATTAAAACTTACCTTGGACCAAGATTCGATACACTGGGGAACGAGACATGAACTATCACTCTCGCTCCAGACCGGGGTTATTTAAGAGTGACTGTTTTTGCATGTGAAATACGAGTGAGGGGGACTGTTTTTGCACGTAAAATACAAACTCTGCACGTACATATGGTGCCATTAACTGAGTATTAATTCCAGGCTAATTAAAACCTTTTGAAAGAGCAATTATTCAACTAGCACAATTTACGTGTACGCTAGCTCCGGTACGTCGCTTACTTTACTTACTATACTGTAATATAGCTGCAGTAAGACATATGTTCGAACGGCCACTGGTCCAGGATAAGCTAAAAGCCTTTTACCCCATGTTCCTAGCTAAAACAAACGGAGGAGAAAATAGTCATGGCGTAGAGAGATGTATGTGAGTATGGTGGCATGATGGCAATTAACAGACTTTGAACGCGGAACTGTAGTTGGAGCTATACATGTGGGACATTCCATTTCAAAATCGTTAGGAATTTCAATATTCCGAGATCCACTGTGTCAAGAGTTGCCGACAATACCAAATTTCAGGCACTATCTCTCACTACGGACAACACAGTGGTGCTAACAGACAAGCAGCAATGCGTGAAATAGCCGTAGAAATTAATGTGGGACATACGATGAACGTATCCCTTAGGACATGGTGGCACAATTTAGCGTTAATGAGCAATAACAGCAGACGACCGATGCGAGTATCTTTGCTAACAGCGTGACATCGCATGCAGTGCCTCTCCTGGACTCGTGATCATATCGGTTGGACCCTAGACGACTGGAAAACTGTGAACTAGTCAGATGAGTCCAATTTCAGTTGGTGACAGCTGATGGTAAGTTCTGAGTGTGGCACAGACCACACGATGCCATGGACCCAGTTTTTCAACAGCGCACTGCACAAGCTGATAGTGGCCTCATAATGGTGTGAGCTTTGTTTACATGGAATGGACTGTGTCCTCTGGTCCAGATGAATCGATCATTCACTGGAAATTTTTATGTTCAGTTACTGGGAGAACAGTTGCAGGCATTCGTGGACTTCAAGTTCCCAAGCAAAGATGGAATTTTTATGGTTCACACTGCGCCATGTCACCGAACCACAATTGCTCGCAATTGATTTGAAGAACATTCTGGACAATTCGAGCGAATGATTTGGCCACTCACATCCCCGACATGAATCTCATCGAACAGTTATGGGACGTAATCGGGAGGTGAATTCTACATATACATCTACATCTACATGTCTACTCTGCAATTCACATTTAAGTGCTCAGCAGAGGGGTCATCGAACCACAATCATACTATCTCTCTACCATTCCACTCCCGAACAGCGCGCGGGAAAAACGAACATCTAAACCTTTCTGTTCGAGCTCCGATTTCTCTTATTTTATTTTGATGATCATTCCAACCTATGTAGGTTGGACTCAACAAAATATTTTCGCATTCGGAAGAGAAAGTTGGTGACTGAAACTTCGTAAATAGATCTCGCCGCGACGAAAAACGTCTTTGCTTTAATGACTTCCATCCTAGGTCGCGTATCATATCTGCCACACTCTCTCCCCTATTACGTAATAATACAAAACGAGCTGCCCTTTTTTGCACCCTTTCGATGTCCTCCGTCAATCCCGCCTGGTAAGGATCCCACACCGCGCAGTAATATTCTAACAGAGTACGAACGAGTGTAGTGTAAGCTGTCTTTTTAGTAGACTTGTTGCATCTTCTAAGTGTCCTGCCAATGAAACGCAACCTTTGGCTCGCTTTCCCCACAATATTATCTATGCAGTCTTTCCAACTGAAGTTGTTCGTAATTTTAGTTGAATTGACAGCCTTGAGAATTGTACTATTTATCGAGTAATCGAATTCCAAAGCATTTCTTTTGGAACTCATGTGGATCACCTCACACTTTACGTTATTTAGCGTCAACTGCCACCTGCCACACCACACAGCAATCTTTTCTAAATCGCTTTGCAACTGATACTGGTCTTCGGATGACCTTATTAGACGGTAATTTACAGCATCATCTGGTAACAACCTAAGAGAACTGCTCAGATTGTCACCCAGGTCATTTATATAGATCAGGAACGGCAGCGGTCCCAGGACGCTTCCCTGGGGATATCACTTCAGTTTTACTCGATGATTTGCCGTCTATTACTACGAACTGCGACCTTCCTGACAGGAAATCACGAATCCAGTCGCACAACTGCGACGATACCCCATAGGCCCGCAGCTTGATTACAAGTCGCTTGTGAGGAACGGTGTCAAAAGCTTTCCGGAAATCTAGAAATACGGAATCAACTTGAGATCCCCTGTCGATAGCGGCTATTACTTCGTGCGAATAAAGAGCTAGCTGCGTTGCACAAGAACGATGTTTTCTGAAACCATGCTGATTACGTATCAATAGATCGTTCCCTTCGAGGTGATTCATAATGTTTGAATACAGTATATGCTCCAAAACCCTACTGCAAACCGACGTCGATGATATAGGTCTGTAGTTCGATGGATTACTCCTACTACTCTTCTTAAACACTGGTGCGAACTGCGCAATTTTCCAATCTGTAGGTACAGATCTATCGGTGAGCGAGCGGTTGTATACGATCGCTAAGTAGGGAGCTATTGTATCAGCGTAATCTGAAAGGAACCTAATCGGTATACAACCGCTAAGGTATCTACTTCTAAGAAACTCATGCTAGCAGCTGTTCGTGTTTCAAATTCTGGAATATTCCATTCGTCTTCCCTGGTGAAGGAATTTCGGAAAACTGCGTTCAGTAACTCCGCTTTGCAGGCCGGTGTGGCCGTGCGGTTCTAAGCGCGTCAGTTTGGAACCGCGTGACCGCTACAGTCGCAGGTTCGAATCCTGCCTCGGGCATGGATGTGTGTGATGTCCTTAGGTTAGTTAGGTTTAAGTAGTTCTAAGTTCTAGGGGACTGATGACCTCAGTAGTTAAGTCCCATAGTGCTCAGAGCCAACTCCGCTTTAGCGGCACAGTCGTCGGTAACAGTACCATCGGCACTGCGCAGCGAAGGTATGGACTGCGTCTTACCGTTTGTGTACTTTACATACGATCAGAATTTCTTCGGATTTTCTACCAAATTTCGAGACAATGTTTCGTTGTGGAACCTATTAAAGACATTTCGCATTGAAGTCCGTGGCAAATTTCGCGCGTCTGTAAATTTTAGCCAATCTTCGGGATTTCGCGTTCTTCTGAACTTCGCATGCTTTTTCCGTTGCCTCTGCAACAACGTTCGGACCTGTATTGTGTACCATGGGGGATCAGTTCCATCTCTTACCAATTTATGAGGTATGAATCTCTCAATTGCTGTTGCTACTATATCTTTGAATTTGAGCCACATCTCCTCTACATTTGCATAGTCAGTTCGGAAGGAATGGAGATTGTCTCTTAGAAAGGCTTCAAGTGACACTTTATCCGCTTTTTTAAATGAAATTATTTTGCGTTTGTTTCTGGTGGATTTGGAAGAAACGGTATTGAGCCTAGCTACAACGACCTTGTAATCACTAATCCCTGTATCAGTCTTGATGCTCTGTATCAGCTCTGGATTGTTTGTGGCTAAGAGGTCAAGTGTGTTTTCGCAACCATTTACAATTCGCGTGGGTTCGTGGACTAACTGCTCGAAATAATTTTCGGAGAAAGCATTTAGGACAATCTCGGAAGATGTTTTCTGCCTACCACCGATTTTGAACAAGTATTTTTGCCAACATATTGAGGGAAGGTTGAAGTCCCCACCAACTATAACCGTATGAGTGGGGTATTTATTTGTTACGAGACACAAATTTTCTCTGAACTGTTCAGCAACTATATCATCGGAGTCTGGGGGTCGGTAGAAGGAGCCAATTATTAACTTAGTTCGGCTGTTAAGTATAACCTCTACCCATACCAATTCGCACGGAGTATCTACTTCGACTTCACTACAAGATAAACCACTACTGACAGACACAAACACTCCACCACCAATTCTGCCTAATCTATCTTTCCTGAACACCGTCTGAGACTTCGTAAAAATTTCTGCAGAACTTATTTCAGGCTTTAGCCGGCTTTCTGTACCTATAACGATTTCAGCTTCTGTGCTTTGTATTAGCGCTTGAAGCTCAGGGACTTTCCCAGCACAACTACAACAATTTACAACCACAATTCCGACTGTTCCTTGATCCAAGCACTTCCTGTGTTTGCCATGCACCCTTTGAGATTGCAGCCCACCCCGTACTTTCCCGAGGCTTTCTAACCTAAAAAAACCGCTCAGTCAACGCCACACAGCCTCCGCTACCCGTGTAGCCGCCTGCTGAGTGTAGTGAACTCCTGACCTATTCAGCGGAACCCGAAACCCCACCACCCTATGGCGCAAGTCAAGGAATCTGCAACCAACACGGTCGCAATTCGTACAAAAAATCCTGCACCGGAAACACTTTCGCAATTACGGAAAGCTATAGAGGCAGCATTTCTGCAGTCCACTTCCAACGGCTTATTGAGTCCATGCTACGCCGAGTTGCTACACTACGCCGGGCAAAGGAAGGTCCAACGGGATGTTAGGAGGTACTCCATGACTTCTGTCACCTCAGTGTGGGAGCCAAGGACAATGAACCCACATCCCCCAACTATGATGCTGCACGCGGGCTTTTCATACGTATTTCTAAGAGCGGTTCCGCGCTGTAATGATAAAGTTTCTGGTGGAAGGTAATTTACTGGTGACAGAGCTTCAGCTACCCACAACGCTGCCTCTGGCACCCGCACCGACTCTCCTCCTGCAGGCAGCGAGAGGACACCATATTTAATTTAGATTTCGAAACACAGTGCAACTCTCCATTGTTAAATTGGCGTCACCAGAGGTGACGAGGATATGTTCGTGCTATTTAAAAATTGGTCCCTGATCGAAACCCAGACCTTTTGCATATAAAGCTAGAATCATTCCAACAGACTACTGAACTACAAATAAGTTCGGCTGGTGATTTTGTTTTAACGAAGGATTCACAGCACTGGATGAGAATTCTGACTCTCTGTGGTTGACCGCAGCCTATCCAAAAGATTAATTTACTTGTTCTTCCTCATCAGTATTCACCAGTTGCCTTGGCTATCCGGTGTGTACTTCTGACTTAGTTTTGTAATCACGGACATACAACCACATAATGCGCAGCTCCATGAACTGGTGACATCGTAGGATGCTGAATTCCTGAAGAAAGTGTTGTTTCTCACCTGAGCTTCTGTGGTGGTATATATATATCTATGGTCAGGTGATACATCTGGTGCATTGTAAACACAAGGTCAGGTATCAAGCACACTCTTTTCTTCACGTTTTTGAACCACATTTCCTCCGATATAATTGCTTAAGCAAGGACTTAGCGATCATTACTCATACACCATATTATGTGAAGAATATTGATGTATCTAATCCAACAGCGCAAAGCTTACCTGAAAAGCATGGGTTCATGTCAAAGTTCGTGGAGCTTCTGTTTAGCATGTTGTCACACATATTGCCTAAAGCATATTTATTAATCGTCGTTTTTTATTTGTGTTTGAAAATCGAGCTGGCGGTGACGTATCTATGCTGCTCATTTGAAGATTACGAGGATCGATCTTTAACCATTACAAAATGGGGTGTGAAACGGGAAAAACATCTATCGTTAGTAAAATTCTGTTCACTTCGTGTTTCATTTAGGAGTGCATACAGAGAAGGCAAATCAAAAGATGTTTGCCGTGTATGGGGCAAGTGCATCGAACAAATCACGTACGAAAGTAGTTTCTCTTTTCAGTATGGGTTACTTGGATATGAATTATTCGCCACATTCAAGAAGAATTATGTTTTTACGCGTTATTATTATAGTCCACGCGACAACTGGAAAATGCGATGAACTACGACCATATAACCATCGCAAGACACTTTCATCCAATTGCCAATATTACGGAAAATGAATGAAAATAATCAGCCAAAATTCTGTGGAGCTGAGTCCTTTCGTTGGAATGACACTAGCTTTACATTCTATAGGTCTGGGCTGAAGGTCCTGCTGACTAGTAGATCATCAGAGATGTAGCGATGATACGACTGGAAGGAAGTGGAAAAAAATAGACTGCGCCGTTTCACAGGAAAGTTCTCGTCATTTGCCTTAAACAATTTAAGGAATTTACAGAAAGCCTGAACAGGATACTCCACGGGTGAATTGAATCACTGTGTGATAACTTCATAAAAAGAAAATACTTGCTATATCGGAGATCTGAAAAAAAGGGAGCGATAACACCTCTGCCAAGCGTGCAGACTATATGGACCATGCACGCTTCATCATCGCGAGCTCTCCACGTCGCAGTTACGACGGGATACGAGGCGGCAGTACAAGCGCTGGCAAAGACGGCCACTTTGGAGGGGCCTATCCACGTCCACGAACCCCGTGACAAGAAAATAGTCACGAATATTCCGCCGACGGCAGCTATTAAGGCCGTCGAATCGACTACTGGAGGAATTCTTCCGGCTTCGAGAGCCTTTCCTGGCCTCCGAGTAGGTGTAACTCACATCATCGTCTAAGGACGCTCGTAAGGACCAACGTCGCTGTTGTCAGCTTTCAACGTTGTTTCCTATGTGGACTTAGAATACATTAACTATAGACTTTGCTGTGTCTGTGTTGAACCTGATCAGGACGACGTTCTCGAAACTTGGTTTATTGCCTGCGAGTGTATTTCCATACAAGTTTCTTAGTGGCGTTACTACATACTACACTGAAGCGCCAAAGAAAGTGATAGAGGCATTCGTATTCAAATACAGAGATATGCAAACAGGCTGAATACGGCGCTGCGGTCAGCAACGTCTATATAAGACAAGCGTCTGTCGCAGTTGTTAGATCGGTCATGGCTGCTACAATGGAAGGTTATCAAGATTTAAGTGAGTTTGAACGTGGTGTTATAGTCGGGGCACGAGCGATAGGGCACAGCGTCTCCGAGACAGCGATGAAGTGGGGATTTTCCCGTATGACCATTTCACGAGTGTACCGTGAATATCAGGAATCCGGTAAAACATCAAATCTCCGACATCTCTGCGGCCGAAATACATTCTGCAAGAATGAGACCAACGACGACAGGAGAGAATCGTTCAGCGTGACATAAGTGTAACCTTTCCGAAAATTGGTGCAAAAAAAAAATGTGTGTGAATTCTTATGGGACTTAACTGCTAAGGTCATCAGTCCCTAAGCTTACACAACTAAATCATCCTAAGGACAAACACAAACATGCATGCCCGAGGGAGGACTTGAACCTCCATCGGGACCAGCCGCACAGTCCATGACTGCAGCGCCTCAGACCGCTCGGCTAATCCCGCGCGGCCAAATTGGTGCAGATTTCAATGCTGGGCTATCAACGAGTATGCAGACAACCTCATGAATGCATGGACCCAGAATGTTAGCAGGGCTGTTCAAGCTGGTGGAGGCTCTGTAATGGTGTGGAGCGTGAGCAGTTCGAGTGATATGGGACCCCTGATATGTCTAGATACGACTCTGACAGGTGACACGTACGTAAACATCCTGTGTGATTACCTGCATTCATTCATGTAAATTGTGTATTCCGACAGACTTGGGTAATTCCAGCAGGACAATGCGACACCCCACACGTCCAGAATTGCTGCAGAGTAGCTCCAGGAACACACTTCTGAGTTTAAGCATATCCGCTCGCCACCAAACTCCCCAGGCATGAATATTATTGAGCATATCTCGGATGGCTTGCAACGTGCTGTTCAGAATAGATCTCCACCCCCTCGGGCTCTTACGGATTTATGGACAGCCCTGCAGGATTCATGGTGTCAGTTCCCTTCAGCACTACTTCAGACATTAGTCGAGTTCATACCACGTCGTGTTGCTGCACTTTTGTCCGCTCACCGGGGCCCTACACGATATTAGGCAGGTGTACCAGTTTTTTGGCTCTTCAGTGTAGAAGCAGTCAGGAGACTGTTAGTTAGAACATCTGTCATGTCTCTGTACCAGTACCTACTGAGGCTCTTTTTGTTCTTACAGTCGAAGCAGACGTATTTTTGTTTGACAGTAGACTTGTTGAAACCTGACCATTGTTTTTTCCTGTGTCCCCATGATGCACACTTCAATAATGGCTCGCATTAACAGAAAATGTCTGAACTAGAGGCCACTGTGAGTCCTCAAAATGTAACGTTGAGAGGCACCCACATGCCTTGCTCATACTGTGGCATCAAGCAAGTCAGGCCTGCAAGATGAGTGGTCTGCCAAGCGAGTGGATTCATTCTTAATTTTATCGAGTAACATGAACTCTCGTACTCACAATTTAAGTTACAAGTTATCCTCCTATATGATTAATACGCAACGGAAACACGCATCTGACTATCAATAATCTACAGAACTCTGACTGTACACTACGCACTGGCAATACCACATTTTCTTTTTGTCTTTTACTTAACGGCTTTTGTCAGCACGTGGCTACCGCACTGAATATGAATGGCGCACACATTATAAATTCGGGACATTATGACAACACACAATTCGAAGGAATAGTCTACCAATCTTTTTCTTTTCACTATCTTATTTATTCCAATAACTTCTCTAACCTAAACGCACAAATTCTACAACCTACAACAATAACACATGAGAAATTCCGCCCAGTGGGCATGGCTTTACAATGGTGAATCTCTATATTATGGTCTCGTAATTATTTTTAACGCTACAGTGGACTCTCTGGATAGGATGGTGGATCTTTTATTATATCTCACGCTTCGACTCTCACAATCATCATCACGAAACTTTCCTCCAGACCGAGCGGTACCGAAGGAACAAGCGTAACCCACTAATCTTTTCAAACTACCTTGCTACTCTCCCATGCAAACCACACACACCCAAATTACATGACATACATCACACTGCAATAAGAAATATAAAACACTAAATAGTCCCAACACTATCACTTTCAGCTTTCCCACTTCAATTAATATTTATCCCAGTTTCACACGACACTGCCCCACTTTGTAATTCTACTTTCCTACTGTGAACTCTGAAGATATATGCACGTCTTCCTGTGCAATGCAAGCCAAGTGGCGTTGCTGGATAGACGGCCGACTCACCTTGATTCTCTCTCAGAGTTTAAATCCAGCGTCACACGGAATCATATCACACAATTTAACATTAAGAACATCACACACGCGAGTCCTCAACTGATACCATGAACGAGTACTTCTCTTTATCCTTTGTCTCATACACAGATTGAGACTCACACAGTACTCACCACGTGGAAGTACTCGTCTCTAATTTCAAGTCCTGCACACGCCATTTCTTAAATATTTCAACTTATGGTACACACGCTATTTCTTAAATATTTCAACTTATGGTACACACGCTAATTCTTAAATATTTCGACTTATTGTACACACGCTAGTAACAAAAGAAAAAAATTTCATACACTAGTTACACGTAGACGTCAGGCTCCATATCAATATACACAATAAATAGTTAGCAATAAGTGCTTGAATCCACCAGTAGCTCTCGTATCTTACTCTACTGCTCATTTCTCTATCGTTACATATTTAGACGACAAGAACTTGCATTTCGACTAGCCTTCGTTACACTTTAATGTGACATATCCGCACTGTGATAATGAAAATAAGTGGCTTCAGTCAACACATCAACAAGATCATTACTCTCCACGACATCAAAATGCATCAGTTAATTCCGATATTTGTTGTGCAATGCAAACTCTTGTCCCCTGTGACAATCTTACTGATCAATGCTACAAGGGCCGCTACGTTAGTATTACGCCACTGGCTAATAATTAAAGCATCATTGTACCAAATATTCTAATAAACATGCTACGTGAACTTGATAACCCAGAGCAAAAAAAAACACTAACTATTCTAAACACAAATGTTAATAAAACACAATTACACTTGCTGTCCCTTCAGGAATGAAACACATAAAAAAAACATTTACTCAATTACAAATACATTATCCCCTATCTTGCGAGTCACACGGAAACATTTCATTCTGTGATTTTCTTGAGGTCAAAAAGTTGCTGATAGTTTTCCTAGAAACACTGTCTCGGTGTCTAAGCTCTCCCATGGTTACCCGGACGAAAGTCTTTAATTCACTCAAATCGGCATTTTGAACACGCACTGAACAGTAAACTGTATCTCACATTAAACACAAATGTCATAGTCACTCTCAGCGCACCATCCACACGAATCTGGTCGTCCAGAAATGGCCCTACAACTACTATTACCCACGGTTCTGCCCTTTCAGTTCATGGTGTAATTAAAAGTCGTAAGTTCCAACAAACAGCACTTATTCGCGCACCAATTAAAGATATGTCTCCTACTACAGACGCAAATGTCAATGTCCCACTCTAGTTTCTTGCGTTCATACAATAATTAGTCACCAAATGACAACTGTCCTCTTCAAGAATACCAAGCGTCCCACATGCAATTCACAAAGCACACTTAACAAGTCACTGCCAAAAGTTTATGGATCCCACCGTCCAGTGGTCAAGACAAAACAGAACAGTCGTCCTGTCTGCTAAAGACAAAATCTTTTCCACCACTCACAACGTGAAAACACCAGTCTTTCACTTTCCACCTTATGGAGACGTAACGAGCAGTCATCTTGTTTCACGGCTCCACAGTCCAGTACTAGTTAATAGTTGCTGGTAACAAATGCCCGCTGGGCTCTGCGCCGCGTCGTTCATTCTGCCGTGGCGCCGCCGCGCGACCCGTTAAGCAGAAGAAACCACCCGCTGTTGCCTCCGCGGGATACTTTCCCCAGTCGTAAGGGTGGCGGAACTTATGAATGGCCAGTGGTACGTGCGTGTCGCCCCAGGCCGTTGACCTGCTGTAGTGGGCGCGTGGATTGTACCCGGACTGGCAGTGAAATGGGGAGTGCCGCGGCTCTGTCAGCCGTCGCCATGGCGACGTCAGCTCGGCCCGCTAGCGGTATGGGCGTTACGACACCCAATCAGTCAGACCCTTCCGTGCATCTCGCAACATTACAGACAAAAGGATATATTTAAATACTCATTGATTACATGTATGATCTATTAGATACATTGGTAATAAAAGAATCTTTGTTCTAAAAAAAAACATAAAATCATACCCCTAGTTTTCTACACATACAACATCAACATTTATCCCTTTTCTATATACAGCCCACACTTGTGCTATTGATTGTACCTGTCGTCCCTCATACAAAACATGAAAGTGTAAAAAAAAAAACAAAAGGAATAATAAACAATCTATACAACTCGTAATTACAATATAAAATAGTAGGCTACTCTAACATCCTATCACAGTGAAAATATTAGTAACTGTTGATTCTAAAACTACAATATGCAATGAACCTTTGTGCTTGTGACAGACTGAAATTAATACCCCTTGAAAGTGTTCTAACAAAAAAATAAGAAATAATCTACACAGCTCACAATTACCTACCACAGGTTATTAAATATTAAACTACTTTAACATCCTAACACAATAAACATTTTAGAAACTGATGACTCTAAATCTACAACATACAATGCACCTTTGTGCTTGTGACAGACTGAAATTAGTATCTCTTTATATATTTTACATTTTATTATATATAACAACATTTCTAGGACATGTATGAACCATCCACATGATGTCAGATCCTGACCTGCCATCGAGGTTCATCCACATCAAACAATACACAATAATGTTTTAGTTATGGATCGGTAGCATTGATCACACTACTCTATGACTCTCACTCACCAGACATCACATTTTCCTTCTCATTCAATCCATTAATACACTAACAGAATAGGTCTAGAAGTCAGCTAACCTTAACACCACCACACTCACGACAACATACCATACCTTTGCTCCCTTATACTCAACCACATAACACATGAAGCTGTTTCGGAGATAGCTTTCCAGTCTCCGAATTCGTCCTTTCACTCTGGCACCTCTCTCCATCGGCTTACCTCTGCATTCACTTCACCGACTATTCCTCCTGCTAAATAGCACTTAGAATTGCGACATTTCATCTAAGAACAAAAAATACACAAATTATTCATCTTGCAAACTAACTGTACACATTCTTGGTACCGTTTTGATTAGTTATACTGGTACCAGGCTTCAACAACAACAAAAAAATTATTTTTGCCAAATTGCAAATCTTATGGTAGGAATTAGATTTACACTTATATTACATCTTACGTCAGTATTCCACAACGTTCACCATCTGGATCTCATACTCCCTTTATGTCCTTTCACATTGTGCAGTTGTCCTCATCTCTTCATTCGTATTTCGGCTCTCCGTCCATCGATTACTCCATCATTTCCTGGTCTTCCTTCACCATTCGCATCAATCTCGATTGCAGCATACACAGGTCTCTCTGTAACATACATCTAAGACATCTCCACATTATTAATTCTACTCACCTTTATTTACCACTGTTTCATCACGTCGAATCTCTTTATTAATCACACTGCTTCACCTCGCTTCTCTCCTTAAATATCACCTTTATCCACTACTATTTATCACGTCGCTTCTCTATCTACCATCTTTATCCACTCATTAATCATCACGTCGTTTCTGCTTGATCCTTATTCATATGACAAAAAACACGTACATACACCACTCTGTCGACTCCTGTTCACGGCTCATTCGACCAGTCTATTCCGTCATACTTCCTGACATCCCGCCTGAAAATTCTTATGTTCGATTTGACCCTGCACAACGTTACACACCTCAAATAAATACACTGACTATCTACCATATATTGCCTACTTTAGATCTATTCTTAACTTTTCCATAATTTGATGTTAGAAATGTGATGAAGCCCACGAGTTTGTTTCCCTTGATCGTCTCAATCAGTACAGCATTTTCATGGACAATCCGCCTCACTCTGAATGGTCCACTATACACAGTAAAGAATTTGCTAGTTAGGAATCTAAGTTTACATGAAAATTAAATGTGTGCAGAGAATTTACAAGCTGGGAGAGATGGGGCAGCCCAAGTGTTAGAAACTTTGGTGCTAGTGGCCTCTTTCCCAGATTCCGAACAACCATACACAGCACCTCATTATAATTGTCACCATGACAATGACATACTACCGATCAGATGGCAGCCAATCTGAAAACTTCGGTCACAATGTTGACTTTTTACATTACATGTTAAGTACCTGCAATAGTCAAATCACCCTAATTAAACTGGACTTATTGGCATTCTTACATAACATTTAAGCAACTGGTTTCTTTGAGGAAACAGTCCTTTTTACATTACTGTTCGAAATAAAAATTTGCAAATTTTGCTCTGAGAGACCAGCCTGACAGATGCCATTACTGGTGTTTTATTCTCTGATCAGAAGTATGGTATTTGCATTCCTACATATCAGTAGAGTATGTCTGCTACATAGACAATTTTCAGTGCCAGCTGCATGTGTTTTAAGGCAAGATGCTAAGGGCTGATATGTTGGATTAGTTTCTCCTATTTTTAATCCATTATGACAAGAACGAAATGCCAGGATTCCATGCTCTCCTGTCATTCTCATAGTTTCTGCCGTTCCTATCCTCGACTCTGTCTGACCTATGGGTCGTGTCTCCGTTCACGATATTGCTCTCATTACCCAGTCCTTGTAACAAGTGCTGAAATGACGCAGAATCGTCTACGCCTCTGCCTGCTATCGCTATATCTCCGCGCAATTTCACTGGCAACTTCGCTATACAGATCCTAATGAGCTCCCCAGGTTCGTATGTCACATCCAAATACCTGTTTCGTCTCAGCGTTTCCTGATAGCACGACACTGGATCTCTTATACCACCTTCGTTACAATTTGGCATCATCAATATGCTTTGCTTAACCTGGTCCTGCTTACTTTTCGACAAGAATTCATTTAAAAACTTGTCACAAAACATCTTGTAGCTACTACAGTCTTCAATAACTTCCTGCATTTTCGCTTTAGCCTCGTCCCTCAAATGGTTACACACAAACTTAATTTTGAGGAGCGGTCCCCACGATGAAGGTAATGAGTCTTGAAATTGAGACAGCCTTGGACTATACGCAGTTGGGTCTGCCACCTGTTTTATCCGACACAACCGTTCTTCTGACTCTATGAATTCGTCTTCCTCTTTCTGCCTATTTTCGTTTTTTGAATTTATCTGACTCTCCCTCTGCAGCCTACCTGGTGGTGTTTCACCTTCGCTTCTGCACACTAATTGCAACTGTGCTAGTTCTTCCCTATGTTTCCTATTTGTTTCTAATTGTGCCTCTTTAAACTGTAATAGTGATTGTACCTCCTCCTGGTCGGCATAAACCTCTCGCTGCGTACTGTCAGAGCCTGTCTCGCCTCTTATACTGATCTTTTCTACATCTGCACTAATCGTATTCATTCTGACCACTACCTCTTTGATTTGCTCATCCGGCAACACGTCCCTACGCTCAGTAGTATCACTCTCTATTGCAAATACTTGTACCTCCAAATTATTAGCTTTTCCTTTCACGGCGTCACATACTTGCTTCACCGCACCCAGATTCTTCTCCCCCTCGTCTAACAGATTATTAACTACGGACAGACGCTCATCGATAACTGAGAGTAGCTTCCTCATTGCCTCTTTATTTCCCTTATCCATTGCCTCCAATCTTTCCTTATTATCTTTATCCATCGCTTCCAATCTTTCCCTATTATCTCTATCCATCGCTTCCAGTCTTTCCTTAGTCTCCCTATCCATTGCTTCCAATCTTTCCTTAAACTCCCTATCTCTCTCCTTAGTCTCCCTATCTCTCTCCTTAGTGTCCCTATCTCTCTCCTTAGTCTCCCTATCTCTCTCCTTATTATCTCTATCCATCCTCTGTAAAAACTGCAGTATCACATTGTCATTTGCTACTTTCGGCGCGCTCACCATGTTCGCCTGAGAAACGGTAGCTTCGCTAAGGGTAGCTTCACTTTCACTGCATACCTGACCTAGTCCCGGCTCGCCCGCGTCGTCGGGAAAAGCCCCCGATTGTGAACAAAGCCCGCCGCATAAAGGATCACCTAGCCGCGGTCCGCTGAACAATTCAGCCCCTTCTGAGTGCTTGCCGTCCCCGCTCATTAACACATGGTCAACAGCTACTTCCTGCTGCACTGCTACGTTCACCCCAGAATCGCTATTCTCCATGGTGGCTCCACTTTTCGACTGCGACCTAGTTACTACGGACATTACACAAAAAAAATTATACCACGATCTTCCAGCCTTGGACGATATAGCAATTAATTACATAAAAAAATAAAAGATCCTCACCAATCCAGAAAGAAATTGCAAACAGAAAAAATTTACTTCTTAGCGTTATCACAATATATTCGATCAAAAAATAAAAAAATCTTAACAGCAAACACTAACAGCAAAATATCCTGGCAAAAAATATCCTGGCAAAAATATATCCTGGCAGAATATATCATGGCCAAATTATCCTGGCAACAAAATATCCTGGCAGAAACGGAATCCTGGCAGGGTCGAAATTATGAGAGGCACCCACATGCCTTGCTCATACTGTGGCATCAAGCAGTCAGGCCTGCAAGGTGAGTGGTCTGCCAAGCGAGTGGATTCATTCTTAATTTTATCGAGTAACATGAACTCTCGTACTCACAATTTAAGTTACAAGTTATCCTCCTATATGATTAATACGCAACGGAAACACGCATCTGACTATCAATAATCTACAGATCTCTGACTGTTCACTACGCACTGGCAATACCACATTTTCTTTTTGTCTTTTACTTAACGGCTTTTGTCAGCACGTGGCCACCGCACTGAATATGAATGGCGCACACATTATAAATTCGGGACATTATGACAACACACAATTCGAAGGAATAGTCTACCAATCTTTTTCTTTTCACTATCTTATTTATTCCAATAATTTCTCTAACCTAAACACACAAATTCTACAACCTACAACAATAACACGTGAGAAATTCCGCCCAGTGGGCATGGCTTTACAATGGTGAATCTCTATATTATGGTCTTGTAATTATTTTTAACGCTACAGTGGACTCTCTGGATAGGATGGTGGATCTTTTATTATATCTCACGCTTCGACTCTCACAATCATCATCACGAAACTTTCCTCCAGACCGAGCGGTACCGAAGGAACAAGCGTAACCCACTAATCTTTTCAAACTACCTTGCTACTCTCCCATGCAAACCACACACACCCAAATTACATGACATACATCACACTGCAATAAGAAATATAAAACACTAAATAGTCCCAACACTATCACTTTCAGCTTTCCCACTTCAATTAATATTTATCCCAGTTTCACACGACACTGCCCCACTTTGTAATTCTACTTTCCTACTGTGAACTCTGAAGATATATGCACGTCTTCTTGTGCAATGCAAGCCAAGTGGCGTTGCTGGATAGACGGCCGACTCACCTTGATTCTCTCTCAGAGTTTAAATCCAGCGTCACACGGAATCATATCACACAATTTAACATTAAGAACATCACACACGCGAGTCCTCAACTGATACCATCGACGAGTACTTCTCTTTATCCTTTGTCTCATACACAGATTGAAACTCACACAGTACTCATCACGTGGAAGTACTCGTCTCTAATTTCAAGTCCTGCACACGCCATTTCTTAAATATTTCAACTTATGGTACACACGCTATTTCTTAAATATTTCAACTTATGGTACACACGCTATTTCTTAAATATTTCGACTTATTATACACACGCTAGTAATTCAGCTTAACTTAAGCACACGGAAGTATTTCAACTTATTGCTACACGTGGTTTCATTGTGACCGTTGGTCACTTCCGAAGATTACCACAATCCCTTTAATATTACCTGCCTGACATTTAATTCTCCCCACAAAAATTCCTGAAAAAGAGAAATTATTATTTTAAACTACTCTTAAATGTTCCACATGCATACCACGTCTCCACTCTTTCGTCATTACGGAGCACAACTAAAACAGGTCTTAACAGCACAAGATCCAGCGGCAGAGTGCTGAAACGTGGTCATTCTCTAGGTCCTCTCGCTCCTGTGTCGAGGTGGGGGAAGCACCTTGCTATCGTATTGGTCAGCCACATTTCAGGCGCTCAAAGCTCTGGTAAATTTCATCTCTTTGGTCCCACCAAAGGTGGCCAAAGGATCGACTCAAAGATGATCATATATTCACATTCACCATCTGCGGTTAGCACACGACCATACATTCATTCATTTCACAGATCTCACCAAACTGGATGTAGGGATTTACTTTGTGGGAGTGCACATGTGATCAATTAAATAAGTAAATTGTCATTCTTTCCCACACTGGTATCCGGCTTCGCTGTATTAATTGAAATTGAGTTATTTTACAAAAAAAAATGTGTTGTTCTGACAAAAATAATGAAGTAAGTTGTACCTATTTTCAATGTCGGGCGGTACTGTACCCTTTCAACGTTATGCATCTGGTGGTGCAAAGATGGTGCTCTGTCGTAAAAACTGCATCTCAGGAGAGTGTTGCAAACTGTTGCCAAAAACTGAGCTCCTTACGGCCACAACATAGGAAAAGTGACCAAGGAAACAGCAACATGCGTTGTTATTGTATCGCAACGCCAGTCTACACTCTGGTGATTTCGCAAGAACCCTGTCGAGGATCTTGGTTAGAAGGCAGTCCCCACTGTTCGTATTTTTCTGATCAAACGTTTACCTTTCTTGATTCTTATCAAACAGCCATCAAAAGAAATTCTTTGTTGACGAAAATGAATGCACTTTAAAAATTGATTGGTGTTATTTTCGTCTCCGAACTAGTAGCTTTCTACAGTCGTGGAATCCAAAATCTGCCTGAGCATCGTGAAACTCGTTTAGCTAATGTGACGTAATATATGTATTTATTTTATACTGAATAAACCAACGAGAAGAGCACGAAAATATGCACTCTTCTGATACAAATTAATTAATTACAACTTTTCGCAACAACAATACGACAAAAATCTAATTTAATAAAGCAAATACTATCTGGAACACTAGAGTGCTCAAAACATGATGCAATAGCAAGACACTATGTGCTTCGACCCCAGTACAGCCTGTGTCCTACGCAAGAAGCATTTCTGGATTTCCATGAAAATATATAAACCTGGCACTAGAAGTAGACCCAAAGTGAAATCCACTGAACAAATTATTCAGTGCCAGACATAATCAACTGAATTGTGTATTTAGAAAAAAGTGAATATTTTGTCGATATAAGCAGAAATATTTACGTTGTAGCAGTTGTGTAGTGCTATAACTTATTAAATTTTTCACCTTTAGGTCTAGGGGGTACTAAATCGAGATTATGATAAGATTGTAGAAGTAGAAGTTATGAGTCGCTTCTTTTTTCGATCTAGAAGCTTTTAACTCAGTAGGAGAAGAAGTAAGAAGTAGACATATTGTCTAGATCTCTATTGAGATTAGATCCTTGGCCTAATGCATCGCCCCTTCGCTGAGAGGCTGGTTTACCACTTAGCTCTAGTGAGCCAGTGCTTCTTCAAGCACACTCGTATTGTATAGCAATGTTAAATGTGAGACTAGTTATAGTTGTTGTGTGTAACAACCTCCTGGGAATCAAATAATAAGTTACATATCCACTGTTACACGTTGAGTGAGAATTATTAAACGTATTTACTGAAGGAAGTAAAAAGTGAATTCAGTAGCACAGTTCCGAAGCACTCCAGGAAGTAAATTGACGGTCGCATAATTGCCAAATATATTTCATAATGTTTCCAATTATCAGTCACACTAGCAACAGTATGAACAAGTTTGCTCAGCCGATATGCTGAGTTTGCTATCAACTGGGAACTCTCGCTTATAAGACGCAGCGTTGCCGACTGCCATCGCGTTGACTGGGAGCCTCAGAGCCTAAGGTTTTAGCCCAATGAGTTTTATTAGCATTTCTGTAACTGTGACAATGGTCTAAAGCGTGATTGTGAATAATATCCAGATGCACCGACTGCAACTAGTACACCATTTTGAAGAGCAGGGGAATTATTTGGGTGCCGTATTGTTCAGTAATTGTAATATTTTTTTTAATTTTACTTCAAACAGAGACACTCATTCGTTAGACGTGATTCGCTTGTTTTTGTTTTCCAGAAAAACCACAAAACCATTGACTGTATTGTAAACATTATGAGAATATTTGATCTTTTGATCATTATGAACTCAAAAACAGTTTTTCTTAAGGATATTTTCATGGGTGCTATCCTGAAAGCTAACAATAACATTAAGTTTTTAATCAAGCAAGTGATGTGGGCCGAGAAACTGGCAAAGAAATGAACCCACGGAGTTTGTGCAGCCCAAATGAAGAAAGGAACACAAAACGCTGATAACTGTCTAGAATAAGTTTTCATTAAGCGAAAATTCCATTTAGCATGCAATAATCATAAAAACGAGCAGTTTTATCTACTTGCAGTGACTACAATATAATCGCTGATATTTCTTTGTCTGTGAAAGTTAAAGCCTTCTGATGAATGACCATGTCAACCTGCAGCACCCCCCAGGCGGAAACTAAAGGGGTGGAGTTCCTATGAGTGGCTTTGCAATTAGCAATGTCTGCTCTTTAGTTAGTTTCTCATTGTTTCATGCTACCAAAGCCCCTAGGCTAACAGAAATTTCATAGGAGAGCTGTCGAAGTGTAAAATCAAAACCAGCAACTACGTTAAGTAGTACTCCACTTTTAGCTGAATATCACTCAGCTGGTGGCGTTAATTTTAATTTAGTTTCATCTGCTGAGGATTACGGCCCACTATCTTTCACTGTTCACGTAAAGTTAGTATCTCCTGAGTGAGAGTTCCTAAGAGTATAATTCAGTTTTGTAGACTCATTCCCGTCTACATCTCACTTCTGATGCACTATGTCGATTTCATAAGTTACTGTCTCTTTATAAATGCTAAAACAGTAGTCGAAAGTGGAATTACTGGCTACTCCTCAACATTTCATTATACTAGACAAATGCCTAGGTGCTATAATTATTTGAATGGCTCATTACAATACTTTTACATTGGAACATTCATTTTCGACAATTATTGTGACATTATTACATTGGCAATTGGAAACCGGAATAGAGGAAAGTCGATCCGTTTGAGGTGTGGTCTTTCAGAAGAATAATGAAAATGAAGTGGCTAATAATGTAACAGATGAGAAAGTTTGCTGCATAATCGATGACGAAAGGAATATGTGTAAAATATTGGCTAAAACAAAGTGACAGAACACGTGATAAAGCATCAGGAGAATACATCCCGTGTTACTAGACAAATCCATAGGAGGTAAAAGCTGTCGGGGAAGACAGATATAGGAATTAATGTATCAAATAGCTGAAAACGTTTAGTGCAGGTGAAGAGGTTGATATAGGAGAAAATATTGTGTCGTTCTGCATCTTATCATTCAGAAGACTGGAGGAAAGAAAAATCTTCATTAGATAATTATGCGTATGTTGTCGCCGGTGTTGTTGGTGTGGTCATCGGTCCAAAGATTAGCTCTCTGCACTAATCCAGCTCATCTCTACAGAGCTACTTCAACGTGCATCTAGATGCGACCATATTCCAGCCTTGGTCTCTCACAATTGCTCTTACCCCTCCAGCCCTCACTCATCGCACCTTCATCAATTTCCAAATCGACGATTCCTCGATGCCTCAGAACGTGTCCTGTCAAACTTTTAGCCAACTTGTAAGGTAAACATATTTTCTTCCTAAATCGATTTAGTACATCCTCATTATGCGATCTACCATTCCAGTCTTCAGCATTCTTCTGAAGTGACACATTTATTAACCTTCTATTTTATTCGTGTATGACCTGCTTGTAGTCCTCGTTTCAATGCCTCTCAGTTTTATACTCCAGAGAAATACCTTCCGAAAATAGTTTCCTACACATAAGTTTATATTGGAAGTAAACTAGTTTCTCTTTCGCACAGATGCATTTCTTGCTATAGCACTCTGCTTTTCCTGTCCTCTCTACTTAGAACGTCTTCTCTTATTTTGCTGCCTGAATAACAAAACTAGTCTACTAAGTTTGGTGGCCCCTTTTGTAATATAATTTCCTCAGCATGACCGAATTTCGTTATCCATTCCGTTCAAATACTTTTCCATGACTTTTGTCATTACCGACGGGATTACAACGTCACTGCTAAATCTCAAAGTGTTTATTTCTGGTATCTGAATTTCTATTTCGTTTCAGAATTTCTTCTTGGTATCCTTTATAGGTTTCTCAGTGCACAAATTGAATAACATCGGTAATATACTACAAACGTCTGTCACTTCCTTTTCAATTAGTGTTCCCCTTCATTTCTCTCTACTGAAGTTTGGTTTTTAGACAAGGTGCTAATAACCTTCCTTTCCCCTATTTAATCCATGCTACCTCCATAATGGTTGGGTGTCTTCCAGTCAATATTGTCAAATTTTTTCTGTAGGTCCAGTACTGCCACATACGTTCCTACTACGCTCCAAAATCCAAACTGATCTTCCCTTAGCTCGGCTTCTGCCAGTTTTTTGATACTTCTGCAAATAATACGTATGAGTAATTTCTATCATGAATTATTAGACTGATAGTTCGCTAACATTCTCACTCTGAGATTGGAACTATGACAGTGCTCTGGGAGTCTGAAGGTATTTCGTTTACATCATAGATCTTTCATACCAAAGGACATGTTTTTACCATTATATTTTCTGTCACTAGAACTCTCTGCCGTACAGCAACAGTTCTCAACCAAAGGGATTTAGTTGCAACAGGAATTGACACTTATATGAACGAACAACAGATAGTGTAAATAATTTATTTATCAACCAATATGGTGCATCTGTGTACTGTGTGGGGTCCTAGGGTATCGATGCAATTAATATTAGAAAACTTGTTCCAAGCTGAAACTACAACTGCTCTCATCTTTTGTGTCGTAAATTATCTATCTTCGCCATTACGGGGCGAAGAGGAAGCTGTGTTGTTACAGTTATCTTCTAGTTGAACACTGAAGTGTCACTCTTCAAAGGGAAGGCTGTGGTAGCTGTTACTATAAATCTCACTGGAGCAAAGTATGTACTTCCTTTTGGACAAAGTAACCCAACACAAATCAAAATAAGTAAGAAAATCATTAGAAAATTTATCCATTATAATTTTCGCCCTCGTAGTATTTCTTCCCACAAAGATAAACTGTAGATGTTTAGGTGAAAGACTTGCAGATTTACGCACTTCTTAACACCGGTGTTTCTTGCTTCCACCGAGACAATTTTTTATGAAGAAACAATTGTATTCACGTAATAGTGGGACTGAATAATTTGTTAACTGGATTTCGTTGCGTGCCTGCCTCCACTGCTACATTTGCATACTATCTTGACAGTCGTGTAACGCTACTTAAATATGACCATGGACTGCACATAGACGTTTTTTAAGCCAAAATTGAGTGCTATCTAACTTGTCTGTGATGATTTGGAGACACTCGTGTTACAGGGACTTTATTTTATTATAGAAGAGATTTGTCGTAACTTTACCACGGCCTGTTGCAATTCATTTGTATTAGTGCAGTGCATATTTTATAACACTTTTCGTTAACTGATTGAACACAACAAATAAACACAAGAAATAAGTTAATTATCAGTATTATAGTCTCTCACATTAACTAAAATTATAGAACATGCACTGTACTGATTCACTTCTCATTTTCTTCATGGGTTTTTGAGTCCTGTTTTTCGTCCATTGCGCAATATTTCCTTGCAAAGCTTGTTTTTATGATCTGAAACTATATATTATTCGCAGATTATGAAATTTCTTTATAGATATTTGCCTTTTGTAATCACTGCTATGCTGATTTTTCGCCTGGGTTGTTATGTATTAGAGGTGAAACCAATGAAAGCATTCTGAAGGAAAACTATTTTGATGAGTGTAATATTAAAATTAATATTACTTACTCGTAACTTTAATGTAACTGATGATGCTAAGAAAGCGAATCATTTCTGATGAATGAGCTTTCTATTTTATAGTTCACTTAAGGCATAAAATATGAAAACAGCTGACTGCCCAAGTAATTCCCCCTGCTCTTAATTTATGACGTTCGATTTGCAGTCGTTTCATCCGTATATAATGTGTAACTGCGCTATATATCCTAATCATTATTACAGAAAAGCGAATGAATCACATTGGCCCATAGTTTAGGTGCTTTGGTTCCCAGTCAACCCACAAGGGAAACGTTAAATCCGACATGTCGAATCCTGTTCTGAAATTTTTCATACAGAAAGAATACACAGAAAGAAACAAAATACCCAATATTTTTTAAAAATGTTGAAAATTGCCAAACTTGTAACTCGCCTGGTGGCTTCAGGAATGTAGAAACCCTGCTGTAGCTGCAGCAGACAGTACACGTGCAACATAGAGTTGATCGCAAATTCATAAACAGGTAACACAACACAACGCGATCGTAATTAGTAAAGTGAATTTCAGTTTCCATTGATAGTTTCTCTGACGCAATTGTTCGCAGTTACTAATCGCTAGAATTTGCCACTCATTTCATATCCATAATAATTAGCAGTTGCCGTTCCGGTATCGTTAAGTGTTAACAATGGAGATAAAACTTAATAAATTTTCTTTGTGTTTTCCTCATATGTGCTAGCTAATTGCATTTTTCTTTGCACAGTTTTCTGAGTTTCACAGTAATGTGGAATTCAATTAATGTTTTCAACTTTTAAAAGATGCGATGTGAAGAACGCGGTATGCAATCGAAATCATCTACTTCTCCTGAAGACCAATATATATGTTATTTATCAGGTAATTTCTTCGGCATTCATTCGAATGACGTCAACATTTCCTTACAAATTGTGGAAACGTTAGAGGGAATAGGAAATAAATGATGATTCCGTGAATTGTGTTCGACTGATGATTGTTGTGCTAATTAACGTCTTGTACCTCCCTATCCCGAAGGAAATATGTACAGAAATAGCTTCCACTGTTAGAGAAATGGCTATAAATTTTTTGCTTAAGCGAAGGAAAGAAAAACTGCATAATGTTAAGCACTGTGCAGAGACAGTTTTGTTTGGTGAAACTCGAACGTGAATTGTAGAAACAGAAGAAAGCTTTACAAGAAGCACGACATATGCACAGAAACGAAACTAGCAAACGTTTGAAAGAGAAACTATGCGACAGATTTAGAACTACTCGTGGGAGTCAGTGCAACATTATGAAGGGAGATCCACATGAGTGGACCCTCTGAAATGCAAGTGAGATTTACATTACGGATTTCCATGTTTCTTCGATCTAGTTAAGCATATTCAAGAAATTATACTGAAAAGGTAGACGGAATATAACGAAGTTCAATGCAACTAAATGATTGCATAGAGGAGATGTGATTAATAGGTACTGCTGTATAGAAACCAGGAACTAGAAGTAAAGACGACGTTCCTTGCTCTCTAAAACACTATGTAGAAAGCTAGTCAGTGAAGTTTCGCGAGGAGCTGCACGCAAACCGCACTGTATCATTTAGAGCGAAAGAAAGACAAAATCGCTTGTGCGAATGCCATGACACATGCTTATACAGCGACTCCAGTGACAAGTATCAGTGGATTACTGTTGCCACAGCTTTATACCTCTCTTCAGGAACCTCAAGCAAATTAGAATCAAATTTTAAAAAAAGACAACTGTACAGTTGCAACAATTTTGTGATCGGCGTAGCACACCCTGGAAAAATGTAAGAGAATAATTTTCAACATTCTAAACGTCTTATTACCAGCTGCAGCAAATAATTCATTGTTATTGTCGGACTCTTGGCCTGGACGTAACGTCACATCTGTGTTTAGGAAGATGGCTACAAGATTCTGCTTCTAGATAAAGAAATTTTTCGACATTGTAAAGCATTTTTCAGAAAATTCTCGAATAATATAATTTCTAATTGCTCTTTGTCATTTCAGGTTTATCAGTCGGACAGTAGTGTTAAACTTCAGTTATTTGTGCAGTATACCTGACTTCACGAATTTCATTAAGTATGTCTGGTACTCAGCACAGTATACGGCCACGATTATTTCTTACTCCTTCCAAATTCTATCTAAATAAAACTAGTATGTACTTATGACGAAACTGTATTTTTCTTGTATAAAGTGAGCTTGATATAAAAAAAAATCTTTGTTTCTGTCATCCAACAGATACTTCGCGTTTTGAACAGATTACTGGAAATTATCATACTAACTGTGCTACAGAAATTGTTATAAAATATTTCATGTTAATATATTAAAATCCGACTGATGGAAGTTGTCTGTAATGAAACATCACACGCTGTTTTATTTTCGTTCTTCTGCTAGTCACTTGTGTATTTATTACACCTGCAGTACTTTAGCTGACGATATTAACTGCAAGCTACTCAAAAAATTTACAATTTTAGGCATTTTCTGTATGGCTTAAATGCTTAAAATTCCCGTGTGTGCACTTTGGACTTCGCGCTATTCGACGCTGTTGTTCTCTTGTCATGGTTTCGTCTCCGCGTCAGCTACGAAAGGCTGTACAAACCGCTGCTTCGTGCGGCAAAAATTAGTAACTTTAATTTTTTAACTGCTTGCAGTGTGCCATAGCAGCTAAATTTTTGACAGTGCATTTATTTCTGTGTGCGCTTCCTGTATGTACAATTTCAGTTTAGGTTTCGACATGTCGAATTGGACTATTCCCTTGTCAGTGGCAATCGAAGCCTTCGCGTTTTTTGAAGCAAGAGCTTTCCAAGTGCTTGGTAGCTCAGAATGTCGGCTGAGCAAATATGTTCTTTCTGTCGCTAGTATAATGGAGAGTTGGACATTTTAGATTCTAGAATACATTTGGCAACTATGTGACGGTGTATTTACTTCCTAGATCGATTCAGTAGTGTCTTACTAAATGTACTTGTTATTTCCTTGTCATTCTCAATAAATAATCCAAATGGTTCTCACTTAAGGTGAAAAACTAGATTGTCAAATTTATTATTGGAGTCGCAGAAGATCGTTCAACACAGATATCTATAACTAATCTCGTATTTAATGTTGCGAATTATCTGTGTTATCGACCGCATACTGCGGGCAATTCTGGCTCGCCAGAAATGTAAAAACGTTCAAATGGCTCTGAGCACTATGCGACTCAACTTCTGAGGTCATCAGTCGCCTAGAACTTAGAACTAATTAAACCTAACCAACCTAAGGACATCACAAACATCCATGCCCGAGGCAGGATTCGAACCTGCGACCGTAGCGGTCACGCGGTTCCAGACTGAAGCGCCTTTAACCGCACGGCCACACCGGCCGGCCCAGAAATGTAGTGAAGTAGATTATTTGTGAGGTAGGAGATGCATTAGACCCCGGTTCTAATCTCAGTTGAGATTTAGACAGTTGGCGTGCTTTTACTTCTTGTCTTACTGACTTACAAGCTTTCAGATCGAGAACCAGAAACGGAATATTTACTTCTCTATCTTCACTCTTACAGTAATCTCGATTTAGTACCTCCTAGATTTAAAGGTGAAATATTTAAGAAATTGTAGCACAATACGCCTGTTAAAACCCCCCCCCTGGGTTGGAACATGGGACTCCCTTAGATACAGACCAATTTGGGTCAAAATTGAGTAATATCTTGGTAATGCATCGTGTTTCGGGCAGGCTGGTATTGCATGATCAACTAATCAACAATAAATTCCTCCATATTAACTAAGATTAAAGATGTTGTCAATCCATTATTAATGTGTATTTTCATCCACAAAGAAATTCTCTTGATGGCTGTTTGAGAAGGGGCGAGGAAGGTGAACGTTTGAGGGTTCTAGACCAGAAGAACAATTGTGATAGGGATTGTCTTCCAGTCAGTCTCCTGTGTAGGGTCTTTCGTGAAATCAGCACAGTAGAGTCGGATGATCTCATATAAAAGCAATACTTGATGCCGTTTTCTTGATCGCTTTTCTTTAGTTGTTTAAGCAAGTTTTTGGGAACAGGTGCAAACCTTGAAGGCACAGCCCTGGAATGCATTTCGTATCACATAACACCTTCTTCGTGCCATCAGATGCATAACGTTACATGTTAAGGTCTCACAATTTCCTTTGCCTCAGATATTTTTTGTTAGTTCCATCCACAATTTTTTTTACGTTCTTAAATCGATTAATGCAAATACTGCGATTTTTCCTTTTAATTGGCACAGTCGATTTCCTTCCCCATCCGTCTATGACGTAGCTTCTCTTTCATCTCTAATGACCCTGCCGTCGACGAGACATTTAACACTAAGCTCTCTTTCATTTTTTCTTCCCAGGCATTTTCCGGTGAACGCAAATTGCCCACGAACCTTAAGTCGTCGCAGTTCATCGCCCTTGCAAGTAATCTGATGAGCTGTAATGGCAAACAGTAAAAACGTAATTCTTCGAAGCTGGAAGGTCTTATTGATTGTGATGCATACTTCACGTCGAAACGATCCTACCGAACGATAAATACATTTTCGGATGGTATTTCTTCAATGAACTTACCCGATGGTAGGCACACGTTTCCAACTGCCTCCACTGCATGCAACCCTCTATTAAACATAAAGAGAACAAAATGTCACAAACGATAGATTTTCCCGTTTCAGTCTCCGTTTTCCAGCGTTTAAACAGTAAGTCTCATAACCTTCAAGTGTGTAACGTTCAGTATGTCACCGCAAGAACAATTTAGAACCTCGTATTTAAAAAAAAAAAGACTGTTGATAAATACACTTGTATCAGCCTGTGTGACAACACGACAAACAAAATCTCCGCGGAATTACGCACGAACCGACATCTTTCAAGAAAATATTGCGGTGATGGGTTTATGTATAACAATATTCCTTGCATAACATGCTGCGTGAGAAGTGGTCACTATGCCCTTGCCTATGCAGTTATGTGAATAGAAATGTGGTTCAAAATATCTGGCTTTTGTGTTTACATTGCACCTGATTTATCACTAGACCATAAATATATACACTACCGCAGAAGCTCAACTTTAAAGCAACCCTTCCTGCGCAAATTTCCACGTCCTACCAGTCACCGGTTGCCAATTCGTAGAGCTGGACATCATGTAATTTTATTCCAGGGGCTACGAAACCAAGCAGCGGTAGCAAAGGCAACTGATGAGTATTGATGGGAACGAACTAGAGATCGAATCTTTTGCACAGGCTTTGATCAACCTACTCGCAATCAGAATTTTCATCCAGTGAGGGGGCGTTCTTCGTCATGACAAAATCCTGAATCAAGGTTCTGTGTATTTCAGTGGGTTTTCGGAATACTTACAGTTTCATGCGTTTGAGATGTGGGTTTGATTCACACTTCACACAACCATTTTTAACAAGTACGAACAGCGCTCTATCAACTCGAGCGTCTGTCATGGTTTGAAATTCGCGTTAAACGTGATGTCCCTTCGCTACTTACTGGAGGAGATTCAGTGTAGATTGAGCCATGCCAACGGCAGAAGTCGCGGAAGGTTGAAATCCTGCTATCTGTATGCTTTCTCAAAGCAGAAATGTTATTTTATTGATAAGCCAATCGACATGTAAGGTCTCTGAGCACTTATTTCTATTTATGAACTTGAGATGTTGAAAACGTTGGTGCTTGACTGGAATACTCACACAGATCTCTCCTTTCGCCGAGTCTGATCCTTCGTTTCGTTGTTTCGCGAAAAGTCCAAACTCTTCAATGTCTCCACGACATATCAGGGTTCGAATCTTCTCCGGGCACAAACGTTTTCGTTGTGTCATTTAGGTTGTAACATAAGTTCGCAAAATCACAGGTGAAAAATAATTAAGATTTTTAACTTTTTTCCGTGCATTGTGAACAATAACGACTGGTTACATTTTCAAATTTCAGTGAAACACAGAATTCTGTATGATATCATTTCAGATTCAAATACGCCACTCCTAGTTACCGGTGGTAAAGATTTGGACAGACGACGTCTCTTCGTATATAGTAAACACTTACGGTTAATGCAGGGTTCGATTCCCAGTAAGAACAGAACTTTTCGTCACGTCATTTCCAGTTCAGACATGTGCACATCTCGCTACTGCTGAAACAAACCGTTATTTAACGCATATTCGTGGATAGGAAACAACGATAGGGTATGGCAAAATTTTTTGGTCTCGTCATTTCTGTTTCAGTTGTCTCGTAACTAGTGAAAATTTCAATATGTAACGTGCTACGTTCGAATCCCCATCCAACAAAAACTTTTACTCGAAGTCATTTTACGTTTAAACATGTGCGCAATTTTTTACTTTGGACTGAAACCATATTTAAGATCATTCGAGGTTATTTAGCAAAAACAGTAGTTGCTGGGAGGGATCCCCGGGTTCCAGTCCAGATCAAAATCTTGCATCCTATTATTTACAGTTGAAACTTGCTTTCTGAAATGACGTTTATTATAGTGAATTTGAGTTTTTAAAGCATTGAAGACTATCATTTCTAACAAAGTATTTTTTTACGCTGAATTAATTTCCATCTGTACTGCTAGCAATAACACGCCTCCATAGCCGATATCGCTCACTGTCTGCGCCGGCCGGGGTGGCCCAGCGGTTCTAGGCGCTACAGTCTGGAACCGCGCAACCGCCACAGTCGCAGGTTCGAATCCTGCCTCGGGCATGGATGTGTGTATGTTCTTAGGTTAGTTAGGTTTAGGTAGTTCTAAGTTCTAGGGGACTGATGAGCTCAGAAGTTAAGTCCCACAGTGCTCAGAGCCATTTTTTGCACTGTCTGCATTAGGCAGCGGTGCGGCTCGGACCTATTGCCCCGGCTGCGAGCGAGCGTAGAAGAGGAAGTACTTGTTGTTGTTGTTGTTGTTGTTGTTGTGGTCTTCAGTCCTGAGACTGGTTTGATGCAGCTCTCCATGCTACTCTAACCTGTGCAAGCTTCTTCATCTCTCAGTACCTACTGCAACCTACATCCTTCTGAATCTGCTTAGTGTATTGATCTCTTGGTCTCCCTCTACGATTTTTACCCTCCACGCTGCCCTCCAATGCTAAATTTGTGATCCCTTGATGCCTCAAAACATGTCCTACCAACCGATCCCTTCTTCTAGTCAAGTTGTGCCACAAACTTCTCTTCTCCCCAATCCTATTCAATACCTCCTCATTAGTTACGTGATCTACCCACCTTATCTTCAGCATTCTTCTGTAGCACCACATTTCGAAAGCTTCTATTCTCTTCTTGTCCCAACTGGTTATCGTCCATGTTTCACTTCCATACATGGCTACACTCCATACAAATACTTTCAGAAACGACTTCCTGACAGTTAAATCTATACTCGATGTTAACAAATTTATCTTCTTCAGAAACGATTTCCTTGCCATTGCCAATCTACATTTTATATCCTCTCTACTTCGACCATCATCAGTTATTTTACTCCCTAAATAGCAAAACTCCTTTACTACTTTAAGTGTCTCATTTCCTAATCTAATCCCCTCAGCATCACCCGATTTAATTTGACTACATTCCATTATCCTCGTTTTGCTTTTGTTGATGTTCATCTTATATCCTCCTTTCAAGACACCGTCCATTCCGTTCAACTGCTCTTCCAAGTCCTTTGCTGTCTCTGACAGAATTACAATGTCATCGGCGAACCTCAAAGTTTTTATTTCTTCTCCATGGATTTTAATACCTACTCCGAATTTTTCTTTTGTTTCCTTTACTGTTTGCTCAATATACAGATTGAATAACATCGGGGAGAGGCTACAACCCTGTCTCACTCCTTTCCCAACCACTGCTTCCCTTTCATGCCCCTCGACTCTTATAACTGCCATCTGGTTTCTGTACAAATTGTAAATAGCCTTTCGTTCCCTGTATTTTACGCCTGCCACCTTCAGAATTTGAAAGAGAGTATTCCAGATAACGTTGTCAAAAGCTTTCTCTAAGTCTACAAATGCTAGAAACGTAGGTTTGCCTTTTCTTAATCTTTCTTCTAAGATAAGTCGTAAGGTTAGTATTGCCTCACGTGTTCCAACATTTCTACGGAATCCAAACTGATCTTCCGCGAGGTCCGCTTCTACCAGTTTTTCCATTCGTCTGTAAAGAATTCGCGTTAGTATTTTGCAGCTGTGACTTATTAAACTGATAGTTCAGTAATATTCACATCTGTCAACACCTGCTTTTACTTACACGGCTGATACTCGCACATGTTGTTGTCTGAATAGATCGCCATGTCACGTAATTTTAGAAAGACTACGCTCCCGTTTACGTTTGACAATGACTATGCCCGACCCAAGGCTTTTGAAATAGAGTGTTTTTTGAGGGAAGAAATAAGAAATTCGCTTACGTGCTACAGACGTAGTTGGAATATACCTATCCATTGTAAGCAGCACAATGTACGTCAAGATGACCGATGAAGCTGTGTGTACAAGAACTATCACCGCTGCTCAAAGGGTATTTAAATTGTGACACTCTGAATGCCATTTCAGTTGTTTTAACAGTAGCTCCTTCAGGCTTGGGAGTTAGGGTCATTCGTATCTTTGAACTGCCGTTTGAGGTGCCAGAACCGATGGTTATTGAATCGCTGCGGCTATACGGAACTATACTCAATCATACATCTGAACGCTGTGCGAGTCTTAGAACCTACACTATGTGATCAAATGTATCAAAAATGGTTCAAATGGCTCTGAGCACTATGGGACTTAACATCTGAGGTCATCAGTCCCCTAGAACTTAGAACTACTTAACCCTAACTAACCTAAGGACATCACACACATCCATGCCCGAGGCAGGATTCGAACCTGCGACAATAGCAGTCGCGCGGTTCCGGACTGATGCGCATAGAACCACTCGGCCACCGCGGCCGGCTCAAAAGTATCCAGACACTCCCTAAAGATACGTTTCTCATATTAGGTGCATTATGATGCCACCTACTGCCAGCTATTCCATATCAGCGACCTCAGTAGTCATTATACATCGTGAGAGAGCAGAATGGGGCGCTCCGTGGAACTCACGGACTTCGAACGTGTTCAGGTGATTGGGTGTCACTTGTGTCGTACGTCTGTACGCGAGATTTCCACACTCCTAAACATCCCTAGATCCATTGTTTTCGATGTGATAGCGAAGTGGAAACGTGAAGGGACACGTACAACACAAAAGCGTACAGGCCGACTTCGTCTGTTGACTGACAGAGACAGCAGACAATTAAAGAAGGTCGTAACGTGTAATAGACAGATATCTATCCAGACCATCACACAGGAATTTCAAACTACATCAGGATCTACTACAAGTTCTATGACAGTTAGGCGGGAGGTAAGCAAACTTGGATTTCATGGTTGAGCGGCTACTCATAAGCCACACATCATGCTGGTAAATGTCAAACTACGCCTCGCTTGGTGTAAACATTGAACGATTAAACAGTGGAAAAAAGTTGTGTGGAGTGACGAATCGCGGCACACAACGTCGCGATCCGATGGCAGGGTGTGGGTATAGCGAATGCCCGGTGAACGTCATCTGCCAGCGTGTGTAGTGTCAACAGTAAAATTCGGAGGCGGTGGTGTTATGGTGCGGTCTTGTTTTTCATGGAGGGGCTTGCATCCCTTGTTGTTTTGCGTGGCACTATCACAGCATAGGCCTACATCGATGTTTTAGGCACCTTCTGGCTTCCCACTGTTGAAGAGCAATTCGGGGATGGTGATTTCATCTTTCAACACGATCGAGCACGTGTTCATAACTCACGGCCTGTAGCGGAGTGATTACACGACAATATCATCCCTGTAATGGACTGGCTTGCACAGAGTCCTGACCTGAATCCTATAGAACACCTTTGGGATGTTTTGGAACGCCGACTTCGTGTTAAGCCTCACCGACCCACATCCATACCTCTCCTCAGTGCAGCACTCCGTGAAAAATGGGTTGAAATTCCTCAAGAAACCTTCCAGCACCTGATTGAACATATGCCTGCGGGAGTGGAAGCTGTCATGAAGACTAAGGGTGGGCCAAGGCCATACTGAATTCCAGAATTGCCGATGGAGGGCGCCACGAACTTGAAAGTCATTTTCAGCCATGTGTCCGGATACTTTTGATTACATAGCGCACCCCGTGCTAAATGGCGTCCGGTAGGTGCGGATCGTCCTTTGCTATATGTAATGTTCATGCATATTTGACACACACAGCTTGTGGATCACTACTAGTGGCTATCGTAGCACTCTCTGCTAGGCCGTGCTAATACTCTGTGAATACTGTCCACTACTGAGCACTGATGTCCGGCCGAGGCTGGCAGGAGCGGCGCTTATATTCACTTCGGCTACATGCCGTTCCTATCGTGGTGACGTCATGGTCAGCGCGCTATTGGCTGACGTCGTCTCACCGTCTTCTCTGGTCTTGCGTTCTTCTTCTTCATTCTGGTGCTTGTGGTTTACGCCGGAATATTCCTCTCCCGCAAAGTGACTAACCATCGTCGTGTAGGGAGTGCGACCACGGTGGGTGAGGCAGGAGAGGGGCACAACGCCGGGCCGGAACCTTTGGCTGCAGGGGACGTCAGGCTTCCGGCCTACCCCGCCATCCGGCCTGCGCTCTGGCGGAAACGTACCCCGGAAAACGACCAGAAGGGTACACCTTCAGCTCCTACTGCTATTAGGAACCAGATGATGGTGGCGACTGCTGCGGTGTGGGCGGGTCCAGCACCGTCGGTAGGACAAGAGGAGGCGGAGGAGGCGACAGCTCCGTCTGCATGGGGTCGTCCTGCGGTGTCGTGATGACACTCTCTGTTGGCTGCTGTGGCCACGCTGTCCTCTGAACCCGTGAATCTGGGGGAAGAGAGAATGAAAGATTATCGTGTGCACGACAGAGGTGAAGTTGATTTGGGTGGCGGTGCTGCAAGCCATCCAGACCTGAAATAAGATACATGTAAGCGTCAAGACGACGGACTGTCACGCCCCGCGCGCACCGTCTGCTGCCGCTAAAAACCCTGAAAAAGACAATACCATACGGCTCTAAGCGATACTTGCGGCCTTCCTTGGGCACCGGATGCTAAGGAGGGTGGAGCAGCAGTGTCCGATGGCGGCGGCCGTGAAGCAATTTCGATGGCGATGGTACATCTCGTGGGTGCAAACGATATGAGGCGAGAAACAGTTGCAATGCTTGATCCCTGGTGTGTGCGGAGCGAAGTTGGGCCACCTGATGCTTGAATGTTCTGACAAAACGTTCCGCTTCGCCGTTTGACTGTGGATGGAACAGTGCACTAGTTACATGCTATATGCCGTTGCTTTCACAGAATGTTTCAAATTCTTTTGACGTGAATTGAGGTCAGTTGTCAGACACTATTACTTCAGGTAAATCTAAAAGGCAAAAAATCGGTGACAACGACTGAATTGTGCTACGTGACGTTGTCGAGTGCATTGGCACAGCTAACGGGAACTTGCTATATGAGTCAATCACAATCAACTAACCAGTCTTCCAAAAGGGTCCCGCGAAATCTATGTGCGCATGTTGCCATGGCGATTGCGACATCAGCCAAGCACAGAATTTTTGTGGCGGAGCAGACTAATTTTCCGCACATGTGTTACATTGTGTCATCATCTGTTCTTTTTGGGCATCCGTACTCTGCCAAGTACAGTGCTGACGCGCTAACTGTTTCGCACCAACAATCCCCTAGTTTCCTTCATGAAGTAACTGCAACACTTCTTTTTTCAAAGCTTTAGGGATCAACACACGTGACTGTCCACTGTCATTTTGAACAATAATCACAGTATTCTGTACAGCGAGGCTACTTTATGCTATGCAAGGAACGAGGCCAATTTGTGCGAATGTATATTATCAAAATGTTCAAATCTGGATCAGCTTCCGTGGCCTGTGCAATCTTCTTATAGTTCAACGGGAAAAAGATTGAAGCAATTCAGAATCTTGAGCATCGATGTGACAACGAGATGCAGCAGAAGCTGTCTATCAGGGCCAACCGGAAGAAATGAAAGTGCGTCCGCATACCATGTTTAGCTGTCGGTCGATACAGAATCTCGTACTGGTATTGAGACATAAAAAAGCCCATCTTTGCCATTTTTGGACAGTTCGTACAGGAACCGGTTTCGTCGGATGAAATAAGGACTGCAAAGGCTTGTGATCCGTTACTAAGTTGAATTTTCTGCCAAACAAATAGCGGTGGAATTTGGTGACACCATACACATAGCCAAAGCCTCTTTTTCAATTTGTGAAGAGTTACATTGACCTTTGGAGAACACTTTTGATGCGAAAGCAATAAGTCTGCCTTTATCACCAATTCAGTGCGAAAGCACTGCGCCGATTCCGTAAGAGGAAGCATCAACTTGCAATACAACTGGTTTTTCAGGATCAAAGTGAACTGAGCATCGATCACTGAGCAATGCATCTTTAAGTTTTTGAAAAGCTACTTGGCACTCATCTGTGCAAACAAAGGGGACATTCTTGCGACGCAAGCGTTGCAATGGAGCCGCTATTTGCGCAGCATTCCTGATGAACCGAATGTAATAGGTCATTTTCCCTGAAACTGACTGCAATTCTGTAATATTGCAAGCAACTGGGCAGTCTCGTATGGCTAACAAATGGGACTGAAGAGAATGTACACCTTAACTGTTTATAACATTACCAAGATATTGCAACTTATATTTTTAAAAAAATCACACTTGTCCAGTCTACACTTTAGGCCTGCACCAGGTAACACACGAAACGAGGCACTTAAATTTGCAATATGTTCTTCAGGTGTACGATCTGCTACTACAATATCGTCCAAATAGTTTGAACAGTTTGGTACTTGCGCAGTCAGCTGTTCCAAATATCGTTGGAAAATGGCGGGTGCGGAAGCACTGTCAAAAGGCAAACAAGTCCAATGAGTATTTACTACACACACTTTTTGAGAGTCTTCATCGAGCGATATTTGAACATATGCGCCTCGCAAATCGCCTTCTGGGGGTGGCAATGGATAAGTATCAATGACAGTGTGTGGGTTGACACTAGACTTAAAGTCAATACAGAGGAGAATGCGACCTGAAGGTTTGGGGAGCAAAACCAGTGGACTTGCCCATTGACCAGCTTGTAGCCGGCCGATGTGGCCGAGCGGTTCTAGGCGCTTCAGTCCGGAACCGTGCTGCTGCTACGGCGCAGGTTCGAATCCTGCCTCGGGCATGGATGTGTGTGACGTCCTTAGGTTAGTTAGGTTTAAGTAGTTCTAACAAGGGAACCTCCCCACCGCACCCCCCTCAGATTTAGTTAGAAGTTGGCACAGTGCATAGGCCTTGAAAAACTGAACGCAGATCAATCGAGAAAACAGGAAGAAGTTGTGTGGAACTATGAAAAAAAAAGCAAAGTATACAAACTGAGTAGTCCATCTGGAAGATAGGTAACATCAAGGAGTGCTTGAGCACAGCAGTGCCGTGGTCCTGTGGGTAGCGTGAGCAGCTGGGGAATGAGAGGTCCTTGGTTTAAGCCTTCCTTCCAGCGAAAAGTTTAATTTTTTATTTTCAGACAATTATCAAAGTTCAGGCACTTACATAATCAACGTCGCTCTCCAAAATTCCGGGACATGTTCAAATTTGCTTGGACATATGCAGGATTTGACGGTCTACACACGGAAAAATTTGAAAACGTTAAAAACATACTTGACAGAGCACAGGGAAAACTGTGCGACTGTGAAACTATTGCATTCATTTGTTACAGTTTATGTGACAAACTCTTATGTTTTCATTACTTTTTTGGGAGTGATTATCACATCCACAATAAAACCTAAATCGGGCAAGGTGGAAGAATCTTTTTACCTATTCGCCAAGTGTACAAGATAGGTGGGTCGATAACATATTCCTTTCATGTGACGCATATGCCGTCACCAGTGTCGTATAGAATAAATCAGACGTGTTTTTCTGTGGACGAATCGGTTGACCTACGACCATGCGACCAAATGTTTTCGGTTCCCATTGGAGAGGCACGTCCTTTCGTCTACTAATCGCACGGTTTTGCGGTGCGGTTGCAAAACACAGACACTAAATTTATTACAGTGAACAGAGACGTCAATGAAGAACGGACAGATCATAACTTTGCGAAAATAAAGACAATAAATTTATAGCTCACGGGAAAATTTGAACCAAGGACCCCTCGTTACGCAGCTCCTCACGCTAACCACGGGACCACGGCGCTCTTATGCTTGCACTTTCCTTGATGTTGCCTATGTTTCGCACGGACTACTCAGTTTGTATATTTTGCTTATTTTTTTCATAGTTCCACACAACTTCTTCCTGTTTTCTCGATTGATCTGTGTTCAGTTTTTCAAGGCCTATCCACTGTGCCAAATTATAACTAAATCTGAGGGGGGTGCGATGAGGAGGTTCCCTTGTAAGTTCTAGGGGATTGATGACCTCAGATGTTAAGTCCCATAGTGCTTAGAGCCATTTGAACCATTTGACCAGCTTGTACGGGCGCAATAGCTCTGCTATCTTGCAATGCTTTAAGTTCAGCAGCGACTTTGTCCCGTAATACAATGGGAGCAGTTCTGGCCAGGCAGAATTTTGGCTGAGCATTGTCTTTTAGAGTAATATGGGCAACAAAATTGTTAGCCTTGCCTAAACCTTCAGAAAAGAGTTCCGGGAATTCTTTTAGCAAGCTAGCTACATTGATTTTTTGCATTGAAAGCAGACGCTGACAACACGTTGTCCCGAATATTAAAGCCAAACGAATTAAAGCAATCAAGACAAATTATGTTCTCACACTCACGTGATTGCAGCACCGTAAAAGTCACTGTTCGTGTATGCAAGCAATACATAGCAGGCAAAGTATAAGTTCCAAGAACGGGAATGTCTTGTCCATTATGAGCCCGTCAGTTGCGTGCTAGTTTTAGATAGTCGTGGGGAGTCTAATAGTTCATATGTGTAACGACAGAGAAATGTGACAGAGGCACCTGTGTCCAACTGAAATTTCCCACATTTGACCAAAAAGAAGTAAATGAACAAAAAGTTAGTTTGAATGGCATATCACTGATGAAACTGCAAGCTCGCTAGTTTTGCCAATGCCCATTGCAGACTTTGAATATACTGCATTAGTGAAATGTGCTTTGTGATGAGAGTTTTGTGAGTGGGCCGAATTCTTATGTTTGTTCCGTTGCAAACATACAAATCGTACATGTCCTTTCCTACCACAAGCGTAACACTCAGCTTGTCGGGAGGGGCAGTCTTGGCGTTTGTGCCGTGAATAACACCGAGAGAATGACTTAATTCTGTTCGCCTGTGTAGCCACCTGTTTGACGAACTGCTGACGCGGCGTGTAACGTTGTTTACTCAGCGTGGCTAGAGCTAGCGGCCGGTGCAGGGACTCAATCCAACAAACAGCTGGCTGCTCAGATTTATCAGCCGCCAGGGCACCAGAATCGTGCTGATTTAATATTTGCACTACCTGCTGTAATGATGGATCTGACTGTTTCAAACGCTGTTCAATGAGTTTCACATCAGGTACATTGTACATGATCGCATAGTGCAACATAACATCGGAATATAGAGCGCCGCAAGCACATTTGAATTTGCGTTTCCTTGTCATACCCTACAAATCTGTCACCCACTCCCAATAAGTTTGCTCTGACCCTTTCTTGCAATTAAAGGATTGATACCTAGCTGCTACCACATTCACTTGTTGATCATTAATAGTTAGCGAAGCGATTAGTTGGTCGTAACTAAGTTCACTCAGAGAGGTGTTAGAATAAAGATTTGAGTTTAGGCGGAACACTGCACTTCCTACCGTTGATAATAGATAAGGAAGTTTCACAGAACCCGTATATTGTCAGCTAGTAAATGTGGCTCGAACTGTGACAACTACTCGCGCCATTCCCCTTCTTGGTCACAAAACTGTCGAAAAGGTGGTATAGCAGCTGCAGTAGGCGGTGCTTGTTCCATCGGGTGTGCAGCGTTGGCTAGTAGCTGCTACACTGTGTTGAGAAGTGCAGAAATCTGTTGCGTCTGAAACTGAAACATCTGCATTAGCTGTGTGGCATCTAACGCTTGCTGCTGTGGGGCCTAAGCAGGGGAAGAGACAGGTGGGATGGCCATGTTGGAAAACACAAATGTAACAAATAGACAAAACTATGTACAAAGAAAGTTTCTGCAACGCCCACCTGAAAAAACTTATTAGCAAAAACGACAAGAAACTCTTAAAACAATATGCATCCCTGCAAAGTAAAGACAAGAGAGAATTAAGGCGCCAGCAAAAAAATTTCCGTGGCCGTAGGTATGGAGTTCGTTTGGAAGTACTCGTAGACAATGTGGGGTCTTGCCCACTCGTCTCGCACAGGGTGCCTAAGGGATTCTGTGTTCTCGGAATGCTATACAACAAATCGAGCAAATAACATTAGTAGTTTTATCTCAATAAAGCGGATTGGCAAAAATTAACTTTTAAATGACAATGGTGTCGCTAGCGATAGGCGACATGCAACATAAATCCGAGTACTTTGCTATATGTAATGTTAATGCAAGTTTGACACAGTTTGTGGATCACTATTAACTGTTATCGTAGCACTCTCTGCTAGGCCTTACTAAAACTCTGCAAATACCGTCCACTACTGAGCACTAATGTTCGGCCGGGGCTGACAGGAGTGGCACTTATATTCACTTCGGCTAGGTGTCGCTCCTATTGTGGTGACGTCCTGGTCAGTGCGCTATTGGCTGAAGTCGTTTCACCACCTTCTCTGGTCTTGCGTTCTTCTTCTTCGTTCCGGCGCTTGCGGTTTATGTCAGAACAGCATCAACGTGCAAAACTGGCCATACGAAGAGCTCTCATAACACTATGGCAAGGAAAAAGCGAGATGACTCCGAGATACACTTGAATGTTACTACCTGGTGATCCGTGACCTGTCTAGGTCCCCATCGCTAGAGCGTCAAGCGGACGCCCATGTAGGCGAGAATTTTATCGATCACAGGACGTCGATTGGAGGGACTTTTGATCCGTGCTCGGTGCTTGGACAACGTCGATGGGGAATGTATCTCCATGTGTCACGTGTCCAAAGGACATCCACGTAATCGCCAGTGCTATATCAAAGTGCTCCATGATGGGGATGATCGGCCCTTGACGTCACAACAGGACACTGCTGTTGGGTTTTGGAGCATTACCGCCTCCTTTTCAACAGGACGCCGACGGACGATCGGAAAGGTGAAGACATTTTGCGAAAGATGTAAACAGGGTTGGATGTTAGGGATGCAGAGGTGTTATTGGAACCCATAACGGAAGATGACATACGGATGACACTCATGACACTCACGAAGGGTTTGTTGCACAAATCCCCTGGGCCAGATACGTTGACACTCGAATTCTATCGCGAATTTGCTGATCGAATGATGTCCCAAAGGGTGCTGATGTATAATGAGCTATTGCGCCCTGACACGGACGTCCAGTCGCAATTCATGGTGGCAATGCTTGTACCAATACCGAAATCGGCACGGAGTGTCAGCGCCCATGAACTTAGACCACTCACAACGCTCAATACTGACTACAAGATCTTTGCGTGACTGTTGGCGGCAAGGCTCAAGACTGTGATATCGAAGACATTACCATCAGACCACTCTTGTCTAGGGGTTCAGAGCAACATCCGCTCCATACTGTGACACCATTGCCCTGATGGAAGCATGTCGCATGCGAGCGGCTTTCGTATCAGTGGGTTCTGATCGTGCCTTTGACAGGATCAACCATAATTTCCTTGACTCGATCATGCGACGCATGGCGAAACCTCAGGAGTTCATCACCGTCCTCATGCACCTTCGCGGCGCTCCTTCGACGGTGAGAGTCAATGGCAGGGAGGTAGAAACGATTCCTTTACAGCTGAGTTAGGCAACGATGTCCCTTGTCGATGGTGCTGTTTGCAATAGCGCTCGAGCCATTGATGCAGACTCTTCGACGGACTCTTACAGGCATCCAACTCCGTAGAGTTCCTTCACCTGTCGCGCCTATTCTGACGACTTTATGATACTCGTCCGGTTGGAGAGCGAAGTACGTAAGATGGTTTCCCTTCTTATTACATACGGCGTGGCGGCAGGTAGCAGAGAGAACGTGAAGAAAATCAAGATTATGCACGTCGGGCAGGGGCTAGATGCTCTGCACAGTCCTTTTACTAATGTGGTCATCATGCGATACTTAGGAGTTTTGTTCACCCGGTTGCTACGACAATCAGTGGCAGCGAGCTACCGGCGACTGCTCCAGCACGCCCGACTGTACATACGCAACAATTCACTCCGGACCCACGACCTGCTCCAAAGGTGGAATACACTATATATATTAAACAATCGCAAGAGAGCCGGCCGGAGTGGCCGTGCGGTTCTAGGCGCCTTCCAGGCTGGAACCGAGCGACCGGTACGGTCGCAGGTTCGAATCCTGCCTCGGGCATGGATGTGTGTGATGTCCTTAGGTTAGTTAGGTTTAATTAGTTCTAAGTTCTAGGCGACTGATGACCTCAGAAGTTAAGTCGCATAGTGCTCAGAGTCATTTGAACCATTTTTGAGCCAATCGCAAGAGAGTCATCCGCCGACGATTGTACGACATTCACATGGTAGATTCCCCACTCTGCCTTATATATGGCAGGCAGGACACCGACGAACATTGTCTGCAGTGCGGTGAGGCGAAGGATGTTTGGCGGCTAACGCAACCCATCATGGCACTCCTCCAATGCACTGACAACTCCACGATCGCGACCAAGCTTTATTTTTCCCGGACGATGTCTTTTTCTCCTCACAGAAAACGTCGGCAATCCGCTGGATTGGAGGACACGCATCGCACTACGTAGTCTCGCGGACCGTGATATCGGGCATGGACTATTGGTTCTATTTAATAGAGCAACATGAGATCATCCGACGTCACTCAAAATACAAAACACACTTTACGAACTTTCTAGGCAGAATGTTTCATGACTCAACGGAGTGGTGGGGAGTCCCAGGTTTATGTAGTTCCCCGGCTACAATATTCCTCACAATGAAGTGACGAGTATATCACTTCGGCCGAACATTATTTTCTTTTCTTTTCCATACGTGATTGATGTTCCCTATGATATTAAAATTTAAAAAATAAATAAACAAAAAAATTAAATAAATGTACAACGTTTTCCTTCCCACTGCCTCTCCCTTCTCCTGTCAGGAAACGGGGACACCGTGGCCAGGCCTCCAAGCAGGCCCCCTGCCCACTCTGCCCCTTGCTCTATACCTAAAGAAAAAAAGCTGTTAAGGGAAGAAAAAGGTCGCTAACGTGCGCCTGTGGGGGATGGCGATCGACTCAGAGATAAGCAGGGTCGAATCCTGCTGGTAGATGAAATTTTCTCAGCCAGTATTTGGTTGGCAAGGATGAGAGAGGTGGTGACATAGTATTTCTGATCAAAATTTTTTGCTCCATTGTCCCTTTCTACAGTGTTTGATGAAGTGAGGGAATATTGATGGTGGTTTGTCCGTCGGGTGGGGACTTAAAGCTCGGTGGCAAACATGGTGCTTGTCGGGAGGAATAAACTTGTTGCCGGCACCGTGTTCCATCCTGTTCCTTCCCTTCATCCATAACAACGCAAACCCAAAGCTACATTGCGCAAGCACTCATCACAGTCATCCACACGACACAGATATACAGTCGACACCTCATAACTGGTCGGAGGAAAGCAACGGCAAACCACCTCCATTAGGACCTTGCCATTATTGGCGATGCAGGATTCCTACATCTGCTCCCCCTAAGCACATCCCCTGAGTACGGAATTATTTATTGTATTACTGACAGCAATAAAGAGCCGTTTCTCAGGTGGTCTCTTATGGTAACCATTTTGTGTATTCAAATCACTGTGCCGAAAGGAGGGCAGAGGACTTGCAAGACAATTACGCTATGTGGATTGCATGTAGATTTGGCGGAACAAAATTCATGTCGTTCGGATGCTTATGAGCACTACAGTACCCGCTCAAGGTATGTGGTACATGGCCTCATAGTCATTAATAACTCATATTTGACGCAGTTGGTATCGCTACGAAAAAACTGGAACAACATGCTTAAATGGCATTGGCCAATAACATTAAACGATCATCTGGGGATGCCCAAACAACTCAGCTGGGCACGATAATTGTCCTCCTTCAATAGAACTGGACAGAGTGCTTGAAATCACCGTTCAGTACAAGTTACAATAAACGTTCGAGATAATTAATGGCAAACTGCAGGTAATTCACAATGATAAGAAATTGTTCACAAAATCACACGCAGTAATTAAGACTCCTGTATGAAAAACATTTGGGTATTTTGCGCAGATCCGCGAGCACACTGCCAAAGCGACCGTCTCTATATAATGCTAAAGCTTGAAGCTATATGCGACCTATTCCTGGAGTCTCAGTCGTGTTTTCCGGCTGTTTTTGAGCTAAAACGTAAAAGTTATTTTAACGAGTATTAAAACTTTTTAAATGACTCGGAAGAGCTATCTAGTATGGTAGCACTGCGGGTTCTGGAAAAAAAATCTCTAATGTTAGCGCTTTACAGCAGGAGCATTCCTGGAATCGCAATGTCTTTCCCAGAATTCCCTCCTCTCCCTTATTTCCTGGAACCCCCTCCCACTACGTCGATTCCCCCCTCCCTCTCCCCATCCCACCATGGCTGTTGGAATTACCTGCGCTCATGTGCTGTCTGCCAGTTGCTGTGTGGCCTGGACCCCTAAAGTTTCGATCAATGGGATGCAAGTTCCCACCTCTTGAGCAATTTTAATTTTTATAATTCGACTGCATGAGCATCATCATTCGATATCTGTATTTTGTAGTGAGATGACCAGTATGAAATGCCAGTAGCGATCAGCTGGGCAGATGAACAATGACTGTAAGTATTTATTCATTCTTTTTTCAAGGATGATATTATTGCTGTAACAACACTTAGTTTTAACAGACTCAGTTTTCGAGAGGGCAGCAAGTAACAGCTAACTAGCTTATATACAAAACCTAGAAAACTACAGGTTGGCAGTGTCTGCATTGTTGAGCTCTGCATAGTCTGTAGCAATGTCTTTCAGACATGTATGCATATCTGCAGGAACAGACACTGCCTACGATCTACAGGCGTATTTAACTAACGGAATGTATTCGAAAATTGCAGATGTGATTATACATCAGACGTACAAATGATTAGCGACCAGTGAATATTTGTGCTGGGACGGGACTCGAACCCGGATTTCTCCCTTAGCACGAGGGGTCGCCTTGACTACTTAAGTTATCTGTGCACTCTTCACGCACCGATCCAAATGTCCATATGTCACAGTGACTGCGTCTCATACTTGCACACATCCCTGTGGTTCCTGCAAAGAGAGAGACATTTGTTATTCTTGTCACTTTACCTTGCTAAGTCACGAAACACAGATTGGCATATTATTGACGCTGGGGGAAACGTCATGGAACGAATTTAACAGAAATTTACCAATAGATGGCGCTGTAAGCATCCCAAAGTAAACAGACTTGGCTGCAAATGTCAGATGAATCGGAATATAATGGCTATGGATTGAGTTGCCCATTACATCAACCGTACTGTTCAGTTTGCGTGACCGCACGAGTTCAGCCGTCAACAATTGTGGCAGTGTTGGTTGGGTAAACCCTCCGACGACGACAAGGTCGTACAACATCAGATGCGAAAAATCGATTTTTAACGGTCCTGAGGTCAAAAGCCTCATAAAAATCAAAATGACATCGGGTTTTAATGGTCCTAGGACCAAAACAGGATAAAAAGCAAAATGAGATCGGATTCTAATTGCCATGAGACTGGCCCAACACATGTTCAGTTTGCTCTCCATGGTTACTTCCACAAGCTGAAATCGAGAAACATGTTCCATATCATATCGTTGTCTTGAGGGTCACGTTCAGACTGCTTGACACTGTGGACCTCGGAATATTAATCCCCGAACGATTTCCAAAGTGGAATGACCCATGCGTGTAACTCCAAGTGACATTCCGTGTTAAAAGTCTGATAATTCCCTTCGCGCTACCATATTCACGTCGGAAACCTTTGCACACTAATAACATGAGTACAAATGACAGTCCCGGCAATGCATTGCCCTTTTATACCTTGTGAACGCAATACAACCGCCATCTGTATATGTGCATATCGCTATCTCATGAGTTTTCAGTGTACAGCAGTATCACGTTAAAACAGAGTTGTGCTTTTGATTTTTAGATATAAATCATGAGTTGTGAACATGTAACATAGAGTCAGCAATATTCTCGTACACCATAAATGTATGTGCTGCAGCTTTCGTAAAAAAAAAAATTAAAATAAAAAAAAATTACTTTCGATGGATAGATCAAAATCGGCCACAAACTGATAGAACAGACCAAAACGTGTCTAAATAATTTGTTGCCTGTCGTAAAAATAATATTTAATTAAGTCAACTCTTTTTGAGCAACTGTATTCATATATCCTGTAGTGAAGGGTTCTTTTGTAAATGTAGCATATTCTGCAAAAAATGGCTGCCTTGAACACAATTAGGAGCACTGGCTCCATAATTTTATAAACTAGAAAGTATGTAACACTCTACTCTCCATTGTTGCCAAATTTATTCAAGATGGCAGATCCAAATGGTTCAAATGGCTCTAAGCACTATGGGACTCAACATCTGTGGTCATAAGTCCCCTAGAACTTAGAACTACTTAAACCTAACTAACCTAAGGACATCACCCACATCCATGCCCGAGGCAAGATTCGAACCTGCGACCGTAGCGGTCACGCGGTTCCAGACTGAAGCGCCTTTAACCGCACGGCCACACCGGCCGGCCGGCAGATCCAAGATTGCGGCGATAGATAAGGCAAAATCGCAATGAAGTCATCATGGGAAGTTCAAATTTTGCCAGGAAAATAGGTCAATTGAGCTACCTCCACTAACTTAACAACCTTCCCTCCCCCTCCCCTCCTCCAGAAAATGGCGGGAAGTTCAAATTCCAGTAGGACAATGCAACACACCATGACTACCTCCACTAACCAAAGAAAATGGTGGGAAAATAGCTCACTTTGGCTGCCTCCACTAACCTAAGTCATCCAACCGCCACCTCTTCCTAGGAATTGGTGAGAAAAGGACTCATCCTGTGCTGGGCGTCTGGATAGGGTGGACATAAATCTTTATTTTGCATGCAGTGTTTATTTAAACAATTTCAGGCAGTAGCTCCATCCAGTGTGTCCACCATGAGGTCCGGAGACCAACTGATGTAGTACACAGCATCACCACCAGAGAGCACTGTCGTTCCTTCCATGATGTAATCCAAACTGGCTGTCTGGGGTGGAAAATGGCGGGAAAAGACTCAGCCTGTGCTGGGCTGCTGGAGAGAGGAAGGAGTGTACTTTATTTTGGAACAATTTATTTAGGCACGGATTTAATGTAGTTTATCTATTACAATAATACAAAACACTCGCCCTGACATGCTTGGGATCACGCTACACAGCACACAGACATGCTAACTACTTGAAAATTACCGAAATATTACAGTACACTGATGTGCAGACACAAAAACTCGTAAATTGTCAAAATAATGCATGTAAAAGGATCTGCAAACACGCTTGCTAATCGTCAACTGCCGAAATCACACATTGCACAGCCTGCACACCTGTTCACAAAATAATGCAAGACACGAAAACAACTCGTAAATTGTCAAAAGATAATCTATGAGTTATGCTATGCAAACACGCTCACAGCACTTAAACAGCCGAAAATAATGCAGTGCAAAAACAGTTATTGCACGTAAAAAATGATTTCGAAATATTGTCAACTGTAATGTATCAGTGAACCCCTACAGATCTCCGAGGCATGCACACCAGGCGGCGATCTCTCGCTGGTCCCATATGCGAGATGCCTCCGGGCTGCGCGCTCGCGTTTACCATTGCTGGTGCGATACCTCTCTATCTACGGATACTGACGACACAGGTCGCGCTAGAGAAATCTGTTCCAATGCTTCCCAGAATACCACAGGATGCATTGTTCATAGCGATCCTAACGGAACATGCGTGCTGTGTCTAGCAGTGCACGTGTTTACTTCGCCAGCATGACTGACCCATCGCTGAAAAATGTATGTGTGGTTACTCACCATCTAAAAGCTCCTCAATGTTATACTGACGTCAAATGGCCATGTAAATAAAAGCCAAGTCGACCTCTCAGAAATTGGTAGTGCTGCAGAAATAGCTAACAGTCGCTTTTGTAGGAGTTTTTGTGATGTTTCAGCTTGTCCATATGGAAATTCTTGTCCTTACAGAACCTGTTTACGAAAATAGCCCAGAATAACGCCGAATGCATTCCTCCTGATGGTCCTAACATGGCACCCCATCCATCACTTGTTACTCTTCCTGGAAATCGCGACATCCTGCTTTCAACAAACGTCTCAGAAACGCAAATGCTCTCACCGCTATGTAGAGGCACCTACGTCCTGACACAAAGGATGTTTTGTGAATGAATGGAGCACTCTGAACAACTCTTACTGAATTTACCCGCTAAATTACTGATGCTACCAGTGTGGAAACACTGCCCACCTCTAACTTTCTTTCTGCAAGCGAGACTTTCAGCGGCTAAACTCATATTAATTGTAGCTACGCTTTCGATCCAAATCACGTTTACAGGAATGCAAATAAAATCCATTTGCCTATACACGTGGTAATTCAGATCCCAGTACTAATGCCACAGCGATTTAGAAGTGCGAGCACTCCCATTGCTAGCTAGCTTAAGAAACACTTCGGTTAATGAACGTTTTCTGTCTGTGGCGAGTCTAATGGAGAAATCGTGATGCAGAATTATCCTACTAAATTAACTCGCTAATAGCAGTATTTTGTTATTTAGATAAACATCCCTAGTAATTGTCACATAAGCGGCGACATAAAGGTAGACAATTCATGTGTGTGAGTCCAGAAAGCTCTATGCAACAGAAACTGCACATCATTCTGCCGTTTGCATTGCGAAATTGTCAGCTTATTCATGTCTGGGGTAATAATAGAGGGCTGCTCGCGTGGGTTGTAGTGAAAGGTGTTTCCTACTGCATTGGGGGGGTCTGGTTTGTTTTCGGTTCTAACCTCGATAGAGGCAGATAGACTATCAGTAAAGTAATTTTAGGAAATTCTCGCGCCCCAATGCGTTTTATTGCTACCTTAATTCTGTACCGGCGTCCTGTGGATGTCAATATGAAACACTTGTAGAATATCATACTTGTTACTGCCTACTTTTTCCGCTTCTGTCAATAACTGAATTGATTTAAGTGTGGCACTGAATGATTTTTAACTGGATTGCTAAATTTGCACACTTTCATGGTAGGTCAGCAACGGTAATCCAATATAGTGGTCTGAACGTTGACACAGACGGTTTCGCGGGCGAATGCGCATAATATTTTGCTAATTCGTAACGATTTGGGGTACTTTGTCTTATGTTATCTCGATAAGTTGAAATTCATTTTGTTAGTACTGTTCATACTAATTAGCGTTTCTTCTATCATTTATATCTTACATTTACGTGCTGTGTTTAGGACACTAGTCAGCATTAATACACTCTTACACATGATTGAAAACAGTCTGAAAAAATTCGGATTATTTTTCAATTTCACGCCTGTGCATAGTATGTTGGTAGCACTTCGTCGCCTTGCCTGTTATGCTGTGTGGCAGACTTTAAAGCTGTGCGGAGAAACATATCGAAAAGGCGAGGGGTCTCGCTCGTGTCCACGACTGTACCTCCCCGATGCAAGACAGCCGCCATGTGGGTATTAAGAATATAGTCGAAAAAGTATACATAACTAACAGTCCATCTTCCTCTGGCTGTGTGAAGCGTCATCTTCCTGTGGTTATGTGAAGCGCAGGATTTGGGCTATGTTAGTTGCCATTCTTCTAGCACTTGGGAGCACTCCAGCCAGTCTAGTGAATAGCTGTTAGTTGTCTGGCGTCTGCGTTATCTTTTTACATATAACTCCAACGCATCACTGCTCGCAGTGACGTCTCCAAAACGCCCCAATGACGCTGCACATATGCTGCGCAGATGAGTCCCAACGTGCCACCTTTGAGAGTTTATCGCAGGGATCATCTTGTGAAGACTAACACGCTGGCTGGAATCTGCAATTGGTGTCTCTACGGGCTAGTTGTTTCAATGCTGGCTCTGAACCTGATGTCAATATTTCTTCAATAATATTGCTGTGCCCACCGCTAGATACGGGACACAGCTATTGTATAAACACAGAGATGGAAAGGTGCCAGTCGCCATATGTGTTGCGCCACGTAGATACTGTATTATCAGGTGCTATAAACATAGAGCACACAGCAGGGACCATCTTATGCTTCAGCGAGAGGTATATCCAATAGCCAAAGTTACGCTCTCATGCCACAGAGGGCGCTGGTAACAGGAACTACATTCTTCTACCTCCTGACGTCAGTCAAATAGTTTGGAAAAGAACATTCATCTGCTGACAGGAGATAAAAGCAGACGCACAGTTTCACTTGGCCAGTGATTAGTTTCCGCCGTATATTAACAGGTACAGTTGCACAGTTATTGTCGATCAGTCAGTGCACAGTGTCGAAGATCGGCTGAGTTGCACAGTGTGTGGAATTATATATTATCACAGCCAGCAGAGCCAGAATGGTCTTACCACACTAATGGTAAAAAATCACAACACCAAAAAATAATTAATCTAGAGTGATGAAATTTCGGGAATACATATGTCTAGGAAACATATTTAAGTGATTAACAATGCATGACGCAGGTTAATGTAAGCGTGAGATAACCATTGGAAATGTGAAATGCTGGTACATTAGTAACGGATGTAACCAGCAGAATGTTGAAAGCAAGCATGCAGACGTGCGTGTATTGTCTTGTACAGGAGCCAGATGACAGTTTGTGGGGAGAGTTCCAGACCTGTTGCACTTGATCGATCAGTACAGGAATGCTGTTTGTGGATTACGCTGGAGTTGTCGTCCGATGATGTCCCTTATATGCCGGACTGAATATAAATCTGACGACCGAGCAGGCCAAGGCAACATGTCGATACTTTGTAGAGCATGTTGGGTTACAACAGCGTTATGTGAGCGAGCGTTGTCCTGTTGGAAATCCCCCCTGGAATGCTGTTCATGAATGGCTGCGAAACAGGTCGAATGACCGAATTGACATACAAATTTGCGTTCAGCGTGTGTGACATAACCTCGACAGTGCTCTTGATGTCATACGAAATCGCACTCCAGTCCATAACTCCAGGTGTAGTTCCAGTGTGTCTAACATAGACGGGTTGCCAGAATAAGATTTTCACTCTGCAGCGGAGGGTGCGCTGATATGAAACTTCCTGGCAGATTAAAACTGTGAGCCGGACCGAGACTCGACACAGTTTTAATCTGCCAGGAAGTTTCACAGACGGGTTGGTTTGAGATCCTAAACTTGCCTCCTTATCGAGCGAGGTGGCGCAGTGGCTAGCACACTGGACTCGCATTCGGGAGGACGACGGTTCAATCCCGCGTCCGGCCATCCTGATTTAGGTTTTCCGTGATTTCCCTAAATCACTCCAGGCAAATACCGGGATGGTTCCTTTGAAAGGGCACGGTCGACTTCCTTCTCCATTGTTCCCTAATCCGATGAGACCGATGACCTCGCTGTTTGGTCTCTTCCCCCAAAACCAACCAACCAACTTGCCTCCTTCTAACCAACACACGGCCACCACTGGCACCAAGGCACACTCACTTTCATTACACATCACAATAGATCCCCACTTTGCCCTCCAATGAGCTCTCGCCTGATACCACTGAAGTCAGAAATTGGGTCAGTGGAATGCACGCCATAGGGCGTCCAGCTGGGAGCTATCCTTGAAGCAACCGATTTGTAACAGTTCTTTGTGTCACAGTGGTGCCAACTGCTGCTCAGATTACTGCTGCAGACGCAGTACGATGTATCAGAGCCACACGCCGAACACGATGGTCTTCCCTGTCAGTAGTGCCACGCGGGCGCCCAGAGCCCGGTCTTCTTGCGACTGTGCATTCCCATGACAACTGCTACCAGCGATAGTGTACAGTGGCTACGTTCCTGCCAAGTCTTCCTGCAGTTTCACGGAAGAAACATCCAGCTTCTCGTAGTCTTATTACAATACTTCGTCCAAATACAGTGAGGTGTTGATAAAGGCGTCTTTGTCGCCTTAAAGGCATTCTTCTCTAACATCAACTCATCACGTCCAGTCTCAAAAGTAACTAACGCCCACGACGGTTACAGCGTGTTTTTAAAGCAAATTTGAATTGTATTCTCATAGAGGCGCTACTATCGCCACTTATGCAACTGACTTGAAATCTGAACAGGCATTACCTTTCAGATATAGAACCACGCCTACCAACTTTCGCTTATGTCGCGTAACTCCTTCTTGGTGTTGCGATTTTTTTCCATGAATGCATCAGATTAATTATTCTTCGTTCACTGAGTTTTGTTTAGATCGGTCTTCAGAACTTTAATATCAGGGGAACGCCTACTTCTCATCATCAGATTATAGCTTATTATTTTCACATATTGGATTTTAATAAGCGATTGTACATGTTACTTATTGTGTTGACAACATTTTAGGCGTGTCTTATTTTTAACCTATGGCGATGTTGTTTGCAGTGTGAAACACGTCACCATATATGATGATGATGATGTTTGGTTTGCGGGGCGCACAACTGCGCGGTCATCAGCGCCCGTACAAGGTCCCAATATTTACACAGTCCAGTTTTGTGTACACGGTCCAATTTAGCCGTTGCCACAAATGATGATCATGATGAAATGATGAGGACAACACTAACATCCAGTTCCGGGGCAGAGAAAATCCCCAACCCGGCCGGAAATCGAATCCAGGACCCCGTAATCCAGAGGCAGCAACGCTAGCCACTAGACCACGAGCTGTGGACGTCACCATATATGCAGCAGCTACTTTCTGTGGTCGGAGTTTGCCTCCTGCACAAAGTTTACTTCTTAAATACAACACACACTAACGATTTGGATTGACTGGAATGAACGCCATAAATAGCTTCAAAACTTTAAAGAAAGTAAAGCCATGACTTGGTGAGGAGGATCTGCAAGCAAGAAAACATTGCCTATACAATGTTAACTGGGAACAAAAATAAAAACCAACACTACTGACGAGTGCAGGAACATTTTTGTGGAAAAATGCACTATGTTATCTAATGCATCGAGACACCTACTAGTGGACCTTAATTAGAAGTGTATGCTTCAAAACCGTCCGCCCCTGGTAACTGAGAGGCCAGCGTGATGGAATGTCATACCTAACGGCCCGGGTTCGATTCCCGGCTGGGTCGTTGATTTTCTCCCCTCAGGGACTGAGTGTTGTGCTGTCCTTATCATGATCATTTCATCCCCGTCGACACGTAAGTCGCCAAAGTGGTGTCAGTGCGAAAGACTTGAACCAGGCGAACGGTCTATCCGACAAGAGGGCCTAGCCACTCAGCATTTCCATTTCCATCAAAACTTTGCCTTTATGACGGCTTAAACTCCTCTGGGGACACTTTCAGTGAGCTGTCTGAAAGTCTATGGGGGAATAACAGTCCATTTTTCTTGAAGAGCTGAAACCAGAGAAGGTACTAATGTTTAATGCTCGGGTACAGAGTGAAGCTGACGTTGTGACTCATCCCAAAGGCTTCTCACTGAGGTCAGGTCGGGACCCTCCATTTCAGGAATGTCTTCGTTGACAATATTCTGCCTCACAGATGCTGCTGTATGACACGGTGCATTGTCATGTTGACACAATCGTCGTCTTTGATCAGTTCCCCTACAGCATGCAGTACACGGTGCTGTAAAATGTGTTGCTATCATTCTGCTTTTAGCTTTTTCTTAAGCTCAGATAGTGGACCACACCCTAACCACGAAAAACATACATATGCTGTACCACCATCTCCCCCATACCTCGCGATTGGCAGTACGCATGATGCCAAGAAATTTCTCCTAAAATTCGACACATACAAACTCCTCATCAGATTGCCACATGGTATCTACATCTACATCTATATTTATACTCCGCAAACCACCCAACAGTGTGTGGCGGAGGGCACTTTACGTGCCACTGTCATTACCTCAGCCAGTCGGTGTGGCCGTGCGGTTCTAGACGCTTCAGTCTGGAACCGCGTGACCGCTACGGTCGCAGGTTCGAATCCTGCCTCGGGCATGGATGTGTGTAATGTCCGTAGGTTAGTTAGGTTAAGTAGTTCTAAGTTCTAGGGTACTGATGACCACAGATGTTAAGTCCCTTAGTGCTCAGAACCTCCCTTTCCTGTTCCAGTCACGCATGGTTCGCGGAAAGAACGACTGCCGGAAAGCCTTCGTGCGCGCTCGAATCTCTCTAATTTTACATTCGTGATCTCCTCGGGAGGTATAAGTAGGGGGAAGCAATATATTCGATATCTCATCCAGAAACGCACCCTCTCGAAACCTGGACAGCAAGCTACACCGCCATGCACAGCGCCTCTCTTGCAGAGTCTGTCACTTGAGTTTGCCAAACATCTCCGTAACGCTATCACGCTTACCAAATAACCCTGCGACGAAACGCGCCACTCCTCTTTGGATCTTCTCTATTTCCTCTGTCAATCCGACCTGGTACGGATTCCACACTGATGAGCAATACTCAAGCATAGGTCGAACGAGTGTTTTGTAACCCACCTCCTTTGTTGATGGACTACATTTTCTAAGGACTCTCCCAATGAATCTCAACCTGGCACCTGCCTTACCAACAATTAATTTTATATGATCATTCCACTTCAGATCGTTCCGTACGCATACTCCCAGATATTTTACAGAAGTAACTGCTACCAGTGTTTGTTCCGCTATCATATAATCGTACAATAAAGGTTCTTACTTTCTATGTATTCGCAATACATTACATTTGTCTATGTTAAGAGTCATTTGCCACTCCCTGCACCAAGTGCCTATCCGCTGCAGATCTTCCTGCATTTCGCTGCAATTTTCTAATACTGCAACTTCTCTGTATACTACAGCATCATCCGCGAAAAGCCGCATGGCACTTCCGACACTATCTACTAGGCCTAGCGTGGTTATCACTCCAAATCGATCGCTTCCAATCATCCACTGTCCATTGACGTCGCTCTTTACATCACCTCAAGCGACACATAGCACTCAATGTAGAAATGTGTAGCTTATGAAGAGCTGTTCTACCATTTTGCCCCATTCTTTTTAACTCCTTACTCATACTTACTGTGATAACTGTACTGTTGTTAGCACTTTGGATCTCACGGGTGATTCCTTCTGCTGATTTCATGTGTTTTACAACCACCTTCCGCAATGCTCAACTGTCCCTGTCCATCAGTTCATGATATCTACCTGGTCTTGGTTTAGCTGTGGTTTTCCTTTCGCATTTCCACTTCACAATCATATCACTAGCACACTAGCAGTCGGCTTGGGCAGCTCTGGAGGTGTTGAACTGTCCCTGATGGATTTCTTAGTCAAATGACATTCAGTGACTACTCCACGTTCACAGACACCGAGCTCTCCGGAATGATATGTTCAGCTGTTACCGCTTCTTTGCTTACAACACAATAGTTCTCACCTCCTTTTATATTAAACAGTTTTCGACTTTGGGCGTACTCTACCAGATATGACGTGTTAGTGGCCTAAGAAGTTTTAGCATTGCACTCGATAATGACATAAAAGCTGAAATATAGATAGTACATAAGAAAAATACTGTAATAACAGTCAAATGGCGACTTGTTCTTTAAAAAATTTTTTTTTATACTGGTGGGTCCAGTGCTCGTAATACCTAGCATTCAATAGCGCGTTACATTGGGCTGTCCAGATAGTTTTCGTCAGAGAGTTTAGAACCATGGTATATGTGTATACATGGTGGTCCATTGATAGTGACCGGTCCAAATATCTCACGAAATAAGCATCAAACGAAAAAACTACAAAGAACGGAACTCGTCTAGCTTGAAGGGGGAAACCAGATGGCGTTATGGTTGACCCGCTAGATGGCGCTGCCATAGGTCAAACGGATATCAACTGCGTTCTTTTTAAATAGGACACCAATTTTTATTACGTATTCGTGTAGTACGTAAAGAAATATGAATGTTTTAGTTGGACCACTTTTTTCGCTTTGTGATAGATGGCGCTGTAATAGTCACAAACGTATAAGTACGTGGTATCACGTAACATTCCGCCAGTGCGGACGGTATTTCCTTCGTGATACATTACCCCTGTTAAAATGGACCGTTTACCAATTGCGAAAAAGATCGATATCGTGTTGATGTATGGCTACTGTGATCAAAATGCCCAACGGGCGTGTGCTACGTATGCTGCTCGGTATCCTGGACGACATCATCCAAGTGTCCGGACCGTTCGCCGGATAGTTACGTTATTTAAGGAAACAGGAAGTGTTCAGCCACATGTGAAACGTCAGTCACGACCTGCAACAAATGATGATGCCCAAGTAGGTGTTTTAGCTGCTGTCGCGGCTAATCCGCACATCAGTAGCATCAAACTGCGCGAGAATCGGGTATCTCAAAAACGTCGGTGTTGAGAATGCTACATCAACATCGATTGCACTCGTACCATATTTCTATGCACCAGGAATTGCATGGCGACGACTTTGAACGTCGTGTACAATTCTGCCACCGAGCACAAGAGAAATTACGGGACGATGACAGATTTTTTGCACACGTTCTATTTAGGGACGAAGCGTCATTCACCAATAGCGGTAATGTAAACCGGCATAATATGCACTATTGGGCAACGGAAAATCCACGATGGCTGTGACAAATGGAATATCAGTGACCGTGGCGGGTTAATGTATGGTGCGGCATTATGGGAGGAAGGATAATTGACCCCCATTTTATCGATGGCAATCTAAATGGTGCAATGAATGCTGATTTCCTACGTAATGTTCAACCGATGTTACTACAAGATGTTTCACTGCATGACAGAATGGCGATGTACTTCCAACCTGATAGATGTCCGGCACATAGCTCGCGTGCGGTTGAAGCTGTATTGAATAGCATATTTCATGACAGGTGGATTGGTCGTCGAAGCACCATACCATGGCCCGCACGTTCACTGGATCTGCCGTCCCCGGATTTCTTTTTCTTTCTGTGGGGAATGTTGAAGGATATTTGCTATCGTGATCCACCGACAACGCCTGACAACATGCGTCAGCGCATTGTCAATGCATGTGCGAACATTACGGAAGGCGAACCCCTCGCTGTTGAGAGGAATGTCGTTACACGTATTGCCAAATGCATTGAGGTTGACGGACATCATTTTGAGCATTTATTGCATAAATGTGGTATTAACAGGTATTCACGCTGTAACAGCATGCGTTCTCAGAAATGGTAAGTTCACAAAGGTACATGCATCACTTTGGAACAACCGAAATAAAATGTTCAAACGTACCTACGTTCTGTATTTTAATTTAAAAAACCTACCTGTTACCAACTGTTCGTCTAAAATTGCGAGCCATATGTTTGTGATTATTACAGCGCCATCTATCACAAAGCGAAAAAAGTGGTCCAACTAAAACATTCATATTTCTTTACGTACTACAGGAATATGTAATAAAAAATAAGGTTTCCTATTTAAAGAAAGCAGTTGATATCCGTTTGACCTAAGGCAGCGCCATCTAGCGGGCCAGCCGTAGCGCCATCTGGCTTCCCCCTTCAAGCTAGACAAGTTTCGTTCCTTGTAGTTTTTTCGTCTGACGCTTATTTCGTGAGATATTTTGCCCGATCACGATCAATGGATCACCCTGTATATACAGAGTTAATCTGAAGTAAATGTAGAAAATGAAAGGGCTAGCCGGCCGGGGTGGCCCAGCGATTCTAGGTGCTACAGTCTGGAACCGCGCGACCGCTACAGCCGCAGGTTCGAATACTGCCTCGGGCATGGATGTGTGTGATGTCCTTAGGTTAGTTAGGTTTAAGTAGTTCTAAGTTCTAGGGGACTGATGCCCTCAGAAGTTAAGTCCCATACTGCTCAGAGCCATTAGGACCATTTGAAAGGGGTAGTGGAGTGTGCCATAAGAAACATATTTCACATGGCAACCCATGTCCGCATTCCTTTGCATTCGATGATAAGAGTAGTTCAACGGCATACCACGCCACCAGGAGGGTAAACACACAATATGCCAACACAGCCGTCATGGTAGCAGGTCTGAAGGGCAAAGTTTGCAATGTATTTGTGGCATCAACCTTTATTTGACAACAGTCACAAAAAGTGCTTGAAATTATGCCCTCCAGTTTTAATGCACGTCGTGCAACGACGCTTCAGTGACTGTCGCACTCTTCCAAACACTCCTGACAAAGATGAAATTGTATCTGGCGCTGCCATAATGCGCGCTATCGGTTTTTCATCCACCACAGTGGGTGTTTCTTAGATAACAGATTTCAGGTGACCCAGAAGAAAAAATCAAAGGGCAGTAAGTCAGGGGAACGAGCAGTCCATGCCACCAGCCCAGCACGCCCTGTGAAGTTCTCACTAAAAGTTTTCATCCAAATGCATTCGCACTGCATGTGCGAAGCGCCCAGGTATGCCATCGTGTTGGTACCACATTCGGTGTCACGCGTTGAGTGGAACATGGTCCTACAACGCTGATAAGAGTTTCTCGTAAAAAGATTAAGTATATGTTTGCCTTCAGTCGTCGGAGGAAAATGTATGGACTGACCAGATTATTGCCTACCGAGCCTGCCCAAACGTTGACATGGAAGCGATCTTGGTGACTACTGACAAAGGTGGCGTGCGGATTTTTCCGTGTCCATACATGTTGATCGACGCTGTTGAAAATACTCTCCCCTCTAAAGGATGCCTCATCCGTAAGACGTATACGGTTCGGAAAGTTTGGTTGAATTAGACACATTTGCAGAAACCCACTTGCAGAATTCAATTCGACTTGAAGAATCGTCCGAGTCAAGTGTGTCAACGTTCTGAAGACTGTAGGTGTGCAAATCATCTTCATACCTTACACACCAAATTCTGTAACGGCTTACACCCATTTCCCTTGCAACATACCGTGAGTGTGTTGAGGATGTGTTTTCTAGTAGTGCTAACGCCTCCTCTTCAAGCCCTGTTGACGCACAGTGCGTTGACGATCACGTCCGTCAGGCCTTCGCATCTGTAGCACAAAATTAATACACCAGGCTTCAAAGTAGGCCATAAATGCACATGTGGCATTACAAGAACATGCCCCAAGTGAAAATTTGGAACTTTGTGGTAATGTCTTATGGGATCCAACTGCTGAGGTCAACGGTCCCTAAGCCTACACACTACTTAATCTAACTTACGCTATGGACAACACACACACCCATGCCCGAGGGAGGACTCGAACCATCTATGAGGAGAGGCGCACGGACCGTGACAAGGCGCCTCGGACCGCGCGGCTTCCCCTCGCGTCCATGCCCCAAGAGAATCTGTCTCTCTTATGGGCCTGTGGATGGCAGTAAATGTACGTGGATCTGGCACTCGACGATTCGGAAACCGTCGAACGTTCAAACGTCGGGCTACGTGAGCATTTCCATCCACTACCCCGTGAGCACAATGCATGTTTGCCCTTTCCTTCGAAGAATAGAGCTCCATTTCCTGTCCGCTCCACATAGGAACAAACACAAGAGTGTCCCCATTGGATGACGAAGTGACGCAGGGCGAACAAGACGTCACAAAGTGCACAAGTGCTGTCCTCTGTGCAACGGCTATCAAACAGGCATTTGCACAGCCCAAAGCAAGAGGCAGATCATTCGTATTGTTGTCCCGTCTGGAATATCCTCAACTATGTCAACTACAGCGTTTGCAAATAAAGATCATAAAACTTCAACCCGACGTCTATTTTACCTTCATACCACAAATACATTGAAATAGTTGCCCTACAGACCCGGTACCATGACAACACGGATGGCATATTGTGTGCCTATTCTCTTGGAGGCGCGCGACGGTGTTCAACGACGCCTGGCGCCTTACACTAAGGGACGTGGACAGTGGTTGCTATGTGAAATATGCTACTTCACCAGTTGAAGCCTTCTCCTTTTCTGCATTCATTTCAGATGCCGACCTGGCAGTATTTTCCATAGTTCCAGTTTGTGAATGGGTAGGACTACACAGCTCCTGACGATTCAGATTCTAATATCAACAGCCAGCAGTCCATAAAAACAACTTTCCTTTTTTCTGTCAGCCTGGAACCACTACGGTCGCAGTTTCGAATTTTGCCTCGGGCATGGATGTGAGTGATGTCCTTAGGTTAGTTGGGTTTAAGTAGTTCTAAGTTCTAGGGGACTGATGACCTCAGACTGGTGAGTCCTATAGTACTCAGAGCCATTTGATCCATTTTGAACCTATTTTCTGCAAAACCGACAGAAAGCAAGAAAAACAGCATAGTGTTATGCATACAATTTTTGTTTGAAAATATATATAATGATAAAGAATACTAAAGAAAAAACTCCTCTAATGGTTTACATTCCCTCCTATCGTAGATGAAACTGCCTGCGCGGAAAGAATAGAAAGTGCACATTTTAGCACAGCCCAGCGTTTTCTTTCTCGCAGTTGGCTTTATCAGAAAACCTATACAAAGTCGTTTCAAAAATACATAGCCTATGTCCGTGTGAATGTTTATTCGAGTATATGTGAGGTACTTCCTCGTCCGTCTTCTCGGAGTTGCTGCAGTGTCTGTGCAGAGCGCGAGACAAATCGAGCTACGTATTGCTCCGTAGACTCCCACCATAACCTTTGGTGACGGCTGTGGATACTTTCTAGGCCATGATATACATATGATATCCAGATAAATCACTGTCGCCAACCCTACTTTGACCCGAGAGACACAATTAGAACAGTCACTTCTTCTGTGCCACTACTGAATATCGTGTAGTCATCTGACTTCTCTCAAAACGCCCCCAAATACGACCAACGCTCCCAAATACGACCACTGGACTGGACAACAAACACCGCAATCAGTTTCTGCACTGTCATCAACCACTTTCTACTATCTCCTCTTTAACCCACACAGAATCACACTCCAAACTTAAATACACTCCTGGAAATTGAAATAAGAACACCGTGAATTCATTGTCCCAGGAAGGGGAAACTTTATTGACACATTCCTGGGGTCAGATACATCACATGATCACACTGACAGAACCACAGGCACATAGACACAGGCAACAGAGCATGCACAATGTCGGCACTAGTACAGTGTATATCCACCTTTCGCAGCAATGCAGGCTGCTATTCTCCAATGGAGACGATCGTAGAGATGCTGGATGTAGTCCTGTGGAACGGCTTGCCATGCCATTTCCACCTGGCGCCTCAGTTGGACCAGCGTTCGTGCTGGACGTGCAGACCGCGTGAGACGACGCTTCATCCAGTCCCAAACATGCTCAATGGGGGACAGATCCGGAGATCTTGCTGGCCAGGGTAGTTGACTTACACCTTCTAGAGCACGTTGGGTGGCACGGGATACATGCGGACGTGCATTGTCCTGTTGGAACAGCAAGTTCCCTTGCCGGTCTAGGAATGGTAGAACGATGGGTTCGATGACGGTTTGGATGTACCGTGCACTATTCAGTGCCCCTCGACGATCACCAGTGGTGTACGGCCAGTGTAGGAGATCGCTCCCCACACCATGATGCCGGGTGTTGGCCCTGTGTGCCTCAGTCGTATGCAGTCCTGATTGTGGCGCTCACCTGCACGGCGCCAAACACGCATACGACCATCATTGGCACCAAGGCTGAAGCGACTCTCATCGCTGAAGACGACACGTCTCCATTCGTCCCTCCATTCACGCCTGTCGCGACACCACTGAAGGCGGGCTGCACGATGTTGGGGCGTGAGCGGAAGGCGGCCTAACGGTGTGCGGGACCGTAGCCCAGCTTCATGGAGACGGTTGCGAATGGTCCTCGCCGATACCCCAGGAGCAACAGTGTCCCTAATTTGCTGGTACGTGGCGGTCCGGTCCCCTACGGCACTGCGTAGGCTCCTACGGTCTTGGCGTGCATCCGTGCGTCGCTGCGGTCCGGTCCCAGGTCGACGGGCACGTGCACCTTCCGCCGACCACTGGCGACAACATCGATGTACTGTGGAGACCTCGCGCCCCACGTGTTGAGCAATTCGGCGGTGCGTCCACCCGGCCTCCCGCATGCCCACTATACGCCCTCGCTCAAAGTCCGTCAACTGCACATACGGTTCACGTCCACGCTGTCGCGGCATGCTACCAGTGTTAAAGACTGCGATGGAGCTCCGTATGCCACGGCAAACTGGCTGACACTGACGGCGGCGGTGCACAAATGCTGCGCAGCTAGCGCCATTCGACGGCCAACACCGCGGTTCCTGGTGTGTCCGCTGTGCCGTGCGTGTGATCATCGCTTGTACAGCCCTCTCGCAGTGTCCGGAACAAGTATGGTGGGTCTGACACACCGGTGTCAATGTGTTCTTTTTTCCATTTCCAGGAGTGTAGGATAAGGACATACATAAGAGATCCACAGTTTGAATGTTGTATTGCAGCAAAACGATGTTTTTTCTGTTCTAATAGCCCTGGCCAAGTCCGCTTCGTTCGTTAAAAAACTTTACCAGCTAGCTAGTTGCTCCAAGCTCCGTTAGGCGACTTCCTCCTAAATAGCCCATGTACACTCGCTATAAATCATCGCTATAAATCATCACCCACCTCTAAAACAAGCGATAAAATAAGCCATTTCCCTTGCATGTCAAAGGGGACGCACCTCCGAACACTTTCTGAATCTGTCACAAATAAAGAAAAACGTGACTGTTCCCAGACTAAAAACTGCCGAAATATTCCTCTTCATCACCTCTGTCCCAGATGTCTCAAAGTCGCCTGCTGCACCCTACCAGGGCCACTGCCCAGTTTGTCGTTTGCGTGAGCTATCCACAACCCCACATCATTCTTTTCATATGCACACGTTATGGCCAAACAGCCTAGAGAGTAGAAAATAGGCACTGCGATTGGCCCTTTCCTGCTAACTGTGTGGAAAGCACTGTTTTCATGCAAGATGTGGCAACACCTCATGTCGCTCTTCCAGTGAAAGATCTGCATAATGCAACCTTGCACGAACGTGTTATCTCCAGAGGTTTTCCAGATGCATGACCTGCAACATCACTTGATCTGAATCCATGTGACTCTTGGTCCTGAGGATATGTAAAAGAACGGGTTTACCACAGACGCGTCCGGTCTCTACCTGATCTGCAGGCTGCTATGCAGGAACATGTTGCAATCGCATAGGCAATCCTCGCAACCGCACTCAGCAATATAGCTCCATGTTGAGCTACGCAATCGAGCTGCGACTCACACAAGAGAGCATCCCAAAGTGCTCCTGAGAGCTACAACACCACGAATCGCTTCTCAGCTTTTGGCAAGATCAGTGTGTAGGTTTTTTTTTTTTTAAGGAGAGGGGAATTAAGGTTCTTTAATTATGACAATATACACTCAAATCACCAAAAAGATCCCACTGGAATTGCTGCGAGCAACTATTAGTCACGTCGTTTTACGCATCAGTATTTCGTCAATCTCTGCGTTGCTCGTACTGAACAGATTGTGTAAGCGGCGGTTAATAATAAAGTCAATATTATGCCTTTCTCAGTTGTTTGACATTTCCCGCACACGTCGCTTTCCTAATCCATTACATATTGAAACATTTATATCCGTCTTTCTTGCATTTTAACCTGGTGGCCAAAACTGGAACTAATTTTTTCCAGCGTAAATCGGTTCCGCAATAACGCCTTCGAATGTCTAAGAAGTTCCGCTGCCATACGATAATTACAGCCCACAGTGGACCTCTGTAGGTAGGTTGCAAATGGCTCTGAGCACTATGCGACTTAACGTCTGAGGTCATCAGTCGCCTAGAACTTAGAACTAATTAAACCTAACTAACCGAAGGACATCACACACATCCATGCCCGAGGCAGGATTCGAACCTGCGACCGTAGCGGTCGCTCGGTTCCAGACTGTAGCGCCTAGAACCGCACGGCCACTCCGGCCGGCAGCAGATTGCACTTTATTTACAACCATCCGGTATAACTTATACGATGTTAGCAGTGCACACCAGGAAAGTTTTCTGGAGGCATGAATGTTACGTGTTCCATATTGAATTGACGTTTTGGGTGACATCTCGTGGCAATAACGGGATCACGCCCTTATTAAGTAATATGTTTAAATCAATGTAAATACTGTAAACAAATCGTGGTTGTATGTGTGTGTGAGTTATTTAGCATGTGGCGGAGATTGGGTGAAGTGACACAAATAAAGGAAAGACTTTAAAAAAAACATATGATGTACACGTTTAATTCGTGTTACAGCACTCCTCTTGTGAACATTTGCCTGCGCTGTGATGTATTGTTGAGGCTCATTGCCGCAGTTCTTCGTAGTGGATTCTCTACGGCAGACTTGCCTTGCCAGGCAAAGAATCGTGTCCACAACTTGGTTTGATTCAAGGAACTCAGAAAGTCGACAGGTTAGTAATCTGCTGCGGTTTTGAAGGAACCTACTGTATGTAACTGAAGCAAAGTTCTGAGGTTGCTACAATAGTTTTTCGTACTTAACAGTATAAAAAATAAACGACCCCATGTTTTGGATTCGCATGTTTTTTCTCTGTGCAGCTGTGATATTATAGGTTACAAATTTTGAAAATGTCAAATAGTAAGTCTCGCATTATAGTTTGATGATGAGGTGGTTATCTCTTCGTTATTGGTCATATTTATTAAGATACTGCAAAGCTGAGTGTCTCACTACCCATTGTTCGAGGACTCTGCAGTGAAATAAGAATGCTAATTGCGATTGCTAATCTGAGTGAAGCAGAAACTATCTGCCTGAAACTGTCGTCTTACTTCTAAATGCGTCTCTCATAAATCTGTAGAAATATTTCGAAATCTTGTGAATTCACCCGCAAGAGATTTCCGGATCCCATTCAAGAAGATCGAACTTATGTCTTTATGTCCTTTAAAAGGCCTAAACTTCGATTACCAGTCTTCTATATAATTTGAAAATCTCAGAACAAAAAGTATCTCTGGCACCATCACGCAAAGAATCATGTGCACATTTATGTTTGACTCACGTAAAGCAAAATGCTGAAAGTTGAGCCATGCGCTGTGCTGCTGCAAAACTTTCTTTGTTTAAACCAAGCAAAGCAGTATCTGATGCTGAAGCAGATTTTCTGAAAACGTTTTAATTTTTTGTACAGAACTGAAAACCACAGGTTTTGAATTTGTGTGTTTATTCGCTCTACAGTTGTTCTGAAACGGTTACATCAAGTGGATGTCCACTTGGGCAACTTGCATGTCCCTACACATTTATCCGATCTACCTTTAGTTTCTGTTGAATTTCGACAACCCCACTGCCCACATGCTCTACACCTGGACCACCAAACAACAAACGAAGTAGGTTCTCATTGCTGCCTTCTCAGGTCACTCCTAGTTACGGCGGCTGGTCGCTAGGTGGCAGTGGCATCGCTTTTACAAGTTAAATTTAATTTTCATAATTCAAACAATTTGTACAAAATATTTACTAAGTGCATACAAAAACTTTCCTCGTGAATCAGTGTATTTATTAGTGGAAGCCAGATCAAAATCCTCACAGCAGCTCCTGAGATTAGCTGCACATACAGGATATACGGTAAAGTCAATGCTATCTTTTCAGTAAATCACAAGGTAAATTAACTGAGACAGGGCAGTTTCAAACTGACAGAGGCTCTTCAGTTTCTTTAATTAATTTACAGACATACTGCATTTCAGAATTTCTATTTAGCTACTGCAGCCAACAAATACCGGTCAACTGGCAGTTCATGACGGATGTCGCAAGGAAGCAATTACCTATCAGGCTAGATTTATTGTAGTCAGTGCACACAAAGCAACAGATTTACTGGGCCTCAGTACATTACGCGTCACAATTCATAAAGCAGCAAATCAGATTCCCACTGATGGTTCTAATGAACAGCTACAAAAATTTATGCATTGCTTTCAGAACCATCAGGTGACATCAAAGACTACAAAGTACACTTCATACTAAAGCCGAACACTGTGTCAAAATTCTGCAAACCACGAAATTTTCAGTTTGCATTAAAGGACAAAGTTAAACGGGGACTTGGTGGCCTAGAACAGGACGTCTTTGAGAATACATTACCTGTAACCAATGGGCCACACCAGTGACTCTAGTACAAAAACCGAATGCTACATCATGAATCTGCAAGATTTCAAAAGACAGCAATACGCTATCAGTAAAAGATTCCTCTAGAATTCCAAAACTTGAAGATTTAATGTTTAAATTAGCCTGTGGGGTTTATTTTGCAATACTTGATTTGGATGAGGCCTACTTACAAACACCTCTGAATGGCCATTAATACTCCATTTGCACTTAAGCAATACAAGAGACTGCCATTTGGGATTCCCAGTGCACCGAGTTTATTTCACCAATACTTAGAGCAATTAGCCAGGAAAGTTACTAACTCTGTGAGCCACCTAGATGACATATTTGTCTCATGAAAATCTTCTGCAGAATTATTAGAATCTGGAATGAGTTTTTAAGATTTTACAAGTTCCCAATTTAAATTTTAACAAAGAAAAGAGCACATTGTTGTAATAAGAAGAACGATTCTTATGACACGTTCTGACACAACACGGCAACTAGTCTATACTGCAACACAGAAAAGTAATTTAAAAATCCCCCGTCTCTCAAAGATCTCAAGCAGTTACCTGCTGTACTAGGAAAAATCAGTTACTACAGAAGGTTCTTTTCACATGTAGCATCTGTAAGTGAACCACTTTACAAATTGTTACCAAAAGGAACAAAATTAATATGGAACAATGAATGCCAACGTGCATTTTAAAACTACAAATAAAGATAATTAGCTGCTATATGGCTCACTACTTACGATACAAGTAAAGTGTTAACTATTGCAGCAGATGCTTCTGAATAGGAGATGGGCCCAGTCTTGTCAGATAGACAACATGGTCGATCGCGTTCCTGCCCAAAACACTAACAGTTGCTCAGTGGAATGACAGTTATACAGAAAAGGGATCTCTTGCTATCATCTTTGCTGTTGAAAAGATTTATGAAAACATTTACGGCCGTATATTCCTTTTACTAACGGATTACAAGGCACTGGTGCCTACATTTAGACCAAAAAATACTATTCCTTCCAGAATAGCTGAAAGCTTGCAACGTTGGACATATCTTTTAACTAACAATAACAATGAATCAGTTATCAGATTGACAGTTAAAAAAGACAATGTTGATTTGCTACCACTACTGCGATAGGGCAGGACAGAATTCTTGACTGTTCTGCTAATGGAGGTTTTGATTTATATTTAATCAATCAAGACAATGTGGAAAACTTCCCATTGAATTCAAATTTGATTGCAGAGCTTATGTCAAAAGATCCATTGACACCAAATTCAGTTCGTCGACAGTGCTGGATCATTTTTAGGAAGCTGCTGGTGGATTGTCATTTATGCATTTTCAGAATTTCCGTTTGTGATACGAATGCCACTGATAACCTCTACGAAAAGTATCCAAGCCTGTCAAGGATTTTCTCGAGTCAAGAGTTGACACATGCGATGCACTCAATTTTCATCACAGGAGTTCAAACTTTTCCGTGAGAAAATGGCATTTCAAATTTCAAAACTGCGTCATTTCATCCTGAAGCAAACGAACTCGCTGAAAACTTTGTACAGACATTCAGTCACATATGTGAGATCTCGTTCAGTGGTACAATTAGTATAATTCATTGTTTTTTTCTTTTTCAGAGCAGTTCCACCCCACATAATACTATACCGGTATCTCCAGCTAAAAAACATGGTAAACCGGACCATATTTAAATGTATATTCCAAATCGACTCGTGCATCCACAGACCGAGTGTGGGTAACAGCGAAGCCCTCTCTCGTTTTTTAAATAAAAAGTCAATGACCAAGTACAGAGTTCAAACTGATAAACGTGACACAATGCGACACCGAAACCAAATGTAGCCGTACCATGTGCATGTACAGATAAACAGAACTTCTAGGTCGTTTTCTTTCTAAGGCCTACATGACTGCAATGCAGTTAGCCGTCTTGACAACCGGCAGTTGCAGACGGCCGCTTCCAACCAAGACTTTGCTACAAGCAACAGGGCCCAGCTGAAGCCAACCGACGATGCCCACCTCTTCATCTACATCTGCATCAGTAATCCGCGATCCATCCACCGGTATGTGGTGGAGGGTACTTATGGAACCAATAACAGATTCTCCCTTCCCTATTCCACATGTGAATGGCACGTGGTGAGAATGATTGTCGGTAAGCCTCTGTATTAGTTCTAATTTCTCGAATTTTTTCCATCGAAGTCATTTCGCGAGATGTGTGAGGGGGATGTAATATGTTGTCCGACTCGTCTCAAAAAATGCTCGCTCGAAATTTTTATAGTAAACCTCTCCGTGACCTCCAATGTATCTCTTGTAGCGTCTGCTAATGGAGTTTTTTGAGCGTCTCTGTAATGCTCTAGTTCCCGATAAACGATCACTTGATGAAATGCGCCGCCCTTCGTTGAACCTTCTCTATCTCTTCTATCAGTCCTACCTGGTAAGGGTGCCAGATTGATGAAAAATACTCATGAATAGGTCGAACCAGCGCCTTGTAAGCCACTTTGTTCGTGGGTGAGTTACATTTCCTAAGATTCTTCCAACGAATCTCAGTCTGGCGTCTGCTTTTCCTACTATTTGTTTTCTGTGACCATTCCACTTTTGGTCGCTCTCTACAGTTACTCCTTGATCTTGTACGGTCTCTACTGTTTCCACCAATTTGTCATCAATAGTGTAGTTGTATAGTAATGGAGTTCTCTTCCTATGTATGTACAATACGTTACATTTATTTACATTGAGGGTCAACTGCCAGAGACTGCACCATTGATCAATCCTCTACAGGTCATTTTGCAAATCGATACTGCATTCTGGCTTTCCTACAAATACATCTACATCTACATGATTACTCTGCAATTCACATTTAAGTGCTTGGCAGAGGGTTCATCGAACCACAATCATACTATCTCCCTACCACTCCACTCCCGAACAGCGCGCGGGAAAAACGAACACCTAAACATTTCTGTTCGAGCTCTGATTTCTCTTATTTTATTTTCATGATCATTCCTACCTATGTAGGTTGGGCTCAACAAAATATTTTCGCATTCCAAAGAGATAGTTGGTGACTGTAATTTCGTAAATAGATCTCGCCGCGACGAAAAACGTCTTTGCTTTAATGACTTCCATCCCAACTCGCGTATCATATCTGCCACACTCTCTCCGCTTTTACGTGATAATACAAAACGAGCTGCCCTTTTTTGCACCCTTTCGATGTCCTCCGTCAATCCCACCTGGTAAGGATCCCACATCGCGCAGCAATATTCTAACAGAGGACGAACGAGTGTAGCGTAAGTTGTCTCTTTAGTGGACTTGTTGCATCTTCTAAGTGTCCTGCCAATGAAACGCAACCTTTGGCTCGCCTTTCCCACAATATTATCTATGTGGTCTTTCCAACTGAAGTTGTTCGTAATTTTAACAACCAGGTACTTAGTTGAATTGACAGCCTTGAGAATTGTACTATTTATCGAGTAATCGAATTCCAACGGATTTCTTTTGGAACTCCTGTGGATCATCTCACACTTTTCGTTATTTAGCGTCAACTGCCACCTGCCACACCATACAGCAATCTTTACTAAATCGCTTTGCAACTGATACTGGTCTTCGGATGGCTTTACTAGACGGTAAATTACAGCATCATCTGCGAAAAACCTAAGAGAACTGCTCAGATTGTCACCCAGGTCATTTACATAGATCAGGAACAGCAGAGGTCCCAGGACGCTTCCCTGGGGAACACCTGATATCACTTCAGTTTTACTCGATGATTTGCCGTCTATTACTACGAACTGCGACCTTCCTGACAGGAAATCACGAATCCCGGCTCACAACTGGGACGATACCCCGTAGGCCCGCAGCTTGATTAGAAGTCGCTTGTGAGGAACGGTGTCAAAAGCTTTCCGGAAATCTAGAAATATGGAATCAACTTGAGATCCCCTGTCGATAGCGGCCATTACTTCGTGCGAATAAAGAGCTAGCTGCGTTGCACAAGAACGATGTTTTCTGAAACCATGCTGATTACGTATCAATAGATCGTTCCCTTCGAGGTGATTCATAATGTTTGAATACAGTATATGCTCCAAAACCCTACTGCAAACCTACGTCAATGATATAGGTCTGTAGTTCCATGGATTACTCCTATTACCCTTCCTAAACACTGGTGCGACCTGCGCAATTTTCCAATCTGTAGGTACAGATCTGTCGGTGAGCGAGCGGTTGTATATGATTGCTAAGTAGGGAGCTATTGTATCAGCGTAATCTGAAAGGAACCTAATCGGTATACAATCTGGACCTGAAGACTTGCCCGTATCAAGCGATTTGAGTTACTTCGCAACCCCTAAGGTATCTACTTCTAAGAAACTCATGCTAGCAGCTGTTCATACTGTATCATCTGCGAAGAGCTTCCGACCCTTTCTACTAGGTTATTTATATATACTGTAAACAGTAACGATCCTAGCTTACTTCCTTGGGGTACTACGGAAATTACCTTGGCATCTGTCGATTTCGTTTCATTAAGAGTGATGTACTGAGCTCTGTCGGCAAGGAAGTCTTGAATCCAGTCCAAATATGGTCTGATACAAGGTAAACTCGTATGTTTTTCCCTAGACGGCAGTGCGAGACGGTGTCAAATGCCTTCCTGAAGTCAAGGAACACGGCATCGACCTGAGCGCCGTTGTCTACAGCGCCTTGGATCTCATAGAAGAACAGAGAGAACTGAGTTTCGTGATACCTCTATTTGTGGAATTCACGTTGATTCTTATAGAGATTTTCGTTCTCCAAACACGTCATAGTTCTTGAGCACAAAACATGTTCCACAGTTCTATATCAGACTGACATCGACGATATAGGCGTATAATTATGTTTATATGACCTACGACCCTTCTTGAAACCTGGAATAACTCACACTTTTTTCCGGTCGCTAGTTATCCTTCTTTGGTCCAACGAACTACGATAAACTGCTGCCGGCCGGTGTGGCCGAGCGGTTCTAGGCGCTTCAGTCTGGAACCGCGCGACCACTACGGTCGCAGGTTCGAATCCTGCCTCGGGCATGGATGTGTGTGATGTCCTTAGGTTAGTTAGGTTTAAGTAGTTCTAAGTTCTAGGGGACTGATGACCTCAGAAGTTAAGGCCCATAGTGCTCAGAGCCATTTTTTTGATAAACTGTTTCTCGAAGGGGAGCAAGTTCTTTCCCATAATCTTTGTAGAATCTTACGGTCCTGATACCTACCCACTACTAAGCGACAGTAGTTGCTTTTCTATTGTGCCATCGGTTATGTCAATATCTGCCATTTCGACATTCGTACGATGATTGGAAGCAGGGACCGTATTACGATTTTCGGTGGTGAAACAGTTTCAAATGACCGAATTCAGTATTTCGCCTTCTTTCTATTATCTTCCGTTTCGGAGCCAGTATGGTCTCTGAGAGAATGGATAGATGATTTTGGCCCGCTTCTGAGTTTACTTAGGGCCAAAACATCTTAGGGTGTTCAGTCATATCGGTTGACAAAATTTTACTTTCAGAGTCATTGAACACTTCTGTCATTGATCTCCTTACGCTCATTCTCGTTTCGTTCATTTTTTGTTTCTCAGATGGGTTCTGACTTCTCTTGAATGTGCGAGACGGTCGGCCTTTCCCATCCCTAAAGACCTTGCTCGAAGCGTATTTATCTAAGTCATGTTGAACGACGCCTTTGAATTTTTCCCATTTGTGCTCAATATCTTTGTCCTCAGAATGAATATTTGTTATTGACTACTCAGTTTGCATCCTGTCATTCTTGCTAAGCAAAAGTATTTTCCTAACTTTCTTAACATCCCCAGCAATACCCATAGTCATAGTTGCTATGACACCGTTATGATCACTGATACCTTCCTCCAAGTTTAATGATTCAATAAGTTCAGGTTTGTGGGTACCTAGGAAGATTATAACGTTTTCTTCTCGAGTTTGTTCATTAATTACCTGCTTGAAATAATTTTCGGACAAGGCATTCAGAATAATGCCACACGAATCCCTGTCTGTGGCACATGTTTTGATAATATGACTCTCCCAATCTATACCTGGCAAGTTGAAGTCATCCCCTATTACAACGGCATGGGCTGCGCTTGTAATGAGCGAACAGCACGTGAACTTGCCACTGTTGGTATATGCTACAGGTTGCGTTGGATATAGTTCACAGGCTTCAGACCCCACGTTTCACCGACACTGAGGCATGTGTGATAAATGGGGTGGCACCTCTGGTACCGTTGCAATCGAGTGGATACTATTTCTTTCCGGGGGTAACGTCTGACCACTCTGTCCTCATTCGAAGGTGAGTGGTGGGGAACAGAGATAACTCATTCCTCTGGGCGGAAAGCAAATGTGGGAAATGGCAGCACGGCTACTCCTTTACGTTTCAGCAACGGGAACGAGTTGCTGCCCAGTGTTGATAATACACTCTAACATAGAAAAAACGATGCAGCACAAAGGAGTTGTGCAAATTTGTCACAAATTTATATTCAAACAGGTATCGACAAATATTCAGAATTCTAAACTTTGAAATGTGCGGCACTGCACCACAATTTCACTGTGCAACTGACAAGAAGAGCAAACTACGGACATGTTGATACCAGAGCAAAAAGTCTTTGTAAGTTTCATTCCGTGTATTGAGTTGCACAGTAGCAGGGCCTCGCAGACGGGTGCGTGAACAATATATGCAGATGTCGGCATTTAAGAGGACGTGTAAGCCGGTTGGAGTAATCGGCGAATCGCTCAACATTTGAATAGGAGCGATGCCGCTTTTCGACGATGTTGGTAGGAATGTGTGAACCATGCCCGAACACAGAGTCAAGGAGAAAGCGGTCACCTTGAGAGAGAAAATGACGTGACGACCGATCAATCGTCAGAGAGGCACTTAAAGCCACCGATTCATAATTGTCAACGATCCGACGTGCAACTGGTGCTTCATTGACCATTAATAGGCAGCTCACAGAAAGAGGCTGAGCTCACGGCGTCCCTTGCGCCGCCTACCATTGACACCTGTACATCAACAACTACTTTTACAGTAGTGACGGGCACATTTGGCATGGAATGTAGTTGATTGCAGTAGAACTGTCTTCAGTGATGATTTCCGCTTCCTACTGAATCCCAATGACCAGCAAAGATGTGTCTGGAGATGCCACAGACAGCGGTAGGATACCAACCTGCCTGCCGCCCACCATACTGCCCGACAGCCAGGAGTGATGGTCTACCCCAGACCATTTCATAGTAGTACCCCTTTGGCTGTCATCCACGCTAGCCTTACAGCACAGCGGTACTTCGACGATAGTCTATGCCCCGTTTTGTTGCACTTCACAGCAAGTGATCGTGGTTTTACATTTCAGCAAAATAATACCCGGCTGCGCACGGCAAGAATTTCTACTGCTTATCTTCGTCCTTGCCAAGCCCTACCTGGGACAGCAAAGTCGCTGGATCTAACCCCAGTTGAGAACTTTGGGAGCACTATGGGCAGAATCTTCATACGAGCTCGGGATTTTGACGATCTAAGCTCCCATTTGGACAGAAATAGACACGATATCCCTCTAGCGGACATCCAACAACTCTATCAATCAATGCCGAACCGAAAAACTGCTTGCATAAGGGCCGGGGGTGGACCAACGCGTTATTGATTTGTTCAGTTTATGAAGCTCTCTCTGTTGAATAAGTCATGCCATTATTCTAAAATTGTAATCAATTACTTGCCTATACATGTATATCACATGTACTGATTTCCGTCCCATTCTGACAATTCCTTCGTGGTACGCCTTTTTTTTTTCCTGAGGGTGTACATCTGAGCCAGCACTTGATGCCTCGTCTGTTGCTTAGTCGCTGACTCCATTGCGAACTCCAGGCAAGTGCAGAGGGTGGGTAAGGCGTTGGTAATTGGGAGATCCTACGTTAGTTGGTAAATTGGCCGCACTACAAAATAGCAGACAAGTCGGGAAAAAATACCAATTTTCACTCGGTATGTGAAGAGTAGTTTCGTCCGACTACTGAATGCACTGAGTTCAACCGCCTGCAAATCGTAGCTCATTGCGGCAGGAATGATGTTTGCCTCCTGGCTTCTGAAATTGTCGTCACTTTGTTTAGAGGTTTGGTTGAATACGTGAAGTCCGCTAGCAGCGTATGCGGATTCAAAGAACAGCTCATTGTTTACAGCGTTAACTGCTAATTAACCGCATTCGTCGGGTTTGGAGCCGGGTTGTAGATCGTAGCTAGAGGCTCAAAGAATTCTGTGACTAATTCGGATACGGATTCTCGACCACTGCTCTCGAGAGGAAGAAGTTTAGGGACCCCTAGAAAGATCGGGCATGCACTGCACTAAGGAAACAGTTACTCGGACAAGTGACTACGTCCCTTTTGCATATGGGGGTTTTTGGGTTATAGGAATCTCTTCACCACGTCAATGATAAATAACCTGCCGTAATAGTCCACAAATCAAATCCTAGAATCCTGACATTCACTGCTCATTCAGCATCCCGATCACTGCTCAACTTCATGAACATATTGTGCCGAACAAGGCTTTGAGACATAGGAGAGAGCAGTCGTGGTTCAATAACAGTGCTAGAATCTTTCTACCAGAGCTAAGACAGCTTCATCACAGATTAAATAAAGTGTGAGCTTAATTGAGAAGCAATTGCTGAATGAAGCCACAAACAGCGTAAGATGATCGATGCTGGAAGCATTCAAAAATTGAAAAGCAGAATTTTGCCAACCGTGTTCTCTCTCAGAGACTATACTGGCACCGAAATGGAAGATGGCATAGAGAAGACCGAAATACAGAATTTAGTCTTCCGGAATTTGTTCATTGGAGAAAAACAAAATACGGTTACTCCTGTCAATGACCGAAGGAACCTCGAAGCGAGTAGTAGCGAGGTAAGTGGATCGCAGAACAATCAATTAACTGAAATCACTCAACAGTTAAAAATTTTTTGTTGCTTAATGGTTCTTTACGAAAACAAATCTTGCAAATTTTTTCTCGTTCTCGTGGATTCAGCGCATACTTGCACCCATACCTAAGACGTGCCTAATGCATTAATCAAATAAGGCGGAAACAACCCTTGTGTTATTGCAGACCAGAGATACGGTGGTCCTACAACCTCAGTTAAAAATGCGTCTATCAAAAGTAGCCTTTGTCATTTGATAAGTGCTATTTTTGTGTTAAATGAAACCTGAATGTTTATTCTTACTCTCCTTAGTTATTGTTTGGGCCTGCAGCTCTCGTCCTAGCCTGTTTTATAACTGAATGCCTGTTAATCTGTAGTGAATTCAGAAGACAGTGTCTAGCAGTGTAAAAAGCAAAGACGACAAAAAAGAAAGGAAGCTGATTCGCTAGGAACACGTAATCCGTTCCCCGTTAAACGTGTTGGCGATGGCTGCAGGCTATCTTTCTTTGCGTTCTTTCCTTTTATCCTCTAGTGAATTTTTCAATCTGCGTTTCTTGGCAGCTGCGTAGGGGAAATGAAGTCCTCTCCCTTTGGTTACAGATGCCATAGACTGCGGCGCTTTCAGTCGACAACATTTGAACAAAGGGAACAACTTTCCTCAGAGATCTATATACTGGAAGAGAAAATTCACTGTATTCTTATTCGGCTGATCGTATCACAGTTGATAATATAACCAGCAGAGAACGCATAAAGTAGTGCATGCATAAGGAGCAAGTAATGATGACGACGCAATATCACTATCCAGTACACCATTTCCACATAATACCTGATTTTATTATAAAGCCCTAGTGACTGCTGATGCTACCACAACACAGGTACGTTCATGGGTTTTCATGTAATCTCTCGAGTTTGACTGGGCACTGTACAGCAGCATATGATCTGAAAAACAGTTCTCTTGTGGAAAAGAGAGTAAAGCATAATAACAAGCCACGTGCACTTCATTGGCCACTCACATACCTAACTGAACATCAAATAACCTTATTTAAATCAAGGGGTTCTTATTATTCATTCCATAACAATTCGTCTAAGAGATATCTGCTTGAAATTCAACTACGAAAATAATGCAGGGTATTTTTGTAGAGGAGCATCAAATTAATGTACGCTACAATCTCATTAGGGAATTGTTCAATACCTTCAATATATTATTTTGATGTCCTCGTTCTGACATTGTTTCTACCTGTGACAAATTAGGCAAGAGGATACCTGCTATTAGCACTTGTGAAAAAGCTAGATTGACTGTGCAAAAAAAACAAAAATCACTTATGAAAAGCAGAAACCATTTATGAACTAAATGAACCTTTGTTTAAACAGAATGATCGACAGAGGTTAGTGGCAGTTTTATCTTTTGAATACATGCAAAGCTTCCCGTAAATCAGGTAACAGTGGAATATTTAGTGCCAGACAGTTGTGATACTACGTTTTGGCGTTTACGAACTTTTTAGTAACGATGTCGAATTTCTGATATGCTACGAAGGAGTTACCAAGAGAGGATGGAACGAAATTACCTCTTTATGTCGTCATTACTTGAAGAATACGTGACGAGAATTACTTTTGTATTCTGACGTATGCGCTCGTGAAATTAAAATTTTACCGTGATCTACTTTCATTCTATAGTGGTGCCCTATATGACTTATTTTTAACCGATTAACTTACGTGTTTCCCATGTGAGAATACTCTGTTTAATCCAACGATCATGATATCTCCTGAATATCACGTAGGAAACACAATCAAGTCATTGAAGTACATGATGACTAGCAGTTAACCTGCAGGGACATGAGAAAAGCAGAAGGGGACTGGCAGTTCTTGGAAAGATCGCTGACTCGGCGTCCGTTAGCACTTGTTGAGTCTGGTCTCATATTACAGCTGACGCAGTGGTGCATATCATTTCAGCATTCCCTGAATCCCCTCACTCCTCCCTCCACCCAATCCTTCCCTAATCCTTGTGGCCAATGACGATAGGTGACGTCATCACGCTAAGCCAATGGCCGCGCATGGGTGGGGGGAGGCACTGGAGCACTGACATTTAGACCAAGTTCATGTAAACTCAGTCCTCCACCCCTCCAGCAATTTTAGATTTTATAATTAGATTACGTAAAAACCATTTTTTTTCTGTTTCCACTTCGCAGAGAGATGATGAGTATGAAACACCATCCGCCACAATGATCGGCTGAGAAGAATGAGACTAATATTAAGAATTTTTTCCATCCATATCTAATTACTGTTATTATTATTATACGTTCATGTCATTATACTTAAGACTTCGCTGTTATTGTTACAGAGGAGGACACACAGGTGTTCTTTGATGTACTATTGCCTCAGCAGCAGGAGCCGCTGTCAACAGGATGTCTTCCCCACCTACTGGACTCATTGTCGTTGGACTAGGCCACAGCACAACCACAGACAGAACTCGAGACTCAGCTATGTGCTAGCAGATTGCTGCTATGCGCCAATACACACAGTTTGACAGGAAGTGGATCTAAACGTCTGAATGTAGGCCTACCACCTCATCCTTCCCCAAGACTTTGATGTGATGGTTGAAAAAGTGAATTTCCAGTCTCTTGGCAATAGAATGCTGTGTGCATGGTACAAATGGGACAGTTTGTACATTATGATAGAGTTCATACAGGCATGTATGAGGAAGGAACACAACCCTTCGCATACTCTTATTAAGATCAGTATGGTGTCAGTTGTAGGTATGTATGGAGAGACAGTGCTTGAGTTAAAATCTGAGTATGCTGTCATATACATAATCATTCAAGAACAATGCAACGTGTCACACTGTTTGAAGTGTACACGTTTAGTTTGAGGCGTACCTGGGGCCACCAAACTCCCCAGGTTTAAATACAACTGAGAATCTGTGGGACCACCTCAAGAAATGTAGCGCAACTGGCCATGGCACTGGAGTTGGCATGGCTCCACACCTCCATATACCTGTTGGTAGCTTCCAGAACCTCACTGACCCTCTTTCTGCACATCTCATAGCAGTCTGCGCTGAAAAAGATAGATATTCAGGCTTCTGACGGGTGGTTACATTAATGTGACTCGACAGTGTATATACGCATGCCTGACAGCCAATTTTTTATTTCTGTGCCTTGAAAGTTAAAATAAAGGGTAGTGCAAAGCTTTTACTGTGTGCATAACATTCTTCTTTTGCTACTGCCTTTTTCTGTATGTTGCGCAGTGTCAGCATGGTTAAGATCAGATTTGGTTGGTTAATTTTAAGGGGTGGCCAGATGCCCTTCCTGTCGCCACTCTGAAACATATCGGGATGGAACGAGTATACCCCGGTTGTTTGCGTCTAGTTTAAGCCATGCAATAGTGTGAACATGTTCAAATGTCTGCGAGTCGTGTAACTGTGGCGGGACATGGGGACCAGCCCAGTATTCACATAGTGGGATATGGAAAACCGCCTAAAAATATATCCAGGCTGGCCAGCACACGGGCCCTCGTCGTTAATGCGCCAGGCGAATTCGATCTGGGGCCAGCGCGCCTAACCAAGTCCAGTAAGATGTGTGTCTAATGTGTGGCACGAAAATAGTGACACTGACTCTCGTGCAACAACTTATTTTTATACATCAATGCTGAGTGCTAATCAGTTTCCATTTTCTTTTATACATCGACACAGGCATTGTTTCTGGCCTTCGTGATAACAGGAATGTAATATAATGGAACCACCCTTAACTTTGTAAATAGTCTTTACATGTTTGCCGCCGGATGACGTTGTGCAAATTTCACAATATTTCTTCGGAGCAGCTGTCCGACATCTTCAGGTGGTTCAACCTTGCTGGTGGCTAGGTACGACTGACGGTATTCGCACATCGACGCCCTGTATATAGAACACGAGAGCGAAAAATGCGCAGACGCAAAAATCACTCAGGCGATATGATTTGCAGATAGATAGCGCCATGCTAAAACGCCCCCTGCCGAAAATCGCAGATTCGTTATCCATGTGGGGCAGCATATATAGGCCAGGATCGTCGCACAGTTCAAGCTGTGATAAACATCAGCGTCATACACGCCTACGTCAATCGGAAAAGTCGGCAATTGCACAACACTGTCTGGATACAAGGTATCGCATACTTTGTGAAAAGACGGAAGTTTCATTCCCGGCGTCAACTTTCTGGGATTGCGTCATTAAGGAAGCAATACATACCTTGGGAAACAAAACTGTTACAAAAAACGAGATGTGGCGAATAGATGTTTACTGTAGCACGAAATCAAATACTTTACAAAAAAACTTTTGTGTGAATGAATAAATGAGATGAGATGGATTAGTATACCACTCTTCACTTTGATCATTTGTTTCCAGATTATATTCGAAAATAGATGATTTACCCTAGTTAATAACATGACAGTGCAAACTTGACACATTTTAGATGCTGTTGAGAGGAGGAAGTCCTTGGCAATACTCTTCTGAAGAAATTTAATCTGAGTTGTGTTGTTGTTTGACCCTAGCTTAACATACAAATACCTAAACGGCAAATCTTGAATTTTAATTTCATAAAGCGTAAAACGATGGAAATTTTTAATTTATTGCCCATCATTCCTTAGATCATCTGACTGTCTGACCTGAGTCATTCTCATGACATTTTCGTTCTTTTGATGCTGAATGCATCTCCATGTGATGGTGTCCACCACGAGTTCTCAGCCCTTGCAAAATGGCATATACGACCAAAACACTTTTGCTAAGACATTATCCCGATAGACATTGAAATATTTTTAAGTCACATTCATGGATTCACCAAGACTCAAGAAACAGTTTAATGCCACACTCTTGGTAAACCAGAAGTTTGTGTTTCAGTTTTCATAATACAATACATAAACGGAACAGCCAGTACTGTTCTTTTTGTAGAGACAGTCACACACAGACAAAGTTAAAACTTGTACTGTGGGTCAGAGAAAGACTGTCCTTGAAGTTTGTGGAGGGCAGTGTCTTCAGCGTTGCCAGATTATTGTTAGTAAAGCCACTCTACTGGTACATTTTTCATCAGAGCTGACGTGGAATAATGCAATATAGATTTTTGTGTTGAACTTTTTGACTGTCATTCACATTTGTAGTATGAAAAGTACAATTCTAGGAATCTGAGTCGCCTCCTTTGGACTATTTGTTATTAATGTTCATGTTGCTCTCTTCAGCTGATTATTCAAGGTGTAGGCGACAGTTTCTCATAGTAACATAGGATCCATTGGTAACTAAACTGCTTTACTCATAGTCTTACAAGTTACTGTATTCATATGTAATTTACCAGTTAAACATAAGACTATGTAATTTTCCTTTCAGCTAGTCACCTAGTCTAGACTCCTAGTATAAAGCTGGGTCCTGCTTTATTCAACATCTCTCAATTAAAGCTGTAATGAAGTGTGCAGGTATTCCCTCTGCAAGGATACTTACGCCATCACTGCTTAACGTTATTGATTATTATATCAATCTATTATTTCTGTTTCATACCCTAGACAGCAGCAGACGATGTTAATGGGACAAAATTGTGTACCACGTAATAGTGACTAATTTATTATCCCGATAGATTTCATTCAGCACACAAGACTGAAATAAAATGATCACTTCATATTAGCGTACACTCCAGCTATTCTACATACGGTTATAACTCATTGCAGTGTACTTTATATTAGACTTTGTCTTTCATACTTCAGCTACTATATTTTAGTTTTGTCTCTCTGTCTTCTTTGTTTGTTACAGTGATATGGTATGAATATTTCTGATGTTGTTTAGATTCTTCTGAACTTGGACTTTGTCTTTCATACTTCAGCTGCTATATTTTAGTTTTGTCTCTCTGTCTTCTTTGTTTGTTACAGTGATATGGTATGAATATTTCTGATGTTGTTTAGATTCTTCTGAACTTCTTCAGCTTACGATATCTAAGGTACCAGTAGATTCTTGTGTTTAACAGAGACAGTTGTGCTGTGTGAGTACACAAACTGTCCCGTTTATGCAACAGGCTCACAACTAATTCTCTAAACTAAAAGATTTAGCTATTATATTACAACATACATTAGAAAAAGGTAGAGGCTAAAGATTACTGATGACAGGACTTATGTCCAAAGTAGGGAGACTAAGTGCTAAAATCGCCAAATTGATTTAAGCTGATTTTCTTTTTAATCCTGTGCACTGGATTCTGAAAATTATTTTAAAACCAATAACACTTACCAAGTTTCGTTCAGAATACGTTTGTAATATTCTCCTGGATACTATAGCATGATTCCTATTTACATTTGCTTATATCTGTCTGGCAATGATTTCTTTATTGATAGTAAACATTTTTAAGTTTGTTGTGTTTGTGAAGTTGTGACACCACAAGAAGTAATTCTTTTTGTAGAAGACACATAGAACACTTTTTATTTGGAAGACTTGTATTCACAGGAAACTATCATTTTTGCTGAGACTCTCAAATCAATCTGCACTCTAAAAAAGAAAACATTCATGTATTGTGATCAGAGTATCATAATGATTTAACATAGTAGTAATTATATTTAATTATGTTCGTTCATATTACAAATATTTATGGTACTGCTAATCTACACTGTTACACATTATAATGTTTTAAACACATACAGTGTAATGAACATCCAGGCTTGTTAAGCATCTGAAAATTGCTTGTTATTATCAGACACATAAGAAGGTAAGTAATCATTATAAAATAATCATGGAAATGTTATGTTTTAATAATATTTATAACTTCTTTCACATTTCTTTTGAGATATGTAAGTACAACATGAACCAAATAACTGTGCATTTTTCAGCCACATTCACATGTTACTATAAATTTCCCTCAGGGAACCACAGTCTGTGGAATGTGCCGCTGTAGAATGGTCTTTCATACAACCATATGTGTGATATCATTGAAGTGAAACAAGGATTTCATATTTGTGTCCATTCAACATAACCATATGTCATTTTGTGTGTATCATTGTTGGGAAACAAGAATTTTAAATCAGTGTCCACTCCAACTACATTGTGTAGAATAATAATTAATTCATTGTAGTGTATTTCGGATTCTTCTTTGCGTTCTATATCTTTGTTTCATTTGTTTGTTACTATGACATAGATTGAGTGTTTCTGTCATATTTTACATTCTTCTAAGCTTCTTCTGACTTAGATGTCTAAAATACGAATACCCTGTGTATTTAATACAGGTATTAGCCCTAAGTAGCACTTCTCAAATACCTTCATTCATAATATTCCATATGGACAGCTAGAGCCTTTTCGTTGGTTCTGTATACTCACTGGAGAGCAAATGGTTCAAATGGCTCTGAGCACTATGGCACTCAACTACTGAGGTTATTAGTCCCCTAGAACTTAGAACTAGTTAAACCTAACTAACCTAAGGACATCACACACATCCATGCCCGAGGCAGGATTCGAACCTGCGACCGTAGCGGTCTTGCGGTTCCAGACTGCAGCGCCTTTAACCGCACGGCCACTTCGGCCGGCCTCACTGGAGACATCACTATTAACAACACCCCTTTCTTAATCCTCTCCACCCTGCCCTGATCTTTATAACTGTTCATTTGTGTTGTCATTTTGGTATACAACACTAAATTACTAATGAGTAATTATGAATAATTTGATATCTGTGCCTTTATAGTTTTATGTCACACAAATATTATGAATTATAATAAGGATATAAAGCCATTATACATAATTTGTGTCATCTGAATGTTTAGAATGACTCTAGTGAGCAGTGTACGAAGAAAATGAGGTTATTTCTGTCAATAGAAACCTACACAGACACCATTTTCTCATGGGGTACAATTCACCGATCTAGCCACCGGAATACTGGTGTAGTGACATAAAGTTTCACATGTCATATAATAATGCTGGGCATTTTTTGTGTACCAGACCTTGGTCTTTAAGATGCTAGATGTAAATAATGTATGGCGCAAACTTAATGAAATGACTGTACAGTCTTACATTTGGTTTTAATATCTAGAATTCATGTTTGAAAGCTCATTCACAAAGAGAGGGAAATGTTTCGATTTACATGGAAGATATTTTCCAAAAAGATGGAGAATACTATTTGTTTATCTCATTTTCATCAGACATGAACAGAAACAAAAAATGCATAGAAATCTTTCAATAAATATTTTGACCCATGTATGCAAATGATATAGAACTATATTTTCATCACTAAAGTGTTGTATTATTCTCTGACCTCTGGTTCATTGCTACCATTCAGATAGTAGGTAGAAGAGCCATGTGTGTTGTGTCTTCTCAAAAGACCGATATGTTCAATTAATATGCATTCACAGGCCATGCAGACATCAATACTGTACAGTTTGCACACTAAGCTCACCTCTTATTGGCTAAATTCTAAGTTTTATATATTATATTTGTGTCTATATTAGAAAACACTTGAGGGTAAAGGTTACTGAAGACTGTGCTGGGTGCACCATAGTGATTTTGAAATCACTATGTTAATTTTAGCTGAACATTTTGAAGTACATTGAGACTCATAATTTCGATATAAAAGTGATGTCACTCACTGGTTTTCATGCAAAATATGTTTACATTATTCTTCTGCAAATCTAAAAAAAATTCCTTTTTATTACTTTATGTCTGTCTGGCAGAGTTATCTTTATTGCTACCTACTGATATTGTTGGTTTTGAGACATTGCTGTGTTTGTGATGTAACAGGACAACAAAAAACAATGAGTTTTGTTTAAAGTATGTCTAATACTCTTTATTTTAAGAAATATATTCATACAACAGTAGAATACCATTACTGCATTTCACTGTAACATATTGTTATTGCTAAGAACTATCAAATCATCAGGTCAATGAAAACAGAATACCTTGCAGCCCTATGTCCATAGTATCAAAACACTTTAAGAACTGTCCTTAGTCATGGGGGTTTATATTTTCACACAGTTGTTGTGTTGCTGATTTAAACCGTTACAATGGAAGATTTTACACAAATTTCACAGTGTACTGAAAGGCAAGGATTTCTGAGTACTTGACAACTGACTACTATCATGATACCCCCCCAAAAAAACAGAAAAAGAGTCATTATAAAATATCATTAAGTCTTCATCTTTTTGCATAATGTATAGATTGTCTTTCACCGTTCCTTCCCTGTTGTAGCTATAGCTTGTCCAACTCACACTTGAGCCACAATTTCGCTCTGAGTAGCTAAACTCTAAGCATTGGCACACTCACATTTACACACATTTCATTCAGGGATTCATGTAACACATAATTATCCCCTGCAACAGCACTCACACTGGCAGTGTCCCACTCAATAGTACACAATAACCACACAAAAAGAAGTGGTGTTGGACAGGAACTTATAGAACCTGAAATAGATAAAATTATTAAAGTAAGGACACTGAATGGTTGTTCGATACAATCATGAAATTAGCCTTGTAGTATGTTTCTTAGTATAGAACTAAGACAGAAAATTCCTTCTCATTTTTCAAAATTACACAGTTGCATGAAATAAATTATAGAAACAAAGAACTATAACTTGCTAAAATTAATTTAGACAAGGCAGAAATATTTGGAAGTAATAGTAACACTTATCTCTAATACAAAGTACCAGAGACTTTAATCAAGAACATTCTTCCAGAGCAACAATTATTGTAAATAACATGCTGGGAAACAATACAGTACATAATTCTATTAAAATCCTGTTCAGTAGAAGAAAGTATGGATTAGATAATGAAATTATTCCTATTCATAAAATGGAGAGACATTCTGATGCATTTTATGCTGATCAAAACTTCTTGTGGAAAGGATGCGATGGATAATGACTTAGGAACATCGAAGGTGCAAAGTATGAAATGGATATCGCACCATGGAAAGGACCATTAATTTCAGGATCAACAGACCAACCAACTGAACCACTGAAGCACACTACATGACGTAATGCATCAGTTGACCATTATGGCGCTCCCAAGTCTTCAAACTCCACATACTGATCTAATCTGAGTCACAGCGTTTTCTCCTGGGAGCCACGGTTGCTAAACACTCTAGTATGGTGGAGCTTGACTCAGATGAAGCCACTATCAATCCTGGTGGCACAAGAAACTTCCACAACCAGCATATTCCTTGAAAGAGGACAGGAGCAAGCCAAGTGTTCCTGTTTATTAGACTTTGCACCAATTTCTTTGGTGAAATTCCAATTTCATCCAAAATGACTCATGATGTGAAGGTATCTGTCACTGTTAATGGTGACATATCCATTGGATGGAAAATTTAGCTGTGATTGTCTCTGTTGTGCCATTCAAGAGGTATAGGATAATGTTTCACCTTATTTCTTATGTCCTCATTATACAACAAAAATATGTCACTGCACAGAAGATACATCCATTACAGTAACGCACACTCAACAGATGCTTGTAAGACAGAGCTCTCACACACAAAAAGGAAAGAGCCCATTGTTTAGGATGAAGAAATATGTTTCCTCGATTAAGCTACGCTATCTACACATTTTGCTCTCCTAGCCAATAATGGTCTCTTCTCCTTTCTTACTATGTGGATATCTCACTCCACTGCACACTCTGACTAGTAGTCATTATAACTGATGAAAAGCTCTCAGGCTTCCAGCCAGGTGACAGTTTTATAAAACTGCGATATTTCGATGAGTGACATACTCATCATCTTCTTCACCAGAAGAGGATGAGTATGCCACTCGTCGAAAAGTCATGGTTTTATAATACTGCCACTCTGCTGGAAACCAGAGAGCTTCTCATCAGCTGTATGCGATGACAAAATCTACATTCACATATGCAGTCATTATATCCAGAAGGTAGGTTATTAGAACCTGATGTACTTCTTCAGCCTCGGTCAGTCAGTTCTGTTAAGTGTCTTAGAAATATTTGACCACAGGTCAATTATGACAGACAATATAGTGATATTCTACACTACTATAGTTGGTTTATGTCATACTCACAACTTTTTGACCTCAATCTTCAGACTACCCTCGAAGTTAAGATGTTATTGTGTCTAATTATTACAGGGGACTAAAGAGGGATTCCATTAGTAGTATAGCGCTGAGAAGGATGACACAATTTCAGTAATAGGAAAATTATCAAAAAAGTAAGAATTAAACCAGTGCATAAATAATCAAGATGAGGCATTGTTCATTTTCTTTCAGTTTTATCATGCAGTTCATAATTTTTGACACAGAGGTGCAATTAGAAAGATATAAGTAAGTAAAATAAGAAAAAAATCCACAACTGTAGCCAAAATGTAACATATTTATCATAGCATACTTCATATTAAAAATTTAACTAATAACGTCAATCTAACAGCTAAAATCACAATTATGTGCCTGGAAACACCACTAACGATAAATTATGTTATTGGTGTAAGTAACAAAATCCATTGTCATGCATTCAATTTCCATTTATCATATTATGCATAAAAGTGTTCATGTAAGAGTAATATCTAATGGTAAATATTTGTTTAAATTGAATTTGAAACTAAATTTTAAGAAAAACATTACATGTAATATGAATGTAGTATCTATACATAACACTAAACCAGTAGTGTTAATAAATAACTCTATCAAAGTTGGGATGAGCATATGAGAATTATCAAAGGATTCAGTGTATAAATTTCATTAAGATGTTCTGATGCCAGAGTATAAAAACAATACTGAAGTACGTTATCACGATACAGAATTACATAAATAATATAAATGATGATGTATGTAACGATATGATAATGGTAATTAATGATTTTGATACAAATGAGTATCCATCTAACATATTCCACAAGTAAATTAAAAATTCAAAATGAGTAAGTGCAGGAAATGGAAAACCAACAGTTTGGAAGAAAGGATAAGCTGTTATGTTACATTTTATCTAAAATTGTCGGTATTAATCATTTATGAATATTTTTATAACCTTCAATTTTACGTTAAAACGACTATGGAACGCGCTCCCCTGTTATCTGCATCTTATCCAGAACCACTCAACATTCAAGAGGGAACTCAAGACATACATATTAGGGACGGTATAGCCACCATTGTGGTGCCCCTTTCATCTTTTTCTTTCTCCTCTCCATCATAGCTTCGAATTTTACCATTCTATTTCTCTTCCTCTAACCTATCTACCTCTTCTATATCTCTTTCACCCCCATTCCATAGTCTTATGTCTCTGCTTGATGAGAATAACTCAGAAGCTGCAAGAATATAACGAGAAAATTCCCAACTAGCAATAGGACTGACATTCATAAAAGAAAAATATGTTTACTTTCATATACATAGTCATTATTATTATTATTATTATTATTATTATTATTATTCTTGATTGTTATAATTATTTTTTGATTGTTATAATTATCATTGTACTACTTTTATAATCTCTATTTTTTTCTTTAACATTAATACTGTATAACATGTTATATGCCCTTAATGTTCTGTAGAAACTGAAATTTGTTGAATCTGAGTATGCCTGGTTAGGTGTAAGAGAGGGCCTGAAGGCCCTAATCTTGCCAGGTAAAATAAATGTATAAATAAATAAATAAAATAAATAAATAAAACGAAAATAAGTGATGAAATTTGATGAAAATATTTATGATTTAGTGTTCACATAAGACTTGTTATCTGATAGTCTGAAGATTATTGAAACTGCACATGCATTGTTAATGCCATGCCACTTGCTTATCCTGCCTAAGATTCTGTCTTGTTGCAAAGAACTAATCTGAAAATTTATCAGTTTCATCATGAGGGTTGAGGAGCTACTTGAAAGAGTTTGGAAAAGGAAACAAAATTACCATGAGAAATGAGTGCTAAATATATGCCTATTCTAATCATATGTAGTGGGGGCATATCATGCCAAGACAAAGATCGTAATAACCATCACATGAAGTCAGTTTTAGTGGATTTTGCTTAATTTCAAGAATGTGGGACAAACGAGGAAGAGTGAGAGAAAACTAACCTCTATGTGGCTGAGTGTGGAACTATGTGGTTACATTGGTGTCTGTCACTGGACACAATGCCAGGAAGGTGGCCCTACTTGGATCCACCCTCACAGCCATGCTGTGCAGTGTGCTGCAAATTTGATTCCTCAGTAGACCTGAAACAATGTACATGCAGGCAATCTGTACCAAGCGTAGTAACAAGATGACAATAATTTACATAAATATATTGATATTGAAAATCTGTTGTTTTGATGATGATATTTAATTCACTTGCTCATTTTCGTTTTTATACCATTCCATCTTCAGATGTGCTTGTGGCAGTTCGTCTCAGCCATAACACTGAAATACACAAAGTGATCGAAAACTTGACCACACTCGTAATCAGCAGTGCTACTGAAAGAATAAATTAAGCTAGTTCTTTTGTATACCAATATAAATGCAAAAGATACAGTATCCAAAGTTTCTTGCCTGCTTAGCAGGCAAGAGTAAATTAAATGGTAGTCAATAAAATGGGTGAATGGATTATCAATGAAGAGTATATTAATGAAAAAAACTGAACCACTCCCCATCCACAACCCTGAGGTTCAATCCATCAAGATGAATCAAACCTAAACAGTAATTGAAATATCCTCATCTTTCGTTTATGGGCCAATTCTAAAATGTTGCAAGATTAAAGGGTCTTAATTGCTGATTCCTTTTTTCCCTCTATAACTGCCTATCTTTGATGGTCCTGTTTTACTACAAGAATGAATTGGCCTTAAACTCAGCTGTCTCTACATGTTTTGATGATCTTATTACAGCTCCTGTGTCTCATTCAAGTTGAACCTTGTAACAGATGGTGTTGAATGTTTTATGAATTAATCTACAGTTTGTAACACTGAAGCAATTTGATAAACATCTCGTCAAATTAGATATATCGCTTATGTAAATGGTAAATGTGATATACTGTGAACATTAAGCATGCCTTATACTTGAGTGTCAAATGTCTTAATAAATTTTCTTTTATTTTGTATTTGAGAACTCGCTATCAAAGATGAAGTTAAAAATAAATGCTTTGGTAATAGATGCTAAGGAAAAATTTTACAGGAAAAGACAGCATGGAGCGCTTTTTAAAATTTCCGAGTATTTTGCTTTCCTGTGCTTTTAATTACGGTGGGTTAGTGTGTTTATCATGCAAGAGACATTTTGTCTATGGTAGATGTTGGAGACATTAATTCTCACTAAAAAGGAACTTTGTTCAGTGATTAAAAGTCAACATTAGTGGAAAAGGCATATCATGCTGCACAGGTAGCAATCGGGCCATTACTGGAAGCACACTCAGTGCACACACAATGTTAAAGATAAAGCTTTAGGGACCTGAATATTAATACTTGCTAATCATTGCAGCGCTTCAACTGAACCGTATTTTTTGACTGTCTTAATTTTTCAGTGTAGACCATGCCTAAGTATACCAAGCTTTCAGTTAACAAGAGTGTGGGTTCACAAATCAAACTGTCAGACAGCGAAAGATTGGCAACCAAAACAGAATTTAAGCGAAAGAAATAGGCAAATATTATGGATGTACAGTCTGATGCATGTGGGACGCTGTTTGATATGCCATCGTCTAAATCATAAATGCTTAGAAAGTAAGTGGCTCTTTCATTAAAGTTATCCAATTTAAGTTTATTGACTTCCCACATGCATACAGACATAGTTTGCCACAATCTGCCCTTACACTTACGGATCACAGACACAATGGTCACATAAAGTGATGGTGTAGTGGTAGGGAGCCTGATAACGGATCTACTACTGTAACGGCTTCTGTATCACTTCAACGAAAACAGTAGTGAGAACATAGAGACGAAGACAGAGCTGTGGCTAACTGTATCTTCTAAGTGACTCGATGAAGCTGCATTGATAAAGTTATTGTAAAATAAAGATCCCAACTTACAGGTGATACTACAATGTGCATTCTTTTACAGTTTCTTAGTACCCATAGTTTCCCTTATAAACTTTGTGCAATTATTGTATCATCATATGTGGATAAAGTGTTCACTAACATTATTGTGACCACTTGTAAAAATGTAGGCACAATGAAATAAGGTTCATTGTTCATTAAGTGTACTAGGCTGTTGATTCACATGATGGAGAGGAAAACTAAAATGGTCGCACAGATTTGTCAATGGGAATTAGCGCACTAGGAAAGTATTTTCCTCTATTCATTTACAAACGCTTGTTGCTATGAGACTTGCCTGTGAAGATACTCCATGATCACATCCTTCTCAAAACTAACAGTTAACATGTATGTATTATTGTTATGTCTGACGATGTATTCGTTGTAGTACCGTCAACAGTACTTCCTAATAGTTTTAATGACTGTAACAAGAAGCTCTCAGTCACTTTGTACATTAATGTCTGGTGTGTACATTAGGATGAAGAACAAATTAGATGTTTGCTCTAAGCGGTAAGTCTAGAGGTGATTTTAATTACGTGACTTAGAGTGACTTATAGTTTCTGTGTTGGCTGCCATTATCACAAATGGAGTATGCACTAGTTACATATAAACTATAACTACCAGAGACTACTTAATGGAGTATATATCATGTTTCTTACCTACTGCCGACGTCAGTCATCAAGGGTCCTGCTCCTTTCTGCAGTGTTTCAGGTTCACGACTCTGACAAACATAGTTACCTGGATCTTCAGAACTGGAAGATCTAGGCTTGACGTTGTCCAGAGCTTTGACACAGATCGCAGTGCAGTCACATTGGGTATTATTTGCTTTCAATTGGTCGCAGTCTGCTCGTTGTTTTGCACCATCGGTTCTGGAGACTCCTATAGCGTTATCGTAGATAGAGTCCGTCTCACGTACCGTCTGAAGATCAGTCCTTGGAAGAGAACAAAGGTAAGTACAGCTAGCGTATCTTCATAGAACTCACCACTTTACAATGAGAAGTTTCATTTTTGTCTAGACTGCGACTCGAGTAGAAGCTTTTCAGTTTAGATATGGATCCTCTACCAGGCAGGCAAAATGAAGTTGACAGAAGAATCTATGAATATCTTACCTTTGGGCATTTTGATTATCTTGCAGTTCGGCGATGGTCGGTACTACAGCATCTTTGCTTTCAGTTTCGAATGCGGGCTTGGAGTCACAAGATCTCTTCTCCCAAGAAACTGTCACCTGTGTAATAAGCATAATAAAAGTGTGCTACTGTGGATCTCACAATTCCAGTCATTATCAGCTTTTGGCAGCTTTTACTTGAATTTCATAAAAAAAAGTTCTTAAAGATGTATGCTAATCAGATATTGCAAACAGTGGTGAAAATTATGCGAAACAACGAGAGATATCGTAATGTGTCTAAGTTGTGTCCGTTTTATGGAAACCCTCTTAGAAGATCGAATATTACGGTGGCCGTTTGTAGTTTTGCTTCCTAGTCTTCCGCATGACAGCTTTAATGTAGCTTCTTGCCTTTTGGAATGAACAGCTGTCTAAAATGTGATGGGATAGGAAAGTATAAACTGTCGTGTGACACCGATACCATGTAAAAGCGCATAGATGCATAGTCTGCAATAAAGTACTAGTATGATCATGAATGCAGGAAGATAATTGTTGGGATTTGGCACATGAAGACGATGCGTGACATATGACATCCCAGATTCTCAGAAGCTTAATAATCATCGGTCTGCCGTGTCAAGAAAGCACTGTAAGTGTCAATTACGGGATATTTCTTCCCACCGTGATGTGCCCAGCCACCCCATTTCTGGACGCAGTTGTGAAAGCCTGATGAACATTGTCCGTACTAACAGGCAAGTAACAGTGCCACACCTCAAGTTTGCCGGAAATGAAGGATAAATAACAGATTATCCGATGAGATGCGTGCTACGACGTTTGACGTACCTGAGATACAGAAGCAGAAGTTCAGCAGGATTGCTCTCAGAATCATCTTGACATACGGAAAGGCCCTCTAGTGGGTAAGGCTCACATATTGACACCTGGGTAAGTTGGAGTGTCACAAGGCCTTCCAGCCAAGAATTTCAATAGTTGCAAAAGAACTGTGCAACATGATAGTGATACAATAAAGTAGTGAAACGAAATTTTAAACTGTGGATTGTATCCAGTGGAGAAACGCACTCAGTCAGTGGTGATTCTTATGATCGGTTGCTAAGTGTCATACACATCTTTAAAGAACACCATACGTACTAACCATGGTGGTTTGTAGTAAGACAATTCGTCAAGTTACATAGCTGCAATGGTTTTTGGTTTTGGTGGAGGGAGGTCTGAGTAATGTATTACGTAGTTTATTAGAAATCTTTTACATACAAAAATAATCTTAATCACTCCGAAATACATCCGGAGGTAGGTACAGTATACGTCACTTTCATTTCATGAATTTCGACATACTAAAGGAGTTCCTACAAGATATACGAAGCACTTTTTAAGTTTTCAGTATCTGAGCTGGGTGGGAGATTATTTACGACAATATTTTCAATCACTTAACTATCTCGACGCATGATGTTTCTATGTCAGCACATTAAGAAAGAAAATTCATCGATATGAGCGATTGGGGAGATCTTCGGTGATCAACGATTACTTATTGTTTCTTAATATTTGTTGGATATAAAGCTTTGCTCACCCAAACAAGAAGATTCATTGAATAAAGTTTGGATTCAAAAATTGGAATATCGCGGGTAAAGCGCTCAAACTGCAAAAAGATTTTAGTGAATGAGTATTAGAACAGACAAGCGCATGTGACTGAGATGTAAGTTTCTAAAGCTGCAAAAAACCGACTGAAATAAAAGATCCTTGGGAACGTCATTCAGCTGGCATCTCGACAGAAAAAGTCGTGAACGTGAACAATCTTGTTCTGGAAACCCACAAGTAGATTATCGAAGATGTTAGTAGCCATCTCAAGAAATTTTATCAGAAGAACGAACGTGAAGACCCCATTCGAGACAAGAGTTTTTATAACGAACAAGAGTAACATCACATGGAAGTCTGCATGAAAGTCAAACATAATGTCAATTGCATCCAGACATTCGTTGCAATATTCAGAATAGCGGCGAAAGTTTAGCTTCTGACAACGATCCCAAGTCATGGCTTTTAAGGGAAAAACTTATATGATGATGGAACTGCGTAAGGAGAAGCTGAACTGAAAAGTTCGTTGTTAATACACTTGAGGACATTTTGCACAGCATGTCATTGGTAGGTAGGCGATGACTTTTGACATTTCCACCCGCAATTACATGATTACTGGTGGCTGGATTACAGTCGGTGAAATAAGCCGTTAAGTTAAAATTGTGTAGTAACCATTCGTTACAGTACCCCATACATACCCCGTACAAAACGACAGCCGAAGTACAAAACAGAATTAACAGGTTCTTTTGATACCCCTGTACATTTCTTGCTCTTACCGTTTTCTCAAGGATTTTATCTAAAAGACTACAATCTTATGGTGGTGCGAAGTTCTCTGTCTTCAAGTTCGTAACCCTGTATCCTTACTACTACGCCGAATTTCGTGAATTTCAGTCTCCGAAAAATTTGTGTAGCACTTGATCATACTGTCGAACCGAGGAATTTTCTCTAAAGTGGAAAGTGCAGTGATCTCATACGTGAGGCGATGAAACTTATACGCTGCTCTTCGACACAGTGCTAGCAATTTACATGCGATCTTGTAAAGAAAAGTGCATATCGTTACAGAACCCCTCTTTCCCAGCAAGTGTCGTTGTTTCAACACCTATCTTCACACAGCAAACATCTCGCACAAGGTTTCGCAGTTTGCAGTAGTATTCCAACATCATGACCTACATGTCTGCTTACGTTGAAGGCGTGTTGCTATTCACAGTTTTCGTCCACAGACCCCTGCTACGGCGAGGCAACCATTGCAACAAGAACGACATCACATTATAATTAACAGCATAAAGCTTCGCTGTATGTACTCTAATTCTGCTCTATATAATCACCCTTTCTGTGGAAATTATTCAGTTTTGCACCAGACAGACATAGTCATTCGTAGACGTGCTAAATATATTTCAGGTGGCACCGTGTTTGGCGCACTGGATTCGCAATGGGAAGGACGACTGTTCAAATTCTCGTTCGGGCATCCATATTTAGGTTTTCCACGATTTCCCTAAATCGCTTACGACAAATGCGAAGATGGTTCCATTTAAAAGGGAGTGACCCATATTTCTTTCCCTTCATTCAGTGATTCCAGCTTGTGCTCCGTCTCTAATGACCTTGTTAACAGGACGCTAACCTCTAATCTACCTGATGTATCGAATTTATATTAGAAAATATACCTACCTTGTACATGGAAATGTACTTTCGAGTATTTATCTGACGAATATGGTACTGCTAAAACAAATAACCTAACCATTCAGAGTCATGGACGACAAAAAGCAGTATTGCTGTGCACGTCGCTGGACCAGTTGTTTCGTTTAGTGTACCATCAAAACAAAAATGCACATACAAAATCAGACATACTGAAAGGACTGATAATTGCAGACTTACAAAAAAAAATGGCTCAAATGGCTCTGAGCACTATGGGACTTAACAGCTGAAGTCATTAGTCCCCTAGAACTTAGAACTACTTAAACCTAACTAACCTAAGGACATCACACACATCCATGCCCGAGGCAGGATTCGAACCTGCGACCGTAGCGGTCGCATGGTTCCAGACTGTAGCGCCTCGAACCGCTCGACCACTTCGGCCGGCTGCAGACTTTCGTGGAAGGATGAGAACACTGAGGGAACAGCAGTACTTACCAACACTCCTTCGCGCCCATTAACGAAAACATCTTTGCATGTAATTCCACTCACTTTTAATGGGACTGCTCTGTTCTTTCCATGTGCTTCTGTTGCTTGCGGTGGCTCGTCTTTTACTCTCGGTCGTTTGACCTCGGCGTCAGCTTGGTCTGCGACGTGACGACGACGCTTTTCCTGATACTGGCGTTTATTTTCTGGATCTGCAGCAGCGGCTCCAGCAGAAACCATTGGGCTGCTGACGATGGAAGTGAAGTTCCTAGCGCCATTGCCAGGGTTTCTTGGGTCCGGAGCCTGTGTATCCGCTTCCAGAACATGCAGCCTGTGGAAAATATTACCCTCACACTTCATGCACACCTGTGTCGGTAAGTAGTTCTACAAGGCTTCCTGGAAAATTTTGAGGTGAACACAAATAGGTACATGACATACAGATCAGTTCCAAAAACGCGACATGAAATAAGAAATAAATGTGAAGCTCAGGGACACGTGGAATTCTACACAGCGATTCGAATCTAACATGATAACTTGTATACGAAGCTGGTCGACAGACATGCGACTACTACGAGGATATTGAGACACACTGAATCACAAATAAAAACCACCGCCTTAAATGCCAGAGTGTCGTGTTGCTGAAAGTGAAGTGAAAATAAACTGAAAGCTATGTTGAGGACGATACATAGTGGTTATTTTACAGGCACAATTCTGTGATCGTGTAGCGAAACAGTATTGTTAAAACGGTTAATGCAGTCCTCCTAGGAATATCGTAGCCAAAAAAGATAAATCGTGGTCTTTCTAAATGCTGTTGAAGAAAGGAGATAAATTTGATGCTGTCGACGAAACTAGTGTCAGAGTGGCTTCATGGAATTCGGCGACTGAGCTACCTACCTGATCCAGCGTAGCCTCCATGGGCCTACATGAGCTTTAGGGACACATGCTGCTCTTCATTCACATACACACTCTTCGCATAACCTAATTGGTATTGGATGAGAACCTTTTAAGAGGTTACGCATTTAGCAGGTTTACAACTCGAACGTTGGGACATCATACGTTCTCTCCTGCCTTACGATGTCAAAAGTTTTGAGAGAAAACCTGTTCATGTTTTCTCGCTTTTATACACTCTGTATTAACAGTACTTCATAAAAACATTTCTTGTATTCAATACAGTCTAGTTGACTCGTGCGAATGATTCGCACTGTATCCTGGTCACCGATAGGTAATATAGTAATGCAAGAACAAGTAAATACAAATAATTGTTAATAAAAAGTACAATGCTGCAATACCAAAATACAGTATAGAGGCCGGGGTAAGTTGGTGCAACTCCTGCAGGAGGTTGGGAATTTACTGTCGTGTGATAAACCTGACAATGTATTTTGAAACAATATGGACCACTGTCAGTAAAATCAACCGAATTAAACTTCAGTGAAGCAAATGCCAGAGCATTGTTCAACTGTCTGATATTTTCTAGGTAGTTCTTACTATCGTCACAATTCTTCTCTATAAGTTTTCGATGCTCTTCATAAACTTCAATGGGCTGTAAGTTCACCTTTGCCTTGTGGCAACACATAGTAGCTCAATTGTCACTGAACTCCGCAGCAAACAGCAAAGAAGAGCAATGTATGCACATTTGGTCCGTCTTATCAATGTTTTGAGTTTGAACTTCATCGTCTTTAGTGAAAAGACGGGCAGAACAAAAAGTTTTTGAAAGTTTATATAGTTGTCTTCTAGCACTGATAGTTTGATGCAGATGAAGCATGTAAGTCGGTGACACAAAGTCGTTACTAACTTGTGCCGTTGACCATTAAACCCAACTTCTCTGCGACCGTCCTGAGCTTCTTTGACGTGCTGAATCCGAAGTGTTCTTTCTTCGTCACTGTGTCTGGCATTTCATTTTCTGCCGTCTGTGACACGTTGCAATAAGTATCCTATGATTCACATTAATGTTGATTGATTTTATTGTATCCGACGAGCAGACTCTAACAAACAGTTATGTTACGTGGCAATGATCGAGGAAAGCATAAATCAATAGATTCTTTAAAACGGTAAGTTAAAAGCGTGTGATTCCTAGACATTTTGCAGGGGGAGCAGTAAGAGAAACATGTTCATCACGAATAGCCACGCGGCACTCTCAGCGAAGATATTAGTTGCAGACAAAGTGCTGACGCAGCACAGTGTATGAGGGGCTCTGATACACGTCTTCACCGTAAGCAGGGTTGGCGTTATCATGCGATAAGGACGGTCAGAATGTCGCTTAACAAGACCCGACGGCCCACTGCCTCCTGCAACCCGCATAACTCGTGCGCTTACAGACCGACAGAGCACGAAATTGAGTCTCGAGTAAGCAACTCATTTATACTGTATCTCCAAGAGTCGACGTGTACGCGGTAGTAGACTCTATACTTATGAACACAGCGCTCTCTAGCGGCTGTTACGCCTACATGTGACTGCCAAAAGCTTCAGAAAATGTTCACATATGAAAATGCTGCGTTATTTTAATGATCGGGAGATGAGGGGAGGAAAGCCTGAAAGAAATTGTTGATGGATTCCAATTCACATATTTCGAAAAAAGTGATGAGCGCTCCACCGATCTGGTCTCAGAAGAGCCACTAGGGACCGACCGACTGCCATGTCGTCCTCAGACAACAGTGTCATTTGTTTGCAGTATGGAAGGGCGTGGCGTCAGTGATTCGCTCTTCCGGTCGCTGTCGTCTTTGCAGACCTTGAGAGTCGCTACTTCCCATTCAAGTAACTCCTCAATTTTCCATCAAGAATCTGAGTGGATCCCGTTCCTATCCTCCTCCTTCTCCCGCCCCCCTCACCAATGAAAAGTCCCTGGCAGTTTCAGGAACTGAATTCGGGTCCCCCTACATGGAAGTCAGCCATGCTCACTAACCCACGGAAGTGGACTAATTCACGTAAAAATTACATTACTTCCTTGAAAATGTGTATGTAATAACAGATTTGAGCTTTCAAATGAAGCTTTAAACATCTGTAACCACATAAAGCGACTGGGAATCGATATATTTGGAGGAAAGTACGCTGCAAAAACCGCTATCAGTACAAATCTCACTAATTTACTCGGAATTCATACCTGTTCGTTGTTTGCATCCATAGCTTCCACTTTAATCCCAAACAAGGTATTCCTCTCGACAGTTCTTGCTGATGTTTGAGGAAAAGTTCTGTAAAGTTCTAGATTCATTTCCTTGCACTTAAAAAAATTGTAGCACTTAAAATACTGTAAACATCCAGTCCCCAGAAAAAGATATTTCTTACGCTAGAGCTCTGTAAAATCATATTTTCGTAGAATATAAGTTATACTATTACAATCATCAAATGCGGCGCTCTTGTATGTGCAAGTGCTGAATAAACCTTGGTTAAATGAAGTTAGTGTTCGTTATTCATTTAACTACACCTTGTTCTACGTGATAATATTGTGATACACCTCCATCAACAACAGAAATTCCGCTTCGTAGTTCACCGAAATCCGATATAAGGTTCATGAGCTACACCACCGACAAGTTGTCGCCTTCGGAAAGTAGCGCAAGCTTTACCGAATTGTAACTCTAAATCTAGTAAACATTAAAGAGATAACTTTATGAAAGGTGTTTTCTTTTACAGTAATTGGCACATATCAAAATATTAATGCTTTTAAAAAATATAAGGTTAATTTTCTCATTTTTCGTACGATTTTAGATGGACGTCGCACGTGTTTAAGAACCGTTTTCGGTGTACCTGCATACTGGCAATTCTTATTTTATGTCTACGCATTAAATAATAATTAAGAAATATTTCGGATAGATGAGATTATACCCATATGCAGAAGAGAAAGATTCATACATTCTTAAACATTTCGGATAAAGTAATCGCCCACTAGGAAGATGTTTCGTCAGTTATGTATCAGCATGGTGCCTTGATTCTACTGCCACTTCAGTATGACAAACAAGAATCTCTGGGCGTCTCTCATCGTTGTTTAACGTAGTCCATTCAACTGGATGGTCGAATACAACTCGTATGTCTCTACTATGATTGATATTACTTCTTTTTATTACTGGATGGAAATTCGCATTCGTTTTCATGGGAAAATGGCCATCTACAGTATTTTATGAAACCTTTTCGATGAAGAATGCTACCTACCACTGAACTGTCTCCTCGTGATACTATTTTCATGTACTAGAACAAGCGATCGAAGTGACGCAATGGCTACAATATTATACTCTTCGCATTAGGGGCTCAAACCTCCATCCGACGATTCATCTTAAGTCTTCCGTCTTTCCTTTATTCGCTAAATGTAAATTCTGGGACGGTACTTAAGAGAGGATCTATCTTCTGATGTCAAACCTCGCCCTTAGCAGCTCGAGCTACTGTTCTGTCTCTAGTTGCTATTATGTCGACTGCGCATTAAACCCAATCCTTTCATGACTGCAGATTGGTAATTACAGCCAGTTATTCAGCTTTTGTCGCACCTGTGACGGTATTCGCTAAAGGTGGGCGTTCTTCGCGCCAGGATTAGGCAGTTATTTTCTTTTTTTTGTGTGCTCCGATAGTTTCCTTACGAAATACCAAAATGAACTTTCAAAAGAAGATGTCATCTACATCTACATCTACATTTATACTCCGCAAGCCACCCAACGGTGTGTGGCGGAGGGCAGTTTACGTGCCACTGTCATTACCTCCCTTTCCTGTTCCAGTCGCGTATGGTTCGCGGGAAGAACGACTGTCTGAAAGCCTCCGTGCGCGCTCTAATCTCTCTAATTTTACATTCGTGATCTCCTCGGGAGGTATAAGTAGGGGGAAGCAATATATTCGATACCTCATCCAGAAACGCACCCTCTCGAAACCTGGCGAGCAATCTACACCGCGATGCAGAGCGCCTCTCTTGCAGAGTCTGCCACTTGAGTTTATTAAACATCTCCGTAACGCTATCACGGTTACCAAATAACCCTGTGACGAAACGCGCCGCTCTTCTTTGGATCTTCTCTATCTCCTCCGTCAAACCGATCTGGTACGGATCCCACACTGATGAGCAATACTCAAGTATAGGTCGAACGAGTGTTTTGTAAGCCGCCTCCTTTGTTGATGGACTACATTTTCTAAGCACTCTCCCAATGAATCTCAATCTGGTACCCGCCTTACCAACAATTAATTTTATATGATCATTGTAATCCTGATCGTATGCGTGTTGCCATATACCTGCTCTGCGTTACAACGTTCAGTTCAATAAGACGTATACATCTTGGTTGAGCAGTGGCGTTTTGCTGGCAAGCCAGCATATTTGCAAGTACCTCGCCTTCGCGCTCTTATCTTTGCTTGTGGCGCGTACTGAGTCTTGGCTGCCTTATCTTTGCCGGAATAGTTAAATGGAGGCACTCGCCAAGGGCGTGACAGTTGGCGTTCGATGCTACTTGAGGCCGGAGTGTGCGTGTAGTGGAGCGGGAACCGACGACCTGTAAGGGGCAGCTTGGTGGGGAGCCTATCCTGTCGCCTGTGAGGGAGCTTGTTTCTGCCTTGGGTTGCGTGCTGCTAGTTCCGGACGCGGCTGTCTACGGTCGTCCGCCTGCTGTACCCGACGCAGGCCATATCGGACGTTAAATGAGATTGTACATAGGGCATGTCTGTGAAGGTGAAGAGGGCTGCTACCTCACTTCTGGAAACTATTAGCGCATGGGTGTTACCATTGAAGTAAAGGTGTGCCTATGAAGAGTTCATGGTGTTCAAGACAAGTGTTAAATATTAATATAATGCACGAGCGTGCCTCTTCCAGCTCGTGAGAAATTGTTGTTTGATGTAATATGTAATCAGCTGCAAGACCATAATCTGTTTATCAAATATACTGCTTTCGAGTGTTTGGTAGCCTTAGCGTAGTGATCCCCAGTAAAGCTTATAATGAAATTTTCAAAATTGTGCTCGTTACGGTTTTCACTGAACAGTGGGCCATAAGAGTTCACGTAATTTAATTGTGACTAAGATTGGAGTGCCCGCTGGCCTTGCTAGTAATTGTAAGTTTTTTTAATGTCTTAATAGCAGGCAATTCTCCTTAAGGTTATTGATAAGATTTGTGCTGTTGGTTGTACCTTGTCTGTGTAGTTCATTCGTAGCGGGGACAAAGGCAGTGTGCCGATTTATTAGTGGATTGTCCCTGCGGACCTGTTGAGTGCGCTTGTTAAATGTTACAGCTGGCTGACTGGTGTTTTGGAGTAAGCACTACCTTTCCATCTATGGGTACCGGGCCTGTGAAATCCTGGGTAGCGGGAGGTGACTCCGGGTCGAAGCTCGAGAAGTGGGTCTTGTACGAAATGCCACCTTCCGTCTTGGGTTCTTCAAGCTAAGTTTTCGTTCTGCCCTCGAGCGACCTGGCGTCACTCCTCGCTAATTAATTCTGGCGCTAATTGTGTTTACTTGGGTATTTATTGTATTTAGTATATTTATTAATCCTTGTCACAAGAGCAACATACAACTGTGAAAGGTTGTTGCGGTGTTACTCTTAGTAACACTTCGCGCTGACTATTTGTGTTACTGAGCCTTGGAGCCGAAGTTTGAAACCTTAGTAAGCCTTAGTGATATTGATTGTCTCTTGAGTGTGAAACAAGTGCCTTTGTATTAACTTCATCCTGCTATTTATTGGGTGTATCTCTGGCAGGTTGTTATTTAGGTCCTGCTCGTTTTTGTAATCCTGATCGTATGCGCGTTCCATACACCTGCTCTGCGTTATAACATTCATTTCAATAAGACGTATACATTTTGGTATTGCTATTTTCACTACCATTAGTGATATTGTATAGAGAAGTTTCTCCACTGATTGGTTACGAATAGGCTGGGCGTGGTGGCGTGCTCCTGTAATCCAGCGACCTGGAGGCCGGGTGTAGTGGATAGTCTGAGGATGGGAGTACTGTTTCGCAGCATCCTGTGTTGATCTGGCGTCCGCACTGAGATCGCCATCCATATGGTCGCTGAAGAGGAGTCTTGGGCGACCAGGTTAGCTAAGGAGTGGTGCACCGGGCCGGTTACGAATAGGGATCCTCTGGTTCTAGTGTAAACGCATTGCTGAACGTTACTAACTGAAACTACGGACGCTGGTATAAGAAGTAGAATAAAGTACTGTGATATGTAGATTCCACTACGTATAAGCAAATTATGTGATATATCTGAGGCATAAGGAGATGTATTCATAATTTTTTGACGAACATGACAAAAATACTTACGGTTTGTTTACATAGGTTCCTAGATGGACTAGCTGATAAACCCGACTACCGATAACCACCATCTTGGGTCCAGCAGGTGGAGCTGGTGGTGGCTGCGGAGGCTGCGGGGGTGGCACTGGTGGCCTCGGCCGCGGGGGAGCAGGCGGGGGTGGACGAGGCCTCCTCGGGTCAGGCTGCGGCTGCTGCTGCTGCTGCTGCTCCTCCTCCATCTCGGGCCCCAGCACTGTCCCAGCTATCAACGCCTGAAGCACAGTACATGCTCGCTGCTCTCACAACAAACCATACTTTACACCTCTCTGCTGGTTCAGATTTTACTTCTTGAGACCAAATGTCAAATTAACGATTTTACTGTCATTTTGCCATCCCGATTCAGTCCATGCTGGTAGGAATAGTTGGCCGGTAATACACAGAGCGACTTTTCGATGTGAACGGAAAAATCAAACGACGTACAGATACCGGTAAAAGGAAGTGAAAAGTTATGTACCACCTTCACGCAAAGTAATATTTGCGGGACTATCGCAAATTCATTTAGCTCAAAAATAGCAACACTGAAGATCACATTACTAACTAATTCGTACGTAAAATTATCACATTATAAAGATTTCATGTAAATGCTTGGTCTAAACGAAGAAAATTGTTCGCAAATTGACCGGGGAGTTTCAGCAATGAACCAGGTAACAGGTGGGTCGTAAGTAGGGAAAGATGGTATTTCTTCCCAGCTTGGTTGGATGGGTGACTGATGCCATGTGAATTTGTCGTACTTCGTCTTGTGCGTATCCACTGCACGTAGACTATACGAACCAAGAAGTATATCGGCAGTTAACTGCTGTGTCACAAGCAGGAATTGTATCTGAACGGCGTATATACATAGGATGTAAACAATAACTGTTTACACTGTACCACACTGGTGTGGAGGAAGTTGAAACGAAATATTTGACGTAATATACCTGTCTATCATGTCGAAAAGCAACCTCAAGTTGGACAACAAATGCTACCTAAGCTTCTGTGCATGCACGCCACGTGAGACTTAATATCCTCTCGTCCTCTTACGCCACCAGCTTTGTGGAGGACCTACTGACTGTAAAACTGACGTTTTGTAAATGTTAGCTTAAGATTAAGTGAATTTTAGCAGCGTAAAATTAGCTATTAAATAGTTTTTTTTCTATGGCTGTCTTCCTGCGAGACTACTGTGCTCGTAAGAGGTAAGTTTAAATGAAACTGGAAACATGATTACTTTTTGCATGACGTGTTAAAAACCGTCCTTTAGTTGCTCTTAGTTTAACTTACTGATGATAACGAAAACCGGTGGCATAAGAGGTCGAGAGGATATTAAAAATCTCGCGCCGCGTGCGTACGCTGTGACTTAGATGGATTTTGTAGACCAGCTTAAGGTTGTCTTCCGGCTAGACTGACCGCAAGTGTTATACGACAAATTGTTCGCCTCGACTACCCCTACACCATTGCGGGGAAATTTTAAACAGATATCGCATACACACTGTATACTGTGAAGTTAGTAAATGATTTAAGTTAAGTATTTTGATATGACAAAGCCATGACTGGAAATGTATATTTAATTTTTTAATGCAATACAGAAGTTACACCTCACCTAAGTAATTTCGAGTTCAGAACAAAGAGAACAACATACAAACTGCAGGAAGATTGGCACTGAATTGAGGTGTTCTTGAGGTTCCTTATCGTTTGCCTACAGTATTCCATGTGTTTGTAGTAATCTCTAAACAGCATCCGTTGGTAAGGTAATCTGTTGGGCAAGTGGACGAACTTGGAAACTCCCTTTATAGGATGTAAAGGGTATACGTGCAGATATTTTTATTGGTGACTGAGGGTAACTGAACTGATAGCATGGACAAAATCTCCATGCTTGAGTGTACTTGTCCTTTTTTAAGCTGGGTGATATTTTAATAGCAGCCTGTCGTCTTAAGTAAGGATAGAATGGTATGATGTCTACGTTGCAGCATAACACCTTAAAAGATGACTCTACTTTTGAAGGAGGTCTACATGATATTACTTTTTTCTCGGTTCACTAGCATTTTACAGTCGTAATCGCTGTTTTCGTGCGTTAAAAATTTATTGAACAACCACACAAAACCGTTTTCAAACCTTACCGTTTCAATAATCAATCATCTTTTGCTGTTCTGTGGAATGGTTATGTTTATCTATAGAAACTCCTAGAATTACTCAAATAAAAAATAGTTCGTTCGTCTTTCGAAAATACTTGCTGTCTCAGTTTTAGTTCCAACTATGTCTGCGTATTGCATTCATAATCGTCCCCAGTATGGATTGTGTCATTTGTGCCAGCTGATGCCTGAGGCTAAGTCATTTCGACTGAGAAACGGAAGAGACAAACACATGGGCGGAATAAAATTCGTTCAGTTGAGAACACTTGTTTACTCATTTGCTCCCTATTGAGTAGAAAATTCCTAACATGAAAAGCCTAGCGTACGTGGGAAATTTAAATGAGTTAAAACATCAGAACCTACTTTGGCGTCAGTCTAAAGTACATCTGCAAGTGCTATGGCGGACGTCTGTGATACTGCAAACGAAAAATGATTAATCTGAAATTATTTTATACCTATGTTCACTCCGTTTGTGATCTAGAGGGAGGGTCGAGTTTGGTTGTCCTCTTGTTATTTTCAGGATGAGCTGTTGTTGTTGTTGTTGTAGTGGTCTTCAGTCCTGAGACTGGTTTGATGCAGCTTTCCATGCTACTCTATCCTGTGCAAGCTTTTTCATCTCCCAGTACCTACTGCAACCTACATCCTTCTGAATCTGCTTAGTGTATTCATCTCTTGGTCTCCCTCTACGAATTTTACCCTCCACGCTGCCCTCCAATACTAAATTGGTGAGCCCTTGATGCCTCAGAACATGTCCTACCAACCGATCCCTTCTTCTGGTCAAGTTGTGCCACAAACTTCTCTTCTCCCCAATTTTATTCAATACTTCCTCATTAGTTATGTGATCTACCCATCTAATCTTCAGCATTCTTCTGTAGCACCACATTTCGAAAGCTTCTATTCTCTTCTTGTCCAAACTTTTTATCATCCATGTTTCACTTCCATACATGGCTACACTCCATACAAATACTTTCAGAAATGACTTCCTCACACTTAAATCTATACTCGATGTTAACAAATTTCTCTTCTTCAGAAACGCTTTCCTCGCCATTGCCAGTCTACATTTTATATCCTCTCTACTTCGACCATCATCAGTTATTTTGCTCCCCAAACAGCCAAACTCCTTTACTACTTTAAGTGTCTCATTTCCTAATCTAATTTGCCTCAGCATCACCCGACTTAATTAGACTACATTCCACTATCCTCGTTTAGCTTTTGTTGATGTTCATCTTATATCCTCCTTTCAAGACACTGTCCATTCCATTCAACTGCTCTTCCAAGTCCTTTGCTGTCTCTGACAGAATTACAATGTCATCGGCGAACGTCAAAGTTTTTATTTCTTCTCCATGAATTTTAATACCTACTCCGAATTTTTCTTTTGTTTCCTTTACTGCTTGCTCAATATACAGATTGAACAACATCGGGGAGAGGCTACAACCCTGTCTTATTCCCTTCCCAACCACTGCTTCCCTTTCATGTCCCTCGACTCTTATAACTGCCATCTGGTTTCTGTACAAATTGTAAATAGCCTTTCGCTCCCTGTATTTTGCCCCTGCCACCTTTAGAATTTGAAAGAGAGTATTCCAGTCAACATTGTCAAAAGCTTTCTCTAAGTCTACAAATGCTAGAAACGTAGGTCTGCCTTTCCTTACTCTTTCTTCTAAGATAAGTCGTAAGGTCAGTATTGCCTCACGTGTTCCAGTGTTTCTACGGAATCCAAACTGATCTTCCCCGAGGTTGGCTTCTACTAGTTTTTCCATTCGTCTGTAAAGAATTCGTGTTAGTATTTTGCAGCTGTGACTTATTAAACTGATAGTTCGGTAATTTTCACATCTGTCAACACCTGCTTTCTTTGGGATTGGAATTATTATATTCTTCTTGAAGTCTGAGGGTATTTCGCCTGTTTCATACATCTTGCTCACCAGATGGTATAGTTTTGTCAGGACTGGCTCTCCCAAGGCCGTCAGTAGTTCCAATGGGATGTTGTCTACTCCGGGAGCCTTGTTTCGACTCAGGTCTTTCAGTGCTCTGTCAAACTCTTCATCTACATCCTCTTCCATTTCCATAATATTGTCCTCAAGTACATCGCCCTTGTATAGACCCTCTATATACTCCTTCCACCTTTCTGCTTTCCCTTCTTTGCTTAGAACTGGGTTTCCATCTAAGCTCTTGATATTCATACAAGTCGTTCTCTTATCTCCAAAGGTCTCTTTAATTTTCCTGTAGGCAGTATCTATCTTACCCTTAGTGAGATAGGCCTCTACATCCTTACATTTGTCCTCTAGCCATCCCTGCTTAGCCATTTTGCACTTCCTGTCGATCTCATTTTTGAGACGTTTGAATTCCTTTTTGCCTGCTTCATTTACTGCATTTTTATATTTTCTTCTTTCATCAATTAAATTCAATATTTCTTCTGTTACCCAAGGATTTCTACTAGCCCTCGTCTTTTTACCTACTTGATCCTCTGCTGCCTTCGCTACTTCATCCCTCAAAGCTACCCATTCTTCTTCTACTGTATTTCTTTCCCCCATTCCTGTCAATTGTTCCCTTATGCTCTCCCTGAAACTCTGTACAACCTCTGGTTCTTTCAGTTTATCCAGGTCCCATCTCCTTAAATTCCCACCTTTTTGCAGTTTCTTCAGTTTTAATCTACAGCTCATAACCAATAGATTGTTGTCAGAGTCCACATCTACCCCTGGAAATGTCTTACAATTTAAAACCTGGTTCCTAAATCTCTGTCTTACCATTATATAATCTATCTGATACCTTTTAGTATCTCCAGGGTTCTTCCATGTATACAACCTTCTTTCTTGATTCTTAAACCAAGTGTTAGCTATGATTATGTTGTGCTCTGTGCAAAATTCTACCAGGCGGCTTCCTCTTTCATTTCTTAGCCCCAATCCATATTCACCTACTATGTTTCCTTCTCCCCCTTTTCCTACACTCGAATTCCAGTCACCCATGACTATTAAATTTTCGTCTCCCTTCACTATCTGAATAATTTCTTTTATCTCATCATACATTTCTTCAATTTCTTCGTCATCTGCAGAGCTAGTTGTCATATAAACTTGTACTACTGTAGCAGGTGTGGGCTTCGTATCTATCTTGGCCACAACAATACGTTCGCTGTGCTATTTGTAGTAGCTTCCCCGTACACCTATTGTTTTATTCATTATTAAACCTACTCCTGCATTACCCCTATTTGATTTTGTGTTTATAACCCTGTAGTCACCTGACCAGAAGTGTTGTTCCTCCTACCACCGAACTTCACTAATTCCCACTATATCTAACTTCAACCTATCCATTTCCCTTTTTAAATTTTCTAACCTACCTGCCAGATTAAGGGATCTGACATTGCACGCTCCGATCCGTAGAACGCCAGTTTTCTTTCTCGTGATAGCGACATCCTCTTGAGTAGTCCCCGCCCGGAGATCCGAATGGGGGACTATTTTACCTCCGGAATATTTTACCCAAGAGGACGCCATCATCATTTAATCATACAGTAAAGCTGCATGCCCTCGGGAAAAATTACGGCTGTAGTTTCCCCTTGCTTTCAGCCGTTCGCAGTACCAGCACAGCAAGGCCGTTTTGGTTATTGTTACAAGGCCAGATCAGTCAATCATCCAGACTGTTGCCCTTGCAACTACTGAAAAGGCTGCTGCCCCTCTTCAGGAACCACACGTTTGTCTGGCCTCTCAACAGATACCCCTCCGTTGTGGTTGCACCTACGGTACGGCTATCTGTATCGCTGAGGCACGCAAGCCTCCCCACCAACGGCAAGATCCATGGTTCATGGGGGGGTGCAGGATGAGCTATTGGAGTGTAATCTGACTTAAAGGGCCATCATAGTCTGCGTTAAACTACATCAAAAATAGCACATTTAACACAGTAGTTTCAATGACAGACTTTTGACAACGTTACTGCTCACACACATTCAACATGTTTCTACTACACATATAGTATGTAGATTTGTTTTGTCAAAAGACTATTGGTAAATTAAAAGTAACGTTACTGATGACTTCCCTCAAGAATTCAGAATGTGAGGGGACAAGAAAAGAGACAGTAAATAAAAACATCAAGATCTCAGTGTTGTGACGGGGGCAGGGGCTATGTATTGAGTATTATAACACCCAAATCATAGCAGCTGTATCTCCAGTTAATTATACAGTTCTTAAAATATTTAACTGCAACAACGATCACAATGCACGCAATAGTTATTCCACTAAACCGTGACCAAGTTCGTAATCTGCGCGGAGTTTCAGAAACACTTTCGTTAATGCACGGACTGCCGTATTCTTGGAACTTCAGTACTGCGATAGCACTTTCGTTTGCGTCGTACTCTCCGCGCTTCGCCGACATTCTGAGAAGTGGGGAACTCGACTGACGTGATGCGCAACCACTTGTAGCAAGGGCCAGATCCGAAGCATAGGATGCAGTGGTAACTCAGCTGCGGATTCATGGCGTTTACTCTTCCCATTCGAAAACTTAATCGAGCTGAAATCTTAATGCTCATCGACTTCGACTAAACAGTTGAGTCGACGGAACAACTGATTGTATGCCCTGGGACTTACGAGCATGTAACCGCAACTGTTCAAATAAGTACAATAAGATTCGCACTCGTCAGCTAATGGTACGCAAACATTCTGAAATTGTAAGGCCATGGAACACACTGACTGTGTCTAAACTGAAATAAACATTGATTCAAACCAATATTGTTACTCTCTTGAACCTGAAACGACGCAACTCATTTAACGAAGAAAAATCCAGTGTATGCTCCTGTCTATACGATCACGTAATTGACACTGTTCAAATAAGCTCAGTAAGAATCGTACTAGTCAGCTAATTCCACACAAACATTTTGTTGTTTTTTACAATAACCAGCGCAAATATCGCGATCCTACGCATTCAGTTATCAACATTCGGCGATGTGCCAATGAAGTAACTAACCTTCTTCCAAAATAGAACCTTCTCAAGTAGTTAAGCCATGGAAACCAATGACTGTATCAAATCCGAAATAGACGTAGAGCCAGAGCGAGATTTCTATGGCATTTTAACCGAAAACGGCTCATTTCTGTCAGCGAACTATAGAATTATTGATTATTCTCATTCCGGTTTGGCATTCTCATCCGTAAATGTGTGCACTACAAAATTTTGTTATCGTCTAAGAACTAATGATAGTAAGGCGTTCGAACATCTTGGCGCTTACTCCAGTGAAGTAGTCAGCCAAGGTACTTTCTGGAATGCTGGCCATCGGATTTGCCAGATCCAATCCCCACATCGAGAAACGATCACTGCGTCTGTCTCTCGTGCTGAGTCGAACATTGGGTACTGCTCTCATGACATATCATCGGGTATGACAATGGACTTCATCTACGAAGGCAGCAGTATTAAACAATATTCTACATCTCTTTCTGGAACAAATTACAGTGCAATTTGTACATTTGGTCCAGTAATATTCTATGGATCAGTACAGCACTATCCGAAGATGTAGGGCTACGGCCAAATGCCAAACGGAGTAATAGAGGTTCTTGTTTTTTATGCTAGTTTCAGATATTCCATTATGTATCTGCTAGATAGTATGGACCTAGGAAATGTTCCAAGCACCGTTTCTGATTAAAACATATCTTTTTCCTGGGATATTTGCCGTCCTTTTACTATTACCAGTCATTTTAGTTTCTTTTACATTTCGGTAATGCTGTCCCGTGATTCAAACAAACCTGTGACCATTAATGTTGCTCTTTTTTGTATACACTCAGAATACTACATTTGTTCAATTTGATATTGGTCCTATACGCTTGACAAAAATTCTGTTAGATGGGTTCTACGAGTGTTTTCGAAGCAGTCTTCTACGAAGTCCCAATGCATTTTCCTAGTATTTTATCGATCAACCCAAGTCTATCAACTTATTTACCTACGATAGAACCTAAGTAATCATTCTATTCCACATCCTAATAAATTTGAACAACGAAACTGTCTCCAAATATGACAGAAAATCCAAAGAGATCCTATTCATATATGATGTATACAAGCCGCAAATCGCATTCATTGCATGGTAGCAATGATAATGTTGCCGAAGACAGCGCCAGCACCGCTAAGGCGGATTTACTAAGCACGATTTTTCGAATTTTTTACAGCAAAGAAGAAGCCATAAATATTCTAGTTCGAATAAAGATCAGCGACCATCACGGGTAACGTAGAAGTAGCTTTCTTCGTTCTAAAGAATCAACTTCAGTCATTCAACAAGAGCAAGTCTTCCAATCCACATTACATGCCAGTTATGTTCCTTTCAGAGTATCTTGATGAAATAGTTCCATTTGGATCAGTCGTATAGAACCACGCGGACAACGAAAGATCTTTACATAAAGACTATAAAGCTGCACAAGCTACACCAGTATACAAGAAAGGAAATAGATGAAATCCTTTGCATTATAGACCCATGTCACTGATCGATTTTCAGTAGAATTTTGGATCATACATTGTGTTTGAACATCACGAAATACCTCGAAGGAAACGATCTATTGACACAAAGGCGATATAGACCCAAAAAAAAAAAAAAAAAAAAAAAAAACATTCAGGTGAAACACACCTGGCTCTTTATTCGCACAAAGTAATGAGTGCTATCAGCATTCCTTATTTTTTGATTTACAGAAGGTAATGACATCGCTTATCACAAGCAGCTTCTAATCAAATTGCTTGCCTATTCGTTATAGTCTCAGCTGTGTGACTATTCGTGATTTCTTGTCACAGAGGTCACACTTCGTTGTAACTGACAAAAATCGTACTGTGAAACAGAAGTGATATCTGGCGTCCGCTACGAAGTGCTATCGAAATTTACCCTAAACAACAGAAAGTGTCAAGTCCTCCACGTAAGTTCTAAAAAATTCCTGTACAGTTCGGTTTCACGCTAAATAACACAAATGTAAAGATTTTAGATTTAACTAAATGCTTCGTGATTACCAACTTAAGTTAGAACTTACACTAGGAAATTGTTGTGAGGAAGGCAAATCAAAGACTGCGTTTTATAGGCTGAACACTTAGAACTTGCAATGAATCTAATGAAAATGCTGCCTACGCTAATCTCGTCTGTCCTCCTCTACTGCACTTCTGTGCCGTATGGAATCTATACCAGATAAGATTGACGGAGGAAATCGAAAAAGTTCAGAGATGAAGAGTTCGTTTTGGATTGCCACGAAATATGGGGTGATGGCATGTCAGATTACGGTGTGGTCAGCTGTTGCCTCCGAATTCGAAGAATGGCCAAGCATTCACAATATCTCTATACTTCGCTAGAAGATCATCAGTATGACACTCATCGAAGCGTTGCGGTGATCAAACACTGGTACTCAATTTGAGATCCAAGAGTTGTTCATTAGAAAGTCAAGGTTTGTGTGTCACTCGTGAGAAATATATGTACAACATTACAAATATACAGCCAGAGCGCGATTGTGATTTCTGTACATCAACATCCTGAAGCTAATCTGTATCAAATACAAGAAAAACATAATAGGAAAACAACCGTTAATTCACTCCTTACGTAATGAAGTTCATCATCATATGTCTGGATTTGGGAATATCCTGTGCGGACTAATGTTTCGTCCATTTTGTTACTGTGCTTGTACTTCGTAATATACAATATGTTATACTGCAACGCTTAAAACATTGCTCAGATACATGCATATTTTAAGCAGAATTACTCTCCTTTATTACAGAACTGCTTCCAGACGTGCATAACAAAAATGTTGTTACTTTAACACTTAGCTGTACTGCACATAACGATAAATTGGAAAATAGTGCAAGAAGAAGCGAGCCCTTACACTTAAAATTTAGTAACAACTATAAGACTAACTTACAGCAAACAAAAGGTCTAATAGAGTATACACTGCGTAACAAAGAAAGTCTTAATTTCGCATATCTTGTATAGACAATTATCACTTGCTTTTATTTCAGTCTCAACATCTAGATAAAATATTCTTAAAGCGCATGTTTCTCAATTTCATTAGGTTGACGCTGCCATGTATTTGTCTTGTTGAAAAGAGGCTGCCCATCGACAATCCGATGCGCAGATGTGGAAATTTCTGTGCCAGATCTACGATTACTTTTGTACAAAAGAGATTTCGTATGGGCATTACTGTGTCTTGCCTAACATTCACTTCGGTAAACGTCCTATGAAATAAATTTCAAAAATATCACGTCACACCGGTGTAACATGAACAACATATGTGGCAGCTTAATAATTATAAAAACAATGTACCAAAAAAGGTTTTCTTGTATACGTTGAATTTTTAAACGTAAGACTGCTTTCACTTTTGGAAAGCAGACAACCTAGGGTCTAACAACTGAATAGAAACAATGATGCCATCACGTTAGTCTCAATCAACTATAAATTAGGAAGTTTGCTACGCGCTTATTTGCACATAATATAAGTAACAAATAGTCAATAATTTCCTAAGTTTTGTACTTACCAAAAGAATAAGCACCCGTATATTTGTAGTGGCCACTGCCTCTGATCTCCTCCTCGTCCAAGCGACTGCTGTCGACTGAGTAGCGCTGTGGAACGCCTTCAAACAACTCCACCCCTACCCCACCCTATCCACAAGCTGCAGACTCAGCCTTGCGTCTACCGTACGCTGATTCACTGAATACCGAGAAGAGGCATGTGTGTCACTAGCGTTAGAACGCTAAATTCCTTCCGCTCAGACCCTCAGATAACAAGAAGGAGCACCTATTTTCGAATGACTCAACACTAGAGAATTTCCCTCCAGAGACTATGTAATCTCGAATATAATAATTCTGTCACTCGACCGCGAAAACCAAATGAGTGTCTGAATCTGAACTACACTGACGGCCTACTTTTCGTTCTCCCTACTGACACCAGATGATGTTTTATGCTAAAGTGAAATGATATGGCGGAGAACTATAGCACAGGACAGCTAGTTCAGAGGAGCAAATTTAAAATCCCAGTCCAGCCATACTGATTTAAGGTTTCGTTGTTTCCCTAAATCTCTTTAGGCGAATACATGGAGGGTTCATTCAAAATGACCAGTGCAAATTTCCACTACATTCTTGTATAACTGAACTGTTGCTTATGGGTCAATCATGGAAATTTGCTCCACCAAAGAGTAGTGAGTGGTAAGGACTGTTCGTGACGTTGGAGGGACATTTTATTTACTTTGAACAGGACTGTTGTAAGACGCCTACTCCTCTATTCGTATCTATCGTTGCCAAGTTTCTCTCTAAAACCAGCTGTCTTGATATAACCACAGTGATCGGACCACTGTTAATGCTGCACAGCTTAGATTTGGCATCCTACTCCCAAGGAACACGCATTTGAAGACAAAAATGAGACTGTATGTCTACCGGTACATGCCCTACCAAAATCACAACACCTGCCATTAAAAATCTTCAAACTCGGTTAGTTTTAATAGATATGAAAAGAATGCGAAAGGAAACACTATCTTAATAGAAACAAAAGGTTTATTTTCTCTACAACGAGGCACAGTACACGTTCCTAACGTTTCTACCCACACCTACGGAGTTCACTCTTTTTTTGACTTATCATTTATTACCTTTATGAGATAACCATTGCTTCTAACGGTCTTTGCTATCAACTCGCTGCTAATATTGAAGAGTTCTCAATACCGTCCATGAAAACTGCAACATTTAACTGATTTATCGAGCTTCTCACGGAACGCGGACATGAATCGTTCCACCACGTCTGACAAACAGTCACAACTCCCCACTACACATTGCCTTCCGAGCCGTCCGTCACGGCTGGCGCCGGACGAAACTTCTCGATCACTAAGGATTCCCCTGGCGGCAGTGCTGCTGTACTAGGCCGCTACGTGTAAGGTACAGATGTAAATACTCAATAGCGACTATATCTGTATCCTTACGTCCCCCAACTTAAAAGTTTTCAAGATATATTTTGAAAAAAAAAGAAGGAAAATAATCCCCCCCAAGGGAATGGAATGGAAGAAAATTCCCCTTACACAAAGTCTGAGGAAAATTACTACAATGATATCATCAATCAATTTCAAGAAATTCGAAAAATCATCCCATTTCACATAATTCAAAACCCAAAAAAAATCACAATAGTCCGTAAAAGCAAATATCAGAAACAATGTCCAATCTATATGGTGATTCAAACAGCGAACAAGGTAAAATTCCTCATGTACAGGAATATTATTTACAAATACAAGCGAATGGAATTAAATGCATTAAATTTTATTTTCAAAATTGCGAAGTAATTGCATTACATTTAGTCATTTATTTGACAGTTAACTAAACTATCAAACTGTATCTTAATGAAACACGTTACTCGTAGAAATTAGAAGCAGTTTATGTCTCAAAAATTTAAATTAGGCGAATATTTGATTTAGCTTAATATGGCAGTTATTTTTATTTCATTTATACATTTTCAATAAATTGAACGTTATTACTTTTTGCTGTAGACATTTGCATTAAACAACTAAGATATACAGGGTGATCAAAAGGTCAGTATAAATTTGAAAACTTAATTAACCATGGAATAATGTAGATAAAGAGGTAAAAATTGACACACATGCTTGGAATGACATGGGGTTTTATTACAACAAAAAAAAAAACAAAGTTCACAAAATGTCCGACAGATGGCGCTGGACAGCAAAACGTCAGTAACTGCTACCGTGACGGGTGAGAGGTACGCCGATATGTTACAGAAGCGCATCATCCCCAGCCTGGCTGATAAACACCTGCTGGAACGTACGATGTTTATGCAGGATGGCGCTCCACCCCATATTGGGGTCACCTGAAGTCGCATGTGTATCGTGATCGACCGACATCTCTAGGGATGCTGAAAGACAACATCCGACTCCAATGCCTCACCATAACTCCGGACATGCTTTACAGTGCTGTTCACAACATTATTCCTCGACTACAGCTATTGTTGAGGAATGATGGTGGACATATTGAGCATTTCCTGTAAAGAACATCATCTTTGCTTTTTCCTACTTTGTTATGCTAATTATTGCTATTCTGATCAGATGAAGCGCCATCTGTCGGAAATTTTTGAACTTTTGTTTTTTTGGTTCTAATAAAACCCCATGTCATACCAAGCATGTGTGTCAATTTGTACCTCTCTATCTACATTATTCCGTGATTTATTCAGTTTTCAACATTATACTGACTTTTTGATCACCCAGTATATTTGTGGTTTTCCCCATAACCATCCTTTCTTTTTCTTATCACTTCGCACTGGGTTTTAATTGACTCATTGGGGTCCTGCGCACGTTTCACAACGTGGTATCACCTCCGTCGATGTCCACCTCCGCCGATGTCGTGCTCGTGGACGAGTAAAGTGGTAGCAGCCAGGCAGCTATCAGCTGCACTCTGCTCGGCTGACTGTGGCATTGGCCGTAGTCTCCCCTCCAGTCTCTGCTGAACGCTGACCCTGCTCTCTACCGAGGCTCGCAAAACAGAGGCTGCTGGGTAGCAGGGAGCCAGCTGAGCTTGTCATCATTCAGGTTGTCACACTGCCCATGCCTCCCGGCGACGACTCTACAACTAGCTGCTTTGTGAATTATATTCTGTCGTGTTATTTATGTAAATGAGGTAGATAAAGATGATCATTTGTGCGAAAACAGTCTCGCTTATTTGGCGTGTATTACAACTGCTGCAATATTAGAAAGTTCGGTTTTGTTTTATCTTGCAGACAGTGTGTTCATGTAGCAAAACGTTTGACGAACTTTGATGAGGTAATAGATTGTTTCGCAAAAAGGAAAGCTCACCGTCTAAAGTTGTAACAAGATTAGAGAGAAAAAATGCTGGGACCAAAGGATTGCTACGGTACCAGGTTCGAATCCTGCCTCGGGCATGGATGTGTGTGATGTCCCTAGGTTAGTTAGGTTTCAGTAGTTCTAAGTTCTAGGGGACTGATGACCTCAGACGTTGAGTCCCATAGTGCTCAGAGCCACTTGAGCCATTTGAACCTAAGGATTGAAGAAATGTGTACTGTTTTGCATCTCACTTGCCTTTACTGGTTCGATGTTTCCTCTACTTAATTTTATGTCACGCAAAAGAGAACGTTATTACTAACAAGCAATAAAAAGTGCAAATTTTCTGAAGAGTTCTTATTCTCCCGTTACAAATAATCGCACCCAGTGTTAATTGTGAGTTTTTTAAGCCAAAATCGGGAGGCTACTGAGAAAATCGAACATAAATACCGTCTTCCGAACGCCGCCGAAGACGAAAGAGATGCTGGGCTCAGCTAAAGACCCACTCAAACTCAACACACCTGGCATATATACACTACTGGCCATTAAAATTGCTACACCACGAAGATGACGTGCTACAGATTCGAAATTTAACCGACAGGAAGAAGATCTTGTGATATGCAAATGATTAGCTTCTCAGAGCATTCACACAAGGTTGGCACCGGTGGCGACGCCTACAACGTGCTGCTCATACACAACAGCAGTTGACCGGCGTTGCCTGGTGAAACGTTGTTGTGATGCCTCGTGTAAGGAGGAGAAATGCGTACCATCACGTTTCCGACTTTGATAAAGGTCGGATTGTAGCCTATCGCGATTGTGGTTTATCGTATCGCGACACTGCTGCTCGCTTTGGTGAAGATCCAATGACTGCTGGCAGAATATGGAATCGGTGGGTTCAGTAGGGTAATACAGAACGCCGTGCTGGATCCCAACGGCCTTGCATCACTAGCAGCCGAGATGACAGGCATCTTATCCGCATGGCTGTAACGGATCGTGCAGTCACGTCTCGATCCCTGAGTCAACAGATGGGGACGTTTGCAAGATAACTACCACCAGCACGAACAGTTCGACGACGTTTGCAGCAGCATGGACTATCAGCTCGGAGACCATGGCTGCGGTTACCCTTGACGCTGCATCACAGACAGGAGCGCCTGCGATGGTGTACTCAACGACGAACCTGGGTGCACGGAATGGCAAAACGTCATTTTTTCGGACGAATCCAGGTTCTGTTTACAGCATCATGATGGTCGCATCCGTGTTTGGCGACATCGTGGTGAATGCACATTGGAAGCGTGTATTCGTCATCGCCATACTGGCGTATCACCCGGCGTGATGGTATGGGGTGCCACTGGTTACACGTCTCGGTCACCTCTTGTTCGCATTGACGGCACTTTGAACAGTGGACGTTACATTTCAGATGTGTTACAAACCGTGGCTCTAGCCTTCATTCGATCCCTGCGAAACCCTACATTTCAGCAGGATAATGCACGACCGCATGTTGCAGGTCCTGTACGGGCCTTTCTGGATACAGAAAATGTTCGACTGCTGCCCAGGCAAGCACATTCTCCAGATCTCTCACCAATTGAAAACGTCTCGTCAATGGTGGCCGAGCAACTGGCTCGTCACAATACGCCAGTCACTATTCTTGATGAACTGTGGTATCGTGTTGAAGCTGCATGGGCAGCTGTACCTGTACACGCCATCCAAGCTCTGTTTGACTCAATGAACAGGCGTATCAAGGCCGTTATTACGGGCAGAGGTGGTTGTTCTGGGTACTGATTTCTCAGGATCTATGCACCCAAGTTGCGTGAAAATGTAATCACATGTCAGTTCTAGTATAATATATTTGTCCAATGGATACCCGTTTATCATCTGCATTTCTGCTTGGTGTAGCAATTTTAATGGCCAGTAGTGTAGCACTGCCAGGGAATGTGGTGTACAGTACATTGGACAAACTCAGCGCTGCGTATCGAAAAGGTGCGAGGAACATATCAGACACGGCCGACTTGGACAGACAGAGAAATCTGCTATAGCTGAACGTAGTATCAAAGAAAACCACACCTTTGATTTCGAGAACACCAGGGTGCTGTGCCGAGCCGGGAGCTATTGGGACAGCGTCATTAAAGAATCGATAGAAATACGGGTCCACGAGAATCTTGCGAACAGGGACGAAGGTTATCAACTTAGCGCGGCCTGGAATCCAGCATTGGCCGCAATACGCCGTGAACGCACCAAGAACCGTCCAGCTCGCGAGACGCGAGGGGAATGCTCTGACGGAGACACGAACGGCGCACCCCCTTCCCCCTCCACTCCGCCCGCCGGTCCCCTGGACCCAGCCTCCCGCGGCCGGGTGGCGAGGGACATGTTGCACGTATAAAGGGACCGGCATCAAAAGAGTCTCGTCACTTTGCCAGAAGATGATGAGTATGTCACTCGTCGAAACGTCGCAGTTTGAAGACACCGCCACCCGGCAGGAAGCCCGAGAACTCTTCAGCAACGTGTATTTCGACGGATGTAGCTGATTTCAGAAGTATCAAGCTATCTGTTTACCTCAGAATGAACAAATAGTGTTTTTCTAAAGCTAGCATCTGCGTCCACTTTTCCAGCCACTTGCAAACAAACGTAGGATGTTCATCTCAGATTTTTTTTCTGCCCGACAGATGGGATCTGTTGCTCACACACCTGCAGCAAGTCTGCTTGAAGGAAAAAGAAGGCAAGTTAGTTGCTGGTATAGCATTCTGACTTCCTATTGGCCCTCTGCAAAATAGAGGGTGGAGTCTAAAGGTATATAAAGCCCAACTCCCACTACACTCGTCATCAGTCTTTGACAGTGCCTAGTTTTGTCCATGTGATTCCTACAGTGTGAAACGATCAGCCAGCAGTGATGCCAGCGGTAGTAGTGGTTGGAAATGGCCAAGCTTCTGCCAATTGCTATGCAAGTGTTCACAAAAAAATTTTGAGTTCAGATTGCTACAGATATAAAATTTCGTACAAAGTATTCAAATTTATCGAAATTGTGATACATTTTCGTAGCAAGTGGTTATAAATGTTCTTCTTTTCTTGCTATTGCAGCATTCATTCCCAAAATTTTGGCTGAGTTATCTGGAAGCAGAAAGTCGCCAGCAAGTGGAAGACGTTGTGCTAACATCATGTAAACTTAAAACTCTGTGCGTGATAGTTTACATGTTCACAAAACATCTCTTAAGGTATTCAAATCGTAACAAGTGCTTATAATATTTCTACTGTTGTTCTAGCATTAGAGCAGCAGCAGCTGGAAGTTGAAAAGCTCCAGCAAGTGGAAGAGTTTGTGCTACCATCATGTAAGTACATCTCCAAATTCTGTGTGATAGTTTACATGTTCATAAAACAGCTGTTGATGTATTCAGATCGTAATATGTGTTTATAAAATGTTTGATCGCGCTTTTGCAACATTAGAGCGGCAGTTGACGGACATTGGGCGGCTGCTGGAGGCCGAAATGCAGCAAGAACGTAAGTACATTTGTAGTGAATTGCTGTTAGACTTTTTTTTCATTGTATACAGTTGTGATAGGCATATCTTACTCATTGTTGTAGATGTTGCTATAGATCAAGAGGAGTATGAGATTCTAGTAGGGGTATACATCGAGAATGATGACCAGGAGTCATCACTTCCATCTGGTATGAACTTCTTATTTTTATTTTTTCGTAGTTATGTATAATCAGTATCTCTCTGCAAGCTGAATTCAGTACAGATTTGTTGTTGTTTTTTCTTAATATCAATATCTTGTTGTAGACTACTTAGATAAGGTGGATAGGTGGCTACACAACAACACTTCCGGCGATAGTAGACCACCGGAATGGGAGTGTGAGATGGCTACTGAAAGGCAGAGCGACCTCTCCCTTCTGGAAGAGGAGGTGGAGACATTGGAATGGGTGGAAGAACTAGCAGAAAGATCGACTGAACTGCTCAAGTCTGGGACACAGAGTGTAAAAGGCGATTATCACATGATCGTCATCATTACAGCATATTATTATTCTGCAATGCTGATGTACTTCATTGGTGTTGTTTGTTTACAGCATATATTTAAAAAATATTGAGCATTGTACTTAATTTTGTTCCATTATTCGTATGTTACAGAGGTGCCACCAACACCGCCACAACAACGGCTTGCTGTGGCACCTGGAACAGGAATGCTAAAGCATTACGTGTAAGCTTGAATTCGACTGTGAGACTACCATCTTTTTTTTATGATCCATCCAAATATATATGAAACTCTTGTATGGAAGAGCTAACGAATGTTGGTGCTGGATGGCGATCCTAATTTCATTGTTCTTAAATGTCGATGAAGCATAAGGTTTACGCGAGAAGTATTCCTGGCGTATGATTATCTAAAGCTCTATTCCCTCGACGCCATGTGACCCTCTCTACGAGATACATATCTGGTTCCGAGCTCTTCCGTAGCTCTTCTGTCTAAAACCATCCCGTCATTTCAGCACCATTGCTTTCCTTTAAGAGGTAGGTTCTACGATTCGTTCTCTGCATTTTCGACCCTGTGAATATCTCGATTGACCAGTTTGGCATGTATTACTTGTCAATGTCCGTCTTGTGTTTTGAAATACGTACTTAATCACCTACATTAAATTGCTGTCTGCGCGAAATTATTATTTCGATACGATTCTATACTATATCTAGAAGTCTACTAACATGAACATCGAACAGTCTCATTTATATTGTGCGATGTTTGTTTTGATTATACTGTGCAATTATTTAAGGGAGGGTATCGGTTCCATTGTGTGAGTCACGAAGATTGTATTGCATCGATATTTGGGTTTTCACTGTTCTGTTCAGACATTCCACAATACTCGCCTTCAGGTTCAAAAAATTTGTGTGAATTCCTAATGGACCAAACTGTTGAGGTCATCGGTCCCTAGAATTACACACTATTTAAATTGACTTATAATAAGAACTACACACGCACCCATGCCCGAGGGAAGACTCGAACCTCCGGCGCGAGGGACGTGCAATCCGTGACATGGCGCCTCTAACCGGGAGTTCACTCCGTGTGGCCGCCTTCAGGTGGGTGAACCTCGAGTAGTCACATATTCCATACCGCTCCATCACAGTCTTGAAATATCTATTGTGAAACTCGCCGCCGTGATCTGTTTGAAGGTTGTCTGGGGTTCGATTCGTCTCCGTCTTCAGCAATCCCTCAAACACATGCGCGATATCCTTCCATGTTTTCGCTTTCACGGGTAATGCCCAGGAAGTTTTAGAATAAATATCAATTACCATTAAAATATACTTGAATCAGTTATTCACACGTGAATATTCCCCCATGTCGACAAGATCCGCCTGCTACAGATCGTCCAGACCTTTAATCATAACGTATCTTCCAGGGTATGTTTTGTGTGCTGGTTTGTGTAGTTCTACAGTCTTCATACTTACTACAGTCCCCATACTTATTCGATATTCGATGATAGCTCTCTCTCTCTCTCTCTTTCTCTCTCTAAGCTCAGAAATTATTGAAATGACTTCATTCAAATGGGCTGTACTACCAGCGGCAGCTGATGCCATGAGCAATCGTAGCTGGTCTATTAGCTTATTGGGCTCGTCGTAATATATATATACTGCTGGAATCTATTGCTCACTGTTTTATGCTGAATGTCAATACCCTCACCACTGCTATTTTTTCACCATCCACTTAGGTTTTATAGTGGATTTGAATTTCACATTGCTTCGGCGTTTTGCATTCTTATGCGGATCAGTCAAAAGCAATAGTTCATGATAAATTTCAAGATATTTAGGCGAATAGTTTAAAGCTTTTGTGAGTCTTAGGAAAATAAGGTTCACTAGGCCAGGTGTTTTTTGAAACTGTCTATCACCGATCTGTATTGTTTTTTACATTTAAAGTGGTAGGCTGCGTGCCCAATCTGGCCCAATACGTATGGTTTTTCACCACTGAGATCAAATGTTTTGTCTATCCTAGCGTTGCTGTGACGGTCAATGACATCGGCAATAGCGTCATCGTCGTTGTGGAATTTCACTGGGAGTTCTTCGAGAGATTCAGTAAATGGTTTAAAGGTTTCTTGCTGTGTCTGCTCCTGCTTCAAATGCGCTAACCTCAGCAACCGCAACATCTCGCGAATGGTCTTCCGTGCGCCAATGAATTTATGCTTAGTCGACATCTCGTTGTATACTAATCGGACTTCCGTGCAGCGCGAAGTTTTATATATCTGCTCTTCTTCTTCTTCTTATGCTCCTCCCCCTTCTCTGTAACAGCAAGTTTCCCTTTTCTTAAGTCGCCTACTTTCTTTTCAATTGCGTTAACCCTTTCATACAATGGCCCTTTCTCAATAACGGCTATTTCCCCTTCAGTTAAGCCGTTTACTTTCTTCTCGACTACATTAACCCTCTCATTCAGTGTACTGTTCAGTCTCAGAAGATCCGTAGTTTCTTGCGTACGCCAATAACTTTACGTTCCAGAGTTTGAAGTTTTGCGTCCATGTCCAAGCGAATGTTTTGTCTATGCACATCCATCCTATCAAACTGAACTCCCAGCATGTGCGCGAATTTATCCATGGTGTACTGATGTACTCACCTCTTTGCATGGCTATATATATAGGGACTCCTGGAGGTTTCATCTGTACCTGCCGTCATTCAGTTTTCTTGTTTTAAAACCCATACTGTGAGTGATTCCACCAATCTCCATATATCTTTACAAAATCATTGAACGACGTATCGATTCCTACATTAGCCTGATAAATATGTTTTAAATTCAGATTTTCCTGTTTGAATGCTATAATTAGGTTTGCATTATCCCTCACCAGCTGGTTTGGAATCTGGATTGTCTGACTCAGATAAAATACATCAACAGCCATATGGCGACCGAAACAGAAATATCGCCGAATTTGATCTTGGTTTTCCACAGCAACATGGTCAAATATGAACTCTGTGTCTGGCTTTACTTTTTCTGGTCGAGGGATATCACTGCTCTCACTGAATGTCGTGAATGTCACACCATCTACACTCTGCAATATCTCCTTTAATAGTTGGTATTTGGGCTGAAACAGTGTTTTTCAAAATACACACACATTGTCAAAGTGGACTCCATACCGATGCATTAGCAGCGACATGAGAACATTTGTCTTGCTGCAGTTGGATGGACCTACAATTATTGCACGTATGTTATTGGGAAAGAGTACGCCATTCTTCTTCTGGTCTTCTTGCACACCGCCACAGCTCCAGTCGCTTACAGCAAAGACTGCCATAATACCTGATACTTCAAGTACTGGCGTGCAATGGGTTTTTATAGAAAATAATGAACACTATACCCTTCCATGATACCGACTATGTCAGGTACTGGTATACGATGGACTTTTACAGAGAATTTTGTTCAATGACATACTTTTCTGCTGTTGCATGTTTCCAGTGAAAATACTGGTGGCAGTAGTTTTAGTACTTGCGATATAATGAGAAGTAAGAAATAAAATACATACATGGCTATATATATTTTTATTCAGTAATCAAACGCAGGATGGACTACATCAACTGGATCTTTCTTTATCTTAACACCGATACAAAATGTTCAAATGTTTGGGGATTCCTACGCGACCAAATTGCTGAGGCCATCGGTCCCTAGACTTACACACTACTTAAACTAAGTTAAACTAACTTACGCTAAGGACAACACTCACACCTATGCACGGGGGAGGACTCGAACCTCTGGCGGGCGGGGCCGCACAATCCGTGACATGGTGCCTGAAACAACGCGACCACTACGCGCGGCACACCAGTACAGAATATAGAAAATAATGCCTTCTTGTAAGCACAGAATTCAGCACGTATTTCCCTCAAACTTATTGGCAGTACATTAGTTTTCGCTGGCACCATATTGACCCACTGTTCAAAGTCATCTACATGCACATTGTTCGTACTTAGATCCTCTGTAATGTTTCTACACACAACTTTAAAACAAGGTAACCATCTGTTCAGTCTTTCCAACACAGTGGATAGCACTATCTGTAGACCATACAAGTTTCTAACGGTGGAGTGGTGTACATAAATGGATGTGTCACCTGATTTCACACAGAGTGCAGAGTCATTGTACACTGTTGTAATGGACAGAGTTAACGCAGCACAGCTCAGCTCAGGTGATATACAAGGGTCAACTGCTGCTTGATGTGGGCTTTTGTGCGACACAGTTCATCCCATTCCACCTCCATAAACCGCACTTTAACACTTTAAGCAGCATTCTCTATCTCTAACACAACACACCACTCAGTCTGTGGTTGCTCCTATACCAACATGTAAGCACTTCGGACCACTAGCGGTTAAATTATACACTGAAGTGAACAATAGTGGTGCAAATGGCTTAACTAATATCTTTTATCCACTACATTCTCACTTTTTCTATGCAGTATCACTAGAATATTCTGTGATTATGGAGTCCAGTATCAACCTGCGTCATGCTGATTAGGGTCGCCAGTGCACTTGAGTGAGTCAGGGGCTGGCTGGGTTTCTTCAACTGACAGTGACAGCTGATTGTCGTACTCCATCAAGCTGACCAGGCGCAGAACAGGATCCTAGGATGCTGCCATTGTTGCAGGCTGGGGCACTATGCTGTTGCAGACCCTAACTGGCTGGAGGACGTGACATCCACTGATGAGCAAAGAAGAAAAAGGCGGTGCAAGCAATGATACAATCACAAAGACTCATCTTCCTCATATAACAGTAAACACAGACATTAAGAAGGGGTACTTACTCTTCCGCAGCTTCTTCCTATTCTGCTTCTGCTGCAGCTGGGCGGCGCTGGACGATCTCGGCTGGCACTTCATGCTGACAGACGACTGCAACTGAGGCTGCAGAGCTGCTGGGCCCACCTTATGTCCTCCATGTGTTCGGATGCTCTATTCCTATTAGCTACTGCCAATTTCAAGTGCTTCTGGTTTTATCATTGTGTTGGGGTGAGTGAGGTATTTGGGCTTTCCTTCCAGGAAACCAGTGTTAAAGTCCTGGAAAGTGCACAACCACTTTTAATTTCCGCCAATTTCCGGGTGGGGCGTGGGGTGGGACGTCATCACAGTCCTGGGAGAATTAAATTCCCACCAAAATTGTAAAATCTCACCATTCTTGAAATTCTCGCCAAAATTCGAAATTCCGCCAAATTCGAAATTTCCTCCAATAGAGTAGGTTGGTGAGGTGGAGGGTCAGGGGGCGGGGATCGGAACCCACGTGCTGGCTGAAGAAAAGACATAACGTCATCTGGGGGTGAGGGTGGTTAATTTGATAACAATTTGATATCAAAATTGCACTCGAGCCCCCATCTTCCTACTACACTACTGGCCATTAAAATTGCTACACCACGAAGATGACGTGCTACAGACGCGAAATTTAAACGACAGGAAGAAGATGCTGTGATATGCAAATGATTAGCTTTTCACAGCATTCACACAAGGTTGGCGCCGGTGGCGACACCTACAACGTGCTGACACGAGGAAAGTTTCCAACCGATTTCTCGTACACAAAAAGCAGTTGACCGGCGTTACCTGGTGAAACGTTGTTGTGATGCCTCGTGTAAGGAGGAGAAATGCGTACCATCACTTTTCCGACTTTGATAAAGGTCGGATTGTAGCCTATCGCGATTGCGGTTTATCGTATCGCGACATTGCTGCTCGCGTTGGTCGACATCGAATGACTGTTAGCAGAATATGGAATTGGTGGGTTCAGGAGGGTAATACGGAACGCCGTGCTGGATCCCAACGGCCTCGTATCACTAGCAGTCGAAATGACAGGCATCTTATCCATATGGCTGTAACGGATCGTGCAGTTACGTCTCGATCCCTTAGTCAACAGATGGGGGCGTCTGCAAGACAACAACCATCTGCACGAACAGTTCGACGACGTTTGCAGCAGCATGGACTATCAGCTCGGAGACCATGGCTGCGGTTACCCTTGACAATGCATCACAGACAGGAGCGCCTGCGATGGTGTACTCAACGACGAACCTGGGTGCACGAATGGCAAAACGTCATTTTTTTGGGTGAATCCAGGTTCTGTTTACAGCATCATGATGGTCGCATCCGTGTTTGGTGACATCGCGGCGGACGCACATTGGAAGCGTGTATTCGTCATCGCCATACTGGCGTATCACCCGGCGAGATGATGGTATGGGGTGCCATTGGTTACACGTCTCGGTCACCTCTTGTTCGCCTTGACGGCACTTTGAACAGTGGACGTTACATTTCAGATGTGTTACGACCCGTGGCTCTACCCATCGTTCGATCCATGCGAAACCCTACATTTCAGCGGAATAATGCACGACCGCATGTTGCGGGTCCTGTACGGGTCTTTCTGGATACAGAAAATGTTCGACTGCTGCCCTGGCCAGCACATTCTCCAGATCTCTCACCAATTGAAAACGTCTCGTCAATGGTGGCCGAGCAACTGGCTCGTCACAATACGCCAGTCACTACTCTTGATGAACTGTGGTACCGTGTTGAAGCTGCATGAGCAGCTGTACCTGTCCACGCCATCCAAGCTCTGTTTGACTCAATGCCCAGGCGTATCAAGACCGTTATTACGGCGAGAGGTGGTTGTTCAGGGTACCGATTTCTCAGGATCTAAGCACCCAAATTGCATAAAAACATAATCACATGTCAGTTCTAGTATAATATATTTGTCCAATGAATACCCGTTTATCATCTGCAGTTCTTCTTGGTTAGCAATTTTAATGGCCAGTAGTGTACTTAGGACTACTTGAAATGAGAGAAATTCCTTCTTTGTTAGGTTACTTCATTTTCCTTATAATAGAAGAAAATATTAGTCGTCCCTTTGCTTATAAACATGAAGCCTCGTCCCCCCTCCCCAATTCTGCGATTTCTAAATGAATGATGAGAAACCCGTCCCAAAATATATTTCTAGAACCGCCGTTGCGACTAACTCTTGGTTCACATTTGGTGCAGTTAATGCAAAATTGTCTTGGAAGACAGATTGCGACAGAGAAATAGGTGTTGATTCATTCAGTTTATGAAAAGATTAAAAATATCAAAATGACATTCACACATAACATCGGTTCTTAACCGCTTCCTCTGCAGCAACGGTAAGAACAACTCTGAAACAATCATATTGCAGTGCTGTCTTATTATTGTTCAACAAAAATTTTCTGCTTCTTTAATTTCTATGAGTGTTCACTAAAAAATAAAAATAAACAATGAAGCTCGAGACTTGCTGTATTGTTATGCAACAAAGAGAAACTACACTCGATTTTTTTTTTCCTTAAGTAGCAAGATCATGTGACTGGTTACAAAAAACGCGGTTTAACTGCCCCTCACCTTCAAGTTTTATCGTCGCTTTACAGTTTCACCCCTAGTTGTTTTCAAAGCTAGATAGAATAATAAGTCTCATCACGCGCAATTTTTTCGTTAGTTCAACTCGAGTGGCATGTAAGTAGGACATCACAACACACACCTCCAGCCTCAACGAATGATATTAGTCATGTTTTTCCCCTTCATGGAAAAAGTTTTCAAAGAAAATTAACTTTGTACCTTTCGGTTGCGTGTGTGTTGTGAGTATGAACAGTTGTCTAAAAATGCATAGCAACATTTGATGCCTTTCCGTACCACTTATGTGAGCAGATCTTTTCCGACCTTTGCAGTATTATAACCTTAAAACGAAATCGTCTTAACAATGCATTTGAGAACATCGTTTATCCACTGGATTTCCTTAAAAAAAACTCTGATTTTCAGTTACTATACTTATTGTACTGTATTACAGTAAATGCAGTATTTTCTGTATTACTGTACTGTTACTGTATTACAATAAATTACCAATGGCATCATTTTTCTTGATCTTTTTCTTGTCTGTGGGAATTCTAATTAGTAAATTTTTTAATACCACGTGAAATTTCAGACAGCATTGCAAGGGGCTCCTTAGGTCACTTTCCGAATATATAGGGAGTCTACGTTATCGGAAAATTCGGGAACCACTGCCCTAGGCGTTTGCGAAACTTACTTCTTATTCTCCGGCCTCCGGCTGCCTGCTGTTTGCTGTGGCTGCTCTTGTTCCCACGGTCGGCTGCTTGTGGCGCCGTGGCATCTGCTTTCTGTAACCAAGTTGTTCGGCCTTTCTTCCGCCATTGACTACATTTTTCTGTTTGCACTCGTATTTCGTATCCGTAATTTCCTCTGAAGATAACTACTGGTCGAAAAGTCCTTTCACGCGTCGCCAACTGTAAGATGCCCATTCCCTTACTCGTATCTAACACGGCCGAGTTTCTCTCTTACACCAGCTGTTTTGATATAACCATGTCAATCGAACTACTGTTAGTGCTGCACAGCTTAGCAAGGAACATGCACCTGAAGACTAAAAATGGGACGGTGTGCCTACCGGTACATTCCCTACCAAAATCACCACACTCGCACATTAAAAGTCTTCATACTCAGTTAGTTCTAGAAGATATGAAAAGGATTGAAAGGAGACGCTGACTTCATAGAATTTAAAGGTTTGCCGGCAGGAGTGGCCGAGCGGTTAAAGGCGCTACAGTCTGGAACCGCACGACCGCTACGGTCGCAGGTTCGAATCCTGCCTCGGGCATGGATGTGTGTGATGTCCTTAGGTTAGTTAGCAAAAGTTCCAAATAGACAATATACATGGTATACAAAACACCTGTCTACTATGAAAAACCAAGTTATGTTGTACAATATTTATAGAAAGCTGAAAACCAACCATGCTAAATAAGCCTATGTTAAATCTAGGAATGAGTACAAAAAAGCAATTGTCGAAGCCAAACAAGCACACAATCTCAGAAGTACTGAGAAATCCACCAATAAATGCAAAGAAGCATGGACACTAATAAATAGTGTCGCCAAAGATAAAAGAAGTGACAAAATTAGTATCTCTCCCCATGAATTTATTGAATTTTTTATTAAATCAGTTGAGGAAGTAGGAAGTGCTATAATTAAATCTGAAATCAGCTCATCACAGTTACTGTCAAAAAATGTTGCTAGGTAATCAACAAACACAAGTACCTTCAATTCTTCTGAGGTCTCACCTGGTTTTGTGTTAAGAATAGTGAAGCAGTTAAAATCATCATACAGTGTAGACATATATGACCTGTCTTGTAACATGCTGAAGAAAATAATAGACTGTTTATTGTATAAACAAGTGTACACTGGAGTGTTTTCTCCATGATGAGCTTAAACTGTCTACGGTAGTTCCAGTACATAAAAAAGGAGATAAAAATTCTGTCTCAAGTTAAAGGCCAATATCCATAGTCCCGGTTTTTTCAAAAGTTCTAGAATGCATAACTTACCAACAGTTATCTGTTTACTTTCATTACATAGGGTTAATAAGTGGAACACAGTATGGCTTTAGGAAAAACCTGTCAACCATTGATGCCATAGACAATGTTGTTAAATACATCCATCAAGTATTTGAAGATAAATGCTTTGCTCAAGTGACTTTTTGTGACCTAAGGAAAGCCTTTGACTGTGTAGAACATACACTACTACTCGAAAAAATGGATTTTTATAGTGTTAAAAGTAACAGCCTTAAGCTATTAACATCATATTTACAAAACTGTAAGCATGCCGTCTGTGTTGGGAAAGAAATGTACAGTATAGAACAAGTTAAGTTGGGTGTTCCTTAGGGATCCATGCTGGGCCCTTTCCTTTTCCTAACAATGATAAATGACCTGCCATCATTATTAAATCTAGAACAGTACTCTATGCTGATGATACAACGTTTCTGAACAGCAGTAATGATCTTAATAGCCTCAAAACATGTGTTCAGGAGACAACTGAGCAAGTTTCACTCTATTTTAAAGCAACATATGGTATTTAGTTTAAAAGACAAGTTTCCATCAGATTATCCTAGTTGTGTTAAAGTTTTGGGGGTATATTTGGATGATAAACTTTCTTGGAATCCACATATTAATTATATTAGTGGTAAATTGTCTAGGGGAATGTATTTGTTAAGGTGACTAATGCACTGTGTACCTAAAAATTATGTTAGAGTATCTTACTACTCATTTCTCCAAAGCATCATATCCTGTGGTATCATTTTATGGGGAAACTCCACTTGTGTGCATGATATAGTATTGCTGCAAAAGAAAGCTATTAGAATAATTACAGGCTCACCATACAAGGCTCATTGTAAACCTTTTTGTACTCAACAAAAAATCATGACAGTAAAAACCTATATATTTATTATGTTTTAATCTACACAAAGAAGAAGTTACTTAAAGTAAAACACAGGGCAAATATACATTATTACAACACTAGGACAAGCTATACCCCCTACCACAGACTGTCAAAATCAGTTAAAAGTTATGAACTTATGGGATATGAATTATTATACATTCTTCCACAAGCTATACAAAATTTACCAGAGCAAAAACACAAACAAACACATTATGACTGGTTAGTTGTAAACCCATTGTACAATATAAAGAATTTCATGACCTGTGATGTTAAACTGTAATGTTAATAACAATTCTGTTCTTTTATAGCATGTACAGTCTTGTATTATGTGAATGACTTTGTCTATTGCTGTAATGGCTTAAAGACAATAAAATTATTATTATTATTATTACTATTATTATTATTATTACATACAGAAGCAGTGTCGGACTTAGCTGGAAACCAAGAGAGTAATGTTCAGGAACTGTATCAGTAAAGCACTCAGTTGATCACGAGTTTGTGATACTGGCTTAGCTAACCCATGGCCATGATCCTTTTGCAACATTTCTTCAAAAGTCTTGAACTGTTGTTTACATGTCCTCGGTTTCTCATCTTTATATCTTTTTGCAACTGTCTCTCACTATCAAACTATCTTCTTCTTTTTATTAGTCCAATAATGATGCTGTCGTAATGCAGTAGCAAATAATCTCACAGCAATCATTAAATATGTGCAGCTGAAAATAGGACTGAGGAAACGAAAGGAAAAATAAGATTTACTACTGTTTTTGCTGGAAAAACATTCAAAAATAAATTAAAGTTATTTACGGTTCTGAAATTATTCCTGAGTGTCAGATATATGATGTTTACGCAAAATTATATTGAAAATATGAAACTCCACTTGCTTGTTGCTGAACATAATGTAATTTTGGTCTCTATTATGCAAACTGTGGTAAGCTTTTTTATGCTACTGATGTTTACAATGTGTTTAAGATGCTGTGAGTGTAACATTAAACATGTTAACAAAATTAACAAATTAACAATAGTCAGGTAATGGACAGTCAAAGTTCTGTGATATGTCTCTGGTTTGTGTTTATGTTCTTCGAATTTTGTTTTAGAGCTCACTGCTTAAGCATGTGGTTGTCTGTCATTCTAGAGCCAAAGTAAGTGCTTTGTTTTGAAAGTGTATCCAAGCATATATCATCCACCCTAAAGCGAGGACCCCAAGTTTGAGTGAATTTGTTTCTATTCCTAAAAGTGTACTTCAGCTTTCTTGTATCATGTGTAATCAAGCACTCGCTGTGATGATGGAACACCAAGGTTTGCTGATATTCAGCTCTGCTCCTCAGCCTTATGCCCATGCAGTTCTCAATAATATTTCTGATGGTGACAGTGGTTTGAGATTGGGAAACTTAAAAATTCTGCCTTTCTGGCAAACTTGACCTCAGTTGTGATTCACTTAGAGAGAGGCTATTTTCCAGCTTCATGGCTCTGTTTCTGATTCCAACAGATTTGCTACAGTTATATACCAGTTGGAAATTAATTTCATTGAACAACTGGATGATATTTTAACAAAACATGTTTTTGGGATGTTTAAGATACTGTTTACAGTGTTTCTTGATGTCACTGAAATCACATCTGAGTTGGATCATGGATAGCGAATTTGGGGCTGTGTTTTCCCCATTAAAAATGCTGCATTTGTTTTGAACTTTGGTGGGGCAGAACTTATATCAGAGCAATCTGTGAAACTTTTAAGGCTGCAGTGATTACTGCAATGTGTTTGTGCAGTACTACCCACTTTCTTTAAACTTTTAGTTGATGACTTAGCAAAGGGTGTGGCTACAGTAGCAATCAGTAGTGCTAGTAATAGTATATCATGCACTGCTTTAAAGAAGGTTATGAAGGATGACACTGAACTGCATATGCCTGGTGAGTGTGGTCCATACACTCAGATTTTGCATAATTATGGATTACAAGAGACCCACCTATGGACACAATGTTCTGTGAATTGGCTAGGCTCGATGCTAAGTTTGACAACAGCAGCAGGATGAGAATAACTAAGGAATATGAACAATCTCCTCTTCAAAGTGAATGGTGTTGGTACAACAGGCATTTTGCCTGAACAGCAAGACAATGTACAGTGCCCTGCAATTTCCCAATGCGGACTTAGGCATGTATACACTGGTGTCCAAAATTAAAGCAACAAACCGCTGTTTCACTGTTCTGTGTCTAATTCAACATATAATAATACAAACTGTCAACAGAAGTCCATATAATCATGTTCAGCACAGAAGGCGGCATTCTGGTCAATGGACAACCATGACAATGATGACATAAGGGTGCCTGCAAAATGGGGTAGAGTTTCCCTGGTAGTACCTTACCCACAATTGATATGTATACCACCACAGATGGTGCAGTGTGGCACAGAGGAAATGCCACTCTGCAGTCTAGAGTCATAGGAAGAATGGATGCAGGACAGTCGCAAACTCATGGGACCCAATGAATTAAGGTGAATGATACTGTTCTTTCTCAGATGTGGTAACAGTTTATGGAGGTTGAAACTGTATCCCATAGATCAGGGGGGGCCAAGCATTTGTGACATCAGAAACAGAGGACCATGATTTGGCTGTAAGGGCATCATGGTATCGCAAATGTTCTTTTCACACATGATTCCCAGTTTGGTCTGTAGAGTAAATCTTGATGAATTCGAATCTGGAGGGAATGTGGAACTCGATTTTGAGAAACAAACATTGTGGAAAAAGACCAATATTTAGGACGATCCCTAATAGTTTGCACAGGGATTATGTTAACCACATGAACACCTCTTCACAAAATTGTATGGGTGAATTGCAAGCTTTAACTTCTGTCAGCTATTGTGACAAGATCTTAGGACATCATGTATAGTTGCTGTGAAGTGGTGTGGTCCCTGACTTTCTACTGATGGACGATAAAGCTTGACCTCATAGAGCATGGGCGAGTGACGTTTTCTTCTAAATGAATGATACTGCACACATCGTGTGGCCTGCTCAATCTCCCAATTAGAATCTCATAGAGCATGTCTGGAATGCACAGGCAGGTGGAATGCATCACGTCAGCTCTCACTGACAACTGTACAAGACTTGCTAGCAGCTCTTCTGGAGGAATGGGTGATATTGGCTCAACATGAGATTGATGGCATCTTTCTCAATGTGTCCTGTCATTGTCATGCTCGTATTGCTACCAGAGGTTGTTTCATCTCATACTGAGACATTAACTGATTGTCAGAATGTGTGCACAAATCTGTTAAGTTGGAAAAAAATAAAGAAAATTTGTGTCTGCCATTGCGCATGTAGCAGTTGTTTACGTTTTGTATTCTTTACATTGTTTCTACATTACTATCACCTGTGTATTCTGTTTTGTGTCAAAATAAATGCAACCTTGCAAAATTCTTTTTGTAGCATTAGTTTTGGACACTATTGTAGATACATGAGCCCATGTAAGAGTTGCACAGCACCTTCCTTGTCTCAAGTGTGGTTCCAGCTATGAGTGGTTCAGAGAGGCTTCTCATCACCAACAGGACACCATGATTATGGTTCTCAGTGGGTATGGGATCTGAGGTTAGTGTGATTCCAAGGAGTGCTTATGATGTGCCCCAGTCTTCTGGTTTGCCAGTATTAACAGAAGTAACCAACTCCCAAATTCAAACATTTGGCAGAAAGATGGGTGACAGTGGATTTGGAACACGACTTTTCTCCAAAATCAGTCCTTTTGGTGGCAGAGGTTATGAGGGCTATCCTAGGTGCCAATTTTCAGTCTTATTTCTCCATAGCACCACACTTATGTAACAGTCAACTGATAACTATTAATTATATTTGTAACTGCAATGGACCATATTATCTGCAATGCTTCCATTACAAAAAACTGTGTCTTCTGTGAAACAGAAAGTTGTCACATGTTGTTTGTCACATTGCAGTGTCATGCAAGAAGAGTTCTCCACACATATTTCATGATTCTGTGGACATAGCTGCATCAGCCATGGAATGTGTGGTGTTGGGACAAAGTGTGTGCAGGTTGTGGTTTTGTATCAACTGGGACAAGAAGAGGCAGACTTGTTTGACAAACACAATGAAATTCTAAGATGACATGTTGTGGCTAAAGAGAAGGGACTTCAAGGTGTACAGGCAGAGATATGTGGCTAGTGGATGGCTGCTGCACCTCCACTGGTGGTCCTGTGCTTTCCCTCACCTCCCTCCTCCAAGGCCATACCAGTGGCCAATGACTTCACACAACTGGCTCTACAAAACTTTGGGGTACTGATGGAACTGAATCATGATCAGAATATGGAAATACTGTCACAAAATATGATTCTTCTGCTGTTTTAAAATTGTCAAGACATGCATGTTCTGTTGTAGGCTTGTTATTGACTGAATGTAGTTGCACTGCCTTAGTAGGTTTTGGAGGTCAGTGACAGAACGTTTTTGTGATGTAACATCGAATTCAGCATTTACATCTCCACCTATCACAATATCATAATGTATCCATCAAGTATCTGTAAGTATATGTAACAGGAGGTCCAGTTTTTCTAAAAACACATTGGTTATACCCTTAGGTGACCGGTACAGGGAGATTACAACTAACTTAAACCTGTCTATTACTATACCAGCAGCTTCAAAGTTTTATTCATCACACAGAAAATCTAGATCTAATCTACTGACTGTGCCGCTAAGTGACATTTCAACATAGATTGCTACACCAACTCTTAAAAGCAATTTTCTGGAGTATAGATTGTAATTATCAAATTTAATAAATATAAGTTCACTCTCACCAGCCACTTAAACAAAATATATCAAACTTATTTTCTAATCCAAAGTCACTGACAATAAATTCTTTATCCCTTTCTCCTTCAATGTTAAGATAACAGATTATAAAATCTAAAATCAAACCTGTCCTTCCTTACAGTTACACTATTTTGGTGAGAGGCTATCAAATCTCTGCCACTATTTATCTTATAGACTTCTTCCCCTTGCTGCCTTCTACTAAAAAATCATTTAGACATAATGGAGGTACAGTTTTCCGTTTACCCGCTACACTTAATACTGCTTCTACTCTTGGAGGTCTGTCCTCTTCTTCTTGTTCTTTATTTGATTGGTCAGATAGGCTTTTAATAATGTTTTCCAACAACAGAGCATGTTCTCTAGTGGCTTTCAGTTCTTTCTGCAGTGATTCGAGTAATATGATTTCACGATTTGCACAGCACATTTCACTTGCTGCCAGACGTCCGTTGCACTTTGGTCCACACGTACATGAAATGTTTTCTTAATTTATTTTCGCGAAGCAATGCGAATGACACCAAATATGCAACACTGAGCAAATTCTAATGCCACTTGATACGATTTTGTCGCTTAACTTGCACCTTATAGATGCTAAATACTCGCAATTAATGGACCGATTTACTACCACATCTATATGCGTCGCCATCTTGTTTACAATGAAAATCTTCAACTTTACCCGCACTCTATTCAGTGGAAAAGCAGCACACTACCAAGAAAAATATCTAAAACACATTTAAGCTGTGTTTTTTGTTAATCTGTGTTAAATATGTGACTAGAAATAGGAATTTGAAATTGACCTTTCCAGAGTGCAATTTTTAGCTTTGTTGATACATCACTGAAGCTAAAATTTGCACAAAACTTCAAACAAATAAAACTATATTATTGAATTTCTTGGATACAATGGGCATCATTATTTATGATTTACACTTTTCCAGTTTATAGTTCTATGATTTTACATCTGACCTTTTTGTAGTAAGATGGCGGAAAGTGTAAACTGGGAGTGTGTTAGCTCTACAAATATAAACGTAAATTGAACGAAAAATGTAGGACATACTTAAAAATCAGTGAATACTGCAATCGTAAATGCATTGTGCATGATATTACAACTCAAGTGCCTTGAAATTCGGTCTAGAAATAGTGAACTACTGGTATGTATATGAAGTCAAATGAAATGGCTCACGAGTGTGATGTGTGCAATGTTCTAGGACACGGAAATACAGCTGTTGAAAGTGAAAATATATCATGTAAAAAAATGTGTAACAGATATTGAACATTTAAAAGTGTATCATAATTATGCAAGCAGCGATTAACACTTTAAAGAATGATCTAACGAAACTTCTAAATGAAAATACCGAAACGTTAGGTTATCTGAAATCGAGTGCACCAATCAAAACAAAACGAACAAAAACTATAAATAGTGAGAAAGAAATGCAGCATGAATGGATCAGAAGCAAAAATACTACAGCGAAGGACTCATGTGCTTGTGTTATGAAGTGCCCTGACAAAACCAACAGCGTTGATACAAATGAAAACTGCAAAAAAAGCGATAGACCAGTGCCCCAAAAATGGTACACAGTGTTAACAAGAGACAGAATGTATTAATTCCCTCTGACAGTCATGGTCGTCACTGTCCAAAAATTATGACCAGTTTTGAAGATCAAAAACACTACAACTCTTCTGGGATAAAAATTAATGCACAGTTAAAGGACGCGGTTTGTAACATAGTCGAAAGAATATACGAAAAATGACAGTGTCATCATTCTAGGTGAGACAAACGACATCCTAAAGAAATTTCAGGCTTTCACATGTGCCTTAATAGATTATTTTCATAAGATAATCCACACAAAAGTTTTCTTATGCACAATTCTATACAGATACGATGTACCAAAACTGAACTACAGCATCTTTGCTGCAAACGAATTCTCAGTGAGGACTGCAAAAAATTATGAGCCTGTAATGGTAATGGACGTCAATATATTCCTCAGTAGAAGCGGTTATACAAAGCATGGACTTCACTTGCGAATGGAAGGCGAAGAGAAATTATGGAGACATTTACAACTAGCAGTAGGTGCCAGTCTGCAAATACCGGCTCTAACATACATACAATGTGAAGACCTTTCAGCAAATATGACAGTGAAAACACAAGAAAAATCAGCAGCAGAAACTAACTCATCCAACTCGATAGTTATGAAAGAAAAATGAGGAGGCGCAAAAAAGAACTGTACTACACCTTCATCACTCTAAGAAGACACAGCGAAACAAAACTGCCATCGACTAAACCAGGCTGTGATACCGGCAAAAGCATCTAACCCAAAAAAAGCAGCAGAACCAAGTTCCACACCTGAAGATAATCAAGATACAATAAGAAGAACTGGGCACTGGAAACCAGAAGCAGTACCTACAAGAGACCCACTAAGGATATCAGCAGATCCAGTCTCAAAAGTATCACCAAGGACATCTAATTTTACATGTATCAGTGAACCCCAACAATCAACTACTACCACCAGAGCAACAGGAGGAAGTTCAGCAATTCCTGTGAGTATAAATGTAAGGCTACCATGTCATCTAGCCGGCCGGGGTGGTCGAGTGGTTCTAGGAGCTGCAGTCTGGAACCACGCGGCCGCAGGGTCGCAGGTTCGAATCCTGCGTCGGGCATGGATGTGTGTGATGTCCTTAGGTTAGTTAGGTTTAAGTAGTCCTAAGTTCTAGGGGACTGATGACTTTAGAAGATAAGTCTCATAGTGCACAGAGCCATTTGAACCATGTCATCCACAAGATTTTATATTCCCAAAAAGCTTCAAGACCAAATTAGGACAACTAGTGCACCTATCAACACCATCTCCAGTAGCAGTCCTTGCAGCAAAAACAGAAACCACATCAACATCGACCACACAAGTAAATTGACCAGAGAGATGGAGAACTACCGCTTTTCACCACCAGGATATTTTCTTATGACCAATGGAAAAAACCAACTTATGCTTCTAGATGAGAATGAAGATTTCCCACACAATTTAAATGCAGGAATAAAGGTAAGTGGTCAACCAAGTACAAGCAGAAGAAACCTAAAATCTCACCAGCTCACTCTTCTTCATCAGAATATACAGTCACTTAGGAATAAAGTAAGAGAGCTTGAAAGCTTGCTACCAAGTGAACTCAGATATGTTAATATACTGTGCTTAACTGAACACTGGCTGAAAGAAAATGAGTTAAAGACAGTCAAAATAACGGATTATGTGTTAGCAGCACAGACTTTTAGAAATCAGTTCACACGTGGAGGGAACTGCATATACATAAAGAAAGATATCAAATTCAATAACTTAGACAATGTTGAAACCTTAAAGACTGAGCAAGATTTTGAAATATCAGCCATAGAAATTCCCGCATTCAAGTTAACTGTAATATGTTTATATAGATCTCCACATACCCACCTAAAAAGATTAAACACTCGGCTTGATACTTTACTAAATAAAGTAGTGATAAATCGAAAAACAGTTCTTATATGTGGAGACCGAAATGTAGACTTTAATAAGGGAAGCAATTCAAAATCTGAGCTGATGAACATATTAACAGCCAATAATTTGGAGATTATAATCCACTCCCCTACATGTGAAACGAATCATTCTAGTACTACCATAGACCTAATAATAATTAGCTCCAAAACAAAATATAAGTCAGTTGTAATTAAAGCTGGACTGGCAGACCATCATGTACAGGCTATAAGCTTTTGTGTAAACACAAATCCATCCTATAATTATATGAGGAAGACTACACACATGGCCAGAACTTTCAGTAATACTACAGTGCAAACATTCCATAATTATCTGCAACAAGAAACATGGGAGATAGTGTACAGTACAGAAAAATTTTTTGATAAATTTCAGACATTCATGAATATTTTTAAATGTTGTTTTGATCTTGCTTTTCCATTGTAAGCCAAAACAACCCTAACCACTAAAAGCAGCAATTGGATTACTAGTGGTATAAGGAAATCTTGTGCTAGAAAACGGTACCTTCACAATATTGCAAGAAGCTACAACACAACTCAAGAGTTTGATAGTTACTTTAAAAAATATAAATTTATCTTAAATAAAATAATAAAGGAAGCAAAGAAATGAGACAATGACAACTACATAGAAGATGCTTCAAAGAGAACCAAAGCAATCTGGCAAGTTGTAAAGAAAGAAACCGCTTCTTACAAAAATATAGTTAATAATATATAGTATTAAAGGCTGCCCTGGAAAACGTTAATAACCCACCGGAAGTAGCTAATATGTTTAATAACTATTTTATAAACGTAACAGAGAAACTACTACAACAAACTTCTAATAGAAAACAGGATAGAGAAACAGGGAAAAAGTTTCAAGCAGATCAATGTTTCTGTACCCAACAAATCTAGAAGAAACCTATGTAACTTATCTTTTGCTACAGGAACTTTTCCTTCATGTTTGAAAGTAGCAAAAGTAAAGCCATTATACAAGAAAGGAACCAAAGATGATATTTCCAACTACAGACCACTGGCACTTCTGTCTCTTTTCTCAAAAATATTAGCAAGGCTTTTCAATAAGAGGCCAACAGACTTCTTAGTGGACTATGGCATTCTGTCAGAATCTCAACATGGATTTAGAGCAAACTGCTCAACCGAATCAGCAGTTCACTCCATTCTATTAGAGATACTGACAGCATTAGACAACAACAAAATTACCATGGGCATATTTGTAGATTTATCAAATGCATTTGACACCATAAATCATAACAAATTGCTACACAAGCTAGAAAATCTTGGCATTAGGGGAACAGCTAACAACTGGCTCAGATCTTATTTTAAGAACAGGGAACAATATGTGGAAATAGATCAAGAAAGCGACAACGTCATTAGGAAATATAATGCCAAGCTACTGACTGTTAAATATGGAGTGCCACAAGAATCAGTAATGGGTCCTGTTCTGTTCTTCCTCTATGTAAACGACCTAAACATAAGCAGTGACAGCAGTAAAATATTTCTATTTGCTGATGATATGAGTGTTCTAATTACAGGAAACTCACTTACTGACTGATTAATTGATTGACTGGATCATCAGTGGAACGATATCAACTGTATGCTTGCCATCAAATGTTTGTGCAACATTTCTTATTAAAATAAAAATGCCTCTTACAGTAGTAATAGCTCTAATACTTACTCCTACTTTTCTAAGCATGTTATAAATTGTTACACAGTACAATGTCAATGAACATTAAGTTACTATCTATAGTTATTTTAAATATTTATTTAGAGAGTAATTGCTATCATTTGTTAAATATTTTTTAGCCATTGGCTACAGGTGTGAAAACCATTCACGTCTTTTATTTCTTGTGGCAGTTTATCATAAAAAAATTTTTCCATGGTATAACCCACAATTTTGAAACTTTTGCTTGTTTCTTCAGTTGAGATGTAACAGTGACTGGGCGGTAGCGTTCTTGCTTCCCACGCCCAAGTTCCCGGGTTCGATTCCCGGCGGGGTCAGGGATTTTCTCTGCCTCGTGATGACTGGGTGTTGTGTGATGTCCTAAGGTTAGTTAGGTTTAAACAGTTCTAAGTTCTAGGGTACTGATGACCATAGATGTTAGTTCCCATACTGCTCAGAGCCATTTGAACAGTGACTGGATTGGTTTCCATGGTTATGTATTGTGCTGTTTTTGCTGTTCAAATTAAAATATTTTCTTATATAAATTATGTTGTGAGAGATGTAATCACATGGAACAGTCAGAATTTCTAACTTTTTGAATAAATCTAAACAGTGTGCCCTGTTACTACTATTCATTACAATTTGCTTAGCACTTAACTGTATATTGAAACTAGTATGTATGTTCCCAACACTTCCTGTACTCCTCAAAACATTATCTCATTACTGAGGATTGAATATATATATCTCCAAAGTAGGTCATTTTGAGTCTTGAGATGTGCACAATGGTGCAAAGATTTGCAGGGTATAACATGATTAGGTAGCCTCTTTGCCAAAATTCCCATATCTACATCTACATCTACATGACTACTCTGCAATTCACATTTAAGTGCTAGGCAGAGGGTTCATCGAACCACAATCATACTACCTCCCTACCATTCCACTCCCGGACAGCGCGCGGGAAAAACGAACACCTAAACCTTTCTGTTCGAGCTCTGATTTCTACTATTTTATTTTGAAGATCATTCCTACCTATGTAGGTTGGGCTCAACAAAATATTTTCGCATTCGGAAGAGAAAGTTTGTGTCTGAAATTTCGTAAATAGATCTAGCCGTGACAAAAAACGTCTTTGCTTTAATGACTTCCATCCCAACTTGCGTATCATATCTGCCACGCTCTCTCCCCTATTACGTGATAATACAAAAAGAGCTGCCCTTTTTTCCACCCTTTCGATGTCTTCCGTCAATCCCACCTGGTAAGGATCCCACACCGCGCAGCAATATTCTAACAGAGGACGAACGAGTGTAGTGTAAGCTGTCTCTTTAGTGGACTTGTTGCATCTTCTAAGTGTCCTGCCAATGAAACGCAACCTTTGGCTCGCCTTCCCCACAACATTGTCTATGTGGTCTTTCCAACTGAAGTTGTTCATAATTTTAACACCCAGGTACCTAGTTGAATTGACAGCCTTGAGAATTGTACTATTTATCGAGTAATCGAATTCCAACGTATTTCTTTTGGAACTCATGTGGATCACCTCACACTTTTCGTTATTTAGTTTCAACTGTCACCTGCCAACCATACAGTAATCTTTTCTAAATCGCTTTGCAACTGATACTGGTCTTCAGATGACCCTGCTAGATGGTAAATTACAGCATCATTTGCGAACAAACTATGAGAACTGCTCAGATTGTCACCCAGGTCATTTACATAGATCAGGAACAGCAGAGGTCCCAGGACACTTCCCTGGGGAACACCTGATATCACTTCAGTTTTACTCGATGATTTGCCGTCTATTACTACGAACTGCGACCTTCCTGACAGGAAATCACGAATCCAGTCACACAACTGAGACGATACCCCATAGGCCCGCAGCTTGATTAGAATTCGCTTGTGAGGAATGGTGTCAAAAGCTTTCCGGAAATCTAGAAATACGGAATTAACTTGAGATCCCCTGTCGATAGCGGCCATTACTTCATGTGAATAAAGAGCTAGCTGCGTTGCACAAGAACGATGTTTTCTGAAACCATGCTGATTACGTATCAATAGATCGTTCCCTTCGAGGTGATTCATAATGTTTGAATACAGTATATTCTCCAAAACCCTACTGCAAACCGACGTCAATGATATAGGTCCGTAGTTCGATGGATTACTCCTACTACCCTTCTTAAACACTGGTGCGGCCTGCGCAATTTTACAATCTGCAAGTACAGATCTATCGGTGAGCGAGCGGTTGTATATGATTGGTAAGTAGGGAGCTACTGTATCAGCGTAATCTGAAAGGAACCTAATCGGTATACAATCTGGACCTGAAGACTTGTCCGTATCAAGCGATTTGAGTTGCTCCGCAACTTCTAAGGTATCTACTTCTAAGAAACTCATGCTAGCAGCTGTTCGTGTTTCACATTCTGGAATATTCCATTCGTCTTCCCTGGTGAAGGAATTTCGGAAAACTGCGTTCAATAACTCCGCTTTAGCGGCACAGTGATTGGTAACAGTACCATCGGCACTGCGCAGCGAGGGTATTGACTGCGTTTTGCCACTTGTGTACTTTACATACAACCAGAATTTTTTTGGATTTTCTACCAAATTTCGAGACAATGTTTCGTTGTGGAACCTATTAAAGGCATCTCGCATTGAAGTCCGTGCCAAATTTTGCGCGTCTGTAAATTTTAGCCAATCTTTGGGATTTCGTGTTCTTCTGAAATTTGCACGTTTTTTCCGTTGCCTCTGCAACAGCGTTCGGACCTGTTTTGTGTTCCATCTCTTACCAATTTATGAGGTATGAATCTCTCAATTGCTGTTGGTACTATATCTTTGAATTTGAGCCACATCTCGTCTACATTTGCATAGTCAGTTCGGAAGGAATGGAAATTGTCTCTTAGGAAGGCTTCTAGTGACACTTTATCCGCTTTTTTAAATAAAATTATTTTGCGTTTGTTTCTGGTGGATTTGGAAGAAACGGTATTGAGCCTAGCTACAACGACCTTGTGATCACTAATCCCTGTATCAATCATGATGCTCTCTCTTAGCTCTGGATTGTTTGTGGCTAAGAGGTCAAGTGTGTTTTCGCAACCATTTACAATTCGCGCGGGTTCGTGGACTAACTGCTCGAAATAATTTTCGGAGAAAGCATTCAGGACAATCTCGGAGGATGTTTTCTGCCTACCACCGGTTTTGAACAAGTATTTTTGCCAACATATCGAGGGAAGGTTGAAGTCCCCACCAACTATAACCGTATGAGTGGGCTATAAATTTGTTATGAGACTCAAATTTTCTCTGAACTGTGCAGCAACTATATCATTGGAGTCTGGGGGTCGGTTGAAGGAGCCAATTATTAACTTAGTTCAGCTGTTAAGTAACACCTCCACCCATACCAATTCGCATGGAGTATCTACTTCGACTTCACTACAAGACAAACCACTACTGACAGACACAAACACTCCACCACCAATTCTGCCTAATCTATCTTTCCTGAAACTTCGTAAAAATTTCTGCAGAACTTATTTCAGGCTTTAGCCAGCTTTCTGTACCTATAACGATTTCAGCTACTGTGCTTTCTATTAGCGCTTGAAGCTCAGGGACTTTCCCAACACAACTACAACAATTTACAACTACAATTCAGACTGTTCCTTGATCCAAGCACGTCCTGTATTTGCCATGCACCCTTTGAGATTGCAGCCCACCCAGTACTTTCCCGAGGCCTTCTAACCTAAAAAACTGCCCAGTCCACGCCACACAGCCTCCGCTACCCGTGTAGCCGCGAGCTGAGTGTAGTGAACTCCTCACCTATTCAGCGGAACCCGAAACCCCACCACCCTATGGCGCAAGTCAAGGAATCTGTAGCCAACACGATCGCATAACCGTCTGAGCCTCTGATTCAGACTCTCAACCCGGCTCTGCACCAAAGGTCCGCAGTCGGTTCTGTCAACGATGCTGCAGGTGGTGAGCTCTGCCTTCATCTCGTAAGCAAGACCGGCAGCCTTCACCAACTCATATAGCCGCAGGAATTCAGAGAGAATTTCCTCAGATCCAAAGCGACGCACGTCATTAGTGCCGACATGTGCCACCACCTGCAACTGGCTGCACCCTGTGCTCTTCATGGCATCCGGAAGGACTCTTTCCACATCAGGAATGACTGTTCATTTTAACTAACAGTCTACATTCATCCCCAAGAATTTGGTATCAGTTACTCAATATAAGAAATTATTATTTACTTTCAGTTTAGTATCACTGGGTTTTTCATTTAGTCGGAAGTTTATACAGTTTGTCTTTTTCACTTTTAAAGTAACTGTTGCCCTAGTGTCAGTCCTAGTCGAGTGAAAGGAAAATATTATCAAAATTCAATAAAGGTGTGGTTGGGCAATGAAATCTGGGGCCGCTGGTAACAGTCAACAGCCAGCAGTCCAGGCAAAGTAACAATGGCACTCGCAGGCACAGAGCTGTGATGGCAGTATTGCACGCATGGTTTTTTTTTTTGTGTGTGTAGAACAACAACGAGGCAGGAAACCACAGCATTGCTTTAAGTAATTGCGATGTATGAGGAGTGGCACTGGGCCAGAGTCAGGTGGCCAATTTGTAAGTGGCGGGCATGTGGCAATTTATCCCTGCCTTAATTTCTGTCTCTCTCTGGCACTATGTCAGAAGCGAGGGAAAAACCAGCATAAATAGACAGCTAATTTTAGTTAGAGAGAGTGTGGCAGGTCAGTCGAGCGTCAGGATGGACCTATGCTGGTCTACACTTATAGGGGCAACTCTGGCAGCAATGTTATAGGTATTCTACATAAGCTTGTACTTTGTTTCCGTGTACTTGTTCAGGCTATTTTTCGCCTTCAGGGACACAACACGGGGGTGGGATGGAAAGGCGGTGTGGAAGTTGGAGATTGCATTGTCTGCCTAAAAGAGAGCAATTACAGCAGTCTACAGCATCCAGGAGGGGTTCAGTTCCTCTCCCATCAACCTTCCATGTTCGCTCCCCACCTAGTGTACCGGTGTCCAGGAGAGGCATACACTGTGGGAGGCACAACAGCGCTAGGGATGGCGGCGGGTGTTGCCACCTGGCAAACACCACTAGTGGGAAGTTGCAGCACCACATCCCGGGGGGCGCGAGTTCGAGACCGGTCCTGTTCTGGGAGAAGTGTTGGCCTGAGGGCCATGGGTGACCAGTACATCCACCTTCGTCCCATGGTCGGACAGAGCAGGCCAAATGGGGTGGAGAGTGGTGAGGACCAGGGACTGTAGCAGTATCCGGAATAGCGTGCAGCTACATGGCGCAAGACATGATGCCTCGGCAGGAGGTGACCAGACAGAGCGTGGCTGGCGCAAGACACGACACCTTGGCGAGTGGAGACTGGGCAGATCACGGCTGACTTCCGGCTTAGTGGCATTGATGACAACAGTAGCAGCATCAGCATACTAGGAGTTGCTGAGCCAGCTGGACTCATGTAGCAGAGCTGTGGGAGGCATGCCAACACTATGCTGCACCCATGGAATACTGTAGATTAGCTGAATAAAGAAATGATTCCAAATACTGCTCTATCACTCTGCACTGCCCCTCAATGTTCTTGACCTTGCTCAGTCTCCTGACAAAATATGGCACAATGGTTTCTGGCTTCAGCTTGGCCATCTGGAGTCCTGGGTTCGACCACCAAACTCGCAACATAACTCTATTTTTTAATGACCAGTTGTAAATGTCTCTGAGAGTTTCATTGGATTTTTATGTTAACTTTGTTGAATTCCTGACAGTGATCACTATGATGCTGTCATCAACAAACAGTCTTTTTTCTCTTACCTGACACTGGTGTGGATATCATTTAGATTTATAAGGAAGATGATTGGGCCCAATGCACCTCCTTGGGTGATACACAGATCAGCCAGCAAAATATGATCACCTATGTAACAGCTGATATGTCCCATTTGGCACAGATAACAGTAGGGACGAATTGTGACATGGAAGCAATGAGGTCTCAGTAGGTCACTGGAGAGGGTTGGCACCACATCTGACACACAAGTCTACATCCACACATACATATATACTCCGTTAACCACCAAGTGGTGTGTGGCAGAGGGTACTATTCACGCCAAAGTCATATTCCCCCCCCTCCGTCACCGCCCTCCCCACTCTACAGGCCATGCGACATAGTGCATTATCTTGTTGAAAAATGTCACTGTCATCAGGAAACATGACCTTCATGAATGAGTGTATGTGGTCTGCAACCAGTGTATGACACTTGTTGGCTATATTGGTGCTTTACATATGCTCCACTTGACCCTTGGAGGACCACATGAATGTTCCCCAGAGCATAACAGAGCTGCTGCCAGCTTGTCCACACCCCACAGTACGCGTGCTGTTCCCCTTGAAGATAATGAATTCGCATCCATTCATTGGTATGATGAATAAGGTATCAGGATTCATCAGACCATGCAATTCTCTGCTAGTGAGCCTAAGTCCAATGCTGATGGTCACTTGCCCATTTCAGTAGTAGCTGCCAATGTCATGGTATCAACACTGGCACATGCATAGGTCATCAGCTGTCGAGGCCAATCATTAGGAGTGTTTGGTGCACCTGCATGTTCAGACACACTTGTACCCGGCCCAGCCACCTGTTTGCTTAACCAGTTTGCCCGGCCTATGACATTCAAAATTTGTAATGACGTGTGGCCACCCAACCCTATGATGTCTGGACATGGTTTTACCTTGGTTTCATCATGTGTCAACGACACTCACCACAACACTCATCAAATACCCAACAACTCATGTAGTTTCGGAAATTCTGGTGCCAGGCTTCTAGGCCATCAGAATCTGCCCTCACTCAGACTCAGATAGATTGCATACCTTTCCCTTTCTACACACAGACAGCATCCTCACTGTTACTACAAACACAATGGGTGTGTCTTATTACCAGTCATTGTTCACTAGGTGACGCTGCTATCATGTGGATGGATTTATATCGGTAGTAGGTCAGTGGTCATCATATTCTGTCTGACCAGTGTAAGTTAATATATTTTTATCTGATAAATAATTTACTACTAATCTTTTAGAAATATGTGAGATTTCAACATCTTGCACCCACTTTTCCAAGTATGACTTAAACCAGTTCTTTGCCATACCCTTATTCCTAATAGGTCTAATTTGTGTAATAAAATTCTATGGTTAACTGTGTCAAATGCCTTCAGTAGATAAAAAAAATGCATGTTGCATTCTTGCCTTTGTCTGATAATTTGAGTACTATTTTAGTAAACAGTGTTTTAGCTGACCATGTGCCTCTTCTGGGCCTGAAAATGAATTGTTCACTGCAGAGAGTGTTGTATTTATTTTAGTACTCCATTAGCCTGTTTTCCTATATGGTTTCTATTGTCGTGGGAAAACAAGGTAACAAAAAAAATTGGTCTGTGGTTTTCTACTTGTTCTACATCACGATTTTATTCTACTGTGACTACTTTTGCTTTTTTCAGGTATACAGGAAAGCTGCCAGATCTGAAATATTAATTATTATTGTTAATAGGTTTTTTATGTTGTTTATACATTTTTTTAGGGACACTGACTTGAATCTCATTGAACCTCTGCATTTCTTATTGTTTCATTGGTGTGTTACCTGTGCACCAATGAATGTGGTGGCTAGTTCTGGTGGTGTAGAAAATGTGCGTCTGGAAATTTCTCTTGCAGTTTTATAGTAATGGCGTTTGTAATCATTCACAAAGAGTGCCAGTTCCTTTGGGTTACTAATTGGAATATCTTTGCTTTTAATCTATGTTTTCAAGTGTTTCTGTTCAACATTTGGTGTCTACTGTTTGTTTATGTACCAGGTTGCTTTGCTTTTGTTATTTGCCTTCAGTAATGTTTTACTGTTTGTAAGTTGCAGATAGCAATAACTTCCTATAAGGTCTCCTGTGATTTTTGTAAAATTCTGAAAAAGCTGTATCAGTCTAGCTGTTTTTGATGGATGTGAGAGACCTTAGAGTACCAGAGGACTTTTTGATATAATTCTGTGTTTTGGGAAATAATTCCTCAAATAGTAGTTTAAAAATTGTCATGAGCTTATGAAACATTTTGTTTACATTTGTTGCAGAATACACTTTCTCTTACCCTTCGAGTTGTAACTGGGATCATAACTAACATAGGTTTGCTACTGAAAAGAACATTTTTTATTCAGTTAAGTTAGCAGACTTTCCTACACAAACATTTTCTTTAAGAATCTGACATAAATTATCTGATATTCCTAGATTTTGAACAAGTAGCTGACAGTGCCCGCTTTCTATCTCTGTTGCTATATTGTCTGTTATTGAGAAAGATTGTTTGGTCACTCTCATTGGACAGTTTATGAGTGTTGTTATGCCGGGGATGCAGAGGATATTCAGCTATGTACTACTAACGTTGTATGATTTTATTTTGTTGACATTTAAATTCCCCAACGTGAGAATGTTCATTTTTAGACTATATACCTTGTCTAAGCTCTGAGTTTTGACAAAAAATTATCCGTATTACCACTGGGGTATTTATACAAACAAAATAAAATAATTTTTTCTGGAATGCTGTTTACTGTTATTTCAGTCAATGATAATTCAAAACATTTGTCTTTACTTAGTTCTAGGTCTTTTCTCATTTTAAATGTACAACTTTCTTCACATTAATACAGGAACCTCCACCTTTCATGGAAATTCTACTACAGGAACAGGCCAGGTCATAGAAAGTTAATGGAAAATATACAGTTTCATTTTCCTTACACCAGTGTTCAGTGATAAATATAATGGTATAGCCTGGTGTTTGCAATTATAGTTGCTGCACTTTATTATTTATGGATTGTATATTTTCATGAAATACTTTTAAACATACAGATGCGCATGCAGTGACAGCATCCTCATCCTCTGCATCATCTGGTAAAGACGGAATTTCCATCTCTATAATGGTATTGACTGTGTACAGTGATTTGCACATCTTTCTTTCTGATGGCCATGCAACAGTATAATAGCTCTCATTTCTGTAATGAACACTTCCCAAAAACACTTAAATTCTCTGGCTGAGTAATGATCTGCCCCTTCTATTCAGATGCATCTCATATGCTGTAAAATGAATTCATTCCAAATCATCTATGCTGAGAAAAGAAGCATTTGGACTGGACTGGCAAATATATCTGTAGATCATGTTGGCCTTTTAGATCTCTTCATTTATAACAGAAGTTTCCACAAGATCAAACTTGCATGGCATACCTATCACAATTGCCCTACGAACATCTATTTTAGTTAAAATACATCCCAGCTTACATTCATTTTTGTACACGTCGTTTGCACCACCTAGAATCATGAGACATTGATTTTGTAACACACAACTCTTGTTTGTGTAGTCCTTCAAGGTTTCCTGCAGTTCAATTCTAAGTTTCACAATACTGATAATATTTAACTTCTGACTGTAGCTAAGCATTCCTGCAATACCTCTGCCTTGACTGTTAGCAAGGAGAACTGTCTTATTATTTTTTGTCATTTTCATATCACTGTTAAATGGTTTGTTGACCTTTCTTTTAAAACAGTCAGGTTCTACTAACGTGTTCTGACCTTGCTGGTAGTTTGAGCTTATTGTTATTAGTGATCCAAATTGGGGTGCTTTATCTGTTTTGCATGCCTAAACAGTTTTATGTTTTTAGCCTAAATGTAAATTCCAGACTCTGCTTCCTGAAGGAAGCTTCAGTGTTTCTGAAACAGATTTAGATTTTGCATGTTTGGATTCACTGTATGTTTAGATATGTTTTCCAGCAGCATGACTGTACTTTGGTTGTTTTTCAAGTACTCCTGGAATCCTTCTGGCACTTTAACTTCACAGTCTTTGTCTTCTGGCACTTCAAGTTCACAGTTCATGTTACACCTTCTGGTTGAGGCAAAATGACTACACTGCAATATCATATTTATCTAACAATTTTAGGCAAGTGACTTTCAATTAAATGTCTCCCCATAGGTAATAAGGATTTTAATGGAGAGTGGTTCCTCTCTAGCATCATTCACATATGCAGTGGGGAGGGGAAAAAACAACAGTGGAACCGGACATACATGTTAGCTCAGTCAGCATGATGGTTTGCAAGTACTCATGTAGATCTTTAATGACCTGCCAGGGTAGCCGAGAGTGCTAACGAGCTGCTTCCTGGACTCGGGTAGGTGAGCCGGCCCCAGATCAAATCCGCCCAGTGGATTAACAGATCCAGCCTGGATGTGGTTTTTAGGCAGTTTTCCGCATTCTACCAGATGAATACCAGGCTGGTCTGCACATCCCACTTCAGTTACATGACTCACACACATTTGAAACATATTCACACTATTTCACAATTTACACTAGACGCAGACAGCTGGGGTACACTAATTCTGTCCCAGGCGGTGTATGGGGTGGTGGTAGGAAGGGCATCCGGCCACCCCTTCCAATTAACCATGCCAAATTTGTATTTAACCCTGCCAACCCTGTGCACAATGCAAGATAAAGGCAGTAGCAATAGAAAAAAAGAAAGAACGAAAGATGTGGATCTTTAATGACCTTCAACTTTAAATAATACATAAATAGTATGTGAGACAACCTCAAAGGCCATTGTTGATTTTAATTGATCCAATTTGTGTTTTTGGTGAAACATTATATATTGTATTAAATAAACAAAATAATTTTTAGCCTTATTCACAAAACTTCTTTACTACGTACAGCCTAAGTTTCATGTTATAAGCCTGTTTTCCTCTATATAATTGATCCCAAACATACAAATCAGGTACACATAAACATAAGTTTTCGATCTATTGTTTCCTGTCAAACTGTAAATGTTATCTCTGTTGACAGTTTTGACTAAATTACACAATGATTTACAAAATTCTTCAGAACAAGATTAACAATAACTATGGCTAAACGTACAGAGGAATAGTGCTACATACAGGTTTGAAAATTTCTTTTATTCTTGTATGTAGGGGTTTCACTATTAGCTAAAATGGATGAACAGTTGCACTGAGTTTGTTCATAGAAAGATGCATATGAGGATACCCACATTTGTTTCTTAATTTCTAAGATTTCTATCTGAGTGAGATTTGCACCCTTTCCTTCTGTGTGTAGACTTCTACGTCTATTTTATATTCCTGGTTTTCATTTTCATGATGTAACTCTGTCTCTGAATCTGGCAGAAAACTCAAAGACATTCTGGTCATACGTAAAGCACACCAGTGGCAAGATGCAGTCAATACCTTCACTGTGCGATAACAATGGTGAAGTCACTGATGGCAGTGCCACTAAAGAAGAGTTATTAAACATGATTTTCTGAAACTCCTTCACCAAAGATGATGAAGTAAATATTCCTGAATTCCAATCAAGAACAACTGTGAAGATGAGAAATGTTGAAGTAGATATCCCTGGTGTAGCAAAGCGGCTTAGATCAGTTAATAAAGGCAAAGCATCCAGTCCAGATTGTGTAGCAGTTAGGTTCCTTTCAGAGTATTCTGATGCAATAGCCCCATATTTAGCAATTATATACAACCATTTGCTCACAGAAAGTTCCGCACTTAAAGACTAGAAAGTTGCTCAAGTCACACCAATACCCAAAAAGGGAAATAGGAGTAATCCACTGAATTATGGGCCCATATCGCTAATGGAAATTTGCAGTAGGATTTTGAGACATATACTGTATTCGAACATTATGAATTACCTTGAGTAAAATGATTTATTGACACACAGTCAGAACGGATTCAGGAAACATCATTCTTGTGAAACACAATTAGCTTATTATATTCATGAAGGTGTGAGTGCTATCGACAAGGGATGTCAAATTGATTCAATATTTTTAGATTTTCAGAAGGCTTTCAACTCCATTCTTCACAAGCATCTTCTAGCCAAACTGCATGCCTATGGAATATAGCCTCAGTTGTGCAACTAGATGATTTCCTGTCAGAAAGGTCACAGTTCATAATAACAGAAGTAATATCTGGCGTTCCCCAAGGAAGTGTTATAGGCCCTCTATTGTTACTGTTTTATATTAATGACATAGGAGACAATCTGAGTGGCTCTCTTAGATTAGTTGCAGATGATGCTGTCATTTACCATCTTGTAAAGTCATCAGAACACCAAAACAAATTGTAAAATGATTTAGATAAGATACCTGTGTGGTGCGAAAAGTGGCGATTGACCCCAAATAAAGAAAAGTGTGACATTATTCACATGAGTACTAAAAGAAATCCGATACATTTGGATTATATGATAAGTCACACAAATCTGAATGCTGTAAAGTCAACTAAATATTTAGGGATTACAATTACAAGTAACCTAAATTGGAACGATCACATAGACAATTTGGGAGGAGAGCAAATCAAAGACTCTGAGTCAATGGCAGAACAGTTAGAAGGTGCCACGGATCTACTAAAGAGATTGCTTACACCACACTTGTCAACCCTATTCAGGAGTACTGCTGTGCATTGTGGGATCCGCATCAGGATGGACTGACAGATGCCATCAGAAAAGTTCAAAGACGTGTAGGTCATTTTGTATTATCACAAAATAGGGGAGATAGTGCCACAGACATGATACTTAAATTGGAGTGGCAGTAATTAAAACAAAGGTATTTTTTGTTGTGATGGGATCTTCTCACAAAAGTTCAATTACCAGTTTTCTCCTCCAATTGTGAAAACATTCTGTTGGCACCTACCTACACAGGGAGAAATGAACATCATGATAAAATAACAGAAATCAGGTGGTTCACTGAAACCTCTGCTGGACACTTCATTGTAAATAGCAGAGTCATCACGTAGATGTAGAAGTATGCAGTCTACACCACATTAACAGTTTAATCAGTTTACTGATCTGACTTGACTATCAATATTCTGAGAGTATATATTCTGAATTTGGCAGGTAAAACATTACTTCATCCAAAACACTACTTCTAGAAGTGGTAAAGACAAGAATATCTGACAAATTACAACCCTCAAGAGAGTTGTCTACATTTGTTTTTGTATGTACCTTTTGCAATTTTATCTGCAGTAAATGATGACAGTCATAGAAACAGAAGTTCTCTCCAGTACACATCATTTAGCTGGCATGTGTAGTATAGCCATATGTTTTCAATGTTCTTTAACAGAACTAACCAAAAGCGAGGATCTAACACTAGCTCAATGGCAACTATCTATTCCCTGTACACGTGTAACTTCCCAAATTACAAGAGAATAATTTCCAGCAATAATTGCATAATGGAGTATAGATACATGTTTCACATGTTCGTAAAGAAAAGTAACTGTAAACATGGAGCTCAGTCTGTATCAGTATCAACTGTACATCCCATGTACATGTTTAACTGCTGAAACTACAAGAGCATACTGTCCAGCAACAGTTGTATAAATTATTGCAGTCTCTAATATGTGGGTCAATGAAATTATCATGCCCTAGATATGTGAGGAAATAATAGTAATGACAGAAGTACCCTGCCTTACACACTGTGAGGTTGTTTTCAGAGTACTCCAGTAGGTCATTAATTTATATCAATATTATTATCCACATAGGAGGTAAATTTGACAGTCTCAGACTTCATCATTAATTAAATGAAAATTAATATCTAGCAATACTCTGTGAACATCCATTTCAAGACTGGTCAGTCTAAAAATTACTTCATCCTACACACTGCTCTTAGAAGACATACAGACAAGAGCATCTGAGAAATCAGAGCCCACAAGGAGGACTGTTAACAATTGTCCTCCTTTGTACCATTTGTGATATAATCTGGGATAAATGGAAATGGATGTTGGACCCAGGCTTTTGCCCACTGCACAGCATTAAGTGAAGTATAGACAAATATTTTTAAATTTCCTTAACAGAAGTAACTGTAACAATTAGATCACACCATCTCAAAGTCAAATATTTGATTACATACATGAGTGTCAAAATCATTAGAACATATTCCCCAAGAATACTTGGCAAATTATTACATCCTCCGGTATATTGGCCTATTAAATGACGATTGTGTAAGAATCAGAGCACAAATAGTTGAACTGACAGTGTTCCTTCATGTACATTGTACACCCTATGCAGATGCAAAAGGATGGGAGTAAAATTGTGGTTAGATAAGCACTCTCCATGACATACTGTGAGGAGGGTTTGCTGAGTAATGTTGATCTTTGATGTCCATAAGCAACAAGTAAAATTGGTGACTACTCATTATCCATTTACCAGAAACCATTTCCTGTCAACATTCAGAGAATATACAATCCAAGATTGGTCAGGAAAACAATTTCTTCTTCATAGCATTTGCTCCTAAAAGTGATAAAGATTAAAGCATCTGAAAAATTAGAGCTCATAATGAGCATCATCAACAAGTTGACACTATTTACCATTCGTGGTGGATTTGAAATGGAACAGACTGGGAAATGAAACAGAAATACTCTCTTATCACACAGTATTGAGCTGGCTTGTGGAGTATACATTTATGATTCCAATGTCCTTTGATGTAAGAAACTGACATGACTCACTGCAAAATTCTGAGAACATATTTTCCAAGGCTTGGATGGCTAATTATTACTTCCTCCTATAAACTGCTCTTATAAGTTATAGCAGGGAGAAAATGTGACAACGTTTTGAGAATGACTGTGAACTGTACTTTTCCTGTGTGTTATTTGCGATTTTACATGGTATAAATGTCAATGACTGTAGAAGCAGAAGACCTCTCCACTGTACAGCATAAAGCTGATATATGGAATATAAACATATATCCTCAAATTTCCTTAACAAAAGCAACTATAAACTAAGAGCTCTGACATGCTCAAAGCCAAGTACCTATTTACCTTGTATAACTCACTGCCTGGATTATGAGAGCATACCTTCTGGGGAAGTTAGGGTAAATAGATGCATTGTCCAGTACATGCTACCATGAAAGTATCATGATGAACAAAACATAGCTCATAAGGATTTTTATAGAAAATGGCCTTCTACGACTGTTCAGATGGCTTTTAGTTTATTATGGTTCTTTCCAAGCACCCTTCGTAAATGTCAAGGATGGGAGTAAATGATAGTGATATCAAAAGGATCCCCTATCACTCACTTTAAAAGGGTTTCTTCAGTACACATGCAGATCTGTAATTTTCATCAACATTATTAACCACATATGTAGTAGATATGACCAACTCAAAGTCCATTTTCAGTTAAATGAAAATAATTTACAGACAAAATTCTGAGAACATACATTCCAGCACTGGTTTGGCTAACTATTACAAGGGTGGTTTGAAGAGTTCTATGACCAGAATAGAAAAAAGTACTTACATCACTGGAACTTTTTTATTTTTCAATGTAGTCTCCTTGTGGATTAATGCACTTGGTCCAACAATGTTCCTGTGCCTTGATCCCACAGGCCTGCCAAATAGTTGTCAACTCCAGCTATCAAGTCTTCGTTTGAAGTGAATTATCATCCACTATGAAAAATTGTCATTTTTAGGAAGGGATGGAAGTCTGACAGAGCAATATCAGCTGAATGAGGTGGGTGTGGCAACCATTCATACGTTTGTTTCTGTCATTTTTCCACGGTAGCGGCACATATGTGCGGGTGCGCATCACGAGTTGCTACACCCATCTTGCAGATAATTTTTTCATTGCTAATCCTTCAGTTAAAATGTAATATACCCTTTCAGGTGACATATGGCAAGCATGAGCAATTTTATGCACTTTCAATCAGCAGTCCTCCATGACAATTTGGTCCACTCGTGCAATAACTTCTGGAGTAGTGGCACATCTTGGCAGACCAGTGCACAGATCATCATCTAAGCTCTCCTGACCAAATTTAAGTTCATTTGTCCACTTTCCAACAGATGAATATGAAGGAACACTGGCCCCCCAGTGTATTCTGGAAATCAGCTTAAATATCATTTGCTTTCATACCTTTCTTTACGAAGTACTTAATCACTGCTCGAATCTCGATTTTTTCCATCTTTGCAAATCACTATGAGGGAACAACAACAGAGCCATGTCACCACCACAGCTCTCTGCCAAGAGCATTGATGTTGCATGTTTTTGCAGACAACAGTACAATGAATATCATGTGAACAACTCGTTGCTCCAGTGTTGACCTCTCGTGGTGATTCTGAAATATTTTCAAACCACCCTCGAACTTTCTCCTATACATTGCTATTATAAGTGACAGAGACAGGATTGTCTGAAAAATTAGAGCCAGTAAGGATAATTGTCAACAAGTGACTTCCCATCTATTACTCATGAATGTATCTGGAATATACGGAAATGGTTGAGGAACCAGGACATCTCTCCACCACACTGCATTGAGCTGTGATATATGTGTGTGTGTGTGTGATTGTAATTTTTGCGTCTACAGAGTTACCATGATGAAACAATCAATGCTGATGCAGATTTAAACATATAGTAGTACTTCACACCATTCATAAATGGAACAGAAATGGGGAAAAATTGTAGTGTTGCCAGACGTACCTTCTACTACACATTGTGAGATGATTTGCTGAATACCCATGTAGATCTCTAAAGTTCATCAACACTGTTAAACATCAAGCAAGTAGACCTGACAACCTCAGAATCCATTCTCAGTTAAATGAACATGAATTATTGGCAAGATTATGAGAATGTGCATTCCAAGATTGGGCAGGGTAAATATTACTTCCTCATACACATTGCTACATTCGGCATGTAGAATTCGTGATTTTATCTTGTATAAATACAAATGGTTGTTGTATCATCAGTTCTCTCCACCAAACATCATTATATGGGCATATGGTGTATAGATGTATGATTTCAATATTCTTTAACACATGTATCCATAAACAAGGAGACCTTCTTTAACACAAGTAACCAAAAACAAGAAGATTAGATGATTACAAAGGTGAGTATCTATTTACTGCACAGCACCAACTACCTAAATTATAGGAGCATACATTCCAGGAATAGCTGTGCACAATATTACATCCTCTATTATGTGTGTCCAAAAAATTTGCATCATAAAACAGATTTAGACCTTATACAGATGTGAATCGACACTGGTTCTTCACATGCACCATTAAAAAATGCAACAGGGGTGAGAGGAGATTATAGTGGTACAAGAAGTGCTCTGCTGTTCACATTGTAGATGCTTTGTGGTTTACTCTTGCAGATTACTCATGTTCATCAATGTTAACAACCATAGGGCAAAAAAATGATACAACCTCACAGACCATTGTGAATTTATTGTGCATGATAAACTCTCAGAATCCCAAGAACACACATTAAAAAATTCATTAATTAAATTATAAATTCTGCCAGCACGTCCTTCCAAGACATGGTAAAAAGAAGTACTTCTGACAAGTTAGAGCTCTTAAAAGGACTACTGACAGTACTCTGCCAATATACCATTAGTGTTTGAATGTGGAAAGAATGGAAATGATTGTGGAACAAAATGTATCCTCCACTGCACAGTACTAACATTGTATACAGAGGATAGACATGGTTTTGCAATGTTCTTTAACCAGTTACAGTAAACAATGACTTCTGGCAGCATACATTCCAAGAATGGTTGGGCATATTGTTACATCCTCTAATACTTAGGTCAATGCAGTGAATTTGATGAAAAAAATCACGACTCACTAGGTAATCATGTCACCCAACATTGAAAATTCTGAAATCATTAACAGTACTCTCCCTGTATAAATATGACATTATCGTTTTATGTGTACCAATTTAGAATCTTGGAAGGAGAACTGTTTTGATCACATTTATAGTATGAGAATTTAAGTAAAGTTTATGCTCTTTCTCATCCTTTAACTTATATGCTCAGACTCCCTACTATATGGGAATGAAAATGTAACTAATTAAAAGCCAAGAACATTTTGAGTATTAATCTAGATTCATTGAAAAGAAACCTACATGGTGCTCTGTTTCAGTGATGATACTACTTGGTTCAAGATTCCGTGAATAATGGGCTGAATATCTGTTCAGGATGTGGTTTATAAACTGTCTTGTTATCTGAATATGTGGAGGTATCTTTTCACAAAATAGTTGCATTACTCTTTAAACAGAAATATTTCTTTTCAACTGTAGCTTTGTATCAGTGAAATTGTGTTAACAATATTTTGATGTGTCTCCAGTATTATAATCAAATAATTAGTATATGTATGTTATGAGACCAATAATTCACAATTCAACAAATAAATTCAACTTGATAGTGGTTCTATCCACACACCATTCACAAACACAACAGGGATGAGAGGAATGTTGCAAAAAATACAACCTACCACACAATAAAGGCAGTTTGCAAAGCACCCATGTAGATCTTTTCTGTTGATCAACACTGTCAATTAAATGAGTATGATTCACAAATTACATTCAGAGAAATTACATTCTAATGGTCAACAACATTATTAAACATGAAGCAAGAAGCTCTAATAATCTCAATGTCCACTCTCAGTTAAACTGGCTCTGTTCACTAACATTATTCTGAGGCCATACATAACAAGAACATTTGTGCAAATAATACTTTCTTTTGCATGCTGCTCCTACAGTATAAGGAATACTGTTATCAACTGTCTTCCCATTTACCATTCATCTTTCTATTTGAAATAAAAGATGTATGTGTTACCAGAAATTCTCTCTACAACACAGCTTCATGCTAGAATGTGAATTATATATGTATGTTTTCAATGTCCTTTAACAGAAGTAATGGTCAATGAGATCAGTCAGTCTCAAATTAAATTATCAATACTGATGGGCAAAACATAGGATGAAAGTAACTTTTGCATGATGCATCATGGACAAATAACATAGCTCACTGAAACTGGGACCATACATAGAAAGAATTGCTCTAGTATAGTATGGAAAGTAACTGATAGAAAATCACAATGGGACAAACAGAAATGATACCTTTATTCAAAGACAATTATTACGCTGAAGGTTTTGTTATTCATGCTGATGTTTTCAATATTAAAAAGTCTAAGACATGGTTCTTAATATGGCGTGTATTCACCACAGACAGTAATTTCAGTATTCTCCCATGCCAGCCAGAAGGTTTATTTATTTATTTACTTAGTTCTTTGATCATCTGTAGTACAAGATGACATGGAACTAACTCTAAGGAGTTGTTGTGGTAGAATGTTTCTGACCTTCTCCAATGTACTTGACAACATGTGGATGGTCACTGGTGCATGTGGATGCTCTGCAATACATATTCACCAATGCATCCCACATGAGGTAGATGGGATTAAGTTGGGGCACTGAGTAGGCTAGTCCATTTGCTGAATATCCTATCATTCGAAGAGCTCCTCCAGCAACACTATTTGATGGAGTCTTGCAACCTCATCCATAAAAATGAAATCAGGGCCACGTGCACCCCTGAAAATACACATGTGGGGAAGGAGTAAAGTGCCCCAGTGAAATTGACCAGTGAGTCTAAAGTTTTCAAAGAAGTGATCTACCCGCATAGTGTGAGAGGTTGGAATGCATAATACATTCAGAAATATGATCGTTTTACTGTTCTATGATTTGTGTTGTGGGAATGTATTTTGTTGCATGGGTGTACTGACCTCCAACTCATTGGACATGGTACACTCACCAATCATGGGAATTGGAACACTGTGTAATTTCCCAGTGTGGTTTTTTCAGCAGTTCATTTGGCCACAACTCCATTTCAAATAGTACATGTTGGATGTGGTGGGGAGACATATTGCAGCATGTCCAAATTCATCAATGACCATTCAGCAGTTGACAAGTGTGCTGGTGGGGGAATGGAGTGCTGTACCACATGAGCCCTTTACCAACCTGGTGGACAGCATGGGGTGGCTTTTGAAGTCATTTGGGGTGATCAAATATCCTATTAAGAATCATGTCCAGGATAACATCATGGATAATGGTGATTTCACTGCAATTACTGTCTTTGAGTAAAAGTACCATCTATTGGTCTCATTATGTATTTCTGTCTATAAAGATCAGTATTATACTTCAGCAGTTCTCTCAAAGTATGATCTGAGTTAGAACAAGCTATATTACATAGCAGTGACCTATCATGTGAAACTAAATTTTGTACTTAAGTTTAGGACACCAGTGTATTTAACACACACAATTGATTGTCCGAATTATGAGAGCGTACAATCCAAGAATAGCTAGGCAAGTAATTACATCCTCCAATACATGGTTCCACTAAATGACAGTGACTGAAAAATTAGAGGTTACAAGCAGTATTTCTTTGCATGTACGATTCACAAATTCAGCAAGGATGAGAGATATAACATTGGTACTAGAAGTAGCACAGTTAACAATGGATCACCCCACATTCCATTCCTATATGCTACATGGATGGGAGGAAATAACAGTGGTAGCAGAAGGACCCTCAAGTACACACTGTTAGGTGGATTCCTGGTACTCATGTAGATATTTTGAGGTTCAACATCAAAATTAACCACATATGAAGTAGGTCCAACAATCCAAAGTCCATTATCTGTTTAAAGACAATCATTCATTGATAAGATTCTGAGGACATACATTCCTAGATTGGTCAGGCTAAATGCTACTTCTATTTAAACATTGTTCTTATAAGTGATGCAGACAAGTTCAACAAATAAGAGCCTATAGCAAACATTGATCATAATTACCTTCCCATCCACCATTTAGCTGGAATGTGGTGTAGAGATATATTTACTCGATGCCTTTAGGAGAAATAGCCATTAACAAGATCAGACAGTCTCAAAAGTCAAATGACTAACTGTCCAAATCACAAACAGATACACTCCGTGAACAGTTTCAGATATTATTACATCTTCCAATATGTGGGCCCACATAATTACAATGTTGAAAAAAAGTCAGAGCTCAGAAGAAGTTTAATCGACAGCACTACTTCCCATGCATCATTAGGAAATGGAACAGGAAACGGAGGAAATGCTAATGCTAGTAGAACTATACTCTAACTTACATTGTGAGTTGGTTGCCAAATACCCACACAGATGTTTAATTTTCATAAATATTATTACCATGAAACAAGTAAATCCAACATCCACAAAATCCATCATCAATTTACTGAAAACAAACTTTTGTCAAAATTTCAAGATCAAATGTACTGAGTTTTTTCGGGCTAACTATTACTTCATTTCACACTTTGCTCCTAAAAGTGATAAAGACCAAAACATCTGACAACTAAAACTCATAAGGAAGATCATTGACACTTACCATCATATTTACCATTTTTCATTAAACCCAGAACAAAACAAAATGATTACTGAAACACAGAAGTAGTACTCTCTATCATAGATCGTAAAGGTGGCATCTGGAGTATAGATACAGGATTGCAATGGCCAACAGAAGTAACAATCAAACAGATAGCTCCAACAGTCTCAAAGTCAAGTATCTATTTACCATAAACAATTAAATGTCCAAATTGCCAGAAAATGTGTTTCAAGAATATATGGACAAATTATTATGTCATCCAATACATGGGACCACTAAAAGAGGATGATGATTAAATCAAAGATCATAAAGCTTCAGATGATGCTAGGTTATCACATGCACCATTCACAATTACAACAGGAATGGGAGGGAATAATCCTAACACCAGACGTACACTGTAAGTTGGCTTTCATAATACTCTTGTATATCTTTAATATTCATCAACATTATTAATCACATGACAAGTACATGTGACAATCTGAACATCTATTATCAATTTGCTGATCATGATTAATTCTCAGAATTCCAAGACTATACATTCAAAAGTTGTTCATACTATTACATCCAAATAAACATTGTTCCTAGAAGCGATAAAGACATCTGACAACATAGTGCTTATTGGGAGGATTAGTGTCAGTTGTCTTCTCATGTATCTACCTGGAATGTCGCTGGAATCAAAGGAAGTGGTTGCTGTACCAGAAGTACTGTGTACTTTATAGTATTAATGAGATATGTGGAGAATACAATATTGATTAACAAAATTGACCATCAAAAAAGATGAACTGGCAATTTCAAAGTATCTACTTACCATGGCATTCCTAAATGTACATATATAGATGTATGTACTCAGTGTCCAGCAACAGAATTAACCTTAAAACAAACAGATCTATTAGTGTCAGAGTGAAGTATCTGTTTACCATACACAGCTAACTGCCAGATTCTGAGAGCAAATATTCCAAGGAAATGACTGGTAGTTATACAAGGTGCCCTCCCCCATGCATCATATGGTGGCTTGCAGAGTATCAATGTAGATGTAGATGTACATGCAGAACAATTGGGTAACAGTCCAGAAAATGACCATGATAAGGAAAACAGAGCCCATAAGGAGTTTAACAGACAGTAATTCTCTCATCCACCACTTGCAAATGGAACAGGGTAGGGAGGATGTTACAATGCTACTTCAAGTGCTCTTCACACACACCATATAATATAGGTTTTGATATAAAGATTCAGATTTTCTGTTATGATTAACAGATTTACTATCAAACAAGAAGAATGCTAAAGTCTATGTTAGGTATCAACGTGTTATATGAGTCTTATTTTTGAAATTCCTAGAGTGTACATTCCAGGGACAGCAGACCAATACACTATTTACTCACATATGGTGCACCCAAGATGACCACCATGACATGATTTGTGTAATTAGAACTTGTATGCGGGTTTTTCAATAGTAGCTCTTCCTGGGCACCATTCATAGATGGACTATGGATGGGATAAAACTATAATGGTACTTGAAATGCAGTCTACCACACACCACAAGGTGATTTGAGGATTATAGCATAGCTAAACAACATTCATGAAATAGAGTTTACCATCGAGGAAGATAATAGTCGATGTCAAAGCAAAATATTAATTTTAACTTCCAACTGTGCCCATAACCATAATCATGCATATTGTGAATGTCAATTAGAATATCTCAGGTGGAGTTAAAATAGTATTAGGCAAACTAGTTTGTGTTTCTAATGGTATTAGAATATTATGCTGAAGAATGTGGGAACTGTACATAATATGAGGTACACATACAACAGAGTTGCTGAAATTCATCACAAAGAACCCTACTAATAATAAGAAAGGATAGTATTCCCAGGTGGGAAGTATAGTTTACACAGAGAAAATAGAGAACAAATGCAGTAAACTAGAGTCTTGCCGTTAGTTGTGGAAGAAATATTATGGGAGTATATCGGTACTCAGAATAGTACTGCACACAAACTCCTTTCCAGAGATGAAGGGGAACTACTATGAGATCAAAACCAATGGCATTACAGAAATTAGTTATGACAGTGACACATATTTGACACCTTGACCTTGTCAACAGTTAATGACTCATACTGAGCATGTTGTACTTGGTATCAGAAACTCATTAATTGGTATTCAGTTGTAGAGAGAAATCTGGAAAATGGAAACCATGGCCAAGGAAGTTAAAAAACATGTGAATTACACCACTATTCACATGTGGAGCTAGTGATTTACAAACATACTGGAAGGGACACCAGGCCACACAGTGTCTACTTTGAGATAACAGGAGAGGAGGTGAAGCATTACTGCAGCTTAGTAGTCTACAAATACTGAACCAGACAAGAGTACACATAATGACTGGAAGATGCACCAACTACATGAGCTTGAAGTCCTCACCACACAACTGCTGCTATCAAGCATTTCATAAATGCAGCCATGACTGAGACTGCCATATTTTAGTACTAAAATTCTGTGTTGCCTTTATAGGGGCAGTGAATGACGTCTGCCTAAAGATGGTAGCACCAAAGTTACAACTCATTCATTCACAGTCTGCTTTTTGATTCCAAGGAACTAAAATTCTGTGAAAAGTTGTTATTTCATAAGCCAAGTTGTATGTCACACACTTAATATTGACCACTGATTTCTCTCCTTGAAACAAATTAACTGACATTTAACTTTATGAAATACTGTTTATGTTGTGTGTGCAGCAATTGCTGTTGGGAAATAAATGAACACTTAGCATTAGCTTATTACATTAACATATAACTTCTTTTGAAGAATGTGTAAACAAAATCCTGTTTTACATTATGAATAAACCAAATGACACAGAAGTGGATAAAGGCAGACTGGCTGAGTATTTGTCCCCTCCCTCCTAACTGAGATTCTCAGCACTCTCTTGTGCACTTCCCTATTGTCTGATCTGATAAGCTGACATTCAAGTACATGTCAACCTGCTTGAAATACTTATGAATGCAGAAAGCCACTGTCTATGTTGGGTAATAAGCAATGGAAGTTAAAAAGCTTTGAATACAAGCCTGAAAATTGTAAGAAAACCCTTGTACTTCTCTTTACATGATGTTATGTGTAAACATTTATTGCTCCCATCAAGAATGGTCACTTTATGTTATTTAAACAGACTCAAAGGAACGTAATATTTAAAAGTACACAAAAAAATAAGATATTCAATGTAAGTATTAAGTACATGGGAGCTACAGAGATACTTCTTATCCCCATGCAACCAAGAGTTATATTATCAGCCCCATTACTCAAGTTAGTTACTCATCTCCATGAAATATGTTCTGGAAATAAAATCAGTCCATCAACTTTTAACTGGCTACTTAATTGTTGTGACTCTTTGACTGCTCAATCTAGATGCCATTAGACTGACACTTGTAAATTTACGCACTAATCTAACTTAAAAGGAAGATCAAGAACATGACAGTAGCCTGGTCCTGCAAAATAACCTATCTTCCAATTTAACCACAGTGTCACTACTTTGGCTGTAGTAAAGTACCGGACACAAGTCAACCATAAAAAGCATGAATTTCTAAATTACTGGCAGAAGTAAAGCTGTGAGGACCGGGTGTGAGTCGTGCTTCGGTAGCTCAGATGGTAGAGCACTTGCCCGCAAAAGGCAAAGGTCCCAAGTTCGAGTCTCGGTCGGGCACACAGTTTTAAACTGCCAGGAAGTTTCATATCAGCGCACACTCCACTGCAGAGTGAAAATCTCATTCAGCATGAATTACTATTACACTGTAATGCACACATGGGATCACACCACAACAAGACAGCCCAACATACAGATCACAGATGTGCAACCATCTATCAACCATATCTACCAGAATAATGACATGAAAAACTCTATGTTAAACCCTGAGCATTCTGGGGTCACAGCTCATGAGGTCAGGCCACCAAGTACCTGCTAGTAAATGTATACTCTGTGGGTCATTCTTTTTCATACATGTGAAAATGACTGCAGTGTATTTGAGTTATGGTCAGATTTCTTATTCACTCTATATCTGATGGCACTCTCATCAGACAGCAGGTCATGTAGATTTTACACTAAAGAGCATGTAAATGAGTTTTCCTCTTTACACATTGCTATAGGATTTGAAAGTCTGTGTCCAGATTTCAGTCTCCTAAAGCAGTACAAAATAATTTGAAAAAAGAAAATAAACAATGTTGGCTTTAAAATTGAGATTATTTGCAAGTCTTAAGTGGTGGAATACAATTCACACATGTTAATGAGATGCCTATAGCTGAACATAGAGTGGTGACGGCTGATAGTGGAACAGTCTCTGGTTTGAATCTCCATTATGGCAATTTTTTTACTGTTCTTTAAGTTCTATATTTTTGACAAGCATAAATTAAAATAAATACTGAATCATAATTTTCTACTGAAAATAACATTATCTAATTTTCAAATATGGCTAACATGAAATAAATTATAACTTGAAACAGACATGTGAAATGACTTATATACATCACCAATGCTCCTGAATGAATTTTTATTCTGCAGAAGAGTGTGCACTAAAATAAAACTTCATCACAGATTAAAATCAGAGTAATGTGCGTGGAAGTTTAATCAATAACACCAATGCATTTCGTATGCTCATTTCTACACAGAATGAAGAAAGAAGAAATTAGTGGGCATTAGCAGTAAGCAGAGGAGGTATAGAATACCCAGGAAAAGTGCCTTTGCTGTTCACCAGCAGATCTCTCTGTAGATACTGCCCAGCCTTTTGAATTTTTATGTACTAGAATCTCATAGATAACTATAGTGAAGCATGCCTGTCACAATAATTGTTAGCAAAAAGTAAACTTTACTCACAATGACTCTCATACTTATGCGTTACAATATGAGTTTGTTTCTGTAAACATCATTCACTCCACCAAGTATGGAAACATACGAATTTTTGATAGAGTATATTTCTTTCTCCCAATTCCTTCCGGAGACAAAGTTTCAGTCTCAGTTTCATCATGATCCAGGACACCAAGATTTGTCTTGGTTTTGTTGGTGTGGATAAATTGTGAGCATTTGTTTTTCACTAGTGTAGTTGGTTGCTGTAGCACTGTTTGTGGTGAACAACTAGCTGCTTGAAGGTATATAGCTGTGCAAATCCCCTTGACAGTACTTTACCATAAAGACTGCAGTCTCATGACATAGCACATAGGCACATTTGTTGTCTACATTTTGACATTAATCTCTATTCTGAGGTTTATCTTATGTGGCATGAGATGTGTTTGGATTTTAGCTTCCTGCAACTCACATGGAAAACAAATCTAATGACATCTTAATTTGTAATCTATGTTCTTGTTAGTTTAGCAATTTATCTCCTGAACAAACTTGAAAGCAGGTACATGTAACATGATGGTGGAGAGTTTATTGATGCACCATGATATATATTAGCATAAACAGCACTAGAGAGATGTATTATTGCTCCCATAAGAATAGAATAATTCAAAACACATTTACTAGCATATTTTCCACAATTTTAACTTATGGTTTTGCCTCAGTGACAGAGCTATAAATGTGGAGTTGGCACTTGGTTTTTAACCATGTGTACTTAGTGCCACAGACAGAAACATCGCTGCCATAGAGGCATTGGATATTTCTCTCTAAAGACAACTCACTGAGTTTTGTAACAATTGGCAGATACCTGTGGCATCACGACATGAGTTCTAATGACCAGAAAGCTCAGGATTTAATGTTTAGTTGGTGAAAACACACTCCACTCAACCAAGAAAGTCAATATTCCATCAACTGCTATGGACACACATACCTTCCCATTACTTGTTTGCATGGAGTGCTATTCTCCTCACTTTTTGTGTTCAGGTCTGGTTCACGGAAACTTTAGCAAATTAAACTGTTAAAGAAGTCAACATAAAAACCAATAAATCACAGTGAATTATTAAATAGCTCTTGCTGACTCATCTGCTTGTGTCTTAATTAAGGTGGGTGATGTTCCATTTAGAAAGCACGTGAAGCTAGAAACCGCCTCTCACTTCAAAGAAGTGTATCATTCCTTTAACAGAGTTTCTTCATATCTATTTGTTATTCACCATTCTGTAACACATTTTATTACAACCAAAAGGAAATAAAGGCTGAGTCATACCCCAAGACAGTATGAAGATCATTCAATAAGTAACACTACATAATACTTTTCTTGGCCAATTTCAGTTGAATAATGCTGAATTTCTTGTGGGTATCATGAAATAGTACAACTTCAGCCCTACAGTTTCATGAAGTTCTCGTAGGTGGTAGCATTCCAAGCAGAATGCCATCATTGAGTTTCTTTTAATGGACAACCAGAGCATTGCATTTGCATTTGCAGAATGTCCACAGAGAGTAGGCAGTGAATAAAAGCATGGTGAGTCATTGGGCAAGGTGTCTTGACATCACAACTAGGTTGCACAACAAACCTGTCCAACCTCCCATGTGCCGGTTGACCATACACAGACGTGGCTACTGCATTGTTGGTGCATGTGGACACTGTCATTCAATGTTATCAATGAATCACAATCAAACACCTCACTGCTCAGCTGAATGAACTTCATTGAACTGCTCTCCCTCATCTACCCTACTCCTCAAATTTTGCACCTTTTGATATCCATCTGTGTGGCCCAGTGAAGGATGCAGTCATCAGGAAGAGGGCCTGGGTGATGTAGTGGTTATTGATGCAGCAAGACAGTGACTCCAACATTAACCAATAAAGTGGTTCCTTGCAAGCATAGAGGCTCTCTCAGTATGATGGCATAATGCCTCAAAATGAATGGAGATTATGTTGAGAAATATGGACTTGTAGCCAAATGAATGGGGAGTCATATGGTGCACAGAAATCCTGAATAAAACCAACCTGCTTTCACAAAACCACACCCCTTTGGAAATAAAATATTTATAAATAAGGGCCCACTTGCAGTATAGATGATTATAGAGAACATCTTATGACAGCCTTCATAAGATGTGCACAACACAGCCCTTGATTGACAGAGCAATGCTTATTCCACAACCAATCATTACTTTTTCTAATTGTTCCTACCAATTTAAATATCACAAGCAGAATAAAAGTACCAGTGAACAATTTCTTTAGATAAATAATGGTACTGGTATTACAATATGATCACAAAGGGAAAGATAAGTGAAACAAAATGGACAACCATAGCCCAAATACTGATATTCATGGAAAAGAACAGTGTTAAAGGCAAATGTCTAATGGTGCATACTAAAATCATGTGTTACTGATATGAGGATAAGGAGTGCTCAGGATACTGCGGTAAACTAACTCCTGACCAAAAATGAAAGCAATGCCTGTATTAAATCAAAACCAAATCGTCAGTTTATCCAGTGTCTCTGAATAGCTGTGACACAATTGCAGGCCTTTATTCTGATGTGATATCTTCTAAATGTCATCGTATTAAAAACTGAGGTTAGGTTCAGCACCCATCATGGTTGTAACATGTAAAAATTAATCAGTATTCACCTCTGGAGAGGGGCATGAGAAACAGTTACCATTACCACATGTGCACAAATTACCAGTAATAATTATAAAAATTGAAAGGTTATGGTGCATTTAATACCTGAAAAATATTTAATGTATGTTTCCTGGTATTAGTTATAAAGTGAAATCAAAATTTTGTTAGTACAGGTATACATCAGAAGTTTTACAACCCAGTGTTCACAAATAGCTCTAGTTATATTACATGCTGATGCAGAAAAATATAAAGAAGAAAACTGAACAAATTGTTTAAAAAATGAATAGATACAATGTATCAAGGTGGGTACTACACAGCAGTGAAATGCTTAGTTATCAGACTGGTGCTTTTCTCATTTGTGATATTAATCTGGTCATTAAAGCAATGTTTGTGAACATTACTTTGCAAAAATAAGGAAGTGTATATAAGAATTTAACCTCTTTCAGTTCCAGTTTACTTGCACTACCAATGAAAAGTTGGCCGCTATAACTATCAGTATCCTTTCCGATTTCAGAATGTTTGTTTTGTTTATTACCATTTAATAATGTCCCAAGGAATTATATTATGGTGTTACATTTAAGAAATAAAAGGTATCATTGTGCAAAAACATGCTGTATCACCACTAGAAGGGAATAACCCACACTAATTTTACAAGCATATGTTTAAGGACTTTGGCATTTTAGCTACTGCTTTTCAATATGCATAGTCACTCATGAAAATTGAAGTAACTGATAAAATTGCAGTTCAGAAAAAAATATGATGGCCATAAGTAGAAAATTAGTACAAGAAATAAACTCCATTAAAACTGACTTTAGAATAGAAATTGGTGAATAATGCTCATGTGTGCTTTTCTCAGATAATATAAAGTGACTACACGTACTGAAGCTACATTTGAAAGTAAGCTCAACAAATAAACTTGTGTAATTCCTTCTATACCACAAAATACTATACAGAGTGTCTCTCCTAAGTATCATCAGGTACATTTTCACTGATTTTTCACAAGGTATTTGTGAGTTTGTTTTTGCACTGTGTGGCTAGAGTCAGCCCAAACACATGCTGCTCATCACATCTTTCAAATGACTGGCAATGTCAATGGAAAGTGCCGATTTGTTAGAAACAAAATTAGTTTGATAGCAGAATTTTTTTGTGCCCATTCGAAAGGGTAGTCCTAAAGTAGTCTAGTGTGATATTTGTTTTATTGATATGTATGAAAAGAAGTATTAAAACGTGATGAATAACCAATACTCCAGGAGCAACTCATGTGCCACCATGGCCTGTGCTGATCACTACCACAATGCAGCAGCCCTGTTTGGTCAGTCACTGATGGAAAATTGGTTATTCTTCAGGTTTTACTATCCACCTTAATGCATACTGAACAAATGAACATCACTCTAGACTAATTTTGCACAGCTCTATCAACTGGGCAATTTAAAACTCTTTTAGTTGTAAGAGGAAGCAAACTGACACTTTCAGTCAACACCATGAGGTGCATGAAGGACGTTACAAGCAGTATTTGTTTGGGATGAGTCATGTTAAACGCTGAAAAAACAAAACTGCAAAAATCTGCCAAAACACCATGGAGAACGTACCTGATGACTCTTAGGAGAGACCTCCAGTATATTACATCAGTTGCTACACGTGTAAAGTAATCTGTAAACAGTCAACATGCAGTCTTATTAAAATATTAATATTGTTATGTGCCATGTAAAGTACATTATTCAGTTATTCTATAACATTTCAGTACATAGTGTGACATGAATGAGTCACATAATGTCTAAATAACTTACCACAGTCATTTTGCAGCTTCCATTTCCAATAAGCTTCCACTAAAAATGAAAAATGGTTGTAATAAAATTGAGATTTTCAAATTAAAGTTGGAAGACTTCCTTTAGGCATTCCCTTTAGACATTCTTTATATACATTACCTGCAGCAATTTACAGATTTTAAAATCTTTACATTTTTCTCATTTTTAGTCCATGATTAAGTAGCTTTATCTCAGATGATTCCACGAACTCTAAGAAAATAAGTAAAGGAGTAAACATGAGTCTTAGACTTCCAAAGCATTACACAGTGTAATATATTTAAAGATTTCCATCAGAATATATTCTTGTCTCATGTATTTTGGAAGAAGTTCTTCCAATGACTGAACTATAATACCTTCTTACTTTTACAACCCATACATGAAAAGAACTTGAGTCTTAATTTTACATTGGGAGAGTAGAGTTTTCCTTCAAGAATCTGCTCTAAGTGTAGACCACTACAGCAATCTGGAGGCATCTTCTTAGTAGGATGTTGAATCTTTTTTCTCCTTCAGAAAGTGGTTTTTCATGTATGGCACCCCAATAAACTAGAGATTCAGTGGAATGAATTGGTCCAAGATACCATACTTCATAATAAATGGTCATAATAGCTGAAAGAAGTGTCCCACTAATATTAAGCATCACAGCATTTGTCTGACATTAGGTACCAGTTAGAGATCTCATACAAGTTCTCTAAAACAGTTGGATAGCAAAATGGCTACTGAAGTCTCAAAGAAATTGTATTGATTCCTATGTACCACTGCATGAAAACATATGAGTGAAAATTAATCATGAGTAGGTCATTTAAAAGTAAGGGAAATTGTGGCTATAGCATGCATCTGTTTTAAATCCTTGGTGACCCTGTTTTTATGGGATTTGGCCATGGTCTAAGGAATGTTGCGCCTAATGTTTCATCTACTACTAAGAGTCACAGGATCAGAAGCTATAAAGATGTAGTTAATTAATTTTATAATGCAAACTTGTTTTGTTTGACAAATTTTTCAAAAATTAACTAAATATATATTTTATATCATCTGAAAATATCTCCTGTGGTAGGTGACAAATCACTAGACACAGAAAGAGGCTTTATACCACAGCTTCATGTCCATAAAACCAATACCACCATGGGAAGGCTATGGATACAGGCTGTGAAAGCCTGGATTGTATAATCTAGTTTTATGTCATGTAAGTGTTCTGCAAATTGTGTTCTTGCCAGACATCTGATGGCAGATATCACTATGCCATGAAAACCAACCTATAAAGTTTTGAGAAGCAGTATCCAGTGAGGTATCTGGGGACATATATATGTCTCCAATAAATTACTCCAGCAGGGATGGCAAAGCAAGATTACACTAATAACTGCACATAAAGAGACACTTAAGCACACATTATTCCTGATCTTGACACACAAATGGAACATGGGAAAATGTTAATAGGTGGTACAATAGGATGTAGCCTCTGGCATGTACTTCACAATTGTTTGCTGAGTACAGATGTAGATGCAGATTTAAGTGAATGGGCTACACCCAAGAATGTAGTGGATTCATATATTGGAACCATTTGTGACCGTAATTAGGATGTAAAAGATACTTATAACATCATTTTCACTGAAAATTCCCAACATTACTACTGAAGAAAAGCACACAAGTAGGTTAGCAGTAATATTTGATGATAGTTTCAGTCATATACTATGGCAAACAATACACTTACATCCTAAAAAGAAATCAAAGGATGAGCAGAATATGTTTACTATTTACTGCTGAATGGTTTCTGTTCCACATGATGACTGTCATTATAGTTACAAAACCAGACATTACTTTTGAGCAACATTGTGAACTACTAAGTCATAATCACATTATGAACAGAATCATTCATAAAAGTTAATTTGAAACTGAATGTCAGCAACAAATTCTTGTATATAAAGTTATACTTGACATTGCAGTTATCATAGATATGAACCTTCCACTGGCCGTACACAAAAAGATGAGCAAAATATAGTAACTATTCCTTTAAATGGCATACCAGAAGTAATCAGTAAGATTGGAGACTAAGTTAAAACATTCAGATCCACAGACATTTTATTAAATTATTCTAGTACATGCGGGGATGAAATAATTTGCCAGTCCTCTTGACTTTTGAACCCCAGTGTGGTACTCTATGTGAACAAATGAGAATAAGTGCAATACAAAACTACTCAAAATGCTGTTTCTAAGACAGACCTCTAGGTAAAACAATTATGTTCCTTTGATACTGTAATGACTATAGAAATTAGAATGAATTAAAATGAATTCATTAAACAGATGGTCCAGATCTACTTCACAAAATTTATTTTTTGCCATCATGTCACAGTTTATGACCAGATAAGGTGACATCTCACACAATATTTGTTGTTGATTTTCCAGCATTGCCATTAGTAGCAAAATCTCTGTCACATAATGTCTTCAAGGAAATAGAACCCAAGTTCTACATTATTGTTTCCCATAACAGATCTGAAAAGAAAGATGACCATAGTAACACTTTTAGTGCCAATACAGAATCATGTTATGCAGTGAAGGGTTACTTACGTATCCTTTCACACGTACTTCAAATTCTATGTTTCATCAACAGTAACAGAGAAAAGAAGAAGAGGCATTCAGTCACAGATGGGGACAATGAAAAAGGATACTAGAAATATATTAGTTTTCTGACAAAGTCCTTCTTCAGAAGTTTCAAAAGGGCAACCCATGCATGCATGGACACTGTCTCTGGATGCTAAGGCCCAGAGACAATGACCATGTGTGTATAATACCTGTGTGTTTTCTATATCTCAAGAAGGACTTTGTTCAAGAGATGAAATATCTCTAGTATTTTCTTTTCATTGTGCCTGTCTGTAATTCAACATCTGCTCTTTGTGCTGAATAGGAGCCTATCCTTTCTGTAGTGTTGTTATTCCAAATCAGTCTTTTACTGATTGAAGAAAGAAATAAAGCATATTGAGATAGATTATGTCCTGCTATTAACAACACATGCCTATTTATTTTGTTATTATACAGTTTAATGAGGTGTATGCAGCACTAATAAGCTGAAACTGAGTCTCTGAACATTGTGAGATGTAGCAATGTCAATTATTTCTGTGAGTGCTTGAGATTTAATTACCAAGATAATACAATTCATCACTTATACTTGCAACATGTTATGGAATCACATTTGAGGTTTCTTATGGTGGTAGTTGCACTTATATTCTAGCTATATGTAAAATGTTTGTTTATTAGCTGTTCCATTGATTTCTCTGAACACATAAATCACTGTATGTATCACGTAAGATCACTTATTTTCATCATAGTAAAAGTTTTTGTAACTATCACAGTAGGGTCTACAAGCCAATGCAGTACAGTTATGCACACTGCTTAACAAACTAGTGATTCACCCAGAAGACATGGTCAATTGCCAAAGTATCTTTGTAAACATACACATCATCAGTTAGTATGTAAATGACTGGAGTTGTTAAATTTTCTGCAGCATGTAGAAAGGCCACCAGTGTGCATTAGTGATGTTACCATGCCTGGTTGGGTATAAGGTGGTCAGAAACAGCAACAGATGTTGAGCAATCACTGTGAAGGACACAGAGATGCCACATACTGTGATCAGCTGCACTTAGAGCAAATGACAGAATTTGAAAGGGGGCTCACTGGAGTTCTCCATTTGGCTACTTGGTCAAACTGTGCAATATCCATATTTGTGAGGCACGTAGATGTGACAATGCCTCATGCTGAAATGTATGGGAACATGAAGGCAGCAGATATACTTGTCGTTAAGGTCCTGGTCAACCATGTCTGATCACAAGAAGGATGGAACGCCTGCATTGGGCACCAAGCACATTGTGACCCCTTCACATCTGTGCCTGCCATATGTGCACTCCTTACAGAATTTGTCACCCTGCAACCATTGGTCAGAGACTAGCAGCAGCCAAATTACAAAATTAGTGTTCCATGCATAGGCCACCATTAACACCACAACACTAATGGCTGCATTTGAAGTTGTGCCATGACAGGCAACCTGGACTGCTGAGGTAAGGGACCATAATGTATTAAGTGATGAATCATGGTTCTGCACTACATCCATTGCACTTTGTTGATGGCTATGGTGGCAGACTGAAGGGAGGTCTAACACTTTTGCAGAGGCACAGCAGTGTTACTCCTTATGTCATGGTATAGAGAGCAACGAGGTGTGAACTCAGATCATTGCTTGTAGTGCAGAGGTAACACTGATTACAAAAAGGAACATCACTGAAATCTTTTCTTACCTCTCGTGCGCAGCTTGGCATCCCAAGTGCCCACTTGTGTCAGTTGGGCCTTAAACCAGCCCTGGCGATGTCATACTCATAAGTGGGGTCACTGCCATGTTCTTTGTAAATTTTACTGAATTACATAATCATTGAAATAAAGTCACATACCCTCTCGACTCGTGAAATTTCATTTCATTCCTTCTTTTCCCTGTGATTCCTCACCTTTTCTCAGACATTGTGATTATATTACACATGTTGCCCAATTATACAGTTCATTTAATGTTGATTGGAAATCTCCCTATAACTCCCACCAAGTAGCAGTTTAAAATGTGTGTCAATGTGTGTGTGAGGATAGACTATTATACTGTCTACTGGCCCCAGATGATGTTGCTGCTTCCCATAGGTGGCGGAATGCAGCAGCACTCTTTCTGTCTTGTGAGTGCACTGGTGGACATAGACATGACAGCGTCAAAGTAGACAAGTATTGTCAGTGATAGACAGAGTGGTTTCTATGAAAGGAAGGAGTGACTGCTTCAGACATTCACAGTGAGGCTAGGTGCCATGTGTGGAGAAATAGTACAAAATCACACATCTGTATTTCAATGGTTATCAGAGTTTAGCGATGGAAGAGGCTCTGCTAAAATTCACATAAGCACTGGACATTTAGCAACTGCACAGAAACCAACAATGCCAAGCGTGTCGATGGCTTGATATCGGGCACAGGCAAGTCAGTTTAGATGAACCAGAGAAGGCAACAGGTCTATCACGGAGAACTCTGCACACCATCATTCATAATGATTTGAAGATGAAGAAGGTGTGTGCATCATGGATGTCCGATGCCCTCACCACTGTGCAGAAACAGAAATGTATGGAGATATGCCAACAGCTGGTGCAAAAATATGTTGCAGTTCCAGCAGAGTTCCTTGAGCATGTGGTCACCATCAACGAGTGATGGCTCTTCCATGAGACTCCAGAAAAGAATGCCAGTCTATGGAGTGGAAGCACACTATAAGCTCTCATCCCAAGAAGTCACAGCTGGGCCTATTCATGCAGAAACCAACGGCAACTCTTCTGTGATCAGGAAAGGATAGTATTAGTGGATTGGTTCTCTCCCAATATGACCCTCAACAGAGATCAATACTGCAGTTCACTCCACCAACACAACAATGTGCAGCCAGATGCCAGTCGCCAAGCTATTGCCACCACACAGGACTTATTGTTTACTGTGCTGCGACACCACCCATATTAGCCATATCTGGCTCCTAGTGACTACGACCTATTCTACGAACTGCAAGAGGTCCTGTGGGGTAACAAGTTCTCCACCAATAACGAACTTCAGTGAGGTATCCTCCAGTGGCACAGGGATACCCACAAAGAAAGGTTTGCTATGCAAATATGGAAGCTGCCACAACAATGGCCAAAGTGCACAGACATTTGTGGGGAGTACCAATAGTATATACTGCATTTGTTTGTTCAGTAAATTGTTCCTGCGGACACAAAAACATTGTAGTAGCAACCATTTTTGAACGCTCCAAGTACTTGTGGTGCAACCTCCACACTAACAGATGAGGATGTAAGAAATAATATGGTGCACATGCTTTACTGATATCACTACGTAGCAGCTGTATGGTACCATTTTCTATAAGGTGACTTCACAAAAAGGTGGCAATTGTTTAACTACCTTTAAGGATGCAGGTGCTATAATGTTGCATCATTTAAATTATTTCATTTTTATGCCCAGTTATGTGTGAGGTGACTCTATTTTAAGCGATTTCTCAAATACTAACTCACAGTTTCTTCCTCTTTTTCATTACTTTATTCCCTACACAGCTATTTTATCTCTTTGTTGTGCTTTTAACATACTTATATCTCTGATTTCTCCTACTATGAAACCTCCAGATTCATTCTAACAGTCTTTATAATAACACTGTAACCTCCATTAATTCGTAAGTCATAACATGACATTTCTGTAATGTACCGTAGATTATGAGGTTGGGCCTCTGGGACCCCTAAGTTTAAATTGATGCTTACATATGTCTTTTTTTTTTTTTTTAATAGAAGATATACACTTAAATGAACTGTTAGAGAACTGAATTTTAGATTCTGTAAAATTATAGTATCTCTGTAGCAAGTAAATTTTCACATAAAACTAAATTCTGGGGTTTGAATTTGCACAGAGAGATGTCACTCGATAGACAGAAAATGAAAGTCTGCCAAATTGACGTTCAACACTGACATCTACATTTTTCTTTACCACTACTCAAACCACATTTGTTTTTAACTAACATTTTAGATATTTTATTGGAGGAACATAAAGGTTTGCATCAAGTTCCCCATCACCATATTCCTGACATTCTTCCACTGAACAATCCTCTTGTTCACTAGCAGAGCTGTGATGAATGGCTATTGCAAAATTGTCATGTTTTTCATCTGTTTCTTGATTTATTCCACTGACATCTTTGTCATCCACTGACTAACAATTTCATCAAGTCATCAAATGAGGATTGTCAAAACTGACACATGATTGCAAATAGTTAGTTAGTAGGTTGTGTGTTCCATTGATCAATTGCACGGTACAGCAGCCATTATGATGTGGAACTTGTCAATTGCACAAGAAAGATGTACGAATATTAAGTGCCCCCTGTTTGTACATCTATGAACTGACTATTTTTGTATGCAGTAACCCTATGATGTTCACAGACAAGAATTTTAAGCATCAATACAGCACAAGGAATAAGGCAAACTTCATGCTTCCTACTCATAGGTTAAAGTTATACACCCAAACCCCAGAATATATGGTCATGAAAATCTACAACATGCTATAAACGAAACAAACAGCATGGAGCTAGGGCAACTGAAACCAAAGCTACACAAGTTATTAGTGGAGAAATGTTATTACTCTGTAGAAGAATTCATGAATGATGATGTGGAAGTGTGAGCAAGGAAACATCACCTGTAAATTAAGCTTAGCAGTTTTGTGTCAAATAAATGATTGTAAAAATATGTTCACTATGTAAGCACTGTTGTTATATATTACTTTGTAATACATGGAAACATGAGTGTTGATATATTGTTTTTGTAATACTGTATATACAAATTGTAATTGCAATATAAATGTAATGTTGTCAAGTCCTCAGTACATCAGATCTGTGATTTGACTTTGTATGTTATGGGATAATAAAAAATTCTGATTCTGATTCTCTTTGCAAGCATCACTGTTGTTGCAAAAAGGTCTTTTTCATATAATATTTCTTTCCCAGACATAAGATACCTTTTTGCTTTTCTTAGCTATTTGAAGTGCACCCCTTCATAGTCATACCAAATATGCACAATTCCAATAGTTGCAAGTGTTGTACTAGTTCAAGCTTCAGTGTAGTGTTGGAAGTTGACTGGAATCTACCCAATACTTCCTGAACACCATTGAAGATTTTTGTTCATATTTGTAGTTCGTCTTGTAAGCATAGTCTGGGAAACTGCCAGTTCTTTAAATGCCTGCAGCCATCCCATCTCACTGCTGGTAATAGCTGCATCTACAACACATCCCAAGAGTGTATAAATGATTTCCTTACTTTATTACCTGTCATCTGAAATTAGCGTATGTAATATCATCGGATTTGTGAATCATAGCATATTTATCAGTTCATGTTTAATGTTTCACTTAATTTATTTTATTATAGAGTGACCTACCACTATTCTTGTTAAATTTAAACAGTTATGTGAAATAAACATCTTAATTAACATCAAAGATCACACAGAATAGAACTAGAGTTCACATTGAAGAAAATGAACTATTGTGCCATTTTACTCTGATACATGTTATGTTTTTGTAGCCTGACACACCTCACTTGATCCATTCGAGAAACTTTCAACTTCTATGTTCTCTAGCAGAACCTTCTACCTCTCAAAACATAACTTATACTTTTCTCAAACATCTAATTACTACAACACTAATAAATGCATATATGTGAATAAAAGTAAAAAGTTGGAGACTTACCTATAAGTTTTTCGTTCACAGTAGCAATGCAAAAGCTGGCAGCTCTTCACCATATATGGAGAAAGTGAGTTGACTGTCGACCTTTTTACACTGCTTAGTGCAGGTGTCACTACTCATCTGGTTTTCTCCATAGCCTTGCTATGTCATTTTACCTGGGTATGTCACTATTGCCTGACTTCCCCCAATACAAACTGTTAAAGGGAAATATAAAAAGATATTGTACTATGGGAGTACAGATATGTTAAACAAATGTTTTCTATTGTCTCACTGACATGTAACATTTTTATGTGTTTGCATAAAAGATCAGAGAAAAAAATTCTTGAAAGTTTTGTCTAGAGTAGCAGCTGTAAGAAAGATCTCTTGTATAATACTGTCACAGTCCAGATTGTAATCAGCAATTGTTATCTGTGAACAATTATGTCTTGAGATCCTCTGATCTTCTATTGCCTAGTAACACATCATCCCTTGACCCGATTATGATGGTAGATAGCAGTTGTTACTTGAAAATCAGCACTGCAATATCCATGTTCCATTGCCAATAACAATGGGGTCCAGGAAACATTCACTATCCTTGAAATACCATTCCAGATGATTCAGTGAAGACATCATTTGCTTAAGTTTCATCACATGATGGACCCACCGATGTGAAACCTCCCGGTATCTTAAGAACACATGAAAAATGTTGTAAGCACTCCCACACAATATACCAAGCTCCAGAGAAGTGACTGTGATGTGCACATTCTGATCAGCTTTTATCATTGGAGCCACATGGGAAATAGTGTCATTAGCCAGCAAGAAACATGGTCTCCTCAACTGCTCGTTGTCATTAAAGTCTTCACGGCCTTTGTCAAACTCACAACACCACCACCTCACAGTTCTCTAAGCAGGAGAGTTTTCCTCATATGTGGGCTGCATTTGCCTTTAGATGTTGATGGGCATTCACCCCTTGCTCCATATAAAATGAATCACATTTCATTGTTCTCATACCCTGGACATGTGAACCACAACTACCATTTTTAACAAGTGACAGCAATAACATGTGTGAGAGCTACATGTGGATAAGACCAGCACAAACCAAGAAAGACCCAGTGCTGCAAATATATGTGTTACATTACATTTACAACAATAATTTAGCTAAAATGACACTCTGATTTGCCTTTGCATAATGTCATTGTAATCTAGATTCACAGACACTAGCACTATCAACTCCCTTTACTGGTTGTTAGAAAAAAATCTGCTGCATTTTCAGATATACACTCCTGGAAATTGAAATAAGAACACCGTGAATTCATTGTCCCAGGAAGGGGAAACTTTATTGACATATTCCTGGGGTCAGATACACCACATGATCACACTGACAGAACCACAGGCACATAGACACAGGCAACAGAGCATGTACAATGTCGGCACTAGTACAGTGTATATCCACCTTTCGCAGCAATGCAGGCTGCTATTCTCCCATGGAGACGATCGTAGAGATGCTGGATGTAGTCCTGTGGAACGGCTTGCCATGCCATTTCCACTTGGCGCCTCAGTTGGACCAGCGTTCGTGCTGGACGTGCAGACCGCGTGAGACGACGCTTCATCCAGTCCCAAACAAGCTCAATGGGGGACAGATCCGGAGATCTTGCTGGCCAGGGTAGTTGACTTACACCTTCTAGAGCACGTTGGGTGGCATGGAATACATACGGACGTGCATTGTCCTGTTGGAACAGCAAGTTCCCTTGCCGGTCTAGGAATGGTAGAACGATGGGTTCGATGACGGTTTGGATGTACCGTGCACTATTCAGTGTCCCCTCGACGATCACCAGTGGTGTACGGCCAGTGTAGGAGATCGCTCCCCACACCATGATGCCGGGTGTTGGCCCTGTGTGCCTCGGTCGTATGCAGTCCTGATTGTGGCGCTCACCTGCACGGCGCCAAACACGCATACGACTATCATTGGCACCAAGGCAGAAGCGACTCTCATTGCTGAAGACGACACGTCTCCATTCGTCCCTCCATTCACGCCTGTCGCGACACCACTGGAGGCGGGCTGCACGTTGTTGGGGCGTGAGCGGAAGACGGCCTAACGGTGTGCGGGACCGTAGCCCAGCTTCATGGAGACGGTTGCGAATGGTCCTCGCCGATACCCCAGGAGCAACAGTGTCCCTAATTTGCTGGGAAGTGGCGGTGCGGTCCCCTACGGCACTGCGTAGGATCCTACGGTCTTGGCGTGCATCCGTGCGTCGCTGCGGTCCGGTCCCAGGTCGACGGGCACGTGCACCTTCCGCCGACCACTGGCGACAACATCGATGTACTGTGGAGACCTCACGCCCCACGTGTTGAGCAATTCGGCGGTCCGTCCACCCGGCCTCCCGCATGCCCACTATACGCCCTCGCTCAAAGTCCGTCAACTGCACATACGGTTCCCGTCCACGCTGTCGCGGCATGCTACCAGTGTTAAAGACTGCGATGGAGCTCCGTATGCCACGGCAAACTGGCTGACACTGACGGCGGTGGTGCACAAATGCTGCGCAGCTAGCGCCATACGACGGCCAACACCGCGGTTCCTGGTGTGTCCGCTGTGCCGTGCGTGTGATCATTGCTTGTACAGCCCTCTCGCAGTGTCCGGAGCAAGTATGGTGGGTCTGACACACCGGTGTCAATGTGTTCTTTTTTCCATTTCCAGGAGTGTATATTCCAAGACTGTAAGTGTTGACCTTGTTGCTTCACATTTATTGCAACAATAGCCTGAATTCCAACCTTATTCTATTTCATTTCCACAAATTAAAAATGCTTATCACATCCATTCCCTCATTGCAGGGTCCCCATTAATAGATATAAAACGAATACAGTTTTACATTTTATCTTGTTATATCCAATGCAATATGGTCCAATAGCTTGTCTTTGTTATTTGTGAATGTATGAAATATTGGAGTATGTGTGTGAAAAACACTGTGTAAGCTATTTATCTTGAGATACTAAATTTCTAAGATAAAGTGTTATTAAAATGGTGAAACAGCTTATGTAAAGTCTACTATGTAAGGTAACCGTCCACATTGCTGTGCGGTCAATGTAACTTACAGCTATCCCTGCAACTTGAGTTTCATTCCTCATACATACAAGGAGCTTTTCTAGGTGTCGGGCTGGAAGGGAGTGCAGTGAGCCTTATCATGCCAATTGAGGAGTTATATAGTTATATAGGCAAAATAGTAACTGCAATAGAAACAAGCAGTATGTTAGTGGAGAGTTCCTTGATCTTGGAAAAGGTCTTGGTTGTGCAGTCATCACCATATTACTTGACAAACTGTAGAACATGGTTATTAGAGGATCTGTGTCTTAATTCATAAAATGATGTGTGAGCAACAAATAATATAAGTGGCAGGTCATTTAAATCAAAACTTAGTGATGTAATACACGGTGAGTCTCAAAGTTCCATGGTGGTATGTAGTGTTGTCTTAATGTATAGAAGCAGTATATTGTGCTGTTCTTGTGACACTGTATTGTATGATGGCAGTAGATCAACTGTGTGGCAACTCAAAGCTTGACCGTCTGGCTATGATGTTCAACAAATGTGTAACTGTTTTTTTTGGTTGTGTCTGTCAGCAACTCAATGTGTGATCCTTAGGGCAAGGAGTAATTTATTTTTTTCATAATGTTATTGATACTCCAACCTGTATTTACCATTATTTAATATGTTGTCCTCATTAGCTGTGCATAGATGATGTAACTAAAGATGGGTAACACACAGAAGACAGTAAAACTTTATCATAATTGTATAGATTTTTGAGATGAAATTTAATCAGTATCGAGGCTCATCACCCTAAAATATGCCCTGTTGCACACAAATCTCCATATGTTGGTAAATAGCATGACAAATTAGAAATTAATACATTAGTGCATTAGTGTGAATATATTAATTGGAATCAAATGGAAAAAGGGTTGGCAGCATTACAACTATGACAGTTGTGGGACTTAATATTTAAGCTGGAATTTCATAATTCCAAACAGTTCTAAGTAAAACAAGTAGGAGAGGGTATGGCATTAAACTGAAGTATAAAATCAAGCAGCTACATGCTGTTCAGCTTCTGACTCATGATATTTACCAATGAATTAAATTTCAGTAGTATCCTCACAAATTTGTGCACTTCAAAAATGGAAATTTCTCATGTTTTCCAATAACTCCAGTTTCAGAATATTTTTAGCTTACAGGTGGTTTTTGTAATATTTCTTTTAATCTGATTTAGTTCCTGGTTTTTGGCATGCAGTAGAGTAGTAATGTTGTACATAGATTATTGAATGCACTGCTGATGAAATATTATAAGTTAGAACACATTTCAGACTGAATAGAATAATTATTCTTAGATACATGAACATGTTCTTCTTTGGATCAGTTTTTTACATTTAGAAACGCCTTACTTTTCTGGAGTAGCTATTTAATATCAGAGAAAGATTGCGTCACACACAAAGTGCTTCCATTATTTTAAAATGGAATTATCAAGTATATTAAACTTCTACTACAGGGCTGGCAAGAGTGTGGAAATTGTTCCAGGCTACAACACTCTTCTCTACTGATAAGTTAATAGAAAGTTGTCCATTGAGTTGAAAGAAAATAATGCTTTAATGGTTTTGCATAGACGGTGATGCTTCACATAACTGAGTAAGATGACTGAATAGGTACCTAGATTTCCTGTGAAACATTGTCATTGTTTATGTGGAGATCACAAGTACATAATAGTGTATCTGAATGAGCTACGACCTACTGCTGTCCTGCTGCAAACTGCAGCACCATCACCTCTGAGGTAACTACAACTCTACTGGTAGACATGAAACTTTTGCTTGTGGAACCAACTGTGGTCAATATCATCTACAAGGTCAATAATAAATCTGCTTTTGCTATTTCAAGTGATATCTGCATCTAAATAGTCTAAGAAAAGAATGTATGTGCTAATGTTAAATAATAATGAGTGTCCTGTGCTCATTGCTTCCTAGTATTAGACATCTAAACATCATCTCGGTAATTTTAGTAGATTTGTGATGAAAATACATATTTCTATGCATGCTAGTGTTCTTTGTGTTTCTTAAGTCAGAACAACAGTAACTTTAATGATAACACTCATTTCAGAAATGTTCATACTAAGCTACAACTGTTCTATCATTTATGTGTGTATTGCTAAGATACTGCAAAAGGAAAACATTTCTGTATATCATAAAGATCCTTTGTTCTCATATCACTACATTATGCTATTACTTCATGCAGAAGCCATAGACTGCCTAATATTATCCATTAACATAATTACCTTATAACAGTTCAATAATATCAGACTTAACTATAGCAATAATGCAGTCATTGTAATACAGTGAATAATGCATTATATAATTACATTTAATATTTGCCTCATATTAACCAGCTTTATTGAAATTCACTTTATGCAGCAGTAGATAGACATATGGAAGAAAGAGTATGACAAATATAGGTAAACCACTTACATTACTCCCCTTCTGCATACTTTTGTGTCTTCCTGCTGAAAAAGTAATTATTTAGTAAGAGATGTTCATTTTGTATGACACTGATTTTCATATCTTGGAGACACATACCAATAATGTTTCCTACCTTATATTTTGATCTCAATTCTTATAAGACAGATGTATTTTTCATGATAGTTAAGAGTTCACAGACATTAAAATTATCCCCAGATATTTGAAGAAATTTGCAGCTTCCATAAGAGTATTCTAGACACTGGTGAGTGGGAAGTGGTTGCTTGATACTTGATATAACAAAAGCATGGATTCAAACATGCCCCATTCTCACTGTACTGTTTACAAATTCACATTGTTACCATTCTCTTATAGCATATTCCTCAAGATTAAATAAATCTGCAGCCTATTTTTACACATTATCTTAAATATGAATGGTGTGGTAGTTTGTCTCTGACACTTGTGCATAGATAAAATATTGACACATGGATATCAAACACATATCAGTTGGATTTATTATATGATATTTTGTCAGTTCTGAGAGACAGATTTTGTAAGATTTACCATATCATGTTTAAATCGGTTTGTGTAAGAAGATATAGTTATAGCTCATACACTAGTGTGTCAGTCTGATTCTACGAATTGTTGTATAAATGGAAACAATTTGTCAGTGTTCATATCAGTGACTTGTTCTTCTTAATAATTAAAAGTGGAGCTCTATATTCCCGAAAAGTTCTACATAATTCCTCTTGAGAAATAATCAACAAATAACTCAAGACATATTGTTTTACAGTTGGACTTAATACATAAGCAGAATTTTCACATCTCCTAAATATTTTAAGTGAAACAAGTGACAGAGGTTATGTTGTTACATTAAACTGTAGAATCCAAAAGAGTGATGCTGTTCAGCTTCTAATACATCATTTTTGCAATTGAGTTGAGCATCTTCAGTGTCCACACAAACATGTGCACGTCAAATGTAATTCGTCTTGGTTTGCAATACCTCCTGCTCTGGAATATTTTTAGCTTGTATCTAGTTTTTGATAACACTTCTTCTCAAGTTGATATACTTCCTGGTTATTGGAATGCAGTGGAGTAATAATATGGAACATAGATTATTAGATACAGTGTTGATGAGATATTGTCAGTTAGACCATTTTTCTCTCTGAATAGAATATTTGATACTAGGTACATTAGCATGTTGTACCTTGGAACTGTTTTTCACATTTCGAAAAATCCTACATATCTGGAGTAAATTTTGTAATATCAGGGAAGGAATGTATCACAGGCATAGCGATTCCTATTATTTTATAATGAAATTAGAATGTGTACTTAACTTCTGTTAAAGGACTGGCAAGAGGAAAGAGTGTGGAAACTGTTCCAAGCTACAACAGTCTTCACCGCAGGTAATTCAATTCATTAGTTCATTGAGTCAAGAGAAAATAATGCTTCTCTGTGTTGGCATAGATAGTGATGTTTCAGATAATTGAATAAGATGACTGAATCGATACCTGAATTTCCTGTCAAACATTGCCATTGTGCATCTGGAGATGAAGATGTCATAAAAGTGTATTTTAATGGGTTATGCCCTCCTTCTTTCCAGCTGCCTAGTGGCGTGCCATCGTGTCTGAAGGAACTATAACTATGCAGGTAAATGTGAAACTTTTGATTCCAGAACCAACTGTGTTTGGCATCATCTGAAAGGTCATTAGTAAATCAGCTTTTTGCATTTGAAGTGTCATCTGTAATAAACTGGTCTAAAAAAACTACCTCTGTTTCAGTGTTAAATATGAAAAAGTTTCCTTTGCTCAGTGATTCATAGTGAAACCCCTTTAAACAACATCTCAGTGATTGTAGTAGATTTCCATGAAAATATATAGTACACTGTATGCTCTTGTTCTAAGTGTTTGTTAGGGATAGAACAAGTGTAACATCAATGACAATACAGATTGCGGAAATATCGAAAGTAAGTTGCTACTGTTCTATCATTTGCGTCTGTATTGCTATGTTACTCTAAAACAAAATCCGTTCTGCATATCCTTTCTTTTCATATCAGTACATAACAGTATTCCTTCATACAGAAGCCATAGATTGCCTAACATTCTCCACTTGCCTAATTATAAGATAAATTATTCAGTGGGTGTCAGACTTAACTCTATCAAGGATGCAGTCATTGTAAGGCAGTCAATACTGTATTATAAAATTATTTTTAACATTCACCTCATATAACCTAGTTTTATTCTGAGTTCACTTTATCCGATGGTAGATGAACATATGGAACAAATATTACAGCAAATATATGGTAAACCACTTGTACGAGCCTACTTTTGCTTACTTTTGTGTCTTCACTCTCAGACACTCTACTTGAAAAGTGAATTCCTTTGGTAACAGATGTTTATTTTGTACAACAATCATTTTCATGTGTTGGCAAACATACCAAAAAATTTTCCTACCTTATATTTTAATTACATTTCTCATAAGACAGATTTTTTTCCATGCTACTTCAGATCCTAAAATTATCCTCTTCCTTCCCAAGGTGTATTAACAAGTTTGCTACATTTTGCAGTGTATTCTAGATACCTGTAATTGGAGAGTTGGTTGTTTCGTACTTAGCATCTCAAAAGCATGTACACAAACAAGAGTCTTTCTCACTGCACTGTTTAAGAATAAACATTGTCACTATTGCCTTGTTCCATAATCATCATTGTTAAATAAAACTACTGTCTGCTTTCACACATTACCTTGAAATATGTGAATTAGTGTGGTGTGATAATTTGTCTTTGTCATTTGTGCAGGGATCAAATATTTAAACAAGGATGTCAACCACCTATCAGAAAATACCTGATGGTGGTTATTTTGATTTATTAGAGGATATGTTGTCAATACTGAGAGGAAGACTTTGTTAAATCTACTGTGTCATATTGTAATCTATTTATGTAGAAATGAAGGGTCATAACTTATCTATTACCAGTAATACATTAGTGTGTCAGTCTGAATGTATTAAGTGTTTTGGAAATGGAAACACTTGGTCAGCATTCATATCAGTCACTTGTGCTTCTTAATACTAGTAGCGGACCTTTACAGTCCAAAAAACTTCTACATCAGTCCACTTGAACAATAACCTACAAATAACTGAGAACATATTCTTTCACAACTGCATTCATCACTTGTAACACAACTTCCGACCATGCCTAATATTTGTTTCTTTTGATGAGTTGAAACTACATTCTCTCTATTCACTCATCCATGTAATATCAGCTGTTAATGCTGGATGTAACAAGCTATTCTTTTGGGTGAGTAGAGATATTTTAATCAAAATATTTCTATTGTGTTACAGACAACTAATGCTTTTAGGTGTTTGGAGAGATTGTGACACAGCAGATCACTGAATAAAGTGCTTGAAATTTTTGGCTAGAATATCAGCAGTAGGAAAGATTTACTGTACAACATTGTCGAAGTTCAGATTGTAATCAACAATTCTTAACTGTTTACAATTATGTCTTGAGATCCTCTGATCCTCTCTTGCCTAGTAACACACCATTCCATCTCCTGTTTATGCTGGTAAATAGCAGTCGTTACTTCAAAAATCAGCATTGTTTAGTGTTCTGTAAATGGCCAATTGGAACTAAGCTTTTGACATTGTTACTATATGATGAAATAGAGAAATGTAAGAAGTCAACATCCTTAGTCATGTTGAATATCTCTGTAAGATTTGAGTTAACTGCTTTCTGGTGTCATACAACTAAACACAAAAATATCAGAACTTTTGTTATTTTCCTTATGAAGAGGTTTAGTATTTTGAACCCTGTCATTGTATAAGTCTTGATTATTGAGAGCATGAGTACGACCTTTCTATGACTTGTGTTGTTATTGGTTGTTTACTATAACAAAAATATTACTACACAATTATCATTTCCTCATTTTTCACATCAGAACATAATACAGGGTGATTCAAAAAGAATACCACAACTTTAAAAATGTGTATTTAATGAAAGAAACATAATATAACCTTCTGTTATACATCATTACAAAGAGTATTTAAAAAGGTTTTTTTTTCACTCAAAGACAAGTTCAGAGATGTTCAATATGGCCCCCTCCAGACACTCGAGCAATATCAACCCGATACTCCAATTCGTTCCACACTCTCTGTAGCATATCAGGCGTAACAGTTTGGATAGCTGCTGTTATTTCTCGTTTCAGATCATCAATGGTGGCTGGGAGAGGTGGCCGAAACACCATATCCTTAACATACCCCCATAAGAAAAAATCGCAGGGGGTAAGATCAGGGCTTCTTGGAGGTCAGTGATGAAGAGCTCTGTCACGGGCTGCCTGGCGGCCGATCCATCGCCTCGGCTAGTTGACGTTCAGGTAGTTATGGACAGATAAGTGCCAATGTGGCGGCACTCCATCCTGCTGAAATATGAATTGTTGTGCTTCTTATTCGAGCTGAGGCAATAGCCAATTCTCTAACATCTCCAGATACTGTAGTCCAGTTACAGTAGCACCTTCGAAGAAAACGGGACCAAAAACTTTATTGGCTGAAATGGCACAGAAAACGTTCACCTTAGGCGAGTCACGTTCATACTGAGTTGTTTCCCGCGGATTCTCAGTGCCCCATATACAGACATTGTGACGGTTGACTTTCCCGTTAGTGTGGAAAGTTGCTTCATCACTAAACACAATCTTTGAAATGAAAGATTCATCTGTTTCCATTAGAGCAAGGATAAAATCACAGAAATCGATTCTTTTAATCTTATCAGCTGCAGACAGTGCTTGAACCAATTTCAGACGATAAGGTTTCATAACTAACCTTTTTCGTAGGACTCTCCATACAGTTGATTGTGGAATTTGCAGCTCTCTGCTAGCTCCGCGAGTCGATTTTCCTGGGCAGCGAACAAATGCTTGCTGGATGCGTGCTACATTTTCATCACTCGTTCTCGGCCGTCCAGAACTTTTCCCTTTGCACAAACACCCATTCTCTGTAAACTGTTTATACCAACGTTTAATACACCACCTATCAGGAGGTTTAACACCATACTTCGTTCGAAATGCACGCTGGACAACTGTCGTCGATTCACTTCTGCCGTACTCAATAACACAAAAAGCTTTCTGTTGAGCGGTCGCCTTCTTAGTATCAACTGACGCTGACGCCTAGTCAACACCGCCTCAAGCGAACAAATGTACAACTAAATGAAACTTTATAGCTCCCTTAATTCGCCGACAGATAGTGCTTAGCTCTGCCTTTTGTCGTTGCAGAGTTTTAAATTCCTAAAGTTGTGGTATTCTTTTTGAATCACCCTGTAGTATTCCCACAAGCAGATATCACAGATTTTGTAACTGGTTCCTGTAACCTACTTTTCAGTTACACTGTCCATTTGTTTCAGTCCCAAGTATCACATGATTTCAGACTGTGTAAGGCACTAATTCTATGTTATATGAGCTTTATATGTAATTTTTTGTATTTTGAGTTCACTCTATGTTGCCACAGACAAATGTTAGTACTGGATATAATTGTCAATGTGTGTGAACCATAAGCGTTAGTCACCTCTAGGTCCTCTTGCATGCTCGCTGAAGGATGTTCATGGGGATCATGTTGCTTCATAATTAGTGTAACTATAGCCTTAATCCAAACCATATATTATTTCACTTTACAAATTGAAAATGCACACCATTTCCATTCTCCCTTTGCAGGCTTCCCATGGATAAATGTAAATGAAATCTGTTTCTTTATTTTAATATGTTAAATGTGAACTAATATGGTGCAATATCCCTGCCTTTGTCATTTGTCAGTAGATGAAATATTTGATGATGGGTTTTACAAACAGTCAGTATAAACTCCATCTTGAGATTCTATACTTCTGAGGTAAAGTTTTATTAAAATGTAGAGACAGGTTATGTACGGTCTGCTATGTCATATGTCCATCACCATGGCTGAGTGGTCAGTGTTAGCAATAGCTATGCTTAGGTTTCAAGTTCCATTCTTGATACTTCCAGGAGTTTTTCCTTGATGAGGTTACTGGAACTGAGTGCAGTCAGCCTCATCATGCCAACTTAGGAGCCACTTCATTTCAGTAATTTCAATAGAATTAAATAGGCAAAATAGTAATCACTTCTGTATATCATAAAGTTCCTTCTGTTTCATATCAGTACATAATGATATCACTTCTTGCAGAGGCCATAAATTGCCTAATATTCTCCATTAACCTAATTCTCAGATAAACTATTCAATGTATATCAGACTTAACTATATTAGGATGCAATCATTGTAAGACAGTGAATACTGCATTACAAAATTAAGTTTAGTATTTACCTGAGATGAGCCCACTTTTAATTTGAGTTCAGTTTATGTAGCAATAGATAAACATATGGAAGAGACCTTATGACAAAGATGTGTAACCACTTACCTTAGTCCCCTTCTGCATACATTTCTGTTTCAGTTTTAGACTCTCGTCTCAATAAGCAAGTCTTTCAGTAACTGATCTTCATTTTTTACAGCAGTACTTTTGATTTCTTGGAAAAACAGGGCAGTAATGTTTCCAGCTTTATATTTGGATTTCATATATTATAGGACAGATTTATTTTACATGCTGGTTCTAAGTTCACAGGCACTAACATTATAGTCTTCCTTCACTAAGTGTTTGAAAAAATTTTCTGTTTCTTTGAGTGTATTCTCCATATGTGTATGTGTGGAGTTTGTTGCTATCTATTTAGCATATCATTTGAATGTATCAAAACCACTCCCTTCATCTCTGCACTTCTTAATAACACATATGGTTACTATTTGTACATAGGTGAAATATTGAAACATGTATAGCAACCATTTATCAGAAAAAAAACAGTCATGATGAAGTCAATTTCTGAGATGAAATGTTATGAACAATGAAATAAAAATTTTGCAAAATCTACGGTGTCGTACTGTGATCTATTTATGTAAGAAGACAGTGCAATGGATGAGGCATCAACACATTAGTGTGTAAGTCTGATTGTATTAAGTGGACAGCAATTAAAAAAACTTTGTCACTGTTGTATATCAGTGATTTGTACTTCTCAATAATGAAATTGAAGCAAAACATCCCAAAAAATTCAGCGTTCAGTTGCACAACAGCCTACAAAGAACAGTGGATGTATTATTTCACAAACACAAATATCACTGCTAGCACAACTCACAACCATGCCTTATCATTTGTAGCCTTTCATTGCTTGAGATAAAATGGTCTCCATTCACTCACTCACACAGATATGCAATACCAGCTGTTGATGGGAGTTGTAACAAAATATTCTAATACGTGAGTACTGATATGTTAATCAAATGTTTTCTTCTGTGTCAAAGATAAGTATAATTTTTATGTGTTTGCATAGTTAGTGACACTTCAGACCAAAGAATAAAATACTTGAAAATTTGACTAGGGTAGCAGTAGTATGAAAGATTTCCTGTATAATATTTCCAATGTTCATGCTGCTGTTAGCAGTTCTTAACTGTGTACATTAATGGGTTGGGCCCCATGATTATCTCTTGCCTAGTCAAACACCTTTGCATTTCTTGATAACTATGGCTATTCTGTTAGATAATCAGTTTTTACTTGCAAAATCAGTTTTGATTGGTGTCTTCTAATGGTCAGTGACAAGTCAGCTTTCGATATTTGAAGTATCTGACATAGGAAACAGGTGAAAGAAGTGAACATCTGTGGCTATGTTGAATATCACTGGAAACCTGAGGTAAGTGCTTTTTGTTGTTACAGATATAACAAAAAATATATTAATACTTCTACTGGTTTTTGTATGAGGAGCTTTAGTATTTTGAACACCATCATTGGATAAGTCTTAATTAGTGCCAGCATGATAGGCTAATAGCAGGAAAACAATACCAATTTCAGATACAGCTTAATTTTTCACCACTCTTATATGATATGTGTTATCACTGGTAGATCAGTATAACAAAAATATTACTACATACCAACAATTTCCTTATGTTTTACATCAGAAAATAATAGTATTCCCACATGCAGAAATCACTGATTTTGCAATAGTCTCCAGTACCATACTTTTCAGTTACGCTATTCAATTTATTTCACTCTCAAGTGTCTCATGTTTGCAGACAGTGTAAAACAGTTATTCCATATTATAAAATTGTTGAAACTTCCTGGCAGATAAAAGCTGTGTGCCAGACCACGGCTTGAACTCAGGACCTTCACCTTTCACGGGCAAATGCTTTACTGTCTGAACTACCCAAGCATGACTCACGGCCCATCCTCACAGCTTTACTTCTGCCTGTACCTCATCTCCTACCTTATTAGCATTATATGTAGACTAGACCCGAGGGTTATATGTGGCAGTTCAAAGGGACACTGTTATTTGGTCCGACTGATGACAGACCCTAGGAGGATAAGAGAGTGCCGATGAACAGGTGATCAGTAAAACTATCGGAGGAATCGGAGGCACAATGATAGCAGCTGGAAATTGGGTGATGAGCCTCTGAAGACACTCGGACCTAAAGTGGTCTTCTTTGCCACACACGGAACTGGTCTTGGGTTGGCTGTCGTGTATAATGACTGCACAGCAGCTGCTGATTTGTAGGTAAGACGGCACATGACAATGGAGATCAATAGTGATCCGTCGTTCATCGTTAACAACGGGGTACATTTGCAATTCCGCCCAGCGTTCAGCAATGTGACCTTGTACAGTGACATGGAGGAGGAAAGCATCTTCCACTGCGAACTCGAGTGGTAGTTCGAAAAGTTATATCATGCACATGGCCATGCCAGTGTAGTCGACAGTGACCACGCCAACATTACCATCGACCTGGAAAAAGCGTAGTCCTTGTCTGGTGTTATGAAGTCATTGATGACTTTGAAGTGCACCATACAGTTGAAGATGGACAAAAGCATGTGCAAAATGTCAGAAGCAGGGATTTTAGCTGCGTCACGTAGGAATCGTTCCACTTCCAAAGCCTTTGGACGGGTGTAATGATTGAAGAAGGTTAATCACAGTGCAGATTTTCAAAAACGGTTGGTCATGCTTTACCACTCGTAAATGACACGTAAGTGATGGTCGTTGATATTAAACAAAAACGAGAGCGCGCCCCACAGGCGGAAACACAAATCATGTCAGCAGTTCATGGCTGCGAAAGCCGGATCCATTGCGCTTTAACCTCTACGCCATTCTACCAATAACGTACGTCTCATTTACTAAATGGTATGATATGGTCTGTAATGTCATACCTTCTCCATGAAAAGAAATTATATGCCTAGTGAAAGTCTCGCAGGGCGCCTTCGAAGGAAATTCCATGAATGGAGTTATGAAGAGCATAATTGAAAGTGACACGGTACGTATTCTGCTAGATTTTATCAAACCTACGTATTTTGGAGATATATTGTATGGGATAAGTTGAGAAAATTAATAGCTGCTAACGCAAGTGTCTTAAAATTTCGTCACAGTAATTATAAAGTTACTCATGTAGAAATTGCTCATGCAGAAAACGGTTTCAGATCCTTTGAATCATATAGTCTACCATTATACTTGAAATGTACAGAATATGCAGTGAAATTATATACTTCCATATCTGTCTTACAACGAAAGTTTTAATGTAATGAAAGAAAACTCTTTCTTTCAGTCACAGTTATGAAATGATTTAAGTGAATCACAAAGTAATTAAAATGTATATTTACAAGGAAAAAGTTTCTCTTCTGATGCAGATACATAAAAAAAGAGGTGAAAAAGCTTGCAACTTTGCTATTCAGTATGTTTGTCACTTCCACATTTACCCGTGTATTCATTGCTTCAGCAACGTTTGTCTCGCGTGATGATCTCCTAAATGACAAACCACATCTAAATTACTGTCATTTAAGAGTCCTGTGGAGCCTTTTCTGCACCTTCCTTGTGCTGTTTCTCAGTATTTTCAAAATAGACACTTCTGGTCACTCCTACAATGTACTGAGAAGATGATGGGCTTAAAGTGAAGAGCTTGTCTTAGGATTTGGTCACTGAATTTCATCCTGGCCAGTTACAGATCGAATGCTGAAAACGAGGAAAAAAGTTAAAAAGTGCACTGTTTCTCCAGCAAGATCCAAACCGACTTGTATATCGACCAGCACATTGGAAATCGAGTGCATTACCACTGAGCCAACGTGATACTGTTGTGGTATACTTATTTTCATGATGTCCATCTTTCCTAATGTAGATGAGGCCTTCTCGGAACTTGACAGAAAAGAGCAGTCAAAGCTTAGGAGCCAAACGTTAAAACTGGGTTCAAACAATGAATTTTACTTACTCACATACGAAACGGAAGGCATTCAGAATATTTCATCTAAATGAAAAGAAAGTACAATATCAGACATAAAACGTGGCTGCTGGCCGGCCACCACAGAGATGAAGTCCGAGTCGTCCATTTAAGGCGGAAAATATGGCCGCCCGCACATTAGAATTGTAAGTACCGCCATATGCACGATCTGACAACACTACGGGATGCGGAAATTTATGGAAGAAGTCTTCTCGAGGAGTTAAGGAAATGTATCTGCTTGTGGTCTAGTGAAGAAGAAGAAGATTCGAAGAAGAAGAAGAAGAAGGAGAAGAAGAATTGGTAAGTCTCGTGCTTTGTAGATATAAAATCGCGCGATCGGGTCCACTCGATTCTCTAGATTCTTTAAATCGCATATTGGATATCTGCTAAGGTTATCAGTCTGATGGAACCGCAAACATGATTCGTTTCATTTTCTAATCCTCCTATAATTGCAATAAGTTCCAGAAACATGTCCAAGAGACAGCTCGTTGCTGCATCAAAATCAGCACAATTTACGTTCGAGAGTTTCCTCGCCTCACAGCAGCTACTGGCTACCTGCCATACGCATCCCGCCGCCAACATTAGACGCCTCCGACCAGGTGAACGTGGCGGTGCGCGATGAGTGTATTTATCACGGTCGTTTTCTTGTTTGAAGTTATCCTATTAACCCCCCCCCCCGCCCATAGTTGTTATTGTTGTTGTTGTTGTCGTGGATTTCAGTCCAAAAACTGGTTTGATGCAGCTCTCCGTGCTACTCAATTCTGTGCAGTCCTCTTCATCTCCGAGTAACTACTGCAACCTACATCCCTTTGAATCTGCTGACGGTAGTCATCTTTTGGTCTCCATCTGTGATTTTTACTCCCCATGTTTCCCTCCAGTACTAAACTGGTGATCCCTTGATGCCTCAGAATGTGTCCTACTAACCGATCCCTTCTTTTAGTCAGGTTGTACCACAGTTACGATTGGGATTTTGCATATTTGAAACTTATGAATGTTGTTTAAGTGCGATAAATTAAAGTTGCAAGTGGAAAAAGCTCTGACATCTGCGACATACTGTTCGATTTGATTTGAGCAGAGGGGTGAAGGCAGCAGAGGCTGCTTTGAATCTTGATATTGTGTGTGATGATAGAGCTTTTGGGCAAACCACATTAGCAAAACATGTTTTTTCTTCAAGAAATATCGTTCTGGCATGAATGATTTTGCACATTCAAGAAGCCTCAATAACAGACACCCGTGACGAAGTGCGACCATTTTACCGTCGTGCGACATTTTCACTCAGTAGATAAGGTTCAAAAGTCGGGAGCAGGTGTACCGTATGCTCTAATGTAAGACAACGAAAGCGTTGACTATTAATGCATTTTTGATTGATCGTCATTAGCCGGCTCAGTGAGGATTTCAACGCAATATTCTTACTAGTTACTAGTTATAATGCCTTTACAAAAACATCTTAAGAAGAATTAATGACCGAGACCTAATAAAAGACAAAAACTCGATAAAAGGGCAGTGTGGACATAATATTTTGCCTTTGGTGACTTGGAAAGTCTGTGGTGCATTCTGAAAACCTCCCCAGCGTTGATTATACCGCAGCTGGTATTTTTTGCCAACGACTAAAACACGTATCGATCGCAGTGTAAGAAAAACGACGTACAAAATTTCACACTTGTTGGTATTACACGATAACGCGCTCTGCCGGCTTTACTAATAAAACTATCCAGGAGTTTCAAAAGTGATCCCTCACGCATTTATTCATCTGACCTTCCCCCTCAAATGTTTACCTTCCTAGCGCCTTATCGATAAACAGTTCTCTCTGGTTTGACAACGTCTTTAACTGAGATCCATTAGGTTCCTGCAGGCAGGGAATTGGTAAACTGCCTTAGCGTTTAGGACCATTTTAAACAAAGCGAAAAAAGATACTGTTGATGATTAATTTCCCTCTAATATTTCCTGATGATGATGAAGTCCCATACTCCTTTACAGAGCGTACGGGAACGATGTGGGAGACCCGCACCGCCGTACTACGTCCTAGTGGAGGTGGTTTGCCATTGCCTTCTCCGACTGTAATGGGGATGAATGATGATGATGAAGACGACACAACAACACCCAGTCATCTCGAGGCAGGTGAAAATCCCTAACATCGCCGGGAATCGAACCCGGGACCCCGTGCTCTGGAAGCGAGAACGCTACCGCGAGACCACGAGCTGCGGACTGATATTTCCTACCGTGTTCAATTAAGTAACGGGAAACGCTTTTAAAATATGCGCCGTGCTAATTCACATGAAATTCATATTACTACGATATCCGTAGGATGAAAGTCTATTTCAATAAAACATAAGGTATCTGTAACAGCAGCGTGCCTAATCACCACAAATTAGAAAGATATTACTCATTCTGGATTTAGAAACAGTTTACTTGCTGTGTTGTGTCACAATGAAGTAGTATGGAAATGTGCATTTCATAAATAAAAATTTCATAAATAAAACAAACGAAATTTCCGTATTGATTACTGATCAGACTGCTTGTAGCTCTGTCACGAAATGGGTAATAATGTGTAGTTCAGCGAGACTGGAAGGGGGAACAGATGCAGCCCCCACCTTACAGACCAGGTTTCCTCACGTACTGCAACGTTGAGCTTACCCGTTTTGTTCCAGTGCTGGCTAGGACACATACGGGAGCAACGTACGCTATGAGATTAATTATAATTTCGACGTCGAATGATTTTATTGGGCTCAGAACCTTAAATTGATAACTTTATTTCACAGCTTATGTGAAAAATTACTCAGATTGTTTAATGGAAATAATGCAAATATATAAACTTAAATTTATATGCTAATTCTGTGTCATCCAGTAAGAAACAGGTCGTTGCCAAACATATCCTGCATTGTTGACAAGATTCAGTTATACTTCTAGCAGGGCGTATACCAACCTTGCGAGGTCTCGAAGACGTGGCGACCGGGTGCTGAAATACCCAAAGAAAATGTCAGTGAATCTTATCTGAGTTTCTGTAGCTGGGTTTAGGGACTAGAGTGTTGGTACTAGCAACACTCAGGTGCAATGACTGCAAATTAAACAACACAAGTGATTAACTATCTCAACTATTACGTGGTTTTCGGTCTGAAGCTACTGCAACTACAAAGATCATTGCCAGACTCGTTGCACATTTTTAGAACATCTCCAGTATTTGCACTGTAAAATTTATGAGTAGGTAAGACACCTTTTTTGCAATAATTGACTTGGAAAACATTTTTTGAGATCGATTTCAGTGACACTCTCCATGGATGATAGGCGCACAAATAAAGAGACAACCACAGAGCATCGATTGCAAAACGCAACATTCACGATGAGCCTATATATGCTACGAATAACGTGAAGTTCCGAATCAAGAAAGGCTTTTCATATTTTTCTTTTTGCATCTGTATCAGAAGAGATACATTTCGTTGTAAATATATATTTTGATTACTCTGTGATATACTGGAATCATTTCAAAACTATGCCTGAAACAAACAGTTTTCTTTCATTTCATCAAACCTTCCGTCGTAAGATAGATATCATAAGTGACAAATTCAACTGCATTTTCTGGTACATTTCAATCATGATGACAAAATATGTGCTTAAGAGACTCTCACACCGTTTTCTGCACGAACAGATTCCACAGGAGTAACGCTGCTATCACCGTGTCGAAACTGTGTGGCATTTGCGTTGGCAGCTATTAAGTTTCTCACACTTTGCAACACGCAACATCTCCAAATTAAGCAGCTTTGATAAGACATAGCAGAACATCCTTCGTGTCATTTTCAGTTAGCTTATATTCTTCATAGCTCCGTTCACACAATTCAAAGTCAGATGAACAGTCCTCATTTCCGTCGAAGACGCCCTGCGCCACTTTCACTCGTTGCTTCATTTCTTTTTCGTGGAAAATGTGTGACATCACAAACCATATTATACCATTTCGTAAATGAAACATGAGCTATTGATGGAATGACATAGTGCTTTAGGCGATCAGTTCCTACTATGCAAGTAAATGATGCGAATCCTGTTATTCTCGTGATTTTTAATTCGTGCTAAGAGTTATTATTTTAGCTAGACAACGAGAATTATGAAGAAATCATAATTTAATGCTCGACTTTACGTCTACCCGCTGGTCTTGCATCACTCTTTCCCCGCATGCAGTGTGATTTGAGTTTGTCGTTAAATTGAAATGATATCTCCTTTGTGCCTTCGTCGGTATTGTTATTCTGCCTGAATGTAGATAAAGAGAACACAAACTAAAATGATACTTTTTATCGACGGAAAAACCACCAAGTACTTGCTCTTTGATGCCTTCATCAACACTGACGTCATGTGTCATGGGACAAAACAAAAATATTTTAATGTTTCTCTCAGTCTTTTTGATCAATGCTCGTAAAAAATATGAAATCAAAAGTGTATTGAAGAAAGAGAGATATAGAGGGGGGGGGGGGGGTAGAGAGAAAGGGGGGGGGGAGAAAGAAAGATAGAGAAAGAGATAGAGAGAGCTAAGAGAAATGAATTTCCCTCTTCTTCGAGACAGTACTAAACGTTTATTTTCCGTAAACAAAATTTTCTCGATAGCAACACAATAATTCAGTACCGTGCCCAGTTTCCCCCCCTCCTATACAACTGCATTAAGCTGCCAGAGAATGGAGGCAAAAGTTTCCGGACAAGTCTGTTTTTCTGTGACAACACTTCCCTCGCGTCTTGAATTGTTTCGGACAGTTCCGGCATCGTAGTCGGTGCTGGTCTTCCGCTCCCAATAATTTTCTGCACCTTTGTCCATACATGCTCTATGGGACTGAGGTCTGCAGCGTTGGAGGCCAGTCCAACAGCTCAACGTCTACATTCATTTGAAACTAGTGTTTTACACAGCTCGCTGCGTGAGCAGGAAAATGTTCATGTTGGAACATTATTCCGCCTCCGAAAATCTCTGACGAACAGAAGAAAGCATTACGTTATACAGTATTTCGCAGCAGTAATAACTAGAAAACGGACGGTCCAATTGCCACAGAACGCCGCAACCAATAGCTGATATCCAACCCCAAACTCTGACAGCAGTTTGGTCATACCTTCGCCGATTATCGTTCATACCTCCCTTTCTCGTTGAGACGACGACGGATGGTGACCTGCTCTCACTTAGCTGGAGGATGGTCCTAATTTCTGTGCTGGTTGTGAAAGGCTATTCATCACTGCAGTGGAGTACACTATTGTCCTGATCATCCGTGGTAGCCTGTTTACGTCCAGGGATACAAAGATGGTTGACGTAGCCTTCCTCCGCCGCCCTCTTCACCAAGCATGGTATCGTCGAATTGGTGTATCCTACGGCACAGAATTGGTGCTGATACAGTATCTATCTTCACAAAGCGCAAGAATGCGTCGATTATCAAATTCCTTCAACAGTGAGGTTAAGCAAGTAATAACTCATTACAGGGCAGGAGGAAGCGAAGTGCAATAGAGGGCGAAGAGCACTTTCTTCGCCTAAGAAGTCAGAATCATTCCCGACTACACGCTTTGAAAAAAGATTTAATAAATTAGTTCCTTGTAAGTATTGTTTAGAGGATGATATAAATGTATGTGTCTCTACACATCATATGTAGTGGTAATAATGACACCGTTTCCAGACTTGAAGGTAAAATGTAGATTCACCTTGTCGTGCAGACCATGTTGCTCTGGCTGGAGTATTTTTCATTATTGATCGTTTTGTATTTTTAGCTGTGCAATCCCTTAAGAGGTTAAACTCAGATTCAACTTATGATTTCCACAGTTTCAGGAATACGACGTGTATTACCGAGTTCGTGTTTCGGTCCGGCACACGGTTTTAATTTTCCAGAAAGTTTCATGTGCAGATTTTGTTTCCCAAACCTTTTCCTACCTGGACAATAACCTTTTTTTATTCGGTAAATTTGCGAGCGTTCCTGCTTAAGTTGTTTTAAGATTAAACTAAATTCCTTCACCTACAACAAAGTTAAAATAAATCATCTTAATAGCACTAAATAGCAGTTTGTGAAGCGATTACTGGCCACATTTTTCTGCATTTCGCTGGTTAGAATGGGAAAAGATTACTACCCAGAATACTCATCTACCAGAACGAAAGGAACAACGGAATGTAGCTCGTAATGTTGCGGTCATGCGACTTTTATTTCAGTCATAGCAAAATCACATGAAAGAACTACGAATTTTGTAGTACGCACACCTGTCGGTGTCAGTAAGACGTTGCAGTACCTGGCGTTTGAAATGACGTGGATCCAGTTTAGGACAGGAATTTATAGAAATGGAGGCCATGGCACAATTTAATACTGCAGTTCGTAAGCATTGCTTGTACACGAAATTACGGTTGCAGTATACCTATGGAGTCGAATAAATCAATTACGTATTTCCCAGTGAGAAAGACCAGTGCTAAACAGTCTTCGCAACATCACTTTACTGAAACTGGTATTCCACAGAGCTAGACTTTCACGTTGGCAACTAAGTGTAAGCCCTCTGAGTCGGATGTGAGTTTTGCCACGATGCAATATTTTTCTGCAGTGTTGAAGTGATATTACAATTAGAGTAATTCTGCGAAAATGTGAACTTGGGCCGCGTAGAATGAGTGTACTACAACGAAAAACTGTTGATATTCCACAGTATTTTTTTTCTTTCCTCTATTTGAAATAGGTGGCTTCCACCAAATGGAGATAATGAACAGAAGATATGAATTAACAGAAAATACGAAAATCCTCTGGCTTTGAAAGTGGCGTTTACTGCCAGTCTTAGCAATTTACAAGCGTCGCGGCTAAACGCAAGTTATTGAAGTAATGCAACGCAATTTGTCTTATGAAGTATCGTGTTCATCAGCTAATTTAATTTTAATGTTGTCTAAGAATATCTGGAGATGTCCGATATTAACTTCTTCTAAAAATGACCAAAAAACATTACATTCTTTCTCAAGCACGCGGACAGCAGCAGCGAATTAAAAATTTAATTGCGATAACGGCAGTTATAATAGACGTATTTGCTAACTTCATACTGTGCAATGGTATATGTCGACCTAAGAAATTTCTTGAAACAGTTAAAATTTCAAAATGGCTTCGAATTGAGGCTATGATACCAAAAAGCGTCTCTACATCCCGCTAACTTGAGACTAGTATAATTTCCGTGTTAGAAGCCTGCTGATAATTAATTGGTTAATAGAGAAATGAATTTTTTCACCGTGTCTAATTTGTAAGCTAAGCCCTATTACGCTAGACACAACAATGAATGTAGCAAAAGTGGGCTTCAGTAGTCTTGTGGAGTGATTTTCAGTTTCATAGTTGCGAGGTATCGGTTCGATTTTCACTTCCAGCATGTATTTTAAACACAAAGGAACAGATCTCGTCCACCTGTAGTAGTGATAAGTGAAGAACGTTAAGTTGCACCGTAGTTAAGAATTTGCACTACAAACATATCCATTCTCTACCATCTGGGGCATAGCCGGTTTAGGTTTGGTCATAACAGGCGGAAGTCGCGGCAAACAGAAATTGTGTCGTCAGTGAGCTTCCTTGCACTAGAAAATGGTTCAAATGGCTCTGAGCACTATGGGACTCAACATCTTAGGTCATAAGTCCCCTAGAACTTAGAACTACTTAAACCTAACTAACCTAAGGACATCAGGCACACCCATGCCCGAGGCAGGATTCGAACCTGCGACCGTAGCGGTCCCGCGGTTCCGGACTGCAGCGCCAGAACCGCACGGCCACCGCGGCCGGCCTTGCACTAGAAACTTTATTTTATTTAATGAGCCAATTGTCATTTAAGGTCTCAGGCTTCTTATTTTATTTGAAATTGAGACCGAAAACTTCGATGCTGGACTGAAATTCGAATTCAGATTTTTTTTTTTCCGTGTTATGAGACCCACACGGAGCGACACAGTTCGATCATTTTGTTGTTTTCTGCAAAATTGCAAAACCCTCTAGATCTCAATGAAAGTCACATATACGGATTCGAACCTTGGTCCAGAACAAATATGTTCATGGTTTCGTTACAATCCTTATCAATTGCACACAGAGCTATTGGCGATAAACATTCTTCAACTGTAAAGTCTCTTCATGTCAGTGATAGAGCACCGCGACTTCTGGCTGCCAATAAGGAGAGTACGCTGTTCGTTTGTTATATATTTTTTACGATCTTCCAACAGGAGCTACTTATTTACAGATACCTGTGTAGTTACTAGTTTATTTTTGTAATTCCTTGCTTGCTTGCGTGCTTACTAGTCACAACCTTTTGTTTCAATAACAGAGTAGCGTACAGTACCGCCGTTGTTAGCGACCCTCGTATCGTACATGTTTTGTTTGTTTTGGTTAGTGTAGCTCAGTGCGAGAGAGCACTTCGAATTCCTGCTTCCTGCTGCTAATAAGCCGAGTACACAGTTCGTTTGTTACACATTTTTAAGAGCTTCAAACAGGAGAGAGCTCAGTAATGGATAGGAATTGTCATTGCTGTGTACAGATGCGAGCTGAGTTTCTGACTCTCCGCTCGCAGCTGCAGGCTCTGTTGGCTTTGTCACACTGCTTGAGGCTGCTGCCAATGGTTATCAGCTAGGGGGGGGGGGGGGTTCGGACACGGGGATGCGAGGGACATCAAGCATGTCCCACGTGTCCCCCAATCGGTCCACTGCTGTGGCCACCCCAGGTACTGCCTGCAGTGCAGTTGACCTGTCACCCGTGGTCGAGTAGGAGATCATTCCAAAGCCTGTCAGGCAGCGAAAGACTTTCTGAGGGGCCGATTGTAGGGCCTCCTCGATTCGTTTGACGAACAGGTTGCAGGCGTTATTTGTGGTTGACAAAGTCTCAAGGCCTGATGCAGTCGTTCACACTGTTCCAGAGGAAGCTTCTCATCCCACAAGGTCTGAGAATTCACAGAAAGTGGGTTTGCTGGTAGCTGTGATCTCTAACATTAGGCGCATTATCAGGCCCCTCAGGAACATGGCTGCCAAAGAGGGGAAAGAAGCCAGTGTGCACTCTGTGTGCATATCGGTGTGGAAAGGTTGCTTCCGGATGCTATGAAGAGTACACTGCATAGCCAACTGCAGGTGGTGGCTCATGACGGTACCAATGACTTTGGATTGGAGGAGATTCTCTCTGGTTTTGGGCAGCTAGTTGAAATGGTAAAGGCTGCCAGTCTTGCTTCCGAGATTAAGGCAGAGCTCACCATCTGCAGCATCGTCGATAGAACTGACTGTGGTCCGTTGGTGCAGAGCTGGATGGAGGGTCTGAATCAGAGGCTCAGGCGGTTCTGTGACCATGTGGGCTGCAGATTCCTTGACTTACGCCTTGGGTGGTGGGTTTCCGGATTCTGCTTAATATGTCAGGAGTCCACTATACACAGGAAGCGGCTACACATGTAGCGGGGGCTGCATGGAAGGGACTATGGTATTTTTTTTTTTTTTTAGAGGGTCTCAGGAAACCCCAGAAAGAGCGTCTGTCCAGGGCAGGTAAAGCACACTAAGGTATTTGTAGAAACGATCGGTATTGCAATTGTAAACGTCGTAGCTGTGTTGGTAAACAACAAGAGCTCCAACCCTTAATAGAAAGCTCAAATAGTAATAGGTACAGCAAGCTGGCTAAAGCCAGAAATAAGTTTAGCCGAAAATTTTTCATACGATCTAACAGTGTTCAGAAAGGATAGATTAAATACAGTTGGTTGTGGAGTATTTATTGCTGTCAGAAGTAGTTTACCTTATAGTGAAATTGAAGTAGATAGTTCCTGCGAAATAGTATGCATAGAGGTTATCCTTGACAATCGCACTAAACTGTTAATTGGATCGTTTTACCGACCTCCCGACTCAGAAGGTATAGTTGCTGAACAGTTCAAAGAAAACTTGAGTCTCATTTCAAACAGGTACCTCACTCATTCAACTATAGTCGATGGTGACTTCAATCTACCCTCGATATGCTGGAAAAATTGGACGTTTAAAACCGGCTGCAGGCATAAAACGTCATCCGAAATTGTACTGAATGCTTTCTCAGAAAATTATTTTCAACAATTAGTTCATGAGCCCACTCGAAGCGTAAATAGTTGCGAAAGTATACTTGACCTCTTAGCAACAAATAATCCTGGACAAATAGGGAGTATCGTGACGAATACAGGGATTAGCGATCACAAGGCAGTTGCTGCTAGGCTGAATATTGTAACACCTACAACCATCAAAAAGAAACGCAAGGCATAAGTATTTAAAAAAGCTAATAAAAATGCGCTTCCAATCTGATCATTTAAGTGTAGAAAAGATGTGGAATGGTTTCAAAGAGATAGTATCGACGGCAATTGAGAGATACATGCCAAATTAATTAATAAGTTATGGTACTGATTCCTCATAGTAGACAAAACGGGTCAGATCGCTGTTGCAGAAGTAACGGAAAAACCATGCCAAATTTAAAAGAATGCAAAATCCCCAATATTGGAAAAGTTTTGCAGAGATTCGAAATACAGCGCATACTTCAATCCGAGATGCTTTTAATAATTTCCACAATGAAATTCTGTCCCGATATCTGGCAGAAAATGTAAAGAGATTCTGGCCTTACATAAAGCACACCAGTGGCAAGATGCAATCAATACCTTCACTGCACGATAACAACAGTGAAGTCACTGATGACAGTGCCGATAAAGCAGCGTTTTTAAACACGGTCTTCCGGAACTCCTTCACCAAAGATGACGAAGTAAATATTCTTGAATTTCAATCAAGAACAACTGCCAAGATGAGAAACATAGAAGTATATGTCCTCGGTGTAGCAAATCAGCTTCAATCACTTAATAAAGGCAAGACCTCCGGTTCAGATTGTATACCAGTCAGGTTCCTTTCAGAATATGCTATTACAATAGCTCCATATTTAGCAATTATAGAAAACCGATCGCTCACAGACAGATCCATACCTAAGGACTGAAGAACTGCTGAAGTCACACCAATACCCAAAAATGGAAATAGGAGTAATCCGCTGAATTACAGGCCCATGTCACTAACGTCGATTTGCAGTAGGGTTTTGGAACGTATACCGTGTTCGAAGTATAAAGTAGAAAACGATTTATTGACATATAGCACGGATTCTTCTTGTGAAACACAACTAGCTCTCTATACTCACGAAATAACGAGTGCTATTGACAGGGGATGTCAAACTGATTCAATATTTCTAGATTTCCAGAAGGCTTTCGACACCATTCCTCACAAGCGTTTTCTGACCAAACTGCCTGCCTATGGAATACAGCCTCAGCTGTGCGACTGGATTCGTGATTTCCTGTCAGAGAGGTCACAGTTCGTAGTAATAGACGGAAAGTTCAAATGGCTCTGAGCACTATGGGACTTAACTTCTGAGGACATCAGTCCCCTAGAACTTAGAACTACGTAAACCTAACTAACCTAAGGACATCACACACATCCATGCCCGAGGCAGGATTCGAACCTGCGACCGTAGCGGTCGCACGGTTCCAGACTGTAGCGCATAGAACCACTCGGCCACCCCGGACGGCAGACGGAAAGTCAGCGAGTAAAACAGAAGTAATATCCGGCGTTCCCCAAGGAAGTGTTACAGGCACTCTTTTGTTCCTGATCTATCTTAATGACATAGGAGACAATCTGAGTAGCGCTCTTAGTTTATTTGCAGATGATGCTGTCATTTACCGTCTTCTAAAGTCATCAGATGACCAAACCAAATTGCAAAATGATATAGATATCTGTTTGGTGCGAAAAGTGGCACCTGACCTCGAATAAAGAAAAGTGTGAAGATATTCACATGAGTACTAAAAGAAATCAGCTAAATTTCGATTACGTGATAAGTCACACAAATCTGAAGGCTGTAAATTCAATTAAATAATTAGGGCTTACAATTACGAATAACCTACATGGCAACGATCACATAGATAATATTGTGGGTAGAGCAAACCGAAGACTGCGATTCATTAGCAGAGCAATTAGAAGGTGCAACAGATCTACTAAAGAGACTGCTTACACCACGCTTGTCCGCCCTGTTCTGGAGTACAGCTACATTATGTAGGCTTCGTGCAAATCAGGTGAAACGCAATTCAGGTGTTTTGGACATATTTTCTATGAAGTACTTTAATGTTTCATGAATGTATTACTTATATTAACTAGTTAATCATTTATGTATATTCATATGACAAGCATGTTGCTGCCCAGACTATACGCCCTCTCTACACCATGTGGGCCACAGTAGTGTTAGTTTAGCCAATGGTAACAGAATGCAGAAAAACGAACAAAAATGTAACTAAGCAACATTTTTTTTCCAGTTGACAGTTAAACGTTGATGTTCAGCGCGATGTGTATCCCGGATGATCCCGCTCTGTACTACGAGAAACAGAATGCGGAAGGAGGAATCGGACGGTGCCCCGCCCAGATGACACCCTGGCCACGCCTTGTGTACATCCCCTCATTATCTTACCCAATAGTAGTAGGTTGCAGAAAAACGAACAAAAAGCTAACCACGCAATTTTTTTTCATTTGACAATTAAACATGGCGCCCACAGTGACGTGTACCCGAAACGATTCCGCTCTGTATTAGGAGAAGAGAATGCGGAAGGAGGTAGCGGACGTTTGCGCCGACCAGCCACGCCCTGGCCACGCCTTGTGTACAACCATTCGTTGTTTTAGCCAATAGCCGTAGATTGCAGAAAAATGAACAAAAAGTTAACTACGCATTTTTTTTTCTCATTTGACAGTTAAACATAGCGCCCATAGCGACGTGTGCCCGAAACGATTCCGCTTTGTATTAGGAGAACAGAATGCGGAAGAAGGTAGCGGACGTTTGCGCCGACCAGCCACGCCCTGGCCACTCCTTGTGTACAACCCTTCGTTGTTTTAGCCAATAGCCGTAGATTGCAGAAAAATGAACGAAAAGTTAACTAAGCATTTTTTTTTTTCATTTGACAGTTAAACATGGTGCCCAAAGTGACGTGTACCCGAAACTATTCCGCTCTGTATTGGGAGAACAGAATGCGGAAGGAGGTAGAGGACGTCGGCGCCGACCAGACCACGCCCTGCCCACGCCTTGTGTACAGCCCCTCGTTATTTTAGCCAATAGCCGTAGAATACAGAAAAACCAGCATAACGTTAACTACGCAACTTTTTTTCCAGTTGACAACTCAACTTGATGCCCAGCCCTATGTGTACCCGAAACGATTCCGTTCTGCACTAGGAGAACAGAACAAGGAAGGAGGAAGTGACGTTCGAGCCGCCCAGACCACACCCCAGCCACATCATATGGCCAAACCCTTCATCTTATCCTAGCCAATAGTAATTCATTCTTTATGTGTGTTAAATGATCTCTTCTTATAAATATTTCGATTATACATTGATATATTTTATCATCATTCAGTAATTCAATAATTTCCATGCTCTTGTGTTCGTTATTAAAGATAACATTTTCCTCATGCAACTAGTCTAAATTTCTACAAGTTTATGGAAAGCCTAATATGTAATTCTGGGAATATGTGGTGCATAATGTTAGAAAAGAGTGATATAAGTAACAGAACCACATGTGTTCTGCTGGACGCACTAACTAAAATCCGGTAGTATCAGTCGGCACTTTCACAGACTGGGAACATCAGTCCAACGAGGTTGTGCTGATTTAAACAGACTGGGTTTCTGTTCTTCAAAAAATAGTTTTCAAGTAGTGTAAGCATTTATGCAATCGAATTATGTTATTTTGGTTCTTATACCATAATACTATGAAACGTCCACTACCCCTGCAAATGAGGGACACAGGTAAATAAAACTGTTACTGCTGTTACCTTTCGAATTTACAGCCACCGCAGACTAAGAAACGAATTACATTAAGTCTCTGCCTTGGACTAGGTTGATAGTCATTTGAAAGACTGTTTATTCGAGCAGCGTGTAACGGAGCTCTACGTGTATCAATAGTTGAACACAGTTGATTTATACCTCCTTTCATTCTTTCTTGGACGTAAAGACGACGATGTTCCCCATTCTGTTCAGGTCCACGGTTTGCCTAGTCGGGCGATCCATTCGATTCATTATTGTGCTAGTTGGAGCACATGTGTTTTCGACAAGCCATTAATAACCATCGACGACAACCGTGCGGGTGTCTGACAGATTTTTTTTTTTTTATCATTTCGCCTAAAGTACTGACGACACACAAATGCCAACGGCGTCTGCTCATATGACGAAATGGAAAAAGAGCTAGGTAACGATCGTCAGTTCCCCTCTATACTTAATGAGTTCGTTCAAGGACTTGACCAGGATTTTGCAGAAGGGGAGGTCCAATCAATCTGTTAATGAGTTTGATTTCATATATGAAGAAAAAGCAAACCGCAAATCAAGTATATACATATATATGATAACTTCAGCATACTGCCAAACGAATTAAAATTCCCATATAATTCATTGTCAGTTTGCTAACACAACACATCTCAGTCTTCTTATATAATGATCACTTTCTTAACGCAGAAAAATTTTAACATTACACTGAATTACTTATAAAGATAAACGGATTCAAATCTCTTTTGGCAACAACTATCTTTCTCCGACTACAGTCTTGTATTTAAATCTTTGGCTTGTCTGAAACCAGGTCAGAGTTCCTTCAGCACATCAAAACATCCCAAACTCCTCGACTGAATCCCAAATTTTGTTGAAAGTGTCTTTCATTTCAATAAAATTCTTCAATTTCCTTAAGTGATCAAGTATTCCAGTTATTGTATCATTACAAGTACAAGAGCATAAACAGATTTCCCACGAAAGGTGTGGGAGGGGGTATCCAGGGCTCAGTCGGCTCAGAAGAATTCAAGAGCCCACTGATAAAATCTATTAGAAAAGAACTATAGAAAGTGCTGTCATCACATACATCCTCCGCACTCCACAAACCCCTCCCGATCTTTCCTTATCGGAACTGATTTTCGTAATTGGTTACCGCCCAGGTGGCTGCAATGGGTGATATTTTGCCTCTTGGGCTAGTACTGGTAAGAAACTTGAGAAAATTTCTTCAAGAAATGCAACCGTCATCATCTTTAGAGCGATATTTATGTTGGTCAACGCGATTTTTGGACAACACAGGCAAATCCATATGTACTTTTATGCACTGAATTTAATTTCATGTTATTCGTAAGGATTTTACTGTTCCGCTGCCGCGTGAAATTTTGAAATATTGTAACCCAAAAGTTCTATCAGTCTCCAAATAACGAGTCGAGTGTTAACGTTAAACTGTTATACATAGATAATAGGGCTATTATAGTAGTGCGTACATATTTCTAACCTACCATAATGTTAGTGAACGAGTCAAACTCGGTTTTAATCCCCTTTGTTTTTAAAGACTTATCCACAATTAGGGGGCTATTAAGAAAACAGCAACGCACTTCGAGTGAGGCCAACAACGTAAAGTAGATGGTCTTCGCTAAAATAGGAATGGGCGATAGCCGATAGTGAGTATCCCTTTAACTTTGTATGACTGAAAATCAAAATATCATTCAGTTTCACTAAACGGCAACTAGATCATCTGATCTCTATTTCCCATACAATGAGGGCATCCAGGACACACACCAGGTCCTCCTTTTGGTTGCGTCCTTCGTTCGTCGACACGCCTGAGGATTTATTAAATTCTTCCGATTTCTATGTTAACGGGTGGTTTTGTTACTAGGTAACTACATGTATCGCTTTTGAGAGACACCATGTAAATTACAGAAAAAAACATACGTAGTGCACTTAAAAAACTAAGATGATGAAAACAACTTTACATTAACAAATTCAAACGTTAACTTGTGAAATGAATTATTTTAAAAATATCACTGACACATGACAGTTCTAAGATGAACGTGTCCGAATTACACTTCTCAGTAACCTGTATTAATATCAGGAGTAATATTCATAACTGTATCCATTACAGCGGCGGAAAACTACATCGCAAAATTAACACACAATATACAGACGATCGAAAAACACTACTAAAAACAATTGTACAGACACTGTTCAGTTCTACTCAGTGATGAATTTCCTTACGATTTCGAAGATAGGTCAACCACATCTATTCATAGTCCTCTCAGATCAGAAATGGACAAGATCAATACGATATTAATAAACTCCAGGAACTTCCGTGGTAAGGTCACAGAATTAGTATCATTTATTAAATGTAATGATGCCCAGATGGCATTAAGATTCGAAAGTCTGATGAAACCAGTAGGGAATAGTACCTAATTCTAGGTGCTCAGTCCGGAACCGCGCGACTGCTATGGTCGCAGGTTCGAATCCGGCCTCGGGCATGGATGTGTGTGCTGTCCTTAGGTTAGTTAGGTTTAAGTAGTTCTAAGTTCTAGGGAACTGATGACCACAGATGTTAAGTCCCATAGTGCTCAGAGCCATTTGAACCAGTACCTAAATTCTGAATTCAGAAAGGGATATATATCTCAAGGTTAGGTTAGATGCCAACGGTGGCGCCATATTTACTGCAGTAAAGAATTTGATAGCATCTAGTGATGTCATTACAGACACATAATGTGAATTTGTCTGGATAAACGTAAGGATCAAAAGTTGATAAAAGAGGGTAAGCGGAAGCTATTATAGACCACCTGCCTCAGAAACAGTGACAGCAGAAAGCTTCAGAGTTACATCACGAATAAGTTTTCTAATCATGGAGTTGTAATAGTGGGACACTGCCACATTTTACATACAGAAAGGGAGACTGACGTATTTCAGACAGGTGCCAGAAAAGGGATTCATGTGGGTTTCATTTCAATGTCTTGTCCAGCAGGTAGTTGAAGAAGGAACGCAAGAGGACAACGTCTTAGACCTTCTAGAAACTAACAAAACCGAACTTTTAGTATCAGTTAACAGCGAGAAGGAATCAGCTATCTGGACCTGCGGGTATGGGGAGGAGAACTGTAGGACTCTCCTTGACAGGTCAGTGGTGAATTACACAAAAGGAGGAGCTACTCCAGTAATAGACTATTTGTGGAGTGCACACGCGATTTATGTTCTTCTTTTTATTTGCACTAGGCGGTACTTTGAGGTTCTCTGATCAACGCTGGCCAGTAAATACGTAGAGAGCGAAATCAGACCGCGTACAAAGTAAAGACATTTTGACTGTCAAAATTATACACTAAATTGTCTTGGCATTCGTAACGAAGCTCCTGAATTTACATCAAATTACTCCCAGACCCGAAAGCTGGATGAAACCCGAAGTAGACATCACTAAAATATTTAGTGACTCATGGAATGTATACCGTTAACAGCCTACACTTTGACGCCATAGATGGCGGAGTCTTCCTTGCAGTTGAAAAAACTGTTTTGTCTGTCGAGGTCGAACTTGCGTTGGTGAAGGTATCTGGACGTGTGTAAAGCGACCAGGTGAAATTAAGTTCATTACCGGATGTTGTTGCCGACCATACGTTTCCACGGTGACAGTTGTAGAATCATTCAAAGAAATTCTACGCTTAGTAGTGCACAAATACCCAGATTGGAGGCTACTGTAACCTAACAAGGACCAATTGAAAGGGCTATGGATTCATCGCAGGTGGTAGGAACACGTTGCCTTGTGTATTACTTTTGAACACGATTTCCAAAAACTGCCTGGAGCAACTACTTCGACAGCCCAGAAATATTTTAGGCCTTGTAGCCACAAGCACGTCTGACCTTATCGGTAGTGTGATTACGATATTACCATAGCGACAATGGTTACTAAAGTTAATAATTTTTTTGCTAGAAGAGCAAATAAACCGTTGCCTGAGTTCCTCTTAAATAATGTTGCACTCACGGTTCAAAAAAGGAAGCGTAAACGCCAACAGGTAAAAGTTAGTAAACTTAGTGCGTGTGTAACATGAATGATGGGCCAAGCATACAACTACGTACAATAGCCAAAATTGTTGCCGAGCAAACGGGAAAATTCTGGTGCTACGTAGAATCGCTAAGCGTGTCAAAGGTTTCTGCGCTGTCATTTGTTGACGTGTCTGATGTAGCAACAGAAGGCTGCGAAAAGAAAGCTTAAGTTCTAAATATAGTGTTAAGAGATAATATAGATGGTACTAAAACGTCGTCATCTGACTGTTAGTAGGTTAAGTCCAGACGAACAATTTGATATAGGGCGCAGCGCTTGTGTTCCATGAAGGCCTGAAATAACTTCAAAAGGGCCTACAAATACTGTCTGAGCAACAGCTGGCTGGTCCCAGCGGAGGTTCGAGTCCTCCTTCAGGCATGGGTGTGTGTGTGTTTGTCCTTAGGATAATTTAGTTTAAGTAGTGTGTAAACTTAGGGACTGATGACCTTAGCAGTTAAGTCCTATAAGATTTCACACACATTTCTTTTTAGCAACAGAGCATGCATGCCACGCAAGAAAGTTTTGTGTCGCTCACTTACACAATCAGCTTAATCGGCTATACCGCTAACATTATGAATTTCAACTTTCCAGTGAGAGTTACGAAACAAAACTGTCTTTTGGAATCGTCATTGGAAGATAATTACGTTACAATATCTGTATATACAAACCGAAGTCGCTTGATGGCGTCCATCTGTATATGCATGCTAATCTCAGGAAATGCTGTGTAGATTGTGTTTCAGTTTTAACTAACTGATACACTGATTTGCAAGATAGGTTCTTGTACAAAGTTTATAAATATTTCGTACAAATCGGCTGAAATCTGGTGAGTTAAAGCTAAGATCTGAAAATGATGTTCCCACCTAGCGATCAGCTGCCGTATGTTGAGAGAGCAGTAGTGCCCCAAGAACCCAGTGAGTAGGACTTAATTTGGATCGAGTGTGTTCGTCCAGCAGAAGTGCGTGTGGATTGAAACAGTAAAGCTTTGGGATGGGTTCCCAGCCAGGTCACTTTTTTTCAGTCTGAATGTTAAATGCAGCACTCACCTCTCAGTGGTGTGGAGATACACATTGCGAAACATGAAGATAATTTAATACTGCTAATTTCTGCTTCCTTCAGTTACCAATAGCAATTCGCACTGTTAATTCACTGAAAATTCTCCAAATAGGCAGTGAATAACCTAACTTTGACCCATTGCGAAAAGATGACCTCATCATCATCAGGCTGTGATGCGAGTCTTACAATTTGACATAAACAAATGTTTTTAACCAGTAATTTCCCATCAATCTTTTCAGAAGAGTTGCATATAAAAAAAAGCAAATCCAAAACTGTGGTATTTCATTTTTAACGTTATAGGTGAAACGTTTTGCAGACATCTACTTCAGCACTTCACCAACTTTGCTTCGTCTAAAAACAGTACATTCGTTCAGTAGCGCACCATAATCTAGGATCACATTACGTACGGGACAACAGGGACCTCTGGTTGCGGTACTGTGTATTAGGTCTCTTGGACTCCGGGCCTCATTATAAACACACTGGATGGGGCTACTGACTATGACCACTCAAATTGTTTAAATGAAGACTGTAGGCAAAATAAAGACTTGTGTCCATCGTATCCAGCAGCCCAGCACAGGCTGAGCCCTTTCCCGCCAATTCCAAGGAAGAGGTGGCAGTCGGTCGACTTAGGTTAGTGGAGGTAGTCCAAGTGACCTTTTTTCACACCATTTCCTTAGGTCAGTGGAGGTAGCCCAAGTGTCCTTTTTTCCCGACCAAAATCTGAACTTCCCACCATGATGTCATTGCGACATTGCCATATCTATCGCTGCCATCTTGGATCCGCTATCTTGAATAAATATGGCAACAATGCCGAGTGGGGGTGACGTCCTTGCTGTTCCACTACTCACACTGCCCATGACCTCTATCCATGTTTCAGCAGTTTTCATTCGTCTATTCGATTAATTCAGCGATGTTGTCGATATGGAGTCGTTCTGGAACGACGAATACCGGCCCGTCTTGCCACATTGTAGTCCTGAATCACAGATCACCGCTCTTTTTGCAGTCAAATGGTTCAAATGGATCTGAGTACTATGGGACTTAACGTCTGAGGTCATCAGTCCCCTAGAACTTAGAACTACTTAAACCAAATTAGCCTAAGTACATCACTAACATCCATGCCCGAGGTAGAATTCGAACCTGCGACCGTAGCGGTCGCGCGGTTCCAGACTGAAGCGCCTAGACCGCTCAGACACTGCGGCTGGCCATTGCACTACACCAATCTGCCTATGCGATCCTTCAATGTGATGCTCCTATGTCACTCATGCAAATGATTCGAACTTCCTCAACATATGAAACATGGCGACCAGCATTACGAGCATGTCAACATTGCTTGCTGTGCTGCGATTACCACCTGAAAAGTTCAAGTAACGTTTGGCACTAACGTTATCCATTATTTATTCAAACTATTCTTCATGTGTAGGAATGGCTTTATCATGACTGCAAATCAGATCGTCTATACGTGAAATTTTTAGCAACGTATCTCACAGGCACAGAAACGCTGGATTTTCAGTTTCTTAGGGTTTTATCCAGGCATTCACTGTAAAACATTTTCTGTTATCATCAGTGTATATTTGAGATTCGGAGGAAAGGAATAGAAAAGATAAAGCATTATAATTGTTAGTGTGTACATAAACATTAATAAACGGATATTGGGAAAGTTTAGCGTTCATAAGTGTTTTCAGCAACGATTATTTGGTGTGTCTGTGTGCTATTTAATGATACATTAATTCCACAATGGATATCTATCCTCTTCACGTGATGCACCTCAAAAAACTAAATGAAGATCGGCGTTGGCCATCTTTAACATCCACCTGTCCCTCGTCTTTCCTAGTGCTGGATGACATGGCGGAGACATTTATTATATTAGTTGAGGTACATTTTGCTTTTTCAGGAAACATTCCACTTCACAAACAACTTGTCGTCATTTCAATGTTATTGTTACTTCATTCCAGAAAAGAGGAACAGGTCACTGGTCATTGGATGCCGTGCCAGGCTAATACAGTGACCGTAAGCGGGGGATGGGGTGATGATGAGGCAGCTGACTCGTCAGTATATTTCTGTAGTACGTTCCTATGACGGTTCGTCCTTTATGGGCATAATCTATCTGCACCGCACCATGGTACTTCAGCAAACACTCAGCCTCACTTTGCTCGATAATGACTGCGTTCCGCCGTTTTCGGCGGTAATGAATCTACTTTCTTTCGGACTCATATTAATATTCCTAGTAGTCCTCGATGGTGATTAGGCTGCTAGACAAGTCCTCTGGACTGACTCGATACCTCCATCACTTCTGCTGCTGTCTTGGTTCAAGGCGCTTTTTGAACAGATGTGAGCAGTCATGAGACGCAGCTGGTTGCGATATTTGTCGTATTCGAAATATCGTGCAAGATGCAGAAAACTGGCTCATCACTGATGTGTACTTTTTCCGCTATCAACTCAATTGAGAGACGCTGATCTTCGAGCAACAGACCTCCCTCTCCCCAAGCAATCCTGCTGCTCCACAGCGAAATGGTATACCACTTTGTTCTTCGTCATTTTCAGACTAGTTTGATACACTACAATGTCAGCACAACCTAACAGACGCGTCATATGACAGTGCACTATTGGTGGACACTGTCACCAACACAGCATGGTTTGCTGAAGCGTTGTATCTTTTCAAATGCAGTAGACGAATTACCACAAAATATCCACCGTGACACTGGGCTTTTCTGAGTCTTTTCAGAGTCTTGCAGTAGCATCCTTCAATAAAATCGTTTTGATTTGGAAGCTGCATCACTTCAAATGAAACAGTCGACCTTGCGATAGCTGTCTCCATCATCGTCCTCAGGACCTAACATCACTGAATGTTGGGGCTGGCACAGTATTCTACTTATATAGATATAATGGCAGCGTCTGGAACCTTCCAGAAAGGGCCGGAGTGACGAATGTGCTGAAGGCAAACAGCAACTTCGCCCCGCTGCGCACTATGTGACGGCAAATGGCGCGATCAGCCGGCACTACATCTCAAACTGCCGCTCACGCATCCCTACAATCGTCAGGTCTACGTTTTTGCTTCCGCTCAATGTGAAAAGCCCGCCATCATGTCCTAGTGTGTACCTCTGGTCTCTTTGAAATTGTAGCTGTTTATCCTAATTTCAGCAGCTTCTTGTTTAACAGAATCCCAGTATAATGGTATTTGCGCCAAAATTCTCGTCAAATGGTTCAAATGGCTCTGAGCACTATGGGACTTAACTTCTAAGGTCATCAGTCCCCTAGAACTTACAACTACTTAAACCTAACTAACCTAAGGACATCACACACATCCATGCCCGAGGCAGGATACGAACCTGCGATCGCAGCGGTAGAGCGGTTCCAGATTGTAGCGCCTAGAACCGCTCGGCCACTCCGGCCGGAAAAATTCTCATCCTTTCGCATTGTAAATTATGCCCGTTTTCCTGGCAATGTTCAGCCACTGTCGATTTCTCAAGTTCCCCTTGTCTGATATGTCGACAGACATTGTGAGAACAACTGAGCAAATTACTGCATCCCCCAATATGTGAGTCCACAAAATTATTTTGATGAAAATCGATAGGTCATAAGGATTTTAATGGAGAGTGGTTCTTCTCTAGCATCATTCACACATGCAGCAGGGATGGGAGAAAACAACAGTGGTTCCAGACGAACATGGTAGCTAACTCAGCATTATGGTTTGCAAGTACCCATGTAGATCTGTAATGACCCACCAGGGTTTCCGAGAGTGCTAACGAGCTGCTTCCTGGACTCGGGTAGGCGCGCCGGCCCCATATCGAATCCGCCCGGCTGATTAACGACAATGGTCGGTGTGCCAGCCATACTGGATGTGGTTTTTAGGTGGTTTTCCGCATCCTACTAGGTGAATACCAGGCTGTTCCCCATGTCCCACCTCAGTTACACGATTCGCAGAAGTTAGAAACACATTCACACTATTTCACGATTTACACTAGACGCAGACAGCTGGGGTACACTAATCCCATCCCGGGGAATTATGGGGTGGCAGCAGGAAGGGCATCTGGCCAACCCTTCCAATTAACCATGCCAAATCTGTACTTAACCCTGCCTACCCTGCGCACAATGTGGGATAAAGGCAGTAGCAGTAGAAAGAAAGAAAAAATGAAAGATGTAGATCTTTAATGATCTTCATCTTTAAACAATACATAAATAATACGTGAGACAACCTCAAAGGCCATTGTTGATTTTAATTGGTTCAATTATGCGTTTTTGGTGAAACATTATATATTGTATTAAATAAACAAAATAATTTTTAGCCTTATTCACAAACTTCTTTATTATGTACAGCTTAGGTTTCATGTTATAAGCCTGTTTTCTAGTATATAATTGATCCCAAACATAAAAATCAGGTACACACAAACGCAACTTTTCGATCTATTGTTTCCTGCCTTAAACTGTCAATGTTATATCTGTTGACAGTTTTGACAAAATTACACAATGATTTACAAAATTCTTCAGGTCAGGGTTAACAATAACTACGGCTAAACTTACAGAGGAATAGTGTTACATACAGGATTGAAAATTTCTTTTATTCTTCTATGTAGGGGTTGCGCTATTATCTAAAATGGGTGAACAGTTGCACTGAATTTGTTCATGGAAAGATAAATACGAGGATACCCACATTTGTTTCTTAATTTCTAAGATTTCTATCTGAGTGAGATTTGCACCCTTATCCTATGTGCATAGACTTCTACATCTATTAAATATTCCTGGTTTTCATTTTCCATGACGTAACTCTGTCTCGGAATCTGGCAGAAAACCCAAAGACATTCTGGTCATACAGAAAGCACATCAGTGGCAAGACGCAGTCAATATCTTCACTGCGCTGTGTGATAACAATGGTGAAGTCACAGACGACAGTGCCACTAAACAGGAGTTATTAAACATGGTTTTCTGAAACTCCTTCACCAAAAATGATGAAGTAAATATTCCTGAATTCCAATCAAGAACAACTTGAAAAACATAGAATTAGATATCCCTGGTATCCCTGGTGTAGCAAAGCAGCTTAAATAACTTAATAAGGGCAAGGCGTCCAGTCCAGATAGTGTAGCAGTTAGGTTCCTTTCAGAGTATGCTGATGCAATAGCCCCATATTTAGCAATTATATACAACTACTCGCTCACAGAAAGTTCTGTACCTAAAGACTGGAAAATTGCTCAAGTCACACCAATACCCAAAAATGGAAATAGGAGTAATCCACTGAATTATGGGCCCATATCACTAATGTCGATTTGCTGTAGGATTTTGGGACTTATACTGTATTCGAACATTATGAATTACCTTGAGTAAAATGATTTATTGACACATGTCAGAACAGATTCAGGAAACATCATTCTTGTGAAACACAACTAGCTTATACTCATGAAGGTGTGAGTGTTATCGACAGGGGATGTCAAATTGATTCAATAATTTTGGATTTCCATAAGGCTTTCAACTCCATTCTTCACAAGCGTCTTCTGGCCAAACTGCATGCCTATGGAATATAACCTCAGCTGTGCAACTGGATTCATGATTTCCTGTCAGAAAGGTCACCGTTTGTAGTAATAGAAGGGAATTCATTGAGTAAAATGGAAGTAATATCTGGCTTTCCCCAAGGAAGCGTTATAGGCCCTCTATTGTTACTGTTCTATATTAATGACATAGGAGACAATCTGAGTTGGCCTCTTACATTATTTGTAGATGACACTCTCATTTACCAACTTGTAAAGTCATCAGATGACCAAAACAAATTGCAAAATAATTTAGATAAGATACCTGTGTGGTGCAAAAAGTGGCAATTGACCCCGAATAAAGAAAAGTGTGATTTTATTCACATGACTACTAAAAGAAATCCGCTAAATTTTAATTATGTAATAAGTTACACAAATCTGAATGCTGTAAATTCATCTAAATACTTAGGGATTACAATTACAAGTAACCTAAATTGGAACAATCACATAGACAATTTGTGAGGAGCGCAAATCAAAGACTCTGATTCATTGGCAGAAAAGTTAGAAGGTGCAACAGATCTACTAAAGAGATTGCTTACACCACACTTGTCCACCCTATTCTGGAGTACTGCTGTGCACTGTGGGATCCGCATCAGGTTGGACTGACAGATGCCATCATAAAAGTTCAAAGAAGTGTGGGTCATTTTGTATTATCACAAAATAGGGGAGATAGGGCCACAGACATGATACTTGAAAAGGAGTGTCAATCATTAAAACAAAGGCATTTTTCATAGTGACGGCATCTTCTCACAAAACTTCAATCACCAGTTTTCTCCTCCAAATGCGAAAACATTCTGTTGGCACCTACCTACATAGGAAGAAATGAACATCATGATAAAATAATAGAGATCAGGGCTCGCACAGAAAAATTTAAATGCTCATTTTTCCTGTGCGCCATTCGTGAGTGGGACAGTAGAGACAGCTTGAAGGTGTTTCACTGAACCCTCTGCTAGACACTTAATTGTAAATAGCAGAGTAATCATGTTGATGTAGAAGTATGCAGTCTTCACCACATCATCAGTTTAATCAGTTAACTGATCAGACTTGACTATCAATACTATGAGCGCATAAATTCCGAATTTGGCAGGTATAACATTACTTAATCCAAAACATTACTTCTAGAAGTGGTAAAGACAAGAATATCTGACAAATTACAACCCACAGGGACAACTGTTTTTATATGTACTTTTTGCAATTTTATCTGCAGTAAAAGATGACAGTCAAAGAAACAGAAGTTCTCTCCAGTACACATCATTTGGCTGGCATGTGGACTATAGCCATATCTTTTCAACGTTCTTTAACAGAACTAACCAAAAGCAGGGAGCTGAGACTATCTCAGTGTCAACTATCTATTCCCTGTACACATGTAACTGTGCAAATTAGAAGAGAATAATTTCCAGCAATAATTGCATAATGGAGTATAGATACATGTTTCACATGTTCTTAAAGAAAAGTAACTGTAAACATGCGATACTGTCTCAGTATCAACTGTCCATCCCATGTACATGTTTAACTGCTGAAACTAAAAGAGCATACTGTCCAGCAATAGTTGTATAAATTATTGCAGTCTCTAATATGTGGGTCAATGAAATTATCTTGCCCTAGATATGTGAGGAAATAATAGTATTGTCAGAAGTACCCTGTCTTACACACTGTGAGGCTGTTTTCAAAGTACTCCAGTAGGTCACTAATGTATATCAACATTATTATCCACATAGGAGGTAAATTTGACAATCTCAGAGTTCATCAAAATTAAATGAAAATTAATATCTGGCAATATTCTGTGAACATCCATTTCAAGACTGGTCAGTCTAAAAATTACTTCATCCTACACACTGCTCTTAGAAGACATACAGACAAGGGCATCTGACAAATCAGAGGTCACAAGGAGGACTGTTAACAATTATCCTCCTTTGCACCATTTGTGATATAATCTGGAATAAATGGATATGGATGTTGGACCCAGGCTTCTCCCCACTGCACAACATTAAGTGAAATATAGACAAATATTTTTAAATTTCCTTAACAGAAGTAACTATAACAATTATATCACACAGTCTCAAAATCAAGTATTTGATTACATACATGACTGTCAAAATCATTAGAACATATTCTCCAAGAACACTTGGCAAATTATGACATCCTCCAATATATTGGCCTATTGAATGACCATGATGTAACAATCAGAGCACATAAAGAGTTTAATTGAACAGTTTTCCTTCATGTACACCCCATGCAGATGCAAAAGGATGCGAGTAAAATAGTGGCTACAGAATCACTCTCCATGACATACTGTGAGGAGGGTTTGCTGAGTAATGTCGATCTTTGATGTCGATAAGCAACAAGTGATCCTGGTGACTACTCATTATCCATTTACCAGAAACCATTTCCTGTCAAAATTCAGAGAACCTACAATCCAAGATTGGTCACGAAAACTATATCTTCTTCATAGCATTCGCTCCTAAAAATGATAAAGATTAAAGCATCTGAAAAATTGGAGTTCATAATGAGCATCATCAACAAGTTGACACTATTTACCATTCGTGGTGGATTTGAAATGGAACAGACTGGGAAATGAAACAGAAATATTCTCTTATCACACAGTATTCAGCTGGCTTGTGGAGTATACATTTATGATTCCAATCTCCTTTGATGTAAGAAACCGATATGACTCACTGCAAAATTCTGTAAATGTCAAGGATGGGAGGAAATGATAGTGATATCAAAAGGACCCCCTGTCACTCACTCTAAGATGGTTTCTTCAGTACACATGGAGCTCTCTAATTTTCATCAACATTATTAACCACATATGAAGTAGATATGACCAACTCAAAGTCCACTTTCAATTAAATGAAAATGATTTACAGATAAAATTCTGAGAACATACATTCCAGCACTGGTTGGGCTAACTATTATGAGGGTGGTTTGAAAAGTTCTATGACCAGAACAGAAAAAAGGACTTACATCACAGGAACATTTTTTTAAATATTTTTCAGTGTAGTCTCCTTGTAGATTAATGCACTTGGTCCAACAAAGTTCCTGTGCCTTGATCCCACAGGCCTGCCAAATAGTTGTCAACTCTAGCTATCAATTCTTCGTTTGAGTGAATTTTCATCCACCAAGAAAAATTTTCAGTTTCAAGAAGAGATGGAAGTCTGACAGAGCCATATCAGGTGAATAAGGTGGGTGTGGTAACCATTCATACGTTAGTTCGTGTAATTTTTTCAAGGTGGCAGCACGTGTTTGCTGGTGCACATCAAGAGTTCCTACACACAGCTTGCAGATAATTTTTTCATTGCTAATTCTTCACTTAAAATGTAATATACTCTTTCAGGTGACATCTGGCAAGCATGAGAAATTTCTTGCACTTTCAATAGGCAATCCTCCATGACCATTTTGTCCACTCGTGCAATGACTTCTGCAGTAGTCGCACATCTTGACAGACCACTGCACAGATCATTATCTAAGCTCTCCCAACCAAATTTAAGTTCATTTGTCCACTTACCAACAGATGAATATGAAGGAACAGAGGCTCCCAGTGTATTCTGGAAATCAGCATAAATATCTTTTGCTTTCATATCTTTCTTTACAAAGTACTTAATCACTGCTCGAATCTCAATTTTTTCCATCTTTGCAAATCACTATGTGGGAACAACAACAGAGCCATGTCACCACCACAGCTTTCTTCCAAGAGCATTGATGTTGCAGGCAACAGTCCAATGAATATCATGTGAACAACTCGTTGCGCCAGTGCTGACCTCTCGTGGTGATTCCAAAAACTTTTCAAACCACACTCCAACTTTCTCCTATACAATGCTACTAGAAGTGACAGAGACAAGATTGTCTGAAAAATTAGAGCCAGTAAGGATAATTGTCAACAAGTGACTTCCCATCTATTACTCATGAATTTATCTGGAATAAATGGAAATGGTTAAGGAACCAGGACATCTCTCCACCACACTGCATTGAGCTGTGATGTGTGTGTGTGTGTGTGTGTGTGTGTGTGTGTGTGTGTGTGTGTGTGTTTTCAATGTTTTTCATCTGAAGTACCCATAAACAAGGAGGTCAGACAGTCTCAAAGTTGAGTATCTGCTTACCGTACATGACTAACTGTTCAAATTACAAGAGAATATAATCCAACAACAGTTGAGCAAATTATTAAATTCTCGAATTTTTGGGTCCACAGAGTTACCATGATGAAACAATCAAAGCTGATGCAGATTTAAATATGTAGTAGTACTTCACACAATTCATAAATGGAACAGGGATGGGGAAAAATTGTAGTGTTGCCAGACGTACCTTCTACTACACATTGTGAGATGATTTGCTGAATACCCATGTAGATCTCTAAAGTTCATCAACACTGTTAAACATCAAGCAAGTAGACCTGACAACCTCAAATTCCATTCTCAGTTAAATGAACATGAATTATTGACAAGATTATGAGAACATGCATTCCAAGATTGGGCAGGGTAAATATTACTTCCTCATACACATTGCTACATCCGGCATGTAGAATTCGTGATTTTATCTTGTATAAATACAAATAGTTGTGGTACCATCAGTTCTCTGCACCATACAGCATTATGTGGGCATATTGTGTATAAATGTATGGTTTCAATATTCTGTAACACAATCATCCATAGACAAGGAGACTTTCTTTAACACAAGTAACCAAAAACAATAAGATTAGATGATTTCAAACGTGAGTATCTATTTACTGTACATCACCAACTACCTAAATTATAGGAGCATACATTCCAGGAATAGCTGTGCACAATATTACATCCTCTATTACGTGTGTCCAAAAACTTTGCATCATAAAAAAGATTTAAATGTTATACAGAGGTGAATCGACACTGGTTCTTCACATGCACCATTAAAAAATGCAACAGGGGTGAGAAGAGATTATAGTGGTACAAGAAATGCTCTGTTGTACACATTGTAGATGCTGTGTGGTCTACTCTTGGAGATTATTCATGTTCATCAATGTTAACAACCATAGGGCAAGTAAATGATACAACCCCACAGTCCATTGTGAATTTATTGTGCATGATATACTCTCAGAATCCCAAGAGCACACATTAAAAAATGCATTAATTAAATTATCAATTCTGCCAGCACATTCTTCCAAGACATGGTAAAAAGAAGTACTTCTGACAAGTTAGAGCTCTTAAAAGGACTATCAACAGCACTCTGACGATATTAGTGTTTGAATGTGGAAAGAATGGAAATAATTGTGGAATAAAATGTATTTTCCAATGCACAGTACTAACATTGTATATGTAGCACATATGTTTTTGCAATGTTCTTTAACCAGTTACAGTAAACAATGACTTCTGGCAGCATACATTCCAAGAATGGTTCGGCATATCGTTATATCCTCCAATAATTAGGTAAATGCAGTGAATTTGATGAAAAAGTCCCAAGGAAATCATGTCACCCATCATTGAAAATTCTGAAATTATTAACAGCACTCTCCCCATATAAACATAATATTATTGTTTTTTTTTTTTTGCACCAATTTAGAATCCTGAAAAGACAACTGCTTTGATCACATTTATAATACAAGAAATAAAGTTTATGCTCCCGTTCGTCATTCAACTTACATGCTCAGACTCCCCACTACATGGGAATGAAAATACAACTAATTAAAAACCAATAACATTTTGAGTATGAATCTATATTCATTGAAAAGAAACCTCCATGGTGCTCTGTTTCCATGATGATACTGCTCGGTTCAAGATTCTGTGAATAATGAGCTGAATATCTGTGCAGGATGTGGTTTATAAACGGTCTTGTTATCTGAATATGTGGAGGTATCTTTTCACAAAATAGTTGCATTACTTTTTAAACAGAAATATTTCTTTTCAACTGTAGCTTTGTATCAGTTAAATTGTGTTAACAATATTTTGATGTGTCTCCAGTATACTAATCAAATAATTAATGTATGTATGTTATGAGACAAATGATTAACAATTCAACAAATTAATTCAGCTCAACAGTCGTTCTTTCCACACACCATTCACAAACACAACAGGGATGAGAGGAATGTTGCAAAAAATCAACCTACCGCATAATAAAGGCAGTTTGCAAAGCACTCATGTAGATCTTTTCTTTTGATAAACATTGTTAAACATGAAGCAGGTAGATCTGACAACCTCTGAGCCCATTAGCAATTAAATGAATATGATTCACATATTACATTCAGAGAAATTATGTTCTAGTGGTCATCAAAATTATTAAACATGAAGCAAGAAGCTCTCATAACCTCAATGTCCACTCTCAATTAAACTGGCTCTGTTCACTAACATTATTCTGAGGCCATACATAACAAGAACATTTGTGCAAATGATACTTTCTTTTGCATGTTGCTCATAGAGTATGAGGAGTACTGTCATCAACTGTCTTCCCATTTACCATCTTTCTATTTGAAATAAAAGATGTATGTGTTACCAGAAATTCTCTCTACAACACAGCTTCATGCTAGAATGTGAATTATATATGTATGTTTTCAATGTCCTTTATAGATGTAATGGTCAGTAAGATCAGTCAGTCTCAAATTAAATTATCAATATTGATGGGCAAAACATAGGATGAAAGTAACTTTTGCATGATGCATCATAGACAAATACCATAGCTCAATGAAACTGGACCATACATAGAAAGAATTGCTCTAGTATAGTACGGAAAGTAAATGATAGAAAATCACAATGGGACAAACAGAAATGATACCTTTATTCAAAGACAATAATTACACTGAAGGTTTTGTTATTCCTGCTGATGTGTTCAACATTAAAAAGTCTCAGACATGGTTCTTAATATGGTGTGCATTCACCACAGCCAGCAATTTCAGTATTCTCACATGCTAGCCAGAAGGTTTACTTAGTCCTTTGATCATCTGTAGTACAAGATGACATGGAACTAACTCTAAGGAGTTGTTGTGGTAGAATGTTTCTGACCTTCTCCAATGTACTTGACAATTGGGGATGGTCACTGATGCATGTGGATGCTCTGCAATACATATTCACCAATGCATCCCACATGAGATAGATGGGATTATTTTGGGGGATTGAGTAGGCTAGTCCGTTTGCTGAATATCCTATCATTCCAAGAGCTCCTCCAGCTACATTATTTGATGGAGTCTTACAACCTCATCCATAAAAATGAAATCAGGGCCATGTGCAAAATACACATGTGGGGAAGGAGTAAAGTGCCCCATTGATGCTGACCAGTGAGTATAAAGTTTTCAAAGAAGTGATGTACCCGCATATCGTGAGAGGTCGGAATGTATAATACACCCATTATCATTGACAAATATGATCATATTACTGTTCTATGAGTTGTGTTGTGGGAATGTATTTTGTTGCATGGGTGTACTGACCTCCAACTCATTGGACGTGGCACACTCACCAATCATGGTAATTGCAACATTGTGTTATTTCCCAGTGTGCCTTTTTCAGCAGTTCATTAGGCCACGACTCCATTTCAAATAGTACATGTGGGATGTGGTGGAGAGACATATTGCAGCATGTCCAAATTCATCAATGACCATTCAGCAGTTGACAAGTGTGCTGGTGGGGGAATGGAGTGCTGTACCACATGAGCCCTTTACCAACCTGGTGGACAGCATGGGGTGACATTGCAGAGTTTTTAATGTCATTTGGGGTGAATAAATACCCTATTAAGAATCATGTCCAGGATAACATAATGAATAATGGTGATTTCACTGCAATTACTGTCTTTCAATAAAAGTACCGTCTATTGGTCTCATTATGTATTTCTCTCTATAAAGATCAGTACTATACTTTAGCAGTTTTCTCAATGTATGGTCTGAGTTAGAACAAGCTATATTACATAACAGTGACATACCATGTGAAGCTAAATTTTGTACCTAATTTTAGCACACCAGTGTATTTACCACACACAATTGATTGTCCAAATTACAAGGGCATACAATCCAGGAATAGCTAGGCAAGTTATTACATCGTCCAATACATGGTTCCACTAAATGACAATCACTGAAAAATTAGAGCTTACGAGCAGTATTTCTATGCATGTACCATTCACAAATGCTGCAAGGATGAGAGAATATGACATTGGTACTAGAAGTACCCCAGTTAAAAATGGACCATTCCTATATGCAACAGGGATGGGAAGAAATAACAGTGGTAGCAGAAGGACCCTCAATTACACACTGTTAGGTTGATTTCTGGTACTGACGTAGATCTTTTAAGTTTCATCAGCAATATTAACCACATATGAAGTAGGTCCAACAACTCCAAAGTCCATTATCAGCTTAATGACAATGTTTCATTGAAAAAATTCTGAGGACATACATTCTAAGATTGGTCAGGCTAAATATTACTTCTATCTAAACATTGTTCTTATAAGTGATGCAGAGAAGTTCAACAAATAAGAGCCCATCGCAAACATTGATCATAATTACTTTCCCATCCACCATTAAGCTGGCATGTGGTGTAGAGATATATTTACTCAGTGTCCTTTAAGAGAAATAGCCATAAACAAGATCAGACAGTCTCGAAAGACCAATGACTAATTGTCCAAATCACAAACAGATAATCTCTGTGAGCAGTTTCAGATATTATTACATCTTCCAATACATGGGCCCACATAATTACAATGCTGAAAGGAATTGGAGCTCAGAAGAAGTTTAATCGACAGCACTACTTCCCATGCATCATTAGGAAATGGAACAGGAAACAGAGGAAATGCTAATGCTAGTAGAACTATACTTTAACTCACACTGTGAGTTGGTTGCCAAATACACACACAGATGTTTAATTATTATAAATATTATTACCATGAAACAAGTAAATCCAACATTCACAAAATCCATCATCAATTTACTGAAAACAAACTTTTGTCAAAATTTCAAGATCAAATGTACTGAGTTTTTTCAGGCTAACTGTTACTTCATTTCACACTTTGCTCCTAAAAGTGATAAAGACCAAAACATCTGACAACTAAAAGCTCATAAGGAAGATCATTTACACTTGCCATCATATTTACCATTTTTGATTAAACACAGAACAAAACAAAATGTTTACTGAAACACAGAAGTACACTACATCATAGAGCGTAAAGGTGGCATCTGGAGTATAGATACAGGATTTCAATGGTCAACAGAAATAACAATAAAACAGATAGATCCAAGAGTCTCAAAGTCAAGTATCTAGATACCATATACAATTAAATGTCCAAATTTCAAGAAAATATGTTTCAAGAATATATGGGGAAATTATTACATCATCCAATACATTGCACCACTAAAAGAGGATGATGAAAAAATCTAAGATCATAAGGACTTTAAATGATGCTAGGTTATCACATGCACCATTCACAATTACAACAGGGATGGGAGGAAATAATTCTGACACCAGATGTACACTGTAAGTTGGCTTGCATAATATTCTTGTATATCTTTAATATTCATCAACATTATTAATCACATGACAAGTATATGTGACAATCTGAACATCTATTATCAATTTGCTGATCATGATTACTTCTCAGAATTCCAAGACTATACCTTCATAAGTTGTTCATACTATTACATCCAAATAAACATTGTTCCTAGAAGTGATAAAGACATCTGACAAATTAGTGCTTATTAGGAGGATTAGTGTCAGTTGTCTTCTCATGTACCTACCTGGAATGTCGCTGGAATCAAAGGAAGTGGTTGCTGTACCAGAAGTACTGTGTACTGTATAACATTAATGAGATATGTGGAGAACACAAACACAAAATAAACCATCAAAAAAGGTGAACTGACAATCTCAAAGTATCTACTTACCATGGCATTCCTAAATGTACATATATAGATGTATGTATTCAACGTCCAGCAACAGAATTAACCATAAAACAAGCAGATCTGTTAGTGTCAGAGTGAAGTATCTGTTTACCATACACAGCTAACTGCCAGATTGTGAGAGCATATGTTCCAAGGAAATGACTAGCAGTTATACAAGGTGCCCTCCCCCATGCATCATATGGTGGCTTGCAGAGTATCAATGTAGATGTAGATGTACATGCAGAACAATTGGGTAACAGTCCAGAAAATGACCATGATAAGGAAAACAGAGCCCATAAGGAGTTTTTCAGATAGTGATTATCCTATCCACTCCACCCCCTACAAATGGAACAGGGAAGGGAGGAAATTACAATGCTACTTCAAGTGCTCTTCACCCGCACCATATAATATAGATTTTGATATAAAGATTCAGATTTTCTGTTATGATTAACAGATTTACTATTAAACAAGAAGAATGCTAAAGTCTATGTTAGGTATCATTGTGTTATATGAGTCTTATTTTGGAAATTCCAGAGTGTACATTCCAGGGAGAGCAGACCAATACACTATTTACTCACATATAGTGCACCCAAGATGACCACCATGACATGATTAGTGTAATTAGCACTTGTATACAGGTTTATCAATAGTAGTTCTTCCTGGGCACCATTCATAGATGGACTATGGATGGGATAAAACTATAATGGTACTTGAAATGCTATCTACCAGACACCACAAAGTGATTTGAGGAGTATAGTATAGCTATACAACATTCATGAAATTTAGTTTACCATCCAGGAAAGATAATAGTCGATGTCAAAGCAAAAAATCAATGTTAACTTCCAACTGTGCCCATAATCATAACCATGCACATGGTGAATGTCAATTAGAATATCTCAGGTGGAGTTAAAATAGTATTAGGCAAACTATTTTGTGTTTCTAATGGTATTAAAATATTATGCTGAAGAATGTGGGAACTGTACATATTATGAGGTACACAAACAACAGAGTTGCTCAAATTCGTCACAAAGAATCCTACAACTAATAATAAGGATAGTATTGCCAGGTGGGAAGTATAGTTTACACTGAGAAAATAGAGAGCAAATGCAGCAAAACTAGAGTCTTGCAGTTAGTTGTCGAAGAAATATTATGGGAGTATATTGGTACTCAGAATAGTACTGCACACAAACTCCTTTCCAGAGATGAAGGGGAACTACTATGAGATCAAAACCAATGGTATTACAGAAATTAGTTATGCCAGTGACACATATTTGACACCTTGGCCTTGTCAACAATTAATGACAAATTCTGAGCATGTCGTACTTGGTATCAGAAACTGATTAATTGGTGTTCAGTTCTAGTGAGAAATCTGGAACATGGAAACCATGGCCAAGGAAGTTAAAAAACATGTGAGTTAAACCACTATTCACATGTGGAGGTAGTGATTTACAAACTGTTTACACAGATACATACTGGAAGGGACACCAGGCCACACGGTGTCTACTTTGAGATAACAGGAGAGGAGGTGAAGCATTACTGCAGCTTAGTAGTATACAAATACTGAACCAGACAAGAGTACACATAACGACTGGAAGATGCACCAACTATATGAGCTTGAAGTCCTCACCACACAACTGCTGCCATCAAGCATTTCATAAATTCAGCCTTGACTGAGACTGTCATGTTTTAGTAATAAAATTCTGTGTTGCCTTTATAGTGGCAGTCAATGAGGTCTGCCTAAAGATAGTAGCACCAACTTATTCTTTCACAGTCTGCTTTTTGATTCCAAGGAACTAAAATTCTGTGAAAAGTTGTTATTTCATAAGCCAAGTTGTATGTCACACACTTAATACTGACCACTGATTTCTCTTCTTGAAACAAATTAACTGGCTTTTAACTTTATGAAATACTGTTTATGTTGTGTGTGCAGCAACTGCTGTTGGGAAATAAATGAAAACTTAGCATTAGCTTACTACATTAACATATAACTTATTTTGAAGGATGTGTAAACAAAATCCTGTTTTACATTATGGATAAACCAAATGACACAAAAGTGAATAAAGGCAGACTGGCTGAGTATTTGTCCCCTCCCTCCTAATTGAGATTCTCAGCACTCTCTTGTGTACTTCCTTATTGTCTGATCTGATAAGCTGACATTCAAGTACATGTCAACCTGCTTGAAATACTTATGAATGCAGAAAGCCACGGTACTATGTTGGGTAATGAGCGATGGAAATTAAAAAGCTTTGAATATAAGCCTGAAATTTGTAAGCAAACCCTCGTACTTGTCTTTACATGATGTTATGTGTAAACATTTATTGCTCCCATCAAGAATGGTCACTTTATATTAGAGAGATACTTCTTATCCACATGCTACCAAGAGTTACAATATCAGACCCATTACTCCAGCTAGTTACTCATCTCCATGAAATATGTTTCAGAAATACTTAATTGTTGTGATTCTTTGACTGTTCAATCTAGCTGCCATTAGACTGACACTTGCAAATTTACACACTTATTTAACTTAAAAAGAAGAACAAGAACATGACAGTAGCCTGGTCCTGCAAAATAACATTTCTTCCAATTTAACCACAGTGTCACTACTTTGGTCATAGTAAAGTACCGGACACAAGTCAACCATAAAAATCATGAATTACTATTACACTGTAACCCACGCATGGGATCACACCACAAGAAGATAGTCCAACATACAGATCACAGATGTGCAACCATCTATCAACCATATCTACCAGGATAATAACATGAAAAACTCTATGTTAAACCCTGAGCATTCTGGGGTCACAGCTCATGAGGTCAGGCCACCAAGTACCTACTAGTAGATGTACACTCAGTAGTCATTCTTTTCCATACTTGTGAAAATGACTGCAGTGTATTTGAGTTATGGTCAGATTTCTTACGCACTCTATATCTGATGGCACTCTCATCAGATAGCAGGTCATATAGACTTTATACTAATGAGCATGTAAATGAGTATTTCTCTTTACACATTGCTATAGGATTTGAAAGTCTGTGTCCAGATTTAAGTCTCCTAAAGCAGTGCAAAATAATTTAAAAAAAGAAAATAAACCATGTTGGCTCTAAAATTGAGATTATATCCAAGTCTGTTAAGTGGTGGAATACAATTCACACACGTTAAGGAGATGCCTATAGCTGAACATATAGTGGTGATGGCTGATAGTGGAACAGTCTCTGGTTTGAATCTCCACTATGCCAATTTTTTTACTGTTCCTTAAGTCCTATATTTTTTGACAAGCATAAATTAAAATAAATACTGAATCATAAATTTCTACTAAAAATAACATTATCTCATTTTCAAATATGGCTAACATCAAATAAATTGTAACTTGAAACAGACATGTGAAATGACTTATATACATCAGCAATGCTCCAGAATGAATTTTTATTCTGGAGAAGAGTGGCCACTAAAATAAAACATCATTGCAGATTAAAACCAGATTAATGAGCCAGGAAGTTACATCAATAATACCGATGCATTTCGTATGCTCATTTCTACACAGAATGAAGAAAGAAGAAATTAGTGGGCATTAGCTGTAAGCAGAGGAGGTATAGAATACCCAGGAAAAGTGCCTTTGCTGTTGACCAGCAGATCTTTCTGTAGATACTGCCCAGCCTTTTGAATTTTTATGTACTAGAATCTAATAGATGACTATAGTGAAGCATGCCTGTCACAATAATTGTTAGCAAAAAGCAAACTTTAGTCACAATGACCCTCAGAGTTATGCGTTACTGTATGAGTTTGTTTCTGTAAAAATCATTCACTCCACCAAGTATGGAAACATATGAATTTTTAATAGACTATATTTCTTTCTCCCAATTCATTCTGGTGACAAAGCCTCAGTCTCAGTTTTATCATGATCCAGGACACCAGGATTTGTCTTGGTTTTGTTGGTGTTGATAAATTGTGAGCAGTTGTTTTTCACTGGTGTAGTTGGTTGCAGTAGCTCTGTTTGTCGTGAACAACTATCTGCTTGAAGGTATTTAGCTGAGCAAATCCCCTTGACAGTACTTTAGCATAAAGGTTGCAGTCTCATGACACAGCACACTGGCACATTTGTTGTCTACATTTTGACATTAATCTCGGTTCTGAGTTTCATCTTATCTGGCATAATGTGTGTTTGGACTTTAGCTTCCTTCAACTCACATGGAACACAAATCTTACAGCATCTTAATTAGTAAAATATGTTCTTGTTAGTTTAGCGATTTGTCTCCTGAACAAACTTCAAAGCAGGTACATGTAACATGATGGTGGAGAGTTTATTGATGCACCATGACATATATTACCATAAACAGCACTAGAGAGATGTATTATTTCTCCAAAAAGAATAGAATAGTTCAAAACACATTTACTAGCATATTTTCCACAATTTTAACTTATGGTTTTGCCTTTGTGACAGAGCTATAAAAGTGGAGTTTGCACTTGGTTTTTAACCATGTGTACTTACTACCACAGACAGAAACATGGTTGCCATAGAGGCATTGGACATTTCTCTCTAAAGACAACTCACTGAGTTTTGTATCGACTGGCAGAACTAGATACCTGTGGCCTCACATCATGAGTTCTGATGACCAGAAACCTCAGGATTTAATGTTGAATTGGTGGAAACATACTCCACTCAATCAAGGAAGTCACTATCACATCAGCTGCAATGGACACACACACCTTCACATTACTGGTTGGCATGGAGTGCTATTCTCCCCACTTTTTGTGTTCAGGTCTGGTTCACAGAAACTGTAGGGAATTAAACTGTTAAAAAAGTCAACATAAAATCCAATAAATCACAGTGAATTATTAAATAGCTCTTGCTGACTCATCTGCTTGTGTCTTAATTAAGGTGGGTGATGTTGCATTTAGAAAGCACGTGAAGCTAGAAACCGCCTCTCACTTCAAAGAAGTGTATCATTCCTTTAACAGAGTTTCTTCATATATATGTATTTTCCACCATGTTGTAACACATTTTATTACAACCAAAATGAAATAATGGCTGAGTCATACCCCAAGACAGTATGATGGGCATTCAATAAGTAACACTGCATAATACTTTTCTTGGCCAATTTCAGTTGTAAAATGCTGAATTTGTTATGGGTATCATGAAGTAGTACCACTTCAGCTCTATAGTTTCATGAAGTTCTGATAGGTGGTAGCATTCCAAGCAGAAAGCGGTCATTGAGTTTCTTTTGATGGACATTGCATATGCATTTACAGAATGTCCACAGAGACTAGGCAATGAATAAAAGCATGGGGAGTCATTCGGCAAGGTGTCTTGTCATCACAACTAGGTTGCACAACAAACCTGTCCAACCTCCCAAGTGCCATGCTTTGTTGGTGCATGTGGACACTGTCATTCAATGTAATCAATGGCTCACAACCAATCACCTCACTGCTCAGCTGAATGAACTTCATTGAACTGTTCTCCCTCACCTATGTAGAGCAATATGGACTTGTAGCCAAATGAATGGGGAATCTTATGGAGCATTGAAATCCTGAATAAAACCAATCTGCTTTCAGAAAAGCACACCCCTTTGTAAATAAAAGATTTATAAATAAGGGCCCACTAGCAGTACAGATGTTTATAGAGAACATCTTATGACAGCCTTCATAAGATGTGCACAACACAGCCCTTGATTTACAAAGTAATGCTTATTCCACAACCAACATTACTTTTTCTAATTGTTCCTACCATTTTAAATATCACGAGCAGAATAAAAGTACCAGTGAACGGTTTGTTTAGATAAATAATGGTACTGGTATTAGCATATGATCACAAAGATAATGATATGTGAAACAAAATGGACAACCATAGCCCAAATACAGCTATTCATGGAAAAGAACAGTGTGAAAGGCAAATGTTCAATGGTGCATACTAAAATCATGATTATTGAGAAGAGGATAAGGAGTGCTCAGGATGCTGCAGTAAACTAACTCCTAACCATAAATGAAAGCAATGTTTGTATTAAATCAAAACCAAATTGTCAGTTTATCCAGTGTCTCTGAATAGCTCTGACACAGTTTCAGGCCTTTATTCTGATGTGATATCTTCTAAATGCCATTTCTTTAACAACTGAGGTTAGGTTCAGCACCCATCATGGTTGGAACATATTAAAATTAATTGGTGTTCAATTCTGGAGAGGGGCATGAGAAACAGTTACCATTGCCATATATGCACAAATTAACAGTAATAATTATAAAAATCAAAATGTTAATGATGCATTAAACACCTGACAAATATTTAATGTATGTTTCCTGGCATTAGTTAAAAACTGAAATCAAAATTTTATTAGTACAGGTATCCATTAAAAGTTTTACAACCCAGTGTTAAAATAGCTCTAGTTATATCACATGCTGATGCAGAAAAATATAAAGAAGAAAATTGAACAAATTGTTTAAAACATGAATTGGCACAATGTATCAAGGTGGGTACTATACAGCAGTGTAATGCTGAGTTATCAAACTGGTGCTTTTCTCATTTGTGACATTAATCTGGTCATTAAAGCACTGATTGAGAACATTACTTTGCAAAAATAACGAAGTGTATATAAGAATTTAACCTCTTTCAGTTCCAGTTTACTTGCAGTACCAATGAAAAGTTGGCCACTATAACTATCGGTATCCTCTCTAATTTCAGAATGTTTGTTTTGTTTATTACCATTCAATAATGTCCCAAGGAATTATATTATGGTGTTACTCACATTTAAGAAATAAAAGGTATTATTATAGAAAAAAACATGCTGTATCACCACTACAACATAGTAACCCACACTAATTTTACAAGCATATGTTTAAGGACTTTGGCATTTTAGCTACTGCTTTTCAGTGCACATAGTCACTCATGAAACCTGAAGCAACTGATAAAATTGTAGTTCAGATAGAAATATGATGGCCATAAGTAGAAAACTAGAACAAGAAAACTCTCCATTAAAACTGACTTTATAATAGAAAGTGATGAATAATGCTCATGTGTGCATTTCTCAGATTATATAAAATGACTACACATATTGAAGCTACATTTGAAAGTAAGTTCAACAAATCAACTTGTGTAATTCCTTCTATACCACAAAATACTATACCAAGTGTCTCTCCTAAGGATCATCAGGCACGTTTTCTCTGATGCTTAACAAGGTATTTGTGAGTTTATTTTTGCAGTGTGTGGTTAGAGTCAGCCCAAACAAACGCTGCTCATCACATCTTTCAGATGACTGGCAATGTCAATGGAAAGTGCCGATCTGTTAGAAACAAAATTAGTTTGAAAGCAGAATTTTTTGTGCCCATTCAAAAGGGTAGTCACAAAGAAGTCTAGTGTGATATTTGTTGTATTGATATATATGAAAAGAAATATTAAAACATCATGAATAACCAATACTCTAGGAGCAACTCATGTGCCGCTATGGCCTGTGCTGATCACTACCACAATGCAGCAGCCCTGTTCAGTCAGTCACTGATGGAAAATTGGTTATTCTTCAGGTTTTGCTATCCATCTTAATGCATACTGAACACATGATCATTGCTCTTGACTAATTTTGCACAGCTCTATCAACTGGGCAATTTAAAACTCTTTTGGTTGTAAGAGGAAACAAACTGACACTTTCCATGAACACCATGAGGTGCACGAAAGATGTGATGAGCAGTATTTGTTTGTGATGAGTCATGTTAAACACTGAAAAAACAAAACTGCAAATGTCTGCCAAAACACCATGGAGAACGTACCTGATGACTCTTAGGACAGACCTCCAGTCTATTACATCAGTTGCTACACATATATAGTAATCTGTAAACAGTCAACAAGCAGTCTTATTAAAATATTAATATTGTTATGTGCCATGTAAAGTAAATTATTCAGTTATTCCATAACATTTCAGTACATAGTGTGACATGAATGAGTCACATAATGTGTAAATAACTTACCACAGTCATTTTGCAGCTTCCATTTCCAATAAGCTTCCAGTAAAAATGAAAACTGGTTGTAATAAAATTGACATTTTCAAATTAAAGATGGAAGACTTCCTTTAGGCATTGCCTATAGATATTCTCTATAGACAATAAAATCTTTACATTTACACTAAGAACATAAGTAAAGGAGTAAACATGAGTCTTAGACTTCCAAAGCATTACTTATTGTAACATATTTAAAGATTTCCATCAAAATATATTCTCTCTCGTGTATGTTGGGAGAAGTTCTTCCAATGACTGAACTATAATACTTTCTTACTCTTACAAGCCATACATGAAAAGAACTTGAGTCTTAATTTTACATTGGGAGTGTAGAGTTTTTCTTCAAGAATGTCCTCTAAGTGTAGACCACTACAGCAATCTGGAGGCATCTTCTTAGTAGGATATTGAATCTTTTTCTCCTTCAGAAAGTGGTATTTCATGTATGGCACCCCAATAAACTAGAGATTCAGTGGAATGAATTGGTCCAAGATACCATACTTCATAATAAATGGTCATAATAGCTGAAAGAATTGTCCCACTAACATTAAGCATCACAGCATTTGTCTGACATTTGGTACCAGTTAGAGATCTCATACAAGTCCTCTAAAACAGTTGGATAGCAAAATGACTAGTGAAGTCTCAAAATAATTGTATTGATCCCTATGTAGCACTACATGAAAAAATATGAGTGAAAATTAATCATGAGTAGGTCCCTACATCATTTAAAAGTAAGGGAAACGGTGGCTATAGCATGCATCTGTTTTAAATCATTGGTGACACTGGTTTTATGGGATTTGGCCGAGGTCTAAAGAATGTTGTTGTGCCTAATGTTTCATCTACTACTAAGAATCACAGGATTAGAAGCTATAACAATGTAGTTAGTTAATTTTATAGTGCAAACTTGTTTTGCCAGACAAATTTTTCAAAAAGTAGCTAAATATATCTTTATATCATCTGAAAATATCTCCCGTGGTAGGTGACAAATCACTAGACACAGCTTAATGTCCATAAAACCAATACTACCGTGGGTAGGCTATGGATACAGCCTGTGAAAGCCTGGATTGTATAATCTAGTTTTATGTCATGTAAGTGTTCTGCAAATTGTGTTCTTGCCAGACATCTGATGGCAGATATCACTATGCCATGAAAACCAACCTATAAAGTTTTGAGAACCAGTATCCAGCGAGGGATCTGGGGACATATACATGTCTCCAATAAATTACTCCAGCAGTGATGGCAAAGGAAGATTACACTAATAACAGCACACAAAGAGACACTTAAGCTCACATTGTTCCTGATCTTGACACACAAATGGAACATGGGAAAATGTTAATAGGTGGTACAATAGGATGTAGCCTCTGGCATGCACTTCACAATTGTCTGCTGAGTACAGATGTAGATGCAGATGTAAGTGAATGGGCTGCACCCAAGAATGTATTGGATTCATATATTGGAACCATGAGTAACAGTAATTAGGATGTAAAAGATACCTATAGATGCAATTTCACTGAAAATTCCCAACATTTCTACTGAAGAAAAGCACACAAGAAGGGTAGCAGTAATATTTGACAATAGTATCAGTCTTATACTATGGCAAACAAATCACTTACATCCTAAAAAGAAATCAGATGATGAGCAGATTATGTTTACTATTTACCACTGAATGGTTTCTGTTCCAAATGAAGTCTGTTGTTATAGTTACAAAACTAGACATTACTATTTAGCAACATTGTGAACTACTAAGTCATAATCACATTATGAACAGAATAATTCATAAAATTTAATTTGAAACTGAACATCAGCAACAAATTGTTGTATACAAAAGTCATACTTGACATTATCATAGGTATGAACCTTCCACTGGCCATACACAAAAAGATGAGCAAAATATAGTATCTATTCCTCTAAATAGCATACTAGAAGTAATCAGTATAATTAGAGACCAAGTTAATACATTCAGATCCACGGACATTTTATCAAATCATTGTAGTATATGCTGGGATGAAATAATTTGCCAGTCCTCTTGACTTTTGAACCTCAGTGTTGTACTATATGTGAACAAATGGGAGTAAGTGCAATACAAAACTACTCAAAATGCTGTTTCTAAGACAGACCTCTAGGCGAAATAATTATGTTCCTTTGATACTGTAATGACTATAGAAATTAGAATGAATTAAAATGAATTCATTAAACAGATGGTCCAGATATACTTCACAAAATTCACTTTTTGCCATCGTGTCACAGTTTATGACCTGATGAGGTGACATCTCACACAATATTTGTTGCTGATTTTTCCAGCATTGCCATTAGTAGCAAAATCTCTGTAACATAATGTCTTCAAAGAAATATAACTCAAGTTCTTCATTATTGTTTCCCATACCAGATCTGAAAAGAAAAATGACCATAGTAACACTTTTAGTACCAAAACAGAATAATGTTATGCAGTAAAGAGTTACTTATGTATCCATCATACGCACTTCAAATTCCATGTTTCATCAACAGTTACAAAGGAAAGAACAAAAGGCATTAAGTCACAGATGGGAACAATGAAAAACGATGCTAGAAATATATTAGTTTTCTGACAAAGTCCTTCCTCAGAAGCTTCACAAGGGCAACCCATGCATGCATGTACACTGTCTCTGGCTGCTAAGGCCCAGAGACTATGACCATGTGTGCATAATACCTGTGTGTTATCTACATCTCAAGAACGACTTTGTTCAAAGGATGAAAGATGTCTAGTATTTTCTTTTCATTGTGCCTGTCTGTAATTCAACATCTGCTCTTTGTGTTGAATATGAGCCTATCCTTTCTATAGTGTTGTTATTCAAGCCCAGTCTTTTACTGATTGAAGAAAGAAAGAAAGCATATTGAGATTATGTCCTGCTATTAACAACACATGCCTATTTATTTTGTTATTATACAGTTTAATGTGTTGTATGCAGCACAAATAAGCTGAAACAGCATCTTAACATTGTGAGATGTAGCAATGTCAATTATTTCTGTGAGTGCTTGAGATTTAATTACCAAGATAATACCATTCATCACTTATACTTGCAAAATGTTATGGAATCACATTTGAGGTTTCTTATGGTTGTAGTTTCACTTATATTCTAGCTATAGTGTAAAATGTTTGTTTATTATCTGTTCTATTGATTTCTCTGAACACATAAATCACTGTATGTATCATGTAAGGTCACTTATTTTCACCACAGCAACAGTTTTTATAATTATCACAGTAGGGTCTACAAGCCAATGTAGTACAGTTATGCACACTGCCTGGCAAAACTAGTGATTCAGCCAGAAGACATGGTCAGATGCCAAAGTAACATCATAAACATACACATCATCAGTTAGTATGTAAATGACTGGAGTTGCTAAACTTTCTGCATCATGTAGAAAGGCCACCAGCGTGCATTAGTGATGTTACCATGCCTGGTTGGGTATAAGGTGGTCAGAAACAGCAACAGATGTTGAGCATTCACTGTGAGGGACACAGAGATGCCACGTACTGTGATCAGCTGCACTTTGAGCACATCACAGAATTTGAAAGTGGGCTCACTGGAGTTCTCCATTTGGCTACTTGCTCACATTGTGCAATATCCAGATTTGTGAGGCATGTAGATGTGACAATGCCCCATGCTGAAATGTATGGGAAGATGAAGGCAGCAGGTATTCTTGTCCTTAAGATCCTGGTCAACCGTGTCTGATCACAAGAAGGATGGAACACCTGTATTGGCCACCAAGCACATTGTGACCCCTTCACATCTGTGCCTGCCGTAAGTGCACTCCTGACAGAATTTGTCAGGAATTTGTCACCCTGCAACCATTGGTCAGAGACTAACAGCAGCCAAATTACAAAATTAGTGTTCCATGCATAGGCCACCATTAACACCACAACACTAATGGCTGCATTTGGAGTTGTGCCATGACAGGCAACCGTGGACTGCTAAGGTAAGGGACCATAATGTATTCAGTGATGAATCATGGTTCTCCACTACATCCAATGCCCTTTGTTGATGGGTAAGGTGGCAAACTGAAGGGTGGTCTAACACTTGCAATATTTTGCAGAGGCACAGCAGTGTTACTCTTTATGTCATAGTATAGAGAGCCATGAGGTGTGACTTCAGCTCATTGCTTGTAGTGCTGAGGTAACACTGATTACAAAACAGAACATCACTGATATCCTTTCTTACCTCTCATGCACAGCTTGGAATCCCAAGTGCCCACTTGTGTCAGTTGGGCCTTAAACCAGTCCTGGTGATGTCATATTCATAAGTGGGGTCACTGCCAAGTTCTTTGTAAATTTTACTGAATTGCATAATCACTGAAATAAAGTCATATACCCTCTCAACTCATGAAATTTCATTTCATTCCTCACTTTTTCTCAGACAGTGTCATTATATTACACATGTTGCCCAATTATACAGTTCATTTAATGTTGATTGGCACTCTCCCTATAACTCCCACAAAGTAGCAGTTTCAAATGTGTGTCAATGTATGTATGAGAATAGACTGTTATACTGTCTACTGGGCCTAGATGATGTTGCTGCTTCCCATTGGTGGTGGAATGCAGCAGCAATTATTCTGTGTTGCGAGTGCACTTCTGGACATAGACATGACAGCATCAAAGTAAACAAGCATTGTCAGTGTTAGACGGTGTGGTTTCTATGAAAGGAAGGAGTGACTGCTTCAGACATTCACAATGAGGCTAGGAGCCATATGTGGGGAAAGAGAACCAAATCACAGATCTGTATTTCAATGGGTATCAGAGTTTAGCGATGGAAGAGGCTCTGCTAAAATTCACATAAGCACTGGACATTTAGCAGCTGCACAGAAACCAACAATGCCAAGCGTGTCGATGGCTTGATATCGGGCACAGGCAAGTCAGTTTAGATGAACCAGAGAAGGCAACAGGTCTATCACGGAGAACTCTGCACACCATCATTCATAATGATTTGAAGATGAAGAAGGTGTGTGCATCATGGATGTCCGATGCCCTCACCACTGTGCAGAAACAGAAATGTATGGAGATATGCCAACAGCTGGTGCAAAAATATGTTGCAGATCCAGCAGAGTTCCTTGAGCATGTGGTCACCATCAACGAGTGATGGCTCTTCCATGAGACTCCAGAAAAGAATGCCAGTCTATGGAGTGGAAGCACACTATAAGCTCTCATCCCAAGAAGTCACAGCTGGGCCTATTCATGCAGAAACCAACGGCAACTCTTCTGTGATCAGGAAAGGATAGTATTAGTGGATTGGTTCTCTCCCAATATGACCCTCAACAGAGATCAATACTGCAGTTCACTCCACCAACACAACAATGTGCAGCCAGATGCCAGTCGCCAAGCTATTGCCACCACACAGGACTTATCGTTTACTGTGCTGCGACACCACCCATATTAGCCATATCTGGCTCCTAGTGACTACGACCTATTCTACGAACTGCAAGAGGTCCTGCAGGATAAGAAGTTCTCCACCAATAACAAACTTCAATGAGGTATTTTCCAGTGGCACAAGGATACCCGCAAAGAAAGGTTTGCTATGCAAATACGGAAGCTGCCACAACAATGGCCAAAGTGCACAGACATTTGTGGGGAGTACCAGTAGTATAAACTGGATTTGTTTGTTCAGTAAATTGTTCCTGTGGTCACAAAAACATTGTAGTAGTGACCATTTTTGAATGCTCCAAGTATTTGTGGTGCAACCTCCACACTAACAGATGAGGATGTAAGCAATAATATGGTGCATATGCTTTACGGATATCACTACAAAGCAGCTGTTTGGTACCATTTTCTATAAGGCAACTTCACAAAAAGGTGACAATGGTTTCACTACCTTTAAGGATGCAGGTGCTATAATATTGCATCATTTACATTATTTCATTATTATGCCCTATTATGTGTTGAGGTGACTGTATTTTAAGTGATTTCTGAACTACTAACTCACAGTTTCTTCCTCTTTTTCATTACTTTATTCCCTACACAGCTATTATATCTCTTTGTTGTGCTTTTAACATACTTATATCTCTGATTTCTCCTACAGATTTGTTCTAACAGTTTTTATAATAACACTGTAACCGCCATTAATTCTCAAGTCATAACATGATATTTCTGTATGTACTGTAGATTATGAGGTTGGGTCTCTGGGACCACTAAGTTTAAATTGAGGTTTAAGGAGCATCATTAGAAAATTTTAATTTAAGTTAATGGTATAAAAGATTTATTTTTACATTTATTTGAGTATTTTTTAAACTGTCTTTTTATTTTATTGCATTAAATAAAGCCTACAGTATAGTATTTTACTTTTTCTCTAATGAAATCACATGCTTACATATTGTTTTTTTTTTTTTAAGTAGAAGACCTACCCATAAATGAACTGTTAGAGAACTGAATTTTACATTCTGTAAAATTATAGTATCTCTGTAGCAAGTAAATTTTCACATGAAACTAAATTGTGGGGTTTGAATTTGCACAGGGAGATATCACTCGATAGACAGAAAATTAAAGTCTCCAAAATTGACGTTCAACACTGACATCTACATTTTTCTTTACCGCTACTCAAAACACATTTGATTTTAACTAACATTTTAGGTATTTTATTGGAGGAACATAAAGGTTCGCATCAAGTTTCCCACCACCATAGTCCTGACATTCTTCCACTGAACAATCCTCTTGTTCACTAGCAGAGCTGTGATGAGTGGCTATTGCAAAATTGTCATCTTTTTCATCTGTTTCTTGATTTATTCCACTGACATCTTTGTCATCCACTGACTAACAATTTTATCAGATTATCAAATGAGGATCGTTAAAACTGACACATGCTTGCAAATAGTTAGATAGTTGGTTGCATGTTCCATTGATCTATTGTATGGTATGGAAGCCTTTATGATGTGGAACTTGTCAAGTGTACAAGAAAGAGCTAAGAATATTAAGTGCCCCTGTTTGTACATCTATGAACTGACTATTTTTGTATACAGTAACCCTACGTTATTCACAGACAAGAATTTTAAGCATCAATACAGCACTAGGAATAAGGCAGACTTCATGCTTCCTATTCATAGGTTAAAGTTACATGCCCAAACCCCAGAATATATGGGCATGAAAATCTACAACATGCTAAAAAAGAAACGAACAATCAGCATGGAGCTAGGGCAACTGAAACCAAAGATACACAAGTTCTTAGTGGAGAAATGTTATTACTCCATAGAAGAATTTGTGAATGATGATGTGGAAGTCTGAGCAAGGAAAAATCACCTGTAAATTAAGCTTAGCAATTTTGTGTCAAATAAATTTTTGTAAAAATATGTTCACTATGTAAACCCTGTCGTTATATATTACTTTGTAATACATGTAAACTTTAGTGTTGATATCTTGTTTTTGTAATACTGTGTATACATATTGTAATTGTAATATAAATGTAATGTTGACAGGTCCCCAGTGCATCAGATCTGTGATTTGACTTTGTATGTTATGGGATAATAAAAAATTCTGATTCTGATTCAGATTCTCTTTGCAACATCACTGTTGTTGCAAAAAGGTCTTTTTCGTATAATATTTCTGTCCTAGAACTAAGACACCTTTTTGCTTTTCTTAGCTATATGAAGTGCACTGCTTCATAGTCATATCAAATACGTACAATTCCCATAGTTGTAGGTGTTATGCCAATTCACGCTTCAGTTTAGTGTTGAAAGTTGATTGGAATCTACCCAATACTTTCTGAACACCATTGAAGATTTTGTTCATATTTGTATTTCCTCTTGTAAGCATAGTCTGGGAAACTGCCAATTCTTTAAATGCCTGCAGCCAACCCATCTCGCTGCTGGTAACAGTATATATAGCCGGCTGCATCTGCAACACATCCCAAGAGTGTCTAGACAATTTCCTTACTTTATTACCTGCCATCTGAAATTAGCATATGTAATTTCATCGGATTTTTGAATCATAGCATATTTATCAGTTCATGTTTAATGTTTCACTTAATTTATTTTATTATAGAGTGACCTACCACTATTCTTGTTAAATTTAAACAGATATGTGAAATAAATATCATAATTAACATCAAAGATCACACAGAATAGAACTAGAGTTCACATTGAGGAAAATGACCTACTGTGCCATTTTACTCTGATACGTGTTGTGTTTTTGTAGCCTCACACACCTTCCTTGATCCATTCGAGATATTTTCAACTACTGTGTACTCTAGGAGAACCTTCTACATCTCAAAACGTAACTTATACTTTTCTCAAATGTCTAATTACTACAACACTAATAAATGCATATATGTGAATAAAAGTAAAAAGTAGGAGACTTACCCATATGTTTTTCGTTCATAGTAGCCATGCAAAAGCTGGCAGCTCATCAAAATATATGGAGGAAGTGGGTTCCCTATGGACCTTTTCACACTGCTTAGTGCACGTGTCACCACTCATCTGGTTTTGTGCATAGCCTTGCTATCAGCTATGTCATTTTACCTGGGTATGTCATTATTGCCTGACTTCCCCCAATACAAACTGTTAATGGGAGATATAAAAAGATATTGAACTATGGGAGTAAAAATATGTTAAACAAATGTTTTCTACTGTCTCACAGACATGTAACATTTTTATGTGTTTGCATATTTAGTGATGCTTCAGATCACAGAAAAAAATTCTTGAAAATTTTGTCTAGAGTAGCAGCAGTAAGAAAGATCTCTTGTATAATATTGTCACAGTCCAGGTTGTAATCAGCAATTCTTATCTGTGAACAATTATGTCTAGAGATTCTCTGATCTTCTATTGCCTAGTAACATATCATCCCATGTCCCAGTTATGATGGTAGATAGCATTTGTTACTTGAAAATCAGCACTGCAATATCCATGTTTCATTCCCAATAACAATGGGGTCCAGGAAACATTCACTATTCTTGAAATACTATTCCAGATGATTCAGTGAAGACATCATTTGCTTAAGTTTCATTACGTCACGCACCACTGATGTGAAACCTCCCAGTACCCGAAGAACACATGAACGATGTTGTAAGCACTCCCACACAATATACCAAGCTCCAGAGAAGTGGCTGTAATGTGCACATTCTGATCTGCTTTTACCATTGCAGCCACATGGGAAATATTGTCATTTGCCAGCATGAAACGTGGTCTCCTCAACTGCTCATTGTCATGCAAGACTTCACAGTCTTTGTCGAACTTACAACACAACCACCTCACAGTTCTCTAAGCTAGAGAGCTTTCCTCATATATGGGCTGCATGTGCCTATAGACGTTGATGTGCATTCATCCCTTGCTCCATATAAAATGAATCACATTTCATTTCTCTCATACCCTGGACATCTGAACCACAACCACCACTTTTAAAAAGTGACAACAATAGCATGTGTGAGAGCAACATGTGGATAAGATCAGCACAAACCAAAAGAAGGCCCAATGCTGCAAATTTATGTGTGACTTTACATCTACAACCATAATTTAGTAAAAAAAGTATGGGACAAAGACACTCTGATTTGCCTTTGCATAGTGTCATTGTAATCTAGATTCACAGACACTAGCACTATCAACTTCCTTTATTGGTTGTTAGAAAAAATCTGCTGCATTTTCAGATATATATTCCAAGACTGTAAGTGTTGACCATGTTGCTTCACATTTATTGTAACAATAGCCTGGATTCCAACCTTATTCTATTTCATTTCCACAAATTAAAAATGCTTATCACTTCCATTCCCTCATTGCAGGGTCCCCATAGATAAATATGAAATGAATCCAGTTTTACGTTTTATCTTGTTATGTGCAATGCAATATGGTGCAATATCTTGTCTTTGTTATTTGTGAATGTATGAAATATTGGGGTGTGTGTGTGAGAAACACTGTGTAAGCTATGTATCTTGAGATACTATATTTCTAAGATAAAGTCTTATTAAAATGGAGAGACAGCTTATGTAAAGTCTATTATGTAAGGTAACCATCCACATTGCTGTGCAGTCAATGTAACTGACAGCTATCCTTGCGACTTGAGTTTCATTCCTCATACATCCAAGGAGCTTTTCTATGTGTGGGGATGGAAGGGAGTGCAGTGAGCCTCATCATGCCAATTGAGGAGTTATACAGTTATATAGGCAAAATAGTAACTGCAATAGAGAACAAGCAGTATGTTAGTGGAGAGTTCCTTGATCTTGGAAACGGTCTTGGTTGTGCAATCACCATATTACTTGTCAAACTGTAGAACATGGTTATTAAACGATCTGTGTCTGAATTCATAAAGTGATGTGTGAGCAACAAATAATATAAGTGGCAGATCATTTAAATCAAAACTTAGTAATGTAAAACAAAGTGAGCCTCAAAGTTCCATGGTGGTATGTAGTGTTGTCTTAATGTATACAAGCAGAATATTGTACTGTTCTTGTGACACTGTATTGTATGATGGCAGTAGATCAATTGTGTGGCAACTCAAAGCTTGACCATCTGGCTATGATGTTCAACAAATGTGTAACTGTTTTTGTGGTTGTGCCTGTCAGCGACTCAATGTGTGTTCCTTACGGTAACCAGTAACTTATTTTTTTCATAATGTTATCGATACTCCAACCTGTATTTACCATTATTTAATATGTTGTCCTCATTAGCTGTGCATAGATGATGTAACTAAAGATGGGTAACACACACAAGATGGTAAAACCTTATCATAACTGTATAGATTTTGGAGATGAAATTTAATCAGTATTGAGACTCATCACCCTAAAATATGCCCTCTTGTACACAAATCTCCATATGTTAGAAAAAAATAGCATGACAAATCAGAAATTAATACATTAGTGCATTAGTGTTATAAGTAAAACAAGTATAAACTGAAGTATAAAATCAAGCAGCTACATGCTGTTCAGCTTCTGACTCATGATATTTACCAATGAATTAAATTTCATTACTATCCTCACAAATTTGTGCACTTCAAAAATGGAAATTTCTCATGTTTGCCAATAACTTCAGTTTTTGAATATTTTTAGCTTATTGGTGGTTTTTGTAACATTTCTTCTTAATTTGATTTAGTTCCTGGTTTTTGGCATGCAGTAGAGCAGTAATGTAGTACATAGGTTATTGAATGCACTGCTGATGAAATATTATAAGTTAGAACACATTTCAGACTGAATACAATAATTATCCTTAGGTACTTGACCATGTCCTTCTTTGGAACAGTTTTTTACATTTAGAAAGGTCTTACATTTCCGGAGTAGCTTTTTAATATCAGAGAAAGACTGCATCACACACAAAGTGCTTCCATTATTTTAAAATGGAATCATCAAGTATATTAAACTTCTACTACAGGGCTGGCAAGAGTGTGGAAATTATTCCAGACTACAAAACTCTTCTCTACTGATAAGTTAATAGAAAGTTGTCCATTGAGTTGAAAGAAAATAATGGTTTTATGGTTTTGCATAGACAGTGATGTTTCAGATAACTGAGTAAGATGACTGAATAGGGGCCTAGATTTCCTGTGAAACATTGTCATTGAGTATTTGGAGATCATGAGTACATAATAGTGTATCTGATTGAGCTATGACCTACTGCTGTACTGCTGCAAACTGCAGCAGCATCACCTCTAAGATAACTACAACTATACTGGTAGACATGAAACTTTTGATTGTGGAAGCAACTGTTGTCAGCATCATTTAAAAGGTCAAAAATAGATCTGCTTTTGCTATTTAAAGTGTTATCTGTGTCTAAATAGTCTAAGAAAAGAACATATGTGCTAATGTTAAATAATAATGAGTGTCCTGTGCTCATTGCTTTCTAGTATTAGAAATCTAAACAACTTCTCAGTAATTTTAGTAGATTTGCGATGAAAATAGATATTACAATGCATGCTAGTGTTCTTTGTGTGTGTTAGGTCAGAACAACAGTAACTTTCATGACATCTACATCTACATCTACATTGATACTCCGCAAGCCACCCAACGGTGTGTGGCGGAGGGCACTTTACGTGCCACTGTCATTACCTCCCTTTCCTGTTCCAGTCGCGTATGGTTCGCGGGAAGAACGACTGTCTGAAAGCCTCCGTGCGCGCTCTAATCTCTCTAATTTTACATTTGTGATCTCCTCGGGAGGTATAAGTAGGGGGAAGCAATATATTCGATACCTCATCCAGAAACGCACCCTCTCGAAACCTGGCGAGCAAGCTACACCGCGATGCAGAGCGCCTCTCTTGCAGAGTCTGCCACTTGAGTTTATTAAACATCTCCGTAACGCTATCACGGTTACCAAATAACCCGGTGACAAAACGCGCCGCTCTTCTTTGGATCTTCTCTATCTCCTCTGTCAACCCGACCTGGTACGGATCCCACACTGATGAGCAATACTCAAGTATAGGTCGAACGAGTGTTTTGTAAGCCACCTCCTTTGTTGATGGACTACATTTTCTAAGCACTCTCCCAATGAATCTCAACCTGGTACCCGCCTTACCAACAATTAATTTTATATGATCATTCCACTTCAAATCGTTCCGTACGCACACTCCCAGATATTTTACAGAAGTAACTGCTACCAGTGTTTGTCCCGCTATCATATAATCATGCAATAAAGGATCCTTCTTTCTATGTATTCGCAATACATTACATTTGTCTATGTTAAGGGTCAGTTGCCACTCCCTGCACCAAGTGCCTATCCGCTGCAGATCTTCCTGTATTTCGCTACAAATTTCTAATGCAGCAACTTCTCTGTATACTACAGCATCATCCGCGAAAAGCCGCATGGAACTTCCGACACTATCTACTAGGTCATTTATATATATTGTGAAAAGCAATGGCCCCATAACACTCCCCTGTGGCACGCCAGAGGTTACTTTAACGTCTGTAGACGTCTCTCCATTGATAACAACATGCTGTGTTCTGTTTGCTAAAAACTCTTCAATCCAGCCACACAGCTGGTCTGATATTCCGTAGGCTCTTACTTTGTTTATCAGGCGACAGTGCGGAACTGTATCGAACGCCTTCCGGAAGTCAAGAAAAATAGCATCTACCTGGGAGCCTGTATCTAATATTTTCTGGGTCTCATGAACAAATAAGGCGAGTTGGGTCTCACACGATCGCTGTTTCCGGAATCCATGTTGATTCCTACATAGTAGATTCTGGGTTTCCAGAAATGACATGATACGCGAGCAAAAAACATGTTCTAAAATTCTACAAGAGATCGACGTAAGAGATATAGGTCTATAGTTTTGCGCATCTGCTCAATGACCCTTCTTGAAGACTGGGACTATCTGTGCTCTTTTCCAATCATTTGGAACCCTCCGTTCCTCTAGAGACTTGCGGTACACGGCTGTTAGAAGGGGGGCAAGTTCTTTCGCGTACTCAGTGTAGAATCGAATTGGTATCCCGTCAGGTCCAGTGGACTTTCCTCTATTGAGTGATTCCAGTTGCTTTTCTATTCCTTGGACACTTATTTCGATGTCAGCCATTTTTTCGTTTGTGCGAGGATTTAGAGAAGGAACTGCAGTGCGGTCTTCCTCTGTGAAACAGCTTTGGAAAAAGGTGTTTAGTATTTCAGCTTTACGCGTGTCATCCTCTGTTTCAATGCCATCATCATCCTGTAGTGTCTGGATATGATGTTTCGAGCCACTTACTGATTTAACGTAAGACCAGAACTTCCTAGGATTTTCTGTCAAGTCGGTACATAGAATTTTACTTTCGAATTCAATGAACGCTTCACGCATAGCCCTCCTTACGCTAACTTTGACATCGTTTAGCTTCTGTTTGTCTGAGAGGTTTTGGCTGCGTTTAAACTTGGAGTGGAGCTCTCTTTGCTTTCGCAGTAGTTTCCTAACTTTGTTGTTGTACCACGGTGGATTTTTCCCGTCCCTCACAGTTTTACTCGGCACGTACCTGTCTAAAACGCATTTTACGATTGCCTTGAACTTTTTCCATAAACACTCAACATTGTCAGTGTCGGAACAGAAATTTTCGTTTTGATCTGTTAGGTAGTCTGAAATCTGCCTTCTATTACTCTTGCTAAACAGATAAACCTTCCTCCCTTTTTTTATATTCCTATTAACTTCCATATTCAGGGATGCTGCAACGGTCTTATGATCACTGATTCCCTGTTCTGTACATACAGAGTCGAAAAGTTCGGGTCTGTTTGTTATCAGTAGGTCCAAGATGTTATCTCCACGAGTCGGTTCTCTGTTTAATTGCTCGAGGTAATTTTCGGATAGTGCACTCAGTATAATGTCACTCGATGCTCTGTCCCTACCACCCGTCCTAAACATCTGAGTGTCCCAGTCTATATCTGGTAAATTGAAATCTCCACCTAAGACTATAACATGCTGAGAAAATTTATGTGAAATGTATTCCAAATTTTCTCTCAGTTGTTCTGCCACTAATGCTGCTGAGTCGGGAGGTCGGTAAAAGGAGCCAATTATTAACCTAGTTCGGTTGTTTAGTGTAACCTCCACCCATAATAATTCACAGGAACTATCCACTTCTACTACACTACAGGATAAACTACTACTAACAGCGACGAACACTCCACCACCGGTTGCATGCAATCTATCCTTTCTAAACACAGTCTGTACCTTTGTAAAAATTTCGGCAGAATTTATCTCTGGCTTAAGCCAGCTTTCTGTACCTATAACGATTTCAGCTTCGGTGCTTTCTATCAGCGCTTGAAGTTCCGGTACTTTGCCAACGCAGCTTCGACAGTTGACAATCACAATACCGATTGCTGCTTGGTCCCCGCATGTCCTGACTTTGCCCCGCACCCGTTGAGGCTGTTGCCCTTTCTGTACTTGCCCAAGGCCATCTAACCTAAAAAACCGCCCAGCCCACGCCACACAACCCCTGCTACCCGTGTAGCCGCTTGTTGCGTGTAGTGGACTCCTGACCTATCCAGCGGAACCCGAAACCCCACCACCCTATGGCGCAAGTCGAGGAATCTGCAGCCCACACGGTCGCAGAACCGTCTCAGCCTCTGATTCAGACCCTCCACTCGGCTCTGTACCAAAGGTCCGCAGTCAGTCCTGTCGACGATGCTGCAGATGGTGAGCTCTGCTTTCATCCCGCTAGCGAGACTGGCAGTCTTCACCAACTCAGATAGCCGCCGGAAGCCAGAGAGGATTTCCTCCGATCCATAGCGACACACATCATTGGTGCCGACATGAGCGACCACCTGCAGATGGGTGCACCCTGTACCCTTCATGGCATCCGGAAGGACCCTTTCCAAATCTGGAATGACTCCCCCCGGTATGCACACAGAGTGCACATTGGTTTTCTTCCCCTCTCTTGCTGCCATTTCCCTAAGGGGCCCCATTACGCGCCTGACGTTGGAGCTCCCAACTACCAGTAAGCCCACCCTCTGCGACTGCCCGGATCTTGCAGACTCAGGGGCAACCTCTGGAACAGGACAAGCAGCCATGTCAGGCCGAAGATCAGTATCAGCCTGAGACAGAGCCTGAAACCGGTTCGTCAGACAAACTGGAGAGGCTTTCCGTTCAGCCCTCCGGAATGTCTTTCGCCCCCTGCCACACCTTGAAACGACCTCCCACTCTACCACAGGTGAGGGATCAGCCTCAATGCGGGCAGTATCCCGGGCAACCACAGTCTTAGTCCGATCAGGGGATGCGTGGGACGAGCTGGCCGTCCCCGACAAACCCCCATCCGGACCCCCACAGTGATGCCCATTGGCAACAGCCTCAAGCTGTGTGACCGAAGCCAACACTGCCTGAAGCTGGGAGCGAAGGGATGCCAACTCAGCCTGCATCCGAACACAGCAGTTGCAGTCCCTATCCATGCTAAGAACTGTTTTGCAAAGAACGTCTGAACTAATCTACAGAGAGCGCAAACAAATCGACAAAATTTAAACGGTTATTAAAATACAAGATTGCCTAGTAAATTCAGTAATGCTGCTACTTGCGCACTGCTGACACTGCTCGGCGGCAGAAGGAGACTACGCGAATTTACACTATTCAGGTACTAAAACGCGATGCTACAACTCTCAAATACTATAATACGCCCGAAATTTATGAATTAAACAATGCAAGTACCAAAAACACGCAAAGAAATTAAGAATTAAACTATGTAACAAATGAGTGAGCTAGGAGTATACGACTTGCTGCTGCAGCTGCTTATCCAACGGCGGCAGGGAGCACACTGACTGCGACCAACCGACACTGGCCGTTCAAAACAAAACAGTAGACAAACGACTACGCGAATTTACACTATTCAGGTACTAAAACGCGATGCTACAACTCTCAAATACTATAATACGCCCGAAATTTATGAATTAAACAATGCAAGTACCAAAAACACGCAAAAAAATTAAGAATTAAACTATGTAACAAATGAGTGAGCTAGGAGTATACGACTTGCTGCTGCAGCTGCTTATCCAACGGCGGCAGGGAGCACACTGACAATACTCATTGCAGAAATGTCCATACTAAGTTACAACTGTTCTATCATTTCTGTGTGTATTGCTATGATACTGCAAAAGGAAAACATTTCTGTATATCATAAAGATCCTTTCTTCTCATATCACTACATAATGTTATTACTTCATGCAGAAGCCATAGATTGCCTAATAGTATCCATTAACTTAATTACCTTATAACAGTTCAATAATACCAGACTTAACTATAGCAATAATGCAGTCATTGTAATAATGCATTATGCATGCATTATAAAATGCATTATAAAATTGCATTTAATATTTGCCTCATATTTATCTAGCTTTATTGAAAGTTCACTTTATGTGACAGTAGATAGACATATGGCAGAAAGAGTATGACAAACAGAGGTAAACCACTTACATTAGTCTCCTTCTGCATACTTTTGTGTCTTCCTCCTGAAAAGGTAATTATTTAGTAAGAGATGTTCATTTTGTACGACACTGATTTTCATATTTTGGAGACAGATACCAATAATGTTTCGTACCTTATATTTTGATCTCAATTCTTATAAGACAGATGTATTTGTCATGATAGTTAAGAGTTCACAGACACTAAAATTATCCTGGGATATTTGAAGAAATTTGCTACTTTCAAAAGAATAATCTAGATAGTGGTGAGTGGGAAGTTGGTTGATTCATACTTGGTATAACAAAAGCATGGATTGAAACATGCCCCATTCTCACTGTACTGTTTATGAATTCACATTGTTACCAGTCTCTTATTGCATATTTATCAGGATTAATAAATCTGTAGTGTATTTTTACACATTACCTTAAATATGAATGGTGTGATAATTTGTCTTTGACATTTGTACATAGATAAAATATTGACACTTGGATATCAAACACATATGAGTAAAAAACTTGATTGTGGTTATTTGGATTTATTATATCATATATTGTCAGTTCTGAGAGACAGATTTTGTAAAATCTACTGTATCATGTTTTAATCTGTTTATGTAAGAAGATATAGTTGTAGCTCATATATTAATACATTAATGTGTCAGTCTGATTCTATGAATTGTTGTGCAAATGGAAACACTTTGTCAGTGTTCATATCAGTGACTTGTGCTTCTTAATACTTAAAGTGGAGCTCTATATTCACAAAAAGTTCTACATAATTCCACTTGAGAAATAATCAACAAATACCTCAAGACTTATTGTTTCACAGTTGCTCATATAACCTGGAAATACAATGTCCCAGCCATGCCCAATATCCATTTCCTTTTGTCAGTTGAGACAACTTTCTCTCCATTCTCTCATCCAGAAAGACATGTAATACCAGCAGATAATGGGAGATATAAGATATTATAATATGTGAGTAGTGATATGATAGTACCATCTGTGTATGATATTGGCTATTATTGGTAGATTAGTATCACAGCAACATTAGCGTATATCAACCATTCCCTTATTTTTCACATCAGAACATAAACATATTCCCACATGCAGAAATCACAAATGTTGTAACAGGCTCCTGTAATCTACTCTTCAATTACACTATTCCATTTGTTTTAGTCTCAAGTACCTCTTGTTTGCAGACTGTGGAAGACAGTAATTCCATGTTATAAAATTATTAATATTATATGTATTTTACTGTGTTTCAAGTTTACTCTGTGTTACCTTGGACAACATTAAGATTGGTTATAATTGTCAGTGTGTGTAAACCACTGCATTAGTGCACTTTAATTCCTCTTGCATGCTCCCTGGAGAATTTTCTTGTTGTATTGTCTGTTCATGCGGTAGTAAACCTTCATTCAGTACACTAACCATTTTTATTTCTTAGAAACACAAGGTGTTAATAATTTCTATTTTTTATTAGATTAATTTTAAACTGAGAATGATATATTGTCATTGGTAATTCTAGGTTAATGGATACTAACAATGTCAACTTCCTTCTCTGGTTGTTTAAAATAATCTACTGCGTTTTCTGCCAGATATCTGAGGTCTCTAAATTGGGACGTCGTTGTGTCATATTGAGTGTAAATATAGCCTTCATCCAAAATATATTCTGTTTCATTGTACAAGTTAGGAATGCAGACCATTTCCATTCCCTTTTTGCAGGATCACCATGGATAAATATATATCCAATCGACATTTTATTTTATCTTGATATATGTGAAGCAATATGGTGCAATATCTTGCTTTCCTCATTTATGAATAGATGATATATTTGAGGATGGGATTAACAAACAGTAAGTAATATCCTTATCTTGAGGTGCTATATTTCTGACATGTAGTGTTATTAAAATCATAGAGAGATTATGTGTAGTATGCTATACCGTATCTTCATCACCACATCTGGTAGGTCAGTGTTACTGAAAGCTATGGTTAGGACTTGAGTTCCATTCCTGATACTGAGAGAAAATTTTTGTTGATGAGGGGACTTGAATGGAATGCAGTCAGCCTCATCATGCCACCTTAGGAGCTACTTAACTTCAGTAGCTGCAGTACAGTTACATAGGCAAAATAGTAACTGCAATAAAGAAGAAGCAGTATGTTAGATGAGTATTCCTCGATCTTGATAATTGCTTAGGTTGCGTCATTGTCACCATATTAGTTGACAGTCAGTGGAACCTGGTTACGAGAGAACTGTGTATGAATTCATAATATCTTGTGTGAGCAATAGGAAACAATTTGGGTTGCTTAAACAGTACGGTGGGTCATTTAAATAAAACATGGTGTGCATCAAGGTTCCACAGTTACATCTCTTTTTTTCTTAATTTATGTAAGTGGTATAATGTACTGTTGTCATAACTTTGAAAAGGTAGTGCATGTATTGTTTGTTGACATTACATCAATTACGTTCAAACACAAAGCTTGACATTCTGGAGATGCTGTACAACAAATCTGTAACATTCTTATCATTGTGCATTTCATCAGCTCAGTGTGTCTTCTTTATGATGAGTAGCAGTTTATTCTTTCTATAATATTATTGATAATCCAAACTTGATTTACCATTGTTTAATGCATTGTCCTCATTAACTATGTATTGATGATGTGATTAATGATAAATAACACCCACGAGACTGTACAGTCTCATCACAGTTATATAACATTTGAGATGTAATTTTATCTTTATTGAGGCTCAATTATTCTAAAATATTCCATGTTGTATACATATCTCCATATGTAAGTAGATATTTTGGATATTTGTGGTAAGGTCTTATGGGACCAAACTGCTCAAGTCATGAGTCACCAAACTGCTGAGGTCATTGGTTCCTAAGCTTACGCACTACTTAAACTAACTTACGCTAAGGACAACACACACACCCATGCCCATGAGAGGACTCAAACCTATGAAGGAGGGAGCTGCGTGGGCTGTGACAAGGTGCCTCAGACCGCATGGCTACCCCGAGTGGCTGTAAGTACATAGCACGACAAATCTGGTATTAATAAATTAGTAGATATAGGTGTATATATTAATTGGAATGAAATGGGAGAAGCTCTGGCAGCATTCCATGTATGACGGTTCTGATACTTAATACTTAAGCAGGAATTTCACATCTCCTAACCATTCTAAGTGAAACAAGTGACAGAGGTTATGTTGTTACATTAAACTGCAGAGTCCAAAAGAGAGATGCTGTTCAGCTTATAACACATCATATTTGCAAATGAGTTGAACATTTTCAGTGTCCACACAAACTTGTGCACTTCAAATGTAATTCGTCTTGGTTTCCAATAGCTCCTGCTCTGGAATATTTTTAGCTTGTATCTAGTTTTGATAATACTTCTTCTTAAGTTGCTATACTTCCTGGTTATTGGAATCCAGTAGAGTAATAATTTAGAACATAGATTATTAGATACAGTGTTGATGAGATATTGTCAGTTAGACCATTTTTCTCTCTGAATAGAATATTAGTTACTAGGTACATTACCATGTTGTACCTTGGAACTGTTTTTCACATTTCGAAAAATCCTACATATCTGGAGTAAATTTTGTAATATCAGGGAAGGAATGCATCACAGGCAAAGCGAATCCTATTATTTTATAATGAAATTAGAATGTGTATTTAACTTCTGTTAAAGGACTGGCAAGAGGAAAGCGTGTGGAAGCTGTTCCAAGCTACAACAGTCTTCACTGAAGATAATTTAATTCATTAGTTCACTGAGCCAATAGAAAACAATGCTTCTCTGTGTTGGCATAGATAGTGATATTTCAGATAACTGAATAAGATGACTGAATCGCTACCTGAATTTCCTGTCAAACATTGCCATTGTGCATCTGGAGATCAAGAGGTCATAAAAGCGTACCTTAATGAGTTACGCCCTCCTGCTTTCCTGCTGCCCAGTGGCATGCCAACATGTCTGAAGCAACTACAACAATGCAGGTAACTGTGAAACTTTCGATTCTATAACCAACTATGTTTGGCATCATCTAAAAGGTTAATAATAAATCAGCTTTTTGCATTTGAAGTGTCATCTGTAATAAATTGGTCTAAGAAAACTACATCAGTTTCAATGTTAAATATGAAAAAGTGTCCTGTGCTCAGTGATTTCTAGTGAAACCCCTTCAAACAACATCTCAGTAATTGTAGTACATTTGCATGAAAATATATAGTACACTGTATGCTCTTGTTCTAAGTGTTTGTTAGGGATAGAACAAGTGTAACATCAATGACAATACAGATTGCAGAAATATCGATAGTAAGTTGCTACTATTCTATCATTTGTGTCTGTATCACTATGTTACTCTAAAACAAAATCAGTTCTGCATATCCTTTCTTTCCATGTCAGTACATAACAATATTCCTTCCTACAGAAGCCATAGATTGCCGAATATTCTCCACTTACCTAATTATAAGATAAATTATTCAGTGGGTGTCAGACTTAACTCTATCAAGGATGCAGTCATTGTAAGGCAGTCAATACTGTATTATAAAATTATTTATAACATTCACCTCATATTTACCTAGTTTTATTCTGACTTCACTTTATGTGACAGTAGATGAACATATGGATCATATATTACAGCAAATGTATGGTAAACCACTTATATGAGGCTCCTTTTGCTTACTTTTGTGTCTGCACTCTCAGACACTCTACTTGAAAAATGAATTCCTTTGGTAACAGATGTTTATTTTATACAACAATCATTTTCATGTGTTGGCAAAACATACCAAAACTTTTTTCTACCTTATATTTTAATTACATTTCTCATAAGACAGATTTCCTTTCATGCTAGTTCTGATCCTAATATTATCCTCTTCCTTCCCAAGGTGTATCAACAAGTTTGCTACATTTTGCAGTGTATACTGGATAACTGTAATTGGAGAGTCGGTTGTTTCGTGCTTAGCATCACAAAAGCATGTATACAAACAAGCCTCTCTCTCACTGCACTGTTTAAGAATACACATTGTCACTGTTGCCTTGTTGCACAATCATCATTGTTAAATAAAACTACTGTCTGCTTTTACACATTACATTGAAATATGTTAATTAATGTGGTGTGATAATTTGTCTTTGTCATTTGTGGAGAGATCAATTATTTTAACACGGATCTCAACCACCTATTAGAAAATACCTGATGGTGGTTAATTTGATTTATTAGAGGATATGTTGTCAATACTGGGAGGAAGACTTTGTAAAATCTACTGTGTCATATTGTAATCTACTTATGTAGAAATGAAGGGTCATAAATTATCTATTACCAGTAATACATTAGTGTGTAAGTCTGAATGTATTAAGTGCTTTGGAAATGGGAACACAGCATTCGTGTCAGTCACTTGTGCTTCTTAATACTAGAAGTGGTCCTTTACAGTCCAAAAAACTTCTACATCAGTCCACTTGAACAATAACCTACAAGTAACTGAGAACATATTCTTTCACAACTGCATGCATCACTTGTAACACAACTTCCAACCATGCGTAATATTTGTTTCTTTTGATGAGTTGAACTACATTCTCTTTATTCACTCATCCAGATAGCCAGGTAATACCAGCTGTTAATGGGGGATGTAACAAGCTACTCTTTTGGGTGAGTAGAGATATTTTAATCAAACTATTTCTATTGTCTTACAGACAACTAATGCTTTTATGTGTTTGGAGAGTTTGTGACACAACAGATCTACGAATAAAATGCTTGAAAATTTTGTCTAGAATATCAGCAGTAAGAAAGATTTACTGTACAACACTGTCAAAGTTCAGGTTGTAATCAATAATTCTTAACTGTTTACAATTATGTCTTGAGATCCTCTGATCCTCTCTTGCCTAGTAAAACACCATTCCTTCTCCTGACTATGCTGGTAAATAGCAGTTGTTACTTGAAAAATCAGCATTGTTTAGTGTGTTGTAAATGGTCAATGAGAACTAAGCTTTTGACATGGTTAGTATATGATCAAATAGGGAAATGTAAGAAGTCAACATCCTTAGTCATGTCGAATATCTCTGTAAGATTTGAGCTAACTGCTTTCTGGTGTCATACAATTAAACACACAAACGTAAGAACTTCTGTTATTTTCCTTATGAAGAGGTTTAGTATTTTGTACACTGTCATTGCATAAGTCTTAATTAGTGAGAGCATGAGTACAACCTTTCTATGACTTGTGTTGTTATTTTTTGCTTAGCATAACAAATATATTACTACACAATTATGGTTTCCTCATTTTTCATATCAGAACATAATAGTATTCTCACATGCAGAAGTCAGAGATTCTGTAATAAGCTACTGTAACCTACTTTTCAGTTACACTGTTCCGTTTGTTTCAGTCCCAAGTATCACATGATACCAGACTGTGTAAGGCACTAATTCCGTGTTATGAAATTGTTAATAGGAGTTTTATACGTATGTAATTTATTATATTTTGAGTTCACAATATGTTGCCATGGACAAATGTTAGTATTGGATATAACAGTCAGTGTGTGCGAACCATAAGCATTAGTTCCCTCTAAGTCCTCTTGCATGCTCACTGAATGATGTTGATGGGGATTTTATTGCTTCATAATTAGTGTAACTATAGCCTTAACCCAAACCATATACTATTTCACTGTACAAACTGAAAATGCACACCATTTCCATTCTCCCTTTGTAGGCTTCCCATGGATAAATGTAAATGAATCAGGTTTTTTATTTCAATGTGTTAAATGTGAACTAATATGGTGCAATATCTTACCTTTGTCATTTGTCAGTAGATGAAATATTTGATGATGGATTTTACAAACAGCCAGTATAAACTCCATCTTGAGATTCTATATCTCTGAGGGAAAGTGTTATTAAAATGTACAGAGACATTATGAACAGTCTGCTATGTCTTATGTCCATCACCATGGCTGAGTGGTCAGTGTTAGTAATAGCTATTCTTAGATTTCACGATCCATTCCTGGTACTTCCAGGAATTTTTTCTTAATGAGATTAATGGAATGGAGTGCGGTCTGCCTCATCATGCCTACGTATGTGCTACTTCATTTCAGAAACTTCAATAGAAGTAAATAGTCAAAATAGTACTCATTTCTGTATATCATAAGGTTCCTTCTGTTTAATATCAGTACATAATGATATACCTTCTTGCAGAGGCCATAAATTGCCTTATATTCTCCGTTAACCTAATACTCAGATAAACTATTCAATGTATATCAGACTTAACTACATTAGGATTTAGTCATTGTAAAACAGTAAATACTGTGTTATAAAATTAAGTTTAATATTTACCTGATATGTATCTACTTTTAATTTGAGTCCAGTTTATGGAGCAATAGATAAACATATCGAAGAGACCTTATGACAAAGATGTGTAACCACTTACCTTAGGCCTCTTCTGCTTACATTTCTGTCTCCAGTTTTAGACTCTCTTCTCAATAGGCAAGTCTTACAGTAACTGATCTTCATTTTTTACAGCAGTACTTTTAATTTCTTGGAAAAACAGGGCAGTAATGTTTCCAGCTTTATCTTTGGATTTCATATAGTATAGGACAGATTAATTTTTATGCTGGTTCTAAGTTCACAGACACTAACATTATCCTCTTCCTTCACTAAGTGTTTGAAACTATTTTCTGTTTCTTTGAGTGTTCTCCATATGTATATTTGTGGACTTTGTTGCTATCTATTTAGCATATCATTTGAATGTATCAAAACCACTCCCTTCCTCGCTGCAATTCTAAATAACACATATGGTTACTATTCTCCTGTTGTATATCCATCAAGGTTAAATAAACATGTTGCCTCCTGTTACACTTCATCATGATATGTGTGAAGCAATAGAGTGAGTTAGTTTTCTTTGTCATTTGTACATAGGTGAAATATTGAAACATGTATATCAACCATTTATCAGAAAAAAACCAGTCATGATGTAGTCAATTTCTGAGATGAAATGTTATGAACAATGAAATAAAGATTTTGCAAAATCTATGGTGTCATACTGTGATCTATTTATGTAAGAAGACAGTGCAATGGATGAGGCATCAATACATTAGTGTGTAAGTCTGATTGTATTAAGTGGAGAGCAATTAAAAAAACTATTTCACTGTTGTATATCATTGATTTGTACTTCTTAATAATGAAATTGAAGCAAAACATCCCAAAAAATTCAGCGTTCAGTTGCACAACAGCCTACAAAGAACAGTGGATGTATTATTTCACAAACACAAATATCACTGCTAGCACAACTCACAACCATATCTTATCATTTGTAGCCTTTCATTGCTTGAGATAAAATGGTCTCCATTCACTCACTCACACAGATATGTAATACCAGCTGTTGATGGGAGTCGTAACAAAATATTCTAATACGTGAGTACTGATATGTTAGTCAAATGTTTTCTTCTGTGTCAAAGATAAGTATAACTTTTATGTGTTTGCATAGTTAGTGACACTTCAGATCAAAGAATAAAATACTTGAAAATTTGTCTAGGGTAGCAGTAGTATGAAAGATTTCTTGTCTAATATTTCATGCTGCTGTCAGCAGTTTTTAACTGTGTACATTAATGTGTTGGGCCCCTCTGATTATCTCTTGCCTAGATATGTAATACCACCGCATTTCCTGATAACTATGGCTGTTCTGTTAGATAATTAGTTTTTACTTGGAAAATCAGTTTTGATTGGTGTCTTCTAAATCGTCACTGACAAGTCAGCTTTCGATATTTTAAGTATCTGACATAGCAAACAGGTGAAAGAAGTGAACATCTGTGGCTATGTTGAATATCACTAGAAACCTGAGGTAAGTGCTTTTTGTTGTTACAGATATAACAAAAAATATCTTAATACTTCTACTGGTTTTTGTATGAGGAGCTTTAGTATTTTGTACACCATCATTGGATAAGTCTTAATTAGTGCCAGCATGATAGGCTAATAGCAGGAAAACAATACCAATTTCAGATACAGCTTAATTTTTCACCACTCTTATATGATATGTGTTATCACTGGTAGATCAGTATAACAAAAATATTACTACATACCAACAATTTCCTTATGTTTTACATCAGAAAATAATAGTATTCCCACATGCAGAAATCACTGATTTTGCAATAGTCTCCAGTACCATACTTTTCAGTTACGCTATTCAATTTATTTCACTCTCAAGTGTCTCATGTTTGCAGACAGTGTAAAACAGTTATTCCATATTATAAAATTGTTGAAACTTCCTGGCAGATAAAAGCTGTGTGCCAACCACGCCTTGAACTCAGGACCTTCGCCTTTCACGGGCAAATGCTTTACTGTCTGAACTACCCAAGCATGACTCATGGCCCATCCTCACAGCTTTACTTCTGCCTGTACCTCATCTCCTACCTTATTAGCATGATATATAGGCTAGATCCCAGGATTATATGTGGCAGTTCAAAGGGACACTATTATGTGGTCTAACTGATGACAGACCCCAGGAGGATAAGAGAGTGCCGATGAACAGGTGATCAGTAAAACTATCGGAGGAATCAGAGGCACAATGATAGCAGCTGGAAATTGGGTGATGAGCCTCTGAAGACACTCAGACCTAAAGTGGTCTTCTTGGCCACACGCGGAACAGGTGATGGGTTGGCTGTCGTGTATAATGACTGCACAGCAGCTGCTGATTTGTAGGTAAGACGGCACATGACAATGGAGATCAATAGTGATCCGTCGTTCTTCGTTAACAGTGGGGTACGTTTGCAATTCCGCCCAGCGTTCAGCAATGTGACCATGTACAGTGACATGGCGGAGGAAAGCATCTTCCACTGCGAACTCGAGTGGTAGTTCGAAAAGTTATATCATGCACATGGCCATGCCAGTGTAGTCAACAGTGACCACGCCAACATTACCATTGACCTGGAAAAAGCGTAGTCCTTGTCTGGTGTTATGAAGTCATTGATGACTTTGAAGTGCACCATACAGTTTAAGATGAACAAAAGTATGTGTAAAATGTCAGAAGCAGGGATTTTAGCTGCGTCACGTAGGAATCGTTCCACTTCCAAAGCCTTTGGACGGGTGTAATGATTGAAGAAGGTTAATCGCAGTGCAGATTTTCAAAAACAGTTGGTCATGCTTTACCACTCGTAAATGACACGTAAGTGATGGTCGCTGATAGTAAACAAAAACGAGTGCGCGCGCCCCACAGGCGGAAACACAAATCATGTCAGCACTTCATGGCTGCGAAAGCCGGATCCATTGTGCTTTAACCTTTACGCCATTCTACCAATAACGTACGTCTCATTTACTAAATGGTATGATATGGTCTGTAATGTCATACCTTCTCCATGAAAAGAAATTATATGCCTAGTGAAAGTCTCGCAGGGCGCATTCGATGGAAATTCCATGAATGGAGTTATGAAGAGCATAATTGAAAGTGACACAGTACGTATTCTGCTAGATTTTATCAAACCTACGTATTTTGGAGATACATTGTATGGAATAAGTTGAGAAAATTAATAGCTGCTAACGCAAGTGTCTTAAAATTTCGTCACAGTAACTATAAAGTTACTCATGTAGAAATTGCTCATGCAGAAAACGGTTTCAGAACCTTTGAATCATATAGTCTACCATTATACTTGAAATGTACAGAATATGCAGTGAAATTATATACTTCCATATCTGTCTTACAACGAAAGTTTTAATGTAATGAAAGAAAACTCTTTCAGTCACAGTTATGAAATGATTTAAGTGAATCACAAAGTAATTAAAATGTATATTTACAAGGAAAAAGTTTCTCTTCTGATGCAGATACATAAAAAAAGAGGTGAAAAAGCTTGCAACTTTGCTATTCAGTATGTTTGTCACTTCCACATTTACCTGTGTATTCATTGCTTCAGCAACGTTTGTCTCGCGTGATGATCTCCTAAATGACAAACAACATCTAAATTACTGTCATTTAAGAGTCCTGTGGAGCCTTTTCTGCACCTTTCTTGTGCTGTTTCTCAGTATTTTCAAAATAGACACTTCTGGTCACTCCTACAATGTACTGAGAAGATGATGGGCTTATAGTGAAGAGCTTGTCTTAGGATTTGGTCACTGAATTTCATCCTGGCCGGTTACAGATCGAATGCTGAAAACGAGAAAAAAAGTTAAAAAGTGCACTGTTTCTCCAGCAAGATCCAAACCGACTTGTATATCGACCAGCACATTGGAAATCGAGTGCATTACCACTGAGCCAACATGATACTGTTGTGGTATACTTATTTTCATGATGTCCATCTTTCCTAATGTAGATGAGGCCTTCTCGGAACTTGACAGAAAAGAGCAGTCAAAGCTTAGGAACCAAACGTTAAAACTGGGCTCAGACAATGAATTTTACTTACTCACATACGAAACTGAAGGCATTCGGAATATTTCATCTAAATGAAAAGAAAGTACAATATCAGACATAAAACGTGGCTGCTGGCCGGCCACCACAGAGATGAAGTCCGAGTCGTCCATTTAAGGCGGAAAATATGGCCGCCCGCACATTAGAATTGTAAGTACCGCCATATGCACGATCTGGCAACACTACGGGATGCGGAAATTTATGGAAGAAGTCTTCTCGAGGAGTTCAGGAAATGTATCTGCTTGTGGTCTAGTGAAGAAGAAGAAGATTCGAAGAAGAAGAAGAAGAAGAAGAAGAATTGGTAAGTTTCGTGCTTTGTAGATATAAAATCGCGCGATCGGGTCCACTCGATTTTCTAGATTCTTTAAATCGCATATTTGATATCTGCTAAGGTTATCAGTCTGATGGAACCGCAAACATGATTCGTTTCATTTTCTAATCCTCCTTTAATTGCAATAAGTTCCAGAAACATGTCCAAGAGACAGCTCGTTGCTGCATCAAAATCAGCACAATTTACGTTCGAGAGTTTCCTCGCCTCACAGCAGCTACTGGCTACATGCCACACGCAGCCCGCCGCCAACATTAGACGCCTCCGACCAAGTGAACGTGGCGGTGTGCAATGAGTATATGAGTGTATTTATCACGGTCGTTTTCTTGTTTGAAGTTATCCTATTTACCCCCCCCCCCCCCTCCCACAGTTGTTGTTGTTGTCATGGTCTTCAGTCCAAAAACTGGTTTGATGCAGCTCTCCATGCCACTCTATCCTGTGCAGTCCTCTTCATCTCCGAGTAACTACTGCAACCTACATCCCTTTGAATCTGCTTACTGTATTCATCTTTTGGTCTCCATCTACGATTTTTACTCCCCATGCTTCCTTCCAGTACTAAACTGGTAATCCCTTGATGCCTCAGAACGTGTCCTACTAACCGATCCCTTCTTTTAGTCAGGTTGTACCACAGTTACGCTTAGGATTTTGCGTATTTGAAACTTATGAACGTTGTTTAAGTGCGATAAATTAAAGTTGCAAGTGGAAAAGCTCTGACATCTGCGACATATTGGTCGATTTGGTTTTAGGAGAGGGGTGAAGGCAGCAGATGCTGCTCTGTATCTTGATATTGTGTGTGATGAGAGAGCTTTTGGGCAAAACACATTAGCAAAACATATGTTTTCTTCAAGAAATGTCGTTCTGGCATGAATGATTTTGCACATTCAAGAAGCTCCAATAACAGACACCCGTGACGAAGTGCGACCATTTTACCGTCGTGCGACATTTCCACTCAATTGATAAGGTTCAAAAGTCGGGAGCAGGGGTACCGTATGTTCTAATTTAAGACAAATGGTTCAAATGGCTCTGAGCACTATGTGACTTAACTTTTGAGGTCATCAGTCCCCTAGAACTTATAACTACCTAAACCTAACTAACCTAAGGACATCATACATATCCATGGCCGAGGCAGGATTCGAACCTGCCACCGTAGCGGTCGCGCGGTTCCAGACTGTAGCGCCTAGAACCGCACGGCCACTCTGGCCGGCTAATTTAAGACAAAAAAAGCGTTGAATATAAATGCATTTTTGATCGATCGTCATTAGCTGGCTCAGTGAGGATTCCAACGCAATATTCTTACTAGTTACTAGTTATAATGCCTTTACAAAATCATCTTAAGAGGATTAATGACCGAGCCTTAATAAAAGACAAAAACTCGAAAAATGGCAGTGTGGACATAATATTTTGCCTTTGGTGACTCGAAAAGTCTGTGGTGCATTCTGAAAACCTCCCCAGCGTTGATTATACCGCAGCTGGTATTTTTTGCCAACGACTAAAACACGTATCGATCGCAGTGTAAGAAAAACGACGTACAAAATTCCACACTTGTTGGTATTACACGATAACGCGCTCTGCCGGCTTTACTAACAAAACTATCCAGGAGTTTCAAAAGTGATCCCTCACGCACTTATTCTTCTGAACTTCGCGCTCAAATGTTTACCTTCCTAGCGCCTTATCGATAAACAGTTCTCTCTGGTTTCACAACATCTTTAACTGAGATCCATTAGGTTGCTGCAGGCAGGGAATTGGTAAACTGCCTTAGCGTTTAAGACAATTTTAAACAAAGCGAGAGAAGATACTGTTGATGATTAATTTCCCTCTGATATTTCCTACTGTGTTCAATTAAGTAACGGGAAATGCTTTTAAAATATGCTGGGTGCTAATTCACATGAAATTCATATTACCACGATATCCGTAAGATGAAAGTCTATTTCAATAAAACATAAGGTATCTGTAACAGGAGCGTGCCTAATCACCACAAATTAGAAAGATATTACTCATTCTGGATTTCGAAACAGTTTACTTGCTGTGTTGTGTCAAAATGAAGTAGTATGGAAATGTGGCATTTCATAAATAAAAATTTCATAAATAAAACAAACGAAATTTCCTTACTGATTACTGATCAGGCTGCTTGTAGCTCTGTCACGAAATGGCTAAAAATGTGTTGTTCAGCGAGACTGGAAGGGGGAACAAATGCAGCCCCCACTTTACAGACCAGGTTTCCTCACGTACTGCAACGTTGAGCTTACCCGTTTTGTTCAAGTGCTGGCTGGGACACATACGGTAGCAACGTACGCTATGAGATTAATTAGAATTTAGACGTTGAATGATTTTATTGGGCTCAGAACCTTAAATTGATAACTTTATTTCACAGCTTATGTGAAAAATCACTCAGGTTGTTTAATGGAAATAATGCAAATATATAAAATTAAATTTATATGCTAATTCTGCTTCTTTCAGTAAGAAACTCGTCATTCACAGATTTGCCAAACATATCTTGCATTGTTGACAAGATTCAGCTATACTTCTACCAGGGAGTATACCAACCTTGCGAGGTCTCGAAGACGTGGCGACCGGGTGCTGAAATACCCAAAGAAAATGTCAGTGAGTCTTATCTGAGTTTCTGTAGCTGGGTTTAGGGACTAGAGTGTTGTTACTAGCAACACTCAGGTGCAATGACTGCAAATGAAACAACACAAATGATTAACTATCTCAACTATTACGTGTTTTCTGTCTTAAGCTACTGAAACTACAAAGATCATCGCCAGACTTGTTGCACATTTTTAGAAGATCTCCAGTATTTACACTGTAAAATTTGAGTAAGTAAGACACCTTTTTTATAATAATTGACTTGGAAAACATTTTTTGAGATCGATTTCACTAACACTCTCCATGGATGATAGGCTCACAAATGAAGAGACAACCACAGGGCATCGATTGCAAAACGCAACATCCACGATGAGCCTATATATGCTACGAATAACGTGAAGTTCCGAATCAAGAAAGGCTTTTCATTTTTTTCTCTTTGCATCTGTATCAGAAGAGATACATTTCGTTGTAAATATACATTTTGATTACTCTGTGATATACTGGAATCATTTCAAAACTATGCCTGAAACAAACAGTTTTCTTTCATTTCATCAAAACTTTCGTCGCAAGATAGATATCATAAGTGACAAATTCAACTGCATTTTCTAGTACATTTCAATCATGATGACAAAATATATGCTTAAGAGACTCTCACACCATTTTCTGCACGAACAGATTCCACATGAGTAACGCTGCTATCACCGTGTCGAAACTGTGTGGCATTTGCGTTGGCAGCTATTAAGTTTCTCACACTTTGCCACACGCAACATCTTCAAATTAAGCAGCTTTGATAAGACCTAGCAGAACATCCTTCGTGTCACTTTCAGTTAGCTTATATTCTTCATAGCTCCGTTCACACAATTCAATGTCAGATGAACAGTCTGCATTTCCGTCGAAGTCGCCCTGCGCCACTTTCACTCGTTGCTTCATTTCTTTTTCGTGGAAAAGGTGTGACATCACAAACCATATTATACCATTTCGTAAATGAAACGTAAGCTTTTGGTAGAATGACATAGTGCTTTAGGCGATCAGTTCCTACTATGCAGGTAAGTGATGCGAATCCTGTTATTATCATGACTTTTAATTCGTGGTAAGAGTTATTATTGTAGCTGGGCAATGAGAATTAGGAAGAATTCATAATTTTAAAGTATTATACATAATTTTAAAGTATTCATAAGCTTATAACTGATGATGTAGAGGACTTAAATGCTCGACTTTACATCTACCCGCTGGTCTTGCATCACTCTTTCTCCGCATGCATTGTGATTTGAGTTTGGCGTTAAATGGAAATGATACCTCCTTTGTGATTTCGTCGGTATTGTTATTCTGCCTGCATGTAGATACAGAGAACACAAACTAAAATGATACTTTTTCTCGACGGAAAAACCACTAAGTACTTTCTCTTTGATGCCTTCATCAACACTGACGTCATGTGTCATGGGACAAAACAAAAATAGTTTCATATTTCTCTCAGTCTTTTTGATCAATGGTCGTAAAAAAATTGAAATCAAGAGTCTATTGAAAAAAAAAGAGAGATATAGAGGGGGGGGGGGGTAGAGAGAGAGGGGGGGGAGGAGAAAGAAAGATAGAGAAAGAGAGAGAGAGAGCTAAGACAAATGAACTTCCCTCTTCTTCGAGGGAGTACAAAACGTTCATTTTCCGTAAACAAAATTTTCTCGATAGCAACAGAATAATTCAGTACCGTGCCCAGTTCCCCCCCCCCCCCCTCCTATACAACTGGATTTAGCTGCTAGCTGCCAGAGAATGGAGGCAAAAGTTTCCGGACAAGTCTGTTTTTCTGTGACAACACTTCCCTATCGTCATGAACTGTTTCGGACAGGTCCGGCATCGTAGTCGGTGCTGATCTTCCGCTCCCAATAATTTTCTGCATCTTTGTCCATACATGCTCTATGGGACTGAGGTCTGCAGCTTTGGAGGCCAGTCCAACAGCTCAACGTCTACTTTCATTTGAAACCAGTGTCTTACACAGCTCGCTACGTGAGCAGGAAAATGTTCATGTTGGAACATTATTCAGCCTCCGAAAATCTCTGACGAACAGAAGAAAGTTACGTTATACAGTATTTCGCAGCAGTAATAACTAGAAAACGGACGGTCCAATTGCCACAGAACGCCGCAACCACTAGCTGATATCCAACCCCAAACTGTGACAGCAGTTTGGTCATACCTTCGCCGATTATCGTCCATACTTCCCTTCCTCATTGAGACGACGACGAATGGTGACCTGCTCACACTTAGGTGGGGGATGTTCCTAATTTCTGTGCTAGTTGTGAAAGGCTATTCATCACTGCAGTGGAGTACACTATTGTCCTGATCATCCGTGGTGGCCTGTTTACGTCCAGGGTAACAAAGATGGTTGACGTTGCTTTCCTCCGCCACCCTCTTCACCTATCAATGTATCGTCGAATTGGTGTATCCTACGGCACAGAAATGGTACTGATACAGTATCTATCTTCACAAAGCGCAAGAATGCGTTTATGAAATTCCTCGAACCGTGAGATTAAGCAAGTAATAACCCATGACAGGGCAGGAGGAAGCGAAGTGCAATAGAGGGCGAAGAGCACTTTCTTCGCCTAGGAAGCCAAAATCATTCCCGATTACACGCTTTGAAAAAAGATTTAATAAATTAGTTCCTTGTAAGTATTGTTTAGAGGACGATGTAAATGTATGTGTCTCTACACATCATATGTAGACATAATAATGACACCGTTCTCAGACATTGAAGGTAAAATGTAGATTCACGTTGTGGTGCAGATCATGTAGCTCTGGCTGGAGTATTTTTTATTACTGATCATTTTCAGCTGTGCAGTACCTTAAGAGGTTAAACTCAGATTCAACTTATGATTTCCACAGTTTCAGGAATACAACGTATAATACCGCGTTCGTGTTTCGGTCCGGCACACGGTTTTAATTTTCCAAAAAGTTTCATGTGCAAATTTTGTTTCTCAAACCTTTTCCTACCTGAACAATTACCTTTTTTTATTCGTTCCTGCTTAAATTGTTTTAAGATTAAACTAAATTCCTTCACCTACAATAAAGTTAAAATAAATCGTCTGAACAGCTCTAAATAGCAGTTTGTGAAGCGATTACTGGCCACATTTTTCTGCATTTCGCTGGTTAGAATGGGAAACGATTACTACCCAGAGTACTCATCTCCCAGAACGAAAGAAACAACGAAATGTAGCCCCTAATGTTGCGGTCATGCGACTTCTATTTCAGTAATTGCAAAATCACATGAAAGAAACTACGAATTTTGTAGTACTCACCCCTGTTGGTGTCATTATGACGTTGCAGTACCTGGCGTTTGAAATGGCGAGGAGCCAGTTTAGGTCAGGAATTTATGGAAATAGAGGCCATGGCACAATTTAATACCGTAATTCGCAAGCATTGCTTGCACACGAAATTACTGTTGCAGTATACCAATGTAGTCGAATAAATCAATTACGTATTTACCGGTGAGAAAGACCAGTGCTAAACAGTCTTCGCGACAGCACTTTACTGAAACTGGTGTTCCACAGAGCTAGACTTTCAGGTTGGCAACTAAGTATAAGCCCTCTGAATCGGATGTGAGTTTTGCCACGATGCAATATTTTTCTGCAGTGTTGAAGTGATATTACAATTAGAGTAATTCTGCGAAAATGTGAACTTGGGCCGCGTAGAATGAGTGTATTACAACGAAAAACTGTTGATCTTCCGCAGTATTTTTTTCTTTCCTCTACTTGAAATAGGTGGCTACGACCAAATGGAAATAATGAACAGAAGATATGAATTAATAGAAAATACGAAAATCCTCTGGCTTTGAAAGTGGCATTTACTGCCAGTCATAGCAATTTACAAGCGTCGCTGCTAAACGCAAGTTATTGAAGTAATGCAACGCAATTTGTCTTATGAAGTATCGTGTTCATCAGCTAATTTAATTTTAATGTTGTCTAAGAATAACTGGAGATGTCCGATATTAACTTGAAAAGTCTTCACTACAGATGGAAAGAACTAAATAACTACTTGTTACGGTACAGTTGTCACAGAACGCCGCATCCATTTGCAGCGAACTAAATATTCAACTATTTTTTGGGAACAGCTGCTAAAAATGACCAAAAAACATTACATTCTTTCTCAAGCACGCGGACAGCAGCAGCAGAATTAAAAATTTAATAGCGATAACGGCAGGAATAATAGACGTATTTGCTAACTTCATACTGTGCAATGGTATATGTCGACTTTTGAAATTTCTTGAAACAGTTAAAATTTCAAAACGGCTTCGAATCGAGGCTATGATACCAAAAAGCATCTCTACATCCCGCTAACATGAGACTAGTATAATTTCCGTGTTAGAAGCCTGCTGATAATTAATTAGTTAATAGAGAAATGAATTTTTTCACCGTGTCTAATTTGTAAGCTAAGCGCCAATTACGCTAGACACAACAATGAATGTAGCAAAAGTGGCCTTCAGTAGTCTTGTGGAGTGATTTTCAGTTTCATAGTTGCGAGGTATCGGTTCGATTTTCACTTCCAGCATGTATTTTAAACACAAAGGAACAGATCTCCTTCACTTGTAGTAATTATAAGTGAAGAACGTTAAGTTGCACCGTAGTTAAGATTTTGCGTCACAAACATCATATCCATTTTCTACCATCTGGGGCACAGCCGGTTTACGTTTGGTCATAACACAGGCGGAAGTCACGGCAAACAGAAATTGTGTCGTCAGTGAGCTTCCTCGCACTAGAATTTTTATTTTATTTAATGAGCCAATTGTCATTTAAGGTCCCAGGCTTCTTATTTTATTTGAAACTGAGACCGAAAACTTTGATGCTGGACTGGGATTCGAATTCGGATTTTTTTTTTCCTTGGTATGAGCACATTTATGGATTCGAACCCTGGTCCAGAACAAATATGTTCATGTTTTCGTTACAAGCCTTATCAATCACACGCAGAACTATTGGCGATAAACATTCTTCATTTTTAAAGTCTCTTCATGTGTTAGACCGTCAGTGATAGAGCACAGCGACTTCCGGCAGCCAATAAGGAGAGTACACTGTTCGTTTGTTATATATTTTTTACGTGCTTCCAACAGAAGCTACTTATTTACAGATACCTGTGTAGTTACTAGTTTACTTTTTGTAATTCCTTGCTTGTTTGAGTGCTTACAAGTCACAACCTTTTATTTCAATAACAGAGTAGCGTACAGTACCGCCGTTGTTAGCGACCCTCGTATCGTACATGTTTTGTTTGTTTTGGTTAGTGTAGCTCAGTGTCGAGAGAGCACTTCGAATTCCTGCTTCCTGCTGCTAATAAGCCGAGTACACCGTTCGTTTGTTACACATTTTTAAGAGCTTCAAACAGGAGAGAGCTCAGTAATGGATAAGAACTGTCATTGCTGTGTACAGATGCGAGCTGAGTTTCTGACTCTCCACTCACACCTGCAGGCTCTGTTGGCTTTGTCACACAGCTTGAGGCTGCTGCCAAGGGGCATCAGTGTGAGGGGGTCGAACACGGGGATGCGAGGGACTTGAAGCATGTCCCACGTGTCCCCCAATCGGTCCACTGCTGTGGCCACCCCAGGTACTGCCTGCACTGCAGTTGACCTGTCACCCGTGGTCGAGTAGGAGATCATTACAAAGCCTGTCAGGCAGCGAAAGACTTTCTGAGGGGCCGATTGTAGGGCCTCCTCGATTCGTTTGACGAACAGGTTGCAGGCGTTATTTGTGGTTGACAAAGTCTCAAGGCCTGATGCAGTCGTTCACACTGTTCCAGAGGAAGCTTCTCATCCCACAAGGTCTGAGAATTCACAGAAAGTGGGTTTGCTGGTAGCTGTGATCTCTAACGTTAGGCGCATAATCGGGCCCCTCAGTAACATGGCTGCCAAAGAGGGGAAAGATGCCAGTGTGCACTCTGTTTGCATATCGGTGTGGAAAGGTTGCTTCCGGATGCCATGAAGAGTACACTGCGTAGCCAACTGCAGGTGGTGGCTCACGTCGGTACCAATGACTTTGGATTGGAGGAGATTCTCTCTGGTTTTGGGCAGCTAGTTGAAATGGTAAAGGCTGCCAGTCTTGCTTCCGAGATTAAGGCAGAGCTCACCATCTGCAGCATCGTCGATAGAACCGACTGTGGTCCTTTGGTGCAGAGCTGGATGGAGGGTCTGAATCAGAAGATGAGGTGCTTCTGTGACCATGTGGGCTGCAGATTCCTTGACTTGCGCCTTGGGTGGTGGGTTTACGGATTCTGCTTAATATGTCAGGAGTCCACTATACACAGGAAGCGGCTACACGGGTAGCGGGGGCTGTGTGGAAGGGACTATGGTTTTTTTTTTTTTATAGGGTCTCAGGAAACCACAGAAAGAGCGTCCGTCTAGGGGGCAGGTAAAGCACACTAAGGCATTTGTAGAAACGATTGGTATTGCAGTGGTAAACGTCGTAGCTGTGTTGGAAAACAACAAGAGCTCCAAACCTTAATAGAAAGCTCAAATGGTAATAGGTACAGCAAGCTGGCTAAACCCAGAAATAAGTTTAGCCGAAATTTTTTCAAACAATCTAACAGTGTTCAGATAGGATAGATTAAATACAGTTGGATGTGGAGTATTTATTGCTGTCAGAATTAGTTTACCTTGTAGTGAAATGGAAGTAGATAGTTCCTGCGAAATAGTTTGGGTAGAAGTTATCCTTGACAATCGCACTAAACTGTTAATTGGATCGTTTTACTGACCTCCCGACTCAGAAGGTATAGTTGCTGAACAATTCAAAGAAAACTTGACTTTCATTTCAAATATGTTCCCCACTCATTCAATTATAGTCGGTGGTGACTTCAATCTACAATCGATATGCTGGAAAAATTGGACGTTTAAAACCGGCTGCAGGCATAAAACGTCATCCGAAATTGTACTGAATGCTTTCTCAGAAAATTATTTTGAACAATTAGTTCATGAGCCCACTCGAAGCGTAAACAGTTGCGAAAGTATATTTGACCTCTTAGCAACAAATAATCCTGGACAAATAGGGAGTATCGTGACGAATGCAGGGATTAGCGATCACAAGTCAGTTGCTGCTGGGCTGAATATCGTAACACCTACAACCATCAAAAAGAAACGCTAGATATAAGTATTTAAAAAAGCTGATAAAAATGCTCTTAACGCCTTTTTAAGAGACAGTCTACAGTCCTTCCGATTTGATCATGTAAGTGTAGAAAAGATGTGGAATGGTTTCAAAGAGCTCACCATCTGCAGCATCGTCGATAGAACCGACTGTGGTCCTTTGGTGCAGAGCTGGATGGAGGGTCTGAATCAGAGGCTGAGGTGGTTCTGTGACCATGTGGACTGCAGATGGAAGATAGTATCGATGGCAATTCAGAGATACATACCAAATTAGTTACTAAGTGATGGTACTGATTCCTCATGTTAGACAAAACGGGTCAGATCGCTGTTGCAGAGGCAACGAAAAAAGCATGCCAAATTTAAAAGAATGCAAAATCCGAAATATTGGAAAAGTTCGAAATACAGCGCATACTTCAATCCGAGATGCTTTTAATAATTTCCACAATGAAATTCTGTCCGGTATCTGGTAGAAAATCCAAAGAGATTCTGGTCATACATAAAGCACACAAGTGGCAAGACGCGATCAATACCTTCCTGCACGCCGGCCGGTGTGGTCGTGCGGTTAAAGGCGCTTCAGTCTGGAACCGCGTGACCGCTACGGTCGCAGGTTCGAATCCTGCCTCGGGCATGGATGTGTGTGATGTCCTTAGGTTAGTTAGGTTTAATTAGTTCTAAGTTCTAGGCGACTGCTGACCTCAGAAGTTGAGTCGCATAGTGCTCAGAGCCATTTGAACCTTCCTGCACGATAACAACTGTGAAGTCACTGATGACAGTGCCGATAAAGCAGCGTTATTAAACACGGTTTTCCGGAACTCCTTCACCAAAGATGACGAAGTAAATACACTTGAATTTCAATCAGGAACAACTGCCAAGATGAGAAACATAGAAGAATATGTCCTCGGTGTACCAAATCAGCTTAAATCACTTAATAAAGGCAAGGCCTCTGGTCCAGATTGTATACCAGTCAGGTTCCTTTCAGAATATGCTGTTACAATAGCTCCATATTTAGCAATTATATAAAACCGCTCGCTCACAGAAAGACCCATACCTAAGGACTGGAGAACTTCTGAAGTCACACCAATACCCAAAAAGGGAAATAGGAGTAATCCGCTGAATTACAGGCCCATATCGCTAACGTCGATTTGCAGTAGGGTTTTGGAACGTATACCGTGCTCGAACATTATGAAGTATAAAGTAGAAAACGATTTATTGACACATAGTCAGCACGGATTCTTCTTGTGAAACACAACTAGCTCTTATACTCTTGAAATAACGAGTGCTATTGACAGGGGATGTCAAACTGATTCAATATTTCTAGATTTCCAGAAGGCTTTCGACACCGTTCCTCACAAGCGTTTTCTGACCAAACTGCCTGCCTATGGAATATATCCTCAACATTTCCACATATTGCGCGTGAATAGGTTCGAATGCTGGCAAGGCACTACAGGTTTCATTATGTATTATCAAGCTCCAGCATGAGAACACCTATCTGCTGGTGGATAATAATTTTGATTTTTAATGTATTTTCATTTGTTGTCAACACTTACCATATCTGACGTTTTTGACTCCCAGAGAGACATAGAACTATTTGAGAGATCACTGTAAGTTCAAGGATGTTATTCCGAGCTGCTGGTGGAGAAAAATTCAGTAGCTGACGTCCATTTGTGTGTAGTCAACAACGGTATGTGTGGGGTTTGATTCCCAGTCAGCACTGAACTCTTCGTCATATTATTTCTAGTTCAAACATGCTCACATGTCGCTGTTGATGTAACAAACCCATATTTAACGTTCGTTTTCTCTAGAATATAACAGGGATAGGTTCCGGGTTGGAGTCCTGGGAAGGAAAAAATTAATGTTTCGTCTCGTCGTTTCAGTTAAAACATCTAGCTACTGCCGAGAAAATCCGATATGTCACAGTTGATTGTGCTTTGATAACAATCCGATTAGGTTCTAGGTTAGAATCCCTGTCCAACACAAAGCTTTACCTGACGGCGTTTCAAGTAAGTAACTTGTGAAGAAGCAATATTAAACATCTCTCATGGTTCGTTAACAGGGACAATAGATGCTGGGTAGGAATTCGCGTCCGTTAAAAACGTTTACGTTATGTAGTTTAAAGTTGATATTTGCTAACTGATACTGTCTAAAATCGAGGTATATCTCTCTCTGTATGCCTAGTCAGGAATGACTGTTAGTTTCCGTCAGTCACGAAATCTTAGTCTGCATGACGTGGGTTTGAATCCATGTGCAGAACGAGACGGATCGTCGTATCATTTGAAGATCATACATATTCTCAACTAGCAGCCCGTGAATAACTTAAATTTTTAATGTCATTTTGTGTTAAATAACAAGTACGGTATGTTACTTTGAAGAGGAAATTATGAATACGACGAACTTACTACGTGCATTAACTATCTGACGAAATAATGAGAGTGGTAACATTTCAGTTATGTCATTTATTACAATAAATGTGAGATCACAAGCCATAAGGACAGTCTTATCTGCGTTAAGGTGGTCCCTGATATTTGTAGTATCGTGGTATTACTTTACATCTTGAGTTATTGCGATACAGAGCAGAGTTTTCTAGTGGTGACTTGTTCGAGCCATATTCAATAGTCAAATGACTGTAACAAGGAGCGATTAGACGACCTGCTAGACAGCTGCGTTATGTGGGTTGCATGTTAATCAGGCGAAATGCAATTCAGGTCGTTCGGATACTTTTGAGCATGACTGTACATAAGGCGTGCCCAGGACATGGTCTGGTCGGGGCAAGCGTCTGCTTCCTCCTTCCGCATTCTGTTCTCCTAATACAGAGCGGAATCGTTTCGGGTACACGTCTCTATGGGCACCATGTTTAACTGTCAAATGAAAAAAAAAAAAATTCGTAGTTAACTTTTTGTTCGTTTTTCTGCAATCTACTGCTATTGGCTAAAGGAACGAGGGGTTGTACACAAGGCGAGGCCAGGGCGTGGTCTGGTCGGCGCCAACGTCCACTACCTCCTTTCGCATTCTGTTCTCCTAATACAGAGCGGAATCGTTTCGGGTACACGTCACTGTGGGCGCCATGTTTAACTGTCAAATGAAAAAAAAAATTCATAGTTTACTTTTTGTTCGTTTTTCTGCAACCTACGGCTATTGGCTAAGATAACGAGGGGATGTACACAAGGCGTGACAAGGGCGTGATCTGGGCGGGGCAAACGTCGGATTCCTCCTACTGCAATCTGTTTCTCGTAGAACAGAGCAGAATCGTCTGGGATACACATCGCGGTGAACATCAACGTTTAACTGTCAACTGGAAAAAAAATGTTGCTTACATACATTTTTGTTCGTGTTTCTGCATTCTGTGACCACTGGCTAAAATAACACTACTGTGGTCCAAATGGTGTGGAGAGGGCGTATAGTCTGGGCAGCAACATGCTTGTCGTATAAATATACATAAATGATTACCTAGTTAATATAAGTAATACATTCATGAAGCATTAAAGTACTTCATACCAAACATATCCGAAACACCTGAATTGCGTTTCACCTGATTTACACGAAGCCTACATAACGTAGCTGTACTCCAGAACAGGGCGGACAAACGCGGTGTAAGCTGTCTCTGCCAATGAATCGCAGTCTTTGTTTTGCTCTACCCACAATATTATCTATGTGATCGTTGCAATGTAGGGTATTCGTAATTGTAATCCCTAAGTATTCAACTGAATTTACAGCCTTCAGATTTGTGTGACTTATCGCGTAATCGAAATTTAGCAGATTTCTTTTAGTACTCATGTGAATAACTTCACACTTTTCGCACCAGACAGATATCTTATCTAAATCATTTTGCAATTTGTTTTGGTCATCTGATGACTTTACAAGGCTATATTAAGACGATTTCTTTAACATTGGCGTAGCTGAAGGAATTAAGTTTCTTCTTAAATCGTCTTATGCATCAACGTTCACAGATATCTCAAATAGGAAAAGCTCTTTATCTAGGTACAAAGGTTGTAAAACAAACTTCCCACAGTTTGTGTCAGGTTGATCTTTTCGTCTGATAGCACTGCAGAAGTATTTTGTCTAAGGGGCATCACAAGTAGTGTTCCTGTAGCTGTCGGAATCATTGGTTGAAAACGAGTTTAACACCAGTGGGTACAGCACTGCTAAATATTCAAAATGATTATCAACCTGAGTTCATCCACAAACTGAGGCGTATTTATAATATTGAAGCTAGACTGTGTATCCTTGTCTTCCCTGAGTGGGCATTGAAAGGCGTTGACACACACATATACAATACAATGAATACTTCGAACGCTATCGTTAACGTTGCTGTCATAAACTAATTTTGTTTTTTTTAATTCTTCTGGTTCTTATGCGTGCAATATGTGTTGTAGATACAGTCTTAGAGAAAAAACTGACCGCCAAGTGGTTTACGTAAGGTGGACAATACAGTCGTGCTCCCCTCTGAATTCTATGTTCGGCAATATTCTCGACCTGGCAACATATGTAGACCGCTACACTCCCCGTAGGGACTCTTGACTGCAGTCAGAGTACATCGCTCTTGTCTACGACCGTAGTCTTGATGTAAAATGCGAGACTAGCTAATACGACGTATGGTAACCAAAAGCACACGTCGACAAAATTTTTATCGCCCATTTCCTCTTGGTGCTGAAGCTATGAGTATAATTCAAGCGAATCATTCAAATGGAAAGGGAATATCAAGTAAATTTAGCGAGTCAATTCAGTACCATACGTGGAAGTGACTGCACTGTCACAGTGTTGTCTAATGTTTGTGACGCTGTTGCCAATTCTTTGCTGTGCTCGAAACGGCTCTGTAGCGTTATGGGAGGAGAATCCCGTGATCGTGTCATAGGAGGATACAGAGAGGAGGAGCGGGGTTTGGTTAATATGCAGCTGTTTACTGGTATTTTCATTGGGATACATAATGCAAAAATACAACTTTTAAGTGTATTATTGCGTAATTCAGATATCGATTTGGATGCGTACCGAGTGTATAAAAGTATATCTTGAAATACGCAGAAAGTCACATAGAGGTATTCAACTGAAACATTGCCATGACCAAGACTGTAACTGGGGTCGACAGCATCGTCGTCTACCACCTTGACAACTCGAACAATGACAGTGCCTGGCCGGTTACTTACGTTTACTGGTATCAAAGCTACAGCATGAAAGCACAAAAATGTTAATAACCCGAAGATCATTATTAACGTTGGAACCCATAGAAAGTAAAGCAGTCATCAGTCGGAAGAGTGGTTTGAACACCACAGTGCTTTAATAGGCACGGTCTTGTTGGAGGTGGTATGCTGTTGCTTTCCTCCGACCTTTGAGTAGACTTACCTAGCCAGTTAATAGGGGAACCCACAGTTTAACGTGACTTCCGGACCACAGTGCAACTCGGCATTTTTCACATCAACAAACACTGACGGGAAATAAGTGTAAAATGGCTCATAAAAATCATGGGTCTAACGAGGGATTGAACCTGAGTCCTTCGGATCGGTTCTCTTGCTCTTTATCACTTTGCCATCATGCAACTACTACTGTGGTTTCTGTCTAGCATTAAAATTAAGGATCTCTCGTTTGTGCCTGCGTTGGCACATGCGTGCCCCTTAGGAGACCTTACTTTTGGGGTTACCCTCGTATACGTGTGTGTAAACGCCTTCCGATGCACACTCAAGGAAGACAAGGATACACAGTCTAGCTTCAATATTATAAATATGCCTCGCCTTAACGGCACTAAATCATGGTTTGTGAATCGTTTACCGGCCATACTCTACCGCATTTCGCTGGCTGGAAGGCAAAAAGCTTACTGACAAATTTCACAGAAGGAAAAGGCGGACGAAATGTCTCCCACTGGAAGGTCATGTTGTTTTATTTAAATGATTACAAAATCAGGTAAAACGAACAGTGAGGTTGTCAGTATAAGCACATTACTGTTGTCAGTATGATGTTGCACCGCCAGGGCCTGCAATGATAAAGGGCCCGTTTAGGTCAGGCATCTTGTATACAGAAGTGGAAGAGAGAGCACCACTAAATTCTACAATCAGTATGCATTGCATACACACAGAAATTACTGTTACAGTGTACTTATGGAGTCCAATGACTGAATTGCATATTTTCCGGTGAGAAAAAGCACTGGGAAACAGTCTTTCTTCACTACATTAGGTTACTTAAACTGGTGTCACTCTGAGCTAGAATTTTGGTCAGCGACTAAGTGTAAGGACAATGAGTCGGATGCGAGTTCTGTAACTATGAAATACTTTCCTATATTACAGAAGCGAATATTAAATTTGAACTCATATTGCGAAAATTTTGAACTTGAATAGCTTGGAATGAAAATCTTTCTGTTTATTGTAAAGGAAAACAACTGATTTTCTAAAACATTCTCTGTCATACACAACTTGAAACAGGTCACGTCGACCAAATCATATGGAAGAATTGATAATGACGTATATCGCAAGGCAGTAAGATCCTTTGGCTTTTGGTTTGGCAGTATTCGACAGCCATTTCTAGGCGCAAGTAAATGAAGAAAGGCAGAGCGTTTTTGTTATCAAGTAACGTCTTCATCAACTACTTTAGTTTTAATGTAATCTACGAGTAATTGCTGATGTTTGATATTAACATGAAAAGGATTCCGTAGACAGGGAAAAAACTGTTCTGGGGCAACTACTTCCATAAGGACCAAAAGGCATTAAATGATCTTCAAGCTCATGTGTTTCAGCAGCGGTATGAAGAAAATGATAGTAATAATGACGGCAATAATCGAATAATCCCGTAACTTCACACTTCACAGGATTTTCTCGAACTAAGAAATTTCCTGAATTAGTGAAAATTTAAAAATGGCTTCACATCGAGGCTATGACGCCTAGAAGAGTCTTTACGTCCTGCTGATGTGAGAACAACATAATCTCAGCGTCAGAAGCTTGCTCCTACTTAACCATTTAATGGACTGGTAGTTTTTCCACCGTGACTAATTTTGTAAGCTAAGCACATCATTCGTTACAGCGCACTCCTGGGGCTGGAAAATGTGGCCACAATGGTCTGGTGGAACGAGTTATCACAGGTGCAATGCGTCGGTTCAGGCAATTTCTTTTAAGAGGCACAAACAGAATTACTTTACTTCTGGTAACCTCAAGAGAAAGACGTTATAATCCAGAATCCGCATTAAACATCACGTTCCTTTATTCCCAACTGGACAGAGCCGGTTTGCTTTGGGAAATGACATTGGCGGAGATCATTGCAAACAGAAATACTGTCGCCAGTAAACTTACTCACATTATATTTAAAGGAACAGGGATCTTATTGTACTTGTACTTGATGAACTAGAGACGTTAAAAAATTTGGTGCTGGACTGTGATTCAAATTCGTATCTCCTCTTTCGTGGATTTGAATCCCCCGGAACAGTATAGTTCAATCATTTCGTTCCTTTTTCCAAGACTGTGGTCTTATCTAGGTCTCCTCCAAAGGTACGTATGTGGGTCCGATTCCTGATCCAGTACAAAAATATTCATAATTTCATTTCAAGCCCTATCACGTGCACACCGGCCTGCTAGTGAAAAATAACGTGTATTTCTAATGTCTGTTCCTGTGTTGCCAACAATTTCTGGTCAAACACGCACACATCTTACTGTTGGTGAGTAAGCAATTGACACTTAAACTATATTCGTGGACGTTAAAGAAGAACAATAGGAGTGCGGTTCGATAGTCACTCAGGCACAAAAATTTGTATCCTTATTTTAGATTCAAACACCTAGCAGCTGGTAAGAAAAACCGATACGTAACATTTGATTTTACTTAGTTAACAATCCGATTACGTGTTGGGTTCGTACCTCCGTCACAGAACTTCACATCATGCACTTCATATTTAAATGCATACACACTTTGTTATTTCTGAATGGAAGTATATCAGACATCTTTCGTGGTTAGTTAACAGGGATGAAAGGGCCTTGATAGGAGTCCCAGTTTATTCCAAAAACTGTCGTCTTTTATATTCAAGTAGATTTGGTTACTGATATTGGCGAAAATTTCGGTAATTCATGAATCTTCACGGCTAATCAGCAATATGATGTGATTAGATTATATTAGATTAGATTAATACTTGTTCCATAGATCATGAATACGACTTTTCGTAATGATGTGGAACGTGTCATTTTTATGAATGATTTCTTTGTATACTGGCATTCAATTTCTTTACAATAATTTTCTACCCTCTCTCTCATCCTTTTTTATCTTTATTTCTCTCTCTCTCTCTCTCTCTCTCTCTCTCTCTCTCTCTCTCTCACACACACACACACACACACACACACACACACACACACACACACACATACACACATTCTTTTTTTTATTTTTATTTGTTTGGTGTACTCGACTATCGGCGAGGCACGAAAACGTCCGTAAATGAATTTCTTTGTTTTGAGTACAGTTACGAAAGAAATATAAAAACAGCTACGAGAGTTACTGATTTATGATGCCTAGTTTCCCGTCAGTTCTGCGTATTATTAGTAAATACGCTCCAGTCCCTAAACCTAGTTACAGAAATGCGAATCAGACGCATTACGTATTCCAGACCGTAGCAGCCGCGTCTCTGAGACGCTGTACGATCACATCGGTTCGTCTTCTTCCTGCTAGTACTATAACTGAGATTTGGCAACAAGGCAACGTATATTTGGCAACTCTGTGATCGACGATTACTTCCTGGGGTGCACGGAACTAAGCCTCAAAGTTCACTTGATTTTTCCTGTCATTTCCATTGAATAATCTGAGTTATTATCGCTTGAGGTGTAACAAAAGATCGTAAATTTACGGTTTTCAGCCCAGGAAAGTCGTGACATGTGGAAATCGCAACTAATCTCGTCCTTTAAATAGCGGTTTACGAGTTCTAGCAACTATAAGCCTCGTAATAGGAATGCACATCACATAGCTCTTCGCTAGCTCTGTGGTGAAGTGCTTACCTGTGAAAAGGCGTATTTTATGGTTCGTGGTTCCAGTCTCCCTGAATGCAACCCTTTTATCCCTCCTGTGAAAGAGCTGCAAGCAGTCAGATCAAACATCGATAGCAAATCGCAAGAAAATACTTTTAGCTCATAGTGCAATGGTGAAAAACTTACAATGCTGCACAACAGGTAACGCCTCTTTCAGCTGCTGACAAGCAAATTTCGGGTTTCTAGGAATACATATCTTTATTTATGAAATGCCACATTTGCATACCTGTTGAGTATGTCAGCATACCAATTAAACACACACCCAATCGAAATCTGAATAGTATTTTACTAATTCGTGCCTATAGAGGCATGCTGGTGTACAGATACTCACTTTTATCAAAACAGACTTTCGTCGTAAAGTTATCGTGGGTAGTTTTATTTCATTTCTTATAATACAGTGCACAATTTTCGTAAGGGTTCTTTTAGTGTTGTTAAAACAGTACTAAACATGAGAGAGAAGTTAATCATCAACGAATTATGCGAATTCTCTGATGTTATCTGCAACAGTCTGACAATGCACATGCAGTTTATTGATTACATGCATGTAGAAAACTTGTTCTGAGTTACAGCTGTCAAAAAAGGTTTGAAGAAGAACAAAATGCCACTACCAGACGACAGGTAATGTACAAAATACTTTTCTGACTATTTTGGCACGATGCGCTCTCCCCATACATAATACAAAAGCTTCGAGATGCATCTGCTGCCTGGCCGTCTATTAAACCTGAAAAGAATAAAATGTCGCAGAAGTTAGCCCTTTTTCCACATGCGGCTATTTTGTGTTGAGAAGTGAAGGGAATTATTTTCAAAGTTCCATTAAATTGATAACTTCAGCAGACAGCAGAATTGCGTTTAAAAAAAATGTGGCATGGAATGTAATAGAACTCGGGACATCTCAACTACGATGCGTAACGCTTACTGTTACGCTATTAGCTGCCATGTAGCTACAACACCTCCAGAAGTCTACAAAAGTTCGTCCAGAACGTCCGCATTCCACAGTGCCGTGAGATAATGCATATCGCCGGATGTAGACTTCTGAGAGACAGACAGTTACAGCTTTTCTTTTGCACTGCACGACGTTTTCAACAAACAGATAGCGCAATACAGTAGCTCGAATCGAAAGGAACACTTCCTATTTAAATTTCTGCATCCTACACTGTTGGCAGTTTTGTGTAGGTGGCAGTTACGTGATTTTATTTCGGTGATTACAAAATAGAGTCGAAGGTATGCACTGGGTAGGCGAGGCAGCTAGTTCATGGGGATTCGGTCAACCAAGTAAATGAATGTACTGAACATGCTGCAAACCACTACAGGGAGCCTGTGTGTCGGAATTCTCATCGAGTGTGCCGCAACGGTGTTATGATAGAAAAATTAGTCATACAGCAGAGGATTTGGTGGTCTGTCGGATGGATGATACAGAGTGTCATATAGTTATGGCGTGGGTTCGATTCCAACTTCTGCCAATGATTTTTGATGGGGAGAGACAGATTCTATTCTCTTCTGGCTACGCCAAGTGAATAAGATACACTCCTGGAAATGGAAAAAAGAACACATTGACACCGGTGTGTCAGACCCACCATACTAGCTCCGGACACTGCGAGAGGGCTGTACAAGCAATGATCACACGCACGGCACAGCGGACACACCAGGAACCGCAGTGTTGGCCGTCGAATGGCGCTAGTTGCGCAGCACCTGTGCACCGCCGCCGTCAGTGTCAGCCAGTTTGCCGTGGCATACGGAGCTCCATCGCAGTCTTTAACACTGGTAGCATGCCGCGACAGCGTGGACGTGAACCGTATGTGCAGTTGACGGACTTTGAGCGAGGGCGTACAGTGGGCATGCGGGAGGCCTGGTGGACGTACCGCCGAATTGCTCAACACGTGGGGCGTGAGGTCTCCACAGTACATCGATGTTGTCACCAGTGGTCGGCGGAAGGTGCACTTGCCCGTCGACCTGGGACCGGGCCGCAGCGACGCACGGATGCACGCCAAGACCGTAGGATCCTACGCAGTGCCGTAGGGGACCGCACCGCCACTTCCCAGCAAATTAGGGACACTGTTGCTCCTGGGGTATCGGCGAGGACCATTCGCAACCGTCTCCATGAAGCTGGGCTACGGTCCCGCACACCGTTAGGCCGTCTTCCGCTCACGCCCCAACATCGTGCAGCCCGCCTCCAGTGGTGTCGCGACAGGCGTGAATGGAGGGACGAATGGAGACGTGTCGTCTTCAGCGATGAGAGTCGCTTCTGCCTTGGTGCCAATGATGGTCGTATGCGTGTTTGGCGCCGTGCAGGTGAGCGCCACAATCAGGACTGCATACGACCGAGGCACACAGGGCCAACACCCGGCATCATGGTGTGGGGAGCGATCTCCTACACTGGCCGTACACCACTGGTGATCGTCGAGGGGACACTGAATAGTGCACAGTACATCCAAACCGTCATCGAACCCACCGTTCTACCATTTCTAGACCGGCAAGGGAACTTGCTGTTCCAACAGGACAATGCACGTCTGCATGTATCCTGTGCTACCCAACGTGCTCTAGAAGGTGTAAGTCAACTACCCTGGCCAGCAAGATCTCCGGATCTGTCCCCCATTGAGCATGTTTGGGACTGGATGAAGCGCCGTCCTACGCGGTCTGCACGTCCGGCACGAACGCTGGTCCAACTGAGGCGCCAGGTGGAAATGGCATGGCAAGCCGTTCCACAGGACTACATCCAGTATCTCTACGATCGTCTCCATGGGAGAATAGCAGCCTGCATTGCTGCGAAAGGTGGATATACACTGTACTAGTGCCGACATTGTGCATGCTCTGTTGCCTGTGTCTATGTGCCTGTGGTTCTGTCAGTGTGATCATGTGATGTAGCTGACCCCAGGAATGTGTCAATAAAGTTTCCCCTTCCTGGGACAATGAATTCACGGTGTTCTTATTTCAATTTCCAGGAGTGTATAATGGCACTGTGGTCTGAAATTCACATTAAACGTGATATTCCTTCTCTACCAAGTAGACGTTAGATTGAACCACAATAAAGTCAGGAGTGGCGAAATGTGGGAACTCGGTTACCAGTAACCTTTCTTATACAACTTATTTGTTTCTACTGACGAAACAAACGTTATGTAGGGTCACAGGACCCTTATTCCATCTTTTAATTGAGCTTCTGTATGTCGATAAAACTAGTTCTGAACTTGGAATGCAACTCAGACCGACCTTAACGCGGAATTTCATCCCTTCGAGACAATACAGCTAGACTGCAATTTGTTGTTTGTTCAAAACTGCAGATTCCTCAACATTTCCACATATTATGCGTGAATGGGTTCGAATGCTGGCAGGGCACTAAAGGTTTCATTATGTATTATCAAGCTCCAGCATGAGAACACCTATCTGCTGGTGGATAATAATTTTGATTTTTAATGCATTTTCATTCGTTGTCAACACTAACAATATCTGAGGTTTTTGACTCCCAGTGAGACGCAGAACTATTTGAGAGATCACTGTAAGTTCAAGGATGTTATTCCGAGCTGCTGGTGAAGAAAAATTCGGTAGCTGACGTCCCTTTGTGTGTAGTCAACAACGGTATTTGTGGGGTTCGTCAGCACTGAACTCTTCGTCATATTATTTCTAGTTCAAACATGCTCACATGTCGCTCCTATTGTAACAAACCCATATTTAACGTTCGTTTTCTCTAGAACATAACAGCGATAGGTTCCGGGTTGGAGTCCTGGGAAGGAAAAAATTAATGTTTCGTCTCGTCGTTTCAGTTAAAACATCTAGCTACTGCCGAGAAAATCCGATATGTCACAGTTGATTGTGCTTCGAGAAAATCCGATATGTCACAGTTGATTGTGCTTCGAGAAAATCCGATATGTCACAGTTGATTGTGCTTCGATAATATCCGATTAGGTTCTGGGTTAGAATCCCTGTCCAACACAAAGCTTTACCTGACGGCATTTCAAGTAAGTTCCTTGTGAAGAAGCAATATTTAACATCTCTCATGGTTCGTTAACAGGGACAACAGATCCTGGGTGGGAATTCGCGTCCGTTAAAAATGTTTACGTTATGTAATTTAAAGTTGATATTTGCTAACTGATACTGTCTAAAATCGAGGTATATCACTCTCTGTATGCCTAGTCAGGAATGACTGTTAGTTTCCGTCAGTCACGAAATCTTAGTCTGCATGACCTGGGTTTGAATCCATATGCAGAACGAGACGGTTCGTCGTATCATTTGAAGTTCATACATATTCTCAACTAGCAGCTCGTGAATAACTTAAATTTTTAATGTCTTTTGTGTTAAATAACAAGTACGGTATGTTACTTTGAAGAGGAAATTACGAATACGACGAACTTACTACGTGCATTACCTATCTGACGAAATAATGAGAGTGGTAACATTTCAGGTATGTCATTTATTGCAATAAATGTGAGCTTACAAGCCTTAAGGACAGTCTTATCTGTGATTAGGTGGTCCCTGATATTTGTAGTATCGTGGTATTACTTTACATCTTGAGTTATTGCGATACAGAGCAGAGTTTTCTAGAGGTGACTTGTTGGAGCCATTTTCAATAGTCAAACGACTATACTAAGGAGCGATTAGACGACCTGCTAGAGAGCTGCGTTATGTGTGTTGCATATAAATCGGGCGAAATGCAATTCAGGTAGTTCGGATACTTTTGAGCACCACTGTACAACCCTTCGTGTTATTTTAGCCAATAGCGGTAGAATGCAGAAAAACGAACAAAATATTAACTACACAACTTTTTTTCCAGTTGACAATTAAACTTGATGCCCAGCCCTATGTGTACCGAAACGATTCGGTTCTGTACCAGGAGAATAGAACAAGGAAGGAGGAAGTGACGTTGGCGCAGCCCAGACCACAGCCCAGCCACATCTATGGCCAAATCCTTCATCTTATCCTAGCCAATAGTAATTCATTCTTTATGTGTGTCAAATGATCTCTTCTTATCCATATATTGATTATACATTGATATAATTTATCATCATTCAGTAATTCAATAATTTACATGCTCCTGTGTTCGTTACTAAAGATAACATTTTCCTCATGCAACTAGTCTAAATTTCTACAAGTTTATGGAAAGCCTAATATGTAATTCTGGGAATATGTGGTGCATAATGTTAGAAAAGACTGATATAAGTAACAGGACCACATGTGTTCTGATGTACGCACTAACTAAAATCCGGTAGTATCAGTCGGCACATTCACAGACTGGTCGTGCTGATTTAAACAGACTGGGATTCTGTTCTTCAAAAAATAGTTTTTCAGTAGTGCAAGCATTTATGCAATCGAATTATGTTATTTTGGTTCTTATACCATAATACTATGAAACGTCCACTACCCCTGCAATTGAGAGACACAGGTAAATAAAACTGTTACTGCTGTTACCTTTCGAATTTACAGCCACCGCAGACTAAGAAACGAATTACATTAAGTCTCTGCCTTGGACTAGGTTGATAGTCATTTGAAAGACGGTTTATTCGAGTAGCGTGGAACGGAGCTCTATGTGTATCAATAGTTGAACACAGTTGATTTATACCTCCTTTCATTCTCTCTTGAACGTAAGGACGACGATGTTCCCCATTCTGTTCAGGTCCACGGTTTGCCTAGTCGGGCGATCCATTCGATTCATTATTGTGCTAGTCGGAGCACGATTAAAAACACACGTCTTCGACAAGCCATTAATAACCATCGACGACAACCGTGCGGATGTATGACAGATTTTTTTTTTAATGATTTCGCCTGAAGTACTGACGACACACAAATGCCAACGGCGTCTGCTCATATGACGAAATGGAAAAAGGGCTAGGTAACGATCGTGAGTCCCCCTCTATACTTAACGAGTTCGTTCAAGGACTTGGCCAGGATTTTGCAGAAGGGGAGTTCCAATCTGTTAAAGAGAACTTTTAAAAGGCTCATGTCTTTCATTTATTCTGGACAAACAATTATTTATTTCTACATTATAAATATATATATATATATATATATATATATATATATATATAATTTGCCGTTTGGTTTCATATATCAAGTATATACATATATATGATAACTTCAGCCTACTGCCAAACTAATTAAAATTCCCACATAATTCATTGCCAGTTTGCTAACATAACACATCTCAGTCTTCTTATATAATGATCACTTTCTTAACGCAGAAAAATTTTAACATTACCCTATATTACTTATAAAGATAAACAGGCTCAAATCTCTTTTGGCAACAACTATCTTTCTCCTACTACAATCTTGTATTTAAATTTGTGGCTTGTCTGAAACCAGGTCAAAAATCCTTCAGCACATCAAAACATCCCCAACTCCTCGGCTGAATCTCAAATTTTGTTGAAAGTGTCTTTCATTTCAATAAAATTCTTCAATTTCCTTAAGTGATCAAATATTCCAGTTATTGTATCATTAAAAGTACAAGAGCGTAAACTGATTTCCCACGAAAGGTGTGGGAGGGGGTATCCAGGGCTCAGTCGGCTCAGAAGAATTCAAGAGCCCACTGATAAAATCTATTAGAAAAGAACTATAGCAAGTGCTGTCATCACATACATCCTCCGCACTCCACAAACCCCTCCCGATATTTCCTTATCGGAACTGATTTTCATAATTGGATACCGCCCAGGTGACCGCAATGGGCGATATTTTGCCTCTTGGGCTAGTAATGGCAGAAACTTGAGCAAATTTCTTCAAGAAATGCAACCGTCATCGTTAGAGCGATATTTGTGTTGGTCAACGCGATTTTTGGGCAACACAGGCAAATCCATATGTACTTTTATGCACTGAATTTAATTTCATGTTATTCGTAAGAATTTTACTGTTCCGCAGCCGTTTGAACTTTTGAAATGTTGTAACCCAAAAGTTCTATCAGTCTCCAAATAACGAGTCGAGTGTTAACGTTAAACTGTTATACATAGATAATAGGGCTATTATAGTAGTGCGTACATATTTCTAACCTACCATAATACAGAGCGAGGTGGCGCAGTGGTTAGACACTGGACACGCATTCGGGATGACGACGGTTCAATCCCGCGTCCGGCCATCCTGATTTAAGTTTTCCGTGATTTCCCTAAATCGCTCGAGGCCAATGCCGGGATGGTTTCTTTCAAAGGGCACGGCCCACTTCCTTCCCCGTCCTTCCCTAATCCGATGAGACCGATGACCTCGCTGTCTGTTCTCCTTCCCCAACACAACCAACCTACCATAATGTTAGTGAACGAGTCAAACTCGGTTTTAATCCCCTTTGTTTTTAAAGACTTATCCACAATTAGGGGCCTATTAACAAAACAACAACTCACTTCGAGTGAGGCCAACAACGTAAAGTAGATGGTCTTCGCTAAAATAGGAATGGGCGATAGCCGATAGTGAGTATCCCTTTAACTTTGTATGACTGAAAATCAAAATATCATTCAGTTTCACTAAACGGTAACTAGATCATCTGATCTTTATTTCCCATACAATGAGGGCATCCCGGACACACACCAGGTCCTCCTTTTTGTTGCGTCCTTCGTTCGTCAACACGCCTGACGATTTATTAAATCCTTCCGATTTCTATGTTAACGGGTGGTTTTGTTACTAGGTAACTACATGTATCGCTTTTGATAGATACCGTGTAAATTACAGAAAGAAAAACATACGTAGTGCACTTACAAAACTAAGATGATGAAAACAACTTTAGTTTAACAAATTTAACTGTTAACTTGTGAAATGAATTATTTTAAAAATATCACTGATACATGACAGTTCTAAGATGATCGTGCCCGAATTACATTTCTCAGTAATCTGTATTAATATCACTAGTAATATTCATAACTGTACCCATTACAGCGGCGGAAAACTACATCGCAAAATTAACACACAATATACAGACGATCGAAAAACACTACTAAAAACGATTGTACAGACACTGCTCAGTTCTCCTCAGTGGCGAATTGCCTTACGATTTCGAAGATAGGTCAATCACATCTATCTCATAGTAAGTTTGTCCTCTCAGATCAGAAATGGACAAGATCAATATGATATTAATAAACTCCAGGAACATCCGCGGTAAGGTCCCAGAATTAGTATCATTTATTAAATGTAATGATGCCCAAGTTGGCATTAAGAATGGAAAGTCTGATGAAACCAGTAGGGAACTGTACCTAAATTCTGAATTCAGAATGGGATATATATCTCAAGGTTAGGTTAGATGCCAACGGTAGCGCCATATTTACTGCAGTAAAGAATTTGATAGCATCTGGCGATGTCATTACAGATACACAATGTGAATTTGTCTGGATAAACGTAAGGATCAAAAGTTGATAAAAGAGGGTAAGCGGAAGCTATTATAGACCACCTGCCTCAGAAACAGTGGCAGCAGAGAGCTTCAGAGATACATCCCGAGTAAGTTTTCTAATCATGCAGTTGTAATAGTGGGACACTGCCACATTTTACATACAGAAAGGGAGACTCGCGTATTTCAGACAGGTGCCAGAAAAGGGATTCATGTGGGTTTCATTTCAATGTCTTGTCCAGCAGGTAGTTGAAGAAGAAACGCAAGAGGACAATGTCTTAGACCTTCTAGAAACTAACAAAACCGAACTTTTAGTATCAGTTAACGACGAGAAGGAATCAGATATCTGGACCTGCGGGTATGGGGAGGAGAACTGTAGGACTCTCCTTGACAGGTCAGTGGTGAATTACACAAAAGTAGGAGCTACTCCAGTAGTAGAGTATTTGTGGAGTGCACACGCAATTTATATTCTTTTTTTTCCGCTAGGCGGTACTTTGCGGTTCTCTGATCAACGCTGGCCAGTAAATACGTAGAGAGCGAAATCAGACCGCGTACAAAGTAAAGACAATTTGACTGTCAAAATTATACGCTAAATTGTCTTGGCATTCGTAACGAAGCTCGTGAATTTACATCATAATACCCCCAGACCCGAGAGCTAGATGAAACCCAAAGGAGACATCACTAAAATATTTAGTGACTCATGGAACGTATACCGTTAACAGCCTACACTTTGACGCCATAGATGGAAGAGTCTTCCTTGCAGTTGAAAAAACTGTTTTGTCTGTCGAGGTCGAACTTGAGTTGGTGAAGTTATCTGGACGTGTGTAACACGACCAGGTGAAATCAAGTTCATTACCGGATGTTGTTGCCGACCACACGTTTCCACGGTGACAGTTTTAGAATCATTCAAAGAAATTTTACGCTCAGTAGTGCATAAATACCCAGAGCACTTAGTACAGATTGGAGGCTACTTAACCTAACAAGGACAAATTGAAAGGGCTATGGATTCTTCGCAGGTGGCAGGAACAGGTATCCTTGTGTATTACTTTTGAACACGATTTCCAAAAACTGTCTGGAGCAACTACTTCGACAGCCCAGAAATATTTTAGACCTTGTAGCCACAAGCACGTCTGACCTTATCGGTAGTGTGATTACGATATTACCATAGCGACAATGGTTACTAAAGTTAATAATTTTTTTGCTATAAGAGCAAATAAACCGTTACTAGAGTTCCTCTTAAATAATGTTGCACTCACGGTTCAAAAAAGGAAGCGCAAACGGCAACAGGTAAAAGATAGTAAACTTAGTGCGTGTGTAAGATGAATGATGGGCCAAGCATACAACTACATACAGTAGCCAAACTTGTTGCCGAGCAAACGGGAAAATTCTGGTGCTACGTAGAATCGCTAGTCGTCATCTGACTGTTAGCAGGTTAAGTCCAGACGAAGAATTTGATATAGGGCGCAGCGCTTGTGTTCCATGAAGGCCTGAAATAACTTCAAAAGGGCCTACAAATACTGTCTGAGCAACAGCCGGCTGGTCCTGGCGGAGGTTCGAGTCCTCCTTCGGGCGTGGGTATGTGTGTTTGCCCTTAGGATAATTTAGGTTAAGTAGTGTGTAAGCTTAGGGACTGATGACCTTAGCAGTTAAGTCCCATAAGATTTGACACACATTTTTTTGAGCAACAGCGCATGCATGCCACACAAAAAAGTTTTCTGTCGCTGACTTACACAATCGACTTAGTCGGCAATTCGGCTAACATTATGAATTTAAACTTTCCAGTGAGAGTTACGAAACAAATCTGTCTTTTGGAATCGTCATGGAAAGATAATTACGTTACAATCTCTGTATATACAAACCGAAGTCGCTTGATGGCGTCCATCTGTATATGCAGGCTAATCTCAGGAAATGCTGCGGAGATTGTGATTCAGTTTTAACTAATTGATACACTGATTTGCAAGATAGGTTCTTGTACAAAGTTTATAAATATTTCGTACAAATCGGCTGAAATCTGGTGAGTTAAAGCTAAGACCTGAAAATGATGTCATTCCCACCTAGCGATCAGCTGCCGTATGTCGAGAGAGCAGTGAGTAGGACTTAAGTTGGATCGAGTGTGTTTGTCCCGCAGTAGTGCGTGTGGATTGAAACAGGAAAGCTGTGGGATGGGTTCCTGCCCAGGTCACTTTTTTTCAGTCTGCCTGTGAAATGCAGCACTCACCTCTCAGTGGTGCGGAGATACACATTGCGAAAGATGAAGATAATTTAATACTGCTAATTTCTGCCTCCTTCAGTTAGCAATCGAAATTCGTACTGTTAATTCACTGAAAATTCTCCAAATGGGCAGTGAAAAACCTAACTTTGACCAATCACGAAAAGATGGCCTCATCATCATCAGGCTGTGATGCGAGTCTTACAATTTGACATAAACAAATGTTTTTAACCAGTAATTTCCATCAAAAAAAAAGCAAATTAAAAACCATGGTGTTTCATATTTAACGTTATAGGTGAAACGTTTTCCAGACACCTACTTCAGCACTTCACCAACTTTGTTTCGACTAAAAACAGTACATTCTTTCAGTAGCGCACCATCATCTAGGATCACGTTACATACGGGACAACAGTGCCCTCTGGTGTGGTACTGTGTACTAGGTCTCTTGGACTCCGGGCCTCATTATGAACACACTGGATGGGGCTACTGACTATGACCACTCAAATTGTTTAAATGAAGACTGTAGGCAAAATAAAGGCTTATGTCCATCCTATCCAACACCCCAGCACAGGCTGAGTCCTTTCCCGCCAATTCCAAGGAAGAGGTGGCAATCGGTCGACTTAGGTTAGTGGAGGTAGTCCAAGTGACCTTTTTTCACACCATTTCCTTAGGTCAGTGGAGGTAGCCCAGGTGTCCTTTTTTCCCCACAAAAATCTGAACTTCCCACCATGACGTCATTGCGACATTGCCATATCTATCGCTGCCATCTTGGATCCGCTATCTTGAATAAATATGGTAACAGTGCCTAGGGGGGGGTGACGTCCTTGCTGCTCCACTACTCACACTGCCCATGACATCTATCCAGGTTTCAGCTAATTTTCATTCGTCTATTCGTCAGAAATCTTCGATTAATTCAGCAATGTTGTCGACATGGAGTCGTTCTGGAACGACGAATACCTGCCTATCTTGCCATATTGTTGTCCTGAATCACTGATCACCGCTCTTATTGCAGTCATTGCACTACAAATGGTTCAAATGGCTTTTAGTACTATGGGACTTAACGTCTGAGGTCATCAGTCCCCTAGAACTTAGAACTACTTAAACCTAACTAGCCTAAGGATATTACACATAACCATGCCCGAGGCAGAATTCGAACCTGCGACCGTAGCGGCCGCGCGATTACAGACTGAAGCACCTAGACCGCTCGGCCACAGCGGCTGGCCATTGCACTACACCAATCTGCCTATGCGATCCTTCAATGTGGTGCTCCCATGTCACTTATGCAAATGATTCGAACTTCATCAACATCTGAAACATGACGATCAGAATTACGATTACGTCAACATTGCTTGCTGTGCTGCAATTACCACCTGAAAAGTTCAAGTAACGTTAGGCACTACCATTATCCATTATTTATTCAAACTATTCTTCATGTGTAGGAATGGTTTTATCATGACTGCAAATCAGATCGTCTATACGTGAAATTTTTAGCAACGTATCTCACAGACACAGAAACGCTGGAGTTTCAGTTTCTTAGGGTTTTATCCAGGCATTCACTGTAAAACATTTTCTGTTATCATCAGCGTATATTTGAGATTGGGAGGAAAGGAATAGAAAAGGTAAAGCATTATAATTGTTAGTGTGTACATAAACATTAATAAACGGATATGGGAACGTTTAGCGTTCATAACTGTTTTCAGCAACCATTATTTGGTGCGTCTGTGTGCTATCTAATGAGACATTAATTCCACAACGTGTATCTATCCTCTTCACGTGATGCACCTCAAAAAACTAAATCTGCGATCATGAAGATCGGCGTTAGCCGCCTTTAACATCCACCTGTCCCGCATATTTCCTAGTGCTGGATGACATGGCGGGGACATTTATTATAGTAGTTGAGGTACATTTTGCTCTTTCAGGAAACATTCCATTCCAGAAACAACTCGTCGCCATTTCAGTGTTATTGTTACTTCATTCCAGAAAAGAGAAACAGGTCACCGGTCATTGGATGCCGTGCCAGGCTAATACAGTGACCGTAAGCGGGGGATGGGGTGATGATGAGGCAGCTGACTCGTCAGTATATTTCTGTAGTACGTTCCTATGACGGTTCGTCCTTCATGGGCATAATCTTTCTGCACCACACGATGGTACTTCAGCAAACACTCAGCCTCACTTTGCTCGATAATGACTGCGTTCCGCCGTTTTCGGCGGTAATGAATCTACTTTCTTTCGGACTCATATTAATATTCCTAGTAGTCCTCGATGGTGATTAGGCTGCTAGATAAGTCCTCTGGACTGACTCGATACCTCCATCACTTCTGCTGCTGTCTTGGTTCAAGGCGCTTTTTGAACAGATGTGAGCAGTCATGAGACGCAGCTGGTTGCGATATTTGTCGTATTCGAAATATCGTGCAAGATGCGTAAAACTGGCTCATCACTGATATCTACTTTTTCCGCTATCACCTCAATTGAGAGACGCCGATCTTCGAGCAACAGACCTCCCTCTTCCCATGCAATCCTGCTGCTCCACAGCGAAATGGTATACCACTTTGTTCTTCGTCATTTTCAGACTAGTTTGATACACTACAATGTCAGCACAACCTAACAGACGCGTCATATGATAGTGCACTATTGCTGGACACTGTCACCAACAAAGCATGGTTTGCTGCAGCGTTGTATTTTTTCAAATGCAGTAGACGAATTACCACAAAATATCCACCGTGACACTGGGCTTTTCTGAGTCTTTTCAGAGTCTTGCAGTAGCATCCTTCAATAAAATCTTCTTGATTTGGAAGCTGCATCACTTCAAATGAAACACTCGACCTTGCGATAGCTGTCTCCAGCATCGTCCTCAGGACCTAACATCACTGAATGCTGGGGCTGGCACGGTATTCTACTTATATAGATATAATGGCAGCGTCTGGAACCTTCCAGAAAGGGCCGGAGTGACGAATGTGCTGAAGGTAAACAGCAACTTCGCCCCGCTGCGACACTATGTGACGACAAATGGCGCGATCAGCCGGCACTACATCTCAAACTGCCGCTCACGCATCCCTACAATCGTCAGGTCTACGTTTTTGCTTCCGCTCAATGTGAAAAGCCCGCCACCATGTCCTAGTGTGTACCTCTGGTCTCTTTGAAATTGTAGCTGTTTATCCTAATTTCAGCAGCTTCTTGTATAACAGAATCCCAGTATAATGGTATTTGCGCCAAAATTTTCGTCAAATGGTTCAAATGGCTTTTAGTACTATGGGACTTAACGTCTGAGGTCATCAGTCCCCTAGAACTTACAACTACTTAAACCTAACTAACCTAAGGACATCACACACATCCATGCCCGAGGCAGGATACGAACCTGCGACCGCAGCGGTAGCGCGGTTCCAGATTGTAGCGCTCGGCCAACCCGGCCGGAAATTTCTCATCCTTTCGCATTGTAATTTATGCCCGTTTTCCTGGCAATGTTCAGCCACTGTCGATTTCTCAAGTTCCCCTTGTCTGATATGTCGTGAATGCTCCTCATAGTGCTCATCAACAGTGCTTCCATTTTCACATAGGACAACATACACGCCAGGAACTAGAACACTTTGTTGTCTTTAATGGGGTGTAACATACTTTTATCTCGGAGGCTGGCCGCAACACTTGCCTCAGTCCATGTCTCTTCAGCAAGTTTTCTTTCTTGCCACTAGTTGCTGTACAGTAAGGAAGGAATGCAACTGCCTTGGCCTCTTGCGCCGATTCACGACGCGTCTTTCGCCGGCGACACCTGAAACCCTTTGTAATTTCTCTCTTGCTGTAACCGTTTTGTCTAAACACACGCTTCAAATGCTGAAATTCAAACGCTAGATAGTCGTCGTCAGAGTTAAACTTTGCCCTGTGTGCTAATGTGTTCATGACCCTTTCTTGTGTACAGGGTTGTGAAAACCCTTGGCGTTCAAGTACCTGTCAGTGTACGTAGATTTTCTGTACACTGAATGACCAAGCCGGCCTCTTGTCTTCCGTTCAAGTAGAACATCTGTACACGAGAAAGTGGTCCAGAACATGTTAGTACGCAGGGTTACAGGAGCGGAGAAATTGCACGAGCTTTGAGGTACCACCAACAAAAAGCATTTCGTGAAACCGCGGAAGACACCAAGCCAAGTGCATTTCTTCCATACTGTGGAGCAGTTACTAACAACGTAGGACGCGTGCTGAAAAGACATGGACTGAGACCGTTGTTCCGGCACACCTCCAAGATAAAAGACATGTTACCCCTCGTTATAGACAACGTAGGTCTTCGAGATCCTCGCATGTGTGGTGTCCCCTGTAAAGGTGGTAGCATTTACGTAAATCTAGCAATTCAACTTGTTGCTGAGCTTTGTTCACAGCACTCACTACATATCAAACAAAGGAAACTTGAGACCTCGGCCGTGTATCAACATTGCCTAGAAAAAGGGTACAATGTACAATTCGAAAAGACGTCAATTTTTGCTCAAGCACCATCATACTAGCATTATGTTATAAAAGAAGTGGCCGAAATTAGCAGCAACAATGTACACAGAGATGAGGGATACACATTTAGTAGGTTGTGCGGACGGACTTCGGATATTGAGCAAAAACAAATGAGTAAATTTTATGCTTGTAGGGATGCGAGAGCGGCAGTTTCAAATGTGGTGCCGACCCCTCGCGCCATCTGACGTCGATCAGTCCTGCAGTGAGATGGAGCTGCTTGGAGCTGCCATACTTGCCCTCCGTGCATCAATCACTCCGGCCTTCTAAGGGAGGTTCCAGATGCTGTCATTATATGGATACAAACAGAACACTGGCAGTCAAGGATTTCAGCTCTCGGTGACGATTGCGGGGACAGCTATCCATTCTTGAGTGTTTTATTTGAATTGACGCAGCTTGCCAACCGAGAAGATTTTACTCAATGGGCTTTGCTGTTTTCTTTCAACTCTTCTAGCGCCGTGCTACGGCACTGTAGTGTGGGAATTTTGATGTGTTTTGGGACGGTAGACCATGGCCCTATGGGATGGGTGGCGAGATATGTCTCGGACAAGACGCAGAAGAGACCCAAATAACGACCGAAAACAGAACCAAGATAGAGAGAAACATAAGACTTAACCTTGAGAGGTATGTGAGCTTACTGTCCCCTCGTGTTCCCATCTTCTGACTACGAAAAGAAGCCTTTATCTCACTCCTCACACAACCGTGAATGCACTACGTTGTTACAGCGTCACTTTATCCAAACAGGATCAACGGTTCGTTCAGAGCTCCCTGCTACCTCTTACTTACGATAAAAGATGGCGTTCTTGACGTTATTTCGCTATAGTGCTGGAGGACACAACTGTCACTAAGCTGGTTCTGGAGATATGAACAAAGGCATCTTTTTCGATTTGTGCAAGCTGGGGCGGGATGTGTTAACCGACCTTCTCTTCCAAAACTGTGTCGTAACTACTATAAAGTCGGAATAGAAATTGAGAAATAAAATGCTTATCAGTACCAATGTTTGAGACTTCTGTAGCTCATTTATAATATTATGGGAGTTGTTAGTTGTGTCTACAGCCAGCTATATTCTATTCATTAAAGTTGAAACCACATGTAAAAATATGTATATGCTGCCATTTGTGATCGGCTGCTTTTCTAAAGCATCTGGTTTCGTAAGGTAACTAAACGTAGATCTTGCTCGTGTGTCTACATCTACATGATTACTCTCCTATTCAATAGAAAGAGCCTGGCAGAGGGTTCAATGAACCACCTTCAAGCTGTCTCTCTATCGTTCCACTCTCGAAGGGCGCGCGGGAAAGACGAGCACTTAAATATTTCTGGGCGAACTCTGATTTCTCTTATTTTATCGTGATGATCATTTCTCCCTATGTAGGTGGGTGCCAACAGAAGGTTTCACAATCGGAGGAGAAAACTGGTGATTGAAATTTCATGAGTACATCACGTCGCATCGAAAAACGCTTTTGTTTTAATGATTGCCACTCCAGTTCACGTATCATGTCTGTGGCACTATCTCCCCTACTTCACGATAATGCAAAACAAGCTGTCCTTCGTTGTACTTTTTCGATGTCATCCGTCGGTCCCATCTGATGCGGATCCCACAACGCACAGCAATACTCCAGATTAGGGTGGACAAGCGTGATGTAAGCAGTCTCTTTAGTAGACCTGCTGCAGCTTCTAAGTGTTCTGCCTATGAATCCCAGCCTTTGCTTGGCTCTACCCACAACATTATCTATGTGATCGTTCCAATTGTATTTGTAATTGTAATCTCTAATTATTTAGTTGAATTTACAGCCTTCAGATTTGTGTTGTTGTTATCCTAGCGAAAATGAAACTCTGAACCTTATTTTAATGTCATCAGTTTTATGGATATAACATAGTGGTTATTATAATTTATCAGTCATAAATGGTAGCATTAATCCCATTCATGTCACAACTACAACTCAATAACGCCTTTCGAAAGACAATTCTCTCATCACCATGCTGTGGAATTTAGCTCCCGAGTTAAAAACTCAAAAAACTACCAGCACGTTTGAAATGTTCATACAATAATATAGAACTAAAACACAGTATACTATAGATCCTCGCCTTACATTAATATCGTGGAATTCTGTCACTAGAGTTCGCATTTCACGCCACACATCACAACATCTCGCAGCCTCCTGATCTCCTGTGTATCAAGCTGAAGCTTCTCCAAATGTATGAGGTTTGTTGCGTTCTGACATGTACACGGTTCTGTAATGTAAGCGTGACTGTTTGTGCATTCATAATGCTACTCTATTGGTACTGTAGGGTGTCCGTTGTGTCGGAGCTAGAATGATGTACGGCGTTCCGCCGCACAGCAGTCATCCCAGCGACCCAGTCAGTGTGCTGAAATCCTCAGCTCAACGGCCGCACTGCCAGACCGCAGCATTGGGCTGCTCAGTTCATCGCAGCCCATCGCACTGGATGGGCTGGTTCCCCCTGTCAAAGACACATCCCGTGCTGCGTACCAAGCTCTACCACTGTCAGAGAGAGATTTTTCTAAGTACTCTGAAAAGCGTTCACCACCGAACTGATGGTGTCAGAATACTTTTCTATCTTAAAGGAATTTCGTTTTACCGTGCATGCGAAATAATTGCTCATCAATATATTCTGCGTAATTTCTTGACATATCATTTGCTACTATAATATACACATTTAATTGCTAATGCACCTGTGTAGATACGTTTATTTACACTTTGAATACCTTCATTCTTAGCGACATATGGCTTCTTTTCTGATATATTTCTCGGTCATTATACATGTATGGTAAATTAGATATTGACACAAAATCATTTTCGACACATCCAGAACCGAATTCTAAAACTAACTGAACCTGCCCAAAAGCAGAGTTGTTTATTTTCTTCAAACAAACAAGGACACCAACAAAAATTTTGAGTGTTGTTGCGACTGCATAAAGTATGTACTGAATCTCTAATTTGCCCGAGAAGCAGATTATTGTCGTGTCAAACAATTTTTTGTTCTGTCTTAAAGAAAACTTAAGTATGGCGTTAAGCCGGGTCCGCAGTAGTATTTAGTGTCAACAGATTATTCAAATTAAGCGTTTTCATGCTAAACGATTTTCACTGCACTAACTGCAAGACATGATGTTTTGGGGTGAGATAAGACTGGCAACATCGTATCTACAATGCAACAGTAATTCGCTAAGAAACAGTTTCGTTTATTATGCAGCGATAAATCAACACTAATTTGACAGTCTGTATAAATGAAAGCTGCTTGACAAACAAATACAGTAACGGCAACCGATACATAGAGATCACAAAACAAAACATGTTGTGCAAAAATATTTACAATGTACTCCTTCATTCATTTGCTCTGATACTGTACTTGCTGTGAAAAAAGAGAACGGCGCAACATTGTCCGGATACAAAAGTGACGGTCGTGCACTTAGAATGGATCCTGCACAAGTAAAATTTCTCTGCTATGCAGAGCTGAATGACTTTACACACAAAATTTTTCTGGCAATATTCTGGGGAGTCGGGAAAATTTCCTGTTTTCATTCCAGTAAGAAACTACATTATGGACCAATTTAAAATCTGTGCGAATCGGTTTGTCGTCAATCTCTGCCCACAAAGCAAATTTCTGTACTTTTGTTGGAGGTGGTACTTGATGAGAATCTGTTGAGTACATTGTTTCTTCGGTTTTTGCTTTTGCGCTTTTCACCATAAGGATTTTCACCTGTTAGGGAGAAAAAGGAATTGTAGTATATTGTTTGGCAAATCAGCAAGATGTGAAAGTACTACTGAGAACAAAAACAAATGTTTTGTTCTTAAAAATATTAGAATTATTTTCCAGCACCTCAGAACTTCGCCAAAGTCGCTCTCAGGTTCTACCTGGACAGTTCGACATACAGTTCACATACATTTGCCTAACCTGTAGGTGATAATATTTCTGGGGTGACCGTCTTTTCTGCGGCTGAATTTGGTTGTCTTTGGTAGACGGTGCTTGGGAGGGAGCATCCTTTTGTGACTGGTCACTCGGAATTATGTATGTGGCAGTTAGTACGTTATGTGCCCCACCTCTTCCGTGGCTTCACGCCTCTGACATTCAGAGAGCATTTTCAGATGGCGAAAAGATGCCCATATTGAAGAAGCTAGCTCTAAGTATGTCTGAGTTATTAACTTTTCCTCTAAATAATTTTTCAGTTGGATTCGCGAAAGGTTTGTTTCAGATGCCTCTTCGTCTTGAGGTTTTTGCTTAAATGTTTCAGAAGCGTCATCATCCACAACAGGTGCAATGTAGGCGATTTCTCAGTTTCTAGTTCTTTTGAGGCCTCCTTGAAGGGTTATAAGGGATGTCCCTGCTTTAAAATTCCAGAAATAATTCACATGCTAACGTATACCAACTGAATATAAAAAAACTATAGCATACACACCGTCAGAAGAGAAATGAATTCGTCCAGCAACGTGATGTCGGTGCCTTCTGTACCTTTTATTTCTCTTTTCTCAGTGAGCTTTTCACAAAATGTAGAGTGTTGCTTTTTCACCGATTCATGCATGGTCAATCATGTCTTTCAACAAGTATTGTTCGACTGCTCCAGAGTTCTATCAAGAATATGAACAAGGCCACTTTCCTTTGCGCGTGTCACTAGTTCCTTCACCGCAGTCAGAATAAAATGAAAGTGCGGACAATTGGATGACATGTACTGCAAAATTCAAATGGCTCTGAGCACTATGGGACTTAACAGCTGAGGCCATCAGTCCCCTAGAACATAGAACTACTTAAACCTAACTAACCTAAGGACATCACACACACCCATGCCCGAAGCAGGATTCGAAACTGCGACCGTAGCAGTCACGCGGTTCCGGACTGAAGCGCCCAGAACCGCTCGGCCTCCGCGGCCGGCCATGTACTGCACATTAAACGCATTTCTCATCATTGTGTTCAGCGTATGACAGGAACAATTCCTTCAAGGAATATTCACGAATAGCAGTGATAATGTTGGCACTTTGATCAGTAGTAGACAGTAAATCCATGAGACTATTCACGTGAATACACAGGGAGATAAATATTCTCAACAATTTCTTTATAACCTTTTCGCCCGTTTTAGGTTCGTCTGGAAACATCGTAAACGAGACGTGTGATGGTAAGTCCCGATTAACAAAATTTGTGGTCGCCGAACATTCACCTGTTTTCACTAATAAATTAACTCAGGCGTTTCCCTTATTGTGTTACATGTAGTGAGACAGTTGTGGGATGAGGCGTAATAGCTTTTGCGAATAGTTTTTCGTAAGTCACTGCACTGTCAACTATTGTTTGAGCCAGATCCCAAAATCCTTCACCTCCAACTGCTTCAAATAAAATCTAGTATCTTGCACACATGGGCACGCACTGGTCAGTAATTTTGTCCGGAGCAGATATGAGATGACGTTTTTGGTCAACAAATATCACTTTTTTATTAGTCACGCACGAATGGCGTGAAATATTCTAAGTGCCAGATGAACCTTTAGTGTGCGCGTGAAGTTCATTGCATTCCGGACAGCATACATAGTTAACACTGTTGCCATCACCTTCTATTGTAGGCTTTAACACTGACCAAAACAAACTTTTGAGATTTGGATCAGGCTCGATGGTTTTGTACTCACCAGACATTACCTTATGTTTCATTCCCCGTTTTCCGTACATACTTTCTTTTCGAACGACCTGCAATTTCCACAAACATCTCCTACAGTAAGGAAACCATGAAACTCTGCTAACGAATGGTCAGCATTATACTGTCACTATTGTTTGGCAGCCGCGCGGGTTATCCGCGTGGTCAAGGCCGTCCTGTCACGGTTCGCGCGGCTCCTCGCGTCGAAGGTTCGAGTCATCCATCGGGCATGGGTGTGTGTGTTGTCCGTAGCGTAAGTTAGTTTACGTTAGATTAAGTAATGTGTAAGCTTAGGGACCGATGACCTCAGCAGTTTAGTCCCATAAGATATTACCACAAATAAAATAAATATTGCTTAGCAAATAGAAAGAAAGAGTATTAGCAAAACACTAAATATGAAGTTTGATAAACGATTTCTCACATTTTATTAAGGATTTGCACCAACCAAATGGCTCTGAGCACTATGGGACATAACATCTGAGGTCATCAGTCCCCTAGAACTTAGAACTATTTAAAACTAACTAACATAAGGACATCACACACATCCATGCCCGAGGCAGGATTCTAACCTGCGACCGTAGCATCAGCGCGGTTCCGGACTGAAGCGCCTAGAACCGCTCGGCCACACGGCCGGCGACACCTGGCTGAAAATGACTGACAAGTTCGTGGCGCCCTCCATGCGTAACGCTGGAGAACTGCACTGACGAGGAATATCGATGTCGGTCGGTGAGGTCTGGCACAAAGTCGGCGTTCCAAACATCCCAAAGATGTTGCACAGGATTCAGGTCAAGACTCTGTGCCGACCAGTCCATTACTGGGGTGTTATTGTCGTGTAACCACTCCACCACAGGACGTGTATTATGAACAGGTGCTCGATCGTGTTGAAAGATGCAATCGCCATCCCCGAATTGCTCTTCAACCGTGGGAAGCAAGAAGGTGCTTAAAACATCAATGTAGGCCTGTGCTGTGATAGTGCCACCAAAAACAACAAGGGGAGCAAGCCCCCTCCATGAAAAACACGACCACACCATAACACCACCGCCTCTGACTTTTACTGTTGCCACTACACCCGCTGGCAGATGGCGTTCACCGGGCATTCGCCATACCCACACCCTGCCATCGGATCACCACATTGTGTACCGTGATTCGTCACTCCACACAACGTTTTTCCCCTGTTCAATCGTCCGATGTTTTCACTCCTCACACCAAGTGAGGTATCGTTTGGCATTAACAGGCGTTATGTGTGCCTTATGAGTAGCCGCTCGACCATGAAATCTAAGTTTTCTCACCTCCCACCTAACTGTCATAGTACTTGCAATGGATCCTGATGCAGTTTGGAGTTCCTGTGTGATGGTCTGGATAGATGTCTGCCTATTACACATTACGACCCTCTTCAACCGTCAACGGTCTGTGTCAGTCAACAGTCGAGGTCGGCCTGTACGCTTTTGTGCTGAACGTGTCCCTTCACGTTTCCACTTCACTATCACATCGGAAACAGTGGACCTAGGAATCTTTAGGAGAGTGTTAATCTCGCGCACAGACGTATGACACAGGTGACACCCAGTCACCTGACCACGTTTGAAGTCCGTGAGTTCTGCGGAGCGCCCTATTCTGTTCTCTCACGATGTCTAATGACTACTGAGGTCGTTGATAAGGAGTACCTGGCAGTAGGTGGCAGCACAATGCACCTAATATGAAAAACATATGTTTTCGGGGGTTTCCGGATACTTTTGATCACATACTGTATCTTTGGCTCTCTGTCTCCAGTAGTGAATTCGTCGACGTAGTTCCATGACCTAACGTTTTGGCCGCTGTGTACTTTTTCTAAACAAATAATTTTTGAACGTGTATCGGCTAGATTTCTTTTAATAATAACCTTGGGCAGCTTTTACTATCCATTTGTGGCCAGATTTTCTTTGTTTCAGATTCCTTGGGATACTTTATATGTTACATACCTTATTATGTACTAGCAATTCTTATGTAACGATTTCGTCGATTTTTTTATTTTGACATAATGCACACAACATTTGAGAATGACCGTTATGTAAAGTGCTTTGTACACATGGAGCCAAACCTCTAACTTTCGTGAACAGAAACAAATATTTGGGAGTGTACAACGAAACAACCCAGCAATGGAATGGGAAAGTAACGAATTGCATTTTTTTCAATCCAGATACACTTAATGCAGAATATTAGGATTTCTTACAATCGACTTCGTCATATTCGAGATTCAAACACTACGAAAGCCATATATAAGTATAAGAACCTTGGTCAGCTGAAATTAATAAAGAATGTAGTAGATAACTATAATAAAAATTAAATTGAGCCTCACGACGTGGCGGCGGCGTGTGGAAGTTGCAATCACAACCCTGAGGAGCATATATTGACTGAAACTTGCTTTCCAACATAGCTGTAAGTACACTACGAGAGGCCACGGCCACGGCCTGTAGTTTTGATTAACTTGTAAAAGTAAAACTTTATGTACGAAATTGAAGTACATAAATTAACGAGAAAATAAAGTATGTATATCCATTTGTGGGCATAAAGAGTAGCATTATTGCAAACAACTCTAATATGACAGTAGAGATGTGCACTGCACGCCCTCTTCCGTTCTGTGCGGAGCAGCTGATCCACGCGGTGACGTCACGGCCTCGTATCGTCCGACAGCCTTTGCCCAGTGCGGTGTCAGCCCGTGGGCCGAGCCGATTTGAGGGACTGACAAGGGAAACTCGCTATCGAGCTCCCGTCAGATTTAGTGGTAAGACGGCTCAGTGGACAGCCCGTCAAAAACTGGACACAGATGAAGCATGACAATGGGAAGAAGGTGTACTAAACTGTGAAAAAAGAAGCAAAATAGAAACAGTGGACGGTCCAAGCTCAAGATGTGTAATATGGAGCGTATTTGAATGGCAGCAGCGTCGTACCCCTTTTTTTTCACAAAATTATGAACTGCCCGCCCGGTCATTGACTTGTCTATTCGCCGTATTCAAATTGTGTCTATGTCCTGGTGTAGCATACGTTTGGAACAGCGAGGTGTACAGAAGGGACCCCCAGACGTAGGTCCACAAGGGACCAAATTGGATCTCCAATTTGTTCAACACAAGTACCACATGTTATGAGTTGCGTTCCGTTTTGGAAGTTTTGACTCTTGAATTAATGAATGAATCATTAATAATTGGACAAGGGAATACAACTCTAAGTATATCCTTGGGACATGTGGTTAGGGACGATAAAACAAAGTCAAGTTAGAACTTAACAGACATGACCAGTGACTACGTAAGCTATTAATTAGATGCAGAAAGTACACTGCAAGATAGGAACAAACACCATCAGATTCCAGGAAATGTGCAATGAAATCAACAAGCTGGATGTCTGATTTTAAGATTGCATACTCGACTCCGAAGGGGGCGGGTTAGATTTGTTCCTAAGCTGCTTCGGCAGCCATAACGGTGTGCCATCTTACCAATCGGGCAAGGCGTAAATAAACGGCCTGGCCGCAGCAGCAGCTGGAAGTTGTGATGTCGGCTCCCCTTTTGCATTTAGTGCTTAAGCATAGACATCTTTTCTGCGGTAGAGAGGTTCGTTTCGTTCATCATCTCACCAGTCCTAACCTGAAGTGTTTATGCTCTACAAGAGCCTGAGAGGTGTTTGTACTCTACAAGAGCCTGAGAGGTGTTTGTACTCTACAAGAGCTTGAGAAGAAGTATTTTATAAAATCGTAAATCAAAGTGAGTTCTCTAATAACTGTATTAAACTCAACTACCTTGCCATTAGAACTTGAAATCGCCGCCAGTGAGCACAGAGATTCCGAGTTCCGAGGAATGAAATAGTGTTAAACAATCTGCTACCCTTTTGTATTTCATTTTGTTTGAGCCAATCGCTCAGAGGTGGTTAGAGCCTTAGATCTACTCCCATTCTATGACATGAGTCTGAAAAGGAAGAATGAAAGTCTCTGCACGGAAACACAGCGCAAAAGTGCGGGTTCTGCTGAAAATGACAGCGGAGGTTGTGATCCGAAGTTTAAACTGGACGTTCCTCCGAGGCATCGTAATGGACATTCAGCCGCCTCAAGAGAAACTGCACATGGATAAAAGAGCTCTGCGAGGAATTCGGTGTTTTCTGCGACAGAGGAATGTGTGTTCCTCATCTCTTCTAGAGCGGGGTCCGTGGAAACGAGAACGCCAGGCTTGCTGCCTACGGCCGGGCGATTGTCTAGAATACAGCGGATTTCGAGCGGCAGATTCCTTTTAAGACGGACGCTCATACCGCCCATCCATTTTGTGAGCTTTCAGGTCTACGAAACGTCCTCCAACAACATAAGAAACGCAGAAAAACACGCAGTGAAGCAAAAAACCGCCAGTGATAATGCTAATCCAGATATGTAATTGCGGAGCGCTCTAATGAACGATTACTTGATCAAGGGAATTTGCATTTCACCCTCTGAAATATGTTAGTGTGAGACAAAATGGCCACGTTACAGTATCCCACCTTTCCTTATTTTCAAAGATGCTGCTTACGTGTTGTGTATGATCGTTATCTTTTAGGTGTTTCGTCAAAGAAGTGTTACAAGTCAATAATTATTTATTTATTTATTTATTTATTTATTTATTTATTTATTGATTTATTTAACCTGGCAAGATTAGGGCCATCAGGCCCTCTCTTACATCTAACCAGGCATTCTACTTATTTTACATTCATATGTTTTAGTAGGCATGTTAAACTACATCTAGTACAAAAAGTGAAATAAACAATTTGAAAGGTACACCTGGAAAAATACATACATATAGAGTTTATATTCTTAGGTCACAAGTACTGTTATAATTAGACATTATTGAAGAGACAGATTTTAGATAGGAGTGCCGGCAGCAGGGAGTATGAGGAGACTCATGGTGAAGGGAGGAGAAGAATAGAGACATGATGAAACATAATTAAGGAAATATAAAGGAAAAGAAGATTGCGTGGCTAATAGAGAAACATGAAGAGGAAGGCATCTCAGGAGCAAGATAGGAGACGCTAGCTTTGCTATTTGACTGATGAGGGGATTGTCCTTGTACATTAATTTTGTGGACAACTTTGTGAGGATGATAGTAGGAAATGCTTCAACTTCTTCTTAAAAGCAGCAGGAGATCGAATTTTGCGCAAGGTAAGGGGCAGTTTGTTCCAGAGGCGGACAGCGGCAACTGAGAAGGAGTTTGCAAAAGTTTTTGTTTTGTGAGTGGGCACAGTTAGGATACTAAATAAGAGTGACCTCGTGTTTCGATTATGATGACATGACAGGTTTTTAATCTCTGAAGCAAGGTACTGGGGTGCTTGCGCGATGAGGAGTCGGTGGAGTAGACATAGAGTGTGGTAGTCACGCAATTTGTCCGGCCGCAGCCACCCTAGCTCGGAGTATGAAGCACTAACATGATCATATCGGCGAATGTTGCAAGTGTAACGCACACAGGCATTCATGGTTAGCTCTAGCCGTCTTTTGTTTTCACTACTCATGCCTTGTTGAATCACATCACAATAGTGTAGGTTCGGTAGAACAAGTGCTTGCACGAGCTGGCGTTTCAAGTCCTGTGGAAATATGTTCCGAAACATTTTGAGAGCATAGAGACAAGCAGACGTCTTTCGGCACACTGCGACTGTATTCTCCGCCCAGTTGAGATGCTCATCCAAAGTTACACCCAAGTTCTTCACTGTTTTCTGATATGGTATTGGAGTACCGTCGAGCAGAATAGGAGGTAGCCGTTCGCGGAAATCTGAACTTATTAATTTCTGATGGGCTATTAAGATTACTTGCGTCTTTTTTGCATTTAGTTTAAGCCCCAGGTTTTTCGCCCATCTCACTACTGAAGACAGATCATCATTCATCTGAGCGATTGCAGTGTTTACATCTTCAGGTCTGACGCTTAGGTAGAGCTGGAGGTCGTCGGCATAGAAATGATATTTACAGGAGGACAGAACCGATGAAATATCGTTGACATATAAAGAAAACAAAAGTGGTCCTAAGACTGATCCTTGTGGCACTCCCGAGGAAACATGTTTCCAGGAAGATTTTTCATTTACGCAGACAACACATTGCTGTCTGTCTTTTAAGTAGCTTTCAAACCATCTCATTGCACTATCAGAGAAATTAAGCTGTTGCATTTTTCTGAGCAATATGTCAAAGTTAACAGTGTCAAAAGCTTTGCTGAAGTCCAGTAGCGTCAATATTGTTGCCTTTCGATTGTCGATGGCATATTTCAGGTCATCAGTTACTTTAATTAGAGCAGTGTTTGTGCTGTGATGTTTACGGAAACCGGATTGAAATTTGTCATATAGGCTGAATTCATGCAAGTGTTCAGTGATTTGGTCATGAACAATATATTCAAGTGCTTTGGAAACAGCAGGCAGTATGCTAATTGGTCGGTAATCACTAGGCAGTTGCGGGTTTTCGATCTTAGGGATGGGTCGAATTAGGCTTCTTTTCCATGCAGTAGGATATATTCCGTTCACGAGGGAAAAATTAAATATGTCAGTTAAGACAGGTACTAAGATATCGGCAACATTCTTAATCATGGTTATACCGATACTGTCGTTGCCTATTGCATCAGAAGAGATTCTCATTATTGCTTTTCTTGCCGTATTTGTTGTTACATGTTTTAGATGGAAGGTATCGTTGTTAGTTATCCTGTTTGGGGATTCTTGTGGACGGTAATTATCAGCTGTGCTGGTATTCAGAGGTGCAGAGAAGAATTCATTTAATTCGTTAGCTGACACATGAAAAGTAGTTTCCGATTTTGCCTTTCCGACCCCCAAGCTACGGAGATTCTTCCATAGAGTCGTGGGCGTCAGATCGCTGCATACAAGGGAGCGAGCGTGCCTGATTTTAGCATTGCGAATGCATTGTTTCACTCTGTTCCGTAGCTTTCTATATTCTTCGAAACGCTCGGGTTTCGGATCTGCCTTGAAACGCCTGTGGGCAGCATCCCTATTAGTCATCATTTGACGTAATTCAGCTGTCAGCCATGGAGCAGGAGATTTTCTTACACGGATTGTGCGCACAGGTGCATGTTTGTCATAGAGGGCAGTGAGTTTATCACCAAGTTCATTAATTTTGCCGTCGATTGTGGGTTTTCTGATTATTTGATGCCATGAGATTTCTGAGCAATCGGCTGTTAGAGCGTCAAGGTCAATACGTTTCATGTTCCTACAAGTTATGTAACGCGATTTGATCCTTGGGGGCTGCACGGAGTAGGCCAGGAATATTACATCATGTGCTGAGAGGCCAGGGGCCGATGTTTGACCAACATCTCTTACTTTGTGAGTCTGTTTCGTTGCGATTACGTCTATAAGAGTATGACTGTGCGCCGTATGGTGTGTAGGTTGTAGTGGAAGAATGTTCATGCTATTGCAACTAAACAGTCTTCTTAGGTTTATTGCGGAGGGAGTGTCTCTTAGCAGGTCTATGTTCAAGTCACCCATTACGATGACATGTTCGTATTGGCACTGAAGTGAATGTAATTCCGACTGGAAGGAACTCATTGAGCTTATTTTTGGCGGCTTGTACACGACGCCAGTCAAGAATTTCCGACTTTGTATATTTATTTCAATGAACATGAATTCAGCCTCTTTTTCTTCAGCAGGATTTGACGTACATAAGACTTTCGCTTTGAGATCTGTTCGTATATACTCGCCGACCCCGCCACCTCGCTTTTTTGATCTGTCTGCCCTAAGAAATGTGTACCCTGGGAGATGAAAAGATGCAGAGGATATGTGTGGTTTCAACCACGTTTCGGATAAGAGGATTACGTGGTAGTTTAGTTGGTTGAAGAGGAGGCTAAGGTCTTCGTAATGCGCAGGTAAAGACTGGATGTTGCAGTGAGCTGCTAAAAGCTCTGACGCGTTCCGCCGAGCTGCCTGGAGTAGAGTGGCAGACTGGTTTGTCCCTTTGTTAGGCACTACCTGCCGTGAGGGGCACTGGCCGCTGTTTCCGCCAAGTGACATAACACAGGGGTGTCCGAGATTTTGCACTCCCTGTTTGTGACACCGCGAGTGCCGAAAGAAAGGCGCCTGCTAAAGATTTCCTGAGGTTGCGGGAGTATAGAAAATGGATTAGGGGTATTCTGTGCAAGGAGAATATGACCAAAATAGTGACGGCTGTCTGTCACTGTGTATCCTCTGTCGTACGAGGAGAAATGTAATTAGCGTATTTGAAACAGCTTAGGGTGGAAATAAGGGAGAGGGGATTGATTTAAGAGGCCGATGCTGCCAGCAGAGAGAAGTAAGCTTAGTAATTAATAGATTATCGTAGGAAGCTAGAATTAAATTGAAATTTACTAAAGTGATACTGTTAGTGATTATCGTAGGAAGCTACAATTAGATTGAAATTTGCTAAAGTGATACTGATAATGATTTTTGTTATGAACAGTTTAAACCGAAGAGATGGGTGATTAATGAACTAAAGGAGAGACTAATAATTGCAATAGAACTATTTCAGAACGGAAGAAAATAAACTGAGAAAATGAAAAAAAGAATTAGCAGTAACTAAAATTAAGTAATGGTTAGAGCTACAGACACAAAAAAAATAGTGAAAAGTTAATACAGTTACAAAAACAATTAGTTGAAGGTACAAATATGGGTATAATTAAAAAATTTATAAAATTACAAGACTATATCTGAGTATTGGGGCTGTTACAATTGCAAATGGTGTTAAGTTTGCACTTTTGGCTCGAGTAGCTTCACTTAATACTATTCAGTTCTGTCATGTTTGTGACTGTCTTCTTTCCAGCTGCTGTCTTAATGATTACTCTGCCATCCTGAGTCCACACATTCTGAAGACCGAAATGGGATATGGCACTGTTTAAAATCTTTAGCCGTTCGTGTGTCAGATCTTCCCTTATTGTAAGCCCTGTCCTTCCTAACTTCTCCTTCTGGGTAAAGATCTCTGCCCTTTTTCGGTACGAGACAAATTTAATTATTATTGGACGAGGTTTGGTGGCACCTGGTAATTTTCGTCCCACCCGATGGCTCCTGTCAATGTCTGCCTTGGTCACTTCAACGCCTAATTTTTCACGCGCAACCTGTATAAGCAGGTTGTCCGTGTCTTCTTCTTTATTTTCTACTACTCCAAACAGTCGTAGACTATTTCGCCTTTGGTACTGTTCTAGTTCGTCAGTTGCGGCAGATAGTTTGACTTTTAACTCTCGTGCCTTTTTCTCGTATTCAGACACAGACTTTTTTAGTGCTGTAATTTCGGCAGTATTGGCCTCAACAGTTTCACGCATTTTGGCCAATACTGCTGCCGTTACAGTATCTGATATAGTGCCTGCTATCAGATCGAGATTGTTTTTATCACGAAGCGCAGCGTTTACCTCAGAGCGGACCAGCTCCGCTATACCGGGAGCCGCGGCCGCACCTTCCGCCAAGAGCGGGACCGCCGCACCTGCTGCTTCCCCGCTGCTGGACGCGCTGCTGTTCACTCTTCTGTTTACCATTTTCTCGAAGATATTGGCGGAGCACAGAAAAAAAAATAGCACTACTGCACAGAACACTGTTGTTTTCACGATTTTCACTTGTACTAGACAACACCACCTGCGAGAACACCTTCGAATTCAACTAAATTTCGCGAGCCGAACTTAACACTTGTTACACTGCAGCCGCCATGACACCATGATAATTATGTATCTGCTTTAAAATAATTCTAAAAAGCTGTTATGAAACCTCGTTCCATTGTCTTTCTTTTTTACATTAAGATTATTTTTTGCCGGTCGGAGTGGCCGAGCGGTTCTAGGAGCTACAGTCTGGAACCGCGCGACCGCTACGGCCACACGTTCGAATCCTGCCTCGGGCATGGATGTGTGTGATGTCCTTAGGTTAGTTAGGTTTAAGTAGTTCTAAGTTCTAGGGGACTGATGACCACTGCATTTAAGTCCCATAGTGCTCACAGCCATTTGAACCATTTGATTATTTTGTGTTTATTTTCATCTAAAATCTTCCACAAAGTCAAGTTTTCGTCCATTTTGTCCCATGTGCGGAATTTATTTGTCGTCTTCTTGTCGCTTAATTGGATGGTTCAAATGGCTCTGAGCACTATGGGACTTAACTTCTGAGGACATCAGTCCCCTAGAACTTAGAACTACTTAAACCTAACTAACCTAAGGACATCACACACATCCATGCCCGAGGCAGGATTCGAACCTGCGATCGTAGCGGTCGCGCTGCTCCAAACTGTAGTGTCCAGAACCGCTCGGCCACTCCGTCCGCCTTTAATAGGATGGTCTGTTTCGTACTCATCGATCACAACAGCTGATCTGCCTCAGTTACTTTAACTGAATGCATCTTTATGTTCATTGCATCTGAACAAAAATGTTCTTCCCGCGTGTCCAATACACTTTGAATTGCGGGATGGGCAGTGTACTTTATAAATTGCTGACCTTTCTATCTTTACATGTTTTTGTTGACATGATTCTCGCTAGATCTTACTACTCATAGAACATTATTTGTCTAAAACATTATTTTGAGACGGTGAGGTTTAAAAGTTTTTGCGACCTTTCTCGAGAATGTTTCGTATTGCGTTGTAGTGACCTAATATAATTTTTCCTCATTAAGGTTACTGTTTCTTAACTTCCTTTTCTTTATTCTTCTGGCTCATTGGTCCATTGACTGGCCTGTGTACTGAGGTAAGAAAAGTAACCTCATTATAAGCCTGTAGATGGCATTAGTGTACCGGGAATTAGAGTATTCGTTCTTATCAGTTTCCTTTAGACGGTAGAAGCATACTTATCCTGCACTGCCTCTTAATGTTCAACTCAAGGAAACGTAATTTGTTATGCATTTCGCACTCCGTAGAAAACTCAGGTTCCCTCTGGCACTCGCCAACCACATTTATTATTTCTCCTATATCTTCCTCAGAACCTTAGTCAACTTGAAACACCTGAAGACCATAGCGAAACAGGAGGACACGGCCTGATGTGGTGTGCGGTGTCAAATGGGACGACTATTGACAGCAGTCGACGATTTTAATGAAAGACGAGGGCTCACGTTCGACGTGCTATTTTCTATTTTAATTTATGAAAGCCGCAAATGTGTTGATAAGCTTTTCAGCGGTTAACTTCGTGAGCTAAGTTTGAAAATATGGAGGTATCATTGTCTCTCCAAAGGCGTTATTGAGTCGTGTGTAGGACTAAAAACGGTTGAATGCTAACTTTTAAAAATGGCTCTGAGCACTATGGGACTCAACTTCTGAGGTCATTAGTCCCCTAGAACTTAGAACTAGTTAAACCTAACTAACCTAAGGACATCACAAACATCCATGCCCGAGGCAGAATTCGAACCTGCGACCGTAGCGGTCTCGCGGTTCCAGACTGCAGCGCCTAGAACCGCACGGCTACTTCGGCCGGCTGCTAACTTTTATAGCTGAACGTAATTCATACGGAAAAATGAGCAGTTGATTTTGGTGCCACATATAGCAGACATATTGATAAAGTGGAGCTACTTAATGAAACAGCTACTATCAAGTTCCGTTGAGACGGCTTCCCATTACGAAGGTTTTTTCAAACTAATGGTCAAAAAAAGCTTTTACGATCATCGATACAGCTATGAGAATATTTACGATAATCCCAGTGATTGCAGAACCTATTGTGAACACAATTTCGACAAATTGAAGAACATAAAATACTAGTTAAGGTCGAGTGTGAGTGAAATCAGAGTGTCCATTTAGATTTCTTAAGGACAGAATACGACGCAGCTGAGTAGCTGGACGTAAATGACGTAGTCAATGAGTAGGCTTCGCTAATAGCAGCCGTGCGATCTGAAGCGCCTTACCACGGTTCACGCGGCCCCTCCCCCCCCCCCCCCCAATCGAAGCGAAGGTTCGAGTCCTCCCTCAGGCATGAATGTATGTCTTGTCCTTAGTGTAAGCTAGTTTAAGTTAGATTTAGTAGTGTGTAAGCCCAGGGACCGATGACCTCAGCAGTTTAGTCCCACAATAACTTATCACAAATTTCCAGTTTCCGCTCAGAGCAAGGAAATGCAAAGCAAAATCATAATAAAAACACACTTTCAGGAAAGTGATACATTGTTATATTTCTAATTACTAATGTACAGGGTGTTTCGCAATTCATGATCAAAAAAATATTCAAATGTGTGTGAATTCCTAAGGGACCAAACTGCTGAGGTCATCGGTCCCTAGACTTACACACTACTAAAACTAACCTATACTAACAAGGGAATCTCCCCATCGCACTCCCCTCAGATTTAGTTATAAGTTGGCACAGTGGATAGGCCTTGAAAAACTGAACACAGATCAATCGAGAAAACAGGAAGAAGTTGTGTGGAACTATGAAAAAAATAAGCCAAATATACAAACTGAGTAGTCCATGAGCAAGATATGCAACATCAAGGTTCGTGGTAGCTCAGGAACGCCGTGGTCCCCTGGTTAGCGTGAGCAGCTGCGGAATGAAAGGTCGTTGGTTCAAGTCTTCCCTCGAGTGAAAAGTTTACTTTCTTTATTTTCGCAAAGTTATGATCTGTCCGTTCGTTCATTGACATCTCTGTTCACTGTAATACGTTTAGTGTCTGTGTTTTGCGACCGCACCGCAAAACCGTGCGATTAGTAGACGAAAGGACGTGACTCTCCAATGGGAACCGAAAACATTTGATCACAAGGTCATAGGTCAACCGATTCCTCCACAGGAAAACACGTCTGATATATTCTATACGACACTGGTGACGGCATGTGCGTCACATTACAGGAATATGTTGTCGACCCACCTAACTTGTACACTTGGCGAATGGGTAAAAAGAGTCTTCTACCTTGCCCGATTTATGTTTTCTTGTGGATGTGATAACCACCCCCAAAAAAGTGATGAAAACATAAGAGTTTTTCACATATACTACAACAACGGCCGTACAGATAATAATTGACTGGAAATAAAACAAATTAAGCTTTTCACTCGAGAGAAGACTTGAACCAAGGACCTCTCATTCCGCAGCTGCTCACGCTAACCACAGGACCACAGCACTCCTCAGCTCAGAGTCTTCTTGATCTTGCACACGGACTACTCAGTTTGTATATTCTGCTTATTTTTTTCATAGATCCACACAACTTCTTCCTGTTTTCTCGATTGATCTGTGTTCAGTTTTTCAAGGCCTATCCACTGTGCTAACTTATAACTAAATCTAAGGGGGGTGCGATGGGAGGTTCCCTTGTAAGAACAACACACACACACACGCCCGAGGGAGGACTGTAACCTCCGGCGGGAGGGGCCGCGCAATCCGTGACATGGCGCCTTCAACTACGCGGCCATTACGCGCTGCCACAATTCATGTTACACTCTTCTAGAGGTTGTAGAGGGGACTTAGATCAAGTTTTACATAGGAACTCATATCGAGAAACGTCATCCAATGACGCTACAGAGCAACAATTTTACAAGCGCCGGCGCCTGTAGATGTATGTATATACAGGGTGATTCCGTGATGGTGTTACATACTATGAAAGATGATGGAGAAGGGTAAATATATCAATTTGAGGCAAGTGTGCCTGTGCCGGAAAAGAACCATTGAAAGTTTCAAGCGAAAACCGTTCTTATACCTCTGATAGTGGAATAGTTGTACTGATACTGTTGTTGCAACTTTCATATGTGGTGGTATAGGTGGTGGTATAGACCAGTATAAGAAAAAATAGTAAATATTGGCCTAAAATACAAAGCTGAGGAACTCAGAGCACTTGTTCATCTTCGCTAGTGTGAAACATGTCTGCTCATAACTCTTAAGCTATGCATTTTATAGTCCATGTTTACTAGAGATATTTTCTTGTTTTGGTACATACTATCACCTGTGGAAGTTTCGTATCCTACACATTACCAATAACAGTACCGGTACATGTATTCCACTGTCTGAGGTATTAGAATGGTTTTTGCTTGTAACTTTTGACTCGTTCGTTTCCAGTACACGGACCCTTACCTCAAACTGATATATTCATTCTTCTCTATCATCCATGAAAGTGTGTAACATCATCACGGAATCATTCTGTATTAACACACACTTACAGGCCCCGGCGCCTACAGCTTTGGCGCTCTGTGGCGTCGTTGTATGACGTTCCCGGATATGGGTTCCTGTGTGAAATTTGATCTACTAAGTCTCCTCTCAACCTCTAGATGTGTGTGACATGAATTGTGAAACATTCTGTATACACTACTAACAATTTATGAGCAAATAAAAACTGTTCGTCATCATACTTCATACTATTACCAAGGTATAGTAGCTTCTATGAACTATAATATATAGAATTTTTACTTTCAATTTTTTCAGAATATCTGTACAATTTTAAATTTATTTACTGCAATAATACATTTTATTTGTTGTGTACAAAACATCTTGTCAGTGTACTTCATTCTGCAATATTTTCCTGTAAAGTCTGATTTTTATTAAATCTTCTAACAAAATTATAGCCTTACAGGACGAGAGGAGGGGCGCCATTATGACATTTCTGCCAGGGGTGCAGGTTAACCTCAGTATGCTCTGCAAAACATTTAAACAAAACATTAAATACATAAATTTTATTTTTTTCGAGTTTATAATTAATTTTTTAACACTGCCTGCGACGTGTGTCCGAACCTATTTCGCGTTGGCCGGTTTCAGTACAGTGAGACGCGGAATGAAAGAGTGGACTATGGCGCCGCCCAGACCACACCCTCGGCACACCTTATTGATCCTTTCGCCGCCTAACATCTGTGATTACCCTTTGGGATTCGAAGATGTATTTTGGCCACTAGCAGCTCACATCTGTGCAAACTGACGTTAGTTACTATACATTAAAAGAGAGGAGGTGAAAATAAATTCGTACAATTTTCATTCAAATACTTTGTTCTTACTTCATGCACTGTTCATGCCTGTGCTGCGATCTATTGTTGGCGCTTGCGCAGTCACCACACCCTACTAGCTCATTAGATATTTTAGGAAAATCATCATACTTTTTCGTCCCATATTGTGGTCAGCTCTCAAGATTTCCAATTAATGCTCTTGTTTTTCAACAACAGTTTCACTCGCATACTCTATGGATGGCTTTTCATTTCCGCATATGGTGTTACATTGACGTTTCTAACATACAATGAAGCAATGTTACATCGCTTCTTCTTCCCACTTTTAGCTATATAACAAAATGAACTACAACCCATTCGAAATCGAGATGCAGAATCTCGAAATCTGTCACGTTTGCAAATGTCCTTGCAGTGACCGTCGAAATATAATTAATTGTCTCCTGAAATATCACAAACGTTGTTATGTCGAAGAAAATCTTGACATTGTGACTACCACTCACGTCAGTCTGGGTATTCTGAATGATACTATGAACCTATGCAACTTTTCGTAATCTGATAGAAAATGAGGGTCATATATACTATTTTCTGATCTGTTTTCCTTTCTTTTTCGCTTAACGCCATCAAACTGTTCTTAAATTTATGGAAGGCCAAATTTCAGTGCGTTTTGTTGCCTGTCCTTCGCCACAGTGTTGAGAGCGTTCTGCCTATTTGCTGTGACGAGTGACAGAATTCGAAGAATCACCTTGTCATTACATCCTTTGTATTAAACTAGTAGGTGCCGTTTGGACTTTTTCATTAAATCTTCTAACAAAATTTTATAATTTGCTATATTTGTGAAAAGAGTTGTTATTAAGCTTTTACGAGAACAGTTCATCGGATAATAAGTCAAAGTTAAGATTTTTGTTGTCAACCTTGCTGAATAATAGCGTACAATGTAGTAGCATGTTATACGGTTGCGTGGGTTCATACAATAGAATTTGTGGTGCCTTATTTACTTCCAGGGTAGCGGCTAGGTTTGACTGCTCCTGGACTGAATTCCCCAGTTCCTCATATTGTTGCATTAGTTCAATAGCTACATTACGAATTTGTCCGGTGGTAGACAGAAGATTGACCTCAATTTGAGCGAGCCACACACGCTGGCGTGCAAGGGTTTCACGGTGTTGGCCAGTAAAAGAATAGACTTGTGGAAGAGTTTTATCCCAACGTCCAGCGTCAGCTTGCTCGGAGGTGCCGGATATTATTTTCATGACAGCACTGCCCTCGTTGAAGCAATCTGGCTTGGTGCGTTGCAGCGGTACGCCGTCCGAAATGCTTCACAGTTGTCCCTGGGTGGTAACAAGCACCTGTTTAATGTGCCTTAAATGAAGCGTTCCGGCTTAGCCCTTCCCTGGGTGGTAACAAGCACCTGTTTAATGTGCCTTAAATGAAGCGTTTCGGCTTAGCCCTAGCTTCGCAAAATTGTTTCGCATGCCGTTCATCGATTGTTAATTTTTTGTAGTGCTACTTCTTCTTCTAAAACGGCCAAGTCCAAGTCAGCCACTATATTGACCTAGTGAGCGGTGTATAGCTTATTATCCAACGGCTCAAACATTAAACCTGATGACGATGGGTGGTTTTGGAACGGTGGAGCATTTTCAACACCGGTAAGTAGAGCATACATAATACAGCACCTGTCGGTAAGAATCTACAGCAGCTAATTTAGAGCGCGACCGTGCTGAAGCGTCTCGGTGAATGTAGCTATCACTTGTTTTTGAGGATTTAATTACAGCACCGTCTAATACTAGTCAGGATGCATACAATAGTACACACCGTGTTACGTTAGTTCTATTACTATTTCAGTTAATGAGCTTATAACGCAGAAGATTTATTTCACGTAAGACAACTGGCAACAGGAAGAACGTTGGTATGTCGTTGAACGAATTGGTGAAGTATGCTGTGTGGACCGTGTCATCGTGAAACGCTGAACTTGGACAACAGCCAATAGAATGGGCCACGTTCATGTGTTAACGATAATACTTCCCGTCAACCCAGAAGTGGAAAAGAGGAGGGAATTATATGGCATTGTGCGGATCTGAATGCTTACCAATCACATGATTTGGTGTTCGTCTGTAAGCAGGTGTAAGCTGCATATGAAATTTAGCTAACATATTGAAGTTTTCTTTAGACTTTGTTAGAGGTCTCTATCTGTCACCAATCTCGAGAAAACTGATCTGACTTAGCGCACTCTGCGATCGCTCCACGCCAGCGATAAAGCCAGAGTGAAATATCAACAACATTTCTCATATTTCATAAAAGGTTTGAGACATCGAAATGAAATTTTGGCAAATGATAGTACAAGAAGAGGATGCATTTTGCCGTATAGTTATTATGCAAAACTTCATTATCTACCATGTTATCCAACTAACTACAGTCTTTTTTGATGAAGGAATGTAATTTTTAAGGGCTATTGATAGCTTGTGTTACGAGAAATGCTATTAGTTTTGGAATAACGTAAATGAGGTCACTGCATATTTTATTTTTCTTAAAATGCTGACTGTACTTTACCTCAGTTCCTCACCTGATGCCGGCCGCTGTGGCCGAGCGGGTCAAGGCTCTTCAGTCCGGAACCGCGCTGCTGCTACGGTCGCAGATTCGAATCCTGCCTCGGGCATGGATGTGTGTGGTGTCCTTAGGTTAGTTAGGTTTAAGTAGTTCCAAGTTCTAGGGGACTGATGACCTCAGATGTTAAGTTCCATAGTGCTTGGCGCCATATGTTTTGAACCTCACCTGATAAACTTAATAAAGCACTGTTTCCGAATTCTCTCGCAACTGCGTCTGCACAATGTGTTAGTGAGGTGAGACTATAAAATCCGCTGAGTTTTGGCAAAAGAAGTAATTTTTAACATGGCAACAAGAGAAACGTCTAGTTTTTACTCGAAATTGCCCACTTACGAATCTTCTCTGAAAGTTACAAAATAACAAACTATGCGAAAATAAAGCACTGGATTTTCGGCAGAATTCTTTTAAAATACTAACCAAAGAAGAGATGACAATTGTTTCTGAATGGTCCCCATGCAAGTGTGGCTGTGGAGGGCCCCTGCTTAATATTTACCTAAAATGTGATTGTAGGTTTCAGGCAGTTTAGAATGGCATTTCCCCTACAACGCACTGAGTGACCCCCGCCACTGCCGGTCTCCCATGCTTCCCCTGCCGACTGCGCATCTAGTGGCCACGGCTTTTTGCGTGCACTGTAGTATGGGAACCCATTATTAGATGTGTTCTAGTCCTGAGGAGCCACAAATTCAATTTTATGTACTCTTAGAAGTAGAATTATAGCAACAAAGCCAAATTATTTTCTCTGATCAAAGTTGTTAGTGTAAAGTGTTTGCTGTGTACATAGCATACTTGGTAGGGTACTAAGAAGTTAAACAGCGATGTTATTAATAGGATCACTGATCATAGTCTTCCCTTGTCGCAGTTGACTACTGCCATTTCTCATGGAAATAACCTACGCTAACTTCCGCTCAATTAGAATTGTTGCCGTAACCCAAATCAAAGGGCAATATGGCAATTCGCATTAGAGTACGCGTATTCCATCTCAAATGCGCTTCCACAAGGGAAAATAGTAAATCACTGAATCAGTCACAGCAGTGGAAATGACGCTGACTTTAGAGGGAAGCTTTCCCGTAACAATGTTATTAATAAATGAACCAATAAGAATTGCCAGACTTTACGTACTTTCATCAAGACATGTTCGCTCATACTAATTACATCTAGCTGCAATAAGACAATTCCCTTATTTAATTATCGGCGTACACATGGCACAAAATGTACTTAAGTCTATGGTCAAGCTCATAGGGAAGGAAAAACTGTCACTCTTTATATAACAAAATAATAAAATCTAATATACGCAAAAACTGTGCTAAACACAATAATCATTATTAGTAGCTAGAGCAGCGTGGACAGAGTCAACTATTCCATTATCAATTCTGATGCAATCTCCAATATCTTTTATTTCTCAGTCTCTCGAACTTGTGAAGGTACTTTGAAAATTCTACCTCCTGTGAGGGTACTGATTGACGTCTTTTAATCTCGTGTTATCATTGCTCGTTGAGTCTTGTTATTAAAGAAAAACCGTTTCCTTTCATCTGTTTAAACTATTACTGGCTCTCTCGTATGCTTGCTTCTGGAACTTTCTATCGTCGTCAATGGTACTTAGAGTGCCACTATTTCAAATGTGAACCCTCATTTGTTTTGACACCTCAGTCACTTGTGTTCAACTTACCTGCGACTATAATACACGGCTGTGCTGGATGGACGACTCTCGCAGGTACCATCGATAGTCCTTCGGTGACGAACTTAAGTGTGTAGATGCGTCCAGCAATGGGATCTCAGCAATAAAGGTGATATACGCAGTGTGGCTTCTTAAAGTAGCATTAGACTGGCTTGGTGCGAAATATGTAAGTTGTATCTGTCTTTAGGTGAATAAATTAAAATAACTTGCTTCATGAATATGTAGTTCGTAATTCGTGTTCAAGTGCAGAGTGTGTCATGGTATTACCAATAACATGAGAATCAGTTTTTCACTATTGGGTTTACGTGTAGTGCTGCAACATATGATTCATCCTCGGGGTTTGCAGTGTCTTCCAGTGTCATATTGTACGATGTAATAGGGCAGAATGTACAAACGTAGAGTAGGATACATTGCTAATTATCAAAAATTTGTAACAGCTTTAGTACTGTGTTTCATCGCTAAAAGGTCGACTATGTCTCCAAATTCGATATTCCAGTGTGTCGTACTAGTGTTCTTTTGTTCAAAAGGTCGATTTAACCCGACGAGATTGTCCAGTAGGGACTGAGTAATTCCGTCCGTAGGGGGCAGGTTCGCTATGGGCTCAAACCTTGTAAAACTTCTTTAGTCGTGGTTTCTGCTAGTAAATACAGTTCAGTAAGGCGTGTAGCAGTAAGCATATTAAGAAGGAATGTTGCATCACTTGCGTATTAAATAGTGTACAATGACTTATATTATCAAAGTTCTTAAAGTCGATTGTAATGGGTGGCTAGTGCGCTCTATAGCATCTGGCTTGTGGAGCAGTTTGTTGCCTATCGGCACCTGGTATGTGCCATCGTTGCGGGGTCGAATTGCGCACCCGCCCATGCGGCTTGTCGCGGTGCGTCGCTTCAACTCCTCAGATAGTAGTCACGATGAATATTCACGGCAATATTCCATTTTATTAGGCTGCATCAACACCTATATTGATTCGCAGTACACGCAGAAGGTATACGTGGAATTCCTGTTTGTGCAATTTCAGAAAGATACAATCAATATTTAGTAATTTCTAAGTCGAAAATCGATAGTCTCAGTGGCTTCGTAGACTGAATACACAAAATTGGTTCCGGAAGTTCAAAGTTTTAGTATGGAACTAATCAATACTCACACTGTTTCGTCTTGGTTTGATTTCGAAATCAGAGATGTTAGTCTGGAATAAGTACTGGTTGGACTGTAGCTCGAATAAGATTTTATCATAACCGTAATTTTACTTACAATGCTGTTAAGGTCAACTGTTTCATTCATGGTTCGGACGCTGGCTTATCTTTCTCTTAACGGGTGAATCACGAAGATGCACATAGTAGCAGGGTCCTTCCCAATATATGGACCTCTATTAATCACCCACGTCAAGATGATAGGTAATAAAAACCAAGCCAAACGTTGGGGTGGCAATTAGGGTGGAAAAGTTATATTGAGGCAACAACTAAATTGACCATAATATTAGTTCCTGGGATTAAATCGCGAAATCATATTACTTGTGGAAACCAATAACATCTTTTCAAAGAGGCTTACAAGAAAGTACTGAACGTGTCCAGAAATGAGCCATGAATAGTTTGTTCGGTATACGACTATGGAACAAGCTATTAATTTGATGCCTATGTGTTGAACGTAACTAAAATGGTTCAAATGGCTCTGAGCACTATGGGACTTAACTTCTGTGGTCATCAGTCCCCTAGAACTTAGAACTACTTAAACCTAACTAACCTAAGGACATCATACACATCCATGCCCGAGGCAGGATTCGAACCTGCGACCACAGCAGTCCCGCGGTTCCGGACTGTAGCGCCTAGAAGCGCACGGCCACCCCGGCCGGCTAGTTTTCTTCATGATTGTTTGTTCTATTTGTTCGGGGCGGTTGTCCTATAACGCTTGTTCAAGTTCATCGCCGTTCCATTAACTCAGTTTTTTTTTTATTATTATTATTACAGAGGGCGCCTAACCCAACATTCAGCTAAGCAGACGGACGGGGAAAGGGAGAACCCGCGCAATAGAAATTCTCGCTCGGTGTGACATACCTGTGTGGCGTCCCTTACGAAATTTATTGGTATTCTCAACATATAACTAGGTTACTGTGTCCTAGTGGGATATCATTATGACGTTCTCTAGGTAATCCATGGGTGAATAGCGCGGACACATATTCTCGTAAAATTCCTTATCGTATTTTACTACATCTCTAGGACTGGCAGAAGTAAACGTACCTTGGTTGAGTCCCCAATTCAAAAACAGGTTCCTATTATTGCAAAGACATGAATTACTGAGTGTGAAAAAATTGATCAAAATTGATTCCTTGCAAAACAACTCGTTAAAAGGGTGTAAAGTGGTTGACAATTATGTCACCCTCTTCAGAATCGGTTTTCTAAATAATTTGAACAAGTGTAGTTACCTTACCTAGCAGTAGCTGTTTCAGCGACTGTACATCAATTTAATTGTAAGTCCTCCTAACTGACGCTGCCATTTAGATGTTGCTGTCTGCATATCCGATTAATGAAATATACCAATTCAGCAACGTAATCCTATTTTGTCGACGTTCTACTGTGTCCAGTAGGTCGTTGCTTGCCTGGGTAGTCCATTAACTGGGAATGAATACTTAACTGTGCAGTGGAATAGTGTCAAGCTTGTTATATGTCAGTGGAACCAGTGTGGAAGCTCAGCATCCTATCTTCCTGGATGAGTCTTATTCAACCAGTTCATTATAATAACTTCGGTGGGTTTCACTGAGAATTACATGAAATTTAAAATCGGAACACTTCCTACCAGAAAATAATTAATATCCTCTGCGCGTACACAGTCACTTAGGTAACGCTCATATAGGACCTAAGTGTTATTGTGAAATAAATTACTGGTAAGCATGTGGAAGGCACTCCGTAACACTTGAGCAACTAATCTGTTTTGATTATATTCATCAACTCTATCTAATATTTGTCTGTAACAAAATTGTATTGTGTTCAATTCAAAGTTATTTAAACTAAACGGTGAAAACGCAGTAAAACTTGTAAAAACCTATCTTCCTCAGTACGGAGCTTTGCTGCATACAGTCTAGGTCATTCATAGTTTAACAGTTGCTATCCGTTTGACTGGACAGTTAATGTTCCCAAGGGCCTAATAGTACCTTCACAGTTTTGTCTCGACTACATGGTACAAATTGCCACAACTGTAACAAATTTTACTGTTCAATAGTTCATCACTTTACTCTTTTTCTCCTTTAAATCTGCACCGTCCATTTTCCACTGCTCTAGTTACTAATCCTTAAAGCTACAACTTACTCTACAGGATAGCGCACTTACATGTGATAAAGTGGCGCAAGCGTCTTTTTCTATCGTTTTAGGGGCAGAATGCTTCTCTATTGCAGTTAAAACTGTCTGTCTCACACATGATTGTACACACAATTCAAATGACAATGCAGACTGGTACTCCAGACTTCCTCATACCTGTACATAAATTATTCCCTTCCTCATAACTGTACATAAATTATTCCTCACATTTTTATACTCTAATTAATCTGACAATGTATTTTCTTCTCTGTTTACAGAACAAACCTCGTCCCTAGACGTTCTGGCATAGGGGTGCCTATTTCTTAATGCGTTCGAAATGGTTCAAATGGCTCTGAGCACTATGGGACTTAACATCTGAGGTCATCAGTCCCCTTGAACTTAGAACTACTTCAACCTAACTAACCTAAGGACATCACACACATCCATGCCCGAGGCAGGACTCGAACCTACGACCATAGCAGTCACGCGGTTCCGGACTGAAGCGCCTAGGATCGCTCGGCCACCGTGGCCGATTCTTAATGCGTAATGAGGAGACACAGGCAGTGGTTTTTCCTTCATTTTATTTACTTTTATTGCAGTAACACCTTTCCTTGGAGCAGTTCTAGGTGGTACCGCTGGCGGTGGCACAGGCTCTTGGTACGGCTTAAGCCCGACAAAATGAACTATCACAGTAGGATCAGACAATTGAATCTCCTCGTTTACGGGGGATGTCACCCGTAAAACAGGGTAGGGGTCCTCATACTGACGAGTGAACTGTTCAGTTCTTCCTTTTCTTACTACTAGATTTCAGAACAGCACAGGATCATCGGGTTTACTCTGCGGAAGTGTAGCACCATTGTTACTTCATTGGAACTTTGTTTGAGTAGATTTGCATTTTTCTGCTTAACCTATTTGCGGATTGACTTAAGACTGCAGATCAATCTTTTACTTCACTCATATTTACTCTAGCTGGGAGTTTATCGAGTTCAGACTGGAAGTTCATGGGCCTTCCGTAGATTCGCAGGATGTATACCCAGCTGATTCGTGCATAACTTCCTGCAATAGTCTGACAGATGGGGCACTGCTGAGGCAGTGTGTCATTTGCTTATTGTCCACTGATACGTTGTGGAGCTAGTCTGTATCTGCATCTCGCGTGCAGTTCATCTGAAGCTTCTCTCCTGGTTGGAAACCACCCTGCGTTTTTGAATGTGTTAAAGTGTGTTTTTACTTGAATTGTGGTGAAAGGCAGTATGAATTCCAAAGATCCTTGTATGTACCGTTATTCATAATTATTTTCATACATATTATTTATTATTTTTGTCAGTAATCATTATATTTGTTATAGTTTTGGGCATTTCCTTACAAATGTGTTAATACAGTGTGACAGAAAAATTATTCCTCTGCCGGAAATTTAAAAAAGTAGCCGCTGTGTAATGCAATTTGATTTTCTACTATTCTTTTATGTTAATAGGTTACCACTTACAAAAAATCTCATTTACGAAATGAATTCTGAAAGCATTTTTTTTTTTTAGCCTAGGTCCTTCAAAAGTCAAAATTATGATAAGAAAGCGCCTCTATGACCTTATGAAGAGATGTTCTGAAACAGAGTTTCTAAAAAGTTTGGACTTCATGGAAAATCAGTTCCTGCCTTCCCTGATTAAAAAAAGAATGATTTTAAACGTAAACTTTCTTCATCAAAGTCGCATTTAAAGAAATGGTGGTGTGGTTTACAGAAAGTTGATAGCACTTTCTCAAAAAATAAGTACAATTAGCTGCAAGGTACCATTAAAATCCCATGTTGCAAAACTTGAGATGCTAGGCCATCAAAATCGTTCATAGACTTGAGCGAACGCAGTAAAAGGCGTAAGACACAGGGACTGCGAAACAGATTTAGAAGCGCAGAATTAACGTATGCAAGTCAAATGAAGCTCTGAGAATCTGGAAGTGGTGAGGTTTTCAAAGTAATTGAAGGCTGTACTTCATCTGCTACACGAGGAGCTAAATACAGACAAGCCCTATATCGGAGTCATAGTGTAAGTAGGCTGTTTAGGTTTTTATATTGGTAACGCCAGGTAGCGCTCTGTATGATAATCACTGGCTGTGCTGTGTGCAGTCTGTGGCTGGTTAGCATTGTTGTAATATTCGCTATTGTAGTGTTGGGCAGTTGGATTTGAACAGCGCGTAGCGTTGCGCAGTTGGAGGTGAGCCGCCAGCAGTGGTGGATGTGGGGAGAGAGATGGCGGAGTTTTGAGAGCAGATGATCTGGACGTGTGTCCATCAGAGACAGTAAATTTGTCATGAACTGATATAATTATATATTATGACTTTTGAACACTAATAATGTAAACACATTGTTTGTTCTTTATCAAAATCTTTCATTTGATAACTATGTCTACCAGTAGTTAGTGCCTTCAGTAGTTAGAATCTTTTATTTAGCTGACAGTATTGGCCTCGCTGTATTGCAGTAGTTCGAGTAACGAAGATTTTTGTGAGGTAAGTGATTCATGAAAGGTATACGTTATTGTTAGTTAGGGCCATTCTTTTGTAGGGATTATTAAAAGTCAGATTGCGTTACGCTAAAAATATTGTGTGTCAGTTTAAGCACAGTCATTTATAATTTTTCTAAGGGGACGTTTCATATGTCGACCCTTAGCGGAGGATACCTCACTGGAATCTGATTTGTTCGTGTAGTTTGTGTAATTAGTGTGGCTATTGTTTATTGCTAGCGCGTAATCATAGAGACAATTTCCTTTGTAGTTGTCGTTTTTCATTGTCGTACAGTAAAACAGTTGTGGCATGCATGTAGATTTGCACCAAGTATTTTGCAGCTGCGCTTGCGATTAACTAGATATTTTCAGTGCTATGTTAATGTGTTTTCTTATTTTTGCTCTTCAAATTGTGCTTTTCTGTATTATCATGTGAAATATTGTGACAATTATGGCGTGTGAAAAACGTAATACTAGGCTCCAAAGTAAACTGAGAAATGACAGTGAAGACGAAAGCAGTGTGTTAGCGCCACCGTGTAATGAATTAACTAATGTTCAACACAGTAATTTGGTAATTGTGAATAGGGAAATGGAGCGGGCGGCAAACAATGGTGTAGACAGTGAAACAATTAGTGAACAGGGAAGCATTATCGATCGATCGGTCGGCAAGAGCTCGCCTCAGGAATCCGGAATGACAGGACACAATCTTGCAAATACTGCAGATTCAGGTTTTGGGTCCTCACCGTTTTCTCAAATGAGTCAAGATACATTTTCTGCTTGTGAAAATGTGAATGTTGCCAGTGAAAATGCACTGCCAAAAACCATAGAGAAACAGATTCCAGACACTAACACATTATATTGCAATTAATGCAACAAATGAAACAAAATCAAAGACAAACACAGCAAAAGTTAGACACAATGGAACAAAATCTTCAAAAGTTAGATACAATGGAACAACACCAGAGACAAACACAGCAACAGCTTCAAAAGTTAGACTCAATGGAACAAACGCGTGAACAAACACAGACTAGAATGTGTGGCTATTTAGAGAATGAACCAGCTCTAAGAATGCGATCGGTCATTCACGACTGTCACAGTGAAGGAGAATTTTATCATGCCTTCCTCTCAGCATATTGGTCTCAAGCTACACAAGACCGAGTAAAACATAGCATCATAATGATGAAACATTTCGAACAATCTGAATTTTCCAGTCTTGTGAAATATTTTGAAAACATGTTGCACCTGTAAAACCCATACAGCCCCTAAGAACTTATCCGCATTTGCTTAATCAAATTGCCTGAACATTTACGACACATTATTTTGGCAGGACGTTGCAGAGACGACATTGAAGCTTTACAGGGACTCTTACAAGAATTGGAAATTGACACTGACAATCGCGGTCCGCGAAAACAGGAACACAACAATTACATGTCACATTCATCACAATTCCACGATGACAGAAATAATAAATGGACACGACAATGCTATTCTTACAACGTAAATCGTGACCAAAACAGACACAACCCAAATGACAACCGTTGGCAGAGTAGTAATAATTACAGGGAAAGATCACCTCTCCGCAGGAATGACTATGACAGAGACAATCAGAGAAACCGACAATATGGAAACCAAAATAATTATTATCAAGGGAGACAGAATACCTTCAGACGCAACGGTCCACCGCGCAGTTACGATTCCGGAAGAAATTCTCCACCACATGACCGACAAAAAAGAAACTATGTAAACTACCGACAAAACGACAGACCTGAATTTCATCAGAACTGGCGGGATTCAAACAGGGCAAGGCCCTCTCGACAAGGTGAATTTGTAGAAGTTAGATCTCCAAATCCCAATAACGACGCGTGCCAACAAACAGACTGACAACGACTCGCACTGCAGGCAGCCACGTGCGCCAGCTGGCTCAGAGAAAAATAACATAGACGCTAACCTTGAGAAAAATTCCAGTATTCTTTACCGACGTGTATTGCATGATAATTGCGTTCAAGTTGAAACTCTGAGTACTATGAAGAGTAAAGGATTGCACCACATTTCACATGTAAAACCGTTTATTGAGATATAATCTGCTTTTTAACTTAGTTTTTGTTATAAAATTTTTCACTTCACGTTACTAGTACTCTGTCACACTTAGAAACTTTTAGCATGCCACTATGTTTTAAAGTTAACTATCCAGTCAAGAACCTAGGGAACTTATTTAGACAGTAATTACGAATGCATTGTTATAGTGAACAGACGACACAATGTTGTTATTTGTACATTCTTGCTTGTTCGTTGCACGATTACGTAACGACTACAAGGCTTACATACTTGGAACATATGCTTCTAATGAGATTTTACTGCAACATTTTGGTTTACTTGAAAATACATTATGGATTTAAAGTGCTTTCTGAGAGATACCACATGACACAGTGGTTAGTTTATTTGACAGCTACACGACTATATCATGATGCTACTAATGTGTGACACAATTTACATTGTTGCTTTTGCGGTGTATCTGTTTTATATCTGCACAGTTTTTCTGAATTCTTCTGGAAAGGAAAACATGTTTTAGTAATAACTTTTGTGGTATAGCTACAATGAGACAGCCTTTTCTGTAGCACAACAATACGTTACCGTATAGTACTTTCTTGATCACGGTACTGTATGTAATAACTACGATATCTATACGCATAGCATTTCGCTTTTGTTCATTATGAGGTAAGTACATGGATTTCCACAGAACTTTGCTTATGGACGACGATAATTAAGACACTTGGCACATTTTTTACCCTTAAGTAATGACAGAGATTATGTTACAACAAGACGCACAATTTAGTGCGGCAGTAGACGTATTTGAGTGATTTTGTACTTTAAACATTTATGTTTAAAGATTTTTGAATTGCAATGATACAAAGGTTTTCCGTGATACATTTCATTCCATTGCTGTAATCTGTAACACCTGAGGGTATAATTACATTAATACATTAATCCTCAGGTGGGTACACGCTTACTTCGTGTACCATGTGTTTAGGAAGCACAAGGAGCCCTAGCTAATATGGTATCTGCTTATATAACTTTACACATCGGTACCATATTTCTCTAACACAGAATTACGCAGCTATCTGATTATTTAACAGAGAAACAAGCTTTTTTTTTTACTATGTCAGTGACACATGTTTACGCAATTACACGGTTGGATAATTTCACACATATGAAATTGTATTTTGTCTGCACTGTGTGAACTGTTCATATTTTTTCGGAACCATTGTGACACTATGAGAGCTTTGAATGTCGTATTTGGTAAGGGAGCATGATTTTTGAGATACATTTGAGGTAGATGACTTTATTCGAGGTCTTGAAATTATTGAAATAATCTGCGACGATTTTGAGATGTGATTGATCTGTTATGATGTTATTATTACGATGACGATGTGTATTATGCTGTTGAGGTATGTTTATGATCAATAAGATGATGCTACCGTATATGAGGAATGTGAACACGTGTTTATATGTATATGAATAATGAGTATTGGTTAGGGACTCTGATTTGTGGAAAAGGATGTTGGAAACCAAGTATTGTACTTTAAGAATTATGAAATGTGTGTACATGCGTGAATGTATCACAATGCCACCGAAAATTTTTTGGACACTGTTATATTTATAGAATTTTGTTTCTACACATTTGAAACGCAAATTCTCGACCTGTGAAATTTTTTTATGAGACTGTCACTGTAGTGCAAACTGCTGTCGTAAATATTTCGATAAGAAAGCTAAGAAACCTTGACATAATGCATTGTGGACGCCGAGTTGTGCCAATCTCCTGAAAAAAGAAAGCCATTAGGTGGAGAAAAAAGAAGGCCATTATCCTCGCAATTGTCATTTCTTTGTAGAAAGCATTGCAAATACGACACGCCCAAACTTGAAAACATATGATTACACTGTGGAGCTCTTAATTTATGATATTTACTAAAATGCCTAATGAAATGATGAGAAACATTTTTACATCTATTGTCTTTCTAGCTGAGAGATTTTTTTACTGCCTTTCGAGACGCCATTTGCCTAGTGAATGACGTTTCACGCATTGCTTTATATATACATTCGCCTATTTTGTTTAATATCTAGTTTCTATCTGCATTGCAGCATTGGTTAGAATAAAATTTAATAGATGTACTAATATAGATATTTTATGCCTACAGATCCAGTAAATAATAATTTAATGATCTACTTCCAAAAAAACGAGGGAGCACAAAAAGACATTTCCCTTCACAGGAATTAAATACATAATTTTTGTCCATGACTGGGTAACTTGTTTCGTAGAATAAGTCAAGGTGATGCATCACTCTAGTGTTAAGATGTGACATAGGCATTAGACATGGCCATCTTTACTGTAATATTTTTCCTGCTTGAGTTTTTCATGTTTAGATATAAGTTATTGTATATTCTGCTGCTGTTTGCCAGGCATAGTGCTACTGAATTTTAATTTGTATTACTCTGTTAAGCCAGTTTTACTACTGATTTATTTTTCTTGTTGCTGCACATTGGCTCATATTAGTCGTAATGTTGCATTTGCTCTGCTAATTTAGATATACTGCTGCTTGCTTTGCCAATTTGCATTTGTTTGGCATTCCTGTTTGTGTTAATTTGTTGTGTGCATTGCTTCATCCCTTAGTATATATATCTGAGCTCAGTAGATTAAAGTTAGCTTAAGAGGGGGTAGACTATGTAAGAAACTAACTATGATGAATAGGGGAAGAAGGCATTCAGAAGTTATATGAAAAAGATTTGGGCAAAAATGAGTATTGTACAATGAGAAATATTTATCTAACAGGGTTAGATAGGATTCTTTTTTTGTTTGCAGGAGCAAATGTTGAAGTAAGAGGAAACATCTATGTAATGAAGTTTTGGGTTGGACTGCAGTACCAAATGTTACACTGAAAACGAACCCTGTCCTTTCCTTTTGTGATATTCCGATATGTGTTTGTGTACCCTTGTGTATTTGTATTTTTCCTGTCTTTATGTATTTAGCTAATAAGATTTATGTTGTAGAAATTTTCTAGTACTAAGCTACTTTCACTATGATGAGGAATACTGTTATCCTCAAATATAATTTGCATTAATAATATGTTATTTTCTTTGTAAAGATGTTTATAGACATTATTCTGTTCTGTTTCAATGCTCATATGTGAAATTAATGTTTCGAAAACTATTCTCATTATTTTATATATTTACTTATGTCATAATTCCTGTAACGCTGATGTATATGTTTATTTCTATTCTTTTGTAAAGCCTGTGTTACTACAAATCTGTACTGCTATGTTCTTTAATGATGTATTTTGTACCTTTGTAATTGTATTCTTGTGTTGTAAATTTATAATTGTATAGACACCAATTCTTCAAATTAAGTTTCATTTCAGTGCACACGTTTCTGTCAGTCATAATATATGAACAGTAAGTGAGAAGTTGGGACTGTTAGTGCTTGTACGTGTGTTAATAATCCAGCAAGAGACTGGTTAACAGCATTGCTGGTTCTAAGGACAATTCCAAAATCTTTGTGAGGGCACAAGTGGTGGTTATAGACTTGCTATATTGTCCGCAAGACTCTTTGATGGTGATTGGTCACCTGCACAGTCGCAACAGATGGCTGCTGGCCATCTCTACAAGGACTGCAGTGGGTCTGCACCTTTGATGACTCACCAATACCATTATTTCTACAAGGACGGCAGTGGGACTGCATCTCTGGTGGCCCACCAATACCATAATCTTTACCAGCACTACAGTGGGTCTGCTCTGTGATGACCTACCTACCACTATTCTTCAAAACTTCGACTGACTCTGCTGTGGGTTTTATCTGTTGTGGCCCATTACCTGTCTGCATGTCAAGAGTCAGCACTGTCTTTCCGTTGGAAGGACAACACTACTTCTTCAAGACTGCATGGAAATCCACTACTTCCGTGTGCATTTTCTTTTACTGCTAAAAAAAACACTGCAATTTTACTGTGATGAATGATCAGGACTGTCTTTATTGACTGTGAGAAAATTTTATCTTTTGACCAACAGTGTATCAATAAGTATGTGCATTTGATTTCTTTGTTATTGTAATTATGAAAAAATTTATAAAATCATTATTGGCCACTGTCCAAACCGATTTGTAAATTTTTTTGTGGGGAGCATGGGGGCTATGTAAGTTGGCTGTTTAGGTTTTTATATTGGTAATGGCACGTAGCGCTCTGTATGATAATCACTGGCTGTGCTGTGTGCAGTATGTGGCTGGTTAGCATTGTTGTAATATTCGCTATTGTAGTGTTGGGCAGTTGGATTTGAACAGCGCGTAGCATTGCACAGTTGGAGGTGAGCCGCCATCAGTGGTGGATGTGGGGAGAGAGATGGGGGAGTTTTGAGAGCAGATGATCTGGACGTGTGTCCATCAGAGACAGTAAATTTGCAAGGCTGGATGTCATGAACTGATATAATTATATATTATGACTTTTGAACACTATTAAGGTAAACACATTGTTTGTTCTTTATCAAACTCTTTCATTTGCTAACTAAATCTATCAGTAGTTAGTGCCTTCAGTAGTTAGAATCTTTTATTTAGCTGACAGTATTGCCCTCGCTGTATTGCAGTAGTTCGATTCTAGTAACGAAAATTTTTGTGAGGTAAGTGATTCATGAAAGGTATAGGTTATTGTTAGTCAGGGTCATTCCTTTGTAGGGATTATTAAAAGTCAGATTGCGTTGCACTAAAAATATTGTGTGTCAGTTTAGTGATGATCAGAATAAGTAAAGAGAGAAATGTCTGAGTACGTTCAGTTTCGCTCAGCTGTTTGAAAATCAAATAATGTAAGGGGTTTACCAGCACAGTAATTCACTAATTTTTCTATGGGGACGTTTCAATAGAAGTTTACAAGAAGAAAAAATGCTTTCGCATATCAAAGCCTTGTCAAACTTCGTGGAAGCCTCACTGGCAAGATGCAATACGAGATAATCCGAACAACTGAAAAGAAGGTCTGTCCCTGTTACAGCATCCTTCAAGAGGCACCCTGTGACTGCCACATGAGATTCAACTACAAGCTTTGATTAATCACAAATGTGAGGGATTAATATTATATTTGGAAGTGAATTTAAATGATCTTCCGAATGATTACTTACCTCTTATCTCTAAACGGGGTTGTGGTGGAGCCGGCCGGTGTGGCCGAGCGGTTCTAGGAGCTTCAGTATGGAACCGCGCAATCGCTATGGTCGCAGTTTCGAATCCTGCCTCGGGCATGGATGTGTGTGATGTCCTTATGTTAGTTAGGTTTAAGTAATTCTAAGTTCTAGGGGACTGATGACCTCAGATGTTAAGTCCCATAGTGCTCAGAGCCATTTGAGCCATTTGGTTGTGGTGAATCACAACAAATTCAGTTTACACAAAAGTTTGAAACCACGCGTTGCTGATTACTATGACAAATGCAAATGTCTGTAATGCAGCAAGAGAGTCATAATCGAGAATGAGATGCTACATTTACAAGGCTACTTCAAAAGACTTCAGCAGCCAAACTGGTAAATACAGAAGCTCTTCAGTTGCTTCTGTCTGTTCTCCATGCCCGAATTTTCGGATTGTTGTTGTAATTTACCTATAACATAAACATCAAGAAGTGGCAAATCAGCTCAAAAGAGTAAAAGAAACTTGCTCAAGATAGGAAAAAATGTCACACAAGATATGTTTAGAAATCTATTGGGATTAACTATAAATGTTCCCGAGCAAGAGTATGGAAATACCAATGATGGAAATACCAGTAGAAGATTTTTTGGAGACCTCGAAACATGAGCAGAAATAATACATGTAATTCTGTAACTCATCTATCGATTCGGGGATATTCTGAAAGCTATTTCCAGTGGACATAAGATACACAAATTTTCTGCGTTAACTGTTTAAACAGCAACACTATATATTGATTTATATCTATGGCATCCTATGTCTCCCATTGTGCACAAGATTTTGGTACATGACCCAACTATCAACGAACATGCCCCCTTACCCACAGGCGGTTTACCAGAAGAAGCAGCTGACGTCCAAAATAAGCAGACAAACAGACAAATGTTTGCCAGGAAATTTTCATAAGAAGAACGCAGTCTGGACATAATAAACAGGCTACTACTGACAACTGATCCATTAATAACAGGTATGAAGAAAACCGGCGAATCTTTGTTAAAACTATCATTACGTTTACTTACATGAATGTGTAGCGTCTGTTGTTTCAAACATGTCCGAAACAACAGACACCACGCATTCATATAATTGATTCACCTAGATGGGCAGTGGATCAACCTTCTTCAGTGTGAATGAACAGATACGTCCGACCACCAGCAAGAATCTGAGAGTAGTGAGCATGAAGGAAATGGGCAAGGACTGTGGATCGGTAGCGCATAGTGGGAATGTGGATCGGCAGTCAGACGCGGCAAGATAGTCCGCGAAGGGACGAGCGCCATTGTGTTACGTGTGGTGCAGTGGTTAACGCACCAGCGTTGTATGCAAGAGCACAGTGGTTCGAATCCTGATCCGGCACATATTTTCACTCGTCACCGCTGATTCTGCGTAAAGTCCCGCTGCAGCTGAGATCAGCAATCCCTTCCCTTTCCTTAGCTTTCTCTCCCCTCGACCTTAATTTTAAATATAATTGCATTCACTGCCCTCGAGCGAAGGATGGATCTGGCAGATCCCTCAAGCTTAAAATTACGATGAAGAGGAGTCTCCAACAAAACCAGACTGCTCCGATACACAAGACTGGGAGGCATCGAGTGAATTATACATATTATTGTCGCTAAGAAATAAAGAATGTAATAAAATGCCAATGACGTAGTTGGAATATATGGAACTCGAGATGCATATTTGACGTCGTGTTTTCATTCATTTCAGTCTCACATACATGGACGAAATTTCACTAAAATAGAAACGACGTAATATTGTTTCAGAATAAATGACGCGATAGTGTACTATGTACGACATACATACGCATTTGAACTGATTATAAGGTACCACACTTAAGTTGTTTTTCCATATATCAATGTATAACATGAACAAAAAAAAACGACATTTTTCACATTTGACTGTTAAACAGTCGTTAAATTTAAAAGTAGTATACTCAGACCGTGAAGCAGAAACTATATATTTATTCGACAATCATAATTACTTTTCAAAGCAGCAGTACACTTTAAACGTATTCCTGAAGGCACTACGTATACCAACGAACATAACACATCACAAATCTGGTATTAAAATAATCATTTACAAAGTGAGAGAAATGCATTTATTCAATTACAGACATACATAGAACGCAACACCACACTCAACAACGACCTGCAACAGTCTATGAGTGGTTACTAATGATCATGTGTCTGTTTCGCATCCTGGGAAGTCATTGTCTGTCGCAGATGCATAACCTTCGACAATATTCTTCAGCATTTCTGCATTGTTGTCTCGAAGGAACTTTAGTAGTGCGAAGATATCTTTCTTCTTCGCATCCGTAATCCCAGGACGAGACGTCTTCGTCACCGCCATGTCCGTCTTCCGCACTGGCAATGTATATCCTCGTTTCTTTATTTGGGAAGGACTGAATGTTCCTGTGTAAGTAAACGAGTCGAAAAATGCGTTTCCGTTGTCATACAAAATGACACATTTCTATCTTCCAGGTAGTGTCTTTCCTTTGGGTTCTGTTATGGGTTAGTATGGTGATAAAGGTGATGCCCAGTCTTTCATAAGGTCCACTCCCTTCACCACCTCAAAGGGTGAAGGGTTCTTTCTGAAGCTCTGAAGCACTGAAATATATTGGCGCACGTTCTCAATGTTTTCAATATTCCTTAGCATTTTTCCATATAAGACGAAGTTACGGTCTCATTGGAGATACGAATTCTACGGTTACGTTGTTTGTTTTTGAAATCTAAGTACAAAATCGTACCACGCTCGTATTTTATTTTGTCCTCCATACAAATCCAATAGAAGTATAATAGTCTTAATATTGTTTGGCGCCTAGAGTTTTCTACTTATGAAGTCATATAAAAAGGAACAAATAGAATTTGAACTTTCTTCGCGGAGCCTTCGAGATACCAATAAAATGTACTTGATTGGTCATTGTGACAGTGAACATTAAATACATAGAGCCACAGTAATCTTTTACAGAATTGCGCAGTAACGCTCATTTTAGACTGTGGCATGTTCTGTGCGTAATCAAACTCTAGCATTAAGGTATCTGTGTTATCAAGTTTGGCCCACCTTAAATACTTGCCCTTGGGTTTATTGTACTCCGCAGCGTTTCGTTTGTGTTCTTCACAAACGTTTTTGCTAGGATCATTTGCACTGACACTCAATATAGATTCACACTCCCGATAAAAATCACAAGTATCAGTTTTTGACTTTCGAAACGAATACAGTCTATTTTCTCTAAAGAACTTATAATAAGTTTTATACTTGATATGAAGTACCTATTCATTTCATGGAGAAATTGACCTCTCATCGAAGTGAACAATATTGTAACACTAAGGTAATGGTTGTCAAAATATTTCCTTTTCGGCTTGCCTTGAAAACCTTCCCTCTTTTGTCATCAACTGTAAGAGCAGTAGTATTCAACGCCTTTAGAATTGTTTTCAAACGAATCTCGGTAACTTGCAAAACACTTTGGAATTGGGATTTAGAGGATATTGTCTTATTATTGTTGCATTTTCGATGACGTATAAATGTGTAGTTAGGATTCCGACAGATCTACTGTATTAGATGTTCTAGACGGTGTTTTCTCTTCAATTAAACTTAACATGAATGTATCTTTTGTGTTCTTGTCACCTAAAGCCCAAAATCGTTCATGGGTCTCTCCTTGATCTGTTGGGCATATTATTAGATAAGATTCCTTTGCACAGCATTTCTTACTGACTCTAAAATTCTTACAACAGACTTCCTTACCGGTTTTCGGCCAAATATAACACTTCCCTGAATTCCTCTTCTTCTTCGCGACCTCTTTTTCCACCTCAGTTTTTGAATTTTTCGTTTCCTTCCAATTAGGTTGTTCTCATAATCACACTTCGTACTGGATATACGATCACAGTCACTTCCCATATTTTGTTTAGTCACTGTTTACTTTCTATGTGACGTTGGAAAACGTAAATTCCACGTTACAGGTATCCCGTCTCTGACAACTACGTCTCAGCACACCGCACACGCAGCAGTGATACTAGCGGTGTGGAAGTTGTCTAGAGGGTATGGCGGTCGCTGGAACAACGACTTGGAGCAGCATGGCCGTCAAATCATTCTAGAGAGCTTTGCGTCTGTCGGAGACTAATAATAATTTGTGAGCAGAAAGACTGTTCGTACAGATGCAATTACTGCAGGAAACGGAAAATCGACATAATGTACGTTAATTCGTTTTCCCAGGGAACGTCTCAATTATATAGATACATTATTATCCTACAAATATGTTCTCTAGGACCACACAGACAGAAAACACCAAACAGTAATTTTGGCCAACTTTTAGCATGAAATTACCCTTATGAGTCTATTGATTCACTACCATAAAATGTTGTGCTGCAAGTCTATATTCTCAGAAATTTCTTCCTCAAATTAAGGCCTATGCTTGATACCAGTAGACTTCTCTTGGTCAGGAATGCCCTCTCTGCCTGTGCTTGTCCGCTTTTCATGTCCTCCTGGCTTCGTTCTTCGTACGTTATTCTGCTTCCGAGGTACTTCGTGATCACCAATTTTGCTGTAAAGTCTCTCGCTGTTCTCATTCCTGCGCTACTTCTCATTACCTTTTCCTTTTTCTTGTTCACTTCCAATTCAAATTCTGTACTCATTAGACTGTTCATTACATACACCATATTCTGTAATTCTTCACTTTCCGGGAGGATAGTAATCTCATCAGTCAAACTAATCATTGACATCCTTTCATCTTGAATTTTAATCCCACTCTTGAACCTTTAGTTTATTTCCGTCATTGCTTCTTCGATATGAAGACTGAACAAGAGTGATGAAAGACTGCATCCTTTTCTTACATCCTTTTTAATCTGAACACTTCGCTCTTGACCTCCCAGTCTTATTGGCCCTCTTGATTCTTATACATGTTGTTTATTACCCATCTTTTCTTATAGCTTATTTCTATTTTTCTCAGAATTTCGAACATCCCCTACCATTTTACATTGTGAAACGCTTTTTCTAGGTCGATAAATTCTTTGAGCATGTCTTGATTTTTCTTCAGTCTTTCCTCCATTATTAAGAACAACGTTGTAACTGCCTCTCTGGTCCCTTTACCTTTCCTAAAGCCAAACTGATGGTAATCTACCAGATCCTTAACTACATTTTCCGTTCTTCAGTACATTATTCTTGACAGCAACTTGAATCGACAGCTGCTGAGCTTATTGTTTGATATTTCTCTCAGTTATCTGCCCTTGCCATTTTCGGAATTGTGTGGATGTTATTTTTTTTGAATGTCCGATGTTCCGTTGCCAGAAATTCAGTTGAAATGTTATCTATCCCTTCTGTCTTATTTGGTCTCAGGTCTTCCTGATCTCTTTGAGCTCTTCAAATTCCGTCTCTAGTACTGGATCCGCTAAGTTTCCCATATCGATTATAATTTCTTCTATCATTTCATCAGACATTTCCTTCCCATCATATAGGACTTCCTCTTACTCTTTTAACCTACACCCTCTCTCCTTTGCGTTTAACAGAGAAATTCACATTTCGCTCTTAATGTTACCACTCTTGTCTTTAATTTCATTGAAGGTTGTTCTCACATTTCTGTATCCCGAGTAAGTCATTCCGACGATAATTCATTTTTCGATTTCTACACATCTTTCCTGCAGGCATTTCACCTTGGTAGGCCAGCACTTCGTATTTATTTTATTGCTAAGGCATTTATATAACTGTATTCCTGTCATTCCCTGAATATTATTCTACTTCCTTTCTTCGTTGCCCAACTGTATTTCTTTTGATGACCATTGTAACGGAACAATTATATCCAAACGCATTAAAAACGTTTCTTTTTAAAATCGCTTTCGATACAGCTATCGATTAATCTTAAGACAATGTGTGGAGGTTAGCAATAGATGCATCTTTGCAATCTTGTAAAGTGTATTAATTTTTACATGTGCTTTTATTTAAAATGATGAAAAGATGTAACATCTATTCTCTAATTGTAAGCGAAGGCCCTACTCCAAAGATTTAGACACCAAGTTAGTTAAAAGTAAAATTAATACCTAAAAATTAAAGTAATCGGATTGGACGATAGGCTTGGTGTATACCGTTGTGACATGCACAATAGGAGACGTAAGGCAGACAGTTACGAGGCCTTGAGTAGTGAAGACGCTTTGTGGCTGCCGTGTATGTGAAATTGTTGTGGTGCTACATAGTGCGTCGAACCTTCATCTAAGTGGTGCGACTTTTCACTTACACTCTGTGAAGACGTCTCTGAAATCGTAAAATCGTGCAAGGAATAATTTCCGGACTTATGACGCTGTGAAAATCTGTGAGACATGGCTGCTGCTGCAACAATGGCTCTGGGAAGTGTCACGTTGCTCGGCATGTTTTAATTTATCAGACACGTGAAGAGGTCATAGATCGCTACCGTTCTAATGACGCAACCACCATCACACATCTGACGACGTAAGCTATGACAAGGCAAGATTTTCATTTTTTTTTCAGTAAAGCAAAATTCTCACTGGAGTAACAATCAAGAAAGGGCAAGGTGAAATACCAGAAATTAATTGTACATTACAGTTCACTAGTAAGACTGACCATACTTTTACTTGATTATTTCATCACTATTCTATTCCAAAAACTGTGTAACTTATTGTACATAATTACTCTCATAAAAACTACGATCTTTAGAATCGTAATATTGTTTTCAGAACATTGTACTTCAGAATACAAAGCTAGCAATGCAGAACATTTAAACTCGAAAAATTTAAGCTTTACGCATTCGTCACCTTAGTTTTATATTTGTTGACGAAAATTTGGTAATTGAAAGTTGACAGTTAAATTAAGAATTTCAGTAATTCATTACGTAAAACAGATCAGAGATGGCTGCCACAACATGGTATAAGAATTAATATGGCTTACTTCCATCTTAGAGTTTTGAGGATAAGTCACAGAAAATAGATTAGCTTTTAAATTCACAGTAAATTTCAAAGTTAATTATAACTAAAGTAGATCCTTCAGAGTTTGGCGACCATGAGAATCTAGACGTAATATTTCTTTACTAAGGTGAGACTCAGTCATCTCTCTCTCTGCGCTTGCAGCGTAAGTTGTTCAATAGATGGCTGTATTTACAGAACCAAAACGATACTGAAGGTAGGCAGTGCTATGTTTAAGATAGGGGCTTTATAACAGTGGGTGAATTTTACGATCGAGTTCCTGCGTCCATCAGTTACCTCGGAAATGGTAGTCGATCCTCTTAATTTTTCCAATCCGTTTAGTGAGCACACGGTTCGGTTCATGAAGAAAGGTTTTATTAATTTTGTTATTTGTACAAATAAATAGAATGCAAATACCCTAGTGAGTGATAGGGCGAATCTTTTGTGGACACTGATAACTTTTGCGAAGGTAAAAATTACGATCTGTGCTACAAACAAGGTCACTCACCGCGGCTGTGCGGACGACAGCTGCAGTGTCCGATTTCGCGTACAGCAGCCGATGTCGCAGTATAATAATCCAGTGTAAAAGTTTTAACCACACTTGTTGAATTTAAATGATATTAATATATCCAACAAACATTTATAAGATTAACTGTTCCCTGAAACATGAGTTTTTTGTAAGTGTCAAATAAGAAACGTGAGTGATTTTACGCAGTTAGTTGCCACTTAAAAGCACAATGTGAATTTATGTAAAATCTCAAGGGTTCCCTCCACATAGCTTTCTTATGACAGGACTTACAAGAAACTCTGTGTCATAAACTGTGACGTAATAAAGAAAAAGTTCAGATGCGGCATTTGTCCTTGACAGGACTTCCCTAAATTTTAATTGCATGAACAGACTACGTTTCGAAAAATTCCAGTCACATAGCCTGACGTGACGAAAAATTTCGTTGCAAATCTTCCGCACAAACAGGTGAGTGTTTAAACAAGACAAAATGTTTATTCTAGATTTCGATGAAGTGTAAGGACGTGAAGTTGCAAAATAGTGACGGCAAATTATTCCAAAACGTTGCGAAAAATTTTATTGTAGTGCATTTACGCAACAACACGCAGGAAAAAGAGTAACGAAACAGGATGCTAAACCGTGACGAAGACGTACGAAGTCAGAACCAATCATTCCACATCCAGTGGATATGCAAACGGAACCTCAAACTCGCGAACCAAAAAACCGTTTACTAGACCAGAGCGTAATAGAGGGGCAACAACCTTTCAAGACCAAAATAAGGGAAATGTTTAGGCACCTGAGCGGTAATATAGATGTGTTAAACAGTAGTCTGCGTGTTTTACATAATTATTTCACTACAAACTTAAAAGAAAGTAACAAGAAAATGAAGGCTAATCTGAAAGAATTGTAAACTGATTTTTCTACTTAGTTTAAAGAAAATAATAAGAAACTGGAAGACAAACTGAAGACGAAATTACCTAATTTGACGCAGCAAAGCAATAACCTCACAGAGCTTGATAAATCTATGAATTCAACGGAAATGAAATACACTGGCGGAAAACAATTTGTACAGCCTCTTAAAGATTTCCAGTTCACTCAATATTTATTGTTGCAACAGTGTATATGGAGTACATGATATGATAGCGTATACAGATCAATAGCACAATCTGTTCTTGAGTAGCATGTGTCGACCTGTGTGGTAACAACCACATTAGTACGTGGTGTAGCCTCGACATGCGACAATACAGGCGCTGACTCCGGCATCCGGTGGTTTGTACAGACGGCAAATACTGTCCTGCGATACGTTATGCTACGCCTGCTCCACATCACATGCTCACGTAGTCGCTGGTTGACGAGTCGCACTAGTCACTTCTCATTCCATCACATCCCACACGTGCTTGATTGAAGACAAGGCTGGAGACCGTGCTGGCCAGGGAAGTTGCTGCACATCTTGCACAGCACGTTGAGTTTCACGGGCATAGTCCTACTGCTAATAATCGGTTCGCAAACAGTTTGTGTTGACACGTCTTGCTTGAGAAGCCATCGTAACTGTTCTCTGGTAGATATACGATCTGCCACTGCTGCCCTTATTCTACGACGATCCTGGCGGACGTCTGTACTGCGTGGACATCCAGAACTTTATATACCGGTGTGAGAATGTTCACGTGACCACTGACACCAGCATCGTTGCACTGTTGACGCAACTAGCCCAGCCTGGGTGACAGTTCTCCGAAAGGTTAATACCGCCACGCGGAAGACCACAGTTTCACCCCCTGCAAACGTAGGAAGCACTAGTGCGATTCCGTGACATGCCTACCTTTTTGTGTTACACGTTTGCACTAAACTGAGCCTTCTGGCTGTGAGCATTCCCTGTTACAGGGTAGACACAGACGGTGCTCTGGTAGATGTGCCACTACGTTATCTGTTGGCGGACGAAGTTGAAACTATTAACAGTACATCTACCATCCCCCGGTGATGCATACCATCGTCGGATCAAAATCGAAGTCATATTTCCAGGTGTACTTTCCGGCAGTGTATCAGATGTTCAGATGCAGGTTACTGACATCGCAGCTAGATCTGATTCCGAAATACAGCGAATCAAAGAGAGGGTTGAACCGATGATACATGGAATGATGCAGATATTAGTTCCGGTATTAAGAACTGAAATTTCTGCAAAAACTAATGTGGATATTTCATCGTTAAAAAACACAGTTTCGACTACTCAAATTTATTGTATACTGCAAGAGACATTAAGTAATGCTACCACAGATATTCACAATGAGGTGAATTCGCTGCGACAACTGTTACAGAATAAGACGAGCAATGTTCCACTAGTAGTACAAAAATCTGAACTACAGAGCACAGAAGGGAAGTATGACACACTGAAGTAACAGGGGGTTGGACCACTTAGATTTTATAAAGAACTATGAACGAGTACTACCAAATGATGTGAGCATTAGGGAGAAATTAAATATAGTAATTGATCCTCTAGTAGGTAATACAAAGAAGTGGCGTTTTTAGTCTACCACCACCAAGACGATATTTACAGAATTCAAGGGCAAGATTTTGAAAGAATTTTGGACTGTTCAAAAACAAGACAAATTGCACCGCAAATTTGTCATCACACGAATGCCAAAAAATCATGGTAGAGTTTCCATGAAATGAGTTCGAAAACTCACATTCCTGAAAGACAGAAAGTCTGAATCTGAGATAGTGTGGGGTGTCTGGAACAAAAACTTCCATATGACTCAGAACGTTATGTAGGGAGTAAACGTAAAAATATCGACGAATTTTTGGAAAACTAGATAATGAGTATCACTGGTATGAAACTCTGGGCAACGAAATTTCAGGCAAGTGAATGTGTCTGACGGGGATGTCCGAAATGGATAACAAATTAATACAATGAGAGGACGCAGTAGAAGTAACTTCGCTAATCGTGGAAGAGGTAGCTTCCATAGTAACAGAATGCACAATGATGAGGGAAACTAACTTGCATGCAGGTCGAGGGCCTGGTGGGTGCTGGTAAAAGTAGTCGTCCCAAACACGATAGGAAACCTACAATAAGGTGACAAAAGTCACAAAAGTGGCCATTAAGGAGCCACCACCAGCTGGCACAGTGGGGCTTCCTGGGGTCTGCGCCACACTCGAACCCTACCATCAGCTCTTCATAACTGAAATCGGGACTCATCTGACCAGACCAGGGTTTTCCTGTCATAAGCGTCCAGCCGATATGGTCACGAGCCCAGGAGAGACGCTGTAGACGATGTCGTGCTGTTAGCAAAGGCACTCTCGTCGGTCGTCTGTAGCCAGAACCCATTAACGTCCAAATTCCGTTAACGGTCCTAACGGATACGTTCGTCGTACGTCCCCCATGGATTTCTGCGGTAATTGCACACAGTGTTACTTGTCTGTTAGCACTGACAGTTCTACGCAAACGCCGCTACTCTCTGTCATTACGTGAAATGTCCTCGGTCACTGGGTTGTCCGTGGTGAGCGGTAATGCGTGAAATTTGGTATTCTCGACACAATCTTGACACTGTGGATGTCGGGATAATGAATGACCCAACGATTTCCTATACAGTACGTCCAATGCACCGACCTCCAGGTACTGTACCACCTTTAAAGTCTGCTAATTCCTGTCGTATGGTCATAATACATCGGAAACCTTTTCAGATGAATCACCTAAGTACAAAAGACAGCTCCGCCAGTGCACTGCCCTACCTTGTGTGCGCGATACTGTCGCCGTGTGCGTATGCGCATATCGCTATCCCATCACTTCTGGCGTCTCATTGTACGTATTTCCAAGTGGGGAAGGACATAGCGTTGTCAGAATGGAAAATTGATTCCAAAGAGAAACTATTATCGGAATACAATAAATGTCCAAACGTTCGATGTAAGAACCAGTTCGAAAGAAGAAAAAAACACTTGGAATTTGAAAGAGATGGCGATCAGCAGATTGAAGTAAGGGATCTGTATGATGATAGGTCGGAAGTACCGATAGAAATGCTCGTTGTGGTTTCGGGTGACAACTTCCGCCAGGTTCAAATGGTTCAAATGGCTCTGTGCACTATGGGACCAAACACCTATATGGTCATCAGCCCCCTAGAGCTTAGCCGGCCGGTGTGGCCGTGCGGTTCTAGGCGCTTCAGTTTGGAGCCGCGTGACCCCTACGATCGCAGGTTCGAATCCTGCCTCGGGCATGGATGTGTGTGATGTACTTAGGTTATTTAGGTTTAAGTAGTTCTAAGTTCTAGGGGACTGATGACCTCAGATGTTGAGTCCCATAGTGCTCAGAGCCATTTGAACCATTTTGAACCTAGAGCTTAGAACTACTTAAACCTAACTAACCTAAGGACATCACACAACACCCAGTCATCCTTCCGCCAGGTAGATGAGGTAGAAAGTATTTGTGAAGGAACTCGGTCAAAAATATGACATGTTTCAAAAATGGGCAAACGAAGAAGATAGTAACATGAAGGAAGCTCTTCTGGCATTATAAGGAAGTAATGACGGAGAGGGGCATAGCGCAGAGACGGTGGCAAAGATGATGTACACGAATCAGTCCCATTCGCAGATTCTGCACCTGCTTGACTACTCTGCAATTCAAACTTAAGTGCCTGGCGAAGGAATCTTCTAATCATCTTCAGACTATTCCTCTACTGTTCTACTCACTCACAGTAAGTGGGAACAATGAACACCTAAATCATACTGAACGAGCTCTGATTCCTCTTGTTTTATTATAATGATCATTATTCTCTAGGTATGATGGCGACAATAAAATATTTTTACATTCAGAGGAGAAAGTTTGTGATGCAAATTATGTGAAAAGTTCTCGCCGCAACGTAAAACGTATTTGCCCTAATGATGCCATCCCAACTCAATTATCATATTCGTGTCACTGTCTCCCCTATTTCGTGATAGTACAAAACGAGTTCCCCTTCTCTGAACATTTTCGATGTCCTCCGTCAATCCTATCCGGCAATTATCCCTTTCAGCACAGCAGTACTATAGCAGACGAGGAACAAGCGTAGTGTAGGCAGTCTCATTATCTTTCCTAATTTTGTCTTTGGCTTGCATTCCCCAGAACATTTTTATGTGTTCATTTCATCTTAAGTTGTTCGTAATTGTAAATCGTAGGTATATAGTCAAACTAGTAGCCTTTCAGTTTGTGTAATTTATAGTGTAACCGTTGATTAACGGATATCGTTTTGTACTCATGTGGATGACATCACACATTTTCTTATTGAGAGACAATTTCCACTTTTCCCACCATTCAGATATCGTGTCTGAGTCGTTTTGCAATTAGTTTTGATCTTCTGATGACTTTACTAGACGCTAAACGGCAGCTTCATCTGCAGACGATCTAAGAGAGCTGCTCAGATTATCTCCTAAATCGTTTACGTAGATTCAGTACAGCAGAGGCCCCATAGCGTTGCTTGGGAAATGCCGCATATCACTTCTGCTTTACTCGATGACTTTTTGTCGGTTACTACGTACTGTGACCTTTCCGAGAAGAAATCTCAGATCCAGTCACACAACTGAGGCGGCATTCCACAGGCACGCAATTTGATTAGAAGTCTCCTGTGAGGAACAATGTCAAAATCCTTCTGGAACTCTAGAAATGTGGAATAATTTTGAGATCCACTGTCGATAGCACTCATTACTTTGTGAGAATAAAGAGCTAGGTGTGTTTCACAAGAACGATACTTTCTGAATCCGCGCTGACTCTGTGTCAATAGACCATTCCCTTCGAAGTAATTCATAGTGTTCGAGCACAGTAGATGATCCACAGTCCTACTGCAAATCGACGTTGGTGATATCGGTCTGTAATTCGGCGGATTACTCCTGTTTCCTTTGTTGAGTGTGACTTGAGCAACTTTCCAGTCGTTTTGTACGGATCTCTCGTCGTTGGAGCAGTTGTATATGACTTCTAAGTTTGGGGTTACCGAACTGGCATACTCTGAAAGGAACCTTATTGTTATGACACGTGAACTGAAAGATTTGCTTTATTAAGTGCTTCAAGCTGCTTTGCCACACCGAGGAATCTACATCTAAGTTACTCATGCTGGTAGTTTTTCTCGATTAAAATTCTTGAATAGCTGCTTCCGTTTCTTCGGCGAGGAAATTTCGGAAAACTGTGTTTAATACTCCACCTTAGTGGTGCTGTCATTGGGAATCTTACAATTGGAATAGCGGAGTGAAGGTACTGATTGTGTCTTGCCGCTGGTGTAGTTTACATACGACCTAAATCTCGTTGGATTTTCTGTCAGATTTCGAGGTAGAGTTTCATTGTGAAAGCTATTAAAAGCATCTCGCAGTGAAGTCAACGCTAACTTTCGATCTTCAGTAAAACATCGCCAATCTTGGAGATTTTGTGTGCCTTTACATTTGGTATGCTTTCTTCGTTGCTTCTACAGCAGTGTTCTGACCTGTTTTGTATACCATGGGGGAGGGGGGGGTCGCCTTAATCGCGCAAAACAATCCATATCCTGCGCACACTCTTCAGTTCATAAAGAGGGGTTTTATTAATATCGTTACATGCCCAAATAAATACAATGCGAATACTTCATTGAGTGATAATGCGAATCTTTTGTGTACTCCGAAAACCTTTGCGAAGGTAAAGATTACAATCTGTGCTACAGCCAACGTCACGCGTCACAGCTCTGCAGATGGCAGCTACAGATTTTATGTGCAGCAGCCGATGACGTGAACAACAGCTTTCGTAATTCAGTGTAAAACTTTTCATCACACTAACTGCATTTATGTTTAAAACAACTATGAGACCAAATGAGCACAAAAATATCAGTTTTACAATAACTGTCAAATCAGAAACGTGAAGCGATGTTACGCAGTTAGTTGTCACTTGAATGACAAACTGAATTTGTGTGAAATCGTGTGAGTTCGGTCACACCACGGTTTCTTCGCAGTCACCATCCGTGTACCTGTGTTTGTCTGTACAAAATCTCTGTCCTTTTTTAGAGATGTCCGCTCCAGTTCACCTCAGGTGCCCACCCTGGTATTCCTTATCGCAGTATCCACGTCTTTAACGCACGGTAAATGCATTTCATTATTTCTCAGTACTTCAGTATCCCACTTCCTCTCACTCTCGTTCTTCCTAATGGTTCTCTTAATCTCCAATGTACTCTTCATCATTACTAAACTGTGATCTGAATCTATGTCTGTACGTGGAAACTTTATAATCGAGTGACTGATTTCGGAATCTCTGTCTGGCCGTGATGTAATCCATCTGGAATCTACCTGTGTATCCGAGTCTCTTCCAAATAAATCATCTTCTCTTGTGATTCTTGAGCACAACATTTGTTTATACCATTTGTAATGTACAGCAGAACTCAATTAGCCTTTCTCGTCTCTCATTCCTACTGCCAGTTCCATATTCTCCCGTATTTCTCTCTTCAGTTCAGTTCTCTACAACCGTATTTCAATCACATGATTATCAGATTTCCATCTTTCTGTAAATACTGAATTCCTCGCTCAAAATCGTAATATACTTTCTCTGTCTCTTCATCTGCTACTTGCGACGGTGGCATGAATAACTGAACAGTCGTTTCAGCGTTGGTATTTTGTCGAATCTGGTGAGAACATCACTATCACTGAACATGTCTTACCCTAATTATACCGTTTTCCGCTGCAGTTGACGTTATCCTGTATTTGTGTGGGTGGAAAGACTTATCTTCTTTCCATTTCCATTCACCGATCACCACTATATCCTGACTGAGGCTCTGCATTTCCCTTATCAGATTTTCTACCTTCTGCAGTCAAACTTCTTTCATTGTAAGCTCCACCCCGTGCAACCTTATCCCGTTGTTGCCTATTCCATATTTTTCTCATGATCAGCTCTCCATTTGTAATCCCCTCCCGGATACCCTAATATAGGACTAATATGGAATCTTTTGCCAATAAAGAGATCATCATGACACTTTTTTCAATTACAACCCACATGTGGTGTTGATAAACATAATGTGTATTTATTGCATTGGTTTCTACTGGCTTTTGCATCCTCATACCATTTAACATGGCTGATTCTTCCGACTTTTAGTGGCAGTTTCCCACGCCAAGGTAAGAGAGTGCACTGAACCTCCGTCCGCTCCTCTGCGCTCTTTGACATTGTCCATGGGGGTGACTTCTTATGCTCTAAATCTTCGGCTACTGTGGCTGATGATTTTTACTCAAAATTTAAGCAATATCTGAGTTCAACCTGGTCCCACGGCCAAAGAAATATTTTAATTTGGTGTTAAAGATGTCATCAAGCCAAGTTTTAAATCACCCTGATTTAGATTTATCATGATTTCCCTAACGTACTTACGGGAAATCTTCCGATGATACAACTGTAAGGACACTGGCAGTACTCTTCTGGATTCTTCCTGACACATCTCCAACGATCTCGTTGTCGATGAGAATTTACGTATTCAACTTCTTTATTTCTTTGCCCTTTGAAACCTGTCCGTTGGATATGATGAGTAATTCAGACCAAAACAATTCTCCTTGAATCACCACAAATGACACGATCCGCATTCATCGCCTAATTCCCTCCACCCTATCCGTCATCGGTTTCAAAAGCAAACAATATTATACGAATGTAAAACATTTCCATTTGGCGCACGATTTTCAAACCATAAACAATACTCTTTTTAACCATCAAAGGTGCAATATACGGTATCTCACCGCAAGTAATTGCTATAACCTTAAAAAAAATAACCTTAAAAAAAAATAACAGTAACCTGTGAGACAACACGCCGAACAAGAACGCTCCGAATGTATGCAGGAAATCTGCTTCTTTTTCAGAAAAAAACTTATTGTTGCAGTGCTGTTGTTACTACACCTGTTTCTCTCGGTTTGCCGAATATTTTTAGCACTGAAAGTCAAACCACAATAATAAACAATTTTATGCTTACAAAGACATTATACCCTGAGCAGACTTAGCTATGAAAATATATCTTGGTCAATGAAGAACCGCAACAGCTGTTAAATGTTAACTCATCAAACCGACCACTTTCTCATATTTTAGGTGCAGCGTTAGGTAAATATCAGAGACGAAAAAATGGGGAAAATGTGTCCCAAGTTAAACTATGATGTAATAATTAACGGCTTAAAATTCTCACAGTCAGTTCATATCAAATCCAAGCTGCGATTAAATCGATGACCCAACATTGTCAGTCAGGTCAAAATAAAACGTCCGTCGAAAGAGCGGTAGTCAGGTAATAAAATCGGCAGAACGATGGAGTCAACCACACCAAATATCAAGGGCTCCTGCAATGTAAACCAAGAGACCTGACAGGGTCTAAAATTAAAATTTTGACAACGTGGAATTAGAATTACGGTAATTACTAAGAAGGGAATAACGAAACTCAAAGTTGGGAAGGTAACATAATATGACAATAGCATACGGTGGTATGCACGCAGAAACCAGACGAGTAGCAACCGCAATAAAATTGAAAGCCTAAAATATAAAATTGAGCATTAGTAGCCAACTAAGGTAGGTTGGGGGGGGGAGGGGGAGGGAGTGGATATAGAGAAACACACTAACTAAACTAATACATTGTGTCCGGCTTACGGCAGATCTTGTCATGGGGGAAGCCTCGCCAGAGAGTTCCTCCGCATGAGCGTCTAGGGAAGTGATTCCAGTGGTGGTTTCCAGTTGCCTTCCACTGATGATGATGAAGTGATAATGAGGGCAACACAACACCCAGTCCCCGAGCGGAGAAAATCTCCGACCCAGCTGGGAATCAAACCCGGGCCCCTTGGCGTGACAGGCCACCGCGCTGACCACTCAGCTATTGGGGCAGACACACTAACCAAAAGACACTGAGAAATTGAAAAAGGACGATATTAAAGTAATTAAAAGAATGCAAAACCCAGAAGCATGAAATCGGAAAAAAGTCAGGTGAGACAGGGCAGAACACTGAGCTTAGCGGCAAGGAGCCTGCCGGGTAGGTCAGACACACGGACTTGGTAATAAGCGACAACACTCAAGCATATTCGAAGTAATAACTGAAACCTTAAAATAATTATGAAAACTCATAATTATAGTGATGAGAGAGGCGAAAGGGATCACAAGAAGAGAGGGGTTGTAGGAAAATAAATTAGTACTAGGATAACACTGAGAAGATAAACAGGAGTGAGCGGAGCGTAAGTGGCAGGAGAAAGAAACACAAGGTCTACAGAACAGGACGAAAATATGTAACAAAAAATATCGTTTCAATAGTAAAAATACGTATATAACTAAGTACCCTTATCTAGACAATCAATATTCGCAACAGGGTTGTGATGTCTCAATTCAGTTTCACTATTCAGTGCGCATTGTGGGAATCGATACTTAGAACGTATTATCTCCGTCTCTTCCAAAATATTTAGGGCTTTACCTTCATTTTCACCGTATAAAATTTTCACATTATTCAGTAGATTGGTAATGGATTGCCTTTGTTCGCAGAAGTGTGTACTCGAAGCCTAGCTTGATGATTTGAGCTATCTTCTCCGATATTGTACCGAACCTAATGATCTGCATTCACCAGCTTTATATAATCTCGGCTAGAACCACGAAAGATGGAGGGCTTTAACTTTATTAATATACATTTGTTAATGTTATTCACAAAATTAGCGTGCTAGCCATTACTGTATGCTATGTACTGAAAGAGTTCATATTCTCTTTCTAAGGCTTTCTTGGACAAGTGGTTGTTGTACAGCATATAAAGCAGTGACTTGAATGAAGCCATTTTGTATGTTGAGAAATGATAAGAGGTATTGTGAATAACAGGACTGGTAGTAGCGGCTCTCCTGTACATGTCGAAATCAAGGTTAAAATTGTTTATAGTAATCAAAAGATACGAGTATGGAAGTGATCTGCCTTTGCATCGTTGTATAGTGGAATGGATTTTGTGATGTAAACTGTTTAAATCGTCCTTGAAATTGCAACTGTCATCCTTGGTTCCCTTGCATAAACAAAAACATTGTTCACATTTTTTGGGATGATCTTACTCATCTTATTCAAAGGTAGTCATAACCATAAATTTCACATTTTGTAACCTGCCTAAAAGAAAAATTTACAGATTTACATGAAAAGGAAATTGGCAGATTATGTGCCAATGACCACCATTTTATTAGTTGTGTGGTGGCCAACAAAAATTTTAAATTTTATCTGAAAGTACGAAATCTTACTGATACAGTTTTTAGTAGTGAAGAAATGGAATTATAGCAAAAAGGTTTACCTAGTAATGTACATGACAGCCCGCCCAGCCAGCTGTGCGGTCTAATGCACTGCTTCCTGAGTAGGAAGACGTGCCTCTCCCTGGCATGAATCCACGCGGCGGATTAGTGTTGAGGTCCGGTGTGCCGGGCAGCCTGTGAATGGTTTTTAAGGCGGTTCCTCTTATTCCACCTCTGTTACACTAGGTCGGCGATTGCTGCGCAAACACTGTCTCCACCTCCACACACACCATAATTACTCTACTATGCAAACATTTGGGGCTACGTTCATCTGGTGCGAGACGTTCCCAGGGGGGTGGGAGGGGGGGGGGGGTGTGGTGGGCGCCCACTGGGGGCCGAGCCCCACAATAACTCTGGGTTCGGTGTGGGGTGGCGGTCAGGTGAGTGGACTGCTGTAGCATGTTGTGGGGCTGTGAACCACTGAGGGCTATGGCGGGGCGAAGTCTCTCCGTCGTTCCTGGATCTCCAGTTCAATACGATACAATACAATGTACATGACAGATTATTTTATCTATAAACGAGAATTTTCATTAAGGTCAAACATTAATTATCCCGGCAGATAAAAGTAAAACTTCCATGATAACACAAGGGAACCATTATGTTGAATAAGTGCAATAGTTTTTAACTGAAAATCATATCCTCCAATGTAAACTGATTTTACTGTAGAAAATGTAGTCAATTTAAACAAAGTACACAATAATATTAAAATTTTCCTTAAAAAATTTCGGGAAAGAGAGTCATTCCAGTGACCCCGACAGCCCATAAGTCAAGGGAACAGTTTAGCTTCATAAGGATAAGCTGCTGTCAGACCTTTAAGTAATACAGAAAGGTTAGGAAATTACATCAAACTTTCTGCAATTACTATGTTCAGTACAGAGAGGATCTAATTGAAACCCTGTCAACTTATCCATTACAACAGGGACACATGTCACTGGACGTTCAGAATATGTATGTCAATGTTCCTTTAGACCAAGTACTGGACATCACTGTTTGAAGTTTATATACAAAACTAATTCACCCACAGACGAGATTAATGACATCCTCACGTTACTTGATACTGTTTTTGAAATTTAACTACTTTATGTTCGGTAATTATGCTTTGATTCTGAATCAAGGACTGTCAATGTAATCAGTATTGGCATGCTACCTGGCCAATATTTTTATGACTACCTTAGAATATGACGTTATGGCAAATTTTCCAAGTCATCCCAAAAACTTGTGTTGTGGAGTAGATATGTGGACGATATCCTGGTTTTATACAAAGGGACAAGGAATGATTGTTGCAATGTCATGTATCAGTTTAACTGTTTACATAAGAAAATCCATTTCACAATCCAATATAACGAGAGTGAAACACTTCCTTATTAGTATCTTTCTAACACTTAAACAATTTTAACCTTAATTCGATATATACAGTATAGCAAGTACTACCGATCTTGTTATTCATAACACCTGTACTCATCAATCAACATACAAAACAGCTACATTCAGGTCACTGCTTTATACGATGTAAAACTTTCCCTTCAAAAAGAACGCCTTAGGAAGAGAATATGGTTTCATTCAATGCATAGTGTACAGCACTGGCTATTATGCTAATTTTGTGAATAACATTAATAAAGGTATTTTTAAAAAATTAATGCCACCCACCTTTCGTGGCTCTAGGTGAGATTATGTAACCCTGATTAATGCAGACCATGGGATTTTGCATGAAGATATTTATTGTTGGTTTCAATACTTCAGTAGAATATCGGAGAAGATAGCGCCAACCACCATGCTGAAAATATAAAGCCCACCTGTTTCATACCCGATAGTATCAGTAGCAGATACAGACACTAAGAATGTACCACGAAACGAAAATAATGTCCAAAATGTATACTGGGCAAACAGGAAGGGATTTTGACATCAGATTTCGAGAAAATCTGAATTTAACCTATTCAAAATCTTCCCTCAGGGAAGATCAGTTTGGATTCCATAGAAATGTTGGAACACGTGAGGCAATACTGACCTTACGACTTATCTTAGAAGGAAGATTAAGGAAAGACAAACCTGCGTTTCTAGCATTCGTAGACTTAGAGAAAGCTTCTGACAATGTTGACTGTTATACTCTCTTTCAAATTCTAAAGGTGGAAGGGGTAAAATACAGGGAGCGAAAGGCTATTTACAATTTGTACAGAAACCAGATGGCAGTTATGAGATTCGAGAGGCATGAAAGGGAAGCATTGGTTGGGAAGGGAGTGAGACAGGGTTGTAGCCTCTCCCCGATGTTATTCAATCTGTATATTCAGCAAGCAGTAAAGGAAACAAAAGAAGAATTTGGAGAAGGTTTAAAATCCATGGAGAAGAAATAAAAACTTTGAGGTTCGCCGATGACACTGTAATTCTGTCAGAGACAGCAAAGGACTTGGAAGAGCAGTTGAATGGAATGGACAGTGTCTTGAAAGGAGGATATAAGATGAACATCAACAAAAGCAAAACGAGGATAATGGAATGTAGTCGAATTAAGTCGGGTGATGCTGAGGGATTTAGATTAGGAAATGAGACACTTAAAGTAGTAAAGGAGTTTTGCTATTTGGGGAGCAAAATAACTAATGATGGTCGAAGTAGAGAGGCTATAAAATGTAGACTGGCAATGGCAAGGAAAGCGTTTCTGAAGAAGAGAAATTTGTTAACATCGAGTATAGATTTTAGTGTCAGGAAGTCGTTTCTGAAAGTATTTGTATGGAGTGTAGCCATGTATGGAAGTGAAACATTGACAATAAATAGTTTGGACAAGAAGAAAATAGAAGCTTTTGAAATGTGGTGCTACAGAAGAATGTTGAATATTAGGTGGGTAGATCACGTAACTAGTGAGGAGGTATTGAATAGGAGTGGGGAGAAGTTTGAGGCACAACTTGACTAGAAGAAGGGATCGGTTGGTAGGACATGTCCTGAGGCATCAAGGGATCACAAATTTAGCATTGGAGGGCAGTGTGGAGGGTAAAAATCGTAGAGAGACCAAGAGATGAATACACTAAGCAGATTCAGAAGGATGTAGGTTGCAGTAGGTACTGGGAGATGAAGGAGCTTGCACAGGGTAGATTAGCATGGAGAGCTGTATCAAATCAGTCTCAGGACTGAAGACCATAACAACAACAAAATCAGATTCGAGTGCGCACCTCCATGGACAAAGGCATTCTGTAAGCAGTCTGTCGAATAATGAAATCATTTTATACAGTAAAAATAAAAGGGAACCCTAAGTATTTTGGAAGAAACTGAGGTGGTACTTTCCAAGAATCATTTCCCACAACATACACTGAATGGTTCAGTTGATATGAGACATCGAAATCCTCCTGCAAATTTTGAGTTTCTTAATACGGTTATTTAACTTTATTCATAATTTTTCTGTTACAGTACCATGTTTTATATTTTCGCCCCATTTTCTATGCCTTTTGTTTTCTCCCTCCCATGCACATTTCCTTCACTTGCCTTTCCCTTATCAGCATTATCCAATGACTGTTTCATCTTCTTCCACTTCTTGTGATATTCTTTGCGTTTATTACCACCTTAATCTTGAGTTTTCATCATTATTTTAAGGCAGTGACTATTGACTGGGTGTTAAGTTTTGTATTGTAGGTACGTTATTCATGTCCCACATTTTTTATATTTTGCTGTCTTTGTCTTAATCAGCTATATAAGGATGCCACCCAACTTTCCCTGTTCCATTACACCGTAGTAGTGATTGCGTCTGCCACACTCATGTACTGTCGACTGTCGCCATGTACTGCAGGCGTTGACCTTTCCGTCCAGCTTCTTGCCCAAAATCCTCTCATTGTTCCTCCCACTTTCACCTGAGTTTGTTCTAGCTAAGTGACTGGAATTTACATTCTGGAAATTTCTTTAATACCACCCTCCTTCAACTTTTCAGTGTCATTTGGTTAGTATGTTACTCTATATCTGCCTCCCAAACCCCTCCCCCCCAAACTGCCTTTATTAGCTATTAATGCTTCATTCTTATACTCTAAGTTCTGTATTGTATTTTGCTTGTTATCTGATGTGTTTTGCTGCATATTGGGTCATCGATTTAAGCCAAGTTAGGGTTTTATACGAATTGATTGTGAGTACTTTTATGCGTTATTTACTACATTTTTTAACTTAGGGTATATACAGTACTGTTTATTATAAATTTTTCCGTTTTTCTACTCATATGTATGCTTGAGGATTCAGTTATAAGCTTCAAAACTGGTCTTTTAATATTGCATCACTTAACAATTGTTTTGACTCTTCATTTATCAAGATAAATTTTATGCTTGTCAGTCCTAATGTTGCAACATGCGCTATTGCTGACATGCGCGAAGCGCTAAGCGTTGCCATCAGCTGGGCGGATGCTGGCTGTCATCAGAAGTCTGGTGGCTGTTGGCCATCACCTGTTTCATCGAGACCAGCAATGGTTCTGATAACAACAGGAGCCATGAGCCCTTACGTTAAACTGTTTTTTGAAATATCTTCATGTTTTCATCAGCCTGATACTTTTATAAGTCAAACTGTGGTCTGAAATGCAAAAGAAGTAGCCTGCTCGAACTCTCGACTTATTTCAATGCAGGTTGATCTTGTCCGAGTCTGTGTTTCTGTACACCATTTTTTGTGGATTCAGGTGGTCTTGTGGACTATTGCTTGCACGTAATATGAAGGTCTCGTGATCGACTCTCACCACTGCAACAAATTTTAACACTCATAAAAAGGTACCCATTACTTCCGGCATGGCCATCTGAAGTACACCGGGCTTGATCATTGCTCAGAATTGATTGTATGACAATCTCGGCCGCTGTTAACTGGGCTAATGTTGGTTTAGATTAGACCATCAAGCAGGCAGATGGTAAGTAAAACGAATATTCCTACACAAGGAAGTTTTGTTTTTGTGACAGTATTGAAACATAAGTCATTCAAAAAATCATCATCCTTTTTGGAACAGATGGCTTCGCCAAATTCATTTGGTGATATGCAGTTCAGTGTTACTTTTCTTAGCATTCACACTCATACAAAGTTATGGAACAATACCGTGCATGACCACACTAATATTTCGGGCGTGTCGGTCTAGCAGAATCGAAACCCTCATCCCAGCCTCTGCTTCACGGTGACGGTCGCGACATTTTTAACCCACTCTGACCCGTATCTCCGACTTCATTGTAGAGTACAGCTATGCACATGTTGGCCTCCCGACCATGTGCCCAACGAGGACAATGGATTTTTCCCAGATGCTACTGCGAAATGTTCGATGAAATGACATAGAAGCCAAGCACCCAGAGGTATGATGGCCAACAGTGTGGCAGTCGATTCACATGCCCTTTCTTCTCACCACAGTCAGATCATTATGTTACCTTGTTATTAAGCACGAACTTGGGATGTAGCTCTGTCTCCACGATATAAGACTAACCGATTCGCCTTTGTGCCAGAATTGTCTTCGTCTGTGTACTGACGAACACTGAATGACGTGCACAACGTACCCCCAAGTGCGGAAATTGGTGACACATATCCTTGCATATTACCTTCGCTCTCCTACTGCAGTTGCTGAACCACAGATGGCTCTCTATCCAGCAGACTATCACTTTCCGCAGGCAAAACATAACAAATTCACATGGTTTAAATGAATTTCCGCTGTGTATCTCTTCCGGGATGATAAGGAAACGGAACTTGGTTATTGGCAATATGTCCAGGACACCCACAACATCCTCAAAAGCATGCCATGATACCGACGCATCCCTGCCCATCCTTCTCCCCTAACCTCCTGACAGACCGCTTTGTTCATTTTTGTGGAAAAAATAAAAAAATAAAAGGAGATAAGGATGAACGTTCCTAGAAATCGAGAGCTCGTGGGATCGAATCTCCGTTTGACAACGAATAGTTCTGTCTTAGTTTTAACCTCACCCTTACCTCTCAACGATGGGAAGAGTCGCCAGAAAAGAGACGTGATTCGGACTCCACCTTAAACAGTAGACCTCGTCTTCCCAGTTGGATAACTGGGCTAGATTAGGGTTACTTAAGTTCTGAAGTAGCACCAACTGAAAGACTTACAATAGCCCATTTCGCCATACGAAATAATTATTATTATTACCACAATAATTTCGATGTGATCCATCAGTATTATAACAATCACTTTATCATCTTTCATTGAGATAGCCAAATCATATTGAACAGTGTGGAGAACTGCAACAAAAAGTGATAATGACAGGACACAAACCATCGGAATTTATATGGATATTGTATGTAAACATGAGCAAATGTAATGACAAGAAAGAGTGGCAAAAAAGGACAATCATGTCTGGTGGTGTCAATGGTCTTTGGGTGTGTGAAGTAGCTGGACTTGCTGGCATTCCACGACGAACAGTCCAACATGTCTAGATGCTGTGGTGCACCGCAAGTGGCTACGAAACTCGACCTAAGAATTATAGTCAGAAAATGATACTGGCTGAGACTGACCAGAGACGCATTTCATGGCCTGTGAATTAAAAGCATTTCCAAATTCGATAGGCAGAGCTACATGCAGTGACCTAAGGCCCATCCCAACCTTTAGCGAGAGAACATTGCGACAATAACTGCTTGCAATGAACATTTGTGTTCGGCACGTCATAAGAGGCCACTGCTCACACAAGCACATAAAGCTGCACATCTTCAGTGGACTAGAAACCATTGAACATGGACAGTAAGTATTTCTAACTGACGAATCACATTTTTGCCTAGATTCAAATGATGCATGTCGTCGAGTACACCAAAGGCCACATGAAACATTTCAACCTACATTTATATAAGGTCAGGTGCAAGCCAGAGGTGGGTCTGCGATCTTTTGTGGGTGTTTTTCTCATCATGAATGGGACTCATTCACTGATGTGAGCACTGCCATGTCCCGAAATTTTGGATTAAACGTTCTGAATATTCAGGTGTTGCCTTTCAGTGAACAATTAAATGATGAGTATGGTATTGATACTCCCATTACTCTAGACAACAATAGTGAAGTTCATGGGACTGAAAGAATATGTGACTGGTTCTTCAAACAGTCCCCCACCCTACTACATCTCCAATGGCCTGCAAAATCTCCGGACTTGAAAATCATCGAAAATCCGTGCAGCATATTGGAATAGCGGGTAAGTCAACTGCATCAACATCAACATAATTTGGTGGAATTACGCGATCAAATTCTCAGCGAGTGGCTTAACCTGGCTATTATGTACCTGCATAGCATTACTGAGTCACTTCCCAACCAAATCCAGGTGTTTTCAAGTCCGCCTGGCTATTATGTACCTGCATAGCATTACTGAGTCACTTCCCAACCAAATCCAGGTGTTTTCAAGTCCGGGGCCTAATTATACGGTATTTAATGACCCTTGTAACATGTGTGTAGCGCACATTGGAGTTTTATTAGGTCAGTGAACACGCTCTTCCCCGCCTCCCACTGGGAAAAGAGACGAATTGCCTGCCAAAATCAAGGTCTCAACTTTGGTATCGCTTGTTGAAAGTTATAATGGCGAGACAGTTTTAGGAACAGAAAGTTAGTTGAAATCAGATGTAAACAACAACAAAATCCTAAGTTTAGACTGATATATTTATCATAAGGATACATTAGTCGCCAGTGGTGGGGGCATAGTTATTGCTATAAAGAACTCTGTAATTTCTAACAAGATTAACGCCAATCCCAAATGTGAATTAACCTGGATGAAGTTAAGCATAAGAGGTCGGTCAAAAATGGTAATTGGATGTCTTTATAGACTGCCTGGGTCAGGACCTGTTGTAGTAGAATGCTTCAGAGGGACCTTACTGAATACTGTTGGTAGTTCTTCTGCTCATGCTTTTCTACTGGGGCAGGGGGGGTGGTTTCAACTTGCCCTAATATAGATTTGGAGAGTCATGCTATCAAAACTGGTGTCAGGGACAGGGATAGTTGTATATGTATGAGAGTTATGAACCAAAGAGAACATTTTTTAAAAATCTCCCAATATGAAATCAAGATTTTTCTGTTGCTGTACCCATTTAAAACTCTATCTACATCTGTGAACGAAATTTTCATTTAATTGCCAAAAAAATTTAAAAATTCTAAAATTTATCAGATAACATGAACTGAACCATCTTTATTTTGTTTTATACCTCAAAAAATAAAATTTAATCCAACAATTTTCTCCAATTTACCATCATATTCTGAAAATACTTTAGTATAACGAACTGGAAATGTAATTTTATATTTCCCATCTTAAAGTAATAAAACTTTTTCAACATTTTAGTTATTAAAATTTCAGCTGTTGAAATACTGTAAGATTTATTTATTTTAAGTACTGATAATTTAGTGGAAACTTCCCCACAACCATTACTACAACTGTTAAGTTTGCTTACTAGATTTTCTAAATTACCATTCATGTTTGTTTTGTTTTACTTTTATTTATATAGAAATATGTAAGTTTCCAAAAATTAAAATGTTTGATAAACATTTTACCTTCTGTATCACTCTAAAAATATTTCATAAGCAAATGTAAAAATGAAGATAACACTTTATAACTTTTTAAATTTTTTATTCATTTGTTGTTGTTGTGGTCTTCAGTCCACAGCTTAGTTCAATGCAGTTCTCCATGATAATCTACCCTGTGCAAGCCCGTTCATCTCCAAGTAACTACTGCTACCTACGTCCTTCTTAACCGACATACTGTATTCATCTCTTGGTCTTCCGCCACCATTTTTACCCACCACGTTTTCCTCCAATACTAAATTAGTGATCTCTTGATGACTCAAAATGTGTCCCATCACCCAATCCCTTCTTCTAGTCAAGTTGTGCCACAAATTCCACTTGTCCCCAGTTCTATTCAGTACCTCCCATTAGTTATGTGATCTAGCCATCTAATCTTCAGCATTCTTCTATGACACCACATTTCGAAGGCTTCTGTTCTCTTCTTGTCCACACTGTTCACTATGCATGTTCCACTGCCATACATGGATACACACCTACATATGTTTTCAGAAACTACTTCCTGACACTTAAATCGATACTCAATGTTAACAAATTTTTCTTCTTCATAAACGCATTCCTTGCCATTGCCAGTCTACATTTTACATCCTCTCCACTTCAACCATCATCAGTTATTTTGCTTCCAAATAGCAAAACACATATACTACTTTAAGGATATCATATACTAATCTAATTCCCTCAGCATTGCCTGATTTAATTCAGCTACATTCCATTACCTTCATTTTGTTTTTGTTGATCTTCATCTTATATAACCCTTTCAAGACAGCTGCTCTTCCAGTTACTTTGCTGTCTCCGACAGAATCACAATGTCATTGACACACTTTATTAATTTACGTAATCAAAAATTTTTAGTTAATACTTTATTTTGTGAATCATAAGTTAAATTATTTTATACCATAGAAAATTATACATTCAATTCTACCATTAGGTATACTTTCATTAAAAATCCACATACTTTCATTTTTGTTTTTGAGGAATCAAAACATTCATTCTTCTACTCTTATTTACGACATACATAGGATAACTTCGAATAAAATGGAATGGATTTACGTTTACACTGTTATTTAATTGTGTAATTCTTTGTGAATCTGAAAATGTATCATAAGCTTTTAAAAAGTTTTTCAGAGGATCATGATTCAATAATTGTTGAAGCAGAATTTAATTTCTTCCATTTTTAATATAAATAATTTGTAATTTAACATGATCAAATCAATAAGGATCATTTAACAGAAATTTTTTTGGATTAGTTGGGTAAACAACGAAAATTAAGTAAGGTTTATCAAATTCTGCAGAATTATAATTATTAGTAATATCTGGTTGAAAATTTCTTTTCCCATTTAATACAATAAATTAAGTTGCTTCTAGTTCAGAGAAAGGAACTGGAATTTTTGGGTTTTTAAGTCTTTCTTCTTCTAGGTCCAGTTTCATATATAACAACAGGAACACGAATTTCCATACTTTTTACAACATTTTTACAATTCTTTTGAAAGTGTGCTATTATCATTATTAGTAGTTCATGAAAGAACATAAACTTCGTGACCTTTTCTGAAACTCCGAGTGAAAAGTAGTCTAAAATCTCCTTCCCAAATAATTGCTTTCAACTCCTTAAAAATTTACCAATTAATTGAAATATATAAGGTACTTCATTCCGTTTGTTTTTAATTTCATCACTGCTAAGAATATGTCCTTCTACAGCTAATTCATTTGACAGAGATGAAGTTAATTGAATAAGAGTTAATGAAGAAATAAATGGCTGTTCTGTTCTAGATAAAATATTTTGATTTTTAATTGTAATAACATCAAACAATTTTAACAGATATTGATCAATTAGTTTAGAGATTTGATTTAGCATCACATTCTGAGAAATCTAATCCATCTCTGTGAATAACATCAAATGTCATATAAAATATTGAACAATTAGAGTGAATCCATCACCCACCAATATTTATATTAATTTCTATTTTTGATAGGAAGCTTTAAATTGTTTTTTGTTTTGCCATTAACAGGAAATGAGTGAAATTGATAACTCATTATTTTTGAAAGGAAAAAATTTATTAATTCATTTTTAAAACACCTCTTACATAAGCAAAATTGAAGTGAATCAAATTAGCATTTCCATCAGTGATAGTAATAATTCATTTTGAATAGTATCAAATACTGGAATATTTTTTGGATAATTTAGTTCTTAAATTATTGGTCCTCCATATTAAACGTTTGGTTTAAATGAAGAAATAATGTTATATACTCTATGAAAATGATCATTACACTTAACAGTAAAATTAATGTTTATTAATTGGAATGCAATAATTTTAGGAAAGTTATTAACAATCAATCTGCCATTAGTTTCAATAATTTGATTATTAAATCCTAAAATTTTCACAATATAATCTTCTTTATGCATAAATAATTTAATATCACTTTCAATAATAACTCTATTTACAATTTTTTGAGTGGATAACTTTTTCCAAATTTCTTGAACTATATTCCCCAACAGATGTTTCTATCATTTCTCCATTCGTGTATAATTTATTACTTTTGTTGCAATTTTGCATTAAAAAGTTGAATAAGAAGAAACTAGTGAAACACTTGTATAAGTTTCTTTCATTGAACAGTATGTTACTTTTGAAAAGATGAATTATCACTCAATCGAAATAACCTAATCATTTATATTGGTAAAAATTATGTAAAGAATTGCTGAAAGTAAATTAAAAAATTAACATTGTAAACTTTTACCAAATTCTATTCGATGTTTAATAATAGGAGTATGCGGTTGTGGGAAAACGACATTGATGATTGATAATTATATTCTAGCTCCAGGATGGTTAAACTGGAAGAAATTAATCATTTGTACATTTATTCTAAAAGTTAAATCAATCAAAATGTCAAGATGAGAAACACTGAAGATAAAATTAAGGACAATTGGAAAGTTCCTGGAAGATTAAAACTGTGTGCCAGACCGAGACTCAAACTCGGGACCCTTGCCTTTCGTGGGCAAGTGGTCTACCATCTGAGCTACCCAAGCACGACTCACACCCCATCCTTACAGCTTTACTTTTGCCAGTACCTTGTCTCCTACCTTCCAAACTTTACAGAAGCTCACCTGCGAACATTGCCGAACTACCAGTCCTGAAAGAAAGGATATGTGGAGACATGGCTTAGCCACAGCTTAGGGGATGTTTCCAGAATGACGTTTTCACTCTGCAGTGGAGTGTGTGCTGATATGAAACTTCCTGGCAGATTAAAACTGTGTGCCAGACCGAGACTCGAACTCGGGACCTTTGCCTTTCATGGGCAAGTGGTCTACCATCTGAGGAACAAATTGCTACTTTTATTGCAAATAATGATGAAAATATTCAATTAGATGTAAAAGACACAGTGTACAAACGATACTAGTTAATGAATTAAAGAATCAGCTAAAGCTGAATATACATTTTTTAATGCAGTTGAATAATTATGTCAGTAAAACGAATTTTACTCAGCTCTATGAAACTAATATGAATGATTACTTTACAAAAAAGGAAATAGAAAAGTCTTTTTCACATTATTTCTCATAAATGGATTAACTCCATATTTAAATAAGTTAGGTAATCTTAAATATAAATTATATGGTAAACAAATGATTGAATTTACAATTGTGCCTGGAAGCGAACAAAAAATGCACAATTTAAAATGTATGTTATTTAATTTTTTTAAAGTTATTACTTTTGGTAAAAATGTAAACAGAAAGGTAATAATCATTGATTTTTATCTTTCAATGAGTGTTTTTGAGCAAATTTACAATCTAACTACAGATATCCAATCAATAAAAGTTGTCCACAAATCAAATTTTCTAACTGCAGAATTCAAAGTTTCTGATAAAACTGTACCAGTTGATGTGAACTTAAATGTAATTGATGAAATAATTTAAATATTTTGTTTATTCTATATAAATGGTTAACCAGAATCACATCAAATATTTGAAATGTCAATGTTTACCTAATCCTCACAGAGTAAAAATTAAAAATGGAAATCTATATGTTTTTTTTTTCAAAATTGGCTTGCGCTATTCTACTCACAGATAAAACAGGTAAAACATAGTCCATTCTTGAGTCAAGGAAATCGAAAATGTTAGAAACAGACTGGGTACAGAATTTTGTAATAAAGAATTTCAAGAATTAAAAAAAATAATATTAAACATCAATCAACTTTTCGTGAATTAAAAGCATCTGTTCTTGAACAATTTAATAGAACATTTAAGGAATAAATGTGGAAAAAATTCGACTGACAAGGAAATTATTAACGTTTTGAACTAGTATCAAAATTAGTTGTTGAATTTAATAACACAAAATATTCAGCAATAAAATGAAACGAAACAGGTAAACAAAGCCAACAAAAAATTTTTGAAAACTCTTTATGCTACAAATTTGTTAAATACTAGTACAAAATATTTAATTGGTGGCAAAGAAACAGTAAATAAATTAAAAGGAGTTTTAGAAACAGGATTTACAGCAAAATCGTCAATAGAAGTTTTTGAAATTGAAATTGTTATTCTTCCTAATCCAATCACATATAAATTGAAAAGTTTAAATGGTGAAGACATAAAAGGAAATTTTTGTGAACAGGAACCATTGAAAACAAATTTTCCATATGTTTATCTTGTTTAAAGAGTTTGAAATAACGAAAGTAATAAAGTATACATTAATTAGTTGGGATTTTAATAATTTACACAATAGATGGCTAAATAAAAATAATCTAATTTTTTAAAAAGATTAACATAAATTCTATATGTAATGAAGTTAGTTATTGAAAATTTAAACATGCCTCATATTGATAATAATATTCATAGTATACATTGTATTACTAAACAAGATAGAGTGTATTTCGATATCTCTACAAAGGTTAACAAAAATAATTTAATGTTTGAATTACTTGAAAAATTTAAATTGGAAATATTGCAATCAGATGATTTAATGAACATTGTTTATTTGAGGTATATAAATCATTATTAATGATATATAAAATTTAATCATGAAGAAAGTAGCTGGAAATTAATTTTGTTCTGTAAGAAAAATTGCTAAGATTAAATAAAATGTTGTTCATTTGTTCTTGTGGATAATTATCCAAAATATTTAAATAATTGTGATTACAGACAACATTCTATCTTTCTGTAATTCTTTGAAATAAATTTATTGAATCTGAAACATAAATAATTTTTAAATTTTCTTCACAATTTGAATTTTTATTTCTTATATTATTTTTTTTGTAATTCAACATTATAATTTAAAATGTGTTCGAATTACATACTAATCATCATTAAATTATTATCACATAATCTTAAAATAACAAAAGTAGATCTTTATTTTTCATCAGGTGTTTGAGGAACAACATGTGGTGATAACCTATTTATTTGTTCAATACTTTCATTTAATATTAGTATAGTAATATATTTTATCTAATTTCTGTATGTTTATTCTTATCATTATTTAGATCTTTAAATGAGTTATTTGACTCCCACAGAGCTGTTTTATATAAAATTTTATTTCATATTCACCATAATTTGGAATTGATGTAAAACTTCCACATAAACCCAATTTTGAAAATTTTTCTCCAAATGGCATTTTTGCATTCACAATTAAAGAGTATCAACTAGGTTGATTAATAAATTTTATATGAGGATGAATATTTTTACATTGAAACCTTTCTTTGTTATTGAAATTTTCATATGTTTTACAATATTGATCCTTCACAAAATCTTTACAGCTTCTTGAGAACATTTAAACACTTAGATATCATCAACGTTATTTGCACAAATCCAATTTTTAGAGAACCTATTTATAAAGAAAAAATTATGAGATATTTTTAATGAATGTTTGGTTCATGGATGTAGATAAATCTTTAAATGGGAGACAGGATACAATTTTCCAGGTGTTGGAGGGGTCAGTATCAAATATTTAGTGATGAGGATGAAGATGTGGCACCCAAATCGAAAAAATTCAAAAGTATTGTTCAATGTGCCTTAGACAAGTAAGTTCTGTGCAAGATCTTAAATGATGGGAAGGACCCACCATACTGCAATGGTTGTAATAGAATACATTCTATAAACAAAGATGGTTGCATTGCACATTCAAGACAATTCATAACCTAGCTGACAAGCAAAACCTGAAAAAAGCAGTAATCAGTGTAAGGAAATCAATGAGAGAAGCGTTCAATGACTTTGAAAGTAAAATGTTTTCAGCTGATCTGAGAAAAAACCCTAAGAGGTTTTTCGTCTCATGTTGAACAAGTAAGCGGTTCGAAATCATCTGTTCGTTCATTCAGATACTGTACTGGCACCGAAGCTGGAGATTACAGACAGAAGGTCGAAATACTGAATTCAGTCTTCCAAATTTACTTTACCCTGAAAGATCATAACACAGTCGCTCCTCTCAATCACCGTATGAATGTTTAAGTGACAGATACTGAGACATCCGATCGCTGAATGGAAAAACAACTACAATTATTAGTGGAAAGGGATCAGGACTTGCTCCCCTTCAAGCAGATGTTTATCATAGATCGCTGGAGCAACTAAGGGTACCTAGTGACTGGAAAACGGCACAGATCATTCCCGCTTTTAATCGGGGTCATAGGATAGATGCACACAATTATAGATCTATATCGTTGACATCAGTTTTTTCTAGGATTATGGAACATGTTTCATGCTCAATAATTATGAAGTTTTAGGAGAATGGAAATCTCCTCTATAAAAGTCAGCATGGATTCCGCAAAGAGATATCTTATGAAACTCAGTTCGCCCTGTTCCTCCATGAGATCCATAGTACAGTAGACAACGGCGCTCAGGCTGATACAGTGTTCCTTGACTTGAGAGAGGAATTTGACATCATCTCGCACTACCGTTTAGTTTAAAAATTCATGCTTATCGAATATCGAACCAGATTTGACACTGGATTCAAGACTTACTTGCAGGTGGAACTTAGTAGGTGGTTCTTAACAGAACAAAATCGACAGGTGTATAGGTAATATCCGGAGTACGCCAAGGAAATGTGATAGGACCTTTACTGCTTATAGTAACACTGAGGGAATCGCACTGGTTATAAAAATGCCAAACTCTCGGCCAGGTACACGCTGTGAAGAGTGCTCTGCCAGCCGAGTGTAGTAGAGACGACAAGCGAGAGCGACACAGCCCGTTATGTTATGCTGGTACGTTGGTACGTAAGTTCTTAGCGATTTTCAATAAGTTTAATGAAGACAATAGATACACATACGAGAGAATTTTGTCATCAACAGTATGTTCTCCATCACTGTTTACAACAACAGTGTGTAACTTTATAATTCCGCAACCGTTGAACTTAACGTGATTTAAGGCAATGAACCCGTCGACCTATGATCGGAGCGTATTTTCATCTGCAAAGGAGATTCCTTAAAGGTTATTCGATAGAGAACGGAAAAGGTGACAAACTGAGAGTACAATATCAGGTGAACAAGGTGGATGCGGAATGATTTCATAACCCAACTCCTATATTCTGGTTTTTTGTCAGTCTGGCAAAATGCAGGTGGTCGTTATAGTGGAGTATCATCAACTCACGAGTCTTCTTTGTCGCTGTCCTTGGACTGTCTCTGCGAGATGTCTCAGTTACTGACAGTAAATGTTAGCAGTAATGATTATACCTCGGGAAGCAATTCCTGGTACACTACACCATCAACGCTCCACCATACGCATAACATTACCTTTTGTGAATTCATGCAGGTCTTTGTACGAGGAATTGCTGTTTCGTTTTGGGCTCATCTGTGCCTTTCTTTTACTGATGTTAGGATCAAGACTCCATTTCTCGTCACCAGTAACAATACAGGGTAGGAATTCCCAGTGTCGTTCACGAGTCAGTTGATGATGTGCAAGTGGAAAAGCACATATGGCCAGCTGCTAATTTTTGTGATTTGACTTAGAGCATGTGGTACCCATACATCCGAGTTTAGAACCTTCCACATTGCATGCACGTGTTGCACAATGGTGGAATGAACACAGTTCATCACATTTGCCAGTTCTCGACTATACTGGCTTGGATAATAGTGGATTAATGCGTTTAAATTATCCTCAACAAAACCTGAAGGTCTTCTTGAACGTAATAGTCACTAATCTCAAAACAATCCTCCTCAACATGAGAAAAGCACTTTCTGGTCGTGCTCTGTGCAATGGCATTATCGCCATACAATGAGCAAATGTTTCTGGCTGCCTCCGCTGGTGTCAGCCCTCTACTGAACTCAAACAGTAGGATATGTCGGAAATGTTCCTATTTTTACACTTGGCACTCCATTTTCTAAAGTCCACAGATCTACTCACTATCTCCACATTTACAAAATGTCAGTATGTAAATTCAAATAGCAACTGTGAATCACAGATAAAAACTGACAGTCGATAAATAAATCCATAGAAACCGGAATACCAACAGGCAAAGCAATATGCTTGGAACTTGTATACCAGACTAATAATAACGGTTATCTGTCTTACGCGATCCATGTAACTCTTCACAGATTCTACATGTCTCTGAGTTATCCCATTAAGGTGTTGCTGATATTATTTAGATGTGTCCTTCCTTTTATAGCATTCCACTAGTCCTTCTTGAAAATCATGTATAATCTGGTATCATCTGCCAAATTTCGTTGAGCCAAACTTAACAACCTTCTTCATTGCAGTTCCCTAACTTTGCAGCCATATGTACATTATACAAAACAAGAAAATATCCTTCCTAGATATACCCCAGAGAAGAGAGATTTGTATTGTGGTGATTGCATCTAGGAGAGACGACGTTGCCGGCCGGAGTGGCCGAGGGGTTCTAGGCGCTACAGTCTGGAACCACGCGACCGCTAGGGTCGCAGGTTCGAATCCTGCCTCGGGCATGGATGTGTGTGATGTCCTTAGGTTAGTTAGGTTTAAGTAGTTCTAAGTTCTAGGGCACTGATGACCACACAGTTAAGTCCCATAGTGCTCAGAGCCATTTCAACCATTTTTTTAGAGACGACGTTAGGTCAAGAAGTGACAGGTCCCTTCTTTCCTTTCTTACCCAGCATACCTCTCAAATTAAATCCTCAATTCATTCTGCATAACTGATTCAGCAGGTGCTGATTTGTTTCCTGAGTTGGCGCTTTTCCGTTTACTGCCATTTTTTTATCTCTTGTTACCACAAGCGTAAAATATAGGCCAGAAATGACGAAGAAAAATACAGGAAATTATCATACATATTTAAACAGAAAAAACGGAAAGTCAGTGGATACCTACGCAGTGCCGTAGAAAGATACTGCTGTACTGCCACTGTCATTGCCATTATTGCAAGTCTCCAAAAAATCGTCTGACATCACTTTTAAAGGTGTGCAACAGACACTGACGGATGCCAGTGATTGTAGCTGAGAGGACGTTATGTCGACGCCTAGCACATCCAGGCTGTATTTGAAACCCAGCAGGAAGTCCTCATCAGATGGGAGAAGGGTGTTTGCTGCCACATGGCAGAAGCCACCACAGCAGATGCCAGTTCGAGCCGTCCCTGAGTTGACATGCCCAGCCTGTCTGGACAGCCTGCTCTTATACAAGAAAAGTCAACCCCTGTTGTGTGTGGATGAGGTCATGTACACTACCTGCCAAGTGTCATCGGAATGTCTAGAAACTCCAGGTATTTCCCAGTGCTCAGCTCATGATTGTGAAATTGTTGGCTTGGAGTAAGTGCTGAGCTTGTGGCTGCTGGGGAGTACTCACATTTCGGCACCAGGCCCCTATCTTGTGGCAATGAAGCTACAACTGGAAGAAATGGGCAGTGTATTGGTTCATGATGGAGCATTGAAAAGGTAAGAAGCAAGCTTGGGCACCACTCAGATGGTGGAAGAAGAATTGGTAATTGTGTGTACGTCAGAGGATATCAACATACAAGAAACTGAGGATGTGGAAAAAGAGCAAGGTGTCTGCAGTGATTCAGAAGATGTCTGAAAAATCCACGATGAGATTAATATTTTGACAAGTCATTTACAATATATGGTGAACAAATGTGGAAGTGAGAGGCTCGAAACAGAACAGCTATGTGAAGAAAATAAACGATTGAAATTCAGGTGACCTGAGATAGAAAGGGAATTACAAAACAATAAGATGATGGTAGAAGAGTGGAGAAGAGAAATTTTCATGAACAGTACCTGGTAGAATAAACCAGAAACACTATTTCAGATGATATTATGCATAGTGCTGAAAGTGTGAATCGACAGTCAGTAATAGTACAATTATAACTAGAACAAGAAGGTTTTTGTATTACTGCTCATAAGGAACACTTGGTAAGGGATAATATTTCAGTATCAAATCAACATGAAAGGAAGGTAACTTTCTGTCCAGTTATAATCATGAATGTGAATAAGATTTGCACTGAAGAACTAATGGACACAAAAAGTATGGCTTGTGTCATTTCGGAAAAAGCTTTCTATAAATACGTAGAGGAGTGTTCCTGTCAAATAAATCCCCTCAGGAATATGAAGATAAAAAGTGTAATTTTGAAGAAAAGCGTTGATTGAAGAAACAAGCGTTTGCAATGGTAGACTATTCTGGTCACATTGCAAAACTATGTATTTTAGTAGTACCGAAATTGAAATGCAGATATGACTATTCGAATGAATTACTTGCATGTGAATGGATCACTGAACAATGTCAGTAAGGACACCATTGTGCTGGAAATTGATATCAGAGTTATCGAATCAAAATCTGAACCAAGAGTAAAGAAATAGCCATCAGTTATGTGTTTATATATAACCAAACCATAACTGATAAACAGAGAGTTGTGAACTATACGTAACAACAACGAAAAGGTTCAGGAGAGGGAACTGATCAGTGATGAAGAAAGGAGATATCTCTCCCAACTGCTGTTCTGGGTTCAGTTTCAATAGTATCCAAGAAAGATGAAAGACTAACTTTCTGGAATAAATCGATACTGAGCTTGCATTTAACTGCATGATACTATGAAGTGGAATTATCTGAGTGCTCTAGAAATTATACAGCATTTCGTTGTTTTGGATGGCGTTACCAGTTTGGCAGGGAACTGTTGGGAATCAGTATATTCACTCCAACGTTGATATATGTCCCGGATTTTTTATTAGAGGAACAGATCGAGAACAGATTTACTCTGTACATAAATGATTTAATCATCACTGGATGTAATTTAAACGAACATAATATGGTGATTGAAGAGATAATTTAGGCATTTGAGAAGATGGGCACAACTGTCAATATATGTAAGTCAGAATTGGACAAGAAAACAATAGAAATTTTAGGTCACATTATCTCTGAAGACATAATTGAACCTGATCTATGCAAACCAGATGCAGTCCGAAAGTTTCCATGTTCATCAAACAAGGAAGAGACACAATCATTTCTATGAATGGCCAGTTTTTGTAGGGAATATTGTTATTGACAACATATTGATAACACCACGTATTTGTTCACTAACCAGTGAAATGGGGATGACTGAACAGAATAAGAATTCCTTTGCAACTAATAATTCCTTTTGAAAGGACCTATACTGGCTGATTGAGGTGTATGTTACAAAATTTTTATCACAACAAACAGTTTCCAAGTTGGCATCAGCATGGAATTGTCCAATCTGAAACAATTGATAAACTACTACACTGAACGACTAATTTTGCGAAAACGTGAAAACAGATGTCCAGTATTACAAGTAGAAGCCTTGGCCATCATTAGGGGTTTTATAGAATTTCATTACTATTCGTATCGGCATCATACAAAAGTCTATGCTGAGCACAAAGTACTGTAGATTTTAATGACCACATTGAAAACGTATGATCACTTTGCTTGTTGCTGCTTCAGGAATATAGTTTTGAACTTACTTATATACACGGTCCAGTCAAAGTCACAACTGATTTCTTGTCGAGATTGTCAACTGGTGTAAGACGCTGTTACAGGTGGGGAGAAGAGGAAAGGTACAGATTAATTATATGTTGAAGGAACCATTCTACAAATACATATACAATGTGTTGAAAAAATGTACACTCACTTTTACAGCTAATAAATACACTTTTTCCCTTTTTCTAGTATAAGAGCTAGAAAAATGGATAAAAGCAGGCGAAATCTTGAGAAGAGAAAGTTCATTCTGAAATGCTACTGGAATACTGAGAACGTATGTAAATTGCATAGAGAGTTCAGAATAAAATGTCAGCAAAATCCACCAATGCGGCTCACAATTACTCTATTGCAAGATACATTAAATGGAGAAAGAGTTGTCCAGAATATCCAAAAGGCCATTCTGAAAGACCACAATCATCCACCGGGCCAACAAGAGAAATAGAAGTTGTACAAAGGTTTCAACGACCTCATAGAACGTCTGCGCAGCAGGTGGCTCCTCGTGGAACAGGAGTTCCAAAAACGAGGGTCTATCGAGTTTTGAAGCATGTGTAATGAAACAGATTTATTCCTAGATCACTTCACGCTTTGAATAAGGATGATCATAACTGGAGAATTGAATTTTGTGAATGGTATCAAGCAAAAATGAGCACAGGACAAAAACATCCTGTACAAAGTTGTTTGGAGTCATGAGACCACCTTAAGTTATATAGTTTAATTAATCGTCACAATTGTACAGTCGGAGACGTTGCCAAGGCTCTGGTCTTCCAGCCTAAGGTGTTCCACCAACGTGCACACAATTTTCACGTTCCACTGTTTACGTCAAAAGGGACTTAACAGATTTGCTGCAACTTTTCTATCGACTCTCTGTGTATGTACATCTCTATTTTGCTTTAATGTATCGTTAATCGACGTTTAGTATAATTATTTTGATAGTGTGTTCGATAGCCTTTTTGTGTCTGACATTGGCTATTCGGTCCACCGTTGGAGTATGTTTACAGATGTCTCACCAGTCTGCACGAGAGTATAGTAACATAAGTGTTAAACCTGGTGAGAGTTTCAGGAATGAAAAGAGGAAAAATAGTGCGAAATATGTCCTGTGGGCGAAATATGTTTCGCTTATTTAGTTTCTTTGCGTGCTATCTGCGTTTGCGAGTAACGTGCGTTATTAGCAAGTTTCTTTCTGTTAGCAAGTTTCTTTTTGTTATGAGTGTATTATGCATGATTTCAGTGAGTTTTACTTTCTTGAGAATAACTGCAGCGTATCCTGAGTTCGGAAACAACACAATATGAATTCAGTTTACAATGTATCAGATAAAATCTTGGAACATGCGGTTGGGATGAAAGTGAAGGAAGTTGGAGCATCAAGACCCGATCTAAACACTAATCAGGAACAAAAACAGTGTTAATCCAGGCAAGAGTATACCCGCAATTTTAACAGAACATTGTACAATGCAGCCGACTAGTTGTGTGGTTGTGACATGAAAAGTGTATTTTTTCGTTTCACCTGTCTTGTAATAAACAATAGTGATAGCGACCACAGACTAAAAGAATCTTCATGCAAATGTGAGAAAACACAATTTCAGTGAATAACATTGAAATTGTTTTTATTGTATTTTCAGTGCTAGGGAGAGGAGTATGGAGTAAGCTGGTGACTGCATTAAATTTCGCTGCAAATTCGAGCTTGCCTTAAGGAGCCATGATGAAACATAAAACCCCAAGAACCCTGGAATTTTTCGAAGTCTGCTTGATCTGATTTCAGAACCGGACGGCGTCTTGAAGCAGCATATTGAATACTAGTAAATCCTGGGTTTCGTAGGCCAGTCCAAAACAAATCAAAATTAATTACTGGAATCATTGTAAGAGTTATGCCTTAATCCCATCAGAAATGAACAGCCGAAGACAAATTTCCTCGTAATTGAAGTTGACGAAACCACTGGCTGTGCAAATTTGTCAAATTGTACATAATAATTCGGAAGGAAGATTCGGTTTAACGTCCAGTGGACACCGAGATCATTAGAGACGGAGTAACAATTCGATGTGAGTTACTGGGAAAAACATGTGAAAGATTTATTTCCTTTGTACGACCAAAAAATTTGCACTGCAGATTATGTAACTGCAGTTGTTGTTAGTGAACTAGAGGAAATGAACGTAAATGGAACACCTGAAAATCTGATAGATGAGTGTTACGACGATGCTCCTGTTATGAGTGGCCACAAGGCCACAAATGTGGAGCTCAAATCAGAATTAAAGAGATGTGTGGGAATACTCGCTTCATTCGCTGATATACGCATTGGTTAAATTTATTTGTTGAACGTTGTGTGAGACAGGCAATAAGCAAGCGCGGAAATCCTTTAGAGACTCTGAAGTAGTTTCTAGCTTTTTTCCCAGTCTCTTAAAAGCACAGCCGTCCTTGACGAGATGGTGAAGAAAGTTTTTCCTGTCTATACTCAGTACATGAGATGGAATTCCAAATCACGGAGTGTAACTACTATATTTAAATACCAGAAGGAAGTTGTTGAGGGCGAGGGAAAAATTATTGATGATATTAATGATTATAGGACAATAAACAAGGCTATGGGGTGAAGGGTTTCGTGCAAGACGAAGATTTCCTATTCTTGTTATATTTTTCTTTTGATAAAGTCATGCCTCACTGTGACATTCTGTTCAGTCAACTACGGATAATGATGCAGTGAAAATGTTGAATTTTTGTATCACATTGCAACTTCTGTCCAGCACGTTGGGGCCTCACTTGACACTGACGATCACTGGGAAGAGGTAGAACTACCTGCAAATCTGGGACATTTCAAAGAATCAAGAATTGTGTGTACACAAGACTTCTGCAACTGCATCATGACTCAGATCAGCGATCGATTCACTTTTTAACGATCACTTGTCAATTGCACAATTGTCCAAACCGTCGTTGTTTTCGAAATATAATTTTTTTTCCCAGTAGTTGATTGTGAAAGGGAAGGGAGATACAGTACGTAAACGTTTGGCTAGAATGTGGTGAAACTGATATATGTTAGTTCCGATCGATAAACGTTTCAGCCTTTGCCAGTATGGAAACCACGAGCCCAGCCCGCCCTCGCCTGTTTTTTAGGCTCATCTGCGAAGCTTAGCTGTCTGCTTTGGAGCATAACAAGCTAAGAGACACAATGCTACCAACATACTGTCAGTCTCATGAGTACCTTGTATATGTTACGCGAAATGAAAGCTGAGAGGAAAACAGTTCTTTACGAGCATAACAGCCCAATAGTAACAACTTGTGCGCTTCGCTTTGCGACATAAAGTGGCCATCGCAAATGCATTTTCAGACTACTTTGATTTTTTCCCACAATGTTTTCAGCTATTCACAACGCACATTATTTTCTCCATACTTTTTATCATAGTTTCAATGAACGAAGATGACAATAGAAATTGAAATAGCAGTTCAGGAACATTATTGAGACTTTTGTTACACATTAGAATAAAAAAGTTGCTTACGTAACATGAAATTCAGTGAACTGGATGATGGGTAACAAATTATCGACAGTATGTAGTATTTAAAGTAACCTTGATCATACCAGATCGAGTAGACAGACGTTTTGTGAGTGTTACACTGGCACACTTGCTGGCCTCATGCAACAACATTTATTCGTTGACAGGACGGATAAAAGGGGTCCTACTATACAACTTCCGTTACGAATCTCTAGGAACCATAGTGTACCCCATGTTCGGACCGGCCGTGTGACGATGTCCGCCCACCGGATCTGTCGGGCGCTAGAACTCTGAAAACTGTATGGCATGGCGGATCGCTGGTGATGTTCCCGAAAGTGAAAATTTCATTGCAGTTGTCGTCTCCACTGGTTTTAACATTTTCGGTTGAGACTTCAAGTAAAATACTAACATAAATTGAACAAATATAAAACAGCTGTGTTACCACAAACGACATTTCCCTCAATACGTGCGTTGTTGATGTAAAATGTTACTGGGCGTCGTGGATCGATCTCGAAAAGAATTCTAACAGTACTCAAAGAAAAATAAACCACCGAGTTTCAGAATGCAGTGGCTTTTAATTTGATTAACAGCAGGTCTTAAGTGAACACGTAATAGAGAAACGAATTTTGTGGTTACTCGAATAAGAGTGGGTAACTTAAGTCCATTTCTTGTTTAGTACCCAAAGCTAAGAATTTCGACAATCGACTGTGACCCTTCGCAGCTGCAGCTTAATAATCCAAAGTCGCTATCTTCGTAAAATAATTAATGATCAGCGTACGATAACTTATTGGGGCCTAATGTTAATATATACGATTATTTGAAACGAAAAATCACAGAAAATAGCAGTGCCAAAACATAAGCTTCTCTATCAACCCTCAGTAGTTGACATACCACTGGTCAGCAAAAAGACGTCTCGAGTTCTGTTTTTTTCACATTGTTCTCTAATTTCATTATGTATTTTCCTCTCAGAAAAACAAACGCATATAAAATTTTAACGAGAATGACTACCGCAAACAATACGATGAAATTATTCTTGTGATTCATAGTCTTGTTTCATAACTATGAAACAATGTGACTATTAATAAAAGAAATATGTGCATCAGAGGACAGTGTTGCAGTAGTTGAGTTTCTCGAAGCCATCGTATGCTATCGTATAATGATGATTCAATTCCTTATTTTTCAGTGATCGCCCAAAGTCACATTTTGTGAGTAAATAATTTAAGGAATTTTAAACTGCCATGACACCTGCCTGTGCGACAGTCTGATCTAATCCATTTTCACGCTAGTCAGTAGTGGGAGTACATCATGTTTGACGAGAATTCTGAATATCTCCGGGCTCGTCTTTCTTCAGTTGGTATTGCCAGAGGTGAATGATGCCTTTTGGTGCGACTGAAAATTTTTGTCGCTGGTGTGCATCGAACTCAAGACTTCTCACTTCCTAAGCAAAAGCCAAGCTAGCAGACCACCCACACTCGCCATGCCATTGGGCAGTGAGCCGACTTCTCGAGTATTACCTTATATTGAATTCTGACATCTTTTCTAAGAAGCAGGCATTAACTTGTGAACAGGGATCCAAAGAACTTGAATAACTTGTGAAATGTAAAATACTATGCCTAAGATTCAAATTTTCGTTTGTCTTCTTCTCAGCGGCACTCGTACTGTGTGAAAATTAGGAGAAATCGAAAAAAAATTTAGGATTAAATGCTTCGTTCACTGATCTCTTCAATTTAGAAGCCGACACTTGTTCTGGGACGAACGGTGATGTGGAAGGACAGCATTATACTGAGGTGGGTCTCAGTTAGTATGCAGAAATCAAACGATGGTTTCTTGTCAGCGATCAAAGGATGCTATGTTCTTACTGAAGTTCGAAAATCGGTAATGACTTTCTTCTCATTTCAAGGAGGGTGGAAGTGCTCTCACCCGTTCGATCCTTCATGATGCACACTTAAATTGGTCGAACATAAAATACCATTTTGGGCCAATCTGACGCAGATGGTATTCAATAATCATGGATGCTGTTTGTAATACATAATACCTTCCGATTATATTTGGGGATTCGTGGCGCAGGCCCACAAACAATGATTCTTAAAATCATGTCCCAGGATCGAGCCCATCTCCGAGTAGGTTTAACTTTTAATGTGCACACATGAGCTTGAGTAAAAAAAATTGCAGTCTGTATATTTGATATACAGAAATATATAAGTTATGTGCCCAATAACCACTTTTGAAGAGAGTATAGTGTCAAAGATTACTTGGCGCACCATATGTGGAGGTGCACTACCACCATGCAGGCACCCCTTGAAATCCTCAATCATAGAGACTGTGAGGCCACACGATGCACATCCTTAGCCAACCTTTGGGTGGCACCTGCATATACGTATATGGGATGCATTCATTGTGGGTCTGAGTCACACAAACTGCACAGTCTGCCAGAAATTCACCTCTTCTTTCATCAGGCCAATACACTTCTTCTTCTGAGGTGTTAAGCCATAAGTCTTATCAGCCACCTATCCAGACGTATCGAATTCCTCGAGATTGTAGCTCACACTATTTGCTCAAATACACTCCTGGAAATGGAAAAAAGAACACATTGACACCGGTGTGTCAGACCCACCATACTTGCTCCGGACACTGCGAGAGGGCTGTACAAGCAATGATCACACGCACGGCACAGCGGACACACCAGGAACCGCGGTGTTGGCCGTCGAATGGCGCTAGCTGCGCAGCATTTGTGCACCGCCGCCGTCAGTGTCAGCCAGTTTGCCGTGGCATACGGAGCTCCATCGCAGTCTTTAACACTGGTAGCATGCCGCGACAGCGTGGACGTGAACCGTATGTGCAGTTGACGGACTTTGAGCGAGGGCATATAGTGGGCATGCGGGAGGCCGGGTGGACGTACCGCCGAATTGCTCAACACGTGGGGCGTGAGGTCTCCACAGTACATCGATGTTGTTGCCAGTGGTCGGCGGAAGGTGCACGTGCCCGTCGACCTGGGACCGGACCGCAGCGACGCACGGATGCACGCCAAGACCGTAGGATCCTACGCAGTGCCGTAGGGGACCGCACCGCCACTTCCCAGCAAATTAGGGACACTGTTGCTCCTGGGGTATCGGCGAGGACCATTCGCAACCGTCTCCATGAAGCTGGGCTACGGTCCCGCACACCGTTAGGCCGTCTTCCGCTCACGCCCCAACATCGTGCAGCCCGCCTCCAGTGGTGTCGCGAGAGGCGTCAATGGAGGGACGAATGGAGACGTGTCGTCTTCAGCGATGAGAGTCGCTTCTGCCTTGATGCCAATGATGGTCGTATGCGTGTTTGGCGCCGTGCAGGTGAGCGCCACAATCAGGACTGCATACGACCGAGGCACACAGGGCCAACACCCGGCATCATGGTGTGGGGAGCGATCTCCTACACTGGCCGTATACCACTGGAGATCGTCGAGGGGACACTGAATAGTGCACGGTACATCCAAACCGTCATCGAACCCATCGTTCTACCATTCCTAGACCAGCAAGGGAACTTGCTGTTCCAACAGGACAATGCACGTCCGCATGTATCCCGTGCCACCCAACGTGCTCTAGAAGGTGTAAGTCAACTACCCTGGCCAGCAAGATCTCCGGATCTGTCCCCCATTGAGCATGTTTGGGACTGGATGAAGCGTCGTCTCACGCGGTCTGCACGTCCAGCACGAACGCTGGTCCAACTGAGGCGCCAGGTGGAAATGGCATGGCAAGCCGTTCCACAGGACTACATCCAGCATCTCTACGATCGTCTCCATGGGAGAATAGCAGCCTGCATTGCTGCGAAAGGTGGATTTACACTGTACTAGTGCCGACATTGTGCATGCTCTGTTGCCTGTGTCTATGTGCCTGTGGTTCTGTCATTATGATCATGTGATGTATCTGACCCCAGGAATGTGTCAATAAAGTTTCCCCTTCCTGGGACAATGAATTCACGGTGTTCTTATTTCAATTTCCAGGAGTGTATGATTGACACCGCACACTGTTTGTACATATATGCCTGTGTATGTGTGTGTGTGTGTGTGTGTGTGTTGAATGAAACTTTTGACATATTTCTGTTTATCTGCGTATGTATGTGAATAACTGAATGTGATGTGTGCTTCTTTCCAGCTTGCCGATTTTCTCTTTCAACAGCCACCAGAAGCACACAGCAGCAAAGTTAGTTCGATGGCGTACCTGTAGACATTGTTAAACATCCAAGTAAAGGACCTAACTTGAATTATCACATGGCCTGTAGCTCTCCTCACTCACTCGCAGATTGTTTGCTTTTTGATACCTGTGCACACACTGGTAGGCCCCACAATCCCATGTTGATAAAAAGTAACATACCAGGGTCAGTCAACAACTCGATGTCACATAATAGCCCTGGTGCAATATAATAGAATGCAGGCTCCAGAAAGTATGTACTCAGCTGTAAACTCCAGAATTTCTCAGAAGTGTCTGCAACCAAGTGCACATCTGTACAATTTACCATATCCCTCTAAATGAAAGGTGTAGAACTATGGCCAAACGTTCACTTCCTGTGTGTACTCTGCATCAGTTATAGCAGTACTTGCAAGTTTGCTGGTGAATGGAGTTATATCAGTCTATGTAGTTTTGTGGAGTCTCCACACTAAATATTTGTAAGGATAGATCCCTTTCTTTCTCACAAGCTGAAACTTCACATCACCAGGCTATGTGGCTCTCATGATATGCGTATCATCCTGATGGATTTCTTTGGCAAGTTTCAGAAGAAGCATGTGCATGAATCTTAATGAATTCAGGAAGTGGAGCATTATACACAGTGTAATTCACTTGGATAATGAAATGTAGTTTCCTACATTCTCTGGTACGACATTAACCTTAGTACCCTTCAATCCAAAATCACCCAAATGCAGAACAAGAAGGTATGCATCATACCCACTCAAATTAAGGAAAAAGATGAGTGTGTTTCATCATAGATTATATTTAAAGTTTCATGCATTGTGAGCTGCAAAATGGAACTTCCCCGTTAGATGAACTTTTATACCCTATGGAAAAACACAAATACGACGTTCAGCTGCATGTTCATAGAAGACATCATTCTCCTGTGACTACGTCACTGGAATGCTGTTGTTATAAGCAACATCATCACTCATTGCAAGGTTTTTAGGCTAAGGGAGCAACAAATTCACCGGATTATCAATTATGTATAATTCAAATTTCCTGATATTGGAGTCATATCAGCATACTTGCTCCCCCCCCCTCCTTAACTGTATCACAAAAATGTGACTGCACATAAAGGTGGACTACCCCACAGAGTGCCATATCATACCCTCTTTTCTGCATATCAGAAAAAACCCTTCATTATGACACCCTTGATAAAAGTTCCATACTGTTTTGCAATGACACGTGTTCTGATATCATTCCATCCTTCCCCCAAATTTTGACAATGCTTTCCTCCTGAGCATTACTGCTTTGTTTGGTGGGTGAGTCAGCTCACAGTCCTGAACTGCATTGCACCTGATGGCAGGATACCACAGGTTATTAATTATTACAGCATCCTCAGCAGTACTCTTCAGTATGCATGTAGAGGATCTTGATACCTCACTTAAGTGATTTCAATGTGGGATTACAAGGTCCTGTTCGAGAAAGCACCAGCAACCACAGAGTAGTGCATATGGTTGCATGATATATGTGGTAATCCATAACAGAGCAGGCTGAATGACAGATGTTACTGCTAGGCCCAGGATGTTGCCATGCTGATAGATTGCAAAGTGAGCACGGCAGACAGGATGCCTTAGGCAGGGGTGACAGGGTTGCATGTAGTGACCATGACAAATGTGATTGTCCAAGGTGGGGCAATGACTTCAGGTGCAGTGTTTGCAGTTCTGGTTATGGGGTTGCAAGCAATGACCACAATGAGTGTGAAGACTCAATCCATGGTGACAAGGCTACAGAATGCAGTGTTTGCGGCTACCAGTTTCATGGCCTAGTCTGAGGTGGCGATCAGCACATCATAGGTCTGAACTGGAATGACGATTCTGCACATGATGGCCACAGTGTGAAGACCTGGGCTGCGTCTTATGTGGCTGACAGTTCCACAGCCCAGGTTGAGGAAATGATGTTGAGCACATCATCGTCAGCAGGTCCAGCTGCAGTGAGGAAAATCCACATTGAGACTGCTGTAACACTTCTGCAAAGGAAGAAATGAGATTGATAAGTATCTCTCTCTCTCTCCCACTCACTCACTCGCACACGTACACACACACACACGCACACACACACACACACACACACACACACACACACACACACACACACACACACCAACGCAATAGACATATACATCTATCAATAACACTAATTTATCATACTTATGTGGTGGTTGAACAATGGCAATAAGTAATTTTAGTCACTCATCATGTTCTTTTATTCATAATGTTAAAATATAATTCAATACTTTTTTTGCTAAATAAAGCTTTCACATTTGTGGTTATTTTTTAATTAAGTTCATCTAAAAAATAAGACAAGTCCACCATAATCACTCTATGCAATGGTAAATTACAATAATAATAATAGTTATTATTATTTTTATTATTATTATTATTAATGGCAGAAGAAGAGGAAGTACTAGTAGTAGTAGCAGTAGTAGTAGTAGTAGTGGTGGTGGTGGTGGTGGTGGTGGTGGTTGTGGTGGTAGTTTTAGTAATAATACTCATGTATTTTATCTTCAGTGACTAGTGTCATTCCCTATGAGCTCTGAGTAGAAAATGGTGTCACAGCCTGTGGCTGCCATAGCTCATTGTCAGTGGCGCATATTCACTCATCCACTGAGACTCCATGAACTCTGTGTAAAAATGGTGTCATGGACTGTGGCAACTCGTTGTCGATAGCACATATAAAAAAGAGGAAAACTTAAATACTGCAAGGAAGTGTGACAAAAAATTAAGGCACACACATATGTATACTTATGTTCGCCCTCCTGAAAATCATGCATTGGGAAAGCAATAGCATCATCGTCAAGTTGTGGTGACGCCAAGATATGGTCCTTGTCACACATGTATATAAGTCCATTCATATCACTTTAAAAAATCGTCTTATAACCATTGTCTACAGCATTTTTAAATAAAATTAGGCCTAAAAGGCGTTATTTATACTACTGAGAGTCATGCAGAAAAATCTCTTTGTGATGTCAGAATAGCTGGTGGGAACCTGTGAAGCACCATCAGAGCTAGTAAAAGATTATCAGAGTTCAGTCATATTTTCACAGTATTTGCAAGTTGTTCTTTCGCAGCAGCCTGAGCTGTTGGTCATTCAGCTGCATGTTGGATTCTAGCTGACATCCGCTGAGCCATCTTAGCGGTTGTACTCCCAGGAGATGTCAGTTACCATGGCGCTACGGAGGACTGCTGGAGAGCAGGCAGGGCTGTTTTGAGCTGGCTGCTGGAGTGTGCTCGGTCCCACTCTGAATTCTACGATGATCCTTGATAACCCATCCGCTATTTATCTGTTGTCGGTGGCCGTGTGGTCGGTTGATTTGCTCCTAATCCCTGCTACGTGTCAGCACCCAAAAGCGCCTACCGAGCGAGGTGGCGCAGTGGTTAGCACACTGGACTCGCATTCGGGAGGACGACGGTTCAATCCCGTCTCCGGCCATCCTGATTTAGGTTTTCCGTGATTTCCCTAAATCGTTTCAGGCAAATGCCGGGATGGTTCCTTTGAAAGGGCACGGCCGATTTCCTTCCCAATCCTTCCCTAACCCGAGCTTCCGCTCCGTCTCTAATGACCTCGTTGTCGACGGGACGTTAAACACTAACCACCACCACAACCAAAAGCGCCTCAGTGTTGAAAAGGAACGTGGACCCCAAGAAGCCCTGTTGCTGGCTTTCGTGTTGAACTCAAGTATTGGCAGCACTCTGCTGTGTGGTGTTGTCGGTAGACAGTCAATTTCTCCATCACTAGATGGTAGGCAGTGAGCAGCATTAAGTTCTTCAGGTGAAGACCATCGTCTGGAATACATCTCATCTTTGGCTAGTTCATAGACTGTACTGGAGGGTCTAGGACATAGATTCACTACAGTATCATGATCATGAAATCGAATACTATTACTGTGAATGCCATAGAGTCCAATGATCAACAAATGACGAGATCTGGAGAGCTGTGATATTTTAAGGAAGCTGGCGTGAGGCTATGACGCAATGCTCGGTTCGTAGTGGCCGCATGTGTCCTCCTTATTTAGCTATATTTCTTGCCAGGCTGTCAATTGCTGTGTCAATTCCTCTGTCTCTGACATGACTTGGGTTGGCCTGTGACAATGCGAAAGGGTTTCAATATTTTTTTGTTATTTCTACCCATTACAATTATGTGCCATAACAACATTTACATTCTTGGAAATCTTTCTCAACAAAACCATAGTTTCATTGTCAAAGACGGGTGACGGTTTGTCGCCATCGCCTGTTAAATAAGGACGCTAATCCGTAACATCACCATTAACATTGTCAGACTGACTCTTCATATTCCAACTGTAGTCATTAATGATGATGGAACTGAAGTAGACAGAAACCATTCACGCCGTTTCCTTATAGAGGGCAGCAGCATCCCTTTTCAAGCTTCTGATGATGCAACTACCTGCTTCTGCCTAGCCTTGCGATAGGAATTATGTACAGGTATAAATGTGTGTAATAAGCAAATAATATTACGCTATTGCCAGTCCCAACTCACTGTCAGGACAGTGATGGTGGTGCAACTGCCAACTTGTGCCTATTAGCAGTGTGTACCTGAAAAGCACGTAATGTTTCACCACCATCGTTTGGTGGGCATGCATAATAAACAGATATAAAATTACACTGACAGAACATGCAGTATTCTCTGTGTGTGGGCGAAACACATAATATTTCACCAGCAACGCTTACTTTCACATGTGAACAGAAGTTGTCACATCACACATCAGTACTATACTGAAGAGCCAAAGAAACTGGTACACCTGCCTAGTGTCGTGTATGGCCCCCTCGAGCTCGCAGGAGTGCCGCAACACGACTTGGCATTGGTTCGACTGATGCCTAAAGTAGTGCTGGAGGAAACTGATACCATGAATCCTGCAGGGCTGTCCATAAATCTGCAATAGAACGAGGGGGTGCAGACCTCTTCTGAACAGCACGTTGTAAGGCATCCCAGATATACTCAATAATGTTCAATTCTGGGGAGTATGGTGGCCAGTGAAAGTCTTTAAAGTCAGAAGAGTATTCCTGGGGCCACCCTGTAGCAATTCTGGACGTGTGCGGTGTCGCATTGCCCTGCTGGAATTACCCAAGTCCGTAGGAATGCGCAATGGGCATGAATGGTTGCAGGTGATCAGACAGGATGCGTACGTACGTGTCACCTATCATATTAGTATCTAGACGTATCAGGGGTCCCATATCACTTCAACTGCACGCGCCCCACACCGTTACAGACCCTACACAAGCTTGAACAGTCTCCTGCTGACATAGAGGGTCCATGGATTCATGAGGTTGTCTCCATACCCGTACACGTCCATCCATTCGATATAATTTGAAACGAGACTCGTCCAACCAGGCAACATGTTTCCAGTAATCAACAGTCAAGTGTCGGTGTTGATGGGCCCAGGCGAAGCGTAAAGCTTTGTGTCGTGCAGTCATCAAGGGGCACACTAGTGGGCCTTCGGCTCCGAAAGCCCATTCGATGATGTTTCGTTGAATGGTTCGCACGCTGACACTTTTTAATGGCCCAGCATTGAAATGTGCAGCAATTTGCGGAAGGGTTGCACTTCTGTCACGTTGAACGATTCTCTTCAGTTGTCGTTGGTCGCTTTCTTGCAGGATCTTTTTCCGGCCACAGTGACGTCGCAGATTTGATGTTTTACCGGATTCCTGATAGTCACGGTACACTCATGAAATGGTCGTACGGGAAAATCCCCACTTCATCGCTACCTCGGAGATGCTGTGTCCCATCGCTCGTGCGTCGACTGTATCATCACCTTCAAACTCACTTAAATATTGATAACTTGAAATTGTAGTAGCAGTAATTGATCTAACTACTGCGCCAGACACTTTTCGTCTTATATATGTGTTGCCGACAGCAGCGCTGTATTCTGCCTGTTTATATATCTGTATATTTGAATACGAATGATTATACCAATTTGTTTGGCGCTTCAGTGTATATTCAACGTTACGATGATAGATCACTCTGTCTTTTTCTGAGAGTGTGGGGAAAACATGTACTATTACACTGTCGCCGCTTCGTTGCAAATGTGAAGTGAAGTAGTCGTGTATGATACGCATATATAATATTACATTAATAGCTTAGGTGTTCTTTCTTTATGTGGAATTAATGATATGCATACGTGAAGTTGCTGTCGTGTGTCGTGCGCTGCTTGCTGATATACGTTGTGCCGCTGGCGTCTGTTGCTTTAATGGTCTGTGCTTTGGAACTGGCCAGCCACCAGGTAATGTAGCAGGAGCCATGCACCAAATCAGTACATATTAATGCATGTTACTCTTAGCAACAGTTTCTTAAATATGAAGATATGTACAGTAAGAGCTGAATAAATAAACACAGGTTTTAGAAGATAACATTATTCATTGATAATCCTATTTAAAAGTGTTTGTACATGTTCGGAAGCACACATGTAACTGCTTCTGTACCGAGCAGTCAGCCTTAGGCGTTTGCGCTAAACACATGTTGCGAGTGCTTGCGCCTGCCAGCATAGAGCATCGAGGTATGCAAAGAGTACATTAACTCACATATTAAATGAATAAAAAGTTCTCAGGTTTCCAGCCTGGTCAAGTAATTAACATTACATGGGTTTTCGGTCAAGCTCTTTTTGCCCAATGTCAAGTGACATGACAGCGAGTGGGCTCCTGGTAAGCCCCTTATACACGACGACTGCTGGCTGTGACTTCACTGGTGCCCGCAACATCGACGTATACGGGTATAAGTTGGCTCGGCGTTTGACGCGTCCGCTACAACGGCGCGATCGCTGGATCGCACGCCGTGCTGAGCTGCAGGCCACCGTCCCTATTTTGAGTGTTGTCGATGATTTTTATTTCAATGGTTTCTTTAATTATACAATCCTAGAAGTTGTTACGGGACAATGAGTGTCACGCAGCATTCCTCCAAGGAATGACCCGTAAGGCCCTTGATTTTATCACTGATTTTACTGTTATTGCAAATGTAGACCCGTGAATGGAGACAGGCAGTGCTATTTAAACATGGCTAGATATTCATGTCAAATACGTTGAATTCTTGCTTAAAGATTACGTGACTCCTTGCACAATAAACAACATTGTCTGTGTAAAATTTTACGCCCCTACTGACGATAGACAGATAAGAAGGCACTTTTGTACTCAAGAACTTTGTCAGCTTTTGCACCGCAACGATGACCAAATTGTCATCGGTGGTGATTTTAATGCAGTGTTCAGTGATATTAATCAAATGCCACGGCCAAACCGATCTACCGAGCGTTGTGCTCTAGTCGACATTTTCCGGCCTAAAGACATGTGGCTTATTTTGAATCCAGACATAAGCCACTATACCTATTTTTACAACACAGGCCACAGTCGGCTAGACAGGATGTACTTCTCGCCTACACTTCGCCACAGAAATCATACCAGTCATCTTCTCGGGTCATTGCAGTCACTTCTGCCAAATAACGTTGCCTCGTGGTGGGCCCCCATGTCGCAAAATCACCTCGAAGCTTATTGTAGTCTTTTGAATGACGTCATTTTAGCTGAACAGTTTAACGACATGTGGAAGAGATTACTCCATGAGCAGCACTGTGGGACGTGTAGACTTGAATGGTGGGTCACAGCAGCCATGTCTGCCATCGAATGTTTCTGATCAATTACAGTCGTCAGAAAGCTCACTTGCGCAGGACAACAGTTCAGTTTTATCGGAGCCGTTTACAAGTTCTAGTTCAGCAGGTTGCGGGACAAACCTATCTACTTCCGGTTTTTAAGGGATTTAAATCTCAGATTTTAAACGACGTGAGGTCCGCGAGGAGATGTTACAGTCACTAGCGGTCAACCCGTTTGTGCTGTACATGGGGAGTCGCTCTCCATATATCATTTGTACGGTGAACGCAGGCGTCGCGAAAAGTTATACATAAAAGACTGGAGGAAAGAGGACGGTCGGAAAACCCGTGAAATGAAGGAGATGAGGCGAGAAATTTGCACCTATTTTGAACTTCTTTTTCGCGACACTGACGTAACCTCCGAAGCATTGGCAACTGTTCTGCAAAACGTTCCCCATGTTTTAACGAGGGCTCGCCTATTACACATCAACGAGATTTCTACACACGTCGACCTGGAGGATGCAATCAAAGGGAGTCCCAGGGAAAGTCTTCAGGACTTGATGAGATCCCTGTTGAATTTTATGCTAAATATTTTAACACCTTAAGTGACACTGTCATCCACATTGCCAATAAAGTCCAGAATGGAATCGAAATACTGCCAACATTTGAGGAAGGCTGCATTACGCTCGTTCCACAGTCAAACGCGACGCCGAACATTGACAGTCTACGACCAATCGCATTGCTCAACAGCGACTATAAAATAATGGTGCGGTATGTCGCCAGTAGTTTGAAGCATGCAATGCCAAAGTTTGTCAGTCAACACCAAACGTGGGCAATAGGGATGAAAATACATTCGAGGCTGTTCTGGCATACAGACACTGTATCGAATATGTCAAAAGTGAAAGGATGAGAAACGCAGCGATCTTACTTACCGACATTCAAAATTCGTTTGACAGAATTAATCACTCTTATCTGATGAAGGTAATGACCGGACTGGGATTTGGGATGAAGTTCATGACCGTTATTCAGAATATGTTTGGGAATGTCATTGTGAGAGTCATCGTCAATGGCTGCCCTAGTGACAAAATCCCGATCTTAGGTCAATAGGGCGAGGATGCCCACTGTCGATGCCTTTGTACGCCATATCATTAAATCCGCTCCTCCGACATATATTCCACGAATGCCAGAGGATCACGATAAGCAACGACCAGTTGATTTGCAGGGAATATGCCGAGTACCTCGCCGTTTTCGTGGAACAGCTAGCAGACTTAGACAGGCTATACACTATAATCCACCAGTTTGAGAAGGCAACAGGAGCGATGGTAAGTCCTACAAAGACAGAGTTACTCCCCCTCACACATCGCGGGTGGTATATTCAGCGGAACTGGTTCTGTGCCCGGACACAGCACCAAGTACTCGGACTAGTAATGATGGATAACCCGCGGAGAATGGAGGCGCTCAAGTGGTGTACCACGCTGAATAAAATCAGTACGGTAGCCGGAATACACTCTGTCACGACATTGGAACTTCACGAAAGGGTGGAGATCATGAACACCTGTACCATAGCGAAGGCCTGGTATCTGGCTCAAGTACTGCCCGTGCCCAAACAAACTGCATGTGCGATTAAGCAGAACATGTATTGGATGCCGTGGAGGGGGAACATCTTCAAAGTTTCTACTCACACTTGCACCCTGATGCAAGCTGGTGGACTGGGGTTAATAGACTTACACGCCCAATGCGCAGTGCCTTTCAAAAATGGTTCAAATGGCTCTGAGCACTATGGGACTCAGCTGCTGAGGTCATTAGTCCCCTAGAACTTAGAACTAGTTAAACCTAACTAACCTACGGACATCACAAACAGCCATGCCCGAGGCAGGATTCGAACCTGTGACCGTAGCGGTCTTGCGGTTCCAGACTGCAGCGCCTTTAACCGCACGGCCACTTCGGCCGGCGCGCAGTGCCTTTCATCAAACGTACCAAAGCCATGTCTGAAAAAGGTTCTTGCAGTCCAACAGCAACATTATTTCATAAATTCCAGCCAAAATCACTCGATGCCCCAGTCCAAATCAGTAGCAACCCCTATATGCTGAACTTCCCGCGTCGGTTTTACCTCGACACCAGCTACCTTCTACATGGTGACCTGAAAGTGAACAGAGTCAACGACATCGCTACCACACTTCGTGGGTCTCCAGTCGGGAGTAAAAGAGAGTTGCAACTGCCACAGTACTACCGGAAAACTGTGTGGGAAGATCTAGCCTCCAAAGTTCTATCCGGGAGTGTACACGCAACGTGGTACAAGTTCATAAATCGCCCTAGTCCGACAAACTCTAAACTCTATTCAATCCACCTACTCCGATCAAGTGACTACGACATACGAGGTGTTATTGGAAAGTTTTAAAAATGGGCTTGTAATTGTTCAATGGTGGTACTTACATGCTACTGTGATGCGTCTCCTTCAAAATAGTTCCCTTCTGACTGAACATACCGACTCCAAAGATGCTTTCACTTTTGGAAACATTCCTGGAAATTTTTTTCCTGAAGTATGTTAAGAACGCTCTCCGTATTTGCGTGGATGTCTTCAATCGAGTCAAATCGTTTCCCTTTCAGTGAAAACTTGTTTAGGAAACAGGTAGAAGTCCGCAGGGACCAAATCAGGGGCATATGGCGGTTGTGGAAGCACAGGAATTTTGAATTTGGTCAAAAATTCAACAATGGAGGAGGCACGATGAGTCGGAGCATTGTCATAGTGAAGCACCCAACTCCTGTCTTTTCACAATACAGGCCTTTTCTTCCCCACCTTTACGCGCAAACGTTCAAGGGCACATGTGTAGTATTCCTAGTTAATTGCCTGTCCTCCAGGGGTAAAATCATGATGCACAAAACCGATAGAATAAAAAAAATCACCAACATTGTCTTCACCTTCGACCGACTTTGTATTGCTTTTTTCGGTCGTGGTGAACCTGGAGTCTTCCACTGCGAAGTATGCACTTTGGTTTCAGGACCATATCCATGTACCCACTATTTTTCACCTGTAATTACACTATTTAACAAATCTGGGTCATTTTTAATCCGATTAATAAGTTCACGGCACACTTCAAGATGGTATTGTCTCTGGTCTCTTGACAACACGTTTGGAATGAATTTTGTGGACACTCGACGTATGTTCAGATCTTCAGTTAAAATTGCCTGAACTGCATAGAAACTTAAATTAGGTTCATCAGCCATCTCCCTAATTGTAAGTCTACGATCAGAGCGCACTAAGACGCGAACTTTCACAACATTTTCATTCGTTTTTCAAGAGGAAAGACGGCCGGACCGTGGTTCATTTTCAAATGATTCGCGGCCATTTTTAAATTTGTTGAACTTGACTGGTTCATACAATTATCTCCAAAAGCTGTTTTTAATAGTTTGCAAGTCTCAGAAGCTGATTTCTCAGTTTTAAAACAAAATTTCACACAATCTCGTTGCTCCGTTTTTACGTCCATTTGCACGCAGACAGAATCCATTCTTAAAGCTTTACAATCACACCTCGTATGTGCGGAAGAGGACACACTCGAACATCGGTGTGGGTGCCGTAAATTTCGTGTCATCTGGGACACCACAAGAGACATGCTGCGATTTACAAACAGAATAGCTATGAATAGCGTCACAGTGTCATCATACGACAGTGGAAACCCTAGCCCAAAACAAAGAAAAATGATACGACCTGCTTTATGGGACACACAATTCATGCAATATTCTTCCTAAAAGTTTCTGATAAGTAATATTTCTTGAAATTTTTGATGAATGAACACGGTAAGGAACAAACACGGAGGAATATAGCGAAACCTTTGCAAATTACCGGAAAATACCATTGCAAAAGGCGTATGGTGATATGGGAGTGTGTTCTTTTTTCTCTTCATTTAATGTGATTTCGTGATCTACTGTGCCGTCCGAAGTCCTTATTTACTTTTCTATGGTCCACGTGCTGAGATTTTTTTCGTTATGTAACATTTCCTTAGAACGGCATTGACAGAAAAATAGACGTAGGCAACTTGTCTTAAGAGCTTTCCGGGTTTGCTTGGTGTGGTCCACATTTTAATACATGTCTCCTTGTGTGTTGGGGACAGGTTGCTGACCTACTGAATGACACTGCCTAATACTGGACCTGTAGAACAGCTGAAAGACACTTCTATTTCCTTCAATTAAGGTACATTTCATTTCCAAGTAGAACGTAGCCTATGAAGGTAAACATTTACTTCGAATTTAAGCGAGAATGTCTGCTTTCAGGGTATATTATCTTGTATTCCATATTTCCGTCTGGAGTTTTGGATTAAGAAGACGATTGTTTTGTTATCCTCAGAAAAACGTTTTCGATAAAACGATTATTATTATTTCTGTACAGTGAATATTATATTTTTCCGTTTGACAACCTAGTAACGACCCCGGCTTTAAATTCTTATGACAGACTATCAATTAGTCCATCTGCCGCTAACTGTGTTTTGTCCCTCATTCTGTTATTTTGCTTTAAGAACAACAGTACGTCAATATACTCGTTTATAAATTTGCATTTGAAGAAATACACTTTCTGTTTTGCTATAGATTATGAAAGTTTCAGTTCTCAAAAAGGAATTGTCGTCAGGGCACATGGACCCTGAGGAACATTTAAAATTTCAATTTCATATCCATCCTTTATTTCGTTGTTTATTGCTGTAAAGATAAGAAGATTATGAAGCACCCTTTGTGGGAACATGACATTTACTTTTAAAATTAACGAAAGCATTGAAGCTCGCCGACGAAGGCAGTTTGGAGAGCGCAGGGAAGGGCTGTGAGTGGAGAAGGGAGGCTCTAAAAAAATTAAAAAAGAGCATATTACAAAAAAAGGGACGACGATGTTCTATTTGCGAGGCATTATTGAGGAAATTTAGAGATCCAGCATTTGACGCCGATTGTAGAGCAATTCTGCAGCCACCAACATAGATTTAACGTGAGGATCTGGAAGATAAGTACAGTTCGGGCTCGTAAGGAGGCAGATGTTTTTCCCCCGCTTTATTTGTGAATGGAATAGGAAAGGATATGACTAGTTGTGGTACAAGGTTCCCTCCGCCACGAACCATACGGTGTCTTGAGCCTTATGTACGTAGACGTAGATGTAGAGGTGCAGTGGTTAGCACACTGAACTTGCATTCGGGTGGATGTCGCTTCAAATCCACATCCTGTAACAACGTTATTTAGATAATGATCGCATTTGGGTGCCTACAGTGAGAGATGAATACATTCCACATGTCCTTAGCCCCGCGTTAAGCCACGAAAGATAGAATACGTGGTGTGCAAACTACTGAATAGGCCTGCGAAGTTTCAAACCGATCTGCACGCTTACTTAGCAACGAGTTCACCAGACAGAACTGCCTGGTGCAATCTATTCTATCGTCTGCTCCTTCATTTGACGTGCAATGTCAGATTTTTGTCGTCAGAAAAGAAAATCCATAGTACTTACGCCAACAGCTCTTCAAACCACATGTTGACTATGTATCACTTTCTTCAAGGTATTTCATAAAGTTTGACCACAGGATTTGTTCCTAAATCTTAATGCAAATTTGTAGCCAGTGATACATTCTTGTGTCCCAGACAACCCTCCAGGCTTTATGCACAAATCTTCGATTGAGCTAGTGCCTGCATATGATTGTTAAATATGAATGTATTTCATCAATGAACGTTGAAAGAAACAAAATTGGTATGAGATCTGGACCGGAATACTTACCACAAGCGATGTTAGTTTGTGGTTTACGTGGACATACCGTTAAATGACTGCATATTAAAAAGTGGAGGGTACTGCGAGAACCACAGGACAATACTAATTTACCATGCGGCCACTTTATGGAATTCGTAGCCTGCACGGCAATATGATTTTCCATCTTTTTTTCAGTTCACGATGATAGTGCATATCGCTTTAGGGAGAAAAAGAGTTAACATTAATGCATGATTATGTAGCAGAAAGAGGCGTGTGATATTCATACTTTCTCGTGCATGTAAACATCATTAAAATGGGAAGCTGAGAGTACAAGTAGTACAAGTGCTTGCTGAAGCAAACTTAATAAATGACTGCCAAAGTTAAATGGCTATTTCTAAATTGTGCGAGTTACTATCGAAACATCAGATTTTTTTCCCCTAATGGTTAGTTAGTCTGTGTGTAATTGCATTATTTTTTATATTAAAAATACTTTTACTCTCAGTGTCTTAACCCTTTACTTATCGCCGGGCCTCAGATGTTTAATATCTTCTCCGTAACTACACATTTTCATTTTAATTACATTTTATGACTAATCCTAATTAGTCAAGTTGGTCATAATATTGAAAAAAAATTATAAATGTTTACCTATGGCTTTGTGTTAAAATGTTGGTGCATGTTTCGACGCGTACGGCCCTCGTTTTATGCTGTTCTTTCGTGTACCACTCATTGAGAGAGTGTGTATGCGGATCAACAACGAAGGTCGAATCTTTCATGAGAACTGAGTGGATATAGATATGCTTGAAATGAAAAAGTTTCTTAGTGTTCTGATTCTGACTGGAGTTCACGAGTCGAGAAATGAGGATATCAGTCATCTTTGAAGCGCTGAGAATGGCCAACCATTGGTCAATGAAATTATGTCTCGTAACCGCTCCCATGCTATTCTGAGTGTGTTGCGCTTTGACAGCCTAGCAACCGGACGTGAACATAGGTCAAGTGACAAACTGGAACCAGTTGAGATGTGAAAAATTACCCTTAGGGATTGATGCCTACATTCTAGGAAGGTGCATGACCGTGGATGAACAGTCGGCTACATTTCGAAGTCGCTATGCATTTCGACAATATATCCCATCAAAACTTGGTAGATACAGAATAAAGTTCTGGACAATTTGTGACAGTGCAACAAGCTACTGCTGAAAGATGAAAGTGTATCCGGGGAAGGAGGATGAAACCAGAGCCGTGCGACTTGGAGAGAACGTTGTGAAAATCCTGGTGAATGAACTTGAAATGTCTGAATGTAATATAGCCTCTGATAATTTTTTACGTCTCTCGATTTAGCTCATTACATGTTGTCAAAAGGTCTGACACTAGTGGGTACTATCCAAAAAAACAAACGTGAATTACCTGCCGATTTTATTACACCTAAAGGACGTGAAGAATACATTATTTGGTTTTCAACCATATGTGACGATAGCCTATTATGTTCCTAAGGAAAACAAAGTTGTTACCGCCCTTAGCTCTCTTCATTACCAACCAACGGCCTCATCATCACAAGTGAAAAGTTATAATGACACACAGTGACACTAAGGGTGACGCTGATATCATGGACCAGATGACGCAATGCTACAGTGTGAAGAGAAAAACAAGGCGCTGACCGTTGGTGGTTTTCTTCAACATGATCGATATAAGTATCGTAAATGCATACATAATTGTGATGATGCTGACTACCAGTAAAACAATGAGACGTCGGGCTTTTATTATCAATTTGACATAACAACCGGCAGGGGTAAAGACATCAATGAACTCATTAGTAGCACCGGATCCAGGAAGGCAGTGAAACCACCAGCCAAGAAAAGTAGAAGATCTGTGTCTTATGTGGAGAAGAAAGAGAGAATAACTCAATTTACATGTTATAGGTACACCAAACATTTATGCTCGGAGCATTCTGCTACAGTCTGAAGACACTGCGCAAATTTGCAATAAGAATAAAAGCCACCAGTAAAAGTATAAAAATTGTTTTTTTTAATGTTAACTTTAAATAAATAGGTTATTTTAAAAGCATTAATACCTCAAAATTCGTTCATATTTTAAGTAGTCAAAATAGTGCGAATTTATGTCAACTTAAAAACGCGGCCGTGAGAGGCCCGACTGGTAGGCAGCGCTGTACAGACGTTCTGGTAAGTAGAGTGCAAAAACATTTTATTTACTGTTCTGTAGTTCGAAAATTTTTTGGTACAACACCCATGATATATATAGTGCAATGCATGTTCATTATAAAACAACGATATATTAGTAATTAAAGTGAAATTAATATAACGAGGGATGTGAGGACATAACATATAATAAGATTGACAAGCACCCCACTGCACAAGTTCGAAGAAAACTGCTTCAATTTATGACTCCAGCTCGCTACCAAAAGGAAATTATCAGAACATTGAAGGGACACAGCTTTGTTTCTCCAAGATTAGACGGCCTTCCCCAGCTCCATAAATTAATATGGGAGCAATGAGGGCGATGCAGATGAAGATGGAAGCCATACACCGCGCGTGGGACTTGTAATAAAAGCATTGACGTTTAGAACAATACTGAATAACATAGCGCACCTACTTAGTGAATGGACAAATATTTAGCATCGATGTTGGGACTTTCTGCAGGTAATCGTGAACATCATATACGTAAGTCAGCAGATTTTATTAGTAATTAACAGTTATGAATTATTGAACAACTTTGATGTCGTTTCCTAGTTCACAGAAGTACCTATCGCTGACACTCTGTAACTGTGTATCAGAAAGTTTCAAGAGGACATAACGGCATTACTTAAGCATGCGATAACCTCCACTTACTTTTTATTTTATAACCAAAATTTTGAACAGATTTGTGGTGTTGCCGTGAGCAGTGATCTCTCACCCATCGTAGCTAATTTATTTATGGAGGGTTTTGAAGAAAAGTCACGCAATTCTGCAGTGGGTTTCTTTATAAATAGCTTTTCTGCCTGAAGTTACATTTTTCTTTTGTTCATATTTTACACGACGCTTTCCGGGAAATGATTCCCATTTTCAAGTGTGTATTTCTCTGTACTATGCCATTTTTATGTAATGTTTTCGAGATGTGAGGTTCTGCTTTGTTTTGCTGATTGTACTGCAATATATAAGAGGGCAATACATAAAGGACGTAAACTGGATTTATTAGAAGAACTCAAAATATATATACGTTACAGAAAATATGAAGACAAAATGCTAAATGAAAAACTTATAAATGAATCGGTGCTGCGAAAACATACTTAAGCAAAAGTAGTAATACATAGAAACAAGCACCATTGTAAAATAGATGTAAGCAAATTATACTCCGCATCGTTAAGATAAATATCTTCTGTACAAAAGCATATCGGCGATGGACCTGTAACATGACCTCTGTCAACTCTATCTAAAAACATCTTTGTAACTGTTTGTTTATGTAAGCTGTTTCGATGTGTACTGTACACTGAAAGTTGTGAGTGATGTTTACCATGTGTGAGATTCTGCACAAATGAACCGTAAGAAGACTGTAAGTACAAGTTCTTCCATATTTCACCACTAACTACATACAAAAATCGGTAACTAACTAAACATTTCGCCTTTTTTATATATTGCAGTAAAATCAACAAAACACAGCAGAGCCTGCCACTGCGAAAACATTACATGAAAATGGCACAGTACAAAGAAATATACATTTGAAAATGGGAATCATTTCTCGAAACGCGTCGTATAAAATATGAATAAAAGAAAATTATGACTGGTAGCAGAAAAGTTACTTATAAACAAACCCAGTGTTTTCACAGTCGCAGGCTTTCAAAAAGACCATTTATTATGGACAAAATCACAACTCTGCATTTTTAAACCAATGGTGTTATGGAGATTATTCGATGACGCATTCGTAGTGGGTCCTATGGCGAGGACGAATTGATCCGGTTTTTTTGAGCATCTGAACTCCATTCACAAAAATATCAAATTTACAGTGGAACAGGTAATGAACGGTTGAATACTATTTCTGGATAGATGGGTTTTTAATACATTCCGTTTTCGGTAAGCCTACGCATATCGATTTATACTTGCAGGACTCTATCTTCCAACATCCTTTGCAAACCACGAGTGTAGTTAAAATTTCAGTACACAAGGCTCGTGCAGTGTCTGGTTCTGGTAGCCTACAGATTGTACTGGTACAACTACATGACATATTCAGTAAGAATGGATGCACAATACGTTAGATAAGAGAGCTGTGCAAGCGAAAGCGCCAGAGCAACCATAAGAAGAAGAAGAAGAAGAAAGAGATATAAAGTCTGTGGCCCTTCTTCTGTATGTGGGACGTATATCGTCAAAAATTGCAAGAATAATGAAGAAGAATACAGTGGACGAGCTCTACCTACCACCGGCCAACACAGCGGCTCTTCTGGGAACTGCGAAGAATGATTTGCGGTTCTGCAGAGGTTGAACATTGCATTTCTACTGACCATTCCATAGTTTACACAACCTGCTCAACAGAGACGAGGGTTTACAGCTCGAAAAATCATGGAACCCCTCATTTTACGTCTGCACTCTGAGAGTAAATATTGTTCTATGTCTTCACTGCCTGGTATTCCAACATATACCGTCCATAACAATCAACCAAACACTTCGTAAGCTCTATGAAATCGCTGACTCTGCGCTTGCTTTGTTTTACTCTTAGAGGTGTAAAATGTTATCTGTAGCTGACGCTCTGTTATCAGTAGTTTTATCTTTCACGCATGCACATTTAGTCCACAGCGTGAAGTGCTTTAAGCATCTTGCAAACAACTCACCTCTACAGTGGCTGAAAGATTGTCAACCGAAGTATCGGTACAGGAGTTAAAAATATACTGTATGCACTCCCAATAAATGGTAGAATTGTCTTAAATGTGTTTCGTGAAAAGAACGTCGTCTCCCCCCAGGGATTCCCATTGGGGTTCACGAAAGATCTCCGTAATACTCGTAATGTTGATAGAACCTATCGGTAACAGTAATACCTGCCCGCCTCTGAATTACTTCGATGTCTTCCTTGAATCCTACCTGGTAATGAATGTGTTACACTAGTTTTCTACACGCGGTCACCTTTACACATCCTCATAATTTTCCAATAAACCGAAGTCTGCCATGCACCTTTCCTTGTACCGTCCTTACGTGCTCGTTACATTTCATATCCCTTTGCAGCTTTACACCCACATATTTAATCGACGTGATTGTGTCAAGCAACATACTAATACTGTGTTATTCGAAAATTACAAGCTTGTTTTTCCTACTCATCTACATTTACTTATATTTTTCCATATTTAGAGCAGGCTTTTTTTCATAAGACCAACCAAAGGTTTTTTTCTAAGTCATCTTTTATTTTCCCACAGACACTGGACGACGACACTTTCCCACATAGGACAGCGTCATCAGCAAACAACCGCAGACTTTTGCTCACCTTGTCCGCGATCTTTTAATACCTTTTTCGAATTGCCCTTTGTTCCAAGCACCCTTCGTATTTCCATTTTATTGCATTTCCTTAACCACTAAAAGGCTCCCCTTTTCCTGATTTCTAAGTCCAGCCATCGAAGGCCAGAGACAGGGTCCTATTACTTAATAAATCTCCGAGCCACTCGTTTACCAGGGAACCTGCAAGCCGTCTCTTGCTTTAATCATAAATACATCTTCGAGTAATGCTAAATGTTATTGTCATTACATACAGAAAAGTATTAGCTACTCAATAATCTTCAAATCGTGAACTACACCCTTAATTTTTATGTATCAAGTGAGTAAATGTACTCATGGCACTTTTGTAGCCTATGTCTGAGGTCACTTTCCGAACTCAAACTAATAATCAAACTAACTAACTTAATAAATTGAACCTTCAATTGCTGGTGTGCCCATGTATTAATACAAAAAAAAAATAAAAAGGTTGAATAACTGAGGGAGTATGAATGAGAACAGGGGCGTATTAGGTTTACATAGAGAATGACAAAAAATTTTATTCATCCTTTTATAACTACAACAAGAGGATAAATCTTACCAAAAAATTACAAACACAAATCAGGAAATGAAAGGTGATTGGTTGGCAAAGCATTCATTGGGACGGAAGCTACACAAATTCTCCCCTGAATTAATCCCTCTTACAGTTCAGTCTGTCTTTGTTTACATGAAGCCGCTGTGAGGCCCAATTCTATTCAAATGGAATCAACTACGACTACGTGTCAAAAACAATGGTTCACCGGAGAACAAGGAGCTGTGAACATCATTTAACAACCCTACACTGTTACAGCAATACTTTACCCTTTCACTTTGATTCAGACGGCAGCAGAAAACGGCACGCTGAGGGCGAGGAGTGGCGCACCGTGACAGCTGTGATGTTCTGACGCGTCCACGAAATTTGCAAACAACGCGGACTCGTGTTCTGATTACTAGAACGCGGGAAGCTTCCGTATCAGCGCTCCCACATCCCAGCAGCTTTCGATGTGCACCCGTTCTCTGGACTGGCCAAACCAATTTGACTCTCTGGCAAGACAATGCATGCTGCAATTGTCAAACGTCAGATGGCCGACTCAGGATGAATAAGTTCACCCTCATGATATACGATGTGTCCGAGATGGTATGCAGTCCACTGTCGGTATAGTGGGAAACTGTCACTGGCTCTTAGTCCACCACAAGTTGCAGACCACAACTGTGACCCTCTAGGGAAAGACTTAAAGTTCTCCACCAGGGGAGGACCAGAACACGAAGAAGGCAAAGAATCATAATCACTTTCCACCAAGCCTCAATACGGGAGCCGAATTAGCACAAAAAGAAGAAAGCGCCTCCACGTTGTACAAACCATTCGAACTATCCTCTACACATTGAATCTCCGCTCTTGACTGTTCTGTCGGCCTGGTAGCCAATCCAGACACAGCACTGGGGTTCCCACGCTGGGGAATATCCTGAGAGGAACCAATTAGAGGATCAAAATCTCTCTTTTCTCACGTTTCGGCAAAAAACGCCTACCTAGACGGGACCACAGTCCTTCATTTATGGAGAGATCTAATCTTTCCAGGTCGACCATTTCCAATTTCTGAAAGAAAGCTGTTAAGCTTCCCAGACAGTCGCGCCCGTGAAATGTATGTTTTTGCCGCCCGCTAAAATAACCTAGTGACTTCCTGGCGTCAGGGAGTTACAGTCTTGCCCCCAATGAACACGTGAACCAGCTTCTTTGTCCATATTGTCCCAGCTTCTAACATTAGAATGCTTGGATTTTTATGACCGTCCCACTATTTACACAAAAGCTCCGATTACAACAGATTCCCTTAAATGGATTGCTGCACCCTGTTTCCGCACCTGGCCACCTTTGCGATAGTCTGTCACCTGGTCCTGGTAAAATGTTTTGAGAACCGTTGCACTCCTGCTCCGACCTTGAGTGGGAAGAGGGGAGTGACACGGCCTGCAGTCCCTCTCCAGCTACAATCCACAGAGCGCTGCTTCCCACAATCATTCGCACAGCCAGGTCTCTGGACACAACATTTATGGCCCACGGTTGAGCTTTCTCTCTGTTCTCCGTCGCCTCCACTAAGGCCCCTAATGTACATGTTCTCCACAGGCTACACATGCTGTTATATGAACATTCCTCCCACAATTTCCTCCTTAAAAATCCATAAACCAGACATACAAAATGTAGTACTGAGGAACACCGAGATCATGAACTAAAAAATGAATATTAATCTGACTGACAGTGCTGTTAAAGTGAGAGAGTGACGTGCCACCTCTCAAACCTAGCCCATGTGCTAGGACCTTCTTTAACTGTTTGCAGTGGAGGAACGTGGCAGATGCTTTCTGGAAGCCTAGGAATGTGGAATCTGAGGGTACTGATTCCATGATTCGCTGGGTATCACGTAAGAGAAGGGCAAGCGGAATTCCGTAGCTGTGATGCTAACTACATCCGTGCTGATTTGTGGACAAAAGCTTCTCTGTCTGAAGGCAATTTATTACATTTGAACTCAGAACTGTTCAATTATTCTGCAGAAAACCGATGATAATGATGCTGATATGTAATTTTGTGGGTCTAATATTTTCCCATTCTTATATACAGGAGTCAGCTGTGCTTTTTTTCGGTCCATTTGGATCTGTCGCTCGGCGAGAGATTCGCAATAAATGCGAGCTAGGTAAGGGATTAATGACCAGAGTCGTCAGTATAAATCCGAACTGGGGTCCCTGAAGATCTGGTGACCTATTTGTTTTCAGTTTTTTCAATTGCTTCCATGCGCCAGGGATTCCTATGTTTATGTCCTCCATACTGGGTGTCTGCCAGTCAAACGACAATATGTTAGCACTATTTTCCAGGTGAATGCTTTCTTAAACACTAAGTTTAAAACTTCAGACTTGCTTTTGCCGTCTTCTTTTGACACGCACGAATTTCTATTGACTTTTGCCTTTCGTCAATTGCGAGTCTTTCTTGAAAATAGACTGCAACAGCCTCTGGTTACGCCGCACGTTCTGAATTTCGTTATTAAACCACGACTGGTCCTTCCCGGCCTTAATCCACTTTCTCAGTACATTCCTTTCCTGAGAGTGATTTACAATGCGTTTAAACTTTGCAAGTAATTCCGTTACGTTCTTCATATTGAAACTAAATGATGTTCATTCGTTGTCCAGATATGATCCTAGCAACTGCTTATCTGCTCTTTCTAGCAAAAAAAAAAAAAATCTCCTAGGCTTCTTGATGGATTTATTAGTAACGAAAGTCGCTACTACGTCATCATCTCCTATCCCTCGCCTACACTGACACTATCATTAAGGTTGGGATTGTTTGTAGCTAGCAGGTCTAAAATATTTCCATTGTACGTAGTCTGTCGAATTAGTTGCTCAAGGCAGTTTTAACGAAATGTGTTTAAAAGTGTTTCACAAGACTGCCTTTCTGTACCATTTGCAAATGAATCCATAGACGTCCCAGTCTATATTTGGTAAGCTAAAGTCCCTTGCAAATAATATTACTGAGTGCTCTGGATATCTCCGCACTACAGAGCGTAGGATGTTTTTTAATTATTCTAAAACTGTCATAGCCAGAGTGGAATAGCCGCGTAAAAACATCTGATAATGAACGTGACTTCACCAAGACGTGTTACACATATCTAGATAACTTCACAGACAAACTCAGTTTGGACCTCGACAGACTATAGCTGTTTCAACTCCAAGGAAGACTCCCTCTTTTACGATGTCAGATCCTCAGGTTATTTTCGATATACGTTTCATTAATTGCCAGATATTTCAAAGCTACTTCAGGTTTCATCCAGCTCTCGGTTCCGGGAATAATCTCAGTGCAACAACTTTCCACTACAACTTTCCTAGGGGGCTGTAAATTCAGGGACTTTGTTACGAATGCTTCGGCAATTTACTGTTAAAATTTTGACAGTCGAATTATCTTTACTTTGTACGTGGTCTGATTTCGTTCCCTGTGTGTCGACTGACGAGTGTTTATCCGAGAACCTCAGACTACAGCATAGTGTAAGGAAAAAGAAAAGAAAAACCATGTGCAGTCGACAAGTACTCTGTTACCTGAGTAGGTGCTTCCTTTGTGCAGCGCAACCCGGGCCTACGAAGGGGAGTCTCAAAATTCTCCACCCTTTAGCGCATGTCCAGATCTCTGATTCTCTCATCGTATTTAACTGATACGAAAAGTTCCGGTCTACTCGTTACTAGGAGGCCTAAAACATTGTCCTCACGCGTTCGTTCTTTGACTATTCGTTCGAAGTAATTTTCAGACAAGACATTGAGAATGATCTCACATGAATCCCTTTCTTTGGCACCACTTTGAAATTCGTGACTCTCCCATTCTATAGACGGTAAGTTGTAGTGTCCCATTATTACAATAGTACGACCAGGAAACGTTGTCGTGATATTGTCCAGTGTCTCTGAAGCGCTCTGCCGTCACTGCTCCTGGCACAGATGGTCTGTAATAGATTCCGATTGCCGTGTTTGACCACCCTTTGATGCTTAGATTCTCAATACTAATTCACATTCAGAATCTGTAATAACCTTATTTTTTATGGCATCCAACCTATCATTGAAATATATATTCTAATCTGCTAAACTCGGCTCTCCTCTAGGACTGGAGCCAGATGCTGACTTTCCTAACTCTGGGGTCTTACCATAGATGCTGCTGCGGTACTAATATCGCATTAACCTTATCTATTTCCGATCTGCGAGGGGGAACGTTTTCTGAGAATAATATTACTGATCTATCTTCGATTTCGTCGGGAAATTCATCACTGATCTCTAGGAGGTGGTTCATCTAACCTAAAAAGTAATCACATGCACGCCACTATCCACGCCCAGCTGCACCTGGTGTTTTAATGCCATCCACAGAGACTCCTCCATCTCAGGCAACACCTACTGTCAAGTAGACAGAATGCACACCTGTCTGCTATTTCCCTCAGGGGCTGCTTTACGCGCCTGACGTTGGAGGCCCCAACGACCAACAAACTCACCCCACCCTCTGTGATTGTTCCGCCTCCGCAGGAAAGTCAGCATCTGGCTCCAGTCCTAGAGGAGAGCCGAGTTTAGCAGCAGCAGCTTATCATTTGTACACAGACTGCATACATCGTTTAGATTAGTAACATTTTTTTACCGAGCGAGGTGGCGCAGTGGTTAGCACACTGGACACGCATTCGGGAGGACGACGGTTCAATCCCGCGTCCGGCCATCCTGATTTAGATTTTCCGTGATTTCCCTAAATCGCTCCTGGCAAATGCCGGGATGGTTCCTTTGAAAGGGCACGGCCAACATCCTTCCCTAATCCGATGAGACTGATACCTCGCTGTTTGGTCCCTTCCCCCAAACAACAAAACAGTAACATTTTTATGTGATTCTGAGCAGAAGTGAACAGTTGCTGTAGATCTGCTGTTAGTAGTTCTTTTTAGATAGTTTGTGTTGAGTGTGCTACTTTTGTAGTATAGTTTTATGCCACTTTAATAAGTTCATTTTTGGATATTTTCCCTGTCCCTAATGCTTGTTGCTGAGGGTATAGTTTCGGCAGAATTTTCGTAAAGCTCTCATACTGAAGTGATATTTTTAAATTAATTCATCTCACAAGTTTGTAAATTACAGTTACATTTGTTACATCAAAGCCGTTTTCATCATCTTACTTCAAGGTACGAATAAATGATCTGTCATATAACTGCCATCTCGCTGAAGGAGAGGCTTAGTGTATGTATCACACTGCTTAGTCTGCAGTAACTGTAAAATCTCAGCCGCCTCACTATTTTGCGACATGAAAGGTAATAGAGGCAACAGTATTATTCATCGGATAATCGCTTTTACATAGTGCACGTTTCATGGTATTACAGTTTAAGAACAACAAAAAAAATAATTCATATACATGAGCACTTAACAGAATGAATTATCTGTTTTAGAATCAGAGGTGGCTTTGTAGTAGGAATCATCCCAACATTGACCTGAAGTGATTTAGGAAACAATGGAAAATCTAAATCAGAACAGTCGGGTGGAGTCACCATTATCCCTGATACAAGGCATGTTTGCTTAACACAAGAACAACCTTGTTCAATTGATATTCCATGTTTCTGTACGAGGCGACTGATACTACGATATTATAGTTTCATTGTCCATCAAAACACACGTAGTCCCGTTAATTATTATATTCTTTTCCGACTTTCTCTACCATTTTTCAGTAACGAAAGCGGAAATTATGAAACTCTATTTTTAAACCAGGAAACGGATGTATTAGCGGTATTATTTTCAAGAGTAGAAGTAAGTTGTCATTGATTTAAATCTGGGTGGTACAGCTGTTGCCGGAAAGGAATACAGGTATAGTCTTGCTTATTAAATATCACGCATTATAAAACACCTAAGCTTGTTAAATTTCAGAATAGAAGTATGGCTAAAATTTTGTATCTAATAAGAAGCACATAAGCCTGTAAATTAATGAATAATGATGACATATATCAGAATATAAACGAAATAAGGATAAGAAGAGATTTTTTGACATGTATACAGAATGAATGACTATTGGATAAGAGAACACGAGGCGTGGTCCGTAAGGCGTGACGAGGGCGTGGCGAGGGCGTGGTCTGGGCGGGGCTAAGTACGCTCTCTCCTTCAGCTTTCTGCTCTCCTAACACTCTAGGGCAAATCGGTCGATTGCGCCCTGGGGTATTAGGAGAGCAGAACGCTGAAGGAGAGAGCGGCCTGCGGCTCCGCTCAAACCACGCCCTCGCCACGCCTTACTGACCGCCCTCGTGTTATCTTAGCCATTAGCCATTCATTCTGTATAGGTATCAAAAAGTCTTTTATTATCCTTATTTCGTTTACTTCCTGATATGTATCATAATTAGTCAGTAATTTACAGGCTTCTGTGCTCTTCATTCGACATAAAATTTTCGCATACTTCTGCTTCAAAATGTTAAACGTTCACGAAACTTAAAATTCTATCTAGTCAATATTTAACATTACTGCTGGATTCCTCTGCTACAGCTGCTGTGACACCGAGATTCAACTCAATCAGAACTTCCGCCTATTCATGGAAGTAATACTGCTAATGTTTCCCTTTCAGAGTTTAAAAACAAAGTTTCATTCGGTTCTGCTGTCGGTACTGAAAAGTGGCAGCTAATGTTAGAAAATATTATTGTAATTAACGAGCCTACAAGTTTTCTGATGGACGACGACACTCTAATACCGCAGTATCATTCGGCATGTACACAAATCCCGAACATCAGTCGAACGAAGTTGTGCTGTTTTAAACAGACTGGCCTAGTATCAGAAATAATAGAGACTGCTACCTACATCCGTCCATTCTGATTAAGATGTTGCGCTGTTTTACTACGTCACTTCAGTCAAACGCTGTTATGGTTCCTACTACAAAGCCAATGATGAGTATATGCCCCGTGTTGAATAAATAAACATTTCTCTCTGTATATGCTTGTATATGAATAATGTTTCTTTTTTTAAATTTGTAATACCATGAAACATCCACTATCTTTGCAAAAGTGATCCACATGTGAATAAAATTGATGCTACGTTACCTTTCGTGACAGCTAGTTCAAACTCACTGCAGACTAAACGTTATAATTAAACTTTCACTTACTTGAGGGAGCCCCCATCAAACACAAGTAATCGTAGGACAATGAAACTTTGTGGGAACATTTGGAAGGACATACGGAAGAGAAATAATGAATAAACCACTGAAACACTGAAAGAAACACACGAGACGGTAACATTTGTCAGTGTCGTACCATGTTTATGTTCCAGGCTATCAACAGTGAGACAAATATCTGCTTCCAGGATAGCCTGTTACCGGACTAGAAATTTTTCTGCTGCTGCCCGAAACAACGGTGGACCATGGAATGTTCAGCTGTTGCACATTACGTCCAGCATTCACAGCCATGGCAACAGTAAAGTTTTCAACAATTTGTGGCGTAATTGGCCGTTGGCCTTTTCCAGGAGCAATTGCCAAATCTCCATTGAATCTTAAATTCTGAGTCATGTTATTCAACCCCGGAGTGGAAAGAGGACCTCTCAAAAATGTTCAAATGTGTATGAAATCTTATGGGACTTAACTGCTAAGGTCATCAGTCCCTGAGCTTACGCACTACTTAACCTAAATTATCCTAAGGATAAACACGCACACCCATGCCCGAGGGAGGACTCGACCCTCCGCCGAGACAGAGATGACCTCTCTGTATTCCTTTAATGCGTAGATACTCGCGAAGAGCAGCAGCACTACTGCTATTTGCAATTTTGTCAAATGATGACACGGTTGGACACCGTGGCTGTTATTCGAAGACAAATGTTGATGGTGTTGAGACAGCAACCAGCCACAAATTTATTTTCAGTTCCTTTATTCAAAGGGTACCGTTACCGGTTTCGAATCGTTATGATTCATCTTCAGACGGTTTTCATGCTTTCATTACAACGTTGTCTTACAGATTAATTGTCATAAAATATAAATAATACATAATTAGAAGCACGCCACACAGATGGTTGCGTTACAGATTTTCATTGGATGTGACACGTGAAATGTCAGTTTGGAGTGTTTGTTTTCATTACATTCGTCCAACAGGTGTGAATACATTCCCACCGCATTCTTATCGTTGCACACGTAAATTTTTCTCGCTGAACTCTTTAGATTTGTCACAGAAAAGATTTCTAGCACACACCACATGTTTTGATACAATACAAAGTGCTTAGAAACATATGAGTGACAGAGATGCTATGATATATCTTAACATCATGAAGATGTCCCATGTTTGGAAAAAGATCATAAAATCGCTTATGCAACTGAAACGCCTTTTACTCTAGTACAGAGAGACATTGATTTTGTGAGCTTTAGAGCGAATACTGTTACATTAATTACAAAGTTGATCTTTTCTTTGGGTACTGTATAGGTAAGACAGTACATTATTTATTTACATTTAGCATCATGAGAATTGTAGTAACATAAAAATTTGCTACTTGATCTGCAGATAGACGCTGGAATTTTATTTGGTTTGGAGGGTGGAAAATAATTTTTGAAAATTATTCGGGAAAGAGGTGTTAGCTAACTATATAATGATATAGTCTGGGGTGCTGTTTTTGTGTGTGTGTGTGTGTATTTCAATTTCTTCTAATATATTCATAGTGGCTCCTTTTTCTGCTAGATGTAGAATTTTTAAGTTGTTCTCAGTGTTTATCACTGAATGGTTTTCTTCAGCAATGTGAGCTGCAAATGCAGATTTGTTCAAGTTGCCAAGCCTTAAAGCATCAATGTGTTCTTTGTATCTAACTTCGAAACTCTGCCTGTCAGTCCAATGTAGGATTTTGGGCATGTATCACATTTGAGTTTGTATATTCCTGATTTGCCATATGGACTGTTGGAGGTATTTACATCATGGATTACTTTTTGTTGTAATTTATTATTTGTGGAAAAGCTGATAGTGAAATTTCTCTTTCTAAATAAGTTTGCTATTTGGTTTGATAGTCGGCCTGTGTATGGGAGAGTAGCATATTTAGGTTTGGCTTCTGTGGCACACTGATTTGGCTTGGAATGCATGTTGTGTGGATTGCTGTGAAGTGGATATGTGGTTTTTGTCTGGATTTTGTTGTGGAGTTTTTCTATTATTATGGATCTATATCCATTATTATGAGCAACTGTTTTAATTATATTGATTTCATTCTGTTAGTCAGTGTCACTCATTGGTACTTTTTTAATTAGGTGTACCATCGCTCTGAAATATGCCATTTTTTTGGCGGGGGTGGCAAGATGAGTTGTCAATACTGACAGCTGTGGTGATAGGTTTTCTGTAGATACTAAATTGATGTTTATTGTTACTATTGCAAATCTTCAGGTCAAGAAAGTTAATGCTTTTATTAGTTTCATGTTCAACTGTGGCTTTAATATTTTTGTGCATTTTTTATAGATCTGCAACTAATGTATAAATTTCATTTTTTGTACCATGAAAAAGCAAGTTTTTATCATCAACATATCTTCTGTAGTAGATTATTTTGTTTGAGATATGCTGCTTGGTTGAGAAAAAATGGCATATATACCGGTCTTATGATGAATAGAACAGGAAACAAAAGTGTAACGTAATGATCACTGTTATTTATTTGTTTAACAATTCAATTTCTTGTAGTCGACATCTGTTAAATACAAAGGGAAACGGTAATTTCCGCACTGGATAAATGATGCAGTTGTGCGGCTGGGTGTTGAGGAACTTGAATCATCCGTATTCCACATCACATTGTCAAGAACATCAAAAGCATCACATTCAGCTGGAAATGTAGCTTTCTTCCTGACGTGCTTGATCATGTTGTTGAATATGGGGACACAACTGGTTATGGATAAGTGAAAGAAGGTTCACGATAGTATTACGACTGTGGAGTTCAATTTTAATATTGTCAAGTAAAATACACTCATAAAATGTTTAGCAAATTTTTGCCGTCGGCGAAAAATTAGAACTTACATAGAAAGGTTGAACTAGGGACTTTGCACCAGGTGTAACGAATCTTTCCTGTATTTCTTTACCTAGAATTGCGAATAGATCCTGTTGATGGAGTGAAAATGAGTCCAGCACCACACAACATTTTACTCTAGCATTGCGATAGAGACAGTTATCCCGCCATTGTTCAACAACACGGTTGTCCACTTCGCCTCTTTTTGGAGCCGTTGTGTATAAGTACGGAGCTGGTTTATTTTCTTTGCACACGGGGACCTTATGTGCCACTTGGTCCACAGAACGCAATAAGTAGTGGAGAAAGAAGTCTGCCTTCCATGGAAATATTTGGCTGAATTGTATACGAATGTGATATTCCGGAAGTTGGTTGCACCACAACAATCGTCGCTCGTTCACCAATGCAGCATTATGTGCGGTCTCTCTGAATGTCAGATTTAAATCCAGATCGTTCATTATTTAGAATTTCATCTGACGAATAATTAGGAGCGGTAGTTCAATCGCAGAATTCTCTATCTCTTCTTGCGCTTGAGAGTGTTTGTACGTTGGAAACTGTGTGACTTTGCGACTAACAATCTTGTGAACTGCTTTAAAATTCCTCAAACAGATAGATCCAGCTTTGAAATCCGTTAGTTTATGCGCTCTAGTTTTTGCTCTTGCACTACCAAGGCACTGTGCTGTCGCGCGCACGGATTACCTGTAACTGATGATCTGTTACGAACCGGTTAGAAAGGGCAGCTAAAATGTACGTTACTGACATCTAGTGGATCTGTTATGCCTATGCACAAAACATGAGTTCAATGCCCGCGAGACACTTCACAAAAAAGGCAAAAAAACGAAAAAAAATGATGCACCACGAAGGAATTATCCGAATGGGGCGGGAATCGTTTGATGTGATGTGCACGTACAGGCAAACAAATGATTATTATTACAGAAAAAATCGATTATTTATTCAAGAAGAAGAGCTTCACAAATCCAGCAAGTCGATAACGCGTTGGTCCACCTCTGGCCTTTGTGTAAGCAGTTACTTGGCTTGGCATTGACTGCCAGAGTTGTTGGATCCCTCCTCCTTCTGTCCAGTTGTCGTGTTAGATCATCAAAATCTCGAGACGGTTGGAAGGCCCTGCACACAACGCTGGAAATTTTCTCAGTTGGTGAGAGATCTGGCGACCTTGCTGGCCATGATTGGGTTTGGCCAGCACTAAGACAAGCAGGAGAAGCTCTCGCCATATGTGGATGGGCATTATCTTACTGAAATGTAAGTCCAAAATGGCTTGCGATGGAAAGAAAACAGGGCGTAGAATGTCGTCGATATAGCGCTGTGCTCTAAGGAGCCCTGCTGTAAAAAGGAATGGCACCCCAGACAATCACTCCTGGTTGTCGGACAGTTAGACTAGTCTTCTACCGATGCCCGTAGCGTTCCCAGACACATCCTCGGCCCGGACTCTCATTGAATGACCTTTAATGACCTTGAATCAACCGAATCTGTCTGCAATAATCCCCATTAATGCCGCTGTTCTGAACTTTCGACCTTCTTCACCTAAAGTATCCCTTCAGGTCACCTATTTTGCCTTGGCATAGTCTTGTCATTGGTGGGCTCAGTTTTGAATCCTCCCGCCTCCGAAGGAGCAAATGATGCAGTTGATGCTGGATGACTCAACCCTACCAGTGTTTTTGTTACAGGGTCTCAGTCTTTCCCATCCCGCTCCCTAAAATGCCTGGAGCGTCTTGTGCGGAGCATGCTATCTCAATCAGCATTCCCATGGCAATCTGATGCTGCTGTTCCACCAGCCATTGCCGGCGGCATGTTCCCTACCGTGTTCCATGCCATATTTTCCTGAGAAACGACAGTGAATGCGTCCAGGTGCCCATTGTCAGTATACCTGAGTTGCAAAGAAGGCTGCAGCTTAGCAGCAGGTCCTACTCAAATGTCTCGGGGCCTCTAAAACTTGGTGGCGTTCCTCAGCTGTCAGTCAGTATTTCAACAGGACAGCTGTTTCAGAGCGAATGGCCAGACATTTAAACTCTACCTGACATTTTTGTAGGTTTCGCAAGACTCATGATAACAAGCTGCATTTAACTGGAACCCTATTGCTCTCAGCGTCGTACCACGAAGCACTACTACAGTAAGTTATAACAATATAAAAGGATATTTGTGTATCAGTCGAAACGTTAACCATATTTTCGCTCACTGATAACCTACTATTACAAACGTATGTCCAGTGGAATGTGAAGATAGTACTTTAGCATTGTTACGTTTCACGCTCTTTCTCCATATTTGCTACAAGATACACAACTAGGATATCCTGACAGATTTCTTAGAACTTTATATCCCATCTACATGTGATAAAATATGTGATGATCCCACTGGGATACAGTGTAAGTGATTTAAGATATTTGATGAATATTGGATGGAATATCAATCCTACAATATATTCCAAGAACTGAGGCTTGTCGCTGATTTGCAGGACTAGAACCACATGCCCAGCCGTGCGTAGCGGTTAAGACACTGGTTTCGAATGCAGGAAGATCGGACTGAATATAACTCCCAATAATCTTCCGAGCTCTGCCGCAGGATCCACTTGAAGTACATTAGTTATATATTGCAAATTCGGTTGTGTAACTGATCGCTAGATCTGACGATAAATTACGGATTATCAAGGTTTCGACTCTCGATCATTATGTTGTTCGATTTTGAATGACAGATGCCTACCAACTGGAAGCTTATGCTGCTTTCACCAAAGTTAGGTGGTTTTCGGTGCGCAATAAAGTTTATATGTGAAAAACCGGTTTCAAGAAAGCCGCTTTCTATAGAATGTTACCAAATGATACCAGATCAGGAGAAACTTTATTATTGTGATAGCAGATGCAGCAGTTCTAGCAACTACCGCATTAATGTTAAGAAACATTATGATCAGTGAAATAGTATTACGTGTACACCTCATAAGCACAAGTATTACTCTTTCCATGTTAAGAGCATAAAGTGTTACACAGCAGATATTTTGTAACGCCATTTGGAAAACATTATGACATACCATTGAAACGTTATAATTGATGACTTGACTGAGACTCACTTGAAATATTGTCAATGTTGTGCCCTTTAAGGCAGTTCTCCATTGCAAAACACAGTAAATCTATTTCGACGGTGCTCACAACAATATGGATGAACTATAAGTCAATTAGTTTCATTTAAAAGTAGCATGAAACTGATCAGATATCTCTTATCTCTAAGACGTGCATAAGCTTCCAAGCGTGTACTCTTCAATCAACAAAATTTCAAATGTAAATGCAGACTTTCTGCGTATTGTCTCGTCTAGAGGGATGTATCATGTAAAGTACTTACTTTTAAGTGCCAAAACATAGCATAACTCAATTAATAAAAAAGGGTTAAATACCAACTATATGCCTTATAAAATACAAAAATTTATGAGAGAACGTTTCTGTCTACTGTGTTTTTCCGGTGTCCCGTTCTACGTTCCTTACCTTTTAGGGAGTCTTAGATTGTGAGCTGTTAGTCAAGTGGCAAGAAGCTGAATCATTTACGGAAGTGGGCCGAAGCGCTTGAACTGCATTGCATAAGGCGCTATCAGTACGCCGACACAAAATTTCCAGGAAGCAGAGGTTCGCAGCTGTCATCAGCGACGGGCCAGAAGTGCAGATACAGCAATCATGGCTGCCTACTACCTCATCGTCTATACTTCCCGGAAGCCGCACTCCTCGGTGACTCTACCACTTTGGTTCCCATGCGTGACAACGGGGGCTTCATTTCCACGTCTCACATAGACCATTGCAATACTCACCATACTTCCATTTTTAAATCACGTCAGAAATAAATTTCCTCCGTCTTTGTTCACTGTCACTGCTGTTTCGCCTCTTAACACCACCTTTTCGCAGCGACGGTAATTGTAGCGCTTCTGCACTGCTATCTGAATAGTGGTCGTCCACTTCACTGGATCTAATTCCAGACATTTTCTTTCGAGGCCAATGGTCTCTGGAGGATAAGAAGCGGATATTGGTTGATGAAATCTATCAAGTGGATTGAGAGTCGTACGTGTCACTCTACTTACGAGCATAGAGGGCAAGAGGCATGGCTCTGGGTTCGAATACCGATGTGGCATACACTTTCAGTCCCTCAGACAGTATCACCACACTTCACACTCCGATACATAATGACAGATTCAGTTTGGAAATAATTCACCAGCTGCAAATAATCCGTTCTTCACACAGTGCCCCTTCTCCCAAGTGTTCTAGTCCAGCAGTATAGCGGAAGAGAGCTTCTACTGAGTTAAGTGTTCGTCTATCCTTAGAGAAACAGCCTGAATGTGGTTCGATGAACCCTCTCTCAGGAACTTACGTGTGAATTATTGAACAGTAATGCAGACCTCGATATAAATGAAACGAATAAGAAAAGTACTAGCAGGAGGAAGATGGAAACAAGTTGAGCGTCGCAGCTGGGTAGCTCCGTTGATAAATGCAATGACTGCCAATCAGGAAGTACCAAAAACAGCGTTCACCTGATTGCAGAGCGAAATATCAATTCTAGAATACCGTAATATATTTGTAACGTCAGTTTCAGTCACTTTAGTAGCTGCACATCTTCCCCTGCTCTGACCTGAACTCAGCAAATATCAGCTATATGACCTAGAATTCGACAAAACGCGAAATTAACCATTTTCATAAATCACAATGAAATAATCTCTTTCAACCTTAATGCTGATGACATGAGAGTGCTGATGAGGGCTCCTACTTTACCATCCTTTGGGATGTGCCAGGTGGACATGTACACATCAGGCTCGAGGCGGAAAAGTTCTGTATTCATTCTCTATCAGCCTTTTGAAAGTTTACCTACGAAAAAGAGACCAGATTAAAAAAAAATACAATACCTCCAACATTAGTGATGTTTTTCAGAAACCCGAAATTTAGCGCAGATTTCAGAGCGGGATACTTTTAATAGTTTCCACAACTGAATTCCATCTCCAAATCTGCCAGATGCCCCAATAAATCTTGTCGAATAAAACCGACACCAGGAACAAGACACAACCAATACTTCCACAGAGCGATAACAATGGTAATAATATCGATGACAGTGGAGTTAATGCGGCGTTACTAAACAAGGTTTTCCGAAATTTCTTCGCCAATGAAGACGCAGTAAATATTCCAGACTTCGAATCAAGAACGGCTGACAACATTAGACTATAAGAAACAGTGTTTTACGAGTATTATTCCAAGTTGTTTTCATTTATGCATAATTCGTCAGAACACACTGAATCAATCGTGCCGAGAAATCACAACGTACAATCATATACTCCCAGTATAGAGCCGCAACTTAAGTAACTTAATAAAGGCAAGTCTTCCGGTAGAGAGTATTTGCCAGTTAGGTTTCTGATGTAACTGTTCCATACTAAACAATCATATGCAATGCCTGCCCAATCAAAGATCCTTACCCACGGACTGGTAAGTTGCACAGGTCCCACCAATACACCAGAAAGGAAGCTGAAGTAATCCGCTGTAGTACAGACCGATATCACTGATATCAATTTACAGCAGAAGTTTGGAACATATAGTGTATCTGATCATTATAAACTACCTCGAAGAAAATGATCTATCGACATATTGTCAACACGGTTTCAGAAAACATCGTTCCTGTGAATCTGAACGGGCTCTTTAGTCACATGAAGTGATGACAGGGGAATTAAAACTGATTTCATATTCCTAGACGTCCAGAAGGCTTTTGCGACCTCTAATCAAACTGTGTGCCTGTGGAGTGCTGTCGAAGGTGTTCTCCTGGATTTGTGATTTCCTGTCAGTACGTAGTAACTATCATATGTCATCAAGTGAAAGACAAGTTACGTTCCCCAAGGAAGTATTATAGCGTCTGCTGTTTCTAATCTATATAAACGATTTAGGAAACAATTTGAGAGGCTCTGTTAGATAAGTAAATGAATTCAAAGCTGCCAACCAGTTGCAACATAAGGTGGTTTTGTTCAACCTTTTACCGTGGTTTCAACGGATTTAATCCCATATTTTTCAGAAAAACGTGTAACAAAATTACACATAGGATATTTGCGTGCAGCTTGTAACATGACTTGACATTTTATTTGTTGGGTATTATTTTTGGATTTTAAGTATTTTTGTTTGACAGGCCCTGAACATAGGGGCCAGAATTTTTATAATGTATACAATGATGTTCGCTGTCAGCGTGTTTTCGTTGCACACATGTCAGGCCGCTGCGTTATTTGGATTCCAAATGTGATATTTTATTACATGTTTTTCTGAAGCAGGCGGCTTTACATCCATCGAAACGATGGTGAAACATTGAATAAATTCACTTTTCGTAGCAACTGGTTTTATTTACTGTTCTCTAACCGTTGCTGAAGCGCATCCATGTTCAAAATATTCCTGTCAGGTAGTTTAGAGAGTATGCTGTCATTTTCCGTTTAGTAAAGTCATCAGAAGATCAGAATAATTACAAAACTGTTTAGACAAATACACGTACTGGATGAAATGTGACATTTGACTGTAAAAATAATAAAAAGTATGACGTTCTTTACACGAGTACTAAGAGGAAACTGCTAATTGGTGTTACTAGATAATACAAATTTAGAAGTTTTCGATTCAACGAATATGTATTAATTACCATCACATAGGAAATTATGGCGAAAAGAGAAAGCAAAGTGTGTATTATGTGGGCAGAACGCTTCGAACACGCCAAAAATCTACCAAGGAGCCGGCCGTTGTAGCCGTTGTAGGCGCTTCAGTCCGGAACCGCGCGACTGCTAAGGTTGCAGGTTCGAATCCTGCCTCGGGCATGGATGTGTGTGATGTCCTTAGGTTAGTAGTTCTAAGTTGTAGGGGACTGATGACCTCAAATGTTAAGTCCCATAGTGTTCGGAGCCATTTGAACCATTTCTACCAAAGAGATTGCCTACACTTCCCTTGTCCATCCCCTTTAGGAGCACTGATGTGTGGTATTGGAGCCTTACCATTGTAACGTTGTTACTTTAATTTGCTATGAAAGCGGTACTGATAGCCAATAAAAGCTGGTTAAAAGCTGTGAGCTGTCTGGGGAAGTTAACCTTGCATTACTGACCAACTGTTTCACCAGGTATCCAGTCTAGCTTACCAAATTCCCAACCAGACTAACATTAATTATAATCTTTTAATAGTCATACGACAACCGGTGATATATATATATAAAAGAGAATTTAAATAAAAAGAAATAAATCAGTTTATATTTGGAAATTTATTTTAACATTGATCATTGAAATTTCGGCATATTAAACTCGAGTCGTAACTAAGCTGGTGCCTTATTTAGGATTGTGAAAATGTGAGATTGTAATCTTACGGAACACATCAAATATGGAGCCAAGATTGGGAGACTGCATACAACACTGCATTCATAAAATAAGACACGAAGAACGTTGAAACATATGCAAGAGGAAATTAACCACAACCAACCGATTCAATTTTCACCCAAAGAAATTACGTTCGTAGCACAATCCTGTCCGTCATGTAATTACCACACACTGGTATACTAAATTCATACTAACTCTCTGTGAAATCTTCCCAAAATGAATAGCTGAGGGCTACTTTGATGATTACACCACATGCTTCACGTGGTCAACTTGGTTTACACAAAGCGTATAACTCCACAATAATTTTGATAATTAAAATAAATTAGATCGAAAAGCAATTTACAAAAGAAAAATCTTGAACTGGTTACTAACGTCTTACTATTAACCTGATGGGTCAAACAATTATATAAGCACATGGTAGTGGTCTCACAAAGTACACCCCACGTGGGTTGAAAATAAAGAAAAGTTGCTATATTGAAAAATATTGTCAAGACGAGACGTTATAATCTCACGCACATTCGCATTTAAGATTGATGAACTTAGTTAGACTTACTGATCAACACGTGGTTCCACTTTACTCACAAAGTAGTGACAAAGCAACTACCGGAATATATTCTGAACTTCGCACGAGAATTACACTGCGCTGCAATTTAAGATAACATTAGATATTTTAGAGCTAAACCTGAAATAAAGGTGATTAAATTTTCAGTTAGGCTGAACTTAAGAAATCCATTGTCCTACGGACTTAGCAGACACGCGCTTAGCCGGAGATCTAACCACTTCAGACGCTCGCCACGGACTGACTGCCTCGTCCCTTCCTGAGGGGTGGCTCACAAATACCAACGGAAGTGGCCAGAGGGGCAGCTTCCTATACCAACATGACAACGGACGGACAGGACCATACTAAGGATAGAAACCTCTTTGCTTTTAGAAAGCATAGCTACCTGTTCCGACGTTGGTCCTACTGTTCTCTAGCAGACAGGCTTGTCTGCTACCCTCAAGCATGCAACTAGAAATACATTTGCTCATTCATCCTCTCACACAGAAGGGAAGGGGGATGACAGTATCTTATCATATACAGTATATAAAAGAAAGTGGACGTAGGTTCCGTATGAGACTGTGTGACATGAATTACATATAAACTTTGTTTTAAAGTGTAGTAGTGTGACAGAACGTTCTTATTTATGTGTGAAAGTAACACGTTCCACTACTCAATCTCCTCCCAGATAGTCAGAAACCCCACAGTAAATTTACAAGAGGAATTTATGCCGTAAATGACCAAAGATTTAAGAAATTAACATGAGAGGAATCCAATAGAGACCTTTCATAACCCCAATGCTCCGGGAAAAGACTGTGCAGGGAATTTTCTGGCCATGCTAGGACATTCCCAAGCAGGCTTCTCATACCCTACTTGAACCAAAAGTGTAAATAAAAGGCAAAAGGTCACCAGCTACTTGCTAAAACACAATAATTTCAAAAAATCTTTAAAATCTACCAATTTCAAACAGAAGAAGAACACAATCTGTGACACCTATTTAAAAGATAGTGTAGACCTAATTCGGTCAGCATGTAAAAACAATGGTTCCTGTGTCATTAATATGAAAACAATTTCTGGTTGTTACCCTTAAGGAGTTCACCAGTATTTGCTCATTGCAAGAGCCAACTGATCACAGGAAAATTTATGACTGTTTATTAACAAGCAAAATTTATGAAAATAGCAAAGGTGCCACAGCAATTAAAAAAGAACATGAAATAACATCAGTATTATAAAGCAGAACATTACAATGCACAATCCGCAAAAGCAAAAAATTGATAAGAGGAAAAACTTGTTTTACAAAGTGGTTATCGCAAAAAAATTCTATATCTTATAAAACTAATAATTTGTAGTATTAAAATAACTTTGTGACACTAATTTAATCACTCTACTATATTTCAGTTAGTTATCAAACAATGACCACTGTGTCATTATACTGAAACTACAATTAATTAAGTGATTGTTACCCTTATGGGGTTCCTCACTATAAATATGCTCCATGCAAAAGCTAATCGATCACAGTCCAATGAGAATGAATAGCTATCTGATAAACGGAGCAATGCCACAGGAATGAATTTACGAAACAAAATATCACAAATCTAATACATCTCACAAGAACAAACAATGATCAATAAAACAGCTCTGAAAGTACAATAGTCAACATCCAAAAAAAAAAAAAACACCAATAAATAAAACACCTGCAAAATACAAGAGTCAAAGTCTAAAAAAAAACAATAAATAGAACACCGGCAAAATACAAGAGTCAGTCTGATAAACACCAATAAATCGAACCCCTGCAAAACACACGAGTCAAAGTTTCTGTGACAGAAACACACGTATATGCACTGGACTAAGAACCATATAATCACTGTTCACTGACACACTCAGTACTTCCACTGTTCCGAGGCACAATATAAGGGGTGGGGGAGGGGGGGGGTTTGTCGCCGCAGCTGTCAGTAGGGATTTTTGTCCATCTGTTGCGTGCAATCCTGCCGTCTCTGCCCTCTCATGAACTTTCTCTTGGTGGCCTGTGTCACGTACATCTCGATTTGGTTCCATGTTTGTGTTGTCAAATTCGTGTAGTATCCTCGTTTGACACGCCAGGTTGATATTCCTGGGCATGGATGACACTTAATGGCTCTTCTTTGTGCCACCCTTAGCTACCAGAGAACATCGAACTATGATTTACTGTCGCTTGACAGTGGGCATCCGCCGGGAAATGTTGATAGGTGTTGTTGAAGTCTGCCAATTTCTCTGGACAGTACGTATCAAAAAGGCTCCACTCCCCTTTCTCCCCTGTCTTCTATCGTTTCACCGCGGCCGTCTCGTCACGGTCATGTGCGTGTGGTGCGTTGCCAGCAGATGGATTTCCGCGCGGTGGACCGCTCGCCCATCTCAGGTCATCGCCTCCAGGAAGGGTCGCACGGGCCGGCCGCTCATTAGCTCCAGGTGCAAGGGAAAGTGTTTGTCGCGTGCCCTTCTTTTGTTGTCGACTGCTCTCCCGAAGTGGCCCGGTTGACAGCGTGTCCTGCTGGGAAACCCGCCAGTTTACAACTAGCCCTCCTCCTCGCTGCTCCCGCTGTCTCGTAAGAGTTTAGCCGGTTCGCTTTCACGTTCTCAACTGCATTCACAGAAATTGTTCATCATACTTATGTGATTACAAAATGTCATACAAATACCACTTCGTATTGTCTTTCACAATTTTTAAGAACGAAAGTGAGACTTAATTTTTTTTAAATAAAAAAATTACATGAATCGACAATATAAAAAATAAAAGTTAAATGACTTGACAATATTAAAAAATAAAAGTGAAATGACTTGACAGTATAAAAATTAAATTTAAATGAACTGACAATATAATATTTAAATCCACATCACTAATGCGGTTCACTTACGTTTTAATAAATCAAATGCTACTTATTAATTCACTAAAATGAATAGGATTATGCCTTGTGCAAGTATAGGTCAGGACAGCATAGGGTTCACATGTTATTTACACACACACACACATGCACACCTGTTGTCTATTCTACAAACTAACTACCCATAAAGATGCATTACTCAAAATTTTACTCCAATCCACTACTAGTTAAGCCAACAAGCTACTTCAATGCTATTTCAACACCGTGTATACACCACTACAACATTGTTCTAATTCGTCCTCTTCTTGACACTTGCGGCATACGTCTTGTCACATGATAAACATGGAGAAACGTTCCTTAAACATACAAAGTAGAAAGAACAATGGTTATTTGCAAATAAAAACATTTATACCAGTTCACACACCTGATAAAAGACTCGCAATTATACATTTATCATACTTATATACTCACACATAAAACAGTAAGAAAATTTCATCTAAAATTACGTTATCACAAGAGTTAATCACGCAGATGACTCTGAGAAGGTTAAATTTTTTTTTTTTTTTACATTTTCTTACCCATTTTGCTCCAATTTCGTTCCTTCTGTAAGTTAGTTACCTTTCGCTTCCAAATCAGTTATTTCGCCTGTGGTGGTTATTCTGGATTCATTTCTCATGAATGGCAAAATTGTGGTTTCCTCTATTCTGTAAAACAGTTTCATCTTAATATATTGAACTTAAACAGACACAAAAGATTCGAATCCTCCTGTAGTTTAAATGACAAATGTTTTGCTTCATCCTTATTACCTTAAACCAAGCTTTCCTTCGGTCCCATAATCAAAATTATTTAATCTTCCTCTACCTTCAAGAGGGAAATCTCCTCAGTACAAATCATATAGGCTGCAGTGCATCCCGCACCAGCGAAAACAGTAAGCTGTAATGCTCACAGCATCAGCAAAACACATAAACGTCGCTTTTCTAGGACAAGTATTAACGCAGAATCATTTTTCAGGCTTTGACTCAACATCAATCAAGACTACGGAAAGGATCCATATTTCTGTTCGTTTCTCCATTTGCTGAAAAACTGCTCGTATTTGACTACCACAATAATATTTCAGGGCCACGTAAATTACAAAACCACAATTCTTCTTTCACCTTGAAGGGAATCAATATACTTACGAAATCCAAAGACAGCACTTTACGTACTCAGCTATAAAGAACAAAAAAGACACATATCATCAATATTAACATATCATCGCATATTGGGAAGCCATTGGTTAGACAATCGTATTATCGCATCCTGTTTTCAAGATTCCAAAATTACTCATTCCTTTCTCAGAGTTCTCCTATCTTAAAATATTCACACAGCACGCATACTATAGTAAGAGATCCTCATTTATACCGACAGATATAGAATAGTAACAGATAGATAGTAGCACTGAAAGCAGAAAATCGGAAACAAGGCTACTAACAGCTGGGGACCTCGGTTTGCCAGACCCATAATACCCACAGATCGGATATTCCCCTGAGTTTCTCATTAATTCAACACAGATCTTGCTTCTCTCAGGAGCGACTCTTTTCAATTTACACAAAAAAAACATAAACAGCATTTCGCTCGTTCACAAAGAAACCTTTTATCTTCACATTTGAACCAACCTAAATCCTAATTGCACAAGGAAAAAAAAATTAAAAACATAATTTCAATCAATCACATAGAAACATCTTTATCATTATTTTTACCAACATATTATTCAAAATGCATTTATCACAAATGTAAACTAATCAATTGTTTCTCTTCACCGTCCTCTCTAATATCTTCCCTCTCTATATACCGTATGCACTCCTTTGCCATGTCGTTCATTTGTTCCGATTGGGCGCCCTCTGCGCTGATCGTTTGTCATTGCCGGTTTTGTTCATTTCCATTTGCTGGATTATGCCTAGGGTTAGCTGGCCGAATTTCAACATCATGAGGTGGTCCGCCTATAGTCCTATTCCCACCGTGTTCACCGTAGTATCGATTCTGGTTGCCGTAACTGTTGCGTTCACGATTCTGTCCACGTCCTCCATCATTTCCGTTGTTCCACCAGTGTTTGCGACTGTTACCCCAGTTTCTATACGGCCGGTCCCGATTATTGGTCCGTTCGCGTCGCGACGACCAGTCACGCCGTTGATTAGTACGACGGCCACGACTGCGATCGCGCTGCTGTGCCCCGTAATAACTTTGTGCCTGATTAGGCGGGAATTCTGCTGTATTATATTCCAACTCTTGGAGAAGTGTCTTAAACGTTTCCACGTCCTCTTTGCATCGTCCCGCAAGAATGACGTGGCGCAAGTGCATCGGCAATTTGGTGATGCATATCCTAATTAGTTCCGCAGGCCCGTATGGATCGTATAAAAATTGATTTGCCTGCAGCATGTGGTCGAATAGGCGTGCTGGGCTGCCGAAACCAGACTGGTTCAAATTTGGCAGCATAATTATGCCATGTTTGATCCTATCTTGTGCCGCTTCCGACCAATAGGCGGACAGAAAGGCTTGTCGAAACCCCCGAGTGGAGTTGCAGTGACGCGCTGCCGACCTCATGCGAATCGCCGGTTCGCCTTCCAAATAGCCACACATATATTCTGCCTTATGTGAACTTGCCCAATCGGGGGCAAGACAAAACTCAAATTGCTCGAGCCATGCTCGTAGATGTATTCCTTTTTGCGAATTTCGAAATATCTCAAACTTTCTCACCGTAAGGAAATGTTTGAAATCAAATCCCCGCATTTCCTCCCGGCGAGGCCCTTGAATGTTTGTATTTTTCTCATGTCTGCCCCTCAAAATACATTCTTCCCTGTCGTCAAAATCTCCCTCGTGGCCAGAGTCCCTCTCTGCACTGTTAGTACGGCTATTTTTAGTGCTATTGGCGAGTTTGGAATCACATGCCATGCGGTTTTCCAGATGCGCCACGCGTTCTTGTAATTCGCCTGTTACAGCTTGCTGCCTGTTCACTTCAAACTGTCCCTTCTGAAATCTAAGAAGCCAACGCACTTCTTCAGTCTCTGCGGCCGCTACCGGTGTAGTATTGTTCTCGCTTTCCGTCACCTTCATCGTGCCTACAATGTCTGCTAATGCCGCAATCTTATCATGTATTTGTCTCTTGTCCTCCGCCCCAGTCTGCTTCAATTGTTCTACTTGCTGTTTCAGGGCGTGAATCGCTCGACTGTTGTCCGCTACTGTGTTGCTAATGGAAGCAGGACAATGCGTTTCCGCCTCCTGGACCCTGGAAAGTACCTGCTGGTGTTCGCTTTGGCATTCTTCTCTCTGCACTTGGAAATTCCTAAGTAGCTGTTCTTCGCGCTCTTTCGATTCCCCATCACGACTCCGCTTGCCCTGTTCTAAGGCTTGCAGACGATCATCGATTTGTTCAAATGTACGGCCTAATTCTTTCATAATATCACTTTTTATTTCACTTGCCAGTTGTTTATTCTTTGTGAGATATCATTGGACACTCTCTGCATTGACTTGTCGACTTTATTTGTCTGCTGGATTAGTTTTTCGTCTATTTGTTCGCCTAGCTCGCGGATCGATTTTTCAGATTTCTGCGTCATTTGTTCGAATAGCTCTCGGATCGATTTTTCGGATGATTCTTTTTGTTCTCGGAATAATTTTTCAGATTTCTGCATCATTTGTTCGCCTAGCTCTTGGATCGATTTTTCGGATGATTCTTTTTGTTCTCAGAACGATTTTTCTGATTTCTGCGTCATTTGATCGCCTAGCTCACGGATAGATTTTTCAGATTTCTCTGCGTTTTCTTCATTTTGTTGCAGTAAGGCTTTCATGAGTTCTGCCAAATCAATTTGGTTAGTAGGGGGCAAATTAATTTCTGGCTCTGCTGTGAGCCCATTCGTCCCGTTTTGCATTTCATCTGAAGTATTCCCCATTGCATTTTCGGAACCGACCGACGCGTTAATATTCGAAATCAAATTATCCCCTTGGTCCATGTTGCTTAAGTTGTTGGACCGCCTACTTTTAGCTTGGTTACGTGTCTGCATTAGTTCAATTTATACCCGGTACGCAACACACAAATCAAAATAAATGTGTCCCCCCTAAAATTACGACAGTCACACGAAAGATACCCAACCTAGTACGCACTTTTTCACACGCAAAACAAATTTTTATCTTTGATCGAAACAGTGGAATTTACAAGCGAGAAAAAAAACACACACACATATAAAACACACTAATATAGAAAACAAAACAAGACAAACAACACAACGCCGATCAACAACGTCCTGAATCTTTTGAAAGTCTGCTCAGAACAACGCAGAAGTTGTTTGAGCGCTGCAGGGAAAAAAATTAAGATTATACAACGCTTGCAATCTAACGTTTCAGAGATTCCAGAGTCTAGCGGAATCACTGAACAGGGTCGCCATGTATAACGTTGTTGCTATAATTTGCCATGAAAGCGGTACTGATAGCCAATAAAAGCGGGTTAAAAGCTGTGAGCTGTCTGGGGAAGTTAACCTTGCATTACTGACCAACTGTTTCACCAGGTATCCAGTCTAGCTTACCAAATTCCCAACCAGACTAACATTAATTATAATCTTTTAATAGTCATATGACAACCGGTGATATATATATATAAAAGAGAATTTAAATAAAAAGAAATAAATCAGTTTATATTTGGAAATTTATTTTAACATTGATCATTGAAATTTCGGCATATTAAACTCGAGTCGTAACTAAGCTGGTGCCTTATTTAGGATTGTGAAAATGTGAGATTGTAATCTTACGGAACACATCAAATATGGAGCCAAGATTGGGAGACTGCATACAACACTGCATTCATAAAATAAGACACGAAGAACGTTGAAACATATGCAAGAGGAAATTAACCACAACCAACCGATTCAATTTTCACCCAAAGAAATTACGTTCATAGCACAATCCTGTCCGTCATGTAATTACCACACACTGGTATACTAAATTCATACTAACTCTCTGTGAAATCTTCCCAAAATGAATAGCTGAGGGCTACTTTGATGATTACACCACATGCTTCACGTGGTCAACTTGGTTTACACAAAGCGTGTAACTCCACAATAATTTTGATAATTAAAATAAATTAGATCGAAAAGCAATTTACAAAAGAAAAATCTCGAACTGGTTACTAACGTCTTACTATTAACCTGATGGGTCAAACAAATATATAAGCACGTGGTAGTGGTCTCACAAAGTACACCCCACGTGGGTTGAAAATAAAGAAAAGTTGCTATATTGAAAAATATTGTCAAGACGAGACGTTATAATCTCACGCACATTTGCATTTAAGATTGATGAACTTAGTTAGAGTTACTGATCAACACATGGTTCCACTTTACTCACAAAGTAGTGACAAAGCAACTACCGGAATATATTCTGAACTTCACACGAGAATTACACTGCACTGCAATTTAACCCTTTGTTTCCTGACATAAGATAAAATTTACTTTTTAACATTTTCTTTGCAGAATTTATGTTATTGTGGCCTCAAATGATGGTAGGATTTTTTGTAAAATTTTATTTTATTTTTCACAGCTTTTTCCCTCCTGGTACTCAGAAGTACCGTCAGACTCCATCGACAGAATCACAACATGCGCAGAAAAATGCTCCAATTTTTATAACTTGTACTCTATGCCACATAAATATTAACTATTTTCACATTAGAAAATTAATTAACAGAAATATGATATTTCTGAAATTTTTTTAAATTTCGCATAAATTTATTCTAGAGCAACTTCACAATACATAGTAACTTAGCTATACATTTTTGACAGTATATACATATCACATACACTCCTGGAAATGGAAAAAAGAACACATTGACACCGGTGTGTCAGACCCACCATACTTGCTCCGGACACTGCGAGAGGGCTGTACAAGCAATGATCACACGCACGGCACAGCGGACACACCAGGAACCGCGGTGTTGGCCGTCGAATGGCGCTAGCTGCGCAGCATTTGTGCACCGCCGCCGTCAGTGTCAGCCAGTTTGCCGTGGCATATGGAGCTCCATCGCAGTCTTTAACACTGGTAGCATGCCGCGACAGCGTGGACGTGAACCGTATGTGCAGTTGACGGACTTTGAGCGAGGGCGTATAGTGGGCATGCGGGAGGCCGGGTGGACTTACCGCCGAATTGCTCAACACGTGGGGCGTGAGGTCTCCACAGTACATCGATGTTGTCGCCAGTGGTCGGCGGAAGGTGCACGTACCCGTCGACCTGGGACCGGACCGCAGCGACGCACGGATGCACGCCAAGACCGTAGGATCCTACGCAGTGCCGTAGGGGACCGCACCGCCACTTCCCAGCAAATTAGGGACACTGTTGCTCCTGGGGTATCGGCGAGGACCATTCGCAACCGTCTCCATGAAGCTGGGCTACGGTCCCGCACACCGTTAGGCCGTCTTCCGCTCACGCCTCAACATCGTGCAGCCCGCCTCCAGTGGTGTCGCGACAGGCGTGAATGGAGGGACGAATGGAGACGTGTCGTCTTCAGCGATGAGAGTCGCTTCTGCCTTGGTACCAATGATGGTCGTATGCGTGTTTGGCGCCGTGCAGGTGAGCGCCACAATCAGGACTGCATACGACCGAGGCACACAGGGCCAACACCCGGCATCATGGTGTGGGGAGCGATCTCCTACACTGGCCGTACACCACTGGTGATCGTCGAGGGGACACTGAATAGTGCACGGTACATCCAAACCGTCATCGAACCCATCGTTCTACCATTCCTAGACCAGCAAGGGAACTTGCTGTTCCAACAGGACAATGCACGTCCGCATGTATCCCGTGCCACCCAACGTGCTCTAGAAGGTGTAAGTCAACTACCCTGGCCAGCAAGATCTCCGGATCTGTCCCCCATTGAGCATGTTTGGGACTGGATGAAGCGTCGTCTCACGCGGTCTGCACGTCCAGCACGAACGCTGGTCCAACTGAGGCGCCAGGTGGAAATGGCATGGCAAGCCGTTCCACAGGACTACATCCAGCATCTCTACGATCGTCTCCATGGGAGAATAGCAGCCTGCATTGCTGCGAAAGGTGGATATACACTGTACTAGTGCCGACATTGTGCATGCTCTGTTGCCTGTGTCTATGTGCCTGTGGTTCTGTCAGTGTGATCATGTGATGTATCTGACCCCAGGAAAGTGTCAATAAAGTTTCCCCTTCCTGGGACAATGAATTCACGGTGTTCTTATTTCAATTTCCAGGAGTGTATTTAGTGATACCTCATGAAATTGTAGGAAACAGTTCTTTTTCTCATTGCAGCACAAATACACTTTACATGTACTACACTGAGAATGTGGTCTCGACTGAATTTTATTTTTCGCACACATTTCGCATCGTCCTCTTTTACAACTCAACACTACAAAATGGTTCCCTCGGTTGTCAAGACGTACATCCTTCGGAACAGAAAAGCTATCCTTCCTTCTCTTTGGGAGAGTTATTTCATCTTTACCAGAGTTTCTCTTTTTGAGATTTGGCTCTTGCTGTTCATTCATTAGCCCTAGTGCCACAGCACGCCTGAATTCCAGCAGTGGCAGTGCCCCATGTAGATCACTGAAAATGACGTAAGCATTGACAAAAGCAATTTCTATTGCTCCCCCGAAGGGACGGTGCCACCATTTCTTTGATCGCTTGTCAAGACCATAAGTTGAACGTAATCTGTCTGCATGATCCACACCACCCATGTTTTTATTGTAATCACATACAATAACTGGACATGGTATAGTCATACTAGTTCCATCTTTCTGTTTTCTTGTCAGTACGCTCTGTTCAGTGCCATGGAAGTTTGACGCAAAATACACTACTTTATTTTCCTTCCATTGAAATACTGTTAGGTCTAAAGATGACTCTCTGTGATTTGATTTAGACATTTTTCTTTAGGTAAATTCCCTGGAAAACCTTTCCTGTTTGTTCTAATTGTTCCACAGGCAAATGTATTTACGGATTTCTGTGTTCGAAAAAGTGGACAGAACAACTAGTGAGAGGTAACGCATTGTTCCTACAATAAGGTGTTCGCACAACCTGACGGTACTAATAAGTCCGCCTTATATTTTCCACTTCATCTCATTCATTTGTAACGTAATGCTTCAAACTATTATAAAAAAACAAAGAAGGTAAGTATGTACAATGGAAAACTCAACTGAAGTTTCAATAAATTGCGCACAAATTCAGGCAACTTCATGGAAACAAGCACATACAATCTTCTGTTTTCACAGCAGCGCGCGAAAAACAATTTCAAGCTCTGACCGCCAGAGAGGTCTATGTATTGCACAATAACATCTATGAAACGGTAGAGCAGAGTTACTGTTACGTACCGACAGGCTCTCGGATCACGAAACTGCACCAAGAGAAAATAATGAGAGTCAAAACTTACTGGTACTTTTAAGTACCGTCAGGCAACAAAGGGTTAAGATAACATTAGATATTTTAGAGCTAAACCTGAAATAAAGGTGATTAAATTTTCAGTTAGGCTGAACTTAAGAAATCCATTGTCCTACGGACTTAGCAGACATGCGCTTAGCCGAAGATCTTACCACTTCAGACGCTCGCCACGGACTGACTGCCTGGTCCCTTCCTGAGGGGTGGCTCACAAATACCAACGGAAGTGGCCAGAGGGGCAGCTTCCTATACCAACACGACAACTGACGGACAGGACCATACTAAGGATAGAAACCTCTTTGCTTTTAGAAAGCGTAGCTACCTGTTCCGACGTTGGTCCTACTGTTCTCTAGCAGACAGGCTTGTCTGCTACCCTCAAGCATGCAACTAGAAATACATTTGCTCATTCATCCTCTCACACAGAAGGGAAGGGGGATGACAGTATCTTATCGTATACAGTATATAAAAGAAAGCGGATGTAGGTTCCGTATGAGACTGTGTGACATGAATTACATATAAACTTTGTTTTAAAGTGTAGTAGTGTGACAGATCGTTCTTATTTATGTGTGAAAGTAACACGTTCCACTACTCAGTTTCCTCCCAGATAGTCAGAAACGCCACAGTAAATTTAGAAGAGGAATTTTTGCCGTAAATGACAACAGATTTAAGAAATTAACATGAAAGGAATCCAACAGAAACCTTTCACCATATACAACTAAATCGTTTTGTATTAGCGTGAAGCAGGGAAGAGTTGCACGGATATGGTACGCGAGTTGAATGGCAGTCATTAAAACAGAAGAGGTTTTCGTTGGGGCGAGAACTTTTCAGGAAATTTCCATCACCATATTTTTCGTCCGAATGCGAAAGTATTTGGTTGACACCCATCTACATAGGGAGAAATGACCACTATAATAAAAAAGAGGAATCATAGCTCGCAAGGAAAGGTTTAAGTTTTCGTTTCTCCTTCGTGCAGTTCGAGAGTGGAACGGTATAGAAATAATTTGGAAATGGTTCAATGAACCATCTGCCAAGCACTTATGCGAGAACTGCGGAGCAGTCATATCGACGTAGATATAGATGAACTATCATGCACCGAAGTATCCGAAAGACCTGAACTGAGTTCCGCGTTCCTTTGAAGTTCAAAGAAAACTTGAACTTGAGTTTGATTTCAAACACGTACCCGATTCATACGATAATAGTTGGTGGTGACTTTAATTTACCCTCGATATGTTGGCGAAAATACATGTTTAATTCCGGAGATACGCATAAAGTATCATCTGAAATTGTGCTAAGCGCATTCTCTGAAAATTATTTCGAGCAGTTAGTTCATGAGCCCATGCGAATAGTAAACGGTTGTGAAAACACACTTGACCTCTTAGCAACAAATAATCCTGAGTTAATAACGAGCATCAAAACCAATACAGGGATTAGTGAACAAAGGGTTGTGGTAGTGATATTGAATATTGTAATCCCCAAATCCTCCAAAAATAAGCAAAAAATATACATATTCAAAAAAGCAGATAAAAATTCACTTAACGTCTTCCTGAGAGACAATCTCCACTCTTTCCAAACTAATAATACAACTGTAGACCATATGTGGCTTGAATTCAAAGAAATAGTAACGGCAGCAATTGAGAGATTTATACCAAATAAATTAACAAACGGCGGAAATGATCCTCCTTGGTACACAAAACGGGTTAGAATACTGTTGCAGGAACAACGAAACAAACATGCCAAATTTAAACAGACGCAAAATTCCCAAGATTGGCGATCTTTTACAGAAGCTCGAAATTTAGCGCGGACTTTAGTGCGAGATGCTTATAAAAGTTTCCAAAACGAAACTTTGTCTCGAAACCTGGCAGAAAATCCAAAGAAATTCTGGTCGTATGTGAAGTATGTTAGCGGCAAGAAACAACCAATGCCTTCTCTGAGCGACAGCAATGGAGATACTATCGAAGACAGTGCTGCCAAAGCAGAGTTACTGAACACAGCATTCCGAAATGTCTTCACAAAAGAAAACGAAGTAAATAATCCAGAATTCGAATCGAGAACAGCTGCCAACATGAGTAATGTAGAAGTAAATATCCTCGGAGTAGTAAAGCAACCTAAGTCACTTAATAAAAGCAAGTCTTCTCGTCCAGACTGTGTACCAATCAGTTTCCTTTCGGAGTATGCTGATGCATTAGCTCCATACTTAACAATCATATACAACCGTTCGCTCTACGAAAGATTCGTACCCAAAGACTGGAAAGTTGTACAGGTCACACCATTATTCAAGAAAGGTAGTAGGAATAATCCACTAAATTACAGGCCAATATCGTTAGTGTCGATATGCAGCAGTATGTGGGAACATATTTTGTGATCAAACATTATGAATTACCTCGAAGAAAACTGTCTATTGACACACAGTCAACATCGGTATAGAAAACATCGTTCCTGTGAAACACAACTAGATCTTTATTCACATGAAGTGTTGACTGCTATTGACAATGGATTTAAGATCGATTCCGCATTTCTGGATTTCCGGAAGGCTTTTGACACTGTACCACACAAGCGGCTCGTAGTGAAATTGCGTGCTTATGGAATGTCGTCTCAGTTATGTGATTTCCTGTCAGAGAGGTCACAGTCCGTCGTAATTGACGGAAAGTCATCGAGATAAACAGAAGTGATATCTGGCGTTCCCCAAGGTAGTGTTATAGGTTCTTTGCTGTTCCTAATCTACATAAACGATTTGGGAGACAGTCTGAGCAGCCGTCTTAGGTTGTTTACAGATGACACTGTCGTTTATCGACTAATGAAGTCATCAGGAGATCAAAACAAACTGTAAAACGATTTAGAAAAAATAGCAGAATGGTGCGAAAAGTGGCAGTTGACCCTAAATAACGAAAAGTGTGAGGTCATCCACATGAGTGCTAAAAGGAACTCAAACTTCGGTTACACGATAAATCAGTGTAATCTAAAAGCCATAAATTCAAGTAAATACCTAGGTATTACAATTACGAACGACTTAAATTGGAAGGAAGACATAGAAAATTTTGTGGGTAGGGCTAACCAAAGACTGCGTTTTATTGGCAGGACACTTAGAAAATGTAACAGATCTACTAAGGAGACACTACGCTTGTCCGTCCTCTTTTAGAATACTGCTGCGCGGTGTGGTATCCTTACCAGATAGGACGACGGAGTACTTTGAGAAAGTTCAAATAAGGGCATCACGGTTTGTATTATCGCGAATTATGGGAGACAGTGTCACAGAAATGATACAGTATTTGGGCTGGAAATCATTAAAAGAAAGGCGTTTTTCGTTGCGACGGAATCTTCTCACGAAATTCCAATCACCAACTTTCTCCTTCGAATGCGAAAATATTTTGTTGACACCGACCTACATAGGGAATAAAATAAGGGAAACCAGAGCTCGTACGGAAAGATATAGGTGTTCGTTCTTTCCGCGCGCTATACGAGATTCGAACAATAGAGAAGTGTGAAAGTGGTTCGATGAACCCCCTGCCAGGCACTTAAATGTGATTTGCAGAGGATCCATGTAGATGAATTAGTATGGAACCCACATAACGTATCTGTCTTGCTGGTCCTCTGCTCTCGTATCTGTACTGTCGTTTGACTATACAAAATGGTCACCTTTACAGACGACTAGAGAAAAATGCTCTGTATGGCAATAATCCATATCGAAATTAATACCAAGATAATACCAATATTTGCAAAGAAATTATTAGAGATGACACGATCTTTAATGCTTGTGAATTCGAATTTATTACAGTTAACATGATTTTAAAAAGGAAGTTTCGATTTGCAATTACGTAACGAAGATTTTTGTACTGCGCCAGGATGCAGGCCTACAATCCACAAACTATTGCCGTTGTTAACTAACCGCGAAAGATCTTTTTTACCACTATAACACATCTCTTTCCCAGAGACGGCTTTTTTTTTTTTTTACCAAATGGAATTTGGCACAATGTTAAACCATACATTAAACCAAAGTTCATTAACAACAATTATATTATAAATAAGTGTACTGATTGCAGTTATTAACCTATTTATCGTATACTTTAGATCAAACGTATCAGTTAAGGTTTCCAAAAATCAAGTGATTTAATTAAGAAAAATCTAGCACCCTTAATGGTTCCTGTCACTATTGAGCTTAAAACATTCAAAATATAATCTTACATCCAAACAAATTGACCAGATAAAACTTAAAAACTTTGAAGAAATTTTCTTTCAGTTGAATGTTAAGAAAATTAACGTAACAGTTTTCTCATATACACTCCTGGAAATTGAAATAAGAACACCGTGAATTCATTGTCCCAGGAAGGGGAAACTTTATTGACACATTCCTGGGGTCAGATACATCACATGATCACACTGACAAAACCACAGGCACATAGACACAGGCAACAGAGCATGCACAATGTCGGCACTAGTACAGTGTATATCCACCTTTCGCAGCAATGCAGGCTGCTATTCTCCCATGGAGACGATCGTAGAGATGCTGGATGTAGTCCTGTGGAACGGCTTGCCATGCCATTTCCACCTGGCGCCTCAGTTGGACCAGCGTTCGTGCTGGACGTGCAGACCGCGTGAGACGACGCTTCATCCAGTCCCAAACATGCTCAATGGGGGACAGATCCGGAGATCTTGCTGGCCAGGGTAGTTGACTTACACCTTCTAGAGCACGTTGGGTGGCACGGGATACATGCGGACGTGCATTGTCCTGTTGGAACAGCAAGTTCCCTTGCCGGTCTAGGAATGGTAGAACGATGGGTTCGATGACGGTTTGGATGTACCGTTCACTATTCAGTGTCCCCTCGACGATCACCAGTGGTGTACGGCCAGTGTAGGAGATCGCTCCCCACACCATGATGCCGGGTGTTGGCCCTGTGTGCCTCGGTCGTATGCAGTCCTGATTGTGGCGCTCACCTGCACGGCGCCAAACACGCATACGACCATCATTGGCACCAAGCAGAAGCGACTCTCATCGCTGAAGACGACACGTCTCCATTCGTCCCTCCATTCACGCCTGTCGCGACACCACTGGAGGCGGGCTGCACGATGTTGGGGCGTGAGCGGAAGACGGCCTAACGGTGTGCGGGACCGTAGCCCAGCTTCATGGAGACGGTTGCGAATGGTCCTCGCCGATACCCCAGGAGCAACAGTGTCCCTAATTTGCTGGGAAGTGGCGGTGCGGTCCCCTACGGCACTGCGTAGGATCCTACGGTCTTGGCGTGCATCCGTGCGTCGCTGCGGTCCGGTCCCAGGTCGACGGGCACGTGCACCTTCCGCCGACCACTGGCAACAACATCGATGTACTGTGGAGACCTCACGCCCCACGTGTTGAGCAATTCGGCGGTACGTCCACCCGGCCTCCCGCATGCCCACTATATGCCCTCGCTCAAAGTCCGTCAACTGCACATACGGTTCACGTCCACGCTGTCGCGGCATGCTACCAGTGTTAAAGACTGCGATGGAGCTCCGTATGCCACGGCAAACTGGCTGACACTGACGGCGGCGGTGCACAAATGCTGCGCAGCTAGCGCCATTCGACGGCCAACACCGCGGTTCCTGGTGTGTCCGCTGTGCCGTGCGTGTGATCATTGCTTGTACAGCCCTCTCGCAGTGTCCGGAGCAAGTATGGTGGGTCTGACACACCGGTGTCAATGTGTTCTTTTTTCGATTTCCAGGAGTGTAATTTAGCTATCGGCTTACGAAGCTTATTAAAATAAAGTCACATCCTCGCATCACCACTGTTCTGCACAACACTGCGCTCGGCACCACAGTTATTCCCATCCTTCGGCGCTTCCTGGGCAGGCAAGCCGTCTCTTAAAATTTGAAGTTCCGACGCTTTGTCCCGTAGTCTGTCCAGTGTCGAAATCTCCTTATGAACATAACTGTGGAACAAATCCTTGACTCTGTTCTCCAGACGGCTTAGAGATGATTAAATACGAACTAAAACCTGTAAAAGTTAACGTGGATTCAAAAAACAGAGAACTTGCGAAACTCATCTCGCTCTGTTCCTCCATTAAATCCGTAGCACTGTAAACAACGGTGCTCAGATTGACGCTGCGTTTTTGACTTCAGGCGGGGACTTAGCACCGTCGTGTACTGCCGTTTAGTGAAAAAAAGAGCATATCGAGTATCGGGCCAGATTTGCGACTGAAATGAAAATTTTCTTGCCGACAGAACTCAGGGTGTCGCTCTTAACGAAACAAAATAGAAACGTGTAAAGATAACTCCCAGAGTATCCTAAATAAATGAGATAGGACCGCTTTCGTTTACAGTCTATATAAATGACCTAGTAGAAAGGAACAGATGCTGTTAAAGGCTGTTCGCAGATGATGTAGTTGTCTGTAACAAAGTAGCAATGCCAGAAGTATCGATTTGAGGAATCACCAGCAGAGGATTGAGGAATGGCGCAGGATCTGGCAGTTGACCCTGAGCGTAAATAAATGTAATACACTGCGCATCATAGGAACAGAAAACCACTACTGTACAACTACACTATTGATGAGAAACTGTTGGAAACAATATCTACTATAAAACATCTAGGAGTAAGTATCCAGAGTGACCTTAAGTGGAATGTCACATGAAACAAACAGTAGGAAAAGCGGATGCCAGACAGAAATACACGGGAAGAATCTTAAGGAAGTGTAACTCATCCACAAAGGAAGTGCTTACAAGGCGCTTGTTCGACCGATTCTTGAGTATTGTTCATCCTTATGGGATCCTTACCAAGTAGGACCGGTAGAAGAGACAGAGGAGATCCAACGAAGTCTGGCACTATTAGTCACGGGATAGATTAGCTGCCGCGAAAGCATTTCCGAGACGCTCAACATACTCTGTTGACAGACGTTACAAGAAAAGTGTTGTCTTCACGGAGAGGTTTAATATAGAAATTCTGAGAGAGCATTTTCCAGGCAGAGTTATTATTACTACCTCCAACATACATGTCACGTAATGACCACTACGAGAGAATTCGAGAAATTTGAGCGAAAACAGTGGCTTACCGACAATAATTCTTCCCACGTGCCATTTACAAGTGAAACAGAGCAGGGGAGATAAGTTAGTGGTACCAGAAGTACCCTCCACCACACACCATGAGTTAGCTTTCGGTGTATGCTGTAGATTTATTTATTTATTTATTTAAATGTCAAGTTCCGTAGGACCAAATTGAGGAGCAAATCTCCAAGGTCATGGACTGTGTCAGTACATGAACTTACAACATAAAAAGTAACAGATAAAAATAAATGTTCATGAACCTAAAAGAAAATCAGTCCATAAGTTTAAGCAAACGCTATCAGCAATACAATGAGAATCATCTTAATTTTTCAAGGAACTCCTCGACAGAATAGAAGGAGTGACCCATGAGGAAACTCTTCAGTTTCGATTTGAAAGCGCGTGGATTACTGCTAAGATTTTTTAATTCGAGTGGCAGCTTATTGAAAATGGATGCAGCAGTATACTGCACACCTTTTTGCACAAGGGTTAAGGAAGTCCGATCCAAATGGAGGTTTCATTTCTGCCGAATATTAACCGAGTGAAAGCTGCTTATTGTTGGAAATAAACTAATATTGGTAACAAGAACGACAATAAGGAATATACATATTGAGAGGCCAATGTCAAAATACCCAGACTCGTGAAAAGAGGTCGACAAGAGGTTCGTGAACTCACACCACTTATTGCCCGAACCACCCGTTTCTGAGCCAAAAATATCCTTCTAGAAGGGGAAGAGTTACCTCAAAACATAACACCATACGACATAAGTGAATGAAAATAAACAAAGTAGACTAATTTACATATAGAAATATCACTCACTTTCGATACCGTTCGAATAGTGAAAATGGCAGTATTAAGTCTTTGAACAAGATCCTGAACGTGGGCTTTCCACGACAGCTTACTATCTATCTGAACACCTAGGAATTTGAACGGTTCAGTTTCACTAATCATATGCCCGTTCTGTGAGATTAAAACGTCAGGTTTTGTTGAATTGTGTGTTAGGAACTGTAAAAACTGAGTCTTACTGTGATTTAACGTTAGTTTATTTTCTACAAGCCATGAACTTAGGTCATGTACTGCTCTACTTGAAACCGAGTCAATGTTGCACACAACATCCTTTACTACCAAGCTAGTGTCATCAGCAAACAGAAATATTTTAGAGTTACCCATATTACTAGAGGGTACATCATTTACATAAATAAGGAACAGGACCGGCCCCAACACTGATCCCTGGGGCACCCCCCACTTGACAGTACCCCACTCAGATCCCACATCCCAGCCGTTATCAACATTGTGAATAATGACCTTTTGCTGCCTGTTGCTAAAGTAAGAGGTGAACCAGTTGTGAGCTACTCCCCTTATTCCGTAATGGTCCAACTTCTGGAGCAATATTGTGTGATCATCACAGTCAAATGCCTTTGTTAAATCAAAAAATACCCCAAGCATTCGAAACTTTTTGTTTAGCCCATCCAGTACCTCACAGAGAAAAGAGAATATAGCATTTTCAGTTGTCAAACGACCTCTAAAACCGAACTGTACATTTGGTAGCAAATCGTGTGATATAAAATGATCAATTAACCTTACATACACAGCCTTTTCGATAACTTCTGCAAACACTGATGGCATAGAAATAGGTCTAAAATTATCTACATTATCCCTTTCTCCCTTTTTATAAAGCAGCTTTACTACTGAGTACTTTAATCTCTCAGGAAACTGACCATTCCTAAAGGAAAAATTACAAATATGGCTAAATAAAGGGCTAACATGTGCAGCACAGTACTTTAATATTCTACTAGAAACTCCATCATAACCATGAGAGTCCTTAGTCTTCAGTGATTTGATTATTGTCTCAATCTCCGTTTGTCTGTATCACAGAGGAGTATTTCAGACGTCAATCTCGGAAAGGGATTTGTTAAGAAATTTATATGATTTCCTGTAGATACTAAATTTTTATTTAATTCACCAGCAATGCTCAGAAAATGGTTGTTAAATACTGTACATATATCTGATTTATCAGTAACAGAAATATTATTACTGCAAACTGACTTTATATCGTCAACCTTGTGCTGCTGACCAGACACTTCCTTCACAACTGACCATATGACTTTAATTTTATCCTGTGAATTAGCTATTCTATTTGCATACCACATACTTTTTGCCTTGCTAATAACATTTTTAAGCACCTTACAGTACTGTTTGTAATGGGCTACAGTAGCTTGATTGTGACTACTTCTAACATTTTGATATAATTCCCGCTTTGTTCTACATGATAACCTTATCCCACTAATCAGCCAACCGGGATGTCCATTACTGCTAGTACCCCGTTTAGAATGTTCTAATGGAAAACAACTCTCAAAGAGCATGAGAAATGTATTATGGAGAGCATTGTATTTATCATCTATATTATCGGCACTATAAACATCTTGCCACTCTTGTTCCTTGACAGGTTTGAAAAACTCTCTATTGCTGTTGGATTAACTTTCCTACGTAGTTCGTAATTAAATACAACATTGGTTAGAGTACAAAAACCTTTTAGTGTTAAAATTTGCGCATCATGGTCTGAAAGGCCATTCACCCTTTTACTAACAGAATGCCCATCTAGTAATGAAAAATGAATAAAAATATTGTCTATGACTGTGCTACTGTTCCCCTGCACCCCAGTTGGAAAAAACACAGTTTGCATCAGATCATATGAATTTAGGAGATCTACCAACATCCTTTTTCTTGCACAATCATGTACAAAATTAATATTGAAGTCATCACATAGAACTACTTCCTTGTACTTCCTACAAAGTGAATCAAGAATTCTCTCTAGCTTAAGCGAAAATGCTCTGAAGTCGGAGTTAGGGGACCTATAAACAACAGCAATTGGAAGTTTAGTTTCACTAAATTCAACTAAAGCTGCACAACTTTCAAATATCTGTTCAGTGCAGTGTCGTGATACGTCTATGGACTCAAATGAAATACTGTTTTTTACGTACAGAGCCACTGTACGTGCTTAGCCAGCCTCCCTTTCCCATACCTATTGAGGTGCAGGCCATGCCTAGTGAAACCCCATTTACTGAACTCCTTGAGAAACAGCCAGCTAATCTGTACCCTGGTAAAGGAAGCCTCTGAATTATCAAATTGTTTAAGTGGTGCTCTGATATACCAATAATTTCAGAGTTAACATCTATTAGCAGTTCACTAACTTTATCTCAAATACCTCTTATATTTTGATGAAATATGCTAATTCCTTCTCTACTTGAAAACAGTACATCCTCTGGAGGTGAGCCCTTAGTTAGAGGCACTTCCTTTAAGCAGGTATACCTATCAGCTGACATCAGTCTAAAAAAGGTGCAGGTCTAACACCCAACTACTATAGGAATTTTTCCATGAGTGATACCACTACCACCACCACCCACTACACTGTCACCTATAAGCTTAGCCAGCCTCCCTTTCCCATACCTATTGAGGTGCAGGCCATGCCTAGTGAAACCCCATCTACTGATAGACCCAACTGGCACCACTGAGATGTGATCCATACCCTCCGCCATCAGTGCCCTCCCCAGCCCCACATTAACGCGCCTAACAGCCGCATTAAGGAGAGGCCGATCATGACGCTGAAACAGTTGCACGAAATGCACATTAGTACCACCAGTTTGAGTAGCTATCTTAACCAAGTCACCACTGACATCATATTCCCCGTCCCTATCGAGACTGTTCCCTGCTCCACCCACTATCACTACCTGATCTTCTTTCGTAAAATTCTTACATAACTCCCCTATGCTTTCAGTCACCTGAGCCAATCCTGCACTAGGCTTCACAATGCTGGTGACCTGGTACTCACTCCCCAACACTTCCTGCAACTGTTGGCCCACACCTCTACCGTGGGAACTACCGAGCAGCAGAACCTTCTTTCTGATAGACTTTGCAACTAACCTAGGCCTCCTAATTGCTGAGGACTGCTGCAAGTTACCTACATCTACGGCTACACGAGGCTCCTCTCCACTCAACTCTGACTGTTGGTCGTATCTATTGCATGTATGCAAAGTAAAACTGTCTGAGTACCTCCTCTTCCTAGCTACCTTCTTGCCAACTGCCAGTTCCCATTCCCCACCACCCTTCACCCTCCTCAACCTATCTAGTTCCTCCTTTGCGCATTGGACTGCACCTGAAGGGTACAGATCATACGCTCCTGCTCCTCTATTAACTTGTTTCTACTACAGATTCTACATTCCCAGGAGAGGATCTCCCTAAAATGACCACTGGCTTCCCCACTGCATTCCCCCAAATGAAAATACTTTGAACAAATTCCACACCGTAATCCACTACTCACAAACCTACGACAGAGCCCACACTTTTCACTCATGGTAAATTTTACAGTTACTGAAAAAAAACTATACGTCTACATTACCAAAGTTCAGTTACACCGGTAGAACTATTTAAGAACTAACAATAATGGTCTCGAAATTCTCTGCCTACTAAGAAAGCAGCTACTTGTATTAATACTACTACAACACAGCCGATACCAGCAAAACTTCACAAAATTATTAGCTACAACCAAAAAATTAAAGCTACCACTGTAACACTAAGCGAAGTTAAAACACTATATGAAAATTTTACTGAAATATTTCACTAGAAAGAATAATAAACGCCAGTCGAAAACTAAAGCACGAAAATTACTAACGACTTCAACACACTGAAAATTCTCTAAAACACAGCGAGCGAACGATTACAAAAGTTTATTAAGTCGTTATTTCGCCACAAACGGCACACAACACCGCTGAAATCTATTAAATTTAATAACTGCATTACAGAGCACAAATAAGTTTGTCAGCACTTAGCTTATAACCGCTACAGCTGCAGTGCACGTCGCAAAATGTAAACACACTACTTGTGTGATGTAGACTATTTGCTAACGGGAAGGACAGTTGTCTTGTTAGAACTTAATGTTGGCTTGCATCGTAGAAAGGTATTCGGAGCACACGTCAACATTCGCTCCTATCTCACTGTTGCCCTGTTCAGGCAACTGCAACGGAAAGTCCAAGGCAGGGAGCAATCTGTTTATAACTCCCATGACGCACCCTCAACATCTTGATTTATCACTTGTAAGTTGTACGGCAAGAATTCCTTTTCTAAATGGGAAGTATCAGTCAATTCTCAGGTATCCATAATTAAGAATAAACAGACCTGTAACTAATATCACACAGATGGTACCAATCAAATATCATTCTCTTCATTGTACCTTTTAATTCTGCTTAAATAATTATGCTAAATTTTCTGTAACTTTCTTATCACGCAACCACACTCTGATACCAGTCACGTAGGGATGGGGGAAGGAATAGCTAAGGTATGGGCCTGGAAGTGGCTAGAGCTGCTTACCCACATGAATTTTTTCGCATTTACAACACATTTATTTCCCACGGCTGGCTTTCTTTGAAAGACAATTTGGCACAGTGTTAAACCTTGCCGGCCGGTGTGGCCATGCGGTTCTAGGCGCTTCAGTCTGGAACCGCGTGGCCGCTACGGTCGCAGGTTCGAATCCTGCCTCGAGCATGGATGTGTGTGATGTCCTTAGGTTAGTTAGGTTTGAGTAGTTCTAAGTTCTAGGAGACTGATGACCTCAGATGTTAAGTCCCATAGTGCTCAGAGCCATTTGAACCATTTTTTGTTAAACCTTGCATTAAAGTAAAACTTCATTAACCGTAATTATACTACCAAACAAGTGCACTGATTGCAGTTAGTAATACATTTATCCTCCATTTCAAATAAAATATTTCAGTCAAGCTTTCAAAAACCAAGCGACTAAATTAGGAAAAATCTAAGGCCCTTAATGGAAACAGACACTATTGGACATCAGACATTCCAAATATAATCTTATATCCAACTTAACTCAGCAGATAAAACTGAAAAACTTTGAAAGAAAAATCTTTCAGATGAATGTTAGGAAAATTTACACAACAGACTTCCAATACATATAAAAAGGAAATATATATCTTATACTTAATGAACAATTTGAAAATAAAGAACACATTAACCAAAGTGGCAAATGAACTGGTTTCCATACCACAGACCGCGCCTTAAACACTCGTCCAACAGTTAATGGGAACCGGCTTAGTACTCGCACCGAATAACACAAACAGTCCGCTTACTAGAACATACAGAGAAAAAAGTTAGCAAAACGCAAATCACAGCTTACTACAGATGCTCCAGGACTGAGAGAGTACAAGAAACGGTAATAATTTCACCACCTTTCAGAAGAAACTGACATAAGAAAGGATTATGTGAAGCAGAACACAACTCCAGGAACAGACGGCTCGGAGTACTGCCACATAACACTCAAAACAGAGGGAAGAATTTGTTCCTGGGCTAGTCCTCACGTACTTAGGATAGTTCACTGGGGTAGAAGACTTGCCTCAGAAAATGAATAATTAAGGCACAGTCAGGAGCAGTACAAGAACACACGGGTCTGACGATAGTTACAAAGGTTTATTTGGAACAGGTGCTCACCAGATTAAATTAACGGCGTCACAAGTCCAACGTGTAATAGTTCAAAGCCTTCTCTTAGGAACGGCCTTGCATGAAAAGTAGCTTAGTGTGCATTACACTCAGAAGCGACTTGGTCAGAAAATGTCCATCCAGCCTCACACCGGATTATTCATCCTACAGGGAGGACTGACAGTGCAAGACATCTGCTGCCGTCCATCCTTGTGCCGAAGTGCTAGTAACAGCCCTGCTGTGCTAAAAGCCGAGATGGAAGTCTCTCTGCCCACAGATGCAGCCGGAGCTCAATATTCATTTGCTGCCACGTCAGAAGTTCCCTCTCTCTGGTCGGGGAAAACATACATGTAGCGATGATAACAAGTATCTTTGATGGTCACCACAATCGAATCGATCTGCTTCACAACTCGATTCGTTTTCTTACATTTCTTATTAAATCTTCTTGTCATCTGACTCATCTGGCGCACTCCCTCCTTTAGTTCTGTTCGGTAATCACCATATTTGTGTACTTTTGCTGGATCCCACTGCAGGATCCTGGGAATGTTGCATATTCCCCCGAAGAATAGCTCAAATGTGGTAAAACCAGTCAATAAATGCGGTAAAGTTTTATATAAAAAAGCGGAAAATTACACCCATTCAGCCCAGTTTTCCTGCATCATTCACAGATATTGACGTAGATATTCTATTGGCATTCAATGCGTTCTTTTGAGTGCTGAGTTGCTAAGCACAAGATTTAATCTTCTCAGTCTTCAGTAAACGACAAACTCTCTTCAGGATGTCACTTAGGAAATTTGCTCGTCTGACACTCAATAACACTGATCTAATTCAGTAATTCAAATTATTTTCTGTACAAAGACTCACGTTATTGTGTCACCGTCCTATTATACTACAGGCTCTGCTATGAAAAATTTCTGGAGGCCATCCTGGAATTTTATGATGTATCTATTCCCATGTTCAGTTATCTGAAGGGAGTCAACCATATTCATATCACAACGACCGAATACCTGGTTAGATATTTCCATCTTGACATTATTCTGCTTTTTTTGATCCTTTGTGGCTACGGCTAGGATCTCTCGCTCAATCGTACTATATCCTTTTGGTGCATGGTTCAGGTTTCTAGAAGTGAAGGCTACTGGTAAATCCTGTCCTAACTCCGTCTGACTCAGTAAGGCACCAATTGATTCCTTACAAGCGTCTGCTGTGCTTATGAACGTCTTAGTAAAATCAAGATACTGTATGGTTGGGGCTAATTATTTTTTTTCTTTTGGTTCTTGGAAAGCTACGGCCTTGCCACAGTGGTAACACCGGTTCCGGTCAGATCATTGAAGTTAAGGACTGTCGGACTGGGCTAGCACTTCGATGGGTGACCGTGTGGTCTGCCAAGCGCTGTTGGCAATCGAGGTAAACTCAGCCCTTGTGAGGTAAACTGAGGAGCTACTTGATTAAGAAGTAGAGGCTCCGGTCTCGGAAACTGACATACCGCCGGGAGAGTAGTGTGCTGACCACATGCCCCTCCCTATCCGCATCCAGTGATGTCTATGGGCTGAGGATGACACGGCGGCCAGTCGTTACCGTTGGGCCTTCGTGGCCTGTTCGAGTTTAGTTTTAGTTCTTGGAAAGCTGCTTTCTGCTTTATCAAGTATAGTTTGCTCCGTTCTTCAGTAAATCATGAAACGGTTTATATTCCTTTATTGCACTCACGTTCCGTAGGTCGGGTATTAATCCTTCTGCCGTAATTAAGTGCCATAACTAAGTTATTTCCCTCCCTGTGAACCCGCAATTGTCAACCAGCAATTTTAGGTTGTGCAGTTGGTTGTATGAAACGCTTGTGCATGTCTGGCATTATGCGCTTCTAACGCAGCTCCTAACACATCGTCTAAATCTACACTTACCAGCCAGAACAGTTTCACCACCAACCTGCTACCGATATAAACTCGTCCAGGCGATAGCAGCGTCACCTGGAGAGGAATGACTGCTAGTCAGACACACACACGATGCATGTACTATCAGTGATCGTGCTGTCCGTGTGTGGAATGGGGAAGGCAGGCGATCTATCTGAGTTGGGCTGAGGGCAGCCTGGGAGACTCTGCACGAGCATTTCGGAAATTGCACGACATATCGGATGATCTAGGAGTGCAGTGGTGAGTGTCTTCGATACGTGGCGAAACCAAAGTGAAACCACTTCCAGTCTTGGGGTTGGGCGGCCACCTGTCATTACAGATGGACGTCAGAGGCTCGGCAGACTGGTAAACAGGACAGGAGGCGAATTGTGGCGGAACTAACATCAGACTTTAATGCCGTGCTGAGTACAAGTATGTCTGAACGTACACTTCACCGAACAATCGTGACGATGGGCTTCTGCAGCTGACGACCTACACATGTGCCAATGTTAACATCACGACATCGGCAGCTTCGACTGAAATGGGCACATGACCATCGGCACCGGACGTTGGCGCAGTGGCAATGCGTTGCATGGACTGATGAATCCCGATATTTTCTTCATCATGCCGATGGGAAGGCGCGCATCCATTGTCTTCCAGAGGAACAGCTCCGTGACACCTGTACTGCGGGATGCAGACAAGTTGGCGGCGGATGCTTTATGCTCTGGGAAACATTCACGTGCGCATGCTTGGTTCCAGTGGACCTCGTGCAAGGCACCATGATGACCAAGGAGTATCGTACACTGGTAGCAGACCACGTACACCCATTTCACGACGATCATGTTTCATGACGGCAGTGCCATTTTTCAACAAGATAATGCGCCATGTCACAAGGCCAACAGTGAGCTGTAGTGGTTCTAAGAACACAGTAGCGAGTTCCAATTGATGCGCTAGCCCCCCAGCTCGCCAGATCTGAACCCTATCGAACACATCTGAGATGTGACTGAACATGGTGTCAAAGCTCATCGCTCCCCTCCCCGGAATTAAAGGAAATTAGATGACGTGTGTGCTTATGTGGTGGCACCTCCCTCCAGCGACCTACCACGGCCTCATTGCTTTCATGCCACAATACGTCGCCGCTGTTATCCGTGCCAAAGGTAGACATACGGGCTATTAAGTAGGTGGTCCTAATGTTCTGGATGGTCAGTGTATGAACATCTTGTGTCCTTGAAGTCTAGTTAGTACTGTGTTACGCTGTCTGTGAGAAACGTGTGAACTATCTACTCGGTTTAATCCTTTTGGTAAACTTTTGCACTTATTATGTCCTTCCGGAGCAGAGAAGGCTGTTTTCTCTTCATCATGTTCACTGTATACTATCTGACGGTAAGCTTTCCACAGTCTAAAGTGGTGAAATATGTGGCTTTTCTGAAGACGTTTAAAATTTTGTCAATATGCCGTACTGGAAATACAGTGTTAATGCAGTTGTCACTTAACTTTCGATACTCCACGACTATCCCCCACATTCACATTCGTGAAGCATCAGTCTTCTTTGGAATCATCCACAACGGAAAATTCAACCCAATTGTGCTCGGTGTAATGCCGTCTTCCTTTAATTTTACATCTACCTTATTTCGCAGGGCTTCTTTTTGTGCCTCTGGTATTCGATAGGCCAGATGTTTACCAACTTCCCTTGCACCTTTAGTTTCAACTTAATTTTAGGATTCACCGTCTCAATGTACGTTAATCTCTGGGAAGATGAAATACATCGTGATGTGCAATACATAATGCAGTAATCGAAGCCTTTTCTTGTTTGTTCATATGATGCACCCAAACAATTTTCTTTAATCACCTGAATCGTGACCTTGACTATAGATCAACTGAAACTGTAGCGACTATGCTATATACGTTGTGTTCCTCGCCTCCTCCCATGAAGGGTACTGTGCCTATGGTCATTTTGGGACATTCTAATATAACTTCATCTTGTGTGCACATTCACCAGTGCTGCAGGCAAATATACGCCCGTTTATGACTACTGCATATCCATTATCTCTTCAGACAGAGCCGTGGTCTGAATCTTAATCCATAAAATCTTGTCCTTTCCTGGACCAATTCGTATAAACTCACCCAGGCTTTCTTTCATTTGTGTCTGCTGCACAACTTCATTTCTTGTTTCCGACTCTTGCTTTTTAGGTCACTCTTCTCTCTTGAATCTATTTCCGATCCTACCAGGATTCCTACAGATTCTTTTGGTGTCACATTTTCCCTCACGAACAACTTATCTCAGCTACCTAATGTCCGTTTCAAGAGACACCGCTCCTCTCTTCTTTTCTCTCTCCCGGTCCGCAAGATTAGATGGTTTGGCACATGTTTCGTCTGTAACAGTAATGTTCGGTCTCTGACCGACAGCGTCTTTGTTACATAATCTGTGATTACTTTTATACTTTCGCAGAAATCTCTGCCTAAGATTTCTTCATGTAGGATATCTGAGGCGTCCCGCTGCTATATGAAACTTCTATTCCACACACAAATCTTCGTATGTTATCAATGATAACACTGCAATCTCTCTCGTCTGTAGTATTTCCTTCGTGATGCATTTAGATTTATTCTATCTTTGGTGCTACTGCTCTTCGTACTCTTCAGTGCTGATTCCTTTATTATGCTAACCTGAGCGGCACTATCTATTATAAAGTTTGTGAATGCCACACTTTCCTATGTTCATCTTATATTTACAAAATTCTCTCAGTCTATTGAGCATTGTTTTGTGACGCTGACTGACAGCATGTTCATGCCATTCTTTCGTTTCCCAGGTATTGAATCTCCATATTCAGTATTCTTCCATTGTCATTGAACTGTCAGGCTAAGTGTCCTGGTTCTTTACAAACGTAACATATCACAGGCCTCACCTGTAGTTGTGGTCTATCAAAATTACATTCAGTAGTTCTGGTACAGTACATAAATGACGTAGTAAGTGGTACGATTGCCGGTACTATTCGCAGAATTAGCAGAGAAGGAAACATAAACGTGTGTGAGAAAGAAGCTGCGAGCCGACGACTTCTCACTGTGTCCAGTTTACTCGTTTGTTTGTGTGTTTTGCATATCATTAGAACCGCACATCGTACATTGTTAGTTCATTGTGTATTTTACATCCATACGAAATATAAATTGCGTTTTATAGGTAATAAAAATTAATAACTCTCGTAACCTCTGCATTTTTATCTTCCCAAAGCAGTTATTTTTCATGCAAGTACAGTTTACATTCCCAAACACAAAAATCTACATAATTATTGTTGTTATTTTGTACTCAATAGAACGTTCACCATTAGCAAAGGCAAGAGTTTCTCGTTATTACTGATGAGTGCAAAGGTGTTTACGAATAACAGGAATACGTTTTATTTAAGCACCACGAAGTATTGAAGCGATGTTAGATATGTTTTCGTTTTCCAGCATTTTTTAAATTTTGTCTTTTTTTTGGAAATTGAGTTTGGTAGTGCTGGATGATAAGTCTGTGTCTTATTTTAGTATATTTGTTACAACAGTCGTCTGTTTCACATTACAAATCAACCATTTTCGAATAAAATCTGAATTAAACATTGATATATTTGGAACAAATTTTGTTTATTTTCGAGTAACAGGTAGGCAACAAAAATGTTCCGTAGATTACGCTGTCTTTTATATATCCTCACTCCGTTTTTAGATGGTTCACTGCCTTTAGTATCTAGCGGAATCTAGTAAGACACTGATAACATACGCAGACAAAGCGATGGAAGTGAGGTAAGGCTCGATTACCGTAGTCTACGTTTACTTACAGTAGTCTAAGATAGCCAACGGTAGTTTTACAACTCTAGTCTCTCCTTATTACATGGCTCTGAATGTCGTTGAAGTTTGTATAGACGACACACAGTTATATGCCCTGAATGTCCCTGTGGTGATCTCTAGATGATATTTCAGCTGCCCCTCTCGGCGGTAAGGAAAATACACTCATGCTCATAAATTAAGGATAATGCTGATACATGGTGAAACAACGCTCTGGTGGGCGGTTTGCGGGTTTAAACCACACATATTGATGACGTTGTGAGGGGTAGAATACTAGGGCGACTGGAGGCTGGTCAAACACAGCAAGTCGTAGTACGGGCCCTCCGTGTGCCACAAAATGTAATCTCAAGATTATGGCAACAATTCCAGCAGACAGGAAACGTGTCCAGGCGCTACAGTACGGAACGTCCACAGTGAACAACACCACAAGAAAACCGATGTCTCACCATTAGTGCCCGCAGACAGCCACGGAGTACTGCAGATAGCCTTGCGCGGGACCTTACCGCAGCTCCTGGAACAGTTGTCTCCAGACACACAGTCTACAGACGACTGAACAGACATGGTTTATTCGCCCGGACACCTGCAACGTGCATTCCACTGACCCCTGGTCACAGGAGAGCCCGTAAAGCCTGGTGTCAAGAACACAATACATGGTCATTGGAACATTGGTCCCAGGTTATGTTCACGGACGAGTCCAGGTTTGAACAGTGATTCGTGCCAGGTTTTCATGTGGCGTGAACCAGGAACCAGATACCAACCCCTTAATGTCCTTGAAAGGGGCCTGTTGGAGGTCGTGGTTTGATGGTGTGGGGTGGGATTATGATTGGTGCACGTACACCCCTACATGCCTGACAGAGGAACTGTAACAGGTCAGGTGTATCGGGACGTTTTGCACCAGTATGTCCGCCTTTTCAAGAGTGCAGTTGATCCCACCTTCCTCCTAGCAGATGATAACGCACGGCCCCACCGAGCTGCCATCGTGGAGGAGTACCTTGAAACAGAAGATATCAGGCGAATGGAGTGGCCTGCCTGTTCTCCAGACCTAAACCCCATCGAGCACGTCTGGGATGCTCTCGGTCGACGTATCGCTGCACGTCTTCAAACCCCTACGACACTTCAGGAGCTCAGACAGGCACTGGTGCAAGAATGGGAGGCTGTAAACCAGCATCTGTTAGACCTCTTGATCCAGAGTATGCCAACCCGTTGTGCGGCCTGTGTACGTGTGCATCGTTATCATATCCCATATTTATGTAGGGGTACATGCGCAGGAAACAGTGGCGTTTTGTAGCACATGTGTTTCGGGACGGTTTTCTCAACTTATCACCAATACCGTGGACTTACAGATCTGTGTCGTGTGTGTTCCCTATGTGCCTATGCTATTAGCGGCAGTTTTGTGTAGTGCCATGTTGTGTGGCACCACATTCTACCATTATCCTTATTTTATGAGCATGCGTGGAGGGTACCCATTTCTCTGTTCGACTACAACTCGACTGCGTGTCATTTATTTTCTTGTCGTGTTTCTCCGTAATGCAATTCCTTGTGTCATGATCTCATCGCTTACATTAGAAACAGTTACCTCTCGTGCGATTGGATACATCGGACTTTTCTGTACAGTAGGTGCTTAAGGTTTCCTATGTTAAAGATAGCTCTACCGCTTGGGCTAAAACTAAGTCTCCTCATCCTGCTCTCGCATCTGTTTTAATCATGTCATCTTCGACCCTCTGTACGAATACTGCTTGAACCAGCTTCCCAATTAGAACTCGCCTCCCCAGAATGTCTGATTCCCTCATTAGCCTATGGACAGCTTCTCTGAAATGGGTTTTCTATATTTCAACGCCATACAGTCATGCTCTCGGCCCTGTTCTCTCTATTGGAGAATAATAGGCAGGCATAGTAAGCCGAAGTCACTTTGGGTTCATAGTTTTCCAATAGAATTTCTTCGACATATGGCCAAGTTGCGTTCAAATTGTAGACGAACAGCATACTTCGTGCTGCTCCTATGGTCCTAGTTTTATCAAATTTTCATAGAACACTGTTATTATGACTTGGTGTTAGTTCGGAATTGAAATAAATACATCCGATAAGACTAACTGCTGGCTGGGAGCTCACTGCCCTCCAGATTGATATTAGGTCACTTTTCTTGCTTTCTCAAGGATGTAGCTCTTACACTATGTGATCAAAAGTATCAGGACACCCACAAAAACATACGTCTTTCATATGAGGTGCATTGTGCTGTCACCTGCTGCCAGGTACTACGTATCAGCGACCTCAGTAGTCATTAGACATCGTGAGAGACCAGAATGTGACGCTCCGCGGAACTCACGGACTTTGAACGTGGTCACGTGATTGGGTGTCACTTGTGTCATATGTCTGTACGCGAGATTTCCACACTCCTAAACAACCCTAGGTCCACTGTTTCCGATGTGATAGTGAAGTGGAAACTTGAAAGGACACGTACAGCACAAAAGCGTACAGGCCGACCTCATCTGTTGACTGTCCGCCGACAGTTGAAGAGGGTCATAATGTTTAAGAGGCATACATGATCCAGACCGTCCGCCTACTTAGTTCGGTGGTAACGTGCTTGCCTCCCATGTACTGGGACCGGGTTCGATTCCCGGCCGGGTCTGAGATATTCTCCGATCATGGACTGGGTGTTGTGTTGTCCTCATCATGATTTCATCTCCATCACTGGCACGCAAATCGCCCGATGTGGTGCCGAATGCAGTAAGACTTGTATTTGCCGGCTGAACTTCCCCGAATAGGGGCCTCCCGGCCAACTATGCCATACGCTCATTTCATTTTTTATCTATCTAGATCATCACATAGGAATTCCAGACTGCATCAGGATCCACTGCAAGTACCATGCCAGTTAGGCAGGAGGTGAGAAAACTTGGATTTCATGGTTGAGCGGCTGCTCACAAGCCACACATCAAGCCGGTAAATGCCAAACGACGCATCACTTAGTGTAAGGTGCGTAAACATTGGACGATTGAACAGTGGAAAAACGTTGTGTGGAGTGACGAATCACGGTACACAATGTGGCTATACGATGGCAGGGTGTGGGTATGGCGAATGCCAGGTGAACGTCAGCTGCTAGCGTGTGTAGTGTCAACAGTAAAATTCGGAGGCCGTGGTGTTAAGGTGTGGTCGTGTTTTTCATGGAGATGGCTTGCACTCCTTGTTGTTTTGCGTGTCACTATCACAGCACAGGCCTAAATTGATGTTATAAGCACCTTTTTGCTTCCTACTGTTAAAGAGCTATTCGGAGATGGCGATTGCATCTTTCAACACGATAGAGCACCTGTCCACAGTGCACGGCCTGTGGCGGAGTGGTTACACGACAATGACATCCCTGCAATGGAATGGCCTACACAGGGTCCTGACCTGAATCGTACAGAACCCCTCTGGGATGTTTTGGAACGCCGACTTCGTGCCAGGCCTCACAGACCGACATCTATGCCTCTCCTCAGTGCAGCACTCCGTGAAGAATGGACTGCCATTCCCCAAAAAAACTTCCAGCGCTTTATTGAACGTATGCCTGCGAGAATGGAAGCTATCATCAAGGCTAAGGATGGGCCAACACCATATTAAATACAAGCATTAGCAATGGAAGGTGCCATGAATTTCTAAGTCATTTTCAGCAATGTGTCCGGATACTTTTGATCACATAGTGTATTTCTGTGCTGTATTGTGATTCACTCAGTGCGTTTTTTTTTTTTTTTTTCAATTTGGTGGCACTGTTTCGGCAAGTGTACCGTTAGAAGTCGACGGTGCTGCTGATTCAGGTTTTAGTGACGTAAAAGCAGTAAATTCTTCATCCAATTTTACGGCAGCGGGCTGCTCTTGGTGGTCTCGTAAATCTTCGACACTGGAACGGTGAATGATCTCCCCTCCCCCCGTCGGAGGTTCGAGTTCCTCCCTCGGACATGGGTGTGTGTGTTGTCCATAGTGTAAGTTAGTTTAAGTTAGGTTACGTAGTGTGTAGGCTTAAAGTTCGATGACCTCTGCAGTTTGGTCCCATAAGATCTTACCACAAATTTCCAAAATGATCTCCCGGCATTTGATTTCTGCCCGCTCTCTGCTTCTTTCAGCTGTACACTAAAATAGTTACTCTGCCGGTACATTAAACCGGGACTACCTCGAGAGCTCAAGCCAATTTGTTCTAAGACTAGCCTTGCTAGTCCTCCTAGGAGAAAATCCTGTCTTACGTACTCTGAGACTCCTTACTTCTTAGGCAGGATTCGAAGTTTCGACCTCACATCTGACATGAGTTTATATGTCGCAACCCGATGTGGATCACAACATAGTTGGTTTCATTCTCACAATCAGATTAGAGGTGAAGTAGGATATGAGGTGATGCGTCTCGGCACACGAACAGCTGTGTCCAGGGGGAGAGATCGTGGCGGTGTCAACCTGAGATTTTTATTTAGTCACTGTGGTTGGAGACAGTACAAAGTATTTCAGATGTCGTGTTAAGGAGGTACATATCGTTCTGATAAGGAAATGAGACACTGGGTCGGTTTTTGGCCTGTTGTAATGATTCTTCGTGTGTTTACATGATCATACCGAAAAGCAGAGACACTATGTTATCACATTGGTCCAAAGACACACTTAACGAACGTGTAAAACACAGACGAGGATTGTAACCGCACGCTATTAGTTACCGATTACTAGAACAAACGGCCACAAAGCCCTAACACTCTAGTAAGAAGAGAATGCACATAGTAACGTCTAATGATAGTATTCCACACCACGAATCATGAAAAGGAGCCAGGTTCTATCTCTGTAATCGAACCCTTACGTTCAGTTGCACGTCACAATGGACGTTAAGACGGTTACAGGTATATTCAGATGCGTTTTACGTCCTTTTTCGTGTACTAGCTTAATTGGGTATATTGCTCGCTCACCTAGGTTCTGCTATCGGCTTTTGGCCATCCGAGGCGCTTGCAGGATTGAAACTTGCTGCTTACTGGAACTCTTGTTTTGCTTAAACTTGAGTTGTCTCTATATACTGCACCTGAGCCTTTTTGGTTACAGATAGTGCGTGACTGAGTCACCTTTTCCGTCCAGTTTACAATTATCGGTGTGAAATCAGCGGTTTCTTAATCTCCATGGCCCAATACCGAACTAGTGAAAGCGGCTGGTATCGTTTGTCTCCATCTCAGTTACCAGGCTTTATTGCTAATATTTATATCTAGCTTTTTTCAAATTTTCTGCCTAACCATCATGATTCGATCATTGTGCGTTATTAAAGTTTGAGATGCATGCATCCCCACCGTGGGATACTTCCTATTATAGATGCTTGGATACTTCCTATTGCAGGTGCAACCGACTCTCTAGAATCACATAAATTTGTGTCTGTTCTTCTTTCCCTCACCATATTTGTAACAGCGGGTGGTTTTGGGATAAAAACAGTCCCCTTGGGGAAAAATCAATCTTCTTACGCAGGTAAAAAATGTTTCAGCGTCCCCCTCCCCCAGAAATAAAACAGCCACTAGAAAGTTTATCCCACCAGAAAAACTTTTTTAGCTATTTCACGTATCCTCTAAAGTTACATGATATAATACATTTTTTATTATAGTTGGAGAATCTTCTGGATTTTGGGCACCGGTTCAGGGACTTATGCTCATAAATTGTAAGATGCACGTATGCCAACACTTTAAAGCAAAGAGAACTCACTGTAGCGGGGAAGTAGGATGAACTCGAAAAAAGCGCGAATATGTCAACACGTTTTGATTTAAATGTCTTTGAAGCTGCTAGGTAAGGCGAAAATTACCTTCTTTTACATCCATAACTCTGTCTATAACACACTCGTATTTTTATGTTGTGATAGGAGCAATTTTCATTCTAGTTCTCAACTTTTACTGTAAAATAACTTTGATGTTAAACCGCCATAGTTTGGCAAGATGTACATCTTTGTTGACTTGGGCAACGACTAATCCGGTGTAGGTCTTATTCATTGTCTTTCAAACCATGTTGCTTGAGCTGGGCATCGTTAGTGTGTCCTCTACAGTTACCTGCCTGGTATGATTGAACCCGTCTAGTATAGCTTTCTGTGTTTTCAGAGCCCCCAGGCATCACCACTAAGTCAAAGTCTCATGCACACAGGAGGATTTTGTTTTATTTTTTATTTTCTTTCATTTATTATTTTTTTAGGTTGTTGTCTATAACATTTTACTTTTTAAAATTTTCTTTAATTTCGTTATTGCTTTTTCTTAATTTTTTGGTTTATAGTTGCACACATTCTTTTAATATTATCATCAGACTGAATATGCATACATGTGAAATATAACCCTAAATACAGTGTACAAAATAACAGCAATCATAAATACGATACCGAACGAAATATTAAATACTGTGTGAAGTTTATGATAATAATATGTGTAACTGGTTTTATTACACACATAATCTTACGGTACGACTATGTTACATAGATAAACTTACAATGCAAACAAAAATTTAGAATGGTTGGCCAAACAAGATGTGGTGACTTGGTTCATGTAAAGTAACAGCTTCAAAACCTAGAAAATTGAGTGAATTTCTCCGTGTCCACATACTGCTGTCAAAAAAAATCACTTGTCAAACGGATTCTGGACGGCAAGAGGCTTTTACCTAATTTTACAGCAACATAAGACTGTTCTTTACTGTGCTTCGTAAAAGTAGTTGCCACACGAACGGTGTGACTAACCACGCGATTAAATAGCACGAATTAATACACAGATGAAGTTGCAATCGCTCATTATAAAATGTGAAAATATCTTTGTAATGAATCAAGAAGTACGGGCAATAGTGCGCTACGATACGCTGGCTCTTCGACATCCAATAATTTGATGATCAGCAAGAAGAAGCGCCCTAAGACACAGAGAGAACCAACTGACGATTTAACTAATTTGACTAACAGACAATTTATTTGAACATTTAACTAACTTAGGATTTAAACCGTTGACCAGTTGCCTTATGGATCATAATATGCCAAATGTATTGGGAACCCCATAGATTTGTGGAGAAATCTAGCTTACCTATCAGCTGAGCGAATGTATCGTTTCAAAATTTTTGGAAATTTACCAAATGATGTTGCAAATGAAAAATTGTACCTGAAACAAAACGACAAAATGTTTTCTGCATAATTAATCATGCACTACATAAACGCTGAACGATTCACGCAACGCTTAATAAACTATTAAGAAGCACACACGTTTTTATTTTCTCTTACCTTAAAATTCCTGTCATTGGTTATTTAGCAGGTGTCGAAGTATGAAACCCGAATTTGGTTGCAATAATTACACGTCTGTTGTTTGAAACTGATAAATAATATTTTATTGAAAATAATCTCCATTGCTATTTATACATTTTTCCCACCTCCCCGGAAGGCTATGAATACCACACCAAAAACAGTTCTTCTTTTGAAGCGAACCAGTCAACGAGCCATTTTCGTACATTTTCATACGAATTGAAGCGTTGTTCAGCGGGAGCGTGTCCCAGTGATGCAAATAGGTGATAATCGGACGGAGCCAATTCTGGAGAACAAGCCGCATGTCCCAGTATTCCCCAAATGAAAGCTTCGATCGTTTCCCTGACCCGTTTTGCTGTGTGTGATAGGGCATTATCATAGAGCAATATGATTCTATGTTGCCTTTTTCCATATTCCAGTCATTTTTCATGTAATGCTCGGTTTAAATTGATCATTTTCTGTTGGTAGCGATCAGCGTTAACGGTTTCACCAGGTTTTAGCAGCTCATAATAGATGACACCCTTCTGATCCCGCCAAACACAGAGCATTGTCTTCTTTCCAAAGCGATTTGGTCTTACGGTGGATGTCGATGGTTTGTGTGGATTTACCCATGATTTACAACACTTATGATTCTCAAAATATATCCATTTTTCATCATCTGTGACTATTCGATGGGGAAACGACTTTCTCTTGTATCTGGCGACCATCATTTCACAAGTGGTCTTCCGATTTGCACGCTGCCTGTCATTCAATTCATGCGGAACCCATTTTCCCACTTTCTATACCTTTCCCATAGCTTCCAACCGAAGAGAAACGGCTTTCTGTGTCACAGTCAATTGTTCCGCGAGTTCCTGTTTAGTCTGAGTATCATCATCATCCAAAACGGCCTGCATTTCGTTGTCTTCGAACTTTTTCGGTGGTTTCCTGAGCTCGTCGTTTCTCGCGTCAAAATCACCACTTTTGAATTTTTTGAACTACTCGAAACACTGGGTTTTTCTAAGAGCCGCAAGCTTCGACAAGCATTCGATGCGTTTCTGCAGCAGTTTTATTCAAATGATAACAGAAAACCAATGCTGTCCACAAATCGTAGTTCTTAGGCACAAAACTCGACATATTTACGGGTTTGAAACAGATACCGATATATGGAACTTGGGTAACTGTATGTTGACATTTGTTGTCAGCCGTTACAGGAAGCAAATGGTGCTGCAGACGCAGTCTCACGGGCCCTACACCGACGGCTAGCACCATCTATAGAGAAATCCCGGTTTCATACCTATACAGCTAGTAAATTATGCAATAATAAAAACTAAAAACTAAAAAAAACGCTGCTAGAAAACACACACGAATAATTTTGGCACGAAATTTTGTAACAAGCAATCCGAATAATTGGCTAAAATAAGCAGAATAACTGTGAAACAATGTATGTAAGACAAAACACTATCAAAGTTGCAGTCCTGTACGTAAATTTACGAACTTGAGCTTGTTTTGTCCGAAAATATTTTTTTACAAAATAGCACAGCACGTTTTGAACGAAACGCAGTAAAACATTTTCTGTTGGTTCGGTATAAGATTTTTGTAGGAATTTTCGTGTTATTTTAAGTTTCTCTGTGATCATCCGTAAAGCTTCAAATGATTCATCAAACACTACGAGGCTGAGCGTAATTCTTGTTTGGTACATCCCTGCATGTCCAAAGATTTTATGTTGATTTAAAATCACCGGTGAATTAAATCTTTAATTTGGGCCCGCTGAATTCATAATATGACATTTTGTAGTAAGTAATTCCAGGTAAGCTGCAAATGGTTTAATTAGTAATCCTCCTTCTTCACTACAAGCTTGTTCCGGCTATAGCGCCATTCTCAAGTAAACCTGTAGGTGCTACAATTGTTGCGTGCACTTACTTTTATAAAAGATGTACAGGAAGGAGAGTTTCCAAACATACTTACATTTAGTCTGAATAGATGCCCATACTACATCAGTGAGTATATTGTCGATTACTTGTTTGTTTCTAGACCACTCTAATCACGTAACTTTTGTTTCTATAGTATATTTTCGCGAAATACTATTGACAGTTGGAATGACAGTTTACTCTCGTTGATGCTTTATGTTTACAATGCAGTCTTTGCTAGTCAGTGATGTTAGTTGCAGTTCATCGCTATTATAGTTTTGTTATCGTTTGTATCTAAGACAATCGTTAGTTTTCTGTTTCCTATAATTTTTATCCTTTTTCGTTTTCCAAAACGTCAATAAAGTTTTCTAAATAATTTTTGTGTTTGAGATCTATCTATTCGTTAAGGATATCGTTTCGGTAATTTTTTGTATGGGTATATATTCCCAACTCTTCTAAGGTGTCCATGGTATGTTCATTTGGTATTCTGTGTACAGCCTCTCATGTATTTCCGATATGTTCCGCTTTGTGGTTTTGGTTTTTGAGATACTGATGAAAGCTTGATTGATTGCAGTCGCAATGTCTTGTGTGTTGTTTGATTCTAATCTTAATATTTCTTCCTGTTTGACCAATATAAAATCTTGCGAAGACGTTACACGAAATTTTGTATACGCCTGGGTGGGTAAAAATCTGGATTTCGGTTTTTCAAGATCGAATTTTCGTTTTTCGATTTTTATTTTTTCGGAAAGTTAGTTTTATGGTTGTTTTGCTTAAAGTTTGCTTGATTTTATTCAAAATTTCTTCCACAGAATAACATAAACCAAATCTTAAACGAAACAATCATAAAACTAGCTTTCCCAGCAAACAACAATCTAAAATCCAAAATCCCGATTGGTGCCAGCCGAGGCATATATAAAATTTCGTGTAATGACTGCGCATGATTCTATATCGGTCAGACAAGAAGGAATTTTGACATTAGATCAAAGAACACGCAAGACATTGGGACTGCAATCAATCAAGCTTTCATCAGCATCCCAAAAGCCAAAACCACAATGCAGAACATTACAAGTTCTACACAAAATACCAAAGGGAATACCAATAAGCCAAACGATATCCTTAACGAACAAATCGATTGCAAAAACAAAAATTATTTAGAAAATTTTATTGACTCTTTGGAAAACGAGAACGGATAAAAATCACAGTAAACAGAAAATTGAAGGTAATCATAGATACAAACGATAACAAAATTATAAAAGCAATGAAATGCAACTATCATCACTGACTAGCAAAGACTATATTGTAACATGAAGCATGAACTAGAATAAACCGTCATTTAAACTATTGAAAGTACTTCGCGAAAATATTCTATACAAACAAAACCTAACGCTAGTGTAGCGGTCTAGCAACAAATAGACAATCGACAATTTTCTCATTGACGCAATATGGGCATGAATTCCAACTAGATGTAACTATCTATGCAAACCAACCTTCCTGTACAACTTTTGTGAACGTAAGTATATTCACCAAATGTAACATCTATAGGTTTACTTGAGAATGGCGCTATAGCCGAAACAAGCTTGTAGTAAAGAAGGACGAGTACTAATTAAACCATTTGCAACTTACATGGAATTATTCACTACAAAATCTTTAACGTGTAAACAACGGAATGGTAATCAACTGCAGTAACCAGGTTTTTTTTAATTATACCCAAATATAGCACTTAAGCGCGACGCGTTTGTACGAAATAGAGTTTCGAGTGCAAACGCGCGATTTTAAGCATGTAAAAGCCGAATGATGAGAGATATTTGCAAACGCTACTTATAATCGCCCTAATAATATATTTTTATTATATTTTTTATTATTATCTGTATCACATGAAACCGTCTCAACACGTGCGATTAGCATAAAACCGGATTTTACGGACATTTTCTGTGTAACTTTAGACTACTATGCCGTGGCAACGGATAAAATTTTCACAAAAGAACAGGAAAACAATTAATTAAAAGTATTTGTCTACCTTCTTACAAAATTTGAACAGATTTACACAGGTTTAAACACAGACATGGCATCGGAAAAAAACTCGCAAAAAACGTATGTTTTTCACGTAAAATCCGAATGAAGCTAGATTTTTGAACGAGAGTTTTCAACTTCATCGTAGGAATGCGTTTTTTTATTTACTAATTCACTTTAAACCGTTTCCGCGCATTCAACTGACATAAGAACGAATTTTACATGCTACACTTGGCTCGATTTTAACTAATCGTATCACGGCAACGGATATAGATTATTGGATGAAATGAATTTTATTTTTAGTTTATTAATTAATTTGCCTTCATGCAAAGTTTGAACTGATTCGCACAAGTTTAAAGTATGGAAGTGGCGCACTATACAAACCTCCTAGAGAAACGTGTTTTCAGCACGTAAAATCCCAGCGAAGCAAGATTTTTTCATATGATTAAAACTTACCTTGGACCAAGATTCGATACACTGGGGAACGAGACATGAACTATCACTCTCGCTCCAGACCGGGGTTATTTAAGAGTGACTGTTTTTGCATGTGAAATACGAGTGAGGGGGACTGTTTTTGCACGTAAAATACATACTCTGCACGTACATATGGTGCCATTAACTGAGTATTAATTCCAGGCCAATTAAAACCTTTTGAAAGAGCAATTATTCAACTAGCACAATTTACGTGTACGCTAGCTCCGGTACGTCGCTTACTTTACTTACTATACTGTAATATAGCTGCAGTAAGACATATGTTCGAACGGCCACTGGTCCAGGATAAGCTAAAAGCCTTTTACCCCATGTTCCTAGCTAAAACAAACGGAGGAGAAAATAGTCATGGCGTAGAGAAATGTATGTGAGTATGGTGGCATGATGGCAATTAACAGACTTTGAACGCGGAACTGTAGTTGGAGCTATACATGTGGGACATTCCATTTCAAAATCGTTAGGAATTTCAATATTCCGAGATCCACTGTGTCAAGAGTTGCCGACAATACCAAATTTCAGGCACTATCTCTCACTACGGACAACACAGTGGTGCTAACAGACAAGCAGCAATGCGTGAAATAGCCGTAGAAATTAATGTGGGACATACGATGAACGTATCCCTTAGGACATGGTGGGACAATTTAGCGTTAATGAGCAATAACAGCAGACGACCGATGCGAGTATCTTTGCTAACAGCGTGACATCGCATGCAGTGCCTCTCCTGGACTCGTGATCATATCGGTTGGACCCTAGACGACTGGAAAACTGTGAACTAGTCAGATGAGTCCAATTTCAGTTGGTGACAGCTGATGGTAAGTTCTGAGTGTGGCACAGACCACACGATGCCATGGACCCAGTTTTTCAACAGCGCACTGCACAAGCTGATAGTGGCCTCATAATGGTGTGAGCTTTGTTTACATGGAATGGACTGTGTCCTCTGGTCCAGATGAATCGATCATTGACTGGAAATTTTTATGTTCAGCTACTGGGAGAACAGTTGCAGGCATTCGTGGACTTCAAGTTCCCAAGCAAAGATGGAATTTTTATGGTTCACACTGCGCCATGTCACCGAACCACAATTGCTCGCAATTGATTTGAAGAACATTCTGGACAATTCGAGCGAATGATTTGGCCACTCACATCCCCGACATGAATCTCATCGAACAGTTATGGGACGTAATCGGGAGGTGAATTCTACATCTACATCTACATCTACATGTCTACTCTGCAATTCACATTTAAGTGCTCGGCAGAGGGGTCATCGAACCACAATCATACTATCTCTCTACCATTCCACTCCCGAACAGCGCGCGGGAAAAACGAACATCTAAACCTTTCTGTTCGAGCTCCGATTTCTCTTATTTTATTTTGATGATCATTCCAACCTATGTAGGTTGGGCTCAACAAAATATTTTCGCATTCGGAAGAGAAAGTTGGTGACTGAAACTTCGTAAATAGATCTCGCCGCGACGAAAAACGTCTTTGCTTTAATGACTTCCATCCCAGGTCGCGTATCATATCTGCCACACTCTCTCCCCTATTACGTAATAATACAAAACGAGCTGCCCTTTTTTGCACCCTTTCGATGTCCTCCGTCAATCCCGCCTGGTAAGGATCCCACACCGCGCAGTAATATTCTAACAGAGTACGAACGAGTGTAGTGTAAGCTGTCTTTTTAGTAGACTTGTTGCATCTTCTAAGTGTCCTGCCAATGAAACGCGACCTTTGGCTCGCCTTCCTCACAATATTATCTATGTAGTCTTTCCAACTGAAGTTGTTCGTAATTTTAACACCCAGGTACTTAGTTGAATTGACAGCCTTGAGAATTGTACTATTTATCGAGTAATCGAATTCCAACGCATTTCTTTTGGAACTCATATGGATCACCTCACACTTTACGTTATTTAGCGTCAACTGCCACCTGCCACACCATACAGCAATCTTTTCTAAATCGCTTTGCAACTGATACTGGTCTTCGGATGACCTTATTAGACGGTAATTTACAGCATCATCTGCGAACAACCTAAGAGAACTTCTCAGATTGTCACCCAGGTCATTTATATAGATCAGGAACAGCAGAGGTCCCAGGACGCTTCCCTGGGGATATCACTTCAGTTTTACTCGATGATTTGCCGTCTATTACTACGAACTGCGACCTTCCTGACAGGAAATCACGAATCCAGTCGCACAACTGCGACGATACCCCATAGGCCCGCAGCTTGATTACAAGTCGCTTGTGAGGAACGGTGTCAAAAGCTTTCCGGAAATCTAGAAATACGGAATCAACTTGAGATCCCCTGTCGATAGCGGCTATTACTTCGTGCGAATAAAGAGCTGCGTTGCACAAGAACGATGTTTTCTGAAACCATGCTGATTACGTATCAATAGATCGTTCCCTTCGAGGTGATTCATAATGTTTGAATACAGTATATGCTCCAAAACCCTACTGCAAACCGACGTCGATGATATAGGTCTGTAGTTCGATGGATTACTCCTACTACTCTTCTTAAACACTGGTGCGAACTGCGCAATTTTCCAATCTGTAGGTACAGATCTATCGGTGAGCGAGCGGTTGTATACGATTGCTAAGTAGGGAGCTATTGTATCAGCGTAATCTGAAAGGAACCTAATCGGTACACAACCGCTAAGGTATCTACTTCTAAGAAACTCATGCTAGCAGCTGTTCGTGTTTCAAATTCTGGAATATTCCATTCGTCTTCCCTGGTGAAGGAATTTCGGAAAACTGCGTTCAGTAACTCCGCTTTGCAGGCCGGTGTGGCCGTGCGGTTCTAAGCGCGTCAGTTTGGAACCGCGTGACCGCTACAGTCGCAGGTTCGAATCCTGCCTCGGGCATGGATGTGTGTGATGTCCTTAGGTTAGTTAGGTTTAAGTAGTTTTAAGTTCTAGGGGACTGATGACCTCAGTAGTTAAGTCCCATAGTGCTCAGAGCCAACTCCGCTTTAGCGGCACAGTCATCGATAACAGTACCATCGGCACTGCGCAGCGAAGGTATGGACTGCGTCTTACCGTTTGTGTACTTTACATACGACCAGAATTTCTTCGGATTTTCTACCAAATTTCGAGACAATGTTTCGTTGTGGAACCTATTAAAGACATTTCGCATTGAAGTCCGTGGCAAATTTCGCGCATCTGTAAATTTTTGCCAATCTTCGGGATTTCGCGTTCTTCTGAACTTCGCATGCTTTTTCCGTTGCCTCTGCAACAACGTTCGGACCTGTATTGTGTACCATGGGGGACCAGTCCCATCTCTTACCAATTTATGAGGTATGAATCTCTCAATTGCTGTTGCTACTATATCTTTGAATTTGAGCCACATCTCCTCTACATTTGCATAGTCAGTTCGGAAGGAATGGAGATTGTCTCTTAGAAAGGCTTCTAGTGACACTTTATCCGCTTTTTTAAATGAAATTATTTTGCGTTTGTTTCTGGTGGATTTGGAAGAAACGGTATTGAGCCTAGCTACAACGACCTTGTAATCACTAATCCCTGTATCAGTCTTGATGCTCTCTATCAGCTCTGGATTGTTTGTGGCTAAGAGGTCAAGTGTGTTTTCGCAACCATTTACAATTCGCGTGGGTTCGTGGACTAACTGCTCGAAATAATTTTCGGAGAAAGCATTTAGGACAATCTCGGAAGATGTTTTCTGCCTACCACCGATTTTGAACACGTATTTTTGCCAACATATTGAGGGAAGGTTGAAGTCCCCACCAACTATAACCGTATGAGTGGGGTATTTATTTGTTACGAGACACAAATTTTCTCTGAACTGTTCAGCAACTATATCATCGGAGTCTGGGGGTCGGTAGAAGGAGCCAATTATTAACTTAGTTCGGCTGTTAAGTATAACCTCTACCCATACCAATTCGCACGGAGTATCTACTTCGACTTCACTACAAGATAAACCACTACTGACAGACACAAACACTCCACCACCAATTCTGCCTAATCTATCTTTCCTGAACACCGCCTGAGACTTCGTAAAAATTTCTGCAGAACTTATTTCAGGCTTTAGCCGGCTTTCTGTACCTATAACGATTTCAGCTTCTGTGCTTTGTATTAGCGCTTGAAGCTCAGGGACTTTCCCAGCACAACTACAACAATTTACAACCACAATTCCGACTGTTCCTTGATCCAAGCACTTCCTGTGTTTGCCATGCACCCTTTGAGATTGCAGCCCACCCCGTACTTTCCCGAGGCTTTCTAACCTAAAAAAACCGCTCAGTCAACGCCACACAGCCTCCGCTACCCGTGTAGCCGCCTGCTGAGTGTAGTGAACTCCTGACCTATTCAGCGGAACCCGAAACCCCACCACCCTATGGCGCAAGTCAAGGAATCTGCAACCAACACGGTCGCAATTCGTACAAAAAATCCTGCACCGGAAACACTTTCGCAATTACGGACAGCTATAGAGGCAGCATTTCTGCAGTCCACTTCCAACGGCTTATTGAGTCCATGCTACGCCGAGTTGCTACACTACGCCGGGCAAAGGAAGGTCCAACGGGATGTTAGGAGGTACTCCATGACTTCTGTCACCTCAGTGTGGGAGCCGAGGACAATGAACCCACATCCCCCAACTATGATGCTGCACGCGGGCTTTTCATACGTATTTCTAAGAGCGGTTCCGCGCTGTAATGATAAAGTTTCTGGTGGAAGGTAATTTACTGGTGACAGAGCTTCAGCTACCGATAACGCTGCCTCTGGCACCCGCACCGACTCTCCTCCTGCAGGCAGCGAGAGGACACCATATTTAATTTAGATTTCGAAACACAGTGCAACTCTCCATTGTTAAATTGGCGTCACCAGAGGTGACGAGGATATGTTCGTGCTATTTAAAAATTGGTCCCTGATCGAAACCCAGACCTTTTGCATATAAAGCTAGAATCATTCCAACAGACTACTGAACTACAAATAAGTTCGGCTGGTGATTTTGTGTTAACGAAGGATTCACAGCACTGGATGAGAATTCTGACTCTCTGTGGTTGACCGCAGCCTATCCAAAAGATTAATTTACTTGTTCTTCCTCATCAGTATTCACCAGTTGCCTTGGCTATCCAGTGTGTACTTCTGACTTAGTTTTGTAATCACGGACATACAACCACATAATGCGCAGCTCCATGAACTGGTGACATCGTAGGATGCTGAATTCCTGAAGAAAGTGTTGTTTCTCACCTGAGCTTCTGTGGTGGTATATATATATCTGTGGTCAGGTGATACATCTGGTGCATTGTAAACACAAGGTCAGGTATCAAGCACACTCTTTTCTTCACATTTTTGAACCACATTTCCTCCGATATAATTGCTTAAGCAAGGACTTAGCGATCATTACTCATGCACCATATTATGTGAAGAATATTGATGTATCTAATCCAACAGCGCAAAGCTTACCTGAAAAGCATGGGTTCATGTCAAAGTTCGTGGAGCTTCTGTTTAGCATGTTGTCACACATATTGCCTAAAGCATATTTATTAATCGTCGTTTTTTATTTGTGTTTGAAAATCGAGCTGGCGGTGACGTATCTATGCTGCTCATTTGAAGATTACGAGGATAGATCTTTAACCATTACAAAATGGGGCGTGAAACGGGAAAAACATCTATCGTTAGTAAAATTCTGTTCACTTCGTGTTTCATTTAGGAGTGCATACAGAGAAGGCAACTCAAAAGATGTTTGCCGTGTATGGGGCAAGTGCATCGAACAAATCACGTACGAAAGTAGTTTCTCTTTTCAGTATGGGTTACTTGGATATGAATTATTCGCCACATTCAAGAAGAATTATGTTTTTACGCGTTATTATTATAGTCCACGCGACAACTGGAAAATGCGATGAACTACGACCATATAACCATCGCAAGACACTTTCATCCAATTGCCAATATTACGGAAAATGAATGAAAATAATCAGCCAAAATTCTGTGGAGCTGAGTCCTTTCGTTGGAATGACACTAGCTTTACATTCTATAGGTCTGGGCTGAAGGTCCTGCTGACTAGTAGATCATCAGAGATGTAGCGATGATACGACTGGAAGGAAGTGGAAAAAAATAGACTGCGCCGTTTCACAGGAAAGTTCTCGTCATTTGCCTTAAACAATTTAAGGAAATTACAGAAAGCCTGAACAGGATACTCCAGCGGTGAATTGAATCACTGTGTGATAACTTCATAAAAAGAAAATACTTGCTATATCGGAGATCTGAAAAAAAGGGAGCGATAACACCTCTGCCAAGCGTGCAGACTATATGGACCATGCACGCTTCATCATCGCGAGCTCTCCACGTCGCAGTTACGACGGGACACGAGGCGGCAGTACAAGCGCTGGCAAAGACGGCCACTTTGGAGGGGCCTATCCACGTCCACGAACCCCGTGACAAGAAAATAGTCACGAATATTCCGCCGACGGCAGCTATCAAGGCCGTCGAATCGACTACTGGAGGAATTCTTCCGGCTTCGAGAGCCTTTCCTGGCCTCCGAGCAGGTGTAACTCACATCATCGTCTAAGGACGCTCGTAAGGACCAACGTCGCTGTTGTCAGCTTTCAACGTTGTTTCCTATGTGGACTTAGAATACATTAACTATAGACTTTGCTGTGTCTGTGTGGAACCTGATCAGGACGACGTTCTCGAAACTTGGTTTATTGCCTGCGAGTGTATTTCCATACAAGTTTCTTAGTGGCGTTACTACATACTACACTGAAGCGCCAAAGAAAGTGATATAGGCATTCGTATTCAAATACAGAGATATGCAAACAGGCTGAATACGGCGCTGCGGTCAGCAACGTCTATATAAGACAAGCGTCTGTCGCAGTTGTTAGATCGGTCATGGCTGCTACAATGGAAGGTTATCAAGATTTAAGTGAGTTTGAACGTGGTGTTATAGTCGGGGCACGAGCGATGGGGCACAGCGTCTCCGAGACAGCGATGAAGTGGGGATTTTCCCGTATGACCATTTCACGAGTGTACCGTGAATATCAGTAATCCGGTAAAACATCAAATCTCCGACATCTCTGCGGCCGAAATACATTCTGCAAGAATGGGACCAACGACGACAGGAGAGAATCGTTCAGCGTGACATAAGTGTAACCTTTCCGAAAATTGGTGCAAAAAAAAAATGTGTGTGAATTCTTATGGGACTTAACTGCTAAGGTCATCAGTCCCTAAGCTTACACACCTAAATCATCCTAAGGAGAAACACAAACATGCATGCCTGAGGGAGGACTTGAACCTCCATCGGGACCAGCCGCACAGTCCATGACTGCAGCGCCTCAGACCGCTCGGCTAATCCCGCGCGGCCAAATTGGTGCAGATTTCAATGCTGGGCTATCAACGAGTATGCAGACAACCTCATGAATGCATGGACCCAGAATGTTAGCAGGGGCTGTTCAAGCTGGTGGAGGCTCTGTAATGGTGTGGAGCGTGAGCAGTTCGAGTGATATGGGACCCCTGATATGTCTAGATACGACTCTGACAGGTGACACGTACGTAAACATCCTGTGTGATTACCTGCATTCATTCATCTAAATTGTGTATTCCGACAGACTTGGGTAATTCCAGCAGGACAATGCGACACCCCACACGTCCAGAATTGCTGCAGAGTAGCTCCAGGAACACACTTCTGAGTTTAAGCATATCCGCTCGCCACCAAACTCCCCAGGCATGAATATTATTGAGCATATCTCGGATGGCTTGCAACGTGCTGTTCAGAATAGATCTCCACCCCCTCGGGCTCTTACGGATTTATGGACAGCCCTGCAGGATTCATGGTGTCAGTTCCCTTCAGTACTACTTCAGACATTAGTCGAGTTCATACCACGTCGTGTTGCTGCACTTTTGTGCGCTCACCGGGGCCCTACACGATATTAGGCAGGTGTACCAGTTTTTTGGCTCTTCAGTGTAGAAGCAGTCAGGTGACTGTTAGTTAGAATATCTGTCATGTCTCTGTACCAGTACCTACTGAGGCTCTTTTTGTTCTTACAGTCGAAGCAGACGTATTTTTGTTTGACAGTAGACTTGTTGAAACCTGACCATTGTTTTTTCCTGTGTCCCCATGATGCACACTTCAATAATGGCTCGCATTAACAGAAAATGTCTGAACTAGAGGCCACTGTGAGTCCTCAAAATGTAACGTTGAGAGGCACCCACATGCCTTGCTCATACTGTGGCATCAAGCAAGTCAGGCCTGCAAGATGAGTGGTCTGCCAAGCGAGTGGATTCATTCTTAATTTTATCGAGTAACATGAACTCTCGTACTCACAATTTAAGTTACAAGTTATCCTCCTATATGATTAATACGCAACGGAAACACGCATCTGACTATCAATAATCTACAGAACTCTGACTGTACACTACGCACTGGCAATACCACATTTTCTTTTTGTCTTTTACTTAACGGCTTTTGTCAGCACGTGGCCACCGCACTGAATATGAATGGCGCACACATTATAAATTCGGGTCATTATGACAACACACAATTCGAAGGAATAGTCTACCAATCTTTTTCTTTTCACTATCTTATTTATTCCAATAATTTCTCTAACCTAAACGCACAAATTCTACAACCTACAACAATAACACATGAGAAATTCCGCCCAGTGGGCATGGCTTTACAATGGTGAATCTCTATATTATGGTCTCGTAATTATTTTTAACGCTACAGTGGACTCTCTGGATAGGATGGTGGATCTTTTATTATATCTCACGCTTCGACTCTCACAATCATCATCACGAAACTTTCCTCCAGACCGAGCGGTACCGAAGGAACAAGCGTAACCCACTAATCTTTTGAAACTACCTTGCTACTCTCCCATGCAAACCACACATACCCAAATTACATGACATACATCACACTGCAATAAGAAATATAAAACACTAAACAGTCACAACACTATCACTTTCAGCTTTCCCACTTCAATTAATATTTATCCCAGTTTCACACGACACTGCCCCACTTTGTAATTCTACTTTCCTACTGTGAACTCTGAAGATATATGCAGGTCTTCCTGTGCAATGCAAGCCAAGTGGCGTTGCTGTATAGACGGCCGACTCACCTTGATTCTCTCTCAGAGTTTAAATCCAGCGTCACACGGAATCATATCACACAATTTAACATTAAGAACATCACACATGCGAGTCCTCAACTGATACCATGGACGAGTACTTCTCTTTATCCTTTGTCTCATACACAGATTGAGACTCACACAGTACTCACCACGTGGAAGTACTCGTCTCTAATTTCAAGTCCTGCACACACCATTTCTTAAATATTTCAACTTATGGTACACACGCTATTTCTTAAATATTTCGACTTATTGTACACACGCTAGTAACAAAAGAAAAAAATTTCGTACACTAGTTACACGTAGACGTCAGGCTCCATATCAATATACACAATAAATAGTTAGCAATAAGTGCTTGAATCCACCAGTAGCTCTCGTATCTTACTCTACTGCTCATTTCTCTATCGTTACATATTTAGACGACAAGAACTTGCATTTCGACTAGCCTTCGTTACACTTTAATGTGACATATCCGCACTGTGATAATGAAAATAAGTGGCTTCAGTCAACACATCAACAAGATCATTACTGTCCACGACATCAAAATGCATCAGTTAATTCCGATATTTGTTGTGCAATGCAAACTCTTGTCCCCTGTGACAATCTTACTGATCAATGCTACAAGGGCCGCTACGTTAGTATTACGCCACTGGCTAATAATTAAAGCATCATTGTACCAAATATTCTAATAAACATGCTACGTGAACTTGATAACCCAGAACAAACAAAAAACACTAACTATTCTAAACACAAATGTTAATAAAACACAATTACACTTGCTGTCCCTTCAGGAATGAAACACATAAAAAAAACATTTACTCAATTACAAATACATTATCCCCTATCTTGCGAGTCACACGGAAACATTTCATTCTGTGATTTTCTTGAGGTCAAAAAGTTGCTGATAGTTTTCCTAGAAACACTGTCTCGGTGTCTAAGCTCTCCCATGGTTACCCGGACGAAAGTCTTTAAGTCACTCAAATCGGCATTTTGAACACGCACTGAACAGTAAACTGTATCTCACTTTAAACACGAATGCCATAGTCTCTCTCAGCGCACCATCCACACGAATCTGGTCGTCCAGAAATGGCCCTACAACTACTATTACCCACGGTTCTGCCCTTTCAGTTCATTGTGTAATTAAAAGTCGTAAGTTCCAACAAACAGCACTTATTCGCGCACCAATTAAAGAAATGTCTCCTACTACAGATGCAAATGTCAATGTCCCACTCTAGTTTCTTGCGTTCATACAATAATTAGTCACCAAATGACAACTGTCCTCTTCAAGAATACCAAGCATCCCACATGCAATTCACAAAGCACACTTAACAAGTCACTGCCAAAAGTTTATGGATCCCACCGTCCAGTGGTCAAGACAAAACAGAACAGTCGTCCTGTCTGCTAAAGACAAAATCTTTTCCACCACTCACAACGTGGGAACACCAGTCTTTCACTTTCCACCTTATGGAGACGTAACGAGCAGTCATCTTGTTTCACGGCTCCACAGTCCAGTACTAGTTAATAGTTGCTGGTAACAAATGCCCGCTGGGCTCTGCGCCGCGTCGTTCATTCTGCCGTGGCGCCGCCGCGCGACCCGTTAAGCAGAAGAAACCACCCGCTGTTGCCTCCGCGGGATACTTTCCCCAGTCGTAAGGGTGGCGGAACTTATGAATGGCCAGTGGTACGAGCGTGTCGCCCCAGGCCGTTGACCTGCTGTAATGGGCGCGTGGATTGTACCCCGACTGGCAGTGAAATGGGGAGTGCCGCGGCTCTGTCGGCCGTCGCCATGGCGACGTCAGCTCGGCCCGCTAGCGGTATGGGCGTTACGACACCCAATCAGTCAGACCCTTCCGTGCATCTCGCAACATTACAGACAAAATGATATATTTAAATACTCATTGATTACATGTATGATCTATTAGATACATTGGTAATAAAAGAATCTTTGTTCTAAAAAAAAACATAAAATCATACCCCTAGTTTTCTACACATACAACATCAACATTTATCCCTTTTCTATATACAGCCCACACTTGTGCTATTGATTGTACCTGTCGTCCCTCATACAAAACATGAAAGTGTAAAAAAAAAACAAAAGGAATAATAAACAATCTATACAACTCATAATTACAATATAAATAGTAGGCTACTCTAACATCCTATCACAGTGAAAATATTAGTAACTGTTGATTCTAAAACTACAATATGCAATGAACCTTTGTGCTTGTGACAGACTGAAATTAATACCCCTTGAAAGTGTTCTAACAAAAAAATAAGAAATAATCTACACAGCTCACAATTACCTACCACAGGTTATTAAATATTAAACTACTTTAACATCCTAACACAATAAACATTTTAGAAACTGATGACTCTAAATCTACAACATACAATGCACCTTTGTGCTTGTGACAGACTGAAATTAGTATCTCTTTATATATTTTACATTTTATTATATATAACAACATTTCTAGGACATGTATGAACCATCCACATGATGTCAGATCCTGACCTGCCATCGAGGTTCATCCACATCAAACAATACACAATAATGTTTTAGTTATGGATCGGTAGCATTGATCACACTACTCTATGACTCTCACTCACCAGACATCACATTTTCCTTCTCATTCAATCCATTAATACACTAACAGAATAGGTCTAGAAGTCAGCTAACCTTAACACCACCACACTCACGACAACATACCATACCTTTGCTCCCTTATACTCAACCACATAACACATGAAGCTGTTTCGGAGATAGCTTTCCAGTCTCCGAATTCGTCCTTTCACTCTGGCACCTCTCTCCATCGGCTTACCTCTGCATTCACTTCACCGACTATTCCTCCTGCTAAATAGCACTTAGAATTGCGACATTTCATCTAAGAACAAAAAATACACAAATTATTCATCTTGCAAACTAACTGTACACATTCTTGGTACCGTTTTGATTAGTTATACTGGTACCAGGCTTCAACAACAACAAAAAAATTATTTTTGCCAAATTGCAAATCTTATGGTAGGAATTAGATTTACACTTATATTACATCTTACGTCAGTATTCCACAACGTTCACCATCTGGATCTCATACTCCCTTTATGTCCTTTCACATTGTGCAGTTGTCCTCATCTCTTCATTCGTATTTCGGCTCTCCGTCCATCGATTACTCCATCATTTCCTGGTCTTCCTTCACCATTCGCATCAATCTCGATTGCAGCATACACAGGCCTCTCTGTAACATACATCTAAGACATCTCCACATTATTAATTCTACTCACCTTTATTTACCACTGTTTCATCACGTCGAATGTCTTTATTAATCACACTGCTTCACCTCGCTTCTCTCCTTAAATATCACCTTTACCCACTACTATTTATCACGTCGCTTCTCTACCTACCATCTTTATCCACTCATTAATCATCACGTCGTTTCTGCTTGATCCTTATTCATATGACAAAAAACACGTACATACACCACTCTGTCGACTCCTGTTCACGGCTCATTCGACCAGTTTATTCCGTCATACTTCCTGACATCCCGCCTGAAAATTCTTATGTTCGATTTGACCCTGCACAACGTTACACACCTCAAATAAATACACTGACTATCTACCATAAATTGCCTACTTTAGATCTATTCTTAACTTTTCCATAATTTGATGTCAGAAATGTGATGAAGCCCACGAGTTTGTTTCCCTTGATCGTCTCAATCAGTAGAGCATTTTCATGGACAATCCGCCTCACTCTGAATGGTCCACTATACACAGTAAAGAATTTGCTAGTTAGGAATCTAAGTTTACATGAAAATTAAATGTGTGCAGAGAATATACAAGCTGGGAGAGATGGGGCAGCCCAAGTGTTAGAAACTTTGGTGCTAGTGGCCTCTTTCCCAGATTCCGAACAACCATACACAGCACCTCATTATAATTGTCACCATGACAATGACATACTACCGATCAGATGGCAGCCAATCTGAAAACTTCGGTCACAATGTTGACTTTTTATATTACATGTTAAGTACCTGCAATAGTCAAATCACACTAATTAAACTGGATTTATTGGCATTCTTACATAACATTTTAGCAACTGGTTTCTTTGAGGAAACAGTCCTTTTTACATTACTGTTCGAAATAAATATTTGCAAATTTTGCTCTGAGAGACCAGCCTAACAGATGCCATTACTGGTGTTTTATTCTCTGATCAGAAGTATGGTATTTGCATTCCTACATATCAGTAGAGTATGTCTGCTACATAGACAATTTTCAGTGCCAGCTGCATGTGTTTTAAGGCAAGATGCTAAGGGCTGATATGTTGGATTAGTTTCTCCTATTTTCAATCCATTATGACAAGAACGAAATGCCAGGATTCCATGCTCTCCTGTCATTCTCATAGTTTCTGCCGTTCCTATCCTCGACTCTGTCTGACCTATGGGTCGTGTCTCTGTTCACGATATTGCTCTCATTACCCAATCCTTGTAACAAGTGCTGAAATGACGCAGAATCGTCTACGCCTCTGCCTGCTATCGCTATATCTCCGCGCAATTTCACTGGCACCTTCGCTATACAGATCCTAATGAGCTCCCCAGGTTCGTATGTCACATCCAAGTACCTGTTTCGTCTCAGCGTTTCCTGATAGCAAGACACTGGATCTCTTATACCAACTTCGTTACAATTTGGCATCATCAATATGCTTTGCTTAACCTGGTCCTGCTTACTTTTCGACAAGAATTCATTTAAAAACTTGTTACAAAACATCTTGTAGCTACTACAGTCTTCAATAACTTCCTGCATTTTCGCTTTAGCCTCGTCCCTCAAATGGTTACACACAAACTTAATTTTGAGGAGCGGTCCCCACGATGAAGGTGAATGAGTCTTGAAATTGAGACAGCCTCGGACTATACCCAGATGGGTCTGCCACCTGTTTTATCCGACACAACCGTTCTTCTGACTCTCTGAATTCGTCTTCCTCTTTCTGCCTATTTTCGTTTTTTGAATTTATCTCACTCTCCCTCTGCAGCCTACCTGGTGGTGTTTCACCTTCGCTTCTGCACGCGAATTGCAACTGTGCTAGTTCTTCCCTATGTTTCCTATTTGTTTCTAATTGTGCCTCTTTAAACTGTAATAGTGATTTTACCTCCTCCTGGTCGGCATAAACCTCTCGCTGCATACTGTCAGAGCCTGTCTCACCTCTTATACTGATCTTTTCTACATCTGCACTAATCGTATTCATTCTGACCACTACCTCTTTGATTTGCTCATCCGGCAACACGTCCCTACGCTCAGTAGTATCACTCTCTATTGCAAATACTTGTACCTCCCAATCATTAGCTTTTCCTTTCACGGCGTCACATACTTGCTTCACCGCACCCAGATTCTTCTCCCCCTCGTCTAACCGATTATTAACTGCGGACAGACGCTCATCGATATCTGAGAGTAGCTTCCTCATTGCCTCTTTATTTCCCTTATCCATTGCCTCCAATCTTTCCTTATTATCTTTATCCATCGCTTCCAATCTTTCCCTAGTATCTCTATCCATCGCTTCCAATCTTTCCTTAGTCTCCCTATCCATTGCTTCCAATCTTTCCTTAAACTCCCTATCTCTCTCCTTAGTCTCCCTATCTCTCTCCTTGGTCTCCCTATCTGTCTCCTTAGTCTCCCTATCTCTCTCCATATTATCTCTATCCATCCTCTGTAAAAACTGCAGTATCACATTGTCATTTGCTACTTTCGGCGCGCTCACCTTGTTCGCCTGAGAAACAGTAGCTTCGCTAAGGGTAGCTTCACTTTCACTGCATACCTGACCTAGTCCCGGCTCGCCCGCGTCGTCGGGAAAAGCCCCCGATTGTGAACAAAGCCCGCCGCATAAAGGATCACCTAGCCGCGGTCCGCTGAACAATTCAGCCCCTTCTGAGTGCTTGCCGTCCCCGCTCATTAACACATGGTCAACAGCTACTTCCTGCTGCACTGCTACGTTCACCCCAGAATCGCTATTCTCCATGGTGGCTCCACTTTTCGACTGCGACCTGGTTACTATGGACATTACGCAAAAAAAATTATACCACGATCTTCCAGCCTTGGACGATATAGCAATTAATTACATAAAAAAATAAAAGATCCTCACCAATCCAGAAAGAAATTGCAAACAGAAAAAATTTTACTTCTTAGCGTTATCACAATATATTCGATCATAAAATAAAAAAATCTTAACAGCAAACACTAACAGCAAAATATCCTGGCAAAAAAATATCCTGGCAAAAATATATCCTGGCAGAATATATCATGGCCAAATTATCCTGGCAACAAAATATCCTGGCAGAAACGGAATCCTGGCAGGGTCGAAATTATGAGAGGCACCCACATGCCTTGCTCATACTGTGGCATCAAGCAAGTCAGGCCTGCAAGATGAGTGGTCTGCCAAGCGAGTGGATTCATTCTTAATTTTATCGAGTAACATGAACTCTCGTACTCACAATTTAAGTTACAAGTTATCCTCCTATATGATTAATACGCAACGGAAACACGCATCTGACTATCAATAATCTACAGAACTCTGACTGTACACTACGCTCTGGCAATACCACATTTTCTTTTTGTCTTTTACTTAACGGCTTTTGTCAGCACGTGGCCACCGCACTGAATATGAATGGCGCACACATTATAAATTCGGGACATTATGACAACACACAATTCGAAGGAATAGTCTACCAATCTTTTTCTTTTCACTATCTTATTTATTCCAATAATTTCTCTAACCTGAACACACAAATTCTACAACCTACAACAATAACACATGAGAAATTCCGCCCAGTGGGCATGGCTTTACAATGGTGAATCTCTATATTATGGTCTCGTAATTATTTTTAACGCTACAGTGGACTCTCTGGATAGGATGGTGGATCTTTTATTATATCTCACGCTTCGACTCTAACAAACATCATCACGAAACTTTCCTCCAGACCGAGCGGTACCGAAGGAACAAGCGTAACCCACTAATCTTTTGAAACTACCTTGCTACTCTCCCATGCAAACCACACATACCCAAATTACATGACATACATCACACTGCAATAAGAAATATAAAACACTAAATAGTCACAACACTATCACTTTCAGCATTCCCACTTCAATTAATATTTATCCCAGTTTCACACGACACTGCCCCACTTTGTAATTCTACTTTCCTACTGTGAACTCTGAAGATATATGCACGTCTTCCTGTGCAATGCAAGCCAAGTGGCGTTGCTGGATAGACGGCCGACTCACCTTAATTCTCTCTCAGAGTTTAAATCCAGCGTCACACGGAATCATATCACACAATTTAACATTAAGAACATCACACACGCGAGTCCTCAACTGATACCATGGACAAGTACTTCTCTTTATCCTTTGTCTCATACACAGATTGAGACTCACACAGTACTCACCACGTGGAAGTACTCGTCTATAATTTCAAGTCCTGCACACACCATTTCTTAAATATTTCAACTTATGGTACACACGCTATTTCTTAAATATTTCAACTTATGGTACACACGCTGTTTCTTAAATATTTCGACTTATTGTACACACGCTAGTAATTCAGGTTAACTTAAGCACACGGAAGTATTTCAACTTATTGCTACACGTGGTTTCATTGTGACCGTTGGTCACTTCTGAAGATTACTACAATCCCTTTAATATTACCTGCCTGACATTTAATTCTCCCCACAAAAATTCCTGAAATAGAGAAATTATTATTTTAAACTACTCTTATATATTCCACATGCATACCACGTCTCCACTCTTTCGTCATTACGGAGCACAACTAAAACACGTCTTAACAGCACAAGATCCAGCGGCAGAGTGCTGAAACGTGGCCGTTCTCTAGGTCCTCTCGCTCCTGTGTCGAGGTGGGGGAAGCACCTTGCTATCGTATTGGTCAGCCACATTTCAGGCGCTCAAAGCTCTGGTAAATTTCATCTCTTTGGTCCCACCAAAGGTGGCCAAAGGATCGACTCAAAGATGATCATATATTCACATTCACTATCTGCGGTTAGCAGACGACCATACATTCATTCATTTCACAGATCTCACCAAACTGGATGTAGGGATTTACTTTGTGGGAGTGCACATGTGATCAATTAAATAAGTAAATTGTCATTCTTTCCCACACAGGTATCCGGCATCGCTGTATTAATTGAAATTGAGTTATTTTACAAAAAAAATGTGTTGTTCTGACAAAAATAATGAAGTAAGTTGTACCTATTTTCAATGTCGGGCGGTACTGTACCCTTTCACCACCGGCTACCCATGCAGAAAAAAATGGCACGGTACTATCCTTGCAATGCGAGGGTAGTTCCGAACATTTTTTAAGAAAACTGTAGTAGAACAAATGTAGCAAGTCATCAAAATAACCAGGAGGAGACCTTAGCCCCTGGTGACCTCAAATTGACGACCAAATGTTGTTACTTTACCAAATTATTGACACAGTTGTTCCATTATTGTTCTCTCCACAATCCGGAGTAATGTACACATACAAGTTTGCAACAATCTACATGACAAATAAAACATTACATCACACAAATAAAAAATAATGTTGAGATAAAAATTTGCTTAGTTACTGGGATCTTCGTTATTTTTATGAGTAATCCAAACTTCACTAATTCTATGACAAATAAAATAAATACTAATTGCACTCATGAAATTGTAAGTAGCTCACCGTCCAAACACAGAACAAGTAATCTGACATTCATAAATTGCGTTGTAATAATCTTTACATGGCAATGTCTAAATACAAAACATAGTCAACAAAAGAAAAAAATTTCATACACTAGTTACACGTAGACGTCAGGCTCCATATCAATATACACAATAAATAGTTAGCAATAAGTGCTTGAATCCACCAGTAGCTCTCGTATCTTACTCTACTGCTCATTTCTCTATCGTTACATATTTAGACGACATGAACTTGCATTTCGACTAGCCTATGTTACACTTTAATGTGACATATCACCACTGTGATAATGAAAATAAGTGGCTTCAGTCAACACATCAACAAGATCATTACTGTCCACGACATCAAAATGCATCAGTTAATTCCGATATTTGTTGTGCAATGCAAACTCTTGTCCCCTGTGACAATCTTACTGATCAATGCTACAAGGGCCGCTACGTTAGTATTACGCCACTGGCTAATAATTAAAGCATCATTGTACCAAATATTCTAATAAACATGCTACGTGAACTTGATAACCCAGAACAAAAAAAAAACTAACTATTCTAAACACAAATGTTAATAAAACACAATTACACTTGCTGTCCCTTCAGGAATGAAACACATAAAAAAAACATTTACACAATTACAAATACATTATCCCCTATCTTGCGAGTCACACGGAAACATTTCATTCTGTGATTTTCTTGAGGTCAAAAAGTTGCTGATAGTTTTCCTAGAAACACTGTCTCGGTGTCTAAGCTCTCCCATGGTTACCCGGACGAAAGTCTTTAAGTCACTCAAATCGGCATTTTGAACACGCACTGAACAGTAAACTGTATCTCACATTAAACACAAATGTCATAGTCACTCTCAGCGCACCATCAACACGAATCTAGTCGTCCAGAAATGGCCCTACAACTACTATTACCCACGGTTCTGCCCTTTCAGTTCATGGTGTAATTAAAAGTCGTAAGTTCCAACAAACAGCACTTATTCGCGCACCAATTAAAGAAATGTCTCCTACTACAGACGCAAATGTCAATGTCCCACTCTAGTTTCTTGTGTTCATACAATAATTAGTCACCAAATGACAACTGTCCTCTTCAAGAATACCAAGCGTCCCACATGCAATTCACAAAGCACACTTAACAAGTCACTGCCAAAAGTTTATGGATCCCACCGTCTAGTGGTCAAGACAAAACAAAACAATCGTCCTGTCTGCTAAAGACAAAATCTTTTCCACCACTCACAATGTGGGAACACCAGTCTTTCACTTTCCACCTTATGGAGACATAACGAGCAGTCATCTTGTTTCATGGCTCCACAGACCAGTACTAGTTAATAGTTGCTGGTAACAAATGTCCGCCGGGCTCTGCGCCGCGTCGTTCATTCTGCCGTGGCGCCGCCGCGCGACCCGTTAAGCAGAAGAAACCACCTGCTGTTGCCTCCGCGGGATACTTTCCCCAGTCGTAAGGGTGGCGGAACTTATGAATGGCCAGTGGTACGTGCGTGTCGTCCCAGGCCGTTGACCTGCTGTAGTGGGCGCGTGGATTGTACCCCGACTGGCAGTGGAGTGGGGAGTGCCGCAGCTCTGTCGCCCGTCGCCATGGCGACGTCAGCTCAGCCCGCTAGCGGTATGGGCGTTACGACACCCAATCAGTCAGACCCTTCCGTGCATCTCGCAACATTACAGACAAAAGGATATATTTAAATACTCATTGATTACATGTATGATCTATTAGATACATTGGTAATAAAAGAATCTTTGTTCTAAAAAAAACATAAAATCATACCCCCTAGTTTTCTACACATACAACATCAACATTTATCCCTTTTCTATATACAGCCCACACTTGTGCTATTGATTGTACCTGTCGTCCCTCATACAAAACATGAAAGTGTAAAAAAAAAAAAAACAAAAGGAATAATAAACAATCTATACAACTTATAATTACAATATAAAATAGTAGGCTACTCTAACATCCTACCACAGTGAAAATATTAGTAACTGTTGATTCTAAAACTACAATATGCAATGAACCTTTGTGCTTGTGTCAGACTGAAATTAATACCCCTTGAAAGTATTCTAACAAAAAAATAAGAAATAATCTACACAGCTCACAATTACCTACCACAGGTTATTAAATATTAAACTACTTTAACATCCTAACACAATAAACATTTTAGAAACTGATGACTCTAAATCTACAACATACAATGCACCTTTGTGCTTGTGACAGACTGAAATTAGTATCTCTTTATATATTTTACATTTTATTATATATAACAACATTTCTAGGACATGTATGAACCATCAACGTGATGTCAGATCCGGACCTGCCATCCAGGTTCATCCAAATCAAACAATACACAATAATGTTTTAGTTATGGATCGGTAGCATTGATCACACTACTCTACGACTCTCACTCACCAGACATCACATTTTCCTTCTCATTCAATCCATTAATACACTAACAGAATAGGTCTAGAAGTCAGCTAACCTTAACACCACCACACTCACGACAACATACCATACCTTTGCTCCCTTATACTCAACCACATAACACATGAAGCTGTTTCGGAGATAGCTTTCCAGTCTCCGAATTCGTCCTTTCACTCTGGCACCTCTCTCCATCGACTTACCTCTGCATTCACTTCACCGACTATTCCTCCTGCTAAATAGCACTTAGAATTGCGACATTTCATCTAAGAACAAAAAATACACAAATTATTCATCCTGCAAACTAACTGTACACATTCTTGGTACCGTTTTGATTAGTTATACTGGTACCAGGCTTCAACAACAACAAAAAAATTATTTTTGCCAAATTGCAAATCTTATGGTAGGAATTAGATTTACACTTATATTACATCTTACGTCAGTATTCCACAACGTTCACCATCTGGATCTCATACTCCCTTTATGTCCTTTCACATTGTGCAGTTGTCCTCATCTCTTCATTCGTATTTCGGCTCTCCGTCCATCGATTACGCCATCATTTCCTGGTCTTCCTTCACCATTCGCATCAATCTCGATTGCAGCATACACAGGCCTCTCTGTAACATACATCTAAGACATCTCCACATTATTAATTCTACTCACCTTTATTTACCACTGTTTCATCACGTCGAATGTCTTTATTAATCACACTGCTTCACCTCGCTTCTCTCCTTAAATATCACCTTTACCCACTACTATTTATCACGTCGCTTCTCTATCTACCATCTTTATCCACTCATTAATCATCACGTCATTTCTGCTTGATCCTTATTCATATGACAAAAAACACGTACATACACCACTCTGTCGACTCCTGTTCACGGCTCATTCGACCAGTTTATTCCGTCATACTTCCTGACATCCCGCCTGAAAATTCTTATGTTCGATTTGACCCTGCACAACGTTACACACCACAAATAAATACACTGACTATCTACCATAAATTGCCTACTTTAGATCTATTCTTAACTTTTCCATAATTTGATGTTAGAAATGTGATGACGCCCATGAGTTTGTTTTCCCTTGATCGTCTCAGTCAGTACAGCATTTCCATGGACAATCCGCCTCACTCTGAATGGTCCACTATACACAGTAAAGAATTTGCTAGTTAGGAATCTAAGTTTACATGAAAATTAAATGTGTGCAGAGAATATACAAGCTGGGAGAGATGGGACAGCCCAAGTGTTAGAAACTTTGGTGCTAGTGGCCTCTTTCCCAGATTCCGAACAACCATACACAGCACCTCATTATAATTGTCACCACGACAATGACATACTACCGATCAGATGGCAGCCAATCTAAAAACTTCGGTCACAATGTTGACTTTTTACATTACATGTTAAGTACCTGCTATAGTCAAATCACACTAATTAAACTGGATTTATTGGCATTCTTACATAACATTTTAGCAACTGGTTTCTTTGAGGAAACAGTCCTTTTTACATTACTGTTCGAAATAAATATTTGCAAATTTTGCTCTGAGAGACCAGCCTAACAGATGCCATTACTGGTGTTTTATTCTCTGATCAGAAGTATGGTATTTGCATTCCTACATATCAGTAGAGTATGTCTGCTACATAGACAATTTTCAGTGCCAGCTGCATGTGTTTTAAGGCAAGATGCTAAGGGCTGATATGTTGGATTAGTTTCTCCTATTCTTCAATCCATTATGACAAGAATGAAATGCCAGGATTCCATGCTCTCCTGTCATTCTCATAGTTTCTGCCGTTCCTATCCTCGACTCTGTCTGACCTATGAGTCGCGTCTGCGTTCACGATATTGCTCTCATTACCCAATCCTTGTAACAAGTGCTGAAATGACGCAGAATCGTCTACGCCTCTGCCTGCTATCGCTATATCTCCGCGCAATTTCACTGGCAACTTCGCTATACAGATCCTAATGAGCTCCCCAGGTTCGTATGTCACATCCAAATACCTGTTTCGTCTCAGCATTTCCTGATAGCAAGACACTGGATCTCTTATACCAACTTCGTTACAATTTGGCATCATCAATATGCTTTGCTTAACCTGGTCCTGCTTACTTTTCGACAAGAATTCATTTAAAAACTTGTCACAAAACATCTTGTAGCTACTACAGTCTTCAATAACTTCCTGCATTTTCGCTTTAGCCTCGTCCCTCAAATGGTTACACACAAACTTAATTTTGAGGAGCGGTCCCCACGATGAAGGTAATGAGTCTTAAAATTGAGACAGCCTTGGACTATACGCAGTTGGATCTGCCACCTGTTTTATCCGACACAACCGTTCTTCTGACTCTATGAATTCGTCTTCCTCTCTCTGCCTATTTTCGTTTTTTGAATTTATCTCACTCTCCCTCTGCAGCCTACCTGGAGGTGTTTCACCTTCGCTTCTGCACGCGAATTGCAACTGTGCTAGTTCTTCCCTATGTTTCCTATTTGTTTCTAATTGTGCCTCTTTAAACTGTAATAGTGATTGTACCTCCTCCTGGTCGGCATAAACCTCTCGCTGCGTACTGTCAGAGCCTGTCTCGCCTCTTATACTGATCTTTTCTACATCTGCACTAATCGTATTCATTCTGACCACTACCTCTTTGATTTGCTCATCCGGCAACACGTCCCTACGCTCAGTAGTATCACTCTCTATTGCAAATACTTGTACCTCCCAATCATTAGCTTTTCCTTTCACGGTGTCACATACTTGCTTCACCGCACCCAGATTCTTCTCCCCCTCGTCTAACCGATTATTAACTGCGGACAGACGCTCATCGATATCTGAGAGTAGCTTCCTCATTGCCTCTTTATTTCCCTTATCCATTGCCTCCAATCTTTCCTTATTATCTTTATCCATCGCTTCCAATCTTTCCCTAGTATCTCTATCCATCGCTTCCAATCTTTCCTTAGTCTCCCTATCCATTGCTTCCAATCTTTCCTTAAACTCCCTATCTCTCTCCTTAGTCTCCCTATCTCTCTCCTTGGTCTCCCTATCTGTCTCCTTAGTCTCCCTATCTCTCTCCATATTATCTCTATCCATCCTCTGTAAAAACTGCAGTATCACATTGTCATTTGCTACTTTCGGCGCGCTCACCTTGTTCGCCTGAGAAACAGTAGCTTCGCTAAGGGTAGCTTCACTTTCACTGCATACCTGACCTAGTCCCGGCTCGCCCGCGTCGTCGGGAAAAGCCCCCGATTGTGAACAAAGCCCGCCGCATAAAGGATCACCTAGCCGCGGTCCGCTGAACAATTCAGCCCCTTCTGAGTGCTTGCCGTCCCCGCTCATTAACACATGGTCAACAGCTACTTCCTGCTGCACTGCTACGTTCACCCCAGAATCGCTATTCTCCATGGTGGCTCCACTTTTCGACTGCGACCTGGTTACTATGGACATTACGCAAAAAAAAATTATACCACGATCTTCCAGCCTTGGACGATATAGCAATTAATTACATAAAAAAATAAAAGATCCTCACCAATCCAGAAAGAAATTGCAAACAGAAAAACTTTTACTTCTTAGCGTTATCACAATATATTCGATCATAAAATAAAAAAATCTTAACAGCAAACACTAACAGCAAAATATCCTGGCAAAATAATATCCTGGCAAAAATATATCCTGGCAGGAATATATCATGACCAAATTATCCTGGCAACAAAATATCCTGGCAGAAACGGAATCCTGGCAGGGTCGAAATTATGAGAGGCACCCACATGCCTTGCTCATACTGTGGCATCAAGCAAGTCAGGCCTGCAAGATGAGTGGTCTGCCAAGCGAGTGGATTCATTCTTAATTTTATCGAGTAACATGAACTCTCGTACTCACAATTTAAGTTACAAGTTATCCTCCTATATGATTAATACGCAACGGAAACACGCATCTGACTATCAATAATCTACAGAACTCTGACTGTACACTACGCTCTGGCAATACCACATTTTCTTTTTGTCTTTTACTTAACGGCTTTTGTCAGCACGTGGCCACCGCACTGAATATGAATGGCGCACACATTATAAATTCGGGACATTATGACAACACACAATTCGAAGGAATAGTCTACCAATCTTTTTCTTTTCACTATCTTATTTATTCCAATAATTTCTCTAACCTAAACACACAAATTCTACAACCTACAGCAATAACACATGAGAAATTCCGCCCAGTGGGCATGGCTTTACAATGGTGAATCTCTATATTATGGTCTTGTAATTATTTTTAACGCTACAGTGGACTCTCTGGATAGGATGGTGGATCTTTTATTATATCTCACGCTTCGACTCTCACAATCATCATCACGAAACTTTCCTCCGGACCGAGCGGTACCGAAGGAACAAGCGTAACCCACTAATCTTTTGAAACTACCTTGCTACTCTCCCATGCAAACCACACACACCCAAATTACATGACATACATCACACTGCAATAAGAAATATAAAACACTAAATAGTCACAACACTATCACTTTCAGCTTTCCCACTTCAATTAATATTTATCCCAGTTTCACACGACACTGCCCCACTTTGTAATTCTACTTTCCTACTGTGAACTCTGAAGATATATGCACGTCTTCTTGTGCAATGCAAGCCAAGTGGCGTTGCTGGATAGACGGCCGACTCACCTTGATTCTCTCTCAGAGTTTAAATCCAGCGTCACACGGAATCATATCACACAATTTAACATTAAGAACATCACACACGCGAGTCCTCAACTGATACCATGGACGAGTACTTCTCTTTATCCTTTGTCTCATACACAGATTGAGACTCACACAGTACTCACCACGTGGAAGTACTCGTCTCTAATTTCAAGTCCTGCACACACCATTTCTTAAATATTTCAACTTATGGTACACACGCTATTTCTTAAATATTTCAACTTATGGTACACACGCTATTTCTTAAATATTTCGACTTATTATACACACGCTAGTAATTCAGCTTAACTTAAGCACACAGAAGTATTTCAACTTATTGCTACACGTGGTTTCATTGTGACCGTTGGTCACTTCCGAAGATTACTACAATCCCTTTAATATTACCTGCCTGACATTTAATTCTCCCCACAAAAATTCCTGAAATAGAGAAATTATTATTTTAAACTACTCTTAAATATTCCACATGCATACCACGTCTCCACTCTTTCGTCATTACGGAGCACAACTAAAACAGGTCTTAACAGCACAAGATCCAGCGGCAGAGTGCTGAAACGTGGTCATTCTCTAGGTCCTCTCGCTCCTGTGTCGAGGTGGGGGAAGCACCTTGCTATCGTATTGGTCAGCCACATTTCAGGCGCTCAAAGCTCTGGTAAATTTCATCTCTTTGGTCCCACCAAAGGTGGCCAAAGGATCGACACAAAGATGATCATATATTCACATTCACCATCTGCGGTTAGCAGACGACCATACATTCATTCATTTCACAGATCTCACCAAACTGGATGTAGGGATTTACTTTGTGGGAGTGCACATGTGATCAATTAAATAAGTAAATTGTCATTCTTTCCCACACTGGTTTCCGGCTTCGCTGTATTAATTGAAATTGAGTTATTTTACAAAAAAAATGTGTTGTTCTGACAAAAATAATGAAGTAAGTTGTACCTATTTTCAATGTCGGGCGGTACTGTACCCTTTCAACGTTATGCATCTGGTGGTGCAAAGATGGTGCTCTGTCGTAAAAACTGCATCTCAGGAGAGTGTTGCAAACTGTTGCCAAAAACTGAGCTCCTTACGGCCACAACATAGGAAAAGTGACCAAGGAAACAGCAACAAGCGTTGTTATTGTATCGCAACGCCAGTCTACACTCTGGTGATTTCGCAAAAACCCTGTCGAGGATCTTGGTTAGAAGGCAGTCCCCACTGTTCGTATTTTTCTGATCAAACGTTTACCTTTCTCGATTCTTATCAAACAGCCATCAAAAGAAATTCTTTGTGGACGATAATGAATGCACTTTAAAAATTGATTGGTGTTATTTTCGTCTCCGAACTAGTAGCTTTCTACAGTCGTGGAATCCAAAATCTGCCTGAGCATCGTCAAACTCGTTTAGCTAATGTGACGTAATATATGTATTTATTTTATACTGAATAAACCAACGAGAAGAGCACGAAAATATGCACTCTTCTGATACAAATTAATTAATTACAACTTTTCGCAACAACAATACGACAAAAATCTAATTTAATAAAGCAAATACTATCTGGAACACTAGAGTGCTCAAAACATGATGCAATAGCAAGACACTATGTGCTTCGACCCCAGTACAGCCTGTGTCCTACGCAAGAAGCATTTCTGGATTACCATGAAAATATATAAACCTGGCACTAGAAGTAGACCCAAAGTGAAATCCACTGAACAAATTATTCAGTGCCAGACATAATCAACTGAATTGTTTATTTAGAAAAAAGTGAATATTTTGTCGATATAAGCAGAAATATTTACGTTGTAGCAGTTGTGTAGTGCTATAACTTATTAAATTTTTCACCTTTAGGTCTAGGGGGTACTAAATCGAGATTATGATAAGATTGTAGAAGTAGAAGTTATGAGTCGCTTCTTTTTTCGATCTAGAAGCTTTTAACTCAGTAGGAGAAGAAGTAAAAAGTAGACATATTGTCTAGATCTCTATTGAGATTAGATCCTTGGCCTAATGCATCGCCCCTTCGCTGAGAGGCTGGTTTACCACTTACCTCTAGTGAGCCAGTGCTTCTTCAAGCACACTCGTATTGTATAGCAATGTTAAATGTGAGACTAGTTATAGTTGTTGTGTGTAACAACCTCCTGGGAATCAAATAATAAGTTACATATCCACTGTTACACGTTGAGTGAGAATTATTAAACGTATTTACTGAAGGAAGTAAAAAGTGAAATCAGTAGCACAGTTCTGAAGCACTCCAGGAAGTAAATTGACGGTCGCATAATTGCCAAATATATTTCATAATGTTTCCAATTATCAGTCACACTAGCAACAGTATGAACAAGTTTGCTCAGCCGATATGCTGAGTTTGCTATCAACTGGGAACTCTCGCTTATAAGACGCAGCGTTGCCGACTGCCATCGCGTTGACTGGGAGCCTCAGAGCCTAAGGTTTTAGCCCAATGAGTTTTATTAGCATTTCTGTAACTGTGACAATGGTCTAAAGCGTGATTGTGAATAATATCCAGATGCACCGACTGCAACTAGTACACCATTTTGAAGAGCAGGGGGAATTATTTGGGTGCCGTATTGTTCAGTAATTGTAATATTTTTTTTAATTTTACTTCAAACAGAGACACTCATTCGTTAGACGTGATTCGCTTGTTTTTGTTTTCCAGAAAAACCACAAAACCATTGACTGTATTGTAAACATTATGAGAATATTTGATCTTTTGATCATTATGAACTCAAAAACAGTTTTTCTTAAGGATATTTTCATGGGTGCTATCCTGAAAGCTAACAATAACATTAAGTTTTTAATCAAGCAAGTGATGTGGGCCGAGAAACTGGCAAAGAAATGAACCCACGGAGTTTGTGCAGCCCAAATGAAGAAAGGAACACAAAACGCTGATAACTGTCTAGAATAAGTTTTCATTAAGCGAAAATTCCATTTAGCATGCAATAATCATAAAAACGAGCAGTTTTATCTACTTGCAGTGACTACAATATAATCGCTGATATTTCTTTGTCTGTGAAAGTGAAAGCCTTCTGATGAATGACCATGTCAACCTACAGCACCCCCCAGGCGGAAACTAAAGGGGTGGAGTTCCTATGAGTGGCTTTGCAATTAGCAATGTCTGCTCTTTAGTTAGTTTCTCATTGTTTCATGCTACCAAAGCCCCTAGGCTAACAGAAATTTCATAGGAGAGCTGTCGAAGTGTAAAATCAAAACCAGCAACTACGTTAAGTAGTACTCCACTTTTAGCTGAATATCACTCAGCTGGTGGCGTTAATTTTAATTTAGTTTCATCTGCTGAGGATTACGGCCCACTATCTTTCACTGTTCACGTAAAGTTAGTATCTCCTGAGTGAGAGTTCCTAAGAGTATAATTCAGTTTTGTAGACTCATTCCCGTCTACATCTCACTTCTGATGCACTATGTCTATTTCATAAGTTACCGTCTCTTTATAAATGCTAAAACAGTAGTCGAAAGTGGAATTACTGGCTACTCCTCAACATTTCATTATACTAGACAAATGCCTAGGTGCTATAATTATTTGAATGGCTCATTACAATACTTTTACATTGGAACATTCATTTTCGACAATTATTGTGACATTATTACATTAGCAATGGGAAACCGGAATAGAGGAAAGTCGATCCGTTTGAGGTGTGGTCTTTCAGAAGAATAATGAAAATGAAGTGGCTAATAATGTAACAGATGAGAAAGTTTGCTGCATAATCGATGACGAAAGGAATATGTGTAAAATATTGGCTAAAACAAAGTGACAGAACACGTGATAAAGCATCAGGAGAATACATCCCGTGTTACTAGACAAATCCATAGGAGGTAAAAGCTGTCGGGGAAGACAGATATAGGAATTAATGTATCAAATAGCTGAAAACGTTTAGTGCAGGTGAAGAGGTTGATATAGGAGAAAATATTGTGTCGCTCTGCACCTTATCATTCAGAAGACTGGAGGAAAGAAAAATCTTCATTAGATAATTATGCGTATGTTGTCGCCGGTGTTGTTGGTGTGGTCATCGGTCCAAAGATTAGCTCTCTGCACTAATCCAGCTCATCTCTACAGAGCTACTTCAACGTGCATCTAGATGCGACCATATTCCAGCCTTGGTCTCTCACAATTGCTCTTACCCCTCCAGCCCTCACTCATCGCACCTTCATCAATTTCCAAATCGACGATTCCTCGATGCCTCAGAACGTGTCCTGTCAAACTTTTAGCCAACTTGTAAGGTAAACATATTTTCTTCCTAAATCGATTTAGTACATCCTCATTATGCGATCTACCATTCCAGTCTTCAGCATTCTTCTGAAGTGACACATTTAATAACCTTCTATTTTATTCTTGTATGACCTGCTTGTAGTCCTCGTTTCAATGCCTCTCAGTTTTATACTCCAGAGAAATACCTTCCGAAAATAGTTTCCTACACATAAGTTTATATTGAAAGTAAACTAGTTTCTCTTTCGCACAGATGCATTTCTTGCTATAGCACTCTGCTTTTCCTGTCCTCTCTACTTAGAACGTCTTCTCTTATTTTGCTGCCTGAATAACAAAACTAGTCTACTAAGTTTGGTGGCCCCTTTTGTAATATAATTTCCTCAGCATGACCGAATTTCGTTATCCATTCCGTTCAAATACTTTTCCATGACTTTTGTCATTACCGACGGGATTACAACGTCACTGCTAAATCTCAAAGTGTTTATTTCTGGTATCTGAATTTCTATTTCGTTCCAGAATTTCTTCTTGGTATCCTTTATAGGTTTCTCAGTGCACAAATTGAATAACATCGGTAATATACTACAAACGTCTGTCACTTCCTTTTCAATTAGTGTTCCCCTTCATTTCTCTCTACTGAAGTTTGGTTTTTAGACAAGGTGCTAATAACCTTCCTTTCCCCTATTTAATCCATGCTACCTCCATAATGGTTGGGTGTCTTCCAGTCAATATTGTCAAATTTTTTCTATAGGTCCAGTACTGCCACATACGTTCCTACTACGCTCCAGAATCCAAACTGATCTTCCCTTAGCTCGGCTTCTGCTAGTTTTTTGATACTTCTGCAAATAATACGTATGAGTAATTTCTATCATGAATTATTAGACTGATAGTTCGCTAACATTCTCACTCTGAGATTGGAACTATGACAGTGCTCTGGGAGTCTGAAGGTATTTCGTTTACATCATAGATCTTTCATACCAAAGGACATGTTTTTGCCATTATATTTTCTGTCACTAGAACTCTCTGCCGTACAGCAACAGTTCTCAACCAAAGGGATTTAGTTGCAACAGGAATTGACACTTATATGAACGAACAACAGATAGTGTAAATAATTTATTTATCAACCAATATGGTGCATCTGTGTACTGTGTGGGGTCCTAGGGTATCGATGCAATTAATATTAGAAAACTTGTCCCAAGCTGAAACTACAACTGCTCTCATCTTTTGTGTCGTAAATTATCTATCTTGGCCATTACGGGGCGAAGAGGAAGCTGTGTTGTTACAGTTATCTTCTAGTTGAACACTGAAGTGTCACTCTTCAAAGGGAAGGCTGTGGTAGCTGTTACTATAAATCTCACTGGAGCAAAGTATGTACTTCCTTTTGGACAAAGTAACCCAACACAAATCAAAATAACTAAGAAAATCATTAGAAAATTTATCCATTATAATTTTCGCCCTCGTAGTATTTCTTCCCACAAAGATAAACTGTAGATGTTTAGGTGAAAGACTTGCAGATTTACGCACTTCTTAACACCGGTGTTTCTTGCTTCCACCGAGACAATTTTTTATGAAGAAACAATTGTATTCACGTAATAGTGGGACTGAATAATTTGTTAACTGGATTTCGTTGCGTGCCTGCCTCCACTGCTACATTTGCATACTATCTTGACAGTCGTGTAACGCTACTTAAATATGACCATGGACTGCACATAGACTTTTTTAAGCCAAAATTGAGTGCTATCTAACTTGTCTGTGATGATTTGGAGACACTCGTGTTACAGGGACTTTATTTTATTATAGAAGAGATTTGTCGTAACTTTACCACGGCCTGTTGCAATTCATTTGTATTAGTGCAGTGCATATTTTATAACATTTTTCGTTAACTGATTGAACACAACAAATAAACACAAGAAATAAGTTAATTATCAGTATTATAGTCTCTCACATTAACTAAAATTATAGAACATGCACTGTACTGATTCACTTCTCATTTTCTTCATGGGTTTTTGAGTCCTGTTTTTCGTCCATTGCGCAATATTTCCTTGCAAAGCTTGTTTTTATGATCTGAAACTATATATTATTCGCAGATTATGAAATTTCTTTATAGATATTTGCCTTTTGTAATCACTGCTATGCTGATTTTTCGCCTGGGTTGTTATGTATTAGAGGTGAAACCAATGAAAGCATTCTGAAGGAAAACTATTTTGAAGAGTGTAATATTAAAATTAATATTACTTACTCGTAACTTTAATGTAACTGATGATGCTAAGAAAGCGAATCATTTCTGATGAATGAGCTTTCTATTTTATAGTTCACTTAAGGCATAAAATATGAAAACAGCTGACTGCCCAAGTAATTCCCCCTGCTCTTAATTTATGACGTTCGATTTGCAGTCGTTTCATCCGTATATAATGTGTAACTGCGCTATATATCCTAATCATTATTACAGAAAAGCGAATGAATCACATTGGCCCATAGTTTAGGTGCTTTGGTTCCCAGTCAACTCACAAGGGAAACGTTAAATCCGACATGTCGAATCCTGTTCTGAAATTTTTCATACAGAAAGATTACACAGAAAGAAACAAAATACCCAATATTTTTTAAAAATGTTGAAAATTGCCAAACTTGTAACTCGCCTGGTGGCTTCAGGAATGTAGAAACCCTGCTGTAGCTGCAGCAGACAGTACACGTGCAACATAGAGTTGATCGCAAATTCATAAACAGGTAACACAACACAACGCGATCGTAATTAGTAAAGTGAATTTCAGTTTCAATTGATAGTTTCTCTGACGCAATTGTTCGCAGTTACTAATCGCTAGAATTTGCCACTCATTTCATATCCATAATAATTAGCAGTTGCCGTTCCGGTATCGTTAAGTGTTAACAATGGAGATAAAACTTAATAAATTTTCTTTGTGTTTTCCTCATATGTGCTAGCTAATTGCATTTTTCTTTGCACAGTTTTCTGAGTTTCACAGTAATGTGGAATTCAATTAATGTTTTCAACTTTTAAAAGATGCGATGTGAAGAACGCGGTATGCAATCGAAATCATCTACTTCTCCTGAAGACCAATATATATGTTATTTATCAGGTAATTTCTTCGGCATTCATTCGAATGACGTCAACATTTCCTTACAATTGTGGAAACGTTAGAGGGAATAGGAAATAAATGATGATTCCGTGAATTGTGTTCGACTGATGATTGTTGTGCTAATTAACGTCTTGTACCTCCCTATCCCGAAGGAAATATGTACAGAAATAGCTTCCACTGTTAGAGAAATGGCTATAAATTTTTTGCTTAAGCGAAGGAAAGAAAAACTGCATAATGTTAAGCACTGTGCAGAGACAGTTTTGTTTGGTGAAACTCGAACGTGAATTGTAGAAACAGAAGAAAGCTTTACAAGAAGCACGACATATGCACAGAAACGAAACTAGCAAACGTTTGAAAGAGAAACTATGCGACAGATTTTGAACTACTCGTGGGAGTCAGTGCAACATTATGAAGGGAGATCCACATGAGTGGACCCTCTGAAATGCAAGTGAGATTTACATTACGGATTTCCATGTTTCTTCGATCTAGTTAAGCATATTCAAGAAATTATACTGAAAAGGTAGACGGAAAATAACGAAGTTCAATGCAACTAAATGATTGCATAGAGGAGATGTGATTAATAGGTACTGCTGTATAGAAACCAGCAACTAGAAGTAAAGACGACGTTCCTTGCTCTCTAAAACACTGTGTAGAAAGCTAGTCAGTGAAGTTTCGCGAGGAGCTGCACGCAAACCGCACTGTATCATTTAGAGCGAAAGAAAGACAAAATCGCTTGTGCGAATGCCATGACACATGCTTATACAGCGACTCCAGTGACAAGTATCAGTGGATTACTGTTGCCACAGCTTTATACCTCTCTTCAGGAACCTCAAGCAAATTAGAATCAAATTTTAAAAAAAGACAACTGTACAGTTGCAACAATTTTGTGATCGGCGTAGCACACCCTGGAAAAATGTAAGAGAATAATTTTCAACATTCTAAACGTCTTATTACCAGCTGCAGCAAATAATTCATTGTTATTGTCGGACTCTTGGCCTGGACGTAACGTCACATCTGTGTTTAGGAAGATGGCTACAAGATTCTGCTTCTAGATAAAGAAATTTTTCGACATTGTAAAGCATTTTTCAGAAAATTCTCGAATAATATAATTTCTAATTGCTCTTTGTCATTTCAGGTTTATCAGTCGGACAGTAGTGTTAAACTTCAGTTATTTGTGCAGTATACCTGACTTCACGAATTTCATTAAGTATGTCTGGTACTCAGCACAGTATACGGCCACGATTATTTCTTACTCCTTCCAAATTCTATCTAAATAAAACTAGTAAGTACTTATGACGAAACCGTATTTTTCTTGTATAAAGTGAGCTTGATATAAAAGAAATCTTTGTTTCTGTCATCCAACAGATACTTCGCGTTTTGAACAGATTACTGGAAATTATCATACTAACTGTGCTACAGAAATTGTTATAAAATATTTCATGTTATTATATTAAAATCCGACTGATGGAAGTTGTCTGTAATGAAACATCACACGCTGTTTTATTTTCGTTCTTCTGCTAGTCACTTGTGTATTTATTACACCTGCAGTACTTTAGCTGACGATATTAACTGCAAGCTACTCAAAAAATTTACAATTTTAGGCATCTTCTGTATGGCTTAAATGCTTAAAATTCCCGTGTGTGCACTTTGGACTTCGCGCTATTCGACACTGTTGTTCTCTTGTCATGGTTGCGTCTCCGCGTCAGCTACGAAAGGCTGTACAAACCGCTGCTTCGTGCGGCAAAAATTAGTAACTTTAATTTTTTTAACTGCTTGCAGTGTGCCATATCAGCTAAATTTTTGACAGTGCATTTATTTCTGTGTGCGCTTCCTGTATGTACAATTTCAGTTTAGGTTTCGACATGTCGAATTGGACTATTCCCTTGTCAGTGGCAATCGAAGCCTTCGCGATTTTTGAAGCAAGAGCTTTCCAAGTGCTTGGTAGCTCAGAATATCGGCTGAGCAAATATGTTCTTTCTGTCGCTAGTATAATGGAGAGTTGGACATTTTAGATTCTAGAATACATTTGGCAACTATGTGACGGTGTATTTACTTCCTAGATCGATTCAGTAGTGTCTTACTAAATGTACTTGTTATTTCCTTGTCATTCTCAATAAATAATCCAAATGATTCTCACTTAAGGTGTAAAACTAGATTGTCAAATTTATTATTGGAGTCGCAGAAGATCGTTCAACACAGATATCTATAACTAATCTCGTATTTAATGTTGCGAATTATCTGTGTTATCGACCGCATACTGCGGGCAATTCTGGCTCGCCAGAAATGTAAAAAGGTTCAAATGGCTCTGAGCACTATGCGACTCAACTTCTGAGGTCATCAGTCGCCTAGAACTTAGAACTAATTAAACCTAACCAACCTAAGGACATCACACACATCCATGCCCGAGGCAGGATTCGAACCTGCGACCGTAGCGGTCACGCGGTTCCAGACTGAAGCGCCTTTAACCGCACGGCCACACCGGCCGGCCCAGAAATGTAGTGAAGTAGATTATTTGTGAGGTAGGAGATGCATTAGACCCCGGTTCTAATCTCAGTTGAGATTTAGACAGTTGGCGTGCTTTTACTTCTTGTCTTACTGACTTACAAGCTTCCAGATCGAGAACCAGAAACGGAATATTTACTTCTCCATCTTCACTCTTACAGTAATCTCGATTTAGTACCTCCTAGATTTAAAGGTGAAATATTTAAGAAATTGTAGCACAATACGCCTGTTAAAACTCCCCCTGGGTTGGAACATGGGACTCCCTTAGACACAGACCAATTTGGGTCAAAATTGAGTAATATCTTGGTAATGCATCGTGTTTCGGGCAGGCTGGTATTGCATGATCAACTAATCAACAATAAATTCCTCCATATTAACTAAGATTAAAGATGTTGTCAATCCATTATTAATGTGTATTTTCATCCACAAAGAAATTCTCTTGATGGCTGTTTGAGAAGGGGCGAGGAAGGTGAACGTTTGAGGGTTCTAGACCAGATGAACAATTGTGATAGGGATTGTCTTCCAGTCAGTCTCCTGTGTAGGGTCTTTCGTGAAATCAGCACAGTAGAGTCGGATGATCTCATATAAAAGCAATACTTGATGCCGTTTTCTTGGTCGCTTTTCTTTAGTTGTTTAAGCAAGTTTTTGGGAACAGGTGCAAACCTTGAAGGCACAGCCCTGGAATGCATTTCGTAACACGTAACACCTTCTTCGTGCCATCAGATGCATAACGTTACATGTTAAGGTCTCACAATTTCCTTTGCCTCAGATATTTTTTGTTAGTTCCATCCACAATTTTTTTTACGTTCTTAAATCGATTAATGCAAATACTGCGATTTTTCCTTTTAATTGGCACAGTCGATTTCCTTCCCCATCCGTCTATGACGTAGCTTCTCTTTCATCTCTAATGACCCTGCCGTCGACGAGACATTTAACACTAAGCTCTCTTTCATTTTTTCTTCCCAGACATTTTCCGGTGAACGCAAATGCCCCACGAACCTTAAGTCGTCGCAGTTCATCGCTCTTGCAAGTAATCTGATGAGCTGTAATGGCAAACAGTAAAAACGTAATTCTTCGAAGCTGGAAGGTCTTATTGATTGTGATGCATACTTCACGTCGAAACGATCCTACCGAACGATAAATACATTTTCGGATGGTATTTCTTCAATGAACTTACCCGATAGTAGGCACACGTTTCCAACTGCCTCCACTGCATGCAACCCTCTATTAAACATAAAGAGAACAAAATGTCACAAACGATAGATTTTCCCGTTTCAGTCTCCGTTTTCCAGCGTTTAAACAGTAAGTCTCATAACCTTCAAGTGTGTAACGTTCAGTATGTCACCGCAAGAACAATTTAGAACCTCGTATTTAAAAAAAAAAGACTGTTGATAAATACACTTGTATCAGCCTGTGTGACAACACGACAAACAAAATCTCCGCGGAATTACGCACGAACCGACATCTTTCAAGAAAATATTGCGGTGATGGATTTATGTATAACAATATTCCTTGCATAACATGCTGCGTGAGAAGTGGTCACTATGCCCTTGCCTATGCAGTTATGTGAATAGAAATGTGGTTCAAAATATCTGGCTTTTGTGTTTACATTGCACCTGATTTATCACTAGACCATAAATATATACACTACCGCAGAAGCTCAACTTTAAAGCAACCCTTCCTGCGCAAATTTCCACGTCCTACCAGTCACCGGTTGCCAATTCGTAGAGCTGGACATCATGTAATTTTATTCCAGGGGCTACGAAACCAAGCAGCGGTAGCAAAGGCAACTGATGAGTATTGATGGGAACGAACTAGAGATCGAATCTTTTGCACAGGCTTTGATCAACCTACTCGCAATCAGAATTTTCATCCAGTGAGGGGGCGTTCTTCGTCATGACAAAATCCTGAATCAAGGTTCTGTGTATTTCAGTGGGTTTTTGGAATACTTATAGTTTCATGCGTTTGAGATGTGGGTTTGATTCACACTTCACACAACCATTTTTAACAAGTACGAACAGCGCTCTATCAACTCGAGCGTCTGTCATGGTTTGAAATTCGCGTTAAACGTGATGTCCCTTCGCTACTTACTGGAGGAGATTCAGTGTAGATTGAGCCATGCCAACGGCAGAAGTCGCGGAAGGTTGAAACCCTGCTATCTGTATGCTTTCTCAAAGCAGAAATGTTATTTTATTGATAAGCCAATCGACATGTAAGGTCTCTGAGCACTTATTTCTATTTATGAACTTGAGATGTTGAAAACGTTGGTGCTTGACTGGAATACTCACACAGATCTCTCCTTTCGCCGAGTCTGATCCTTCGTTTCGTTGTTTCGCGAAAAGTCCAAACTCTTCAATGTCTCCACGACATATCGGGGTTCGAATCTTCTCCGGGCACAAACGTTTTCGTTGTGTCATTTAGGTTGTAACATAAGTTCGCAAAATCACAGGTGAAAAATAATTAAGATTTTTAACTTTTTTCCGTGCATTGTGAACAATAACGACTGGTTACATTTTCAAATTTCAGTGAAACACAGAATTCTGTATGATATCATTTCAGATTCAAATACGCCACTCCTAGTTACCGGTGGTAAAGATTTGGACAGACGACGTCTCTTCGTATATAGTCAACACTTACGGTTAATGCAGGGTTCGATTCCCAGTAAGAACAGAACTTTTCGTCACGTCATTTCCAGTTCAGACATGTGCACATCTCGCTACTGCTGAAACAAACCGTTATTTAACGCATATTCGTGGATAGGAAACAACGATAGGGTATGGCAAAATTTTTTGGTCTCGTCATTTCTGTTTCAGTTGTCTCGTAACTAGTGAAAATTTCAATATGTAACGTGCTACGTTCGAATCCCCATCCAACAAAAACTTTTACTCGAAGTCATTTTACGTTTAAACATGTGCGCAATTTTTTACTTTGGACTGAAACCATATTTAAGATCATTCGAGGTTATTTAGCAAAAACAGTAGTTGCTGGGAGGGATCCCCGGGTTCCAGTCCAGATCAAAATCTTGCATCCTATTATTTACAGTTGAAACTTGCTTTCTGAAATGACGTTTATTATAGTGAATTTGAGTTTTTAAAGCATTGAAGACTATCATTTCTAACAAAGTATTTTTTTACGCTGAATTAATTTCCATCTGTACTGCTAGCAATAACACGCCTCCATAGCCGATATCGCTCACTGTCTGCGCCGGCCGGGGTGGCCCAGCGGTTCTAGGCGCTACAGTCTGGAACCGCGCAACCGCTACAGTCGCAGGTTCGAATCCTGCCTCGGGCATGGATGTGTGTATGTTCTTAGGTTAGTTAGGTTTAGGTAGTTCTAAGTTCTAGGGGGCTGATGAGCTCAGAAGTTAAGTCCCACAGTGCTCAGAGCCATTTTTTGCACTGTCTGCATTAGGCAGCGGTGCGGCTCGGACCTATTGCCCCGGCTGCGAGCGAGCGTAGAAGAGGAAGTACTTGTTGTTGTTGTTGTTGTTGTTGTTGTGGTCTTCAGTCCTGAGACTGGTTTGATGCAGCTCTCCATGCTACTCTAACCTGTGCAAGCTTCTTCATCTCCCAGTACCTACTGCAACCTACATCCTTCTGAATCTGCTTAGTGTATTGATCTCTTGGTCTCCCTCTACGATTTTTACCCTCCACGCTGCCCTCCAATGCTAAATTTGTGATCCCTTGATGCCTCAAAACATGTCCTACCAACCGATCCCTTCTTCTAGTCAAGTTGTGCCACAAACTTCTCTTCTCCCCAATCCTATTCAATACCTCCTCATTAGTTACGTGATCTACCCACCTTATCTTCAGCATTCTTCTGTAGCACCACATTTCGAAAGCTTCTATTCTCTTCTTGTCCAAACTGGTTATCGTCCATGTTTCACTTCCATACATGGCTACACTCCATACAAATACTTTCAGAAACGACTTCCTGACACTTAAATCTATACTCGATGTTAACAAATTTCTCTTCTTCAGAAACGATTTCCTTGCCATTGCCAATCTACATTTTATATCCTCTCTACTTCGACCATCATCAGTTATTTTACTCCCTAAATAGCAAAACTCCTTTACTACTTTAAGTGTCTCATTTCCTAATCTAATCCCCTCAGCATCACCCGATTTAATTTGACTACATTCCATTATCCTCGTTTTGCTTTTGTTGATGTTCATCTTGTATCCTCCTTTCAAGACACTGTCCATTCCGTTCAACTGCTCTTCCAAGTCCTTTGCTGTCTCTGACAGAATTACAATGTCATCGGCGAACCTCAAAGTTTTTATTTCTTCTCCATGGCTTTTAATACCTACTCCGAATTTTTCTTTTGTTTCCTTTACTGTTTGCTCAATATACAGATTGAATAACATCGGGGAGAGGCTACAACCCTGTTTCACTCCTTTCCCAACCACTGCTTCCCTTTCATGCCCCTCGACTCTTATAACTGCCATCTGGTTTCTGTACAAATTGTAAATAGCCTTTCGTTCCCTGTATTTTACGCCTGCCACCTTCAGAATTTGAAAGAGATTATTCCAGATAACGTTGTCAAAAGCTTTCTCTAAGTGTACAAATGCTAGAAACGTAGGTTTGCCTTTTCTTAATCTTTCTTCTAAGATAAGTCGTAAGGTTAGTATTGCCTCACGTGTTCCAACATTTCTACGGAATCCAAACTGATCTTCCGCGAGGTCCGCTTCTACCAGTTTTTCCATTCGTCTGTAAAGAATTCGCGTTAGTATTTTGCAGCTGTGACTTATTAAACTGATAGTTCAGTAATTTTCACATCTGTCAACACCTGCTTTTACTTACACGGCTGATACTCGCACATGTTGTTGTCTGAATAGATCGCCATGTCACGTAATTTTAGAAAGACTACGCTCCCGTTTACGTTTGACAATGACTATGCCAGACCCAAGGCTTTTGAAATAGAGTGTTTTTTGAGGGAAGAAATAAGAAATTCGCTTACGTGCTACAGACGTAGTTGGAATATACCTATCCATTGTAAGCAGCACAATGTACGTCAAGATGACCGATGAAGCTGTGTATACAAGAACTATCACCGCTGCTCAAAGGGTATTTAAATTGTGACACTCTGAATGCCATTTCAGTTGTTTTAACAGTAGCTCCTTCAGGCTTGGGACTTAGGGTCATTCGTATCTTTGAACTGCCGTTTGAGGTGCCAGAACCGATGGTTATTGAATCGCTGCGGCTATACGGAACTATACTCAATCATACATCTGAACGCTGTGCGAGTCTTAGAACCTACACTATGTGATCAAATGTATCAAAAATGGTTCAAATGGCTCTGAGCACTATGGGACTTAACATCTGAGGTCATCAGTCCCCTAGAACTTAGAACTACTTAACCCTAACTAATCTAAGGACATCACACACATCCATGCCCGAGGCAGGATTCGAACCTGCGACAATAGCAGTCGCGCGGTTCCGGACTGATGCGCATAGAACCACTCGGCCACCGCGGCCGGCTCAAAAGTATCCAGACACTCCCTAAACATACGTTTCTCATATTAGGTGCATTATGATGCCACCTACTGCCAGCTATTCCATATCAGCGACCTCAGTAGTCATTATACATCGTGAGAGAGCAGAATGGGGCGCTCCGTGGAACTCACGGACTTCGAACGTGTTCAGGTGATTGGGTGTCACTTGTGTCGTACGTCTGTACGCGAGATTTCCACACTCCTAAACATCCCTAGATCCATTGTTTTCGATGTGATAGTGAAGTGGAAACGTGAAGGGACACGTACAACACAAAAGCGTACAGGCCGACTTCGTCTGTTGACTGACAGAGACAGCAGACAATTAAAGAAGGTCGTAACGTGTAATAGACAGATATCTATCCAGACCATCACACAGGAATTTCAAACTACATCAGGATCTGCTACAAGTTCTATGACAGTTAGGCGGGAGGTAAGCAAACTTGGATTTCATGGTTGAGCGGCTACTCATAAGCCACACATCATGCTGGTAAATGTCAAACTACGCCTCGCTTGTTGTAAACATTGAACGATTAAACAGTGGAAAAAAGTTGTGTTTAGTGACGAATCGCGGCACACAACGTCGCGATCCGATGGCAGGGTGTGGGTATAGCGAATGCCCGGTGAAAGTCATCTGCCAGCGTGTGTAGTGTCAACAGTAAAATTCGGAGGCGGTGGTGTTATGGTGCGGTCTTGTTTTTCATGGAGGGGCTTGCATCCCTTGTTGTTTTGCGTGGCACTATCACAGCATAGGCCTACATCGATGTTTTATGCACCTTCTGGTTTCCCACTGTTGAAGAGCAATTCGGGGATGGTGATTTCAACTTTCAACACGATCGAGCACGTGTTCATTACTCACGGCCTGTAGCGGAGTGATTACACGACAATATCATCCCTGTAATGGACTGGCTTGCACAGAGTCCTGACCTGAATCCTATAGAACACCTTTGGGATGTTTTGGAACGCCGACTTCGTGTTAAGCCTCACCGACCCACATCCATACCTCTCCTCAGTGCAGCACTCCGTGAAAAATGGGTTGAAATTCCTCAAGAAACCTTCCAGCACCTGATTGAACATATGCCTGCGGGAGTGGAAGCTGTCATCAAGACTAAGGGTGGGCCAAGGCCATACTGAATTCCAGAATTGCCGATGGAGGGCGCCATGAACTTGAAAGTCATTTTCAGCCATGTGTCCGGATACTTTTGATTACATAGCGCACCCCGTGCTAAATGGCGTCCGGTAGGTGCGGATCGTCCTTTGCTATATGTAATGTTCATGCATATTTGACACACACAGCTTGTGGATCACTACTAGTGGCTATCGTAGCACTCTCTGCTAGGCCGTGCTAATACTCTGTGAATACTGTCCACTACTGAGCACTGATGTCCGGCCGAGGCTGGCAGGAGCGGCGCTTATATTCACTTCGGCTACATGCCGTTCCTATCGTAGTGACGTCATGGTCAGCGCGCTATTGGCTGACGTCGTCTCACCGTCTTCTCTGGTCTTGCGTTCTTCTTCTTCATTCTGGTGCTTGTGGTTTACGCCGGAATATTCCTCTCCCGCAAAGTGACTGACCATCGTCGTGTAGGGAGTGCGACCACGGTGGGTGAGGCAGGAGAGGGGCACAACGTCGGGCCGGAACCTTTGGCTGCAGGGGACGTCAGGCTTCCGGCCTACCCCGCCATCCGGCCTGCGCTCTGGCGGAAACGTACCCCGGAAAACGACCAGAAGGGTACACCTTCAGCTCCTACTGCTATTAGGAACCAGATGATGGTGGCGACTGCTGCGGTGTGGGCGGGTCCAGCACCGTCGGTAGGACAAGAGGAGGCGGAGGAGGCGACAGCTCCGTCTGCATGGGGTCGTCCTGCGGTGTCGTGATGACACTCTCTGTTGGCTGCTGTGGCCACGCTGTCCTCTGAACCCGTGAATCTGGGGGAAGAGAGAATGAAAGATTATCGTGTGCACGACAGAGGTGAAGTTGATTTGGGTGGTGGTGCTGCAAGCCATCCAGACCTGAAATAAGATACATGTAAGCGTCAAGACGACGGACTGTCACACCTCGCGCGCACCGTCTGCTGCCGCTAAAAACCCTGAAAAAGACAATACCATACGGCTCTAAGCGATACTTGCGGCCTTCCTTGGGCACCGGATGCTAAGGAGGGTGGAGCAGCAGTGTCCGATGGCGGCGGCCGTGAAGCAATTTCGATGGCGATGGTACATCTCGTGGGTGCAAACGATATGAGGCGAGAAACAGTTGCAATGCTTGATCCCTGGTGTGTGCGGAGCGAAGTTGGGCCACCTGATGCTTGAATGTTCTGACAAAACGTTCCGCTTCGCCGTTTGACTGTGGATGGAACAGTGCACTAGTAACATGCTATATGCCGTTGCTTTCACAGAATGTTTCGAATTCTTTTGACGTGAATTGAGGTCAGTTGTCAGACACTATTACTTCAGGTAAATCTAACAGGCAAAAAATCGGTGACAACGACTGAATTGTGCTACGTGACGTTGTCGAGTGCATTGGCATAGCTAAAGGGAACTTGCTATATGAGTAAATCACAATCAACTAACCAGTCTTCCAAAAGGGTCCCGCGAAGTCTATGTGCGCATGTTGCCATGGCGATTGCGACATCAGCCAAGCACAGAATTTTTGTGGCGGAGCAGACTAATTTTCCGCACATGTGTTACATTGTGTCATCATCTGTTCTTTTTGGGCATCCGTACTCTGCCAAGTACAGTGCTGACGCGCTAACTGTTTCGCACCAACAATCCCCTAGTTTCCTTCGTGAAGTAACTGCAACACTTCTTTTTTCAAAGCTTTAGGGATCAACACACGTGACTGTCCACTGTCATTTTGAACAATAATCACAGTATTCTGTACAGCGAGGCTACTTTATGCTATGCAAGGAACGAGGCCAATTTGTGCGAATGTATATTATCAAAATGTTCAAATCTGGATCAGCTTCCGTGGCCTGTGCAATCTTCTTATAGTTCAACGGGAAAAAGATTGAAGCAATTCAGAATCTTGAGCATCGATGTGACAACAAGATGCAGCAGAAGCTGTCTATCAGGGCCAACCGGAAGAAATGAAAGTGCGTCCGCATACCATGTTTAGCTGTCGGTCGATACAGAGTCTCGTACTGGTATTGAGACATAAAAAAGCCCATCTTTGCCATTTTTGGACAGTTCGTACAGGAACCGGTTTCGTCAGATGAAATAAGGACTGCAAAGGCTTGTGATCCGTTACTAAGTTGAATTTTCTGCCAAACAAATAGCGGTGGAATTTGGTGACACCATACACATAGCCAAAGCCTCTTTTTCAATTTGTGAAGAGTTACATTGAGCTTTGGAGAACACTTTTGATGCGAAAGCAATAAGTCTGCCTTTATCACCAATTCAGTGCGAAAGCACTGCGCCGATTCCGTAAGAGGAAGCATCAACTTGCAATACAACTGGTTTTTCAGGATCAAAGTGAACTGAGCATCGATCACTGAGCAATGCATCTTTAAGTTTTTGAAAAGCTACTTGGCACTCATCTGTGCAAACAAAGGGGACATTCTTGCGACGCAAGCGTTGCAATGGAGCCGCTATTTGCGCAGCATTCCATATGAACCGAATGTAATAGGTCATTTTCCCTAAAACTGACTGCAATTCTGTGATATTGCAAGCAACTGGGCAGTCTCGTATGGCTAACAAATGGGACTGAAGAGGATGTACACCTTAACTGTTTATAACATTACCAAGATATTGCAACTTATATTTTTAAAAAAATCACACTTGTCCAGTCTACACTTTAGGCCTGCACCAGGTAACACACGAAACGAGGCACTTAAATTTGCAATATGTTCTTCAGGTGTACGACCTGCTACTACAATATCGTCCAAATAGTTTGATTAGATTAGATTAGATTAGATTAATACTAGTTCCATGGATCATGAATACGATATTTCGTAATGATGTGGAACGAGTCGCATTTTCCAATACATGACATAATTAGGTTAATTTAACAACATACTTAAGTTAATATAACTACTTTTTTTGTTTTTTTCTTTTTTTTATTTTTTTTATTGTTTTAATATTTTTTTTCTTAATTTATATCTAAAAATTCCTCTATGGAGTAGAAGGAGTTGTCATTCAGAAATTCTTTTAATTTCTTCTTAAATACTTGTTGGTTATCTGTCAGACTTTTGATACTATTTGGTAAGTGACCAAAGACTTTAGTGCCAGTATAATTCACCCCTTTCTGTGCCAAAGTTAGATTTAATCTTGAATAGTGAAGATCGTCCTTTCTCCTAGTATTGTAGTTATGCACACTGCTATTACTTTTGAATTGGGTTTGGTTGTTAATAACAAATTTCATAAGAGAGTATATATACTGAGAAGCTACTGTGAATATCCCTAGATCCTTAAATAAATGTCTGCAGGATGATCTTGGGTGGACTCCAGCTATTATTCTGATTACACGCTTCTGTGCAATAAATACTTTATTCCTCAGTGATGAATTACCCCAAAATATGATGCCATATGAAAGCAATGAGTGAAAATATGCGTAGTAAGCTAATTAACTAAGATGTTTATCACCAAAATTTGCAATGACCCTTATTGCATAAGTAGCTGAACTCAAACGTTTCAGCAGATCATCAATGTGTTTCTTCCAATTTAATCTCTCATCAATGGACATACCTAAAAATTTGGAATATTCTACCTTAGCTATATGCTTCTGATTAAGGTCTATATTTATTAATGGCGTCATACCATTCACTGTACGGAACTGTATGTACTGTGTCTTATCAAAATTCAGTGAGAGTCCGTTTACAAGGAACCACTTAGTAATTTTCTGAAAGACAGTATTGACAATTTCATCAGTTAATTCTTGTTTCTCAGGTGTGATTACTATACTTGTATCATCAGCAAAGAGAACTAACTTTGCCTCTTCATGAATATAGAATGGCAAGTCATTAATATATAATAAGAACAACAAAGGACCCAAGACTGACCCTTGTGGAACCCCATTCTTGATAGTTCCCCAGTTTGAGGAATGTGCTGATCTTTGCATGTTACGAGAACTACTTATTTCAACTTTCTGCACTCTTCCAGTTAGGTACGAATTAAACCATTTGTGCACTGTCCCACTCATGCCACAATACTTGAGCTTGTCTAGCAGAATTTCATGATTTACACAATCAAAAGCCTTTGAGAGATCACAAAAAATCCCAATGGGAGGTGTTCGGTTATTCAGATCATTCAAAATTTGACTGGTGAAAGCATATATGGCATTTTCTGTTGAAAAACCTTTCTGGAAACCAAACTGACATTTTGTTAGTATTTCATTTTTACAGATATGTGAAGCTACTCTTGAATACATTACTTTCTCAAACATTTTGGATAAAGCTGTTAGAAGGGAGACTGGACGGTAATTGTTGACATCAGATCCATCCCCCTTTTTATGCAAAGGTATAACAATAGCATATTTCAGTCTATCAGGGAAAATGCCCTGTTCCAGAGAGCTATTACACAGGTGGCTGAGAATCTTACTTATCTGTTGAGAATAAGCTTTTAGTATTTTGCTGGAAATGCCATCAATTCCATGTGAGTTTTTGCTTTTAAGCAAGTTTATTATTTTCCTAATTTCAGAGGGAGAAGTGGGTGAGATTTCAATTGTATCAAATTGCATAGGTATGGCCTCTTCCATTAACAGCCTAGCATCTTCTAATGAACACCTGGATCCTACTATATCCACAACATTTAGAAAATGATTATTAAAAATATTTTCAACTTCTGACTTTTTGTTCGTAAAGTTTTCATTCAATTTGATGGTAATACTGTCTTCCTCTGCTCTTGGTTGACCTGTTTCTCTTTTAATAATATTCCAAATTGTTTTAATTTTATTATCAGAGTTGCTGATTTCAGACATGATACACATACTCCTGGATTTTTTAATAACTTTTCTTAATATAACACAGTAGTTTTTATAATTTTTGATAGTTTCTGGGTCACTACTCTTTCTTGCTGTCAGATACATTTCCCTTTTCCGGTTACAAGATATTTTTATACCCTTAGTAAGCCATGGTTTGTTACAAGGTTTCTTACGAGTATATTTAACTATTTTCTTGGGGAAGCAGTTTTCAAATGCATTTACAAAAATGTCATGAAATAAATTATATTTTAAATTGGCATCAGGTTCACGGTACACCTCATCCCAGTCTAACTGCTGTAGGCTTTCCCTGAAATTTGCAACTGTTAAATCGTTGACTGAACGTACTACTTTGGAGGACTGTTTAGTATTGCTGAATGGAGCTATGTCATATATTGTAACCAGCTGTGCACCATGATCAGAAAGACCATTCTCAACAGGCTGAGCATTTATCTGGTTAAACTTATCTTGGTCTATAAAGAAGTTATCTATCAGTGAGCTGCTATCCTTTACCACCCGAGTAGGAAAATCAATAACGGGTGTCAAATTGAAAGAACCAAGTAATACTTCAAGGTCATTTTTCCTGTTACCCTCTTTCAGAGAATCTACATTGAAGTCCCCACAAATAATAATTTGCTTCCCCCTGTCTGACAGATAGCACAACAAGGAGTCCAAATTTTTCAGAAATAGATGAAAATTTCCTGATGGGGACCTATATACAGTTACAATTATAAATGTGCCTTTATTTAATTTAAGCTCACAGGCACATGCTTCTATATGTTTCTCTACACAAAACTTTTTTGTTTCTATACTTTTTGCACAATGATAACTTTTGACATATATGGCAACTCCTCCTTTCTCCATATTTTCTCTCATTACATGTGCAGAGAGCTTATAACCACTTACATTTACCTTATCCATATCAGTAACAATGTGATGCTCAGACAGGCATAGTATATCTATTTCATTCTCAGCTTCTAAATCTTCTAAACAAACCAGAAGCTCATCTACTTTATTCTTTAAACTCCCAATATTTTGATGAAATATACTTACATTATTTTTAATTATACTTTTATGAGAACCTTTCCTTATTCTAACATTTGCAGTACTCTCCTGTCTGAGTTTCTCATTGTGCTTAGGCCTAGTTCCTATACCAGTGGTCACATGGTGTTCAGAGAGGCAGATTATGTCAACTGAGTTGGGTGACTTTAATTCATCAATGGAATTACCTAGGACTGAGATACAACTTGGTGGAGATAAAATTTCTGGTGATTGGTGAAAATTTATAATTGATAGCTGTGATTGGTGATCCAATGCGCTAGAATTGTGCTGTTTAATTTCTTTCCTAAACTGAAGATTTGTTTCAATCCTGACCTCTCGTAGAACTTGACATCTTTCTGTCTTACCTATCCTAAAAAAGGTGCTGCTCCAACACCTGTAACCACTGGTATTTTACCATTCATGGCAGTGCCTCCCCCCCTTAAATTTCCTGCTATTACCCCAGCCAGTTTCCCCTTCCCTTTCCTGTTGAGATGTAGGCCGTGCCTGGTATAGTCCCACCTACTGAGATAATCAACAGGAACCACACCAATATGAGCCCCCGCACCCGATCCAAGCAGCCGTTCCAACTCCAAATTAACTCTCCCAACAGAAGAGTTCAAATGAGGCCGGTCATGGCGTCTCAGGACAGATACAAATTCAACATTGGTGTGTCTCGATGCTGACGCAATCTTTACCAGGTCACACTCTATACTGTACCCAGGATCTCTGTCGATGCTGTTCCCTGGCCCTCCCACAATAACCACGGTGTCTTCCCTGGTAAATCCTTTACAGAGTGAACCTAAATCCTCTGTCACCTGATCCAGACTAGCACTTGGTTTGAAAAAATTTGTGACCTGGTATTCTGGTCCTGAACAGTTTGGTACTTGCGCAGTCAGCTGTTCCAAATATCGTTGGAAAATGGCGGGTGCGGAAGCACTGTCAAAAGGCAAACAAGTCCAATGAGTATTTACTACACACACTTTTTGAGAGTCTTCATCGAGCGATATTTGAACATATGCGCCTCGCAAATCGCCTTCTGGGGGTGGCAATGGATAAGTATCAATGACAGTGTGTGGGTTGACACTAGACTTAAAGTCAATACAGAGGAGAATGCGACCTGAAGGTTTGGGGAGCAAAACCAGTGGACTTGCCCATTGACCAGCTTGTAGCCGGCCGATGTGGCCGAGCGGTTCTAGGCGCTTCAGTCCGGAACCGTGCTGCTGCTACGGCGCAGGTTCGAATCCTGCCTCGGGCATGGATGTGTGTGACGTCCTTAGGTTAGTTAGGTTTAAATAGTTCTAACAAGGGAACCTCCCCACCGCACCCCCCTCAGATTTAGTTATAAGTTGGCACAGTGCATAGGCCTTGAAAAACTGAACGCAGATCAATCGAGAAAACAGGAAGAAGTTGTGTGGAACTATGAAAAAAAAGCAAAGTATACAAACTGAGTAGTCCATCTGGAAGATAGGTAACATCAAGGAGTGCTTGAGCACAGCAGTGCCGTGGTCCTGTGGTTAGCGTGAGCAGCTGGGGAATGAGAGGTCCTTGGTTTAAGCCTTCCTTCCAGCGAAAAGTTTAATTTTTTATTTTCAGACAATTATCAAAGTTCAGGCACTTACATAATCAACTTCGCTCTCCAAAATTCCGGGACATGTTCAAATTTGCTTGGACATATGCAGGATTTGACGGTCTACACACGGAAAAATTTGAAAACGTTAAAAACATACTTGACAGAGCACAGGGAAAACAGTGCGACTGTGAAACTATTGCATTCATTTGTTACAGTTTATGTGACAAACTCTTATGTTTTCATTACTTTTTTGGGAGTGATTATCACATCCACAATAAAACCTAAATCGGGCAAGGTGGAAGAATCTTTTTACCTATTCGCCAAGTGTACAAGATAGGTGGGTCGATAACATATTCCTTTCATGTGACGCATATGCCGTCACCAGTGTCGTATAGAATAAATCAGACGTGTTTTTCTGTGGACGAATCGGTTGACCTACGACCATGCGACCAAATGTTTTCGGTTCCCATTGGAGAGGCACGTCCTTTCGTCTACTAATGGCACGGTTTTGCGGTGCGGTTGCAAAACACAGACACTAAATTTATTACAGTGAACAGAGACGTCAATGAAGAACGGACAGATCATAACTTTGCGAAAATAAAGACAATAAATTTATAGCTCACGGGAAAATTTGAACCAAGGACCCCTCGTTACGCAGCTCCTCACGCTAACCACGGGACCACGGCGCTCTTATGCTTGCACTTTCCTTGATGTTGCCTATGTTTCGCACGGACTACTCAGTTTGTATATTTTGCTTATTTTTTTCATAGTTCCACACAACTTCTTCCTGTTTTCTCGATTGATCTGTGTTCAGTTTTTCAAGGCCTATCCACTGTGCCAAATTATAACTAAATCTGAGGGGGGTGCGATGAGGAGGTTCCCTTGTAAGTTCTAGGGGATTGGTGACCTCAGATGTTAAGTCCCATAGTGCTTAGAGCCATTTGAACCATTTGACCAGCTTGTACGGGCGCAATAGCTCTGCTATCTTGCAATGCTTTAAGTTCAGCAGCGACTTTGTCCCGTAATACAATGGGAGCAGTTCTGGCCAGGCAGAATTTTGGCTGAGCATTGTCTTTTAGAGTAATATGGGCAACAAAATTGTTAGCCTTGCCTAAACTTTCAGAAAAGAGTTCCGGGAATTCTTTTAGCAAGCTAGCTACATTGATTTTTTGCATTGAAAGCAGACGCTGACAACACGTTGTCCCGAATATTAAAGCCAAACGAATTAAAGCAATCAAGACAAATTATGTTCTCACACTCACGTGATTGCAGCACCGTAAAAGTCACTGTTCGTGTATGCAAGCAATAGAGCCATTTGAACCATTTGACCAGCTTGTACGGGCGCAATAGCTCTGCTATCTTGCAATGCTTTAAGTTCAGCAGGGTACAGGGTGCACCCATCTGCAGGTGGTCGCTCATGTCGGCACCAATGATGTGTGTCGCTATGGATCGGAGGATATCCTCTCTGGCTTCCGGCGGCTATCTGATTTGGTGAAGACTGCCAGTCTCGCTAGCGGGATGAAAGCGGAGCTCACCATCTGCAGCATCGTCGACAGGACTGACTGCGGACCTTTGGTACAGAGCCGAGTGGAGGGTCTGAATCAGAGGCTGAGACGGTTCTGCGACCGTGTGGGCTGCAGATTCCTCGACTTGCGCCATAGGGTGGTGGGGTTTCGGGTTCCGCTGGATAGGTCAGGAGTCCACTACACGCAACAAGCGGCTACACGGGTAGCAGGGGTTGTGTGGCGTGGGCTGGGCGGTTTTTTAGGTTAGATGGCCTTGGGCAAGTACAGAAAGGGCAACAGCCTCAACGGGTGCGGGGCAAAGTCAGGACATGCGGGGACCAAGCACCAATCGGTATTGTAATTGTCAACTGTCGAAGCTGCGTTGGTAAAGTATCGGAACTTCAAGCGCTGATAGAAAGCACCGAAGCTGAAATCGTTATAGGTACAGAAAGCTGGCTTAAGCCAGAGATAAATTCTGCCGAAATTCTTACAAAGGTACAGACGGTGTTTAGAAAGGATAGATTGCATGCAACCGGTGGTGGAGTGTTCGTCGCTGTTAGTAGTAGTTTATCCTGTAGTGAAGTAGAAGTGGATAGTTCCTGTGAATTATTATGGGTGGAGGTTACACTAAACAACCGAACTAGGTTAATAATTGGCTCCTTTTACCGACCTCCCGACTCAGCAGCATTAGTGGCAGAACAACTGAGAGAAAATTTGGAATACATTTCACATAAATTTTCTCAGCATGTTATAGTCTTAGGTGGAGATTTCAATTTACCAGATATAGACTGGGACACTCAGATGTTTAGGACGCGTGGTAGGGACAGAGCATCGAGTGACATTATACTGAGTGCACTATCCGAAAATTACCTCGAGCAATCAAATAGAGAACCGACTCGTGGAGATAACATATTGGACCTACTGATAACAAACAGACCCGAACTTTTCGAATCTGTATGTACAGAACAGGGAATCAGTGATCATAAGGCCGTTGCAGCATCCCTGAATATGGAAGTTAATAGGAATATAAAAAAAGGGAGGAAGGTTTATCTGTTTAGCAAGAGTAATAGAAGGCAGATTTCAGACTACCTAACAGATCAAAACGAAAATTTCTGTTCCGACACTGACAATGTTGAGTGTTTATGGAAAAAGTTCAAGGCAATCGTAAAATGCGTTTTAGACAGGTACGTGCCGAGTAAAACTGTGAGGGACGGGAAAAACCCACCGTGGTACAACAACAAAGTTAGGAAACTACTGCGAAAGCAAAGAGAGCTCCACTCCAAGTTTAAACGCAGCCAAAACCTCTCAGACAAACAGAAGCTAAACGATGTCAAAGTTAGCGTAAGGAGGGCTATGCGTGAAGCGTTCATTGAATTCGAAAGTAAAATTCTATGTACCGACTTGACAGAAAATCCTAGGAAGTTCTGGTCTTACGTTAAATCAGTAAGTGGCTCGAAACAGCATATCCAGACACTACGGGATGATGATGGCATTGAAACAGAGGATGACACGCGTAAAGCTGAAATACTAAACACCTTTTTCCAAAGCTGTTTCACAGAGGAAGACCGCACTGCAGTTCCTTCTCTAAATCCTCGCACAAACGAAAAAATGGCTGACATCGAAATAAGTGTCCAAGGAATAGAAAAGCAACTGGAATCACTCAATAGAGGAAAGTCCACTGGACCTGACGGGATACCAATTCGATTCTACACTGAGTACGCGAAAGAACTTGCCCCCCTTCTAACAGCCGTGTACCGCAAGTCTCTAGAGGAACGGAGGGTTCCAAATGATTGGAAAAGAGCACAGATAGTCCCAGTCTTCAAGAAGGGTCGTCGAGCAGATGCGCAAAACTATAGACCTATATCTCTTACGTCGATCTCTTGTAGAATTTTAGAACATGTTTTTTGCTCGCGTATCATGTCATTTCTGGAAACCCAGAATCTACTATGTAGGAATCAACATGGATTCCGGAAACAGCGATCGTGTGAGACCCAACTCGCCTTATTTGTTCATGAGACCCAGAAAATATTAGATACAGGCTCCCAGGTAGATGCTATTTTTCTTGACTTCCGGAAGGCGTTCGATACAGTTCCGCACTGTCGCCTCATAAACAAAGTAAGAGCCTACGGAATATCAGACCAGCTGTGTGGCTGGATTGAAGAGTTTTTAGCAAACAGAACACAGCATGTTGTTATCAATGGAGAGACGTCTACAGACGTTAAAGTAACCTCTGGCGTGCCACAGGGGAGTGTTATGGGACCATTGCTTTTCACAATATATATAAATGACTTAGTAGATAGTGTCGGAAGTTCCATGCGGCTTTTCGCGGATGATGCTGTAGTATACAGAGAAGTTGCTGCATTAGAAAATTGTAGCGAAATACAGGAAGATCTGCAGCGGATAGGCACTTGGTGCAGGGAGTGGCAACTGACCCTTAACATAGACAAATGTAATGTATTGCGAATACATAGAAAGAAGGATCCTTTATTGTATGATTATATGATAGCGGAACAAACACTGGTTGCAGTTACTTCTGTAAAATATCTGGGAGTATGCGTACGGAACGATTTGAAGTGGAATGATCATATAAAACTAATTGTTGGTAAGGCGGGTACCAGGTTGAGATTCATTGGGAGAGTGCTTAGAAAATGTAGTCCATCAACAAAGGAGGTGGCTTACAAAACACTCGTTCGACCTATACTTGAGTATTGCTCATCAGTGTGGGATCCGTACCAGGTCGGGTTGACGGAGGAGATAGAGAAGATCCAAAGAAGAGCGGCGCGTTTCGTCACTGGGTTATTTGGTAACCGTGATAGCGTTACGGAGATGTTTAATAAACTCAAGTGGCAGACTCTGCAAGAGAGGCGCTCTGCATCGCGGTGTAGCTTGCTCGCCAGGTTTCGAGAGGGTGCGTTTCTGGATGAGGTATCGAATATATTGCTTCCCCCTACTTATACTTCCCGAGGAGATCACGAATGTAAAATTAGAGAGATTAGAGCGCGCACGGAGGCTTTCAGACAGTCGTTCTTCCCGCGAACCATACGCGACTGGAACAGGAAAGGGAGGTAATGACAGTGGCACGTAAAGTGCCCTCCGCCACACACCGTTGGGTGGCTTGCGGAGTATCAATGTAGATGTAGATGTAGATGTACATAGCAGGCAAAGTATAAGTTCCAAGAACGGGAATGTCTTGTCCATTATAAGCCCGTCAGTTGCGTGCTAGTTTTAGATAGTCGTGGGGAGTCTAATAGTTCATATGTGTAACGACAGAGAAATGTGACAGAGGCACCTGTGTCCAACTGAAATTTCCCACATTTGACCAAAAAGAAGTAAATGAACAAAAAGTTAGTTTGAATGGCATATCACTGATGAAACTGCAAGCTCGCTAGTTTTGCCAATGCCCATTGCAGACTTTGAATATACTGCATTAGTGAAATGTGCTTTGTGATGAGAGTTTTGTGAGTGGGCCGAATTCTTATGTTTGTTCCGTTGCAAACATACAAATCGTACATGTCCTTTCCTACCACAAGCGTAACACTCAGCTTGTCGGGAGGGGCAGTCTTGGCGTTTGTGCCGTGAATAACACCGAGAGAATGACTTAATTCTGTTCGCCTGTGTAGCCTCCTGTTTGACGAACTGCTGACGCGGCGTGTAACGTTGTTTACTCAGCGTGGCTAGAGCTAGCGGCCGGTGCAGGGACTCAATCCAACAAACAGCTGGCTGCTCAGATTTATCAGCCGCCAGGGCACCAGAATCGTACTGATTTAATATTTGCACTACCTGCTGTAATGATGGATCTGACTGTTTCAAACGCTGTTCAATGAGTTTCACATCAGGTACATTGTACATGATCGCATAGTGCAACATAACATCGGAATACAGAGCGCCGCAAGCACATTTGAATTTGCGTTTCCTTGTCATACCCTACAAATCTGTCACCCACTCCCAATAAGTTTGCTCTGACCCTTTTTTGCAATTAAAGGATTGATACCTAGCTGCTACCACATTCACTTGTTGATCATTAATAGTTAGCGAAGCGATTAGTTGGTCGTAACTAAGTTCACTCAGAGAGGTGTTAGAATAAAGATTTGAGTTTAGGCGGAACACTGCACTTCCTACCGTTGATAACAGATAAGGAAGTTTCACAGAACCCGTATATTGTCAGCTAGTAAATGTGGCTCGAACTGTGACAACTACTCGCGCCATTCCCCTTCTTGGTCACAAAACTGTCGAAAAGGTGGTATAGCAGCTGCAGTAGGCGGTGCTTGTTCCATCGGGTGTGCAGCGTTGGCTAGTAGCTGCTACACTGTGTTGAGAAGTGCAGAAATCTGTTGCGTCTGAAACTGAAACATCTGCATTAGCTGTGTGGCATCTAACGCTTGCTGCTGTGGGGCCTAAGCAGAGGAAGAGACAGGTGGGATGGCCATGTTGGAAAACACAAATGTAACAAATAGACAAAACTATGTACAAAGAAAGTTTCTGCAACGCCCACCTGAAAAAACTTATTAGCAAAAACGACAAGAAACTCTTAAAACAATATGCATCCCTGCAAAGTAAAGACAAGAGAGAATTAAGGCGCCAGCAAAAAAATTTCCGTGGCCGTAGGTATGGAGTTCGTTTGGAAGTACTCGTCGACAATGTGGGGTCTTGCCCACTCGTCTCGCACAGGGTGCCTAAGGGATTCTGTGTTCTCGGAATGCTATACAACAAATCGAGCAAATAACATTAGTAGTTTTATCTCAATAAAGCGGATTGGCAAAAATTAACTTTTAAATGACAATGGTGTCGCTAGCGATGGGCGACATGCAACATAAATCCGAGCACTTTGCTATATGTAATGTTCATGCAAGTTTGAGACAGTTTGTGGATCACTATTAACTGTTATCGTAGCACTCTCTGCTAGGCCTTACTAAAACTCTGCAAATACCGTCCACTACTGAGCACTAATGTTCGGCCGGGGCTGACAGGAGCGGCACTTATATTCACTTCGGCTAGGTGTCGCTCCTATTGTGGTGACGTCCTGGTCAGTGCGCTATTGGCTGAAGTCGTTTCACCACCTTCTCTGGTCTTGCGTTCTTCTTCTTCGTTCCGGCGCTTGCGGTTTATGTCAGAACACCATCAACGTGCAAAACTGGCCATACGAAGAGCTCTCATAACACTATGGCAAGGAAAAAGCGAGATGGCTCCGAGATACACTTGAATGTTACTACCTGGTGATCCGTGACCTGTCTAGGTCCCCATCGCTAGAGCGTCAAGCGGACGCCCATGTAGGCGAGAATTTTATCGATCACAGGACGTCGATTGGAGGGACTTTTGATCCGTGCTCGGTGCTTGGACAACGTCGATGGAGAATGTATCTCCATGTGTCACGTGTCCAAAGGACATCCACGATATCGCCAGTGCTATATCAAAGTGCTCCATGATGGGGATGATCGGCCCTTGACGTCACAACAGGACATTGCTGTTGGGTTTTGGAGCATTACCGCCTCCTTTTCAACAGGACGCCGACGGACGATCGGAAAGGTGAAGACATTTTGCGAAAGATGTAAACAGGGTTGGATGTTAGGGATGCAGAGGTGTTATTGGAACCCATAACGGAAGATGACATACGGATGACACTCATGACACTCACGAAGGGTTTGTTGCACAAATCCCCTGGGCCACATACGTTGACACTCGAATTCTATCGCGAATTTGCTGATCGAATGATGTCCCAAAGGGTGCTGATGTATAATGAGCTATTGCGCCCTGACACGGACGTCCAGTCGCAATTCATGGTGGCAATGATTGTACCAATACCGAAATCGGCACGGAGTGTCAGCGCCCATGAACTTAGACCACTCACAACACTCAATACTGACTACAAGATCTTTGCGTGACTGTTGGCGGCAAGGCTCAAGACTGTGATATCGAAGACATTACCATCAGACCACTCTTGTCTAGGGGTTCGGAGCAACATCCGCTCCATACTGTGACACCATTGCCCTGATGGAAGCATGTCGCATGCGAGCGGCTTTCGTATCAGTGGGTTCTGATCGTGCCTTTGACAGGATCAACCATAATTTCCTTGACTCGATCATGCGACGCATGGCGAAACCTCAGGAGTTCATCACCGTCCTCATGCACCTTCGCGGCGCTCCTTCGACGGTGAGAGTCAATGGCAGGGAGGTAGAAACGATTCCTTTACAGCTGAGTTAGGCAACGATGTCCCTTGTCGATGGTGCTGTTTGCAATAGCGCTCGAGCCATTGATGCAGACTCTTCGACGGACTCTTACAGGCATCCAACTCCGTAGAGTTCCTTCACCTGTCGCGCCTATTCTGACGACTTTATGATACTCGTCCGGTTGGAGAGCGAAGTACGTAAGATGGTTTCCCTTCTTATTACATACGGCGTGGCGGCAGGTAGCAGAGAGAACGTGAAGAAAATCAAGATTATGCACGTCGGGCAGGGGCTAGATGCTCTGCACAGTCCTTTTACTAATGTGGTCATCATGCGATACTTAGGAGTTTTGTTCACCCGGTCGCTACGACAATCAGTGGCGGCGAGCTACCGGCGACTGCTCCAGCACGCCCGACTGTACATACGCAACAATTCACTCCGGACCCACGACCTGCTCCAAAGGTGGAATACACTATATATATTAAACAATCGCAAGAGAGCCGGCCGGAGTGGCCGTGCGGTTCTAGGCGCCTTCCAGTCTGGAACCGAGCGACCGGTACGGTCGCAGGTTCGAATCCTGCCTCGGGCATGGATGTGTGTGATGTCCTTAGGTTAGTTAGGTTTAATTAGTTCTAAGTTCTAGGCGACTGATGACCTCAGAAGTTAAGTCGCATAGTGCTCAGAGTCATTTGAACCATTTTTGAGCCAATCGCAAGAGAGTCATCCGCCGACGATTGTACGACATTCACATGGTAGATTCCCCACTCTGCCTTATATATGGCAGGCAGGACACTGACGAACATTGTCTGCAGTGCGGTGAGGCGAAGGATGTTTGGCGGCTAACGCAACCCATCATGACACTCCTCCAATGCACTGACAACTCCACGATCGCGACCAAGCTTTATTTTTCCCGGACGAGGTCTTTTTCTCCTCACAGAAAACGTCGGCAATCCGCTGGATTGGAGGACACGCATCGCACTACGTAGTCTCGCGGACCGTGATATCGGGCATGGACTATTGGTTCTATCTAATAGAGCAACATGAGATCATCCGACGTCACTCAAAATACAAAACACACTTTACGAACTTTCTAGGCAGAATGTTTCATGACTCAACGGAGTGGTGGGGAGTCCCAGGTTTATGTAGTTGCCCCGGCTACAATATTCCTCACAGTGAAGTGACGAGTATATCACTTCGGCCGAACATTATTTTCTTTTCTTTTCCATACGTGATTGATGTTCCCTATGATATTAAAATTTAAAAAATAAATAAACAAAAAAATTAAATAAATGTACAACGTTTTCCTTCCCACTGCCTCTCCCTTCTCCTGTCAGGAAACGGGGACACCGTGGCCAGGCCTCCAAGCAGGCCCCCTGCCCACTCTGCCCCTTGCTCTATACCTAAAGAAAAAAAGCTGTTAAGGGAAGAAAAAGGTCGCTAACGTGCGCCTGTGGGGGATGGCGATCGACTCAGAGATAAGCAGGGTCGAATCCTGTTGGTAGATGAAATTTTCTCAGCCAGTATTTGGTTGGCAAGGATGAGAGAGGTGGTGACATAGTATTTCTCATCAAAATTTTTTGCTCCATTGTCCCTTTCTACAGTGTGAGGGAATGTTGATGGTGGTTTGTCCGTCGGGTGGGGACTTAAAGCTCGGTGGCAAACATGGTGCTTGTCGGGAGGAATAAACTTGTTGCCGGCACTGTGTTCCATCCTGTTCCTTCCCTTCATCCATAACAACGCAAACCCAAAGCTACATTGCGCAAGCACTCATCACAGTCATCCACACGACACAGATATACAGTCGACACCTCATAACTGGTCGGAGGAAAGCAACGGCAAACCACCTCCATTAGGACCTTGCCATTATTGGCGATGCAGGATTCCTACATCTGCTCCCCCTAAGCACATCCCCTGAGTATGGAATTATTTATTGTATTACTGACAGCAATAAAGAGCCGTTTCTCAGGTGGTCTCTTATGGTAACCATTTTGTGTATTCAAATCACTGTGCCGAAAGGAGGGCAGAGGACTTGCAAGACAATTACGCTATGTGGATTGCATGTAGATTTGGCGGAACAAAATTCATGTCGTTCGGATGCTTATGAGCACTACAGTACCCGCTCAAGGTATGTGGTACATGGCCTCATAGTCATTAATAACTCATATTTGACGCAGTTGGTATCGCTACGAAAAAACTGGAACAACATGCTTAAATGGCATTGGCCAATAACATTAAACGATCATCTGGGGATGCCCAAACAACTCAGCTGGGCACGATAATTGTCCTCCTTCAATAGAACTGGACAGAGTGCTTGAAATCACCGTTCAGTACAAGTTACAATAAACGTTCGAGATAATTAATGGCAAACTGCAGGTAATTCACAATGATAAGAAATTGTTCACAAAATCACACGCAGTAATTAAGACTCCTGTATGAAAAACATTTGGGTATTTTGCGCAGATCCGCGAGCACACTGCCAAAGCGACCGTCTCTATATAATGCTAAAGCTTGAAGCTATATACGACCTATTTCTGGAGTCTCAGTCGTGTTTTCCGGCTGTTTTTGAGCTAAAACGTAACAGTTATTTTAACGAGTATTAAAACTTTTTAAATGACTCCGAAGAGCTATCTAGTATGGTAGCACTGCGGGTTCTGGAAAAAAAATCTCTAATGTTAGCGCTTTACAGCAGGAGCATTCCTGGAATCGCAATGTCTTTCCCAGAATTCCCTCCTCTCCCTTATTTCCTGGAACCCCCTCCCACTACGTCGATTCCCCCCTCCCTCTCCCCATCCTACCATGGCTGTTGGAATTACCTGCGCTCATGTGCTGTCTGCCAGTTGCTGTGTGGCCTGGACCCCTAAAGTTTCGATCAATGGGATGCAAGTTCCCACCTCTTGAGCAATTTTAATTTTTATAATTCGACTGCATGAGCATCATCATTCGATATCTGTATTTTGTAGTGAGATGACCAGTATGAAATGCCAGTAGCGATCAGCTGGGCAGATGAACAATGACTGTAAGTATTTATTCATTCTTTTTTCAAGGATGATATTTTTGCTGTAACAACACTTAGTTTTAACAGACTCAGTTTTCGAGAGGGCAGCAAGTAACAGCTAACTAGCTTATATACAAAACCTAGAAAACTACAGGTTGGCAGTGTCTGTATTGTTGAGCTCTGCATAGTCTATAGCAATGTCTTTCAGACATGTATGCATATCTGCAGGAACAGACACTGCCTACGATCTACAGGCGTATTTAACTAACGGAATGTATTCGAAAATTGCAGATGTGATTATACATCAGACGTACAAATGATTAGCGACCAGTGAATATTTGTGCTGGGACGGGACTCGAACCCGGATTTCTCCCTTAGCACGAGGGGTCGCCCTGACTACTTAAGTTATCTGTGCACTCTTCACGCACCGATCCAAATGTCCATATGTTACAGTGACTGCGTCTCATACTTGCACACATCCCTGTGGTTCCTGCAAAGAGAGAGACATTTGTTATTCTTGTCACTTTGGCTTGCTAAGTCACGAAACACAGATTGGCATATTATTGACGCAGGGGGAAACGTCATGGATCGAATTTAACAGACATTTACCAATAGATGGCGCTGTAAGCATCCCAAAGTCAACAGACTTGGCTGCAAATGACAGATGAATCGGAATATAGTGGCTATGGATTGAGTTGCCCATTACATCAACCGTACTGTTCAGTTTGCGTGACCGCACGAGTTCAGCCGTCAACAATTGTGGCAGTGTTGGTTGGGTAAACCCACCGACGACGACAAGGTCGTACAACATCAGATGCGAAAAATCGATTTTTAACGGTCCTGAGGTCAAAAGCCTCATAAAAATCAAAATGACATCGGGTTTTAATGGTCCTAGGACCAAAACAGGATAAAAAGCAAAATGAGATCGGATTCTAATTGCCATGAGACTGGCCCAACACATGTTCAGTATGCTCTCCATGGTTACTTCCACAAGCTGAAATCGAGAAACATGTTCCATATCAGATCGTTGTCTTGAGGGTCACGTTCAGACTGCTTGACACTGTGGACCTCGGAATATTAATCCCCGAACGATTTCCAAAGTGGAATGACCCATGCGTGTAACTCCAAGTGACATTCCGTGTTAAAAGTCTGATAATTCCCTTCGCGCTACCATATTCACGTCGGAAACCTTTGCACACTAATAACATGAGTACAAATGACAGTCCCGGCAATGCATTGCCCTTTTATACCTTGTGAACGCAATACAACCGCCATCTGTATATGTGCATATCGCTATCTCATGAGTTTTCAGTGTACAGCAGTATCACGTTAAAACAGAGTTGTGCTTTTGATTTTTAGATATAAATCATGAGTTGTGAACATGTAACATAGAGTCAGCAATATTCTCGTACACCATAAATGTATGTGCTGCAGCTTTCGTAAAAAAAAAAAATTAAAATAAAAAAAAATTACTTTCGATGGATAGATCAAAATCGGCCACAAACTGATAGAACAGACCAAAACGTGTCTAAATAATTTGTTGTCTGTCGTAAAAATAATATTTAATTAAGTCAACTCTTTTTGAGCAACTGTATTCATATATCCTGTAGTGAAGGGTTCTTTTGTAAATGTAGCATATTCTGCAAAAAATGGCTGCCTTGAACACAATTAGAAGCACTGGCTCCATAATTTTGTAAACTAGAAAGTATGTAACACTCTACTCTCCATTGTTGCCAAATTTATTCAAGATGGCAGATCCAAATGGTTCAAATGGCTCTGAGCACTATGGGACTCAACATCTGTGGTCATAAGTCCCCTAGAACTTAGAACTACTTAAACCTAACTAACCTAAGGACATCACACACATCCATGCCCGAGGCAGGATTCGAACCTGCGACCGTAGCGGTCACGCGGTTCCAGACTGAAGCGCCTTTAACCGCACGGCCACACCGGCCGGCCGGCAGATCCAAGATTGCGGCGATAGATAAGGCAAAATTGCAATGAAGTCATCATGGGAAGTTCAAATTTTGCCAGGAAAATAGGTCAATTGAGCTACCTCCACTAACTTAACAACCTTCCCTCGCCCTCCCCTCCTCCAGAAAATGGCGGGAAGTTCAAATTCCAGTAGGACAATGCAACACACCATGACTACCTCCACTAACCAAAGAAAATGGTGGGAAAATAGCTCACTTTGGCTGCCTCCACTAACCTAAGTCATCCAACCGCCACCTCTTCCTAGGAATTGGTGAGAAAAGGACTCAGCCTGTGCTGGGCGTCTGGATAGGGTGGACATAAATCTTTATTTTGCATGCAGTGCTTATTTAAACAATTTCAGGCAGTAGCTCCATCCAGTGTGTCCACCATGAGGTCCGGAGACCAACTGATGTAGTACACAGCATCACCACCAGAGAGCACTGTCGTTCCTTCCATGATGTAATCCAAACTGGCTGTCTGGGGTGGAAAATGGCGGGGAAAGACTCAGCCTGTGCTGGGCTGCTGGAGAGAGGAAGGAGTGTTCTTTATTTTGGAACAATTTATTTAGGCACGGATTTAATGTAGTTTATCTATTACAATAATACAAAACACTCGCCCTGACATGCTTGGGATCACGCTACACAGCACACAGACATGCTAACTACTTGTAAATTACCGAAATATTACTGTACACTGATGTGCAGGCACAAAAACTCGTAAATTGTCAAAATAATGCATGTAAAAGGATCTGCAAACACGCTTGCTAATCGTCAACTGCCGAAATCACACATTGCACAGCCTGCACACCTGTTCACAAAATAATGCAAGACACGAAAACAACTCGTAAATTGTCAAAAGATAATCTATGTGTTATGCTATGCAAACACGCTCACAGCACTTAAACAGCCGAAAATAATGCAGTGCAAAAACAGTTATTGCACGTAAAAAATGACTTCGAAATATTGTCAACTGTAATGTATCAGTGAACCCCTACAGATCTCCGAGGCATGCACACCAGGCGGCGCTCTCTCGCTGGTCCCATATGCGAGATGCCTCCGGGCTGCGCGCTCGCGTTTACCATTGCTGGTGCGATACCTCTCTATCTACGGATACTGACGACACAGGTCGCGCTAGAGAAATCTGTTCCAATGCTTCCCAGAATACCACAGGATGCATTGTTCATAGCGATCCTAACGGAACATGCGTGCTGTGTCTAGCAGTGCACGTGTTTACCTCGCCAGCATGACTGACTCATCGCTGAAAAATGTATGTGTGGTTACTCACCATCTAAAAGCTCCTCAATGTTATACTGACGTCAAATGGCCATGTAAATAAAAGCCAAGTCGACCTCTCAGAAATTGGTAAAGTGCTGCAGAAATAGCTAACAGTCGCTTTTGTAGGAGTTTTTGTGATGTTTCAGCTTGTCCATATGGAAATTCTTGTCCTTACAGAACCTGTTTACGAAAATAGCCCAGAATAACGCCGAATGCATTCCTCCTGATGGTCCTAACATGGCACCCCATCCATCACTTGTTACTCTTCCTGGGAATCGCGACATCCTGCTTTCAACAAACGTCTCAGAAACGCAAATGCTCTCACCGCTATGTAGAGGCACCTACGTCCTGACACAAAGGATGTTTTGTGAATGAATGGAGCACTCTGAACAACTCTTACTGAATTTACCCGCTAAATTACTGATGCTACCAGTGTGGAAACACTGCCCACCTCTAACTTTCTTTCTGCAAGCGAGACTTTCAGCGGCTAAACTCATATTAATTGTAGCTACGCTTTCGATCCAAATCACGTTTACAGGAATGCAAATAAAATCCATTTGCCTATACACGTGGTAATTCAGATCCCAGTATTAATGCCACAGCGATTTAGAAGTGCGAGCACTCCCATTGCTAGCTAGCTTAAGAAACACTTTGGTTAATGAAAGTTTTCTGTCTGTGGCGAGTCTAATGGAGAAATCGTGATGCAGAATTATCCTACTAAATTTACTCGCTAATAGCAGTATTTTGTTATTTAGATAAACATCCCGAGTAATTGTCACATAAGCGGCGACATAAAGGTAGACAATTCATGTGTGTGAGTCCAGAAAGCTCTATGCAACAGAAACTGCACATCATTCTGCCGTTTGCATTGCGAAATTGTCGGCTTATTCATGTCTGGGGTAATAATAGAGGGCTGCTCGCGTGGGTTGTAGTGAAAGGTGTTTCCTACTGCGTTGGGGGGGTCTGGTTTGTTTTCGGTTCTAACCTCGATAGAGGCAGATAGACTATCAGTAAAGTAATTTTAGGAAATTCTCGCGCCCCAATGCGTTTTATTGCTACCTTAATTCTGTACCGGCGTCCTGTGGATGTCAATATGAAACACTTGTAGAATATCATACTTGTTACTGCCTACTTTTTCCGCTTCTGTCAATAACTGAATTGACTTAAGTGTGGCACTGAATGATTTTTAACTGGATTGCTAAATTTGCACACTTTCATGGTAGGTCAGCAACGGTAATCCAATATAGTGGTCTGAACGTTGACACAGACGGTTTCGCGGCCGAATGCGCATAATATTTTGCTAATTCGTAACGATTTGGGGTACTTTGTCTTATGTTATCTCGATAAGTTGAAATTCATTTTTGTTAGTACAGTTCATACTAATTAGCGTTTCTTCTATCATTTATATCTTACATTTACGTGCTGTGTTTAGGACACTAATCAGCATTAATACACTCTTACACATGATTGAAAACAGTCTGAAAAAGTTCGGATTATTTTTCAATTTCACGCCTGTGCATAGTATGTTGGTAGCACTTCGTCGCCTTGCCTGTTATGCTGTGTGGCAGACTTTAAAGCTGTGCGGAGCAACATATCGAAAAGGCGAGGGGTCTCGCTCGTGTCCACGACTGTACCTCCCCGATGCAAGACAGCCGCCATGTGGGTATTAAGAATATAGTCGAAAAAGTATACATAACTAACAGTCCATCTTCCTCTGGCTGTGTGAAGCGTCATCTTCCTGTGGTTATGTGAAGCGCAGGATTTGGGCTATGTTAGTTGCCATTCTTCTAGCACTTGGGAGCACTCCAGCCAGTCTAGTGAATAGCTGTTAGTTGTCTGGCGTCTGCGTTATCTTTTTACATATAACTCCAACGCATCACTGCTCGCAGTGACGTCTCCAAAACGCCCCAATGACGCTGCACATATGCTGCGCAGATGAGTCCCAACGTGCCACCTTTGAGAGTTTATCGCAGGGATCATCTTGTGAAGACTAACACGCTGGCTGGAATCTGCAATTGGTGTCTCTACGGGCTAGTTGTTTCAATGCTGGCTCTGAACCTGATGTCAATATTTCTTCAATAATATTGCTGTGCCCACCGCTAGATACGGGACACAGCTATTGTATAAACACAGAGATGGAAAGGTGCCAGTCGCCATATGTGTTGCGCCACGTAGATACTGTATTATCAGGTGCTATAAACATAGAGCACACAGCAGGGACCATCTTATGCTTCAGCGAGAGGTATATCCAATAGCCAAAGTTACGCTCTCATGCCACAGAGGGCGCTGGTAACAGGAACTACACTTCTACCTCCTGACGTCAGTCAAATAGTTTGGAAAAGAACATTCATCTGCTGACAGGAGATAAAAGCAGACGCACAATTTCACTTGGCCAGTGATTAGTTTCCGCCGTATATTAACAGGTACAGTTGCACAGTTATTGTCGATCAGTCAGTGCACAGTGTCGAAGATCGGCTGAGTTGCACAGTGTGTGGAATTATATATTATCACAGCCAGCAGAGCCAGAATGGTCTTACCACACTAATGGTAAAAAATCACAACACCAAAAAATAATTAATCTAGAGTGATGAAATTTCGGGAATACATATGTCTAGGAAACATATTTAAGTGATTAACAATGCATGACGCAGGTTAATGTAAGCGTGAGATAACCATTGGAAATGTGAAATGCTGGTACATTAGTAACGGATGTAACCAGCAGAATGTTGAATGCAAGCATGCAGACGTGCGTGTATTGTCTTGTACAGGAGCCAGATGACAGTTTGTGGGGAGAGTTCCAGACCTGTTGCACTTGATCGATCAGTACAGGAATGCTGTTTGTGGATTACGCTGGAGTTGTCGTCCGATGATGTCCCTTATATGCCGGACTGAATATAAATCTGACGACCGAGCAGGCCAAGGCAACATGTCGATACTTTGTAGAGCATGTTGGGTTACAACAGCGTTATGTGAGCGAGCGTTGTCCTGTTGGAAATCCCCCCTGGAATGCTGTTCATGAATGGCTGCGAAACAGGTCGAATGACCGAATTGACATACAAATTTGCGTTCAGCGTGTGTGACATAACCTCGACAGTGCTCTTGATGTCATACGAAATCGCACTCCAGTCCATAACTCCAGGTGTAGTTCCAGTGTGTCTAACATAGACGGGTTGCCAGAATGAGATTTTCACTCTGCAGCGGAGGGTGCGCTGATATGAAACTTCCTGGCAGATTAAAACTGTGAGCCGGACCGAGACTCGACACTGTTTTAATCTGCCAGGAAGTTTCACAGACGGGTTGGTTTGAGATCCTAAACTTGCCTCCTTACCGAGCGAGGTGGCGCAGTGGCTAGCACACTGGACTCGCATTCGGGAGGACGACGGTTCAATCCCGCGTCCGGCCATCCTGATTTAGGTTTTCCGTGATGTCCCTAAATCACTCCAGGCAAATGCCGGGATTGTTCCTTTGAAAGGGCACGGTCGACTTCCTTCTCCATCGTTCCCTAATCCGATGAGACCGATGACCTCGCTGTTTGGTCTCTTCCCCCAAAACCAACCAACCAACTTGCCTCCTTCTAACCAACACACGGCCACCACTGGCACCAAGGCACACTCACTTTCATCACACATCACAATAGATCCCCACTTTGCCCTCCAATGAGCTCTCGCCTGATACCACTGAAGTCAGAAATTGGGTCAGTGGAATGCACGCCATAGGGCGTCCGGCTGGGAGCTATCCTTGAAGCAACCGATTTGTAACAGTTCTTAGTGTCACAGTGGTGCCAACTGCTGCTCAGATTACTGCTGCAGACGCAGTACGATGTATCAGAGCCACACGCCGAACACGATGGTCTTCCCTGTCAGTAGTGCCACGCGGGCGCCCAGAGCCCGGTCTTCTTGCGACTGTGCATTCCCATGACAACTGCTACCAGCGATAGTGTACAGTGGCTACGTTCCTGCCAAGTCTTCCTGCAGTTTCACGGAAGAAACATCCAGCTTCTCGTAGTCTTATTACAATACTTCGTCCAAATACAGTGAGGTGTTGATAAAGGCGTCTTTGTCGCCTTAAAGGCATTCTTCTCTAACATCAACTCATCACGACCAGTCTCAAAAGTAACTAACGCCCACGACGGTTACAGCGTGTTTTTAAAGCAAATTTGAATTGTATTCTCATAGAGGCGCTACTATCGCCACTTATGCAACTGACTTGAAATCTGAACAGGCATTACCTTTCAGATATAGAACCACGCCTACCAACTTTCGCTTATGTCGCGTAACTCCTTCTTGGTGTTGCGATTTTTTTCCATGAATGCATCAGATTAATTATTCTTCGTTCACTGAGTTTTGTTTAGATCGGTCTTCAGAACTTTAATCTCAGGGGAACGCCTACTTCTCATCATCAGATTATAGCTTATTATTTTCACATATTAGATTTTAATAAGCGATTGTACATGTTACTTATTGTGTTGACAACATTTTAGGCGTGTCTAATTTTTAACCTATGGCGATGTTGTTTGCAGTGTGAAACACGTCACCATATATGATGATGATGATGTTTGGTTTGCGGGGCGCACAACTGCGCGGTCATCAGCGCCCGTACAAGGTCCCAATTTTTACACAGTCCAGTTTTGTGTACACGGTCCAATTTAGCCATTGCCACAAATGATGATCATGATGAAATGATGAGGACAACACTAACATCCAGTTCCGGGGCAGAGAAAATCCCCAACCCGGCCGGAAATCGAATCCAGGACCCCGTAATCCAGAGGCAGCAACGCTAGCCACTAGACCACGAGCTGTGGACGTCACCATATATGCAGCAGCTACTTTCTGTGGTCGGAGATTGCCTCCTGCACAAAGTTTACTTCTTAAATACAACACACACTAACGATTTGGATTGACTGGAATGAAAGCCATAAATAGCTTCAAAACTTTAAAGAAAGTAAAGCCATGACTTGGTGAGGAGGATCTGTAAGCAACAAAACATTGCCTATACAATGTTAACTGGGAACAAAAATAAAAACCAACACTACTGACGAGTGCAGGAACATTTTTGTGGAAAAATGCACTATGTTATCTAATGCATCGAGACACCTACTAGTGGATCTTAATTAGAAGTGTATGCTTCAAAACCGTCCGCCCCTGGTAACTGAGAGGCCAGCGTGATGGAATGTCATACCTAACGGCCCGGGTTCGATTCCCGGCTGGGTCGGAGATTTTCTCCCCTCAGGGACTGAGTGTTGTGCTGTCCTTATCATCATCATTTCATCCCCGTCGACACGTAAGTCGCCAAAGTGGTGTCAGTGCGAAAGACTTGAACCAGGCGAACGGTCTATCCGACAAGAGGGCCTAGCCACTCGGCATTTCCATTTCCATCAAAACTTTGCCTTTATGACGGCTTAAACTCCTCTGGGGACACTTTCAGTGAGCTGTCTGAAAGTCTATGGGGGAATAACAGTCCATTTTTCTTGAAGAGCTGAAACCAGAGAAGGTACTAATGTTTAATGCTCGGGTACAGAGTGAAGCTGACGTTGTGACTCATCCCAAAGGCTTCTCACTGAGGTCAGGTCGGGACCCTCCATTTCAGGAATGTCTTCGTTGACAATATTCTGCCTCACAGATGCTGCTGTATGACACGGTGCATTGTCATGTTGACGCAATCGTCGTCTTTGATCAGTTCCCCTACAGCATACAGTACACGGTGCTGTAAAATGTGTTGCTATCATTCTGCTTTTAGCTTTTTCTTAAGCTCAGAAAGTGGACCACACCCTAACCACGAAAAACATACATATGCTGTACCACCATCTCCCCCATACCTCGCGATTGGCAGTACGCATGATGCCAAGAAATTTCTCCTAAAATTCGACACATACAAACTCCTCATCAGATTGCCACATGGTATCTACATCTACATCTATATTTATACTCCGCAAACCACCCAACGGTGTGTGGCGGAGGGCACTTTACGTGCCACTGTCATTACCTCAGCCAGTCGGTGTGGCCGTGCGGTTCTAGACGCTTCAGTCTGGAACCGCGTGACCGCTACGGTCGCAGGTTCGAATCCTGCCTCGGGCATGGATGTGTGTAATGTCCGTAGGTTAGTTAGGTTAAGTAGTTCTAAGTTCTAGGGTACTGATGACCACAGATGTTAAGTCCCTTAGTGCTCAGAACCTCCCTTTCCTGTTCCAGTCGCGCATGGTTCGCGGAAAGAACGACTGCCGGAAAGCCTTCGTGCGCGCTCGAATCTCTCTAATTTTACATTCGTGATCTCCTCGGGAGGTATAAGTAGGGGGAAGCAATATATTCGATATCTCATCCAGAAACGCACCCTCTCGAAACCTGGACAGCAAGCTACACCGCCATGCACAGCGCCTCTCTTGCAGAGTCTGTCACTTGAGTTTGCCAAACATCTCCGTAACGCTATCACGCTTACCAAATAACCCTGCGACGAAACGCGCCACTCCTCTTTGGATCTTCTCTATTTCCTCTGTCAATCCGACCTGGTACGGATTCCACACTGATGAGCAATACTCAAGCATAGGTCGAACGAGTGTTTTGTAACCCACCTCCTTTGTTGATGGACTACATTTTCTAAGGACTCTCCCAATGAATCTCAACCTGGCACCTGCCTTACCAACAATTAATTTTATATGATCATTCCACTTCAGATCGTTCCGTACGCATACTCCCAGATATTTTACAGAAGTAACTGCTACCAGTGTTTGTTCCGCTATCATATAATCGTACAATAAAGGTTCTTACTTTCTATGTATTCGCAATACATTACATTTGTCTATGTTAAGAGTCATTTGCCACTCCCTGCACCAAGTGCCTATCCGCTGCAGATCTTCCTGCATTTCGCTGCAATTTTCTAATACTGCAACTTCTCTGTATACTACAGCATCATCCGCGAAAAGCCGCATGGCACTTCCGACACTATCTACTAGGCCTAGCGTGGTTATCACTCCAAATCGATCGCTTCCAATCATCCACTGTCCATTGACGTCGCTCTTTACATCACCTCAAGCGACACATAGCACTCAATGTAGAAATGTGTAGCTTATGAAGAGCTGTTCTACCATTTTGCCCCATTCTTTTTAACTCCTTACTCATACTTACTGTGATAACTGTACTGTTGTTAGCACTTTGGATCTCACGGGTGATTCCTTCTGCTGATTTCATGTGTTTTACAACCACCTTCCGCAATGCTCAACTGTCCCTGTCCATCAGTTCATGATATCTACCTGGTCTTGGTTTAGCTGTGGTTTTCCTTTCGCATTTCCACTTCACAATCATATCACTAGCACACTAGCAGTCGGCTTGGGCAGCTCTGGAGGTGTTGAACTGTCCCTGATGGATTTCTTAGTCAAATGACATTCAGTGACTACTCCACGTCCACAGACACCGAGCTCTCCGGATTGATATGTTCAGCTGTTACCGCTTCTTTGCTTACAACACAATAGTTCTCACCTCCTTTTATATTAAACAGTTTTCGACTTTGGGCGTACTCTACCAGATATGACGTGTTAGTGGCCTAAGAAGTTTTAGCATTGCACTCGATAATGACATAAAAGCTGAAATATAGATAGTACATAAGAAAAATACTGTAATAACAGTCAAATGGCGACTTGTTCTTTAAAATTTTTTTTTTTTATACTGGTGGGTCCAGTGCTCGTAATACCTAGCATTCAATAGCGCGTTACATTGGGCTGTCCAGATAGTTTTCGTCAGAGAGTTTAGAACCATGGTATATGTGTATACATGGTGGTCCATTGATAGTGACCGGTCCAAATATCTCACGAAATAAGCATCAAAAGAAAAAACTACAAAGAACGGAACTCGTCTAGCTTGAAGGGGGAAACCAGATGGCGTTATGGTTGACCCGCTAGATGGCGCTGCCATAGGTCAAACGGATATCAACTGCGTTCTTTTTAAATAGGACACCAATTTTTATTACGTATTCGTGTAGTACGTAAAGAAATATGAATGTTTTAGTTGGACCACTTTTTTCGCTTTGTGATAGATGGCGCTGTAATAGTCACAAACGTATAAGTACGTGGTATCACGTAACATTCCGCCAGTGCGGACGGTATTTCCTTCGTGATACATTACCCCTGTTAAAATGGACCGTTTACCAATTGCGAAAAAGATCGATATCGTGTTGATGTATGGCTACTGTGATCAAAATGCCCAACGGGCGTGTGCTACGTATGCTGCTCGGTATCCTGGACGACATCATCCAAGTGTCCGGACCGTTCGCCGGATAGTTACGTTATTTAAGGAAACAGGAAGTGTTCAGCCACATGTGAAACGTCAGTCACGACCTGCAACAAATGATGATGCCCAAGTAGGTGTTTTAGCTGCTGTCGCGGCTAATCCGCACATCAGTAGCATCAAACTGCGCGAGAATCGGGTATCTCAAAAACGTCGGTGTTGAGAATGCTACATCAACATCGATTGCACTCGTACCATATTTCTATGCACCAGGAATTGCATGGCGACGACTTTGAACGTCGTGTACAATTCTGCCACCGAGCACAAGAGAAATTACGGGAAGATGACAGATTTTTTGCACACGTTCTATTTAGGGACGAAGCGTCATTCACCAATAGCGGTAATGTAAACCGGCATAATATGCACTATTGGGCAACGGAAAATCCACGATGGCTGTGACAAATGGAATATCAGTGACCGTGGCGGGTTAATGTATGGTGCGGCATTATGGGAGGAAGGATAATTGACCCCCATTTTATCGATGGCAATCTAAATGGTGCAATGAATGCTGATTTCCTACGTAATGTTCAACCGATGTTACTACAAGATGTTTCACTGCATGACAGAATGGCGATGTACTTCCAACCTGATGGATGTCCGGCACATAGCTCGCGTGCGGTTGAAGCTGTATTGAATAGCATATTTCATGACAGGTGGATTGGTCGTCGAAGCACCATACCATGGCCCGCACGTTCACTGGATCTGCCGTCCCCGGATTTCTTTCTGTGGGGAATGTTGAAGGATATTTGCTATCGTGATCCACCGACAACGCCTGACAACATGCGTCAGCGCATTGTCAATGCATGTGCGAACATTACGGAAGGCGAACCCCTCGCTGTTGAGAGGAATGTCGTTACACGTATTGCCAAATGCATTGAGGTTGACGGACATCATTTTGAGCATTTATTGCATAAATGTGGTATTAACAGGTATTCACGCTGTAACAGCATGCGTTCTCAGAAATGGTAAGTTCAAAAAGGTAGATGCATCACTTTGGAACAACCGAACTAAAATGTTCAAACGTACCTACGTTCTGTATTTTAATTTAAAAAACCTGCCTGTTACCAACTGTTCGTCTAAAATTGCGAGCCATATGTTTGTGACTATTACAGCGCCATCTATCACAAAGCGAAACAAGTGGTCCAGCTAAAACATTCATATTTCTTTACGTACTACAGGAATATGTAATAAAAAATAAGGGTTCCTATTTAAAGAAAGCAGTTGATATCCGTTTGACCTAAGGCAGCGCCGTCTAGCGGGCCAGCCGTAGCGCCATCTGGCTTCCCCCTTCAAGCTAGACAAGTTTCGTTCCTTGTAGTTTTTTCGTCTGACGCTTATTTTGTGAGATATTTTGCCCGATCACGATCAATGGATCACCCTGTATATACAGAGTTTATCTGAAGTAAATGTAGAAAATGAAAGGGCTAGCCGGCCGGGGTGGCCTAGCGGTTCTAGGTGCTACAGTCTGGAACCGCGCGACCGCTACAGCCGCAGGTTCGAATACTGCCTCGGGCATGGATGTGTGTGATGTCCTTAGGTTAGTTAGGTTTAAGTAGTTCTAAGTTCTAGGGGCCTGATGCCCTCAGAAGTTAAGTCCCATACTGCTCAGAGCCATTAGGACCATTTGAAAGGGGTAGTGGAGTGTGCCATAAGAAACATATTTCACATGGCAACCCATGTCTGCATTCCTTAGCATTCGATGATAAGAGTAGTTCAACGGCATACCACGCCGCCAGGAGGGTAAACACACAATATGCCAACACAGCCGTCATGGTAGCAGGTCTGCAGGGCAAAGTTTGCAATGTATTTGTGGCATCAACCTTTATTTGACAACAGTCACAAAAAGTGCTTGAAATTATGCCCTCCAGTTTTAATGCACGTCGTGCAACGACGCTTCAGTGACTGTCTCACTCTTCCAAACACTCCTGACAAAGATGAAATTGTATCTGGCGCTGCCATAATGCGCGCTATCAGTTTTTCATCCACCACAGTGGGTGTTTCTTAGATAACAGATTTCAGGTGACCCAGAAGAAAAAATCAAAGGGCAGTAAGTCAGGGGAACGAGCAGTCCATGCCACCAGCCCAGCACGCCCTGTGAAGTTCTCACTAAAAGTTTTCATCCAAATGCATTCGCACTGCATGTGCGAAGCGCCCAGGTATGCCATCGTGTTGGTACCACATTCGGTGTCACGCGTTGAGTGGAACATGGTCCTACAACGCTGATAAGAGTTTCACGTAAAAAGATTAAGTATATGTTTGCCTTCAGTCGTCGGGGGAAAATGTATGGACTGACCAGATTATTGCCTACCGAGCCTGCCCAAACGTTGACATGGAAGCGATCTTGGTGACTACTGACAAAGGTGGCGTGCGGATTTTTCCGTGTCCATACATGTTGATCGACGCTGTTGAAAATACTCTCCCCTCTAAAGGATGCCTCATCCGTAAAACGTATACGGTTCGGAAAGTTTGGTTGAATTAGACACATTTGCAGAAACCCACTTGCAGAATTCAATTCGACTTGAAGAATCGTCCGAGTCAAGTGTGTGAACGTTCTGAAGGCTGTAGGTGTGCAAATCATCTTCATACCTTACACACCAAATTGTGTAACGGCTTACACCCATTTCCCTTGCAACATACCGTGAGTGTGTTGAGGATGTGTTTTCTAGTAGTGCTAACGCCTCCTCTTCAAGCCCTGTTGACGCACAGTGCGTTGACGATCACGTCCGTCAGGCCTTCGCATCTGTAGCACAAAATTAATACACCAGGCTTCAAAGTAGGCCATAAATGCACATGTGGCATTACGAGAACATGCCCCAAGTGAAAATTTGGAACTTTGTGGTAATGTCTTATGGGATCCAACTGCTGAGGTCAACGGTCCCTAAGCCTACACACTACTTAATCTAACTTACGCTATGGACAACACACACACCCATGCCCGAGGGAGGACTCGAACCATCTATGAGGAGAGGCGCACGGACCGTGACAAGGCGCCTCGGACCGCGCGGCTTCCCCTCGCGTCCATGCCCCAAGAGAATCTGTCTCTCTTATGGGCCTGTGGATGGCAGTAAATGTACGTGGATCTGGCACTCGACGATTCGGAAACCGTCGAACGTTCAAACGTCGGGCAACGTGAGCATTTCCATCCACTACCCCGTGAGCACATTGCATGTTTGCCCTTTCCTCCGAAGAATAGAGCTCCATTTCCTGTCCGCTCCACATAGGAACAAACACAAGAGTGTCCTCATTGGATGACGAAGTGACGCAGGGCGAACAAGACGTCACAAAGTGCACAAGTGCTGTCCTCTGTGCAACGGCTATCAAACAGGCATTTGCACAGCCCAAAGCAAGAGGCAGATCATTCGTATTGTTGTCCCGTCTGGAATATCCTCAACTATGTCAACTACAGCGTTTGCAAATAAAGATCATAAAACTTCAACCCGACGTCTATTTTACCTTCATACCACAAATACATTGAAATAGTTGCCCTACAGACCCGGTACCATGACAACACGGATGGCATATTGTGTGCCTATTCTCTTGGAGGCGCGCGACGGTGTTCAACGACGCCTGGCGCCTTACGCTAAGGGACGTGGACAGTGGTTGCTATGTGAAATATGCTACTTCACCAGTTGAAGTCTTGTCCTTTTCTGCATTCATTTCAGATGCCGACCTGGCAGTATTTTCCATAGTTCCAGTTTGTGAATGGGTAGGACTACACAGCTCCTGACGATTCAGATTCTAATATCAACAGCCAGCAGTCCATAAAAACAACTTTCCTTTTTTCTGTCAGCCTGGAACCACTACGGTCGCAGTTTCGAATCTTGCCTCGGGCATGGATGTGAGTGATGTCCTTAGGTTTGTTGGGTTTAAGTAGTTCTAAGTTCTAGGGGACTGATGACCTCAGACTGGTGAGTCCTATAGTACTCAGAGCCATTTGATCCATTTTGAACCTATTTTCTGCAAAACCGACAGAAAGCAAGAAAAACAGCATAGTGTTATGCATACAATTTTTGTTTGAAAATATATATAATGATAAAGAATACTAAAGAAAAAACTCCTCTAATGGTTTACATTCCCTCCTATCGTAGATGAAACTGCCTGCGCGGAAAGAATAGAAAGTGCACATTTTAGCACAGCCCAGCGTTTTCTTTCTCGCAGTTGGCTTTATCAGAAAACCTATACAAAGTCGTTTCAAAAATACATAGCCTATGTCCGTGTGAATGTTTATTCGAGTATATGTGAGGTACTTCCTCGTCCGTCTTCTCGGAGTTGCTGCAGTGTCTGTGCAGAGCGCGAGACAAATCGAGCTACGTATTGCTCCGTAGACTCCCATCATAACCTTTGTTGAGGGCTATTGAATTGACGTTTTGGGTGACATCTCGTGGCAATAACGGGATCACGCCCTTATTAAGTAATATGTTTAAATCAATGTAAATACTGTAAACAAATCGTGGTTGTATGTGTGTGTGAGTTATTTAGCATGTGGCGGAGATTGGGTGAAGTGACACAAATAAAGGAAAGAATTTTAAAAAAACATATGATGTACACGTTTAATTCGTGTCACAGCACTCCTCTTGTGAACATTTGCCTGCGCTGTGATGTATTGTTGAGGCTCATTGCCGCAGTTCTTCGTAGTGGATTCTCTACGGCAGACTTGCCTTGCCAGGCAAAGAATCGTGTCCACAACTTGGTTTGATTCAAGGAACTCAGAAAGTCGACAGGTTAGTAATCTGCTGCGCTTTTGAAGGAACCTACTGTATGTAACTGAAGCAAAGTTCTGAGGTTGCTACAATAGTTTTTCGTACTTAACAGTATAAAAAATAAACGACCTCATGTTTTGGATTCGCATGTTTTTTCTCTGTGCAGCTGTGATATTATAGGTTACAAATTTTGGAAATGTCAAATAGTAAGTCTCGCATTATAGTTTGATGATGAGGTGGTTATCTCTTCGTTATTGGTCATATTTATTAAGATACTGCAAAGCTGAGTGTCTCACTACCCATTGTTCGAGGACTCTGCAGTGAAATAAGAATGCTAATTGCGATTGCTAATCTGAGTGAAGCAGAAACTATCTGCCTGAAACCGTCGTCATACTTCTAAATGCGTCTCTCATAAATCTGTAGAAATATTTCGAAATCTTGTGAATTCACCGCAAGATATTTCCGGATCCCATTCAAGAAGATCGAACTTATGTCTTTATGTCCTTTAAAAGGCCTAAACTTCGATTACCAGTCTTCTATATAATTTGAAAATCTCAGAACAAAAAGTATCTCTGGCACCATCACGCAAAGAATCATGTGCACATTTATGTTTGACTCACGTAAAGCAAAATGCTGAAAGTTGAGCCATGCGCTGTGCTGCTGCAAAACTTTCTTTGTTTAAACCAAGCAAAGCAGTATCTGATGCTGAAGCAGATTTTCTGAAAACGTTTTAATTTTTTGTACAGAACTGAAAACCACAGGTTTTGAATTTGTGTGTTTATTCGCTCTACAGTTGTTCTGAAACGGTTACATCAAGTGGATGTCCACTTGGGCAACTTGCATGTCCCTACACATTTATCCGACCTACCTTTAGTTTCTGTTGAATTTCGACAACCCCACTGCCCACATGCTCTACACCTGGACCACCAAACAACAAACGAAGTAGGTTCTCATTGCTGCCTTCTCAGGTCACTCCTAGTTACGGCGGCTGGTCGCTAGGTGGCAGTGGCATCGCTTTTACAAGTTAAATTTAATTTTCATAATTCAAACAATTTGTACAAAATATTTACTAAGTGCATACAAAGACTCTCCTCGTGAATCAGTGTATTTATTAGTGGAAGCCAGATCAAAATCCTCACAGCAGCTCCTGAGATTAGCTGCACATACAGGATATACGGTAAAGTCAATGCTATCTTTTCAGTAAATCACAAGGTAAATTAACTGAGACAGGGCAGTTTCAAACTGACAGAGGCTCTTCAGTTTCTTTAATTAATTTACAGACATACTGCATTTCAGAATTTCTATTTAGCTACTGCAGCCAACAAATACCGGTCAACTGGCAGTTCATGACGGATGTCGCATGGAAGCAATTACCTATCAGGCTAGATTTATTGTAGTCAGTGCACACAAAGCAACAGATTTACTGGGCCTCAGTACATTACGCGTCACAATTCATAAAGCAGCAAATCAGATTCCCACTGATGGTTCTAATGAACAGCTACAAAAATTTATGCATTGCTTTCAGAACCATCAGGTGACATCAAAGACTACAAAGTACACTTCATACTAAAGCCGAACACTGTGTCAAAATTCTGCAAACCACGAAATTTTCAGTTTGCATTAAAGGACAAAGTTAAACGGGGACTTGGTGGCCTAGAACAGGACGTCTTTGAGAATACATTACCTGTAACCAATGGGCCACACCAGTGACTCTAGTACAAAAACCGAATGCTACATCATGAATCTGCACGATTTCAAAAGACAGCAATACGCTATCAGTAAAAGATTCCTCTAGAATTCCAAAACTGGAAGATTTAATGTTTTAATTAGCCTGTGGGGTTTATTTTGCAATACTTGATTTGGATGAGGCCTACTTACAAACACCTCTGAATAGCCATAAATACTCCATTTGCACTTAAGCAATACAAGAGACTGCCATTTGGGATTCCCAGTGCACCGAGTTTATTTCACCAATACTTAGAGCAATTAGACAGGAAAGTTACTAACTCTGTGAGCCACCTGGATGACATATTTGTCTCATGAAAATCTTCTGCAGAATTATTAGAATCTGGAATGAGTTTTTAAGATTTTACAAGTTCCCAATTTAAATTTTAACAAAGAAAAGAGCACATTGTTGTAATAAGAAGAACGATTCTTATGACACGTTCTGACACAACACGGCAACTAGTCTATACTGCAACACAGAAAAGTAATTTAAAAATCCCCCGTCTCTCAAAGATCTCAAGCAGTTACCTGCTGTACTAGGAAAAATCAGTTACTACAGAAGGTTCTTTTCACATGTAGCATCTGTAAGTGAACCACTTTACAAATTGTTACCAAAAGGAACAAAATTAATATGGAACAATGAATGCCAACGTGCATTTTAAAACTACAAATAAAGATAATTAGCTGCTATATGGCTCACTACTTACGATACAAGTAAAGTGTTAAGTATTGCAGCAGATGCTTCTGAATAGGAGATCGGCCCAGTTTTGTCAGATAGACAACATGGTCGATCGCGTTCCTGCCCAAAACACTAACAGTTGCTCAGTGGAATGACAGTTATACAGAAAAGGGATCTCTTGCTATCATCTTTGCTGTTGAAAAGATTTATGAAAACATTTACGGCCGTATATTCCTTTTACTAACGGATTACAAGGCACTGGTGCCTACATTTAGACCAAAAAATTCTATTCCTTCCAGAATAGCTGAAAGCTTGCAACGTTGGACATATCTTTTAACTAACAATAACAATGAATCAGTTATCAGATTGACAGTTAAAAAAGACAATGTTGATTTGCTACCACTACTGCGATAGGGCAGGACAGAATTCTTGACTGTTCTGCTAATGGAGGTTTTGATTTATATTTAATCAATCAAGACAATGTGGAAAACTTCCCATTGAATTCAAATTTGATTGCAGAGCTTATGTCAAAAGATCCATTGACACCAAATTCAGTTCGTCGACAGTGCTGGATCATTTTTAGGAAGCTGCTGGTGGATTGTCATTTATGCATTTTCAGAATTTCCGTTTGTGATACGAATGCCACTGATAACCTCTACGAAAAGTATCCAAGCCTGTCAAGGATTTTCTCGAGTCAAGAGTTGACACATGCCATGCACTCAATTTTCATCACAGGAGTTCAAACTTTTCCGTGAGAAAATGGCATTTCAAATTTCAAAACTGCGTCATTTCATCCTGAAGCAAACGAACTCGCTGAAAACTTTCTACAGACATTCAGTCACATATGTGAGATCTCGTTCAGTGGTACAATTAGTATAATTCATTGTTTTTTTTCTTTTTCAGAGCAGTTCCACCCCACATAATACTATACCGGTATCTCCAGCTAAAAAACATGGTAAACCGGACCATATTTAAATGTATATTCCAAATCGACTCATGCATCCACAGACCGAGTGTGGGTAACAGCGAAGCCCTCTCTCGTTTTTTAAATAAAAAGTCAATGACCAAGTACAGAGTTCAAACTGATAAACGTGACACAATGCGACACCGAAACCAAATGTAGCCGTACCATGTGCATGTACAGATAAACAGAACTTCTAGGTCGTTTTCTTTCTAAGGCCTACATGACTGCAATGCAGTTAGCCGTCTTGACAACCGGCAGTTGCAGACGGTCGCTTCCAACCAAGACTTTGCTACAAGCAACAGGGCCCAGCTGAAGCCAACCGACGATGCCCACCTCTTCATCTACATCTGCATCAGTAATCCGCGATCCATCCACCGGTATGTGGTGGAGGGTACTTATGGAACCAATAACAGATTCTCCCTTCCCTATTCCACATGTGAATGGCACGTGGTGAGAATGATTGTCGGTAAGCCTCTGTATTAGTTCTAATTTCTCGAATTTTTTCCATCGAAGTCATTTCGCGAGATGTGTGAGGGGGATGTAATATGTTGTCCGACTCGTCTCAAAAAATGCTCGCTCGAAATTTTTATAGTAAACCTCTCCGTGACCTCCAATGTATCTCTTGTAGCGTCTGCTAATGGAATTTTTTGAGCGTCTCTGTAATGCTCTAGTTCCCGATAAACGATCACTTGATGAAATGCGCCGCCCTTCGTTGAACCTTCTCTATCTCTTCTATCAGTCCTACCTGGTAAGGGTGCCAGATTGATGAAAAATACTCATGAATAGGTCGAACCAGCGCCTTGTAAGCCACTTCGTTCGTGGGTGAGTTACATTTCCTAAGACTCTTCCAACGAATCTCAGTCTGGCGTCTGCTTTTCCTACTATTTGTTTTCTGTGACCATTCCACTTTTGGTCGCTCTCTACAGTTACTCCTTGATCTTGTACGGTCTCTACTGTTTCCACCAATTTGTCATCAATAGTTTAGTTGTATAGTAATGGAGTTCTCTTCCTATGTATGTACAATACGTTCCATTTATTTACATTGAGGGTCAACTGCCAGAGACTGCACCATTGATCAATCCTCTACAGGTCATTTTGCAAATCGATACTGCATTCTGGCTTTCCTACAAATACATCTACATCTACATGATTACTCTGCAATTCACATTTAAGTGCTTGGCAGAGGGTTCATCGAACCACAATCATACTATCTCCCTACCACTCCACTCCCGAACAGCGCGCGGGAAAAACGAACACCTAAACATTTCTGTTCGAGCTCTGATTTCTCTTATTTTATTTTCATGATCATTCCTACCTATGTAGGTTGGGCTCAACAAAATATTTTCGCATTCCAAAGAGATAGTTGGTGACTGAAATTTCGTAAATAGATCTCGCCGCGACGAAAAACGTCTTTGCTTTAATGACTTCCATCCCAACTCGCGTATCATATCTGCCACACTCTCTCCGCTTTTACGTGATAATACAAAACGAGCTGCCCTTTTTTGCACCCTTTCGATGTCCTCCGTCAATCCCACCTGGTAAGGATCCCACGTCGCGCAGCAATATTCTAACAGAGGAGGAACGAGTGTAGCGTAAGTTGTCTCTTTAGTGGACTTGTTGCATCTTCTAAGTGTCCTGCCAATGAAACGCAACCTTTGGCTCGCCTTTCCCACAATATTATCTATGTGGTCTTTCCAACTGAAGTTGTTCGTAATTTTAACAACCAGGTACTTAGTTGAATTGACAGCCTTGAGAATTGTACTATTTATCGAGTAATCGAATTCCAACGGATTTCTTTTGGAACTCCTGTGGATCATCTCACACTTTTCGTTATTTAGCGTCAACTGCCACCTGCCACACCATACAGCAATCTTTACTAAATCGCTTTGCAACTGATACTGGTCTTCGGATGGCTTTACTAGACGGTAAATTACAGCATCATCTGCGAAAAACCTAAGAGAACTGCTCAGATTGTCACCCAGGTCATTTACATAGATCAGGAACAGCAGAGGTCCCAGGACGCTTCCCTGGGGAACACCTGATATCACTTCAGTTTTACTCGATGATTTGCCGTCTATTACTACGAACTGCGACCTTCCTGACAGGAAATCACGAATCCCGGCGCACAACTGGGACGATACCCCGTAGGCCCGCAGCTTGATTAGAAGTCGCTTGTGAGGAACGGTGTCAAAAGCTTTCCGGAAATCTAGAAATATGGAATCAACTTGAGATCCCCTGTCGATAGCGGCCATTACTTCGTGCGAATAAAGAGCTAGCTGCGTTGCACAAGAACGATGTTTTCTGAAACCATGCTGATTACGTATCAATAGATCGTTCCCTTCGAGGTGATTCATAATGTTTGAATACAGTATATGCTCCAAAACCCTACTGCAAACCTACGTCAATGATATACGTCTGTAGTTCCATGGATTACTCCTATTACCCTTCCTAAACACTGGTGCGACCTGCGCAATTTTCCAATCTGTAGGTACAGATCTATCGGTGAGCGAGCGGTTGTATATGATTGCTAAGTAGGGAGCTATTGTATCAGCGTAATCTGAAAGGAACCTAATCGGTATACAATCTGGACCTGAAGACTTGCCCGTATCAAGCGATTTGAGTTACTTCGCAACCCCTAAGGTATCTACTTCTAAGAAACTCATGCTAGCAGCTGTTCATACTGTATCATCTGCGAAGAGCTTCCGACCCTTTCTACTAGGTTATTTATATATACTGTAAACAGTAACGATCCTAGCTTACTTCCTTGGGGTACTACGGAAATTACCTTGGCATCTGTCGATTTCGTTTCATTAAGAGTGATGTACTGAGCTCTGTCGGCAAGGAAGTCTTGAATCCAGTCCAAATCTGGTCTGATACAAGGTAAACTCGTATGTTTTTCCCTAGACGTCAGTGCGAGACGGTGTCAAATGCCTTCCTGAAGTCAAGGAACACGGCATCGACCTGAGCGCCGTTGTCTACAGCGCCTTGGATCTCATAGAAGAACAGAGAGAACTGAGTTTCGTGATACCTCTATTTGTGGAATTCACGTTGATTTTTATAGAGATTTTCGTTCTCCAAACACGTCATAATTCTTGAGCACAAAACATGTTCCACAGTTCTATATCCGACTGACATCGACGATATAGGCGTATAATTATGTTTATATGACCTACGACCCTTCTTGAAACCTGGAATAACTCACACTTTTTTCCGGTCGCTAGTTATCCTTCTTTGGTCCAACGAACTACGATAAACTGCTGCCGGCCGGTGTGGCCGAGCGGTTCTAGGCGCTTCAGTCTGGAACCGCGCGACCACTACGGTCGCAGGTTCGAATCCAGCCTCGGGCATGGATGTGTGTGATGTCCTTAGGTTAGTTAGGTTTAAGTAGTTCTAAGTTCTAGGGGACTGATGACCTCAGAAGTTAAGTCCCATAGTGCTCAGAGCCATTTTTTTGATAAACTGTTTCTCGAAGGGGAGCAAGTTCTTTCCCATAATCTTTGTAGAATCTTACGGTCCTGATACCTACCCACTACTAAGCGACAGTAGTTGCTTTTCTATTGTGCCATCGGTTATGTCAATATCTGCCATTTCGACATTCGTACGATGATTGGAAGCAGGGACCGTATTACGATTTTCGGTGGTGAAACAGTTTCAAATGACCGAATTCAGTATTTCGCCTTCTTTCTATTATCTTCCGTTTCGGAGCCAGTATGGTCTCTGAGAGAATGGATAGATGATTTTGGCCCGCTTCTGAGTTTACTTAGGGCCAAAACATCTTAGGGTGTTCAGTCATATCGGTTGACAAAATTTTACTTTCAAAGTCATTGAACACTTCTGTCATTGATCTCCTTACGCTCATTCTCGTTTCCTTCATTTTTTGTTTCTCAGATGGGTTCTGACTTCTCTTGAATGTGCGAGACGGTCGGCCTTTCCCATCCCTAAAGACCTTGCTCGAAGCGTATTTATCTAAGTCATATTGAACGACGCCTTTGAATTTTTCCCATTTGTGCTCAATATCTTTGTCCTCACAATGAATATTTGTTATTGACTACTCAGTTTGCATCCTGTCATTCTTGCTAAGCAAAAGTATTTTCCTAACTTTCTTAACATCCCCAGCAATACCCATAGTCATAGTTGCTATGACACCGTTATGATCACTGATACCTTCCTCCAAGTTTAATGATTCAATAATTTCAGGTTTGTGGGTACCTAGGAAGATTATAACGTTTTCTTCTCGAGTTTGTTCATTAATTACCTGCTTGAAATAATTTTCGGACAAGGTATTCAGAATAATGCCACACGAATCCCTGTCTGTGGCTCATGTTTTGATAATATGACTCTCCCAATCTATACCTGGCAAGTTGAAGTCATCCCCTATTACAACGGCATGGGCTGCGCTTGTAATGTGCGAACAGCACGTGAACTTGCCACTGTTGGTATATGCTACAGGTTGCGTTGGATATAGTTCACAGGCTTCAGACCCCACGTTTCACCGACACTGAGGCATGTGTGATAAATGGGGTGGCACCTCTGGTACCGTTGCAATCGAGTGGATACTTTTTCTTTCCGGGGGTAACGTCTGACCACTCTGTCCTCATTCGAAGGTGAGTGGTGGGGAACAGAGATAACTCATTCCTCTGGGCGGAAAGCAAATGTGGGAAATGGCAGCACGGCTACTCCTTTACGTTTCAGCAACGGGAACGAGTTGCTGCCCAGTGTTGATAATACACTCTAACATAGAAAAAACGATGCAGCACAAAGGAGTTGTGCAAATTTGTCACAAATTTATATTCAAACAGGTATCGACAAATATTCAGAATTCTAAACTTTGAAATGTGCGGCACTGCACCACAATTTCACTGTGCAACTGACAAGAAGAGCAAACTACGGACATGTTGATACCAGAGCAAAAAGTCTTTGTAAGTTTCATTCCGTGTATTGAGTTGCACAGTAGCAGGGCCTCGCAGACGGGTGCGTGAACAATATATGCAGATGTCGGCATTTAAGAGGACGTGTAAGCCGGTTGGAGTAATCGGCGAATCGCTCAACATTTGAAAAGGAGCGATGCCGCTATTCGACGATGTTGGTAGGAATGTGTGAACCATGCCCGAACACAGAGTCAAGGAGAAAGCGGTCACCTTGAGAGAGAAAATGACGTGACGACCGATCAATCGTCAGAGAGGCACTTAAAGCCACCGATTCATAATTGTCATCGATCCGACGTGCAACTGGTGCTTCATTGACCATTAATAGGCAGCTCACAGAAAGAGGCTGAGCTCACGGCGTCCCTTGCGCCGCCTACCATTGACACCTGTACATCAACAACTACTTTTACAGTAGTGACGGGCACATTTGGCATGGAATGTACGAGGGTTATTCCAAAAGTAAGGTCCGATTGATTGCCAAATTGAAACCACAGTGAACATCAGAAATGTTTTACTTGTAACAATTAGCTACACCTTTCAGCTACTTCTCTACGTAGTCGCCGTTCAGACTTAGACTTTTGTCATAGCGTTGTACCAACTTTTCAATAGCCTCATCATAGAAGGCAGCCGCCAGTGCTTTCCGCCAATTCTCCACGCTGGCCTACACCTCGTTGTCTGTGTCAAAATGTTGTCTTCAAAGACAGCGGTTCATGTGACCAGAGATGAAACTCAGGGGGAGACAATTGCGGACTGTATTGTGGGTAATCTAACATTTCCATTTGAAAACGATGCAGGAGCATCTTCATTGCCCCTGCAGAATGCGGCTGAGAATTGTCGTGAAGACGAAACAGCACGACAGTTATGTAATGTTGGCTGCATAGCTTCAGGCGAAATTTCTCACCAGGCCCTCGTACTTGGCGGCAGACACTATTTTCTAGACATCTTTACGCACTCACTGCGAGCTCAGAAATGAGAAGAGCGACGTGATGCTAACTGGGGTTATACTAGAGACACTACCCAACACATCTGTGCAAAGCTTTATCGGATTTTCATAGTCGTTTCCATTTCGCGACCGATCGGACCTTACTTTTGGAATAACCCTCGTAGTTGATTGCAGTAGAACTGTCTTCAGTGATGATTTCCGCTTCCTACTGAATCCCAATGACCAGCAAAGATGTGTCTGGAGATACCACAGACAGCGGTAGGATACCAACCTGCCTGCCGCCCACCATACTGCCCGACAGCCAGGAGTGATGGTCTACCCCAGACCATTTCATAGTAGTACCCCTTTGGCTGTCATCCACGCTAGCCTTACAGCACAGCGGTACTTCGACGATAGTCTATGCCCCGTTTTGTTGCACTTCACAGCAAGTGATCGTGGTTTTACATTTCAGCAAAATAATACCCGGCTGCGCACGGCAAGAATTTCTACTGCTTATCTTCGTCCTTGCCAAGCCCTACCTGGGACAGCAAAGTCGCTGGATCTAACCCCAGTTGAGAACTTTGGGAGCACTATGGGCAGAACCTTCATACGAGCTCGGGATTTTGACGATCTAAGCTCCCATTTTGACAGAAATAGACACGATATCCTTCTAGCGGACATCCAACAACTCTATCAATCAATGCCGAACCGAAAAACTGCTTGCATAAGGGCCGGGGGTGGACCAACGCCTTATTGATTTGTTCAGTTTATGAAGCTCTCTCTGTTGAATAAGTCATGCCATTATTCTAAAATTGTAATCAATTACTTGCCTATACATGTATATCACATGTACTGATTTCCGTCCCATTCTGACAATTCCTTCGTGGTACGCCTTTTTTTTTTCCTGAGGGTGTACATCTGAGCCAGCACTTGATGCCTCGTCTGTTGCTTAGTCGCTGACTCCATTGCGAACTCCAGGCAAGTGCAGAGGGTGGGTATGGCGTTGGTAATTGGGAGATCCTACGTTAGATGGTAAATTGGCCGCACTACAAAATAGCAGACAAGTCGGGAAAAAATACCAATTTTCACTCGGTATGTGAAGAGTAGTTTCGTCCGACTACTGAATGCACTGAGTTCAACCGCCTGCAAATCGTAGCTCATTGCGGCAGGAATGATGTTTGCCTCCTGGCTTCTGAAATTGTCGTCACTTTGTTTAGAGGTTTGGTTGAATACGTGAAGTCCGCTAGCAGCGTATGCGGATTCAAAGAACAGCTCATTGTTTACAGCGTTAACTGCTAATTAACCGCATTCGTCGGGTTTGGAGCCGGGTTGTAGATCGTAGCTAGAGGCTCAAAGAATTCTGTGACTAATTCGGATACGGATTCTCGACCACTGCTCTCGAGAGGAAGAAGTTTAGGGACCCCTAGAAAGATCGGGCATGCACTGCACTAAGGAAACAGTTACTCGGACCAGTGACTACGTCCCTTTTGCATATGGGGGTTTTTGGGTTATAGGAATCTCTTCACCACGTCAATGATAAATAACCTGCCGTAATAGTCCACAAATCAAATCCTAGAATCCTGACATTCACTGCTCATTCAGCATCCCGATCACTGCTCAACTTCATGAACATATTGTGCCGAACAAGGCTTTGAGACATAGGAGAGAGCAGTCGTGATTCAATAACAGTGCTAGAATCTTTCTACCAGAGCTAAGACAGCTTCATCACAGATTAAATAAAGTGTGAGCTTAATTGAGAAGCAATTGCTGAATGAAGCCACAAACAGCGTAAGATGATCGATGCTGGAAGCATTCAAAAATTGAAAAGCAGAATTTTGCCAACCGTGTTCTCTCTCAGAGACTATACTGGCACCGAAATGGAAGATAGCATAGAGAAGACCGAAATACAGAATTTAGTCTTCCGGAATTTGTTCATTGGAGAAAAACAAAATACGGTTACTCCTGTCAATGACCGAAGGAACCTCGAAGCGAGTAGTAGCGAGGTAAGTGGATCGCAGAACAATCAATTAACTGAAATCACTCAACAGTTAAAAATTTTTTGTTGCTTAATGGTTCTTTACGAAAACAAATCTTGCAAATTTTTTCTCGTTCTCGTGGATTCAGCGCATACTTGCACCCATACCTAAGACGTGCCTAATGCATTAATCAAATAAGGCGGAAACAACCCTTGTGTTATTGCAGACCAGAGATACGGTGGTCCTACAACCTCAGTTGAAAATGCGTCTATCAAAAGTAGCCTTTGTCATTTGATAAGTGCTATTTTTGTGTTAAATGAAACCTGAATGTTTATTCTTACTCTCCTTAGTTATTGTTTGGGCCTGCAGCTCTCGTCCTAGCCTGTTTTATAACTGAATGCCTGTTAATCTGTAGTGAATTCAGAAGACTGTGTCTAGCAGTGTAAAAAGCAAAGACGACAAAAAAGAAAGGAAGCTGATTCGCTAGGAACACGTAATCCGTTCCCCGTTAAACGTGTTGGCGATGGCTGCAGGCTATCTTTCTTTGCGTTCTTTCCTTTTATCCTCTAGTGAATTTTTCAATCTGCGTTTCTTGGCAGCTGCGTAGGGGAAATGAAGTCCTCTCCCTTTGGTTACAGATGCCATAGACTGCGGCGCTTTCAGTCGACAACATTTGAACAAAGGGAACAACTTTCCTCAGAGATCTATATACTGGAAGAGAAAATTCACTGTATTCTTATTCGGCTGATCGTATCACAGTTGATAATATAACCAGCAGAGAACGCATAAAGTAGTGCATGCATAAGGAGCAAGTAATGATGACGACGCAATATCACTATCCAGTACACCATTTCCACATAATACCTGATTTTATTATAAAGCCCTAGTGACTGCTGATGCTACCACAACACAGGTACGTTCATGGGTTTTCATGTAATCTCTCGAGTTTGACTGGGCACTGTACAGCAGCATATGATCTGAAAAACAGTTCTCTTGTGGAAAAGAGAGTAAAGCATAATAACAAGCCACGTGCACTTCATTGGCCACTCACATACCTAACTGAACATCAAATAACCTTATTTAAATCAAGGGGTTCTTATTATTCATTCCATAACAATTCGTCTAAGAGATATCTGCTTGAAATTCAACTACGAAAATAATGCAGGGTATTTTTGTAGAGGAGCATCAAATTAATGTACGCTACAATCTCATTAGGGAATTGTTCAATACCTTCAATATATTATTTTGATGTCCTCGTTCTGACATTGTTTCTACCTGTGACAAATTAGGCAAGAGGATACCTGCTATTAGCACTTGTGAAAAAGCTAGATTGACTGTGCAAAAAAAACAAAAATCACTTATGAAAAGCAGAAACCATTTATGAACTAAATGAACCTTTGTTTAAACAGAATGATCGATAGAGGTTAGTGGCAGTTTTATCTTTTGAATACATGCAAAGCTTCCCGTAAATCAGGTAACAGTGGAATATTTAGTGCCAGACAGTTGTGATACTACGTTTTGGCGTTTACGAACTTTTTAGTAACGATGTAGAATTTCTGATATGCTACGAAGGAGTTACCAAGAGAGGATGGAACGAAATTACCTCTTTATGTCGTCATTACTTGAAGAATACGTGACGAGAATTACTTTTGTATTCTGACGTATGCGCTCGTGAAATTAAAATTTTACCGTGATCTACTTTCATTCTATAGTGGTGCCCTATATGACTTATTTTTAACAGATTAACTTACGTGTTTCCCATGTGAGAATACTCTGTTTAATCCAACGATCATGATATCTCCTGAATATCACGTAGGAAACACAATCAAGTCATTGAAGTACATGATGACTAGCAGTTAACCTGCAGGGACATGAGAAAAGCAGAAGGGGACTGGCAGTTCTTGGAAAGATCGCTGACTCGGCGTCCGTTAGCACTTGTTGAGTCTGGTCTCATATTACAGCTGACGCAGTGGTGCATATCATATCAGCATTCCCTGAATCCCCTCACCCCTCCCTCCACCCAATCCTTCCCTACTCCTTGTGGCCAATGACGATAGGTGACGTCATCACGCTAAGCCAATGGCCGCGCATGTGTGGGGGGAGGCACTGGAGCACTGACATTTAGACCAAGTTCATGTAAACTCAGTCCTCCACCTCTCCAGCAATTTTAGATTTTATAATTAGATTACGTAAAAACCATTTTTTTTCTGTTTCCACTTCGCAGAGAGATGATGAGTATGAAACACCATCCGCCACAATGATCGGCTGAGAAGAATGAGACTAATATTAAGAATTTTTTCCATCCATATCTAATTACTGTTATTATTATTATTATTATTATTATACATTCATGTCATTATACTTAAGACTTCGCTGTTATTGTTACAGAGGAGGACACACAGGTGTTCTGTGATGTACTATTGCCTCAGCAGCAGGAGCCGCTGTCAACAGGATGTCTTCCCCACCTACTGGACTCATTGTCGTTGGACTAGGCCACAGCACAACCACAGACAGAACTCGAGACTCAGCTATGTGCTAGCAGATTGCTGCTATGCGCCAATACACACAGTTTGACAGGAAGTGGATCTAAACGTCTGAATGTAGGCCTACCACCTCATCCTTCCCCAAGACTTTGATGTGATGGTTGAAAAAGAGAATTTCCAGTCTCTTGGCAATAGAATGCTGTGTGCATGGTACAAATGGGACAGTTTGTACATTATGATAGAGTTCATACAGGCATGTATGAGGAAGGAACACAACCCTTCGCATACTCTTATTAAGATCAGTATGGTGTCAGTTGTAGGTATGTATGGAGAGACAGTGCTTGAGTTAAAATCTGAGTATGCTGTCATATACATAATCATTCAAGAACAATGCAACGTGTCACACTGTTTGAAGTGTACACGTTTAGTTTGAGGCGTACCTGGGGCCACCAAACTCCCCAGGTTTAAATACAACTGAGAATCTGTGGGACCACCTCAAGAAATGTAGCGCAACTGGCCATGGCACTGGAGTTGGCATGGCTCCACACCTCCATATACCTGTTGGTAGCTTCCAGAACCTCACTGACCCTCTTTCTGCACATCTCATAGCAGTCTGCGCTGAAAAAGATAGGTATTCAGGCTTCTGACGGGTGGTTACATTAATGTGACTCGACAGTGTATATACGCATGCCTGACAGCCAATTTTTTATTTCTGTGCCTTGAAAGTTAAAATAAAGGGTAGTGCAAAGCTTTTACTGTGTGCATAACATTCTTCTTTTGCTACTGCCTTTTTCCGTATGTTGCGCAGTGACAGCATGGTTAAGATCAGATTTGGTTGGTTAATTTCAAGGGGTGGCCAGATGCCCTTCCTGTCGCCACTCTGAAACATATCGGGATGGAACGAGTATACCCCGGTTGTTTGCGTCTAGTTTAAGCCATGCAATAGTGTGAACATGTTCAAATGTCTGCGAGTCGTGTAACTGTGGCGGGACATGGGGACCAGCCCAGTATTCACATAGTGGGATATGGAAAACCGCCTAAAAAACATATCCAGGCTGGCCAGCACACGGGCCCTCGTCGTTAAAGCGCCAGGCGAATTCGATCTGGGGCCAGCGCGCCTAACCGAGTCCAGTAAGATGTGTGTCTAATGTGTGGCTAATGTTGACTCTCGTGCAACAACTTATTTTTATACATCAATGCTAAGTGCTAATCAGTTTCCATTTTCTTTTATACATCGACACAGGCATTGTTTCTGGCCTTCGTGATAACAGGAATGTAATATAATGGAACCACCCTTAACTTTGTAAATAGTCTTTACATGTTTGCCGCCGGATGACGTTGTGCAAATTTCACAATATTTCTTCGGAGCAGCTGTCCGACATCTTCAGGTGGTTCAACCTTGCTGGTGGCTAGGTACGACTGACGGTATTCGCACATCGACGCCCTGTATATAGAACACGAGAGCGAAAAATGCGCAGACGCAAAAATCACTCAGGCGATATGATTTGCAGATAGATAGCGCCATGCTAAAACGCCCCCTGCCGAAAATCGCAGATTCGTTATCCATGTGGGGCAGCATATATAGGCCAGGATCGTCGCACAGTTCAAGCTGTGATAAACATCAGCGTCATACACGCCTACGTCAATCGGAAAAGTCGGCAATTGCACAACACTGTCTGGATACAAGGTATCGCATACTTTGTGAAAAGACGGAAGTTTCATTCCCGGCGTCAACTTTCTGGGATTGCGTCATTAAGGAAGCAATACATACCTTGGGAAACAAAACTGTTACAAAAAACGAGATGTGGCGAATAGATGTTTACTGTAGCACGAAATCAAATACTTTACAAAAATACTTTTGTGTGAATGAATAAATGAGATGAGATGGATTAGTATACCACTCTTCACTTTGATCATTTGTTTCCAGATTATATTCGAAAATAAATGATTTACCCTAGTTAATTACATGACAGTGAAAACTTGACACATTTTAGATGCTGTTGAGAGGAGGAAGTCCTTGGCAATACTCTTCTGAAGAAATTTAATCTGAGTTGTGTTGTTGTTTGACCCTAGCTTAACATACAAATACCTAAACGGCAAATCTTGAATTTTAATTTCATAAAGCGTAAAACGATGGAAATTTTTAATTTATTGCCCATCATTCCTTAGATCATCTGACTGTCTGACCTGAGTCATTCTCATGACATTTTCGTTCTTTTGATGCTGAATGCATCTCCATGTGATGGTGTCCACCACGAGTTCTCAGCCCTTGCAAAATGGCATATACGACCAGAACACTTTTGCTAAGACATTATCCCGATAGACATTGAAATATTTTAAAGTCACATTCATGGATTCACCAAGACTCAAGAAACAGTTTAATGCCACACTCTTGGTAAACCAGAAGTTTGTGTTTCAGTTTCCATAATACAATACATAAACGGAACAGCCAGTACTGTTCTTTTTGTAGAGACAGTCACACACAGACAAAGTTAAAACTTGTACTGTGGGTCAGAGAAAGACTGTCCTTGAAGTTTGTGGAGGGCAGTGTCTTCAGCGTTGCCAGATTATTGTTAGTAAAGCCACTCTACTGGTACATTTTTCATCAGAGCTGACGTGGAATAATGCAATATAGATTTTTGTGTTGAACTTTTTGACTGTCTTTCACATTTGTAGTATGAAAAGTACAATTCTAGGAATCTGAGTCGCCTCCTTTGGACTATTTGTTATTAATGTTCATGTTGCTCTCTTCAGCTGATTATTCAAGGTGTAGGCGACAGTTTCTCATAGTAACATAGGATCCATTGGTAACTAAACTGTTTTACTCATAGTCTTACAAGTTACTGTATTCATATGTAATTTACCAGTTAAACATAAGACTATGTAATTTTCCTTTCAGCTAGTCACCTGGTCTAGACTCCTAGTATAAAGCTGGCTCCTGCTTTATTCAACATCTCTCAATTAAAGCTGTAATGAAGTATGCAGGTATTCCCTCTGCAAGGATACTTACGCCATCACTGCTTAACGTTATTGATTATTATATCAATCTATTATTTCTGTTTCATACCCTAGACAGCAGCAGACGATGTTAATGGGACAAAATTGTGTACCACGTAATAGTGACTAATTTATTATCCCGATAGATTTCATTCAGCACACAAGACTGAAATAAAATGATCACTTCATATTAGCGTACACTCCAGCTATTCTACATACAGTTATAACTCATTGCAGTGTACTTTATATTAGACTTTGTCTTTCATACTTCAGCTACTACACTCCTGGAAATTGAAATAAGAACACCGTGAATTCATTGTCCCAGGAAGGGGAAACTTTATTGACACATTCCTGGGGTCAGATACATCACATGATCACACTGACAGAACCACAGGCACATAGACACAGGCAACAGAGCATGCACAATGTCGGCACTAGTACAGTGTATATCCACCTTTCGCAGCAATGCAGGCTGCTATTCTCCCATGGAGACGATCGTAGAGATGCTGGATGTAGTCCTGTGGAACGGCTTGCCATGCCATTTCCACCTGGCGCCTCAGTTGGACCAGCGTTCGTGCTGGACGTGCAGACCGCGTGAGACGACGCTTCATCCAGTCCCAAACATGCTCAATGGGGGACAGATCCGGAGATCTTGCTGGCCAGGGTAGTTGACTTACACCTTCTAGAGCACGTTGGGTGGCACGGGATACATGCGGACGTGCATTGTCCTGCTGGAACAGCAAGTTCCCTTGCCGGTCTAGGAATGGTAGAACGATGGGTTCGATGACGGTTTGGATGTACCGTGCACTATTCAGTGTCCCCTCGACGATCACCAGTGGTGTACGGCCAGTGTAGGAGATCGCTCCCCACACCATGATGCCGGGTGTTGGCCCTGTGTGCCTCGGTCGTATGCAGTCCTGATTGTGGCGCTCACCTGCACGGCGCCAAACACGCATACGACCATCATTGGCACCAAGGCAGAAGCGACTCTCATCGCTGAAGACGACACGTCTCCATTCGTCCCTCCATTCACGCCTGTCGCGACACCACTGGAGGCGGGCTGCACGATGTTGGGGCGTGAGCGGAAGACGGCCTAAGGGTGTGCGGGACCATAGCCCAGCTTCATGGAGACGGTTGCGAATTGTCCTCGCCGATATCCCAGGAGCAACAGTGTCCCTAATTTGCTGGGAAGTGGCGGTGCGGTCCCCTAAGGCACTGCGTAGGATCCTACGGTCTTGGCGTGCATCCGTGCGTCGCTGCGGTCCGGTCCCAGGTCGACGGGCACGTGCACCTTCCGCCGACCACTGGCGACAACATCGATGTACTGTGGAGACGTCACGCCCCACGTGTTGAGCAATTCGGCGGTACGTTCACCCGGCCTCCCGCATGCCCACTATACGCCCTCGCTCAAAGTCCGTCAACTGCACATACGTTTCACGTCCACGCTGTCGCGGCATGCTACCAGTGTTAAAGACTGCGATGGAGCTCCGTATGCCACGGCAAACTAGCTGAAACTGACGGCGGCGGTGCACAAATGCTGCGCAGCTAGCGCCATTCGACGGCCAACACCGCGGTTCCTGGTGTGTCCGCTGTGCCGTGCGTGTGATCATTGCTTGTACAGCCCTCTCGCAGTGTCCGGAGCAAGTATGGTGGGTCTGACACACCGGTGTCAATGTGTTCTTTTTCCATTTCCAGGAGTGTATATTTTAGTTTTGTCTCTCTGTCTTCTTTGTTTGTTACAGTGATATGGTATGAATATTTCTGATGTTGTTTAGATTCTTCTGAACTTCTTCAGCTTACGATATCTAAGGTACCAGTAGATTCTTGTGTTTAACAGAGACAGTTGTGCTGTGTGAGTACACAAACTGTCCCGTTTATGCAACAGGCTCACAACTAATTCTCTAAACTAAAAGATTTAGCTATTATATTACAACATACATTAGAAAAAGGTAGAGGCTAAAGATTACTGATGACAGGACTTATGTCCAAAGTAGGGAGACTAAGTGCTAAAATCGCCAAATTGATTTAACCTGATTTTCTTTTTAATCCTGTGCACTGGATTCTGAAAATTATTTTAAAACCAATAACACTTACCAAGTTTCGTTCAGAATACGTTTGTAATATTCTCCTGGATACTATAGCATGATTCCTATTTACATTTGCTTATATCTGTCTGGCAATGATTTCTTTATTGATAGTAAACATTTTTAAGTTTGTTGTGTTTGTGAAGTTGTGACACCACAAGAAGTAATTCTTTTTGTAGAAGACACATAGAACACTTTTTATTTGGAAGACTTGTATTCACAGGAAACTATCATTTTTGCTGAGACTCTCAAATCAATCTGCACTCTAAAAAAGAAAACATTCATGTATTGTGATCAGAGTATCATAATGATTTAACATAGTAGTAATTATATTTAATTATGTTCGTTCATATTACAAATATTTATGGTACTGCTAATCTACACTGTTACACATTATAATGTTTAAAACACATACAGTGTAATGAACATCCAGGCTTGTTAAGCATCTGAAAATTGCTTGTTATTATCAGACACATAAGAAGGTAAGTAATCATTATAAAATAATCATGGAAATGTTATGTTTTAATAATATTTATAACTTCTTTCACATTTCTTTTGAGATATGTAAGTACAACATGACCCAAATAACTGTGCATTTTTCAGCCACATTCACATGTTACTATAAATTTCCCTCAGGGAACCACAGTCTGTGGAATGTGCCGCTGTAGAATGGTCTTTCATACAACCATATGTGTGATATCATTGAAGTGAAACAAGGATTTCATATTTGTGTCCATTCAACATAACCATATGTCATTTTGTGTGTATCATTGTCGGGAAACAAGAATTTTAAATCAGTGTCCACTCCAACTACATTGTATAGAATAATAATTAATTCATTGTAGTGTATTTCGGATTCTTCTTTGTGTTCTATACCTTTGTTTCATTTCTTTGTTACTATGACATAGATTGAGTGTTTCTGTCATATTTTACATTCTTCTAAGCTTCTTCTGACTTAGATGTCTAAAATACGAATACCCTGTGTATTTAATACAGGTATTAGCCCTAAGTAGCACTTCTCAAATACCTTCATTCATAATATTCCATATGGACAGCTAGAGCCTTTTCGTTGGTTCTGTGTACTCACTGGAGACATCACTATTAACAACACCCCTTTCTTAATCCTCTCCACCCTGCCCTGATCTTTATAACTGTTCATTTGTGTTGTCATTTTGGTATACAACACTAAATTACTAATGAGTAATTATGAATAATTTGATATCTGTGCCTTTATAGTTTTATGTCACACAAATATTATGAATTATAATAAGGATATAAAGCCATTATACATAATTTGTGTCATCTGAATGTTTAGAATGACTCTAGTGAGCAGTGTACTAAGAAAATGAGGTTATTTCTGTCAATAGAAACCTACACAGACACCATTTTCTCATGGGGTACAATTCACCGATCTAGCCACCGGAATACTGGTGTAGTGACATAGAGTTTCACATGTCATATAATAATGCTGGGCATTTTTTGTGTACCAGACCCTGGTCTTTAAGATGCTAGATGCAAATAATGTATGGCGCAAACTTAATGAAATGGCTGTACAGTCTTACATTTGGTTTTAATATCTAGAATTCATGTTTGAAAGCTCATTCACAAAGAGAGGGAAATGTTTCGATTTACATGGAAGATATTTTCTAAAAAGATGGAGAATACTATTTGTTTATCTCATTTTCATCAGACATGAACAGAAACAAAAAATGCATAGAAATCTTTCAATAAATATTTTGACCCATGTATGCAAATGATATAGAACTATATTTTCATCACTAAAGTGTTGTATTATTCTCTGACCTCTGGTTCATTGCTACCATTCAGATAGTAGGTAGAAGAGCCATGTGTGTTGTGTCTTCTCAAAAGACCGATATGTTCAATTAATATGCATTCACAGGCCATGCAGACATCAATACTGTACAGTTTGCACACTAAGCTCACCTCTTATTGGCTAAATTCTAAGTTTTATATATTATATTTGTGTCTATATTAGAAAACACTTGAGGGTAAAGGTTACTGAAGACTGTGCTGGGTGCACCATAGTGATTTTGAAATCACTATGTTAATTTTAGCTGAACATTTTGAAGTACATTGAGACTCATAATTTCGATATAAAAGTGATGTCACTCACTGGCTTTCATGCAAAATATGTTTAAATTATTCTTCTGCAAATCTAAAAAAAATTCCTTTTTATTACTTTATGTCTGTCTGGCAGAGTTATCTTTATTGCTACCTACTGATATTGTTGGTTTTGAGACATTGCTGTGTTTGTGATGTAACAGGACAACAAAAAACAATGAGTTTTGTTTAAAGTATGTCTAATACTCTTTATTTTAAGAAATATATTCATACAACAGTAGAATACCATTACTGCAATTCACTGTAACATATTGTTATTGCTAAGAACTATCAAATCATCAGGTCAATGAAAACAGAATACCTTGCAGCCCTATGTCCATAGTATCAAAACACTTTAAGAACTGTCCTTAGTCATGGGGGTTTATATTTTCACACAGTTGTTGTGTTGCTGATTTAAACCGTTACAATGGAAGATTTTACACAAATTTCACAGTGTACTGAAAGGCAAGGATTTCTGAGTACTTGACAACTGACTACTATCATGATACCCCCCCAAAAAAACAGAAAAAGAGTCAATATAAAATATCATTAAGTCTTCATCTTTTTGCACAATGTATAGATTGTCTTTCACTGTTCCTTCCCTGTTGTAGCTATAGCTTGTCCAACTCACACTTGAGCCACAATTTCGCTCTGAGTAGCTAAACTCTAAGCATTGGCACACTCACATTTACACACATTTCATTCAGGGATTCATGTAACACATAATTATCCCCTGCAACAGCACTCACACTGGCAGTGTCCCACTCAATAGTGCACAATAACCACACAAAAGGAAGTGGTGTTGGACAGGAACTTATAGAACCTGAAATAGATAAAATTATTAAAGTAAGGACACTGAATGGTTGTTCGATACAATCATGAAATTAGCCTTGTAGTATGTTTCTTAGTATAGAACTAAGACAGAAAATTCCTTCTCATTTTTCAAAATTACACAGTTGCATGAAATAAATTATAGAAACAAAGAACTATAACTTGCTAAAATTAATTTAGACAAGGCAGAAATATTTGGAAGTAATAGTAACACTTATCTCTAATACAAAGTACCAGAGACTTTAATCAAGAACATTCTTCCAGAGCAACAATTATTGTAAATAACATGCTGGGAAACAATACAGTACATAATTCTATTAAAATCCTGTTCAGTAGAAGAAAGTATGGATTAGATAATGAAATTATTCCTATTCATAAAATGGAGAGACAGTCTGATGCATTTTATGCTGATCAAAACTTCTTGTGGAAAGGATGCGATGGATAATGACTTAGGAACATCGAAGGTGCAAAGTATGAAATGGATATCGCACCATGGAAAGGACCATTAATTTCAGGATCAACAGACCAACCAACTGAACCACTGAAGCACACTACATGACGTAATGCATCAGTTGACCATTATGGCGCTCCCAAGTCTTCAAACTCCACATACTGATCTAATCTGAGTCACAGCGTTTTCTCCTGGGAGCCACGGTTGCTAAACACTCTAGTATGGTGGAGCTTGACTCAGACGAAGCCACTATCAATCCTGGTGGCACAAGAAACTTCCACAACCAGCAAATTCCTTGAAAGAGGACAGGAGCAAGCCAAGTGTTCCTGTTTATTAGACTTTGCACCAATTTCTTTGGTGAAATTCCAGTTTCATCCAAAATGACTCATGATGTGAAGGTATCTGTCACTGTTAATGGTGACATATCCATTGGATGGAAAATTTAGCTGTGATTGTCTCTGTTGTGCCATTCAAGAGGTATAGGATAATGTTTCACCTTATTTCTTATGTCCTCATTATACAACAAAAATATGTCACTGCACAGAAGATACATCCATTACAGTAACGCACACTCAACAGATGCTTGTAAGACAGAGCTCTCACACACAAAAAGGAAAGAGCCCATTGTTTAGGATGAAGAAATATGTTTCCTCGATTAAGCTACGCTATCTACACATTTTGCTCTCCTAGCCAATAATGGTCTCTTGTCCTTTCTTACTATGTGGATATCTCACTCCACTGCACACTCTGACTAGTAGTCATTATAACTGATGAAAAGCTCTCAGGCTTCCAGCCAGGTGACAGTTTTATAAAACTGCGATATTTCGATGAGTGACATACTCATCATCTTCTTCACCAGAAGAGGATGAGTATGCCACTCGTCGAAAAGTCATGGTTTTATAATACTGCCACTCTGCTGGAAACCAGAGAGCTTCTCATCAGCTGTATGCGATGACAAAATCTACATTCACATATGCAGTCATTATATCCAGAAGGTAGGTTATTAGAACCTGATGTACTTCTTCAGCCTCGGTCAGTCAGTTCTATTAAGTGTCTTAGAAATATTTGACCACAGGTCAATTATGACAGACAATATAGTGATATTCTACACTACTATAGTTGGTTTATGTCATACTCACAACTTTTTGACCTCAATCTTCAGACTACCCTCGAAGTTAAGATGTTATTGTGTCTAATTATTACAGGGGACTAAAGAGGGATTCCATTAGTAGTATAGCGCTGAGAAGGATGACACAATTTCAGTAATAGGAAAATTATCAAAAAAGTAAGAATTAAACCAGTGCATAAATAATCAAGATGAGGAATTGTTCATTTTCTTTCAGTTTTATCATGCAGTTCATAATTTTTGACACAGAGGTGCAATTAGAAAGATATAAGTAAGTAAAATAAGAAAAAAATCCACAACTGTAGCCAAAATGTAACATATTTATCATAGCATACTTCATATTAAAAATTTAACTAATAAGGTCAATCTAACAGCTAAAATCACAATTATGTGCCTGGAAACACCACTAACGATAAATTATGTTATTGGTGTAACTAACAAAATCCATTATCATGCATTCTATTTCCATTTATCATATTATGCATAAAAGTGTTCATGTAAGAGTAATATCTAATGGTAAATATTTGTTTAAATTGAATTTGAAACTAAATTTTAAGAAAAACATTACATGTAATATGAATGTAGTATCTATACATAACACTAAACCAGTAGTGTTAATAAATAACTCTATCAAAGTTGGGATGAGCATATGAGAATTATCAAAGGATTCAGTGTATAAATTTCATTAAGATGTTCTGATGCCAGGGTATAAAAACAATACTGAAGTACGTTATCACGATACAGAATTACATAAATAATATAAATGATGATGTATGTAACGATATGATAATGGTAATTAATGATTTTGATACAAATGAGTATCCATCTAACATATTCCACAAGTAAATTAAAAATTCAAAATGAGTAAGTGCAGGAAATGGAAAACCAACAGTTTGGAAGAAAGGATAAGCTGTTATGTTACATTTTATCTAAAATTGTCGGTATTAATCATTTATGAATATTTTTATAACCTTCAATTTTACGTTAAAACGACTATGGAACGCGCTCCCCTGTTATCTGCATCTTATCCAGAACCACTCAACATTCAAGAGGGAACTCAAGACATACATATTAGGGACGGTATAGCCAGCATTGTGGTGCCCCTCTCATCTTTTTCTTTCTCCTCTCCATCATAGCTTCGAATTTTACCATTCTATTTCTCTTCCTCTAACCTATCTACCTCTTCTATATCTCTTTCACCCCCATTCCATGGTCTTATGTCTCTGCTTGATGAGAATAACTCAGAAGCTGCAAGAATATAACGAGAAAATTCCCAACTAGCAATAGGACTGACATTCATAAAAGAAAAATATGTTTACTTTCATATACATAGTCATTATTATTATTATTATTATTATTATTCTTGATTGTTATAATTATTTTTTGATTGTTATAATTATCATTGTACTACTTTTATAATCTCTATTTTTTTCTTTAACATTAATACTGTATAACATGTTATATGCCCTTAATGTTCTGTAGAAACTGAAATTTGTTGAATCTGAGTATGCCTGGTTAGGTGTAAGAGAGGGCCTGAAGGCCCTAATCTTGCCAGGTAAAATAAATGTATAAATAAATAAATAAAATAAATAAATAAAACGAAAATAAGTGATGAAATTTGATGAAAATATTTATGATTTAGTGTTCACATAAGACTTGTTATTCTGATAGTCTGAAGATTATTGAAACTGCACATGCATTGTTAATGCCATGCCACTTGCTTATCCTGCCTAAGATTCTGTCTTGTTGCAAAGAACTAATCTGAAAATTTATCAGTTTCATCATGAGGGTTGAGGAGCTACTTGAAAGAGTTTGGAAAAGGAAACAAAATTACCATGAGAAATGAGTGCTAAATATATGCCTATTCTAATCATATGTAGTGGGGGCATATCATGCCAAAAAAAAGATCGTAATAACCATCACATGAAGTCAGTTTTAGTGGATTTTGCTTAATTTCAAGAATGTGGGACAAACGAGGAAGAGTGAGAGAAAACTAACCTCTATGTGGCTGAGTGTGGAACTATGTGGTTACATTGGTGTCTGTCACTGGACACAATGCCAGGAAGGTGGCCCTACTTGGATCCATCCTCACAGCCATGCTGTGCAGTGTGCTGCAAATTTGATTCCTCAGTAGACCTGAAACAATGTACATGCAGGCAATCTGTACCAAGCGTAGTAACAAGATGACAATAATTTACATAAATATATTGATATTGAAAATCTATTGTTTTGATGATGATATTTAATTCACTTGCTCATTTTCGTTTTTATACCATTCCATCTTCAGATGTGCTTGTGGCAGTTCGTCTCAGCCATAACACTGAAATACACAAAGTGATCGAAAACTTGACCACACTCGTAATCAGCAGTGCAACTGAAAGAGTAAATTAAGCTAGTTCTTTTGTATACCAATATAAATGCAAAACATACAGTATCCAAAGTTTCTTGTCTGCTTAGCAGGCAAGAGTAAATTAAATGGTAGTCAATAAAATGGGTGATTAGATTATCAATGAAGAGTATATTAATGAAAAAAACTGAACCACTCCCCATCCCCAACCCTGAGGTTCAATCCATCAAGATGAATCAAACCTAAACAGTAATTGAAATATCCTCATCTTTCGTTTATGCGCCAATTCTAAAATGTTGCAAGATTAAAGGGTCTTAATTGGTGATTCCTTTTTTCCCTCTATAACTGCCTATCTTTGATGGTCCTGTTTTACTACAAGAATGAATTGGCCTTAAACTCAGCTGTCTCTACATGTTTTGATGATCTCATTACAGCTCCTGTGTCTCATTCAAGTTGAACCTTGTAACAGATGGTGTTGAATGTTTTATGAATTAATCTACAGTTTGTAACACTGAAGCAATTTGATAAACATCTCGTCAAATTAGATATATCGCTTATGTAAATGGTAAATGTGATATACTGTGAACATTAAGCATGCCTTATACTTGAGTGTCAAATGTCTTAATAAATTTTCTTTTATTTTATATTTGAGAACTCGCTATCAAAGATGAAGTTAAAAATAAATGCTTTGGTAATAGATGCTAAGGAAAAATTTTACAGGAAAAGACAGCATGGAGCGCTTTTTAAAATTTCCGAGTATTTTGCTTTCCTGTGCTTTTAATTACGGTGGGTTAGTGTGTTTATCATGCAAGAGACATTTTGTCTATGGTAGATGTTGGAGACATTAATTCTCACTAAAAAGGAACTTTGTTCAGTGATTAAAAGTCAACATTAGTGGAAAAGGCATATCATGCTGCACAGGTAGCAATCGGGCCATTACTGGAAGCACACTCAGTGCACACACAATGTTAAAGATAAAGCTTTAGGGACCTGAATATTAATACTTGCTAATCATTGCAGCGCTTCAACTGAACCGTATTTTTTGACTGTCTTAATTTTTCAGTGTAGACCATGCCTAAGAATACCAAGCTTTCAGTTAACAAGAGTGTGGGTTCACAAATCAAACTGTCAGACAGCGAAAGATTGGCAACCAAAACAGAATTTAAGCGAAAGAAATAGGCAAATATTATGGATGTACAGTCTGATGCATGTGGGACGCTGTTTGATATGCCATCGTCTAAATCATAAATGCTTAGAAAGTAAGTGGCTCTTTCATTAAAGTTATCCAATTTAGGTTTATTGACTTCCCACATGCATACAGACATAGTTTGCCACAATCTGCCCTTACACTTACGGATCACAGACACAATGGTCACATAAAGTGATGGTGTAGTGGTAGGGAGCCTGATAACGGATCTACTACTGTAACGGCTTCTGTATCACTTCAACGAAAACAGTAGTGAGAACATAGAGACGAAGACAGAGCTGTGGCTAACTGTATCTTCTAAGTGACTCGATGAAGCTGCATCGATAAAGTTATTGTAAAATAAAGATCCCAACTTACAGGTGATACTACAATGTGCATTCTTTTACAGTTTCTTAGTACCCATAGTTTTCCTTATAAACTTTGTGCAATTATTGTATCATCATATGTGCATAAAGTGTTCACTAACATTATTGTGACCACTTGTAAAAATGTAGGCACAGTGAAATAAGGTTCATTGTTCATTAAGTGTACTAGGCTGTTGATTCACATGATGGAGAGGAAAACTAAAATGGTCGCACAGATTTGTCAATGGGAATTAGCACACTAGGAAAGTATTTTCCCCTATTCATTTACAAACGCTTGTTGCTATGAGACTTGCCTGTGAAGATACTCCATGATCACATCCTTCTCAAAACTAACAGTTAACATGTATGTATTATTGTTATGTCTGACGATGTATTCGTTGTAGTACAGTCAACAGTACTTCCTAATAGTTTTAATGACTATAACAAGAAGCTCTCAGTCACTTTGTACATTAATGTCTGGTGTGTACATTAGGATGAAGAACAAATTAGATGTTTGCTCTAAGCGGTAAGTCTAGAGGTGATTTTAATTATGTGACTTAGAGTGACTTATAGTTTCTGTGTTGGCTGCCATTATCACAAATGGAGTATGCACTAGTTACATATAAACTATAACTACCAGAGACTACTTAATGGAGTATATATCATGTTTCTTACCTACTGCCGACGTCAGTCATCAAGGGTCCTGCTCCTTTCTGCAGTGTTTCAGGTTCACGACTCTGACAAACATAGTTACCTGGATCTTCAGAACTGGAAGATCTAGGCTTGACGTTGTCCAGAGCTTTGACACAGATCGCAGTGCAGTCACATTGGGTATTATTTGCTTTCAATTGGTCGCAGTCTGCTCGTTGTTTTGCACCATCGGTTCTGGAGACTCCTATAGCATTATCGTAGATAGAGTCCGTCTCACGTACCGCCTGATGATCAGTCCTTGGAAGAGAACAAAGGTAAGTACAGCTAGCGTATCTTCATAGAACTCACCACTTTACAACGAGAAGTTTCATTTTTGTCTAGACTGCGACTCGAGTAGAAGCTTTTCAGTTTAGATATGGATCCTCTACCAGGCAGGCAAAATGAAGTTGACAGAAGAATCTATGAATATCTTACCTTTGGGCATTTTGATTATCTTGCAGTTCGGCGATGGTCGGTACTACAGCATCTTTGCTTTCAGTTTTGAATGCGGGCTTGGAGTCACAAGATCTCTTCTCCCAAGAAACTGTCACCTGTGTAATAAGCATAATAAAAGTGTGCTACTGTGGATCTCACAATTCCAGTCATTATCAGCTTTTGGCAGCTTTTACTTGAATTTCATAAAAAAAAGTTCTTAAAGATGTATGCTAATCAGATATTGCAAACAGTGGTGAAAATCATGCGAAACAACGAGAGATATCGTAATGTGTCTAAGTTGTGTCCGTTTTATGGAAACCCTCTTAGAAGATCGAATATTACGGTGGCCGTTTGTAGTTTTGCTTCCTAGTCTTCCGCATGACAGCTTTAATGTAGCTTCTTGCCTTTTGGAATGAACAGCTGTCTAAAATGTGATGGGATAGGAAAGTATAAACTGTCGTGTGACACCGATACCATGTAAAAGCGCATAGATGCATAGTCTGCAATAAAGTACTAGTATGATCATGAATGCAGGAAGATAATTGTTGGGATTTGGCACATGAAGACGATGCGTGACATATGACATCCCAGATTCTCAGAAGCTTAATAATCATCGGTCTGCCGTGTCAAGAAAGCACTGTAAGTGTCAATTACGGGAAATTTCTTCCCACCGTGATGTGCCCAGCCACCCCATTTCTGGACGCAGTTGTGAAAGCCTGATGAACATTGTCCGTACTAACAGGCAAGTAACAGTGCCACACCTCAAGTTTGCCGGAAATGAAGGATAAATAACAGATTATCCGATGAGATGCGTGCTACGACGTTTGACGTACCTGAGATACAGAAGCAGAAGTTCAGCAGGATTGCTCTCAGAATCATCTTGACATACGGAAAGGCCCTCTAGTGGGTAAGGCTCACATATTGACACCTGGGTAAGTTGGAGTGTCACAAGGCCTTCCAGCCAAGAATTTCAATAGTTGCAAAAGAACTGTGCAACATGATAGTGAAACGAAATTTTAAACTGTGGATTGTATCCAGTGGAGAAACGCACTCAGTCAGTGGTGATTCTTATGATCGGTTGCTAAGTGTCATACACATCTTTAAAGAACACCATACGTACTAACCATGGTGGTTTGTAGTAAGACAATTCGTCAAGTTACATAGCTGCAATGGTTTTTGGTTTTGGTGGAGGGAGGTCTGAGTAATGTATTACGTAGTTTATTAGAAATCTTTTACATACAAAAATAATCTTAATCACTCCGAAATACATCCGGAGGTAGGTACAGTATACGTCACTTTCATTTCATGAATTTCGACATACTAAAGGAGTTCCTACAAGATATACGAAGCACTTTTTAAGTTTTCAGTATCTGAGCTGGGTGGGAGATTATTTACGACAATATTTTCAATCACTTAACTATCTCGACGCATGATGTTTCTATGTCAGCACATTAAGAAAGAAAATTCATCGATATGAGCGATTGGGGAGATCTTCGGTGATCAACGATTACTTATTGTTTCTTAATATTTGTTGGATATAAAGCTTTGCTCACCCAAACAAGAAGATTCATTGAATAAAGTTTGGATTCAAAAATTGGAATATCGCGGGTAAAGCGCTCAAACTGCAAAAAGATTTTAGTGAATGAGTATTAGAACAGACAAGCGCATGTGACTGAGATGTAAGTTTCTAAAGCTGCAAAAAACCGACTGAAATAAAAGATCCTTGGGAACGTCATTCAGCTGGCATCTCGACAGAAAAAGTCGTGAACGTGAACAATCTTGTTCTGGAAACCCACAAGTAGATTATCGAAGATGTTAGTAGCCATCTCAAGAAATTTTATCAGAAGAACGAACGTGAAGACCCCATTCGAGACAAGAGTTTTTATAACGAACAAGAGTAACATCACATGGAAGTCTGCATGAAAGTCAAACATAATGTCAATTGCATCCAGACATTCGTTGCAATATTCAGAATAGCGGCGAAAGTTTAGCTTCTGACAACGATCCCAAGTCATGGCTTTTAAGGGAAAAACTTATATGATGATGGAACTGCGTAAGGAGAAGCTGAACTGAAAAGTTCGTTGTTAATACACTTGAGGACATTTTGCACAGCATGTCATTGGTAGGTAGGCGATGACTTTTGACATTTCCACCCGCAATTACATGATTACTGGTGGCTGGATTACAGTCGGTGAAATAAGCCGTTAAGTTAAAATTGTGTAGTAACCATTCGTTACAGTACCCCATACATACCCCGTACAAAACGACAGCCGAAGTACAAAACAGAATTAACAGGTTCTTTTGATACCCCTGTACATTTCTTGCTCTTACCGTTTTCTCAAGGATTTTATCTAAAAGACTACAATCTTATGGTGGTGCGAAGTTCTCTGTCTTCAAGTTCGTAACCCTGTATCCTTACTACTACGCCGAATTTCGTGAATTTCAGTCTCCGAAAAATTTGTGTAGCACTTGATCATACTGTCGAACCGAGGAATTTTCTCTAAAGTGGAAAGTGCAGTGATCTCATACGTGAGGCGATGAAACTTATACGCTGCTCTTCGACACAGTGCTAGCAATTTACATGCGATCTTGTAAAGAAAAGTGCATATCGTTACAGAACCCCTCTTTCCCAGCAAGTGTCGTTGTTTCAACACCTATCTTCACACAGCAAACATCTCGCACAAGGTTTCGCAGTTTGCAGTAGTATTCCAACATCATGACCTACATGTCTGCTTACGTTGAAGGCGTGTTGCTATTCACAGTTTTCGTCCACAGACCCCTGCTACGGCGAGGCAACCATTACAACAAGAACGACATCACATTATAATTAACAGCATAAAGCTTCGCTGTATGTACTCTAATTCTGCTCTATATAATGACCCTTTCTGTGGAAATTATTCAGTTTTGCACCAGACAGACATAGTCATTCGTAGACGTGCTAAATATATTTCAGGTGGCACCGTGTTTGGCGCACTGGATTCGCAATGGGAAGGACGACTGTTCAAATTCTCGTTCGGGCATCCATATTTAGGTTTTCCACGATTTCCCTAAATCGCTTACGACAAATGCGAAGATGGTTCCATTTAAAAGGGAGTGACCCATTTTTCTTTCCCTTCATTCAGTGATTCCAGCTTGTGCTCCGTCTCTAATGACCTTGTTAACAGGACGCTAACCTCTAATCTACCTGATGTATCGAATTTATATTAGAAAATATACCTACCTTGTACATGGAAATGTACTTTCGAGTTTTTATCTGACGAATATGGTACTGCTAAAACAAATAACCTAACCATTCAGAGTCATGGACGACAAAAAGCAGTATTGCTGTGCACGTCGCTGGACCAGTTGTTTCGTTTAGTGTACCATCAAAACAAAAATGCATATACAAAATCAGACATACTGAAAGGACTGATAATTGCAGACTTACAAAAAAAAATGGCTCAAATGGCTCTGAGCACTATGGGACTTAACAGCTGAAGTCATTAGTCCCCTAGAACTTAGAACTACTTAAACCTAACTAACCTAAGGACATCACACACATCCATGCCCGAGGCAGGATTCGAACCTGCGACCGTAGCGGTCGCATGGTTCCAGACTGTAGCGCCTCGAACCGCTCGACCACTTCGGCCGGCTGTAGACTTTCGTGGAAGGATGAGAACACTGAGGGAACAGCAGTACTTACCAACACTCCTTCGCGCCCATTAACGAAAACATCTTTGCATGTAATTCCACTCACTTTTAATGGGACTGCTCTGTTCTTTCCATGTGCTTCTGTTGCTTGCGGTGGCTCGTCTTTTACTCTCGGTCGTTTGACCTCGGCGTCAGCTTGGTCTGCGACGTGACGACGACGCTTTTCCTGATACTGCCGTTTATTTTCTGGATCTGCAGCAGCGGCTCCAGCAGAAACCATTGGGCTGCTGACGATGGAAGTGAAGTTCCTAGCGCCATTGCCAGGGTTTCTTGGGTCCGGAGCCTGTGTATCCGCTTCCAGAACATGCAGCCTGTGGAAAATATTACCCTCACACTTCATGCACACCTGTGTCGGTAAGTAGTTCTACAAGGCTTCCTGGAAAATTTTGAGGTGAACACAAATAGGTACATGACATACAGATCAGTTCCAAAAACGCGACATGAAATAAGAAATAAATGTGAAGCTCAGGGACACGTGGAATTCTACACAGCGATTCGAATCTAACATGATAACTTGTATACGAAGCTGGTCGACAGACATACGACTACTACGAGGATATTGAGACACACTGAATCACAAATAAAAACCACCGCCTTAAATGCCAGAGTGTCGTGTTGCTGAAAGTGAAGTGAAAATAAACTGAAAGCTATGTTGAGGACGATACATAGTGGTTATTTTACAGGCACAATTCTGTGATCGTGTAGCGAAACAGTATTGTTAAAACGGTTAATGCACTCCTCCTAGGAATATCGTAGCCAAAAAAGATAAATCGTGGTCGTTCTAAATGCTGTTGAACAAAGGAGATAAATTTGATGCTGTCGACGAAACTGGTGTTAGAGTGGCTTCATGGAATTCGGCGACTGAGCTACCTACCTGATCCAGCGTAGCCTCCATGGGCCTACATGAGCTTTAGGGACACATGCTGCTCTTCATTCACATACACACTCTTCGCATAACCTAATTGGTATTGGATGAGAACCTTTTAAGAGGTTACGCATTTAGCAGGTTTACAACTCGAACGTTGGGACATCATACGTTCTCTCCTGCCTTACGATGTCAAAAGTTTTGAGAGAAAACCTGTTCATGTTTTCTCGCTTTTATACACTCTGTATTAACAGTACTTCATAAAAACATTTCTTGTATTCAATACAGTCTAGTTGACTCGTGCGAATGATTCGCACTGTATCCTGGTCACCGATAGGTAATATAGTAATGCAGGAACAAGTAAATACAAATAATTGTTAATAAAAAGTACAATGCTGCAATACCAAAATACAGTATAGAGGCCGGGGTAAGTTGGTGCAACTCCTGCAGGAGGTTAGGAATTTACTGTCGTGCGATAAACCTGACAATGTATTTTGAAACAATATGGACCACTGTCAGTAATATCAACCGAATTAAACTTCAGTGAAGCAAATGCCAGAGCATTGTTCAACAGTCTGATATTTTCTAGGTAGTTCTTACTATCGTCACAATTCTTCTCTATAAGTTTTCGACGCTCTTCATAAACTTCAATGGGCTGTAAGTTCACCTTTGCCTTGTGGCAACACATAGTAGCTCTATTGTCACTGAACTCCGCAGCAAACAGCAAAGAAGAGCAATGTATGCACATTTGGTCCGTCTTACCAATGTTTTGAGTTTGAACTTCATCGTCTTTAGTGAAAAGACGGGCAGAACAAAAAGTTTTTGAAAGTTTATATAGTTGTCTTCTAGCACTGATAGTTTGATGCAGATGAAGCATGTAAGTCGGTGACACAAAGTCGTTACTAACTTGTGCCGTTGACCATTAAACCCAACTTCTCTGCGACCGTCCTGAGCTTCTTTGACGTGCTGAATCCGAAGTGTTCTTTCTTCGTCACTGTGTCTGGCATTTCATTTTCTGCCGTCTGTGACACGTTGCAATAAGTATCCTATGATTCACATTAATGTTGATTGATTTTATTGTATCCGACGAGCAGACTCTAACAAACAGTTATGTTACGTGGCAATGATCGAGGAAAGCATAAATCAATAGATTCTTTAAAACGGTAAGTTGAAAGCGTGTGATTCCTAGACATTTTGCAGGGGGAGCAGTAAGAGAAACATGTTCATCACGAATAGCCACGCGGCACTCTCAGCGAAGATATTAGGTGCAGACAAAGTGCTGACGCAGCGCAGTGTATGAGGGGCTCTGATACACGTCTTCACCGTAAGCAGGGTTGGCGTTATCATGCGATAAGGACGGTCAGAATGTCACTTAACAAGACCCGACGGCCCACTGCCTCCTGCAACCCGCATAACTCGTGCGCTTACAGACCGACAGAGCACGAAATTGAGTCTCGAGTAAGCAACTCATTTATACTGTATCTCCAAGAGTCGACGTGTACGCGGTAGTAGACTCTATACTTATGAACACAGCGCTCTCTAGCGGCTGATACGCCTACATGTGACTGCCAAAAGCTTCAGAAAATGTTCACATATGAAAATGCTGCGTTATTTTAATGATCGGGAGATGAGGGGAGGAAAGCATGAAAGAAATTGTTGATGGATTCCAATGCACATATTTCGGAAAAAGTGATGAGCGCTCCACCGATCTGGTCTCAGAAGAGCCACTAGGGACCGACCGACTGCCATGTCGTCCTCAGACAACAGTGTCATTTGTTTGCAGTATGGAAGGGCGTGGCGTCAGTGATTCGCTCTTCCGGTCGCTGTCGTCTTTGCAGACCTTGAGAGTCGCTACTTCCCATTCAAGTAACTCCTCAATTTGCCATCAAGAATCTGAGTGGATCCCGTTCCTATCCTCCTCCTTCTCCCGCCCCCCTCACCAATGAAAAGTCCCTGGCAGTTTCAGGAACTGAATTCGGGTCCCCCTACATGGAAGTCAGCCATGCTCACTAACCCACGGAAGTGGACTAATTCACGTAAAAATTACATTACTTCCTTGAAAATGTGTATGTAATAACAGATTTGAGCTTTCAAATGAAGCTTTAAACATCTGTAACCACATAAAGCAACTGGGAATCGATATATTTGGAGGAAAGTACGCTGCAAAAACCGCTATCAGTACAAATCTCACTAATTTACTCGGAATTCATACCTGTTCGTTGTTTGCATCCATAGCTTCCACTTTAATGGTTCAAATGGCTCTGAGCACTATGGGACTCGACTGCTGTGGTCATAAGTCCCCTAGAACTTAGAACTACTTAAACCTAACTAACCTAAGGACAGCACACAACACCCAGCCATCACGAGGTAGAGAAAATCCCTGACCCCGCCGGGAATCGAACCCGGGAACCCGGGCGTGGGAAGCGAGAACGCTACCGCACGACCACGAGATGCGGGCCACTTTAATCCCAAACAAGGTATTCCTCTCGACAGTTCTTGCTGATGTTTGAGGAAAAGTTCTGTAAAGTTCTAGATTCATTTCCTTGCACTTAAAAAAATTGTAGCACTTAAAATACTGTAAACATCCAGTCCCCAGAAAAAGATATTTCTTACGCTAGAGCTCTGTAAAATCATATTTTCGTAGAATATAAGTTATACTATTACAATCATCAAATGCGGCGCTCTTGTATGTGCAAGTGCTGAATAAACCTTGGTTAAATGAAGTTAGTGTTCGTTATTCATCTAACTACACCTTGTTCTACGTGATAATATTGTGATACACCTCCATCAACAACAGAAATTCCGCTTCGTAGTTCACCGAAATCCGATATAAGGTTCATGAGCTACACCACCGACAAGTTGTCGCCTTCGGAAAGTAGCGCAAGCTTTACCGAATTGTAACTCTAAATCTAGTAAACATTAAAGAGATAACTTTATGAAAGGTGTTTTCTTTTACAGTAATTGGCACATATCAAAATATTAATGCTTTTAAAAAATATAAGGTTAATTTTCTCATTTTTCGTACGATTTGAGATGGACGTCGCACGTGTTTAAGAACCGTTTTCGGTGTACCTGCATACTGGCAATTCTTATTTTATGTGTACGCATTAAATAATAACTAAGAAATATTTCGGATAGATGAGATTATACCCATATGCAGAAGAGAAAGATTCATACATTCTTAAACATTTCGGATAAAGTAATCGCCCACTAGGAAGATGTTTCGTCAGTTATGTATCAGCATGGTGCCTTGATTCTACTGCCACTTCAGTATGACAAACTAGAATCTCTGGGCGTCTCTCATCGTTGTTTAACGTAGTCCATTCAACTGGATGGTCGAATACAACTCGTATGTCTCTACTATGATTGATATTACTTCTTTTTATTACTGGATGGAAATTCGCATTCGTTTTCATGGGAAAATGGCCATCTACAGTATTTTATGAAACCTTTTCGATGAAGAATGCTACCTACCACTGAACTGTCTCCTCGTGATACTATTTTCATGTACTAGAACAAGCGATCGAAGTGACGCAATGGCTACAATATTATACTCTTCGCATTAGGGGCTCAAACCTCCATCCGACGATTCATCTTATGTCTTCCGTCTTTCCTTTATTCGCTAAATGTAAATTCTGGGACGGTACTTAAGAGAGGATCTATTTTCTGATGTCAAACCTCGCCCTTAGCAGCTCGAGCTACTGTTCTGTCTCTAGTTGCTATTATGTCGACTGCGCAGATTGGTAATTACAGCCAGTTATTCAGCTTTTGTCGCACCTGTGACGGTATTCGCTAAAGGTGGGCGTTCTTCGCGCCAGGATTAGGCAGTTATTTTCTTTTTTTTGTGTGCTCCGATAGTTTCCTTACGAAATACCAAAATGAACTTTCAAAAGAAGATGTCGTCTACATCTACATCTACATTTATACTCCGCAAGCCACCCAACGGTGTGTGGCGGAGGGCAGTTTACGTGCCACTGTCATTACCTCCCTTTCCTGTTCCAGTCGCGTATGGTTCGCGGGAAGAACGACTGTCTGAAAGCCTCCGTGCGCGCTCTAATCTCTCTAATTTTACATTCGTGATCTCCTCGGGAGGTATAAGTAGGGGGAAGCAATATATTCGATACCTCATCCAGAAACGCACCCTCTCGAAACCTGGCGAGCAATCTACATCGCGATGCAGAGCGCCTCTCTTGCAGAGTCTGCCACTTGAGTTTATTAAACATCTCCGTAACGCTATCACGGTTACCAAATAACCCTGTGACGAAACGCGCCGCTCTTCTTTGGATCTTCTCTATCTCCTCCGTCAAACCAATCTGGTACGGATCCCACACTGATGAGCAATACTCAAGTATAGGTCGAACGAGTGTTTTGTAAGCCGCCTCCTTTGTTGATGGACTACATTTTCTAAGCACTCTCCCAATGAATCTCAACCTGGTACCCGCCTTACCAACAATTAATTTTATATGATCATTGTAATCCTGATCGTATGCGTGTTGCCATATACCTGCTCTGCGTTACAACGTTCAGTTCAATAAGACGTATACATCTTGGTTGAGCAGTGGCGTTTTGCTGGCAAGCCAGCATATTTGCAAGTACCTCGCCTTCGCGCTCTTATCTTTGCTTGTGGCGCGTACTGAGTCTTGGCTGCCTTATCTTTGCCGGAATAGTTAAATGGAGGCACTCGCCAAGGGCGTGACAGTTGGCGTTCGATGCTACCTGAGGCCGGAGTGTGCGTGTAGTGGAGCGGGAACCGATGACCTGTAAGGGGCAGCTTGGTGGGGAGCCTATCCTGTCGCCTGTGAGGGAGCTTGTTTCTGCCTTGGGTTGCGTGCTGCTAGTTCCGGACGCGGCTGTCTACGGTCGTCCGCCTGCTGTACCCGACGCAGGCCATATCGGACGTTAAGTGAGATTGTACATAGGGCATGTCTGTGAAGGTGAAGAGGGCTGCTACCTCACTTCTGGTAACTATTAGCGCATGGGTGTTACCATTGAAGTAAAGGTGTGCCTATGAAGAGTTCATGGTGTTCAAGACAAGTGTTAAATATTAATATAATTCACGAGCGTGCCTCTTCCAGCTCGTGAGAAATTGTTGTTTTCAGACTGCAAGACCATAATCTGTTTATCAAATATACTGCTTTCGAGTGTTTGGTAGCCTTAGCGTAGTGATCCCCAGTAAAGCTTATAATGAAATTTTCAAAATTGTGCTCGTTACGGTTTTCACTGTTCAGTGGGCAATAAGAGTTCACGTAATTTAATTGTGACTAAGATTGGAGTGCCCGCTGGCCTTGCTAGTAATTGTAAGTTTTTTTAATGTCTTAATAGCAGGCAATTCTCCTTAAGGTTATTGATAAGATTTGTGCTGTTGGTTGTACCTTGTCTGTGTAGTTCATTCGTAGTGGGGACAAAGGCAGTGTGCCGATTTATTAGTGGATTGTCCCTGCGGACCTGTTGAGTGCGCTTGTTAAATGTTACAGCTGGCTGACTGGTGTTTTGGAGTAAGCACTACCTTTCCATCTATGGGTACCGGGCCTGTGAAATCCTGGGTAGCGGGAGGTGACTCCGGGCCGAAGCTCGAGAAGTGGGTCTTGTACGAAATGCCACCTTCCGTCTTGGGTTCTTCAAGCTAAGTTTTCGTTCTGCCCTCGAACGACCTGGCGTCACTCCTCGCTAATTAATTCTGGCGCTAATTGTGTTTACTTGGGTATTTATTGTATTTAGTATATTTATTAATCCTTGTCACAAGAGCAACATACAACTGTGAAAGGTTGTTGCGGTGTTACTCTTAGTAACACTTCGCGCTGACTATTTGTGTTACTGAGCCTTGGAGCCGAAGTTTGAAACCTTAGTAAGCCTTAGTGATATTGATTGTCTCTTGTGTGTGAAACAAGTGCCTTTGTATTAACTTCATCCTGCTATTTATTGGGTGTATCTCTGGCAGGTTGTTATTTAGGTAAATGTTTTGAGAACATCAGGTCTCAGTGAGCGAAGACTAGTCAGGAATATTGTATTTCTTAATTCAAGCCGTTAGGCGCATAATTGTCAGTGGTTTTAAAATTTTCTTATATATAAGATAGACTTTGTTTCATAAAAGGACATTGGTAGCAGATTCACTAAATTCTTGTGACTTACTATTCTTATTACCTAAAGTAATCAGGAGTAAGATATTGTTGTTTTAAAGGAATTTGTTGATATGACTGTTAAATAAAATGAATGATAACGAAAGGGGTCTAGTCCCTCCTACTGTTTCCCCATTCCCTAGTAGAAGAATGTTTCAACAGAAGAAGTCCTGCTCGTTTTTGTAATCCTGATCGTATGCGCGTTCCATACACCTGCTCTGCGTTATAACATTCATTTCAATAAGACGTATACATTTTGGTATTGCTATTTTCACTACCATTAGTGATATTGTATAGAGAAGTTTCTCCACTGATTGGTTACGAATAGGCTGGGAGTGGTGGCGTGCTCCTGTAATCCAGCGACCTGGAGGCCGGGTGTAGTGGATAGTCTGAGGATGGGAGTACTGTTTCGCAGCATCCTGTGTTGATCTGGCGTCCGCACTGAGATCGCCATCCATATGGTCGCTGAAGAGGAGTCTTGGGCGACCAGGTTAGCTAAGGAGGGGTGCACCGGGCCGGTTACGAATAGGGATCCTCTGGTTCTAGTGTAAACGCATTGCTGAACGTTACTAACTGAAACTACGGGCGCTGGTATAAGAAGTAGAATAAAGTACTGTGATATGTAGATTCCACTACGTATAAGCAAATTATGTGATGTATCTGAGGCATAAGGAGATGTATTCATAATTTTTTGACGAACATGACAAAAATACTTACGGTTTGTTTACATAGGTTCCTAGATGGACTAGCTGATAAACCCGACTACCGATAACCACCATCTTGGGTCCAGCAGGTGGAGCTGGTGGTGGCTGCGGAGGCTGCGGGGGTGGCACTGGTGGCCTCGGCCGCGGGGGAGCAGGCGGGGGTGGACGAGGCCTCCTCGGGTCAGGCTGCGGCTGCTGCTGCTGCTGCTGCTCCTCCTCCATCTCGGGCCCCAGCACTGTCCCAGCTATCAACGCCTGAAGCACAGTACATGCTCGCTGCTCTCACAACAAACCATACTTTACACCTCTCTGCTGGTTCAGATTTTACTTCTTGAGACCAAATGTCAAATTAACGATTTTACTGTCATTTTGCCATCCCGATTCAGTCCATGCTGGTAGGAATAGTTGGCCGGTAATACACAGAGCGACTTTTCGATGTAAACGGAAAAATCAAACGACGTACAGATACCGGTAAAAGGAAGTGAAAAGTTATGTACCACCTTCACGCAAAGTAATATTTGCGGGACTATCGCAAATTCATTTAGCTCAAAAATAGCAACACTGAAGATCACATTACTAACTAATTCGTACGTAAAATTATCACATTATAAAGATTTCATGTAAATGCTTGGTCTAAACGAAGAAAATTGTTCGCAAATTGACCGGGGAGTTTCAGCAATGAACCAGGTAACAGGTGGGTCGTAAGTAGGGAAAGATGGTATTTCTTCCCAGCTTGGTTGGATGGGTGACTGATGCCATGTGAATTTGTCGTACTTCGTCTTGTGCGTATCCACTGCACGTAGACTATACGAACCAAGAAGTATATCGGCAGTTAACTGCTGTGGCACAAGCAGGAATTGTATCTGAACGGCGTATATACATAGGATGTAAACAATAACTGTTTACACTGTACCACACTGGTGTGGAGGAAGTTGAAACGAAATATTTGACGTAATATACCTGTCTATCATGTCGAAAAGCAACCTCAAGTTGGACAACAAATGCTACCTAAGCTTCTGTGCATGCACGCCACGTGAGACTTAATATCCTCTCGTCCTCTTACGCCACCAGCTTTGTGGAGGACCTACTGATTGTAAAACTGACGTTTTGTAAATGTTAGCTCAAGATTAAGTGAATTTTAGCAGCGTAAAATTAACTATTAAATAGTTTTTTTTCTATGGCTGTCTTCTTGCGAGACGACTGTGCTCGTAAGAGGTAAGTTTAAATGAAACTGGAAACATGATTACTTTTTGCATGACGTGTTAAAAACCGTCCTTTAGTTGCTCTTAGTTTAACTTACTGATGATAACGAAAACCGGTGGCATAAGAGGTCGAGAGGATATTAAAAATCTCGCGCCGCGTGCGTACGCTGTGACTTAGATGGATTTTGTAGACCAGTTTAAGGTTGTCTTCCGGCTAGACTGACCGCAAGTGTTATACGACAAATTGTTCGCCTCGACTACCCCTACACCATTGCGGGGAAATTTTAAACAGATATCGCATACACACTGTATACTGTGAAGTTAGTAAATGATTTAAGTTACGTATTTTGATATGACAAAGCCATGACTGGAAATGTATATTTAATTTTTTAATGCAATACAGAAGTTACACCTCACCTAAGTAATTTCGAGTTCAGAACAAAGAGAACAACATACAAACTGCAGGAAGATTGGCACTGAATTGAGGTGTTCTTGAGGTTCCTTATCGTTTGCCTACAGTATTCCATGTGTTTGTAGTAATCTGTAAACAGCATCCGTTGGTAAGGTAATCTGTTGGGCAAGTGGACGAACTTGGAAACTCCCTTTATAGGATGTAAAGGGTATACGTGCAGATATTTTTATTGGTGACTGAGGGTAACTGAACTGATAGCATGGACAAAATCTCCATGCTTGAGTGTACTTGTCCTTTTTTAAGCTGGGTGATATTTTAATAGCAGCCTGTCGTCTTAAGTAAGGATAGAATGGTATGATGTCTACGTTGCAGCATAACACCTTAAAAGATGACTCTACTTTTGAAGGAGGTCTACATGATATTTCTTTTTTCTCGGTTCACTAGCATTTTACAGTCGTAATCGCTGTTTTCGTGCGTTAAAAATTTATTGAACAACCACACAAAACCGTTTTCAAACCTTACCGTTTCAATAATCAATTTTCTTTTGCTGTTCTGTGGAATGGTTATGTTTATCTATAGAAACTCCTAGAATTACTCAAATAAAAAATAGTTCGTTCGTCTTTCGAAAATACTTGCTGTCTCAGTTTTAGTTCCAACTATGTCTGCGTATTGCATTCATAATCGTCCCCAGTATGGATTGTGTCATTTGTGCCAGCTGATGCCTGAGGCTAAGTCATTTCGACTGAGAAACGGAACAGACAAACACATGGGCGGAATAAAACTCGTTCAGTTGAGAACACTTGTTTACTCATTTGCTCCCTATTGAGTAGAAAATTCCTAACATGAAAAGCCTAGCGTACGTGGGAAATTTAAATGAGTTAAAACATCAGAACCTACTTTGGCGTCAGTCTAAAGTACGTCTGCAAGTGCTATGGCGGACGTCTGTGATACTGCAAACGAAAAATGATTAATCTTAAATTATTTTATACCTATGTTCACTCCGTTTGTGATCTAGAGGGAGGGTCGAGTTTGGTTGTCCTCTTGTTATTTTCAGGATGAGCTGTTGTTGTTGTTGTTGTTGTGGTCTTCAGTCCTGAGACTGGTTTGATGCAGCTTTCCATGCTACTCTATCCTGTGCAAGCTTTTTCATCTCCCAGTACCTACTGCAACCTACACCCTTCTGAATCTGCTTAGTGTATTCATCTCTTGGTCTCCCTCTACGAATTTTACCCTCCACGCTGCCCTCCAATACTAAATTGGTGAGCCCTTGATGCCTCAGAACATGTCCTACCAACCGATCCCTTCTTCTGGTCAAGTTGTGCCACAAACTTCTCTTCTCCCCAATTCTATTCAATACTTCCTCATTAGTTATGTGATCTACCCATCTAATCTTCAGCATTCTTCTGTAGCACCACATTTCGAAAGCTTCTATTCTCTTCTTGTCCAAACTATTTATCATCCATGTTTCACTTCCATACATGGCTACACTCCATACAAATACTTTCAGAAATGACTTCCTCACACTTAAATCTATACTCGATGTTAACAAATTTCTCTTCTTCAGAAACGCTTTCCTCGCCATTGCCAGTCTACATTTTATATCCTCTCTACTTCGACCATCATCAGTTATTTTGCTCCCCAAACAGCCAAACTCCTTTACTACTTTAAGTGTCTCATTTCCTAATCTAATTTGCCTCAGCATCACCCGACTTAATTAGACTACATTCCACTATCCTCGTTTAGCTTTTGTTGATGTTCATCTTATATCCTCCTTTCAAGACACTGTCCATTCCATTCAACTGCTCTTCCAAGTCCTTTGCTGTCTCTGACAGAATTACAATGTCATCGGCGAACCTCAAAGTTTTTATTTCTTCTCCTTGAATTTTAATACCTACTCCGAATTTTTCTTTTGTTTCCTTTACTGCTTGCTCAATATACAGATTGAACAACATCGGGAAGAGGCTACAACCCTGTCTTATTCCCTTCCCAACCACTGCTTCCCTTTCATGTCCCTCGACTCTTATAACTGCCATCTGGTTTCTGTACAAATTGTAAATAGCCTTTCGCTCCCTGTATTTTGCCCCTGCCACCTTCAGAATTTGATAGAGAGTATTCCAGTCAACATTGTCAAAAGCTTTCTCTAAGTCTACAAATGCTAGAAACGTAGGTTTGCCTTTCCTTACTCTTTCTTCTAAGATAAGTCGTAAGGTCAGTATTGCCTCACGTGTTCCAGTGTTTCTACGGAATCCAAACTGATCTTCCCCGAGGTTGGCTTCTACTAGTTTTTCCATTCGTCTGTAAAGAATTCGTGTTAGTATTTTGCAGCTGTGACTTATTAAACTGATAGTTCGGTAATTTTCACATCTGTCAACACCTGCTTTCTTTGGGATTGGAATTATTATATTCTTCTTGAAGTCTGAGGGTATTTCGCCTGTTTCATACATCTTGCTCACCAGATGGTATAGTTTTGTCAGGACTGGCTCTCCCAAGGCCGTCAGTAGTTCCAATGGGATGTTGTCTACTCCGGGAGCCTTGTTTCGACTCAGGTCTTTCAGTGCTCTGTCAATCTCTTCATCTACATCCTCTTCCATTTCCATAATATTGTCCTCAAGTACATCGCCCTTGAATAGACCCTCTATATACTCCTTCCACCTTTCTGCTTTCCCTTCTTTGCTTAGAACTGGGTTTCCATCTAAGCTCTTGATATTCATACAAGTCGTTCTCTTATCTCCAAAGGTCTCTTTAATTTTCCTGTAGGCAGTATCTATCTTACCCTTACTGAGATAGGCCTCTACATCCTTACATTTGTCCTCTAGCCATCCCTGCTTAGCCATTTTGCACTTCCTGTCGATCTCATTTTTGAGACGTTTGAATTCCTTTTTGCCTGCTTCATTTACTGCATTTTTATATTTTCTCCTTTCATCAATTAAATTCAATATTTCTTCTGTTACCCAAGGATTTCTACTAGCCCTCGTCTTTTTACCTACTTGATCCTCTGCTGCCTTCGCTACTTCATCCCTCAAAGCTACCCATTCTTCTTCTACTGTATTTCTTTCCCCCATTCCTGTCAATTGTTCTCTTATGCTCTCCCTGAAACTCTGTACAACCTCTGGTTCTTTCAGTTTATCCAGGTCCCATCTCCTTAAATTCCCACCTTTTTGCAGTTTCTTCAGTTTTAATCTACAGGTCATAACCAATAGATTGTGGTCAGAGTCCACATCTGCCCCTGGAAATGTCTTACAATTTAAAACCTGGTTCCTAAATCTCTGTCTTACCATTATATAATCTATCTGATACCTTTTAGTATCTCCAGGGTTCTTCCATGTATACAACCTTCTTTCTTGATTCTTAAACCAAGTGTTAGCTATGATTATGTTGTGCTCTGTGCAAAATTCTACCAGGCGGCTTCCTCTTTCATTTCTTAGCCCCAATCCATATTCACCTACTATGTTTCCTTCTCTCCCTTTTCCTACACTCGAATTCCAGTCACCCATGGCTATTAAATTTTCGTCCCCCTTCACTATCTGAATAATTTCTTTTATCTCATCATACATTTCTTCAATTTCTTCGTCATCTGCAGAGCTAGTTGTCATATAAACTTGTACTACTGTAGTAGGTGTGGGCTTCGTATCTATCTTGGCCACAACAATGCGTTCGCTGTGCTGTTTGTAGTAGCTTACCCGTACACCTATTGTTTTATTCATTATTAAACCTACTCCTGCATTACCCCTATTTGATTTTGTGTTTATAACCCTGTAGTCACCTGACCAGAAGTGTTGTTCCTCCTACCACCGAACTTCACTAATTCCCACTATATCTAACTTCAACCTATCCATTTCCCTTTTTAAATTTTCTAACCTACCTGCCCGATTAAGGGATCTGACATTGCACGCTCCGATCCGTAGAACGCCAGTTTTCTTTCTCCTGATAGCGACATCCTCTTGAGTAGTCCCCGCCCGGAGATCCGAATGGGGGACTATTTTACCTCCGGAATATTTTACCCAAGAGGACGCCATCATCATTTAATCATACAGTAAAGCTGCATGCCCTCGGGAAAAATTATGGCTGTAGTTTCCCCTTGCTTTCAGCCGTTCGCAGTACCAGCACAGCAAGGCCGTTTTGGTTATTGTTACAAGGCCAGATCAGTCAATCATCCAGACTGTTGCCCTTGCAACTACTGAAAAGGCTGCTGCCCCTCTTCAGGAACCACACGTCTGTCTGGCCTCTCAACAGATACCCCTCCGTTGTGGTTGCACCTACGGTACGGCTATCTGTATCGCTGAGGCCCGCAAGCCTCCCCACCAACGGCAAGATCCATGGTTCATGGGGGGGTGCAGGATGAGCTATTGGAGTGTAATTTGACTTAAAGGGCCATCATAGTCTGCGTTAAACTACATCAAAAATAGCACATTTAACACATAGTTTCAATGACAGACTTTTGACAACGTTACTGCTCACACACATTCAACATGTTTCTACCACACATATAGTATGTAGATTTGTTTTGTCAAAAGACTATTGGTAAATTAAAAGTAACGTTACTGATGACTTCCCTCAAGAATTCAGAATGTGAGGGGACAAGAAAAGGGACAGTAAATAAAAACATCAAGATCTCAGTGTTGTGACGGGGGCAGGGGCTATGTATTGAGTATTATAACACCCAAATCATAGCAGCTGTATCTCCAGTTAATTATACAGTTCTTAAATTATTTAACTGCAACAACGATCACAATGCACGCAATAGTTATTCCACTAAACCGTGACCAAGTTCGTAATCTGCGCGGAGTTTCAGAAACACTTTCGTTAATGCACGGACTGCCATATTCTTGGAACTTCAGTACTGCGATAGCACTTTCGTTTGCGTCGTACTCTCCGCGCTTCGCCGACATTCTGAGAAGTGGGGAACTCGACTGACGTGATGCGCAACCACTTGTAGCAAGGGCCAGATCCGAAGCATAGGATGCAGTGGTAACTCAGCTGTGGATTCATGGCGTTTACTCTTCCCATTCGAAAACTTAATCGAGCTGAAATCTTAATGCTCATCGACTTCGACTAAACAGTTGAGTCGACGGAACAACTGATTGTATGCCCTGGGACTTACGAGCATGTAACCGCAACTGTTCAAATAAGTACAATAAGATTCGCACTCGTCAGCTAATGGTACGCAAACATTCTGAAATTGTAAGGCCATGGAACACACTGACTGTGTCTAAACTGAAATAAACATTGATTCAAACCAATATTGTTACTCTCTTGAACCTGAAACGACGCAACTCATTTAACGAAGAAAAATCCAGTGTATGCTCCTGTCTATACGATCACGTAATTGACACTGTTCAAATAAGCTCAGTAAGAATCGTACTAGTCAGCTAATTCCACACAAACATTTTGTTGTTTTTTACAATAACCAGCGCAAATATCGCGATCCTACGCATTCAGTCCCCACATCGAGAAACGATCACTGCGTCTGTCTCTCGTGCTGAGTCGAACATTGGGTACTGCTCTCATGACATATCATCGGGTATGACAATGGACTTCATCTACGAAGGCAGCAGTATTAAACAATATTCTACATCTCTTTCTGGAACAAATTACAGTGCAATTTGTACATTTGGTCCAGTAATATTCTATGGATCAGTACAGCACTATCCGAAGATGTAGGGCTACGGCCAAATGCTAAACGGAGTAATAGAGGTTCTTGTTTTTTATGCTAGTTTCAGATATTCCATTATGTATCTGCTAGATAGTATGGACCTAGGAAATGTTCCAAGCACCGTTTCTGATTAAAACATATCTTTTTCCTGGGATATTTGCCGTCCTTTTACTATTACCAGTCATTTTAGTTTCTTTTACATTTCGGTAATGCCGTCCCGTGATTCAAACAAACCTGTGACCATTCATGTTGCTCTTTTTTGTATACACTCAGAATACTACATTTGTTCAATTTGATATTGGTCCTATACGCTTGACAAAAATTCTGTTAGATGGGTTCTACGAGTGTTTTCGAAGCAGTCTTCTACGAAGTCCCAATGCATTTTCCTAGTATTTTATCGATCAACCCAAGTGTATCAACTTATTTACCTACGATAGAACCTAAGTAATCATTCTATTCCACATCCTAATAAATTTGAACAACGAAACTGTCTCCAAATATGACAGAAAATCCAAAGAGATCCTATTCATATATAATGTATACAAGCCGCAAATCGCATTCATTGCATGGTAGCAATGATAATGTTGCCGAAGACAGCGCCAGCACCGCTAAGGCGGAGTTACTAAGCACGATTTTTCGAATTTTTTACAGCAAAGAAGAAGCCATAAATATTCTAGTTCGAATAAAGATCAGCGACCATCACGGGTAACGTAGAAGTAGCTTTCTTCGTTCTAAAGAATCAACTTCAGTCATTCAACAAGAGCAAGTCTTCCAATCCACATTACATGCCAGTTATGTTCCTTTCAAAGTATCTTGATGAAATAGTTCCATTTGGATCAGTCGTATAGAACCACGCGGACAACGAAAGATCTTTACATAAAGACTAGAAAGCTGCACAAGCTACACCAGTATACAAGAAAGGAAATAGATGAAATCCTTTGCATTATAGACCCATGTCACTGATCGATTTTCAGTAGAATTTTGGATCATACATTGTGTTTGAACATCACGAAATACCTCGAAGGAAACGATCTATTGACACAAAGGCGACATAGACCCAAAAAAAAAAAAAAAAAAAAAAAAAAAACATTTAGGTGAAACACACCTGGCTCTTTATTCCACAAAGTAATGAGTGCTATCAGCATTCCTTATTTTTTGATTTACAGAAGGTAATGACATCGCTTATCACAAGCAGCTTCTAATCAAATTGCTTGCCTATTCGTTATCGTCTCAGCTGTGTGACTATTCGTGATTTCTTGTCACAGATGTCACACTTCGTTGTAACTGACAAAAATCGTACTGTGAAACAGAAGTGATATCTGGCGTCCGCTACGAAGTGCTATCGAAATTTACCCTAAACAACAGAAAGTGTCAAGTCCTCCACGTAAGTTCTAAAAAATTCCTGTACAGTTCGGTTTCACGCTAAATAACACAAATGTATAGATTTTAGATTTAACTAAATGCTTCGTGATTACCAACTTAAGTTAGAACTTACACTAGGAAATTTTTATGAGGAAGGCAAATCAAAGACTGCGTTTTATAGGCTGAACACTTAGAACTTGCAATGAATCTAATGAAAATGCTGCCTACGCTAATCTCGTCTGTCCTCCTCTACTGCACTTCTGTGCCGTATGGAATCTATACCAGATAAGATTGACGGAGGAAATCGAAAAAGTTCAGAGATGAAGAGTTCGTTTTGGATTGCCACGAAATATGGGGTGATGGCATGTCAGATTACGGTGTGGTCAGCTGTTGCCTCCGAATTCCAAGAATGGCCAAGCATTCACAATATCTCTATACTTCGCTAGAAGATCATCAGTATGACACTCATCGAAGCGTTGCGGTGATCAAACACCGGTACTCAATTTGAGATCCAAGAGTTGTTCATTAGAAAGTCAAGGTTTGTGTGTCACTCGTGAGAAATATATGTACAACATTACAAATATACAGCCAGAGCGCGATTGTGATTTCTGTACATCAACATCCTGAAGCTAATCTGTATCAAATACAAGAAAAACATAATAGGAAAACAACCGTTAATTCACTCCTTACGTAATGAAGTTCATCATCATATGTCTGGATTTGGGAATATCCTGTGCGGACTAATGTTTCGTCCATTTTGTTACTGTGCTTGTACTTCGTAATATACAATATGTTATACTGCAACGCTTAAAACATTGCTCAGATACATGCATATTTTAAGCAGAATTACTCTCCTTTATTACAGAACTGCTTCCAGACGTGCATAACAAAAATGTTGTTACTTTAACACTTAGCTGTACTGCACATAACGATAAATTGGAAAATAGTGCAAGAAGAAGCGAGCCCTTACACTTAAAATTTAGTAACAACTATAAGACTAACTTACAGCAAACAAAAGGTCTAATAGAGTATACACTGCGTAACAAAGAAAGTCTTAATTTCGCATATCTTGTATAGACAATTATCACTTGCTTTTATTTCAGTCTCAACATCTAGATAAAATATTCTTAAAGCGCATGTTTCTCAATTTCATTAGGTTGACGCTGCCATGTATTTGTCTTGTTGAAAAGAGGCTGCCCATCGGCAATCCGATGCGCAGATGTGGAAATTTCTGTGCCAGATCTACGATTACTTTTGTACAAAAGAGATTTCGTATGGGCATTACTGTGTCTTGCCTAACATTCACTTCGGTAAACGTCCTATGAAATAAATTTCAAAACTATCACGTCACACCGGTGAAACATGAACAACATATGTGGCAGCTTAATAATTATAAAAACAATGTACCAAAAAAGGTTTTGTTGTACACGTTGAATTTTTAAACGTAAGACTGCTTTCACTTTTGGAAAGCAGACAACCTAGGGTCTAACAACTGAATAGAAACAATGATGCCATCACGTTAGTCTCAATCAACTATAAATTAGGAAGTTTCCTACGCGCTTATTTGCACATAATATAAGTAACAAATAGTCAATAATTTCCTAAGTTTTGTACTTACCAAAAGAATAAGCACCCGTATATTTGTAGTGGCCACTGCCTCTGATCTCCTCCTCGTCCAAGCGACTGCTGTCGACTGAGTCGCGCTGTGGAACGCCTTCAAACAACCCCACCCCTACCCCACCCTATCCACAAGCTGCAGACTCAGCCTTGCGCCTTCCGTACGCTGATTCACTGAATACCGACAAGAGGCATGTGTGTCACTAGCGTTAGAACGCTAAATTCCTTCCGCTCAGACCCTCAGATAACAAGAAGGAGCACCTATTTTCGAATGACTCAACACTAGAGAATTTCCCTCCAGAGACTATGTAATCTCGAATATAATAATTCTGTCACTCGACCGCGAAAACCAAATGAGTGTCTGAATCTGAACTACACTGACGGCCTACTTTTCGTTCTCCCTACTGACACCGGATGATGTTTTATGCTAAAGTGAAATGATATGGCGGAGAACTATAGCACAGGACAGCTAGTTCAGAGGAGCAAATTTAAAATCCCAGTCCAGCCATACTGATTTAAGGTTTCCTTGTTTCCCTAAATCTCTTTAGGCGAATACATGGAGGGTTCATTCAAAATGACCAGTGCAAATTTCCACTACATTCTTGTATAACTGAACTGTTGCTTATGGGTCAATCATGGAAATTTGCTCCACCAAAGAGTAGTGAGTGGTAAGGACTGTTCGTGACGTTGGAGGGACATTTTATTTACTTTGAACAGGACTGTTGTAAGACGCCTACTCCTTTATTCGTATCTATCGTTGCCAAGTTTCTCTCTAAAACCAGCTGTGTTGATATAACCACAGTGATCGGACCACTGTTAATGCTGCACAGCTTAGATTTGGCATCCTACTCCCAAGGAACACGCATTTGAAGACAAAAATGAGACTGTATGTCTACCGGTACATGCCCTACCAAAATCACAACACCTGCCATTAAAAATCCTCAAACTCGGTTAGTTTTAATAGATATGAAAAGAATGCGAAAGGAAACACTATCTTAATAGAAACAAAAGGTTTATTTTCTCTACAACGAGGCACAGTACACGTTCCTAACGTTTCTACCCACACCTACGGAGTTCACTCTTTTTTTGACTTATCATTTATTACCTTTATGAGATAACCATTGCTTCTAACGGTCTTTGCTATCAACTCGCTGCTAATATTGAAGAGTTCTCAATACCGTCCATGAAAACTGCAACATTTAACTGATTTATCGAGCTTCTCACGGAACGCGGACATGAATCGTTCCACCACGTCTGACAAACAGTCACAACTCCCCACTACACATTGCCTTCCGAGCCGTCCGTCACGGCTGGCGCCGGACGAAACTTCTCGATCACTAAGGATTCCCCTGGCGGCAGTGCTGCTGCACTAGGCCGCTACGTGTAAGGTACAGATGTAAATACTCAATAGCGACTATATCTGTATCCTTACGTCCCCCAACTTAAAAGTTTTCAAGATATATTTTGAAAAAAAAAGAAGGAAAATAATCCCCCCCAAGGAAATGGAATGGAAGAAAATTCCCCTTACACAAAGTCTGAGGAAAATCACTACAATGATATCATCAATCAATTTCAAGAAATTCGAAAAATCATCCCATTTCACATAATTCAAAACCCAAAAAAAATCACAATAGTCCGAAAAAGCAAATATCAGAAACAATGTCCAATCTATATGGTGATTCAAACAGCGAACAAGGTAAAATTCCTCATGTACAGGAATATTATTTACAAATACAAGCGAATGGAATTAAATGCATTAAATTTTATTTTCAAAATTGCGAAGTAATTGCATTACATTTAGTCATTTATTTGACAGTTAACTAAACTATCAAACTGTATCTTAATGAAACACGTTACTCGTAGAAATTAGAAGCAGTTTATGTCTCAAAAATTTAAATTAGGCGAATATTTGATTTAGCTTAATATGGCAGTTATTTTTATTTCATTTATACATTTTCAATAAATTGAACGTTATTACTTTTTGCTGTAGACATTTGCATTAAACAACTAAGATATACAGGGTGATCAAAAGGTCAGTATAAATTTGAAAACTTAATAAACCATGGAATAATGTAGATAAAGAGGTAAAAATTGACACACATGCTTGGAATGACATGGGGTTTTATTACAACAAAAAAAAAAAAAAACAAAGTTCACAAAATGTCCGACAGATGGCGCTGGACAGCAAAACGTCAGTAATTGCTACCGTGACGGGTGAGAGGTACGCCGATATGTTACAGAAGCGCATCATCCCCAGCCTGGCTGATAAACACCTGCTGGTACGTACGATGTTTATGCAGGATGGCGCTCCACCCCATATTGGGGTCACCTGAAGTCGCATGTGTATCGTGATCGACCGACATCTCTAGGGACGCTGAAAGACAACATCCGACTCCAATGCCTCACCATAACTCCGGACATGCTTTACAGTGCTGTTCACAACATTATTCCTCGACTACAGCTATTGTTGAGGAATGATGGTGGACATATTGAGCATTTCCTGTAAAGAACATCATCTTTGCTTTTTCCTACTTTGTTATGCTAATTATTGCTATTCTGATCAGATGAAGCGCCATCTGTCGGAAATTTTTGAACTTTTGTTTTTTCGGTTCTAATAAAACCCCATGTCATACCAAGCATGTGTGTCAATTTGTACCTCTCTATCTACATTATTCCGTGATTTATTCAGTTCTCAACATTATACTGACTTTTTGATCACCCAGTATATTTGTGGTTTTCCCCATAACCATCCTTTCTTTTTCTTATCACTTCGCACTGGGTTTTAATTGACTCATTGGATTCCTGCGCACGTTTCACAACGTGGTATCACCTCCGTCGATGTCCACCTCCGCCGATGTCGTGCTCGTGGACGAGTAAAGTGGTAGCAGCCAGGCAGCTATCAGCTGCACTCTGCTCGGCTGACTGTGGCATTGGCCGCAGTCTCCCCTCCAGTCTCTGCTGAACGCTGACCCTGCTCTCTACCGAGGCTCGCAAAACAGAGGCTGCTGGGTAGCAGGGAGCCAGCTGAGCTTGTCATCATTCAGGTTGTCACACTGCCCATGCCTCCCGGCGACGACTCTACAACTAGCTGCTTTGTGAATTATATTCTGTGGTGTTATTTATGTAAATGAGGTAGATAAGGATGATCATTTGTGCGAAAACAGTCTCGCTTATTTGGCGTGTATTACAACTGCTGCAATATTAGAAAGTTCGGTTTTGTTTTATCTAGCAGACAGTGTGTTCATGTAGCAAAACGTTTGACGAACTTTGATGAGGTAATAGATTGTTTCGCAAAAAGGAAAGCTCACCGTCTAAAGTTGTAACAAGATTAGAGAGGAAAAATGCTGGGACCAAAGGATTGCTACGGTACCAGGTTCGAATCCTGCCTCGGGCATGGATGTGTGTGATGTCCCTAGGTTAGTTAGGTTTCAGTAGTTCTAAGTTCTAGGGGACTGATGACCTCAGACGTTGAGTCCCATAGTGCTCAGAGCCACTTGAGCCATTTGAACCTAAGGATTGAAGAAATGTGTACTGTTTTGCATCTCACTTGCCTTTACTGGTTCGATGTTTCCTCTATTTAATTTTATGTCACGCAAAAGAGAACGTTATTACTAACAAGCAATAAAAAGTGCAAATTTTCTGAAGAGTTCTTATTCTCCCGTTACAAATAATCGCACCCAGTGTTAATTGTGAGTTTTTTAAGCCAAAATCGGGAGGCTACTGAGAAAATCGAACATAAATACCGTCTTCCGAACGCCGCCGAAGACGAAAGAGATGCTGGGCTCAGCTAAAGACCCACTCAAACTCAACACACCTGGCATATATACACTACTGGCCATTAAAATTGCTACACCACGAAGATGACGTGCTACAGATTCGAAATTTAACCGACAGGAAGAAGATCTTGTGATATGCAAATGATTAGCTTCTCAGAGCATTCACACAAGGTTGGCACCGGTGGCGACGCCTACAACGTGCTGCTCATACACAACAGCAGTTGACCGGCGTTGCCTGGTGAAACGTTGTTGTGATGCCTCGTGTAAGGAGGAGAAATGCGTACCATCACGTTTCCGACTTTGATAAAGGTCGGATTGTAGCCTATCGCGATTGTGGTTTATCGTATCGCGACACTGCTGCTCGCGTTGGTGAAGATCCAATGACTGCTGGCAGAATATGGAATCGGTGGGTTCAGTAGGGTAATACAGAACGCCGTGCTGGATCCCAACGGCCTTGCATCACTAGCAGCCGAGATGACAGGCATCTTATCCACATGGCTGTAACGGATCGTGCAGTCACGTCTCGATCCCTGAGTCAACAGATGGGGACGTTTGCAAGACAACTACCACCAGCACGAACAGTTCGACGACGTTTGCAGCAGCATGGACTATCAGCTCGGAGACCATGGCTGCGGTTACCCTTGACGCTGCATCACAGACAGGAGCGCCTGCGATGGTGTACTCAACGACGAACCTGGGTGCACGAATGGCAAAACGTCATTTTTTCGGACGAATCCAGGTTCTGTTTACAGCATCATGATGGTCGCATCCGTGTTTGGCGACATCGTGGTGAACGCACATTGGAAGCGTGTATTCGTCATAGCCATACTGGCGTATCACCCGGCGACATGATGGTATGGGGTGCCACTGGTTACACGTCTCGGTCACCTCTTGTTCGCATTGACGGCACTTGGAACAGTGGACGTTACATTTCAGATGTGTTACGACCCGTGGCTCTACCCTTCATTCGATCCCTGCGAAACCCTACATTTCAGCAGGATAATGCACGACCGCATGTTGCAGGTCCTGTACGGGCCTTTCTGGATACAGAAAATGTTCGACTGCTGCCCAGGCAAGCACATTCTCCAGATCTCTCACCAATTGAAAACGTCTCGTCAATGGTGGCCGAGCAACTGGCTCGTCACAATACGCCAGTCACTATTCTTGATGAACTGTGGTATCGTGTTGAAGCTGCATGGGCAGCTGTACCTGTACACGCCATCCAAGCTCTGTTTGACTCAATGAACAGGCGTATCAAGGCCGTTATTACGGGCAGAGGTGGTTGTTCTGGGTACTGATTTCTCAGGATCTATGCACCCAAGTTGCGTGAAAATGTAATCACATGTCAGTTCTAGTATAATATATTTGTCCAATGGATACCCGTTTATCATCTGCATTTCTGCTTGGTGTAGCAATTTTAATGGCCAGTAGTGTAGCACTGCCAGGGAATGTGGTGTACAGTACATTGGACAAACGCAGCGCTGCGTATCGAAAAGGTGCGAGGAACATATCAGACACGGCCGACTTGGACAGACAGAGAAATCTGCTATAGCTGAACGTAGTATCAAAGAAAACCACACCTTTGATTTCGAGAACACCAGGGTGCTGTGCCGAGCCGGGAGCTATTGGGACAGCGTCATTAAAGAATCGATAGAAATACGGGTCCACGAGAATCTTGCGAACAGGGACGAAGGTTATCAACTTAGCGCGGCCTGGAATCCAGCATTGGCCGCAATACGCCGTGAACGCACCAAGAACCGTCCAGCTCGCGAGACGCGAGCGGAATGCTCTGACGGAGACACGAACGGCGCACCCCCTTCCCCCTCCTCCCCGCCCGCCGGTCCCCTGGACCTAGCCTCCCGCGGCCGGGTGGCGAGGGACATGTTGCACGTATAAAGGGACCGGCATCAAAAGAGTCTCGTCACTTCGCCAGAAGATGATGAGTATGTCACTCGTCGAAACGTCGCAGTTTGAAGACACCGCCACCCGGCAGGAAGCCCGAGAACTCTTCAGCAACGTGTATTTCGACGGATGTAGCTGATGTCAGAAGTATCAAGCTATCTGTTTACCTCAGAATGAACAAATAGTGTTTTTCTAAAGCTAGCATCTGCGTCCACTTTTCCAGCCACTTGCAAACAAACGTAGGATGTTCATCTCAGATTTTTTTTCTGCCCGACAGATGGGATCTGTTGCTCACACACCTGCAGCAAGTCTGCTTGAAGGAAAAAGAAGGCAAGTTAGTTGCTGGTATAGCATTCTGACTTCCTATTGGCCCTCTGCAAAATAGAGGGTGGAGTCTAAAGGTATATAAAGCCCAACTCCCACTACACTCGTCATCAGTCTTTGACAGTGCCTAGTTTTGTCCATGTCATTCCTACAGTGTGAAACGATCAGCCAGCAGTGATGCCAGCGGTAGTAGTGGTTGGAAATGGCCAAGCTTCTGCCAATTGCTATGCAAGTGTTCACAAAAAAAATTTGTGAGTTCAGATTGCTACAGATATAAAATTTCGTACAAAGTATTCAAATTTATCGAAATTGTGATACATTTTCGTAACAAGTGGTTATAAATGTTCTTCTTTTCTTGCTATTGCAGCATTCATTCCCAAAATTTTGGCTGAGTTATCTGGAAGCAGAAAGTCGCCAGCAAGTGGAAGACGTTGTGCTAACATCATGTAAACTTAAAACTCTGTGCGTGATAGTTTACATGTTCACAAAACATCTCTTAAGGTATTCAAATCGTAACAAGTGCTTATAATATTTCTACTGTTGTTCTAGCATTAGAGCAGCAGCAGCTGGAAGTTGAAAAGCTCCAGCAAGTGGAAGAGTTTGTGCTACCATCATGTAAGTACATCTCCAAATTCTGTGTGATAGTTTACATGTTCATAAAACAGCTGTTGATGTATTCAGATCGTAATATGTGTTTATAAAATGTTTGATCGCGCTTTTGCAACATTAGAGCGGCAGTTGACGGACATTGGGCGGCTGCTGGAGGCCGAAATGCAGCAAGAACGTAAGTACATTTGTAGTGAATTGCTGTTAGACTTTTTTTTTTCATTGTATACAGTTGTGATAGGCATATCTTACTCATTGTTGTAGATGTTGCTATAGATCAAGAGGAGGATGAGATTCTAGTAGGGGTATGCATCGAGAATGATGACCAGGAGTCATCACTTCCATCTGGTATGAACTTCTTATTTTTATTTTTTCGTAGTTATGTATAATCAGTATCTCTCTGCAAGTTGAATTCAGTACAGATTTGTTGTTGTTTTCTCTTAATATCAATATCTTGTTGTAGACTACTTAGATAAGGTGGATAGGTGGCTACACAACAACACTTCCGGCGATAGTAGACCACCGGAATGGGAGTGTGAGATGGCTACTGAAAGGCAGAGCGACCTCTCCCTTCTGGAAGAGGAGGTGGAGACATTGGAATGGGTGGAAGAACTAGCAGAAAGATCGACTGAACTGCTCAAGTCTGGGACACAGAGTGTAAAAGGCGATTATCACATGACCGTCATCATTACAGCATATTATTATTCTGCAATGCTGATGTACTTCATTGGTGTTGTTTGTTTACAGCATATATTTAAAAAATATTGAGCATTGTACTTAATTTTGTTCCATTATTCGTATGTTACAGAGGTGCCACCAACACCGCCACAACAACAGCTTGCTGTGGCACCTGGAACAGGAATGCTAAAGCATTACGTGTAAGCTTGAATTCGACTGTGAGACTACCATCTTTTTTTTATGATCCATCCAAATATATATGAAACTCTTGTATGGAAGGGCTAACGAATGTTGGTGCTGGATGGCGATCCTAATTTCATTGTTCTTAAATGTCGATGAAGCATAAGGTTTACGCTAGAAGTATTCCTGGCGTATGATTATCTAAAGCTCTATTCCCTCGACGCCATGTGACCCTCTCTACGAGATACATATCTGGTTCCGAGCTCTTCCGTAGCTCTTCTGTCTAAAACCATCCCGTCATTTCAGCACCATTGCTTTCCTTTAAGAGGTAGGTTCTACGATTCGTTCTCTGCATTTTCGACCCTGTGAATATCTCGATTGACCAGTTTGGCATGTATTACTTGTCAATGTGCGTCTTGTGTTTTGAAATACGTACTTAATCACCTACATTAAATTGCTGTCTGCGCGAAATTATTATTTCGATACGATTCTATACTATATCTAGAAGTCTACTAACATGAACATCGAACAGTCTCATTTATATTGTGCGATGTTTGTTTTGATTATACTGTGCAATTATTTAAGGGAGGGTATCGGTTCCATTGTGTGAGTCACGAAGATTGTATTGCATCGACATTTGGGTTTTCACTGTTCTGTTCAGACATTCCACAATATTCGCCTTCAGGTTCAAAAAATTTGTGTGAATTCCTAATGGACCAAACTGTTGAGGTCATCGGTCCCTAGAATTACACACTATTTAAATTGACCTATGATAAGAACTACACACGCACCCATGCCCGAGGGAAGACTCGAACCTCCGGCGCGAGGGACGTGCAATCCGTGACATGGCGCCTCTAACCGGGAGTTCACTCCGTGTGGCCGCCTTCAGGTGGGTGAACCTCGAGTAGTCACATATTCCATACCGCTCCATCACAGTCTTGAAATATCTATTGTGAAACTCGCCGCCGTGATCTGTTTGAAGGTTGTCTGGGGTTCGATTCGTCTCCGTCTTCAGCAATCCCTCAAACACATGCGCGATATCCTTCCATGTTTTCGCTTTCACGGGTAATGCCCAGGCAGTTTTAGAATAAATATCAATTACCATTAAAATATACTTGAATCAGTTATTCACACGTGAATATTCCCCCATGTCGACAAGATCCGCCTGCTACAGATCGCCCAGACCTTTAATCATAACGTATCTTCAAGGGTATGTTTTGTGTGCTGGTTTGTGTAGTTCTACAGTCTTCATACTTACTACAGTCGCCATACTTATTCGATATTCGATGATATCTCTCTCTCTCTCTCTCTCTCTCTCTCTAAGCTCAGAAATTATTGAAATGACTTCATTCAAATGGGCTGTACTACCAGCGGCAGCTGATGCCATGAGCAATCGTAGCTGGTCTACTAGCTTATTGGGCTCGTCGTAATATATATATACTGCTGGAATCTATTGCTCACTGTTTTATGCTGAATGTCAATACCCTCACCACTGCTATTTTTTCACCATCCACTTAGGTTTTATAGTGGATTTGAATTTCACATTGCTTCGGCGTTTTGCATTCTTATGCGGATCAGTCAAAAGCAATAGTTCATGATAAATTTCAAGATATTTAGGCGAATAGTTTAAAGTTTTTGTGAGTCTTAGGAAAATAAGGTTCACTAGGCCAGGTGTTTTTTGAAACTGTCTATCACCGATCTGTATTGTTTTTTACATTTAAAGTGGTAGGCTGCGTGCCCAATCTGGCCCAATATGTATGGTTTTTCACCACTGAGATCAAATGTTTTGTCTATCCTAGCGTTGCTGTGACGGTCAATGACATCGGCAATAGCGTCATCGTCGTTGTGGAATTTCACTGGGAGTTCTTCGAGAGATTCAGTAAATGGTTTTTAAGGTTTCTTGCTGTGTCTGCTCCTGCTTCAAATGCGCTAACCTCAGCAACCGCAACATCTCGCGAATGGTCTTCCGTGCGTCAATGAATTTATGCTTAGTCGACATCTCGTTGTATACTAATCGGACTTCCGTGCAGCGCGAAGTTTTATATATCTGCTCTTCTTCTTCTTCTTATGCTCCTCCCCCTTCTCTGTAACAGCAAGTTTCCCTTTTCTTAAGTCGCCTACTTTCTTTTCAATTGCGTTAACCCTTTCATACAATGGCCCCTTCTCAATAAAGGCTATTTCCCCTTCAGTTAAGCCGTTTACTTTCTTCTCGACTACATTAACCCTCTCATTCAGTGTACTGTTCAGTCTCAGAAGATCCGTAGTTTCTTGCGTACGCCAATAACTTTACGTTCCAGAGTTTGAAGTTTTGCGTCCATGTCCAAGCGAATGTTTTGTCTATGCACATCCATCCTATCAAACTGAACTCCCAGCATGTGCGCGAATTTATCCATGGTGTACTGATGTACTCACCTCTTTGCATGGCTATATATATAGGGACTCCTGGAGGTTTCATCTGTACCTGCCGTCATTCAGTTTTCTTGTTTTAAAACCCATACTGTGAGTGATTCCAACAATCTCCATATATCTTTACAAAATCATTCAACGACGTATCGATTCCTACATTAGCCTGATAAATATGTTTTAAATTCAGATTTTCCTGTTTGAATGCTATAATTAGGTTTGCATTATCCCTCACCACCTGATTTGGAATCTGGATTGTCTGACTCAGATAAAATACATCAACAGCCATATGGCGACCGAAACAGAAATATCGCCGAATTTGATCTTGGTTTTCCACAGCAACATGGTCAAATATGAATTCTGTGTCTGGCTTTACTTTTTCTGGTCGAGGGAATGTCGTGAATGTCGTGAATGTCACACCATCTACACTCTGCAATATCTCCTTTAATAGTTGGTATTTGGGCTGAAACAGTGTTTTTCAAAATACACACACATTGTCAAAGTGGACTCCATACTGATGCATTAGCAGCGACATGAGAACATTTGTCTTGCTGCAGTTGGATGGACCTACAATTATTGCACGTATGTTATTGGGAAAGAGTACGCCATTCTTCTTCCGGTCTTCTTGCACACCGCCACAGCTCCAGTCGCTTACAGCAAAGACTGCCATGATACCTGATACTTCAAGTACTGGCGTGCAATGGGTTTTTATAGAAAATAATGAACACTATACCCTTCCATGATACCGACTATGTCAGGTACTGGTATACGATGGACTTTTACAGAGAATTTTGTTCAATGACATACTTTTCTGCTGTTGCATTTTTCCAGTGAAAATACTGGTGGCAGTAGTTTTAGTACTTGCGATATAATGAGAAGTAAGAAATAAAATACATACATGGCTATATATATTTTTATTCAGTAATCAAACGCAGGATGGACTACATCAACTGGATCTTTCTTTATCTTAACACCGATACAAAATGTTCAAATGTTTGGGGATTCCTACGGGACCAAATTGCTGAGGTCATCGGTACCTAGACTTACACACTACTTAAACTAAGTTAAACTAACTTACGCTAAGGACAACACTCACACCTATGCACGGGGGAGGACTCGAACCTCTGGCGGGCGGGGCCGCACAATCCGTGACATGGTGCCTGAAACAACGCGACCACTACGCGCGGCACACCAGTACAGAATATAGAAAATAATGCCTTCTTGTAAGCACAGAATTCAGCACGTATTTCCCTCAAACTTATTGGCAGTACATTAGTTTTCGCTGGCACCATATTGACCCACTGTTCAAAGTCATCTACATGCACATTGTTCGTACTTAGATCCTCTGCAATGTTTCTACACACAACTTTAAAACAAGGTAACCATCTGTTCAGTCTTTTCAACACAGTGGATAGCACTATCTGTAGACCATACAAGTTTCTAACGGTGGAGTGGTGTACATAAATGGATGTGTCACCTGATTTCACACAGAGTGCAGAGTCATTGTACACTGTTGTAATGGACAGAGTTAACGCAGCACAGCTCAGCTCAGGTGATATACAAGGGTCAACTGCTGCTTGATGTGGGCTTTTGTGCGACACAGTTCATCCCATTCCACCTCCATAAACCGCACTTTAACACTTTAAGCAGCATTCTCTATCTCTAACACAACATACCACTCAGTCTGTGGTTGCTCCTATACCAACATGTAAGCACTTCGGACCACTAGCGGTTAAATTATACACTGAAGTGAACAATAGTGGTGCAAATGGCTTAACTAATATCTTTTATCCACTACATTCTCACTTTTTCTATGCAGTATCACTAGAATATTCTGTGATTATGGAGTCCAGTACCAACCTGCGTCATGCTGATTAGGGTCGCCAGTGCACTTGAGTGAGTCAGGGGCTGGCTGGGTTTCTTCAACTGACAGTGACAGCTGATTGTCGTACTCCATCAAGCTGACCAGGCGCAGAACAGGATCCTAGGATGCTGCCATTGTTGCAGGCTGGGGCACTATGCTGTTGCAGACCCTAACTGGCTGGAGGACGTGACATCCACTGATGAGCAAAGAAGAAAAAGGCGGTGCAAGCAATGATACAATCACAAAGACTCATCTTCCTCATATAACAGTAAACACAGACATTAAGAAGGGGTACTTACTCTTCCGCAGCTTCTTCCTGTTCTGCTTCTGCTGCAGCTGGGCGGCGCTGGACGATCTCGGCTGGCACTTCATGCTGACAGACGACTGCAACTGAGGCTGCAGAGCTGCTGGGCCCACCTTATGTCCCCCATGTGTTCGGATGCTCTATTCCTATTAGCTACTGCCAATTTCAAGTGCTTTTGGTTTTATCATTGTGTTGGGGTGAGTGAGGTATTTGGGCTTTCCTTCCAGGAAACCAGTGTTAAAGTCCTGGAAAGTGCACAGCCACTTTTAATTTCCGCCAATTTCCGGGTGGGGCGTGGGGTGGGACGTCATCACAGTCCTGGGAGAATTAAATTCCCACCAAAATTGTAAAATCTCACCATTCTTGAAATTCTCGCCAAAATTCGAAATTCCGCCAAATTCGAAATTTCCTCCAATAGAGTAGGTTGGTGAGGTGGAGGGTCAGGGGGCGGGGATCGGAACCCACGTGCTGGCTGAAGAAAAGACATAACGTCATCTGGGGGTGAGGGTGGTTAATTTGATAACAATTTGATATCAAAATTGCACTCGAGCCCCCATCTTCCTACTACACTACTGGCCATTAAAATTGCTACACCACGAAGATGACGTGCTACAGACGCGAAATTTAAACGACAGGAAGAAGATGCTGTGATATGCAAATGATTAGCTTTTCACAGCATTCACACAAGGTTGGCGCCGGTGGCGACACCTACAACGTGCTGACACGAGGAAAGTTTCCAACCGATTTCTCGTACACAAAAAGCAGTTGACCGGCGTTACCTGGTGAAACGTTGTTGTGATGCCTCGTGTAAGGAGGAGAAATGCGTACCATCACTTTTCCGACTTTGATAAAGGTCGGATTGTAGCCTATCGCGATTGCGGTTTACCGTATCGCGACATTGCTGCTCGCGTTGGTCGACATCCAATGACTGTTAGCAGAATATGGAATTGGTGGTTTCAGGAGGGTAATACGGAACGCCGTGCTGGATCCCAACGGCCTCGTATCACTAGCAGTCGAAATGACAGGCATCTTATCCATATGGCTGTAACGGATCGTGCAGGTACGTCTCGATCCCTTAGTCAACAGATGGGGGCGTCTGCAAGACAACAACCATCTGCACGAACAGTTCGACGACGTTTGCAGCAGCATGGACTATCAGCTCGGAGACCATGGCTGCGGTTACCCTTGACGCTGCATCACAGACAGGAGCGCCTGCGATGGTGTACTCAACGACGAACCTGGGTGCACGAATGGCAAAACGTCATTTTTTCGGGTGACTCCAGGTTCTGTTTACAGCATCATGATGGTCGCATCCGTGTTTGGTGACATCGCGGCGGACGCACATTGGAAGCGTGTATTCGTCATCGCCATACTGGCGTATCACCCGGCGACATGATGGTATGGGGTGCCATTGGTTACACGTCTCGGTCACCTCTTGTTCGCCTTGACGGCACTTTGAACGTGGACGTTACATTTCAGATGTGTTACGACCCGTGGCTCTACCCATCGTTCGATCCATGCGAAACCCTACATTTCAGCGGAATAATGCACGACCGCATGTTGCGGGTCCTGTACGGGTCTTTCTGGATACAGAAAATGTTCGACTGCTGCCCTGGCCAGCACATTCTCCAGATCTCTCACCAATTGAAAACGTCTCGTCAATGGTGGCCGAGCAACTGGCTCGTCACAATACGCCAGTCACTACTCTTGATGAACTGTGGTATCGTGTTGAAGCTGCATGGGCAGCTGTACCTGTCCACGCCTGTTTGACTCAGTGCCCAGGCGTATCAAGACCGTTATTACGGCGAGAGGTGGTTGTTCAGGGTACCGATTTCTCAGGATCTAAGCACCCAAATTGCATAAAAACATAATCACATGTCAGTTCTAGTATAATATATTTGTCCAATGAATACCCGTTTATCATCTGCAGTTCTTCTTGGTGTAGCAATTTTAATGGCCAGTAGTGTACTTAGGACTACTTGAAATGAGAGAAATTCCTTCTTTGTTAGGGTACTTCATTTTCCTTATAATAGAAGAAAATATTAGTCGTCCCTTTGCTTATAAACATGAAGCCACGTCCCCCCTCCCCAATTCTGCAATTTCTAAATGAATGATGAGAAACCCGTCCCAAAATATGTTTCTAGAACCGCCGTTGCGACTAACTCTTGGTTCACATTTGGTGCAGTTAATGCAAAATTGTCTTGGAAGACAGATTGCGACAGAGAAATAGGTGTTGATTCACTCAGTTTATGAAAAGATTAAAAATATCAAAATGACATTCACACATAACATCGGTTCTTAACCGCTTCCTCTTCAGCAACGGTAAGAACAACTCTGAAACAATGATATTGCAGTGCTGTCTTATTATTGTTCAACAAAAATTTTCTGCTTCTTTAATTTCTATGAGTGTTCACTAAAAAATAAAAATAAACAATGAAGCTCGAGACTTGCTGTTTTGTTATGCAACAAAGAGAAACTACACTCGATTTTTTTTTTCCTTAAGTAGCAAGATCATGTGACTGGTTACAAAAAACGCGGTTTAACTGCCCCTCACCTTCAAGTTTTATCGTCGCTTTACAGTTTCACCCCTAGTTGTTTTCAAAGCAAGATAGAATAATAAGTCTCCTCACGCGCAATTTTTTCGTTAGTTCAACTCGAGTGGCATGTAAGTAGGACATCACAACACACACCTCCAGCCTCAACGAATGATATTAGTCATGTTTTTCCCCTTCATGGAAAAAAGTTTTCAAAGAAAATTAACTTTGTACCTTTCGGTTGCGTGTGTGTTGTGAGTATGAACAGTTGTCTAAAAATGCATAGCAACATTTGATGCCTTTCCGTACCACTTATGTGAGCAGATCTTTTCCGACCTTTGCAGTATTATAACCTTAAAACGAAATCGTCTTAACAATGCATTTGAGAACATCGTTTATCCACTGGATTTCCTTAAAAAAAACTCTGATTTTCAGTTACTATACTTATTGTACTGTATTACAGTAAATGCAGTATTTTCTGTATTACTGTACTGTTACTGTATTACAATAAATTACCAATGGCATCATTTTTCTTGATCTTTTTCTTGCCTGTGGCAATTCTAATTAGTAAATTTTTTAATACCACGTGAAATTTCAGACAGCATTGCAAGGGGCTCCTTAGGTCACTTTCCGAATATATAGGGAGTCTACGTTATCGGAAAGTTCGGGAACCACTGCCCTAGGCGTTTGCGAAACTTACTTCTTATTCTCCTGCCTCCGGCTGCCTGCTGTTTGCTGTGGCTGCTCTTGTTCCCACGGTCGGCTGCTTGTGGCGCCGTGGCATCTGCTTTCTGTAACCAAGTTGTTCGGCGTTTCTTCCGCCATTGACTACATTTTTCTGTTTGCACTCGTATTTCGTATCCGTAATTTCCTCTGAAGATAACTACTGGTCTGGTCGAAAAGTCCTTTCACGCATCGCCAACTGTAAGATGCCCATTCCCTTACTCGTATCTAACACGGCCGAGTTTCTCTCTTACACCAGCTGTTTTGATATAACCATGTCAATCGAACTACTGTTAGTGCTGCACAGCTTAGCAAGGAACATGCACCTGAAGACTAAAAATGGGACGGTGTGCCTACCGGTACATTCCCTACCAAAATCACCACACTCGCCATTAAAAGTCTTCATACTCAGTTAGTTCTAGAAGATATGAAAAGGATTGAAAGGAGACGCTGACTTCATAGAATTTAAAGGTTTGCCGGCCGGAGTGGCCGAGCGGTTAAAGGCGCTACAGTCTGGAACCGCACGACCGCTACGGTCGCAGGTTCGAATCCTGCCTCGGGCATGGATGTGTGTGATGTCCTTAGGTTAGTTAGCAAAAGTTCCAAATAGACAATATACATGGTATACAAAACACCTGTCTACTATGAAAAACCAAGTTATGTTGTTGTACAATATTTATAGAAAGCTGAAAACCAACCATGCTAAATAAGCCTATGTTAAATCTAGGAATGAGTACAAAAAAGCAATTGTCGAAGCCAAACAAGCACACAATCTCAGAAGTACTGAGAAATCCACCAATAAATGCAAAGAAGCATGGACACTAATAAATAGTGTCGCCAAAGATAAAAGAAGTGACAATATTAGTATCTCTCCCCATGAATTTATTGAATTTTTTATTAAATCAGTTGAGGAAGTAGGAAGTGCTATAATTAAATCTGAAATCAGCTCATCACAGTTACTGTCAAAAAATGTTGCTAGGTAATCAACAAACACAAGTACCTTCAATTCTTTTGAGGTCTCACCTGGTTTTGTGTTAAGAATAGTGAAGCATTTAAAATCATCATACAGTGTAGACATATATGACCTGTCTTGTAACATGCTGAAGAAAATAATAGACTGTATATTGTATAAACAAGCGTACACTGGAGTGTTTTCTCCATGATGAGCTTAAACTGTCTACGGTAGTTCCAGTACATAAAAAAGGAGATAAAAATTCTGTCTCAAGTTAAAGGCCAATATCCATAGTCCCGGTTTTTTCAAAAGTTCTAGAATGCATAACTTACCAACAGTTATCTGTTTACTTTCATTACATAGGGTTAATAAGTGGAACACAGTATGGCTTTAGGAAAAACCTGTCAACCATTGATGCCATAGACAATGTTGTTAAATACATCCATCAAGTATTTGAAGATAAATGCTTTGCTCAAGTGACTTTTTGTGACCTAAGGAAAGCCTTTGACTGTGTAGAACATACACTACTACTCGAAAAAATGGATTTTTATAGTGTTAAAAGTAACAGCCTTAAGCTATTAACATCATATTTACAAAACTGTAAGCATGCCGTCTGTGTTGGGAAAGAAATGTACAGTATAGAACAAGTTAAGTTGGGTGTTCCTTAGGGATCCATGCTGGGCCCTTTCCTTTTCCTAACAATGATAAATGACCTGCCATCATTATTAAATCTAGAACAGTACTCTATGCTGATGATACAACGTTTCTGAACAGCAGTAATGATCTTAATAGCCTCAAAACATGTGTTCAGGAGACAACTGAGCAAGTTTCACTCTATTTCAAAGCAACATATGGTATTTAGTTTAAAAGACAAGTTTCCATCAGATTATCCTAGTTGTGTTAAAGTTTTGGGGGTATATTTGGATGATAAACTTTCTTGGAATCCACATATTAATTATATTAGTGGTAAATTGTCTAGGGGAATCTATTTGTTAAGGTGACTAATGCACTGTGTACCTAAAAATTATGTTAGAGTATCTTACTACTCATTTCTCCAAAGCATCACATCCTGTGGTATCATTTTATGGGGAAACTCCACTTGTGTGCATGATATAGTATTGCTGCAAAAGAAAGCTATTAGAATAATTACAGGCTCACCATACAAGGCTCATTGTAAACCTTTTTGTACTCAACAAAAAATCATGACAGTAAAAAACCTATATATTTATTATGTTTTAATCTACACAAAGAAGAAGTTACTTAAAGTAAAACACAGGGCAAATATACATTATTACAACACTAGGACAAACTATACCCCCTACCACAGACTGTCAAAATCAGTTAAAAGTTATGAACTTATGGGCTACGAATTATTATACACTCTTCCACAAGCTATACAAAATTTACCAGAGCAAAAACACAAACAAACACATTATGACTGGTTAGTTGTAAACCCTTTGTACAACATAACGGATTTCATGACCTGTGACGTTATACTGTAGTGATAATAACAATTCTGTTCTTTTATAGCATGTACAGTCTTGCATTATGTGAATGACTTTGTCTATTGCTGTAATGGCTTAAAGACAATAAAATTATTATTATTATTATTATTACTATTATTATTATTATTACATACAGAAGCAGTGTCAGACTTAGCTGGAAACCAAGAGAGTAATGTTCAGGAACTGTATCAGTAAAGCACTCAGTTGATCACGAGTTTGTGATACTGGCTTAGCTAACCCATGGCCATGATCCTTTTGCAACATTTCTTCAAAAGTCTTGAACTGTTGTTCTACATGTCCTCGGTTTCTCATTTTTATATCTTTTTGCAACTGTCTCTCACTATCAACCTATCTTCTTCTTTTTATTAGTCCAATAATGATGCTGTCGTAATGCAGCAGCAAATAATCTCACAGCAATCATTAAATATGTGCAGCTGAAAATAGGACTGAGGAAGCGAAAGGAAAAATAAGATTTACTACTGTTTTTGCTGGAAAAACATTCAAAAATAAATTAAAGTTATTTACGGTTCTGAAATTATTCCTGAGTGTCAGATATATGATGTTTACGCAAAATTATATTGAAAATATGAAACTCCACTTGCTTGTTGCTGAACATAATGTAATTTTGGTCTCTATTATGCAAACTGTGGTATGCTTTTTTATGTTACTGTTGTTTACAATGTGTTTAAGATGCTGTGAGTGTAACATTAAACATGTTAACAAAATTAACAAATTAACAATAGTCAGGTAATGGACAGTCAAAGTTCTGTGATATGTCTCTGGTTTGTGTTTATGTTCTTCGAATTTTGTTTTAGAGCTCACTGCTTAAGCATGTGGTTGTCTGTCATTCTAGAGCCAAAGTAAGTGCTTTGTTTTGAAAGTGTATCCAAGCATATATCATCCACCCTAAAGCGGGGACCCCAAGTTTGAGTGAATTTGTTTCTATTCCTAAAAGTGTACTTCAGCTTTCTTGTATCATGTGTAATCAAGCACTCGCTGTGATGATGGAACACCAAGGTTTGCTGATATTCAGCTCTGCTCCTCAGCCTTATGCCCATGCAGTTCTCAATAATATTTCTGATGGTGACAGTGGTTTGAGATTGGGAATCTTAAATATTCTGCCTTTCTGGCCAACTTGACCTCAGTTGTGATTCACTTAGAGAGAGGTCATTTTCCATCTTCATGGCTCTGTTTCTGATTCCAACAGATTTGCTACAGTTATATACCAGTTGGAAATGAATTTCATTGAACAACTGGATGATATTTTAACAAAACATGTTTTTGGGTTGTTTAAGATACTGTTTACAGTGTTTCTTGATATCAATGAAATCACATCTGAGTTGGATCATGGATAGCGAATTTGGGGCTGTGTTTTCCCCATCAAAAACGCTGCATTTATCTTGAACTTTGGTGGGGCAGAACTTATATCAGAGCAATCATTGAAACTTTTTAGGCTACAGTGATTACTGCAATGTGTTTGTGCAGTACTATCCACTTTCTTTAAACTTTTAGTTGATCATTTAGCAAAGGGTCTGGTTACAGTAGCAATCAGTAGTGCTAGTAATTGTAAATCATGCACTGCTTTAAAGAAGGTTATGATGGATGACACTGAACTGCATATGCCTGGTGAGTGTGGTCCATACTCTCAGATTTTGCATATTTATGGATCACAAGAGACCCACCTATGGACACAATGTTCTGTGAATTGTCTAGGCTCGATGCTAAGTTTGACAACAGCAGCAGGATGAGAATAACTAAGGAATATGAACAATCTCCTCTTCAAAGTGAATGGTGTTGGTACAACAGGCGTTTTGCCTGAACAGCATGACAATGTACAGTGCCCTGCAATTTCCCAATGCGGACTTAGGCATGTATACACTGGTGTCCAAAATTAAAGCAACAAACCGCTGTTTCACTGTTCTGTCTCTAATTCAACATATAATAATACAAACTGTCAACAGAAGTCAATATAATCATGATCAGCACAGAAGGTGGCATTCTGATCAATGGACAACCATGACAATGATGACATAAGGGTGCCTGCAAAATGGGGTAGAGTTTCCCTGGTAGTACCTTACCCACAATTGATATGTATACCACCACAGATAGTGCAGTATAGCACAGAGGAACTGCCACTCTGCATTCTAGAGTCATAGGAAGAATGGATGCAGGACAGTCGCAAACTCATGGGACCAAATGAATTAAGGTGAATGATACTGTTCTTTCTCAGATGTGGTAACAGTTTATGGAGGTTGAAACTGTATCCCATAGATCAGGGGGGGGGGGGGGCAGCATTTGTAACATCAGAAACAGAGGACCATGATTTGGCTGTAAGGGCATCATGGTATGGCAAATGTTCTTTTCACACATGATTCCCAGTTTGGTCTGTAGAGTAAATCTTGATGAATTCGAATCTGGAGGGAATGTGGAACTCGATTTTGAGAACCAAACATTGTGGAAAAAGACCAATATTTAGGACGATCCCTAATAGTTTGCACAGGGATTATGTTCACCACATGAACCCCTCTTCACAAAATTGTATGGGTGAACTGACAAGGTTTAACTTCTGTCGGCTATTGTGACAAGATCTTAGGACATCATGTATAGTTGCTGTGAAGTGGTGTGGTCCCTGACTTTCTACTGATGGACGATAAAGCTTGACCTCATAGAGCATGGGCGAGTGACGTTTTCTTCTAAATGAATGATACTGCACACATCGTGTGGCATGCTCAATCTCCCAATTAGAATCTCATAGAGCATGTCTGGAATGCACAGGCAGGTGGGATGCATCACGTCAGCTCTCACTGACAACTGTACAAGACTTGCTAGCAGCTCTTCTGGAGGAATGGGTGATACTGGCTCAATATGAGATTGATGGCATCTTTCTCAATGTGTCCCGTCATTGTCATGCTCGTATTGCTACCAGAGGTTGTTTCATCTCATACTGAGACATTAACTGATTGTCAGAATGTGTACACAAATCTATTACGTTGAGAAAATTAAAGAAAACCTGTGTCTGCCATTGCGCATGCAGCAGTTGTTTACGTTTTGTATTCTTTATGTTGTTTCTACTTTACTATCACCTGTGTATTCTGTTTTGTGTCAAAATAAATGCAACCTTGCAAAATTCTTTTTGTAGCATTAATTTTGGACACTATTGCAGATACATGAGCCCATGTAAAAGCTGCAGAGTACCTTCCTTGTCTCAAGTGTGGTTCCAGCTATGAGTGGTTCAGAGAGGCTTCTCATCACCAACAGGACACCACGATTATGGTTCTCAGTAGGTATGGGATCTGAGGTTAGTGTGATTCCAAGGAGTACTTATGATGTGCCCCAGTCTTCTGGTTTTCCAGTATTAACAGAGGTAACCAACTCCCAAATTCAAACATTTGGCAGAAAGATGGGTAACAGTGGATTTGGAACAAGACTTTTCTCCAACATCAGTCCTTTTGGTGGCAGAGGTTTTGGGGGCTATCCTAGGTGCCAATTTTCTGTCTTATTTCTCCATAGCACCACACTTATGTAACTATTAATTATACTTGTAACCGCAATGGACCATATTATGTGCAATGCTTCCATTACAAAATACTGTGTCTTCTGTGAAACAGAAAGTTGTCACATGTTGTTTGTCACATTGCAGTGTCATGCAAGAAAAGTTCTCCACACATATTTCATGATTCTGTGGACATAGCTGCATCAGCTATGGAATGTGTGGTGTTGGGACAAAGTGTGTGCAGGTTGTGGTTTTGTATCAAGTGGAACAAGAAGAGGCGGATTTGTTGGACAAACACAATGGAGTTCTAAGGTGACATATTGTGGCTACAGGAAAGATATTTCAAGATATACAGGCAGAGATATGTGGCTAGTGGATGGCTGCTGCACCTCCACTGGTCGACCTGTCCCTTCTCCCTCTTCCCTCCTCCAAGACCACACCAGTGGCCAACGACTTCACACAAATGTGTCTACAAAACTTTATGGTAATAATGGAACTTGTTGTGACAAAAGAGTGATATAAAAACTGTATAATGTATCACATCCACACTATACACAGACTGCCTGTTGTGAGCACAACAAGAACGTTGCCTTCAGAAAAGTGAAAGTGTTCAAAAGTTGTGTTTCATGAAATGTTAGTGGATGGGATGGTTTCATACTCACATAGTATATAGGCTGCACTGTTGCAAATGGGTGAGAAAAAGGATTTATCCTTGCATTTTAAGGAATTATTGGCTCCTACACTCTTCAACAATCCCTGACTGATAGCCTGTTCTGAATATCTTAGACTTCAAATGAATGGTACTACTGTTTTCATTGTGATTGACTGTGCTAAAGCATTTGCACATACCCGGGTCCTATATGGCAAGCCCAAGACTGATGTTATGATTCCATTCAGTTTGTCTTAGCATAAAACAATACCTTTTATACTCCAGACCACTGCCCAGACATGGAAGCAATTCATGGATGAGTTGCTACAAGGTGATGACTGTGTATTCTGCAATGTTGACTATGTTTTGTTTATCTCAAGGAATATGGATGAGCATGTCTCCCATTTGCATGAGGTTATGTAAAGCTGAAATGACTATAACATATGAATTAACAAGAACAAATGCATGTTTGGCAAAGGCGAGGTCCCCTTTCTAGGGGCTATACATAGTTTCCCGAACTGGCAACCTTTGTAACCCTGAAAAGATCTCAGATATTTTAAATGTGCCCTAACAATTACATACAAAGACCTTTTTAGATGTCTAGGTAATGATAAATCATTATTGATGACATTTGCCTCATTTGGCTGAGACTATCTCTACAACCAATAGAACCTATAGTTTATTGAAAATAAAAGACACTTAGGGCAGGAGGAAAGTGCCCTGAAATAGTGAAGCTAAGAAACCTTATGAGGATCGTAAGACTACTCTGGCATCAGCTACACTTTTTGCACACCCTCTTCATGTAGCTCCAGTGGCATTATTTGTGGATGTGTGTCAGTCCACATTAGGAGATACGTTGCAACAATGAGTGATGGCAAAATGGGATCCATTAACATTTTTTTCCAAGAATCTCTCTCCTCAACAGATGAGCTGGAGCCCTTACGATAGGTAGTTTCTAGTTATTTACTCAGAGTGAAGTATTTTTGCCAGTATCTAGAATGGCAGGAGATCAAGACTTTTAAGGAGCATAAACTCTTAACTGTGATTTTCCAAAAAGTGTCTGAGCTAAACTCGCCCCACTCCTCTCTTCTTCTTCTGATGATTTCCATTTTAGTCATAGCTGTGACTGACATATTTTCACGGTGGCCAGAGGCAATTCCAATGCAGAACATTTCTGTGATTTTCATTGACTGGCAGTTGTGTCTTGTTAGTTTTAAGATTTGGTATTCCTGAAATCATAGTTTCTGCCACAGGTAGGCAGTTTGACTGCCAGCTGTTTGATAAACCCACATGTAAATGCTTCAACTGACCTTTCCTTATATGGTACAGGCATTTTTCAACCCAAAGGAATTGTTCACTAGTCGTTTTGTGTGGGTAAGGGATGACACAGTCAAATTACATGTCTTTACCCTGTACAGCGGTCTGTTTCTTGTCATTGATAAAAATGATAAGACCTTTATTGTGGATGGAAATGGGAAGAGGCTCACTGTTTCAGTTAACTGTTTGAAACTGTCATTCTTTGATGTTGATATTTCCCCTATTGCGGACACATTGGGGCATATTCATCCCAAACAGTATCTTGCCAGATCGTCTTCCCTTTCTTCCATTCTTCCTACCACACAAATGCTTGAAATGCACTCTGATAGATAACTGTTCTTTTCTGTGGGTATGTGGTTCCTTTGGATTCTCTGTTACCATGAATTAAGTCTTCTTCTAGCTAGCTCACTGCTCACTGAAAATGGGGGGGGGGGGGGGGGGGGATCTGATACAGAGAGTGCAACATTAAATATGGCAGAGATGTTAATAAATGAACAATAGTTGGATAATGGACAGTTAGTGTTATGTGACATATCTCTGGTGTGGGTTTATATCCTCTGCAGTCCATTCTAGTTCTTATTGTTTAAATGTGTGGTTCTCTGCCTCTCTATATTTGCAAATAAAGTGTTTTATATAAAAAGTGCCGCCACACATACATTATCTGCCCCAGAAGATAAACGGTAATGAATCTTAAATATTTTTGAGAAAGTTATGTGCATTAAGAAAAGAAATATGGATTTTTACATAAGAAGAAGTCAGATAAAAAATGTTTCTGTTCGTTGGGATTATAGGTAGCTGTTGTTAGTAACACAAAAACATCTAGTGTCTTGATACATGGAAAAAAATGTTTCAGAAATATGAAAATGAGATTTTTGCAAGCTAGGTAATGTCCATTACTATTGTGATGCCATTTTGGGAGAAAGGCCTTATGATAAATGGTGTTTTTCAGATCAAAGCACAAGAAAGGATTCTGAGATGGCAGGTTGAGCTGCCTCTTGATCAACATATCTCAGGTGGGCAAAGAAAAATGAGTTTGATGCAGTATTTTACCTGTCTTCACTTTCTTTTTTAATGATATATTTTGAAATACACATGTACCCGTTTTGGGAGCTGGACGTAAATTTTAAAGTCATTGTTTTCGTAAGTTTTCATTTCTTTAATGAGTGGTGGTGTGCAATATTCCATGATACCAAGCAAATTGTAAATCAGTAATCTAGCTGTAAGACAATATGATAAACTGAATTGTTAAATTGTTTGTCTCACACAATGTTATTGTTGTAGCTGTTGTGTTGAAGCATTGGTACTGTATAAAGTTTTAGCATCATTCTTGTGTGACATAAGTTTTGTGCTAAAAATTTTTGGTGTCCCAATAAGTACATGGTATCTCATTACAGGAACTAAAACTTAGTGATAAGCAATTAATTCTCAAGGAATTGCAACAAATTTTCTTGCTTCTGTGATGTGCTTTGTTTAAAGTATTGCCTTCCATAACTGTGACAGTTAAGTCCAAAGCTTATTTGTTGTCTCTGAACACAGATCTTTTCATAAGCATGTACTACATTTTTGGTCACCTACATTTTCAACAATATAGGTTGGGTCAGGGTGACAGTGTATTGAAGTCTTACTTGAATGCCATGTAAATACTGCAGCACATGTTAGGGGAGTACATATTTATGAAATTGCCTTGAAACTTTTTGTGGTTGTTCTGAATGTGATTTTTCCGTTACTTGTTGGAAGCTTACAAGTATTTTTCTTAATTGTTTTGAAAGATTCTTTAAGCACAAAATGTTAGACAAACATTTTGGTCACAAATGATGTTCAACCCTTACTTGGGCCTAGTTCTCCCCCTCCTAGACAACCTCACACAGTAGCTGCATAGCCGAATAGACACGTAAGTTACAATATAACGTATTTTTATTAAGCAACACTTTCCCAAAAAACACAAAAAGTCCCTACTTTTAAATAAATTGGTTTACATGATACAAATAATATCAGTTTTTTGATAAAATAAGTAGTATGTGGTAGCCCAGTAACTGCTTTAATATATGGGATAACAATAATGATATCCCATTTTGTTTAGCACTGAACTATGTCCCTCCTTTTAATTATGTGTAGCTATACCTTTAATACCTCATAATATTTAATCTGAATAGAAAACTGCTTAAATATTACAGAATCTCTATAAACTTCATATAACTATATAAATTTACCTGTAACAGAAACATTGCTCTGAATATAAATGATCACAAATAAGTCCCTAATACATCATCAACCTAACACCATCAAGCATCACTTAAATACAGAATACTTCATAAAGTTTCATCTCAACATAAACCTCCTAAACATTGCAGAATCTCTATAAACATAGCTCCATAAATATACATGAAAAAGAAAAATCGTTCTGAATACAATCCGCATATTCCATCCATAATAATACAACATGTGTTTTGAACCATAAATATGTTTTGCATCATAAGTGATTTTTCATGTATCATGTTATAGCCTTTGTTGTGCTTTGGTCTGAAAAACACCATTTATCACAAGGCCTTTCTCTCACAATGGCAGCACAACAGTAATGGACCTTACAAAGCTTGCAAAAATCTCATTTTCATATTTCTGAAACATTTTTTTCCATGTATCAAGACACTAGATGTTTTTGTGTTACTAACAACAGCTACCTATAATCCCAACGAACAGAAACATTTTTTATCTGACTTCTTCTTATGTAAAAATCCAAAATTCTTTTCTTAATGCACATAACTTTCTCAAAAATATTTAAGATTCATTACCTTTTACCTTCTGGGGCAGATAATATATGCATGCCTGCACTTTTTATATAAAACACATTATTTTCAAGTATAGAGTGGCAGAGAACCACACACTTAAGCAGTAACCATTAGAATTGACAGCAGATGATATAAACATACACCAGACATATGTCACACAACACTAACTGTCCATTACTCAATTATTAACATCATTTATTAACATCTCTGCCATATTTAATGGTGCACTCTCTGCCACAACGTGTCCTCAATAGGGGAAATATCAACATCATAGAATGACAGCTTCAAACAGTTAACTGAAACAATTTGCCTCTTCCCATTTCTGTCCCTAATAAGGGTCTTATCATTTTTATCAATGACAAGAAACAGACCACTGTACAGGGAAAAGACATGTAGGTATACTGTGTCACCCCTTACCCATACAAAAACGACTAGTGAACAACTCCTTTGGGTAGAAAAATGGCTGTACCATATGCGGACAGGTCAGTTGAAGCATTTACATGTGGGTTCATCAAACAGCTGGCAGTTAAACTGTCTAGCTGTGGTAGAAACTATGTTTTCAGGAATACCAAATCTTGAAGCTAACAAGACACAACTGCCAGTCAATGAAAATCACAGAAATGTTCTGCATGGGAATTGCCTCTGGCCACCATGTAAATATGTCAGTCACAGCTATGACTAAAATGGAAAACATCAGAAGAAGAAGGGAGGAGAACAACAATGCCTACATCCATATGTCCAATTCTAACAGATGGTGGGGGAAATGCATCAATTGGGGGGCTGATTTATGGTGACTGGTCTTGTGCCTTTGGCATTGTGGGTAACAACAGACTCACCACTGATAATCTTGCTTGATACCCAGCTACACAACTTTATCCAAAACTAGCCTGGGATATGCACTGATTCCAGGATGAACCAATTCATGGAGAGCGTTGATTACTACACATCCCCAACATGCTGGGATTAATAGTTGCACCTTCCATGATGTATCAGACCAAAATATGAGAACCATGAGACTGCACCTGTTGTAGCTATAGCCCAGCAGAAGCAGAGTCCGAAGGGCCCTTCAAAAGAAAAAGAATTGATTTCCTTTTTTGTAGCCTCTTTCTCCCAATTAACCATCATGATGGTCAAGCAGGTATGTGACAGAAAATGAGCAATGACATTTGGAAACCAGCAATATGGGTCATATAACTGCATAGTTGAGCAATGTATTCTGCATACTATACTTGGTGGGGCGAGTTTAGCTCAGACACTTTTTGGAAAATCACTGTTAAGAGTTTATGCTACTTAAAAATCTTGACCTCCTACCATTCTAGATACTGGCAGAAATCTCTGAGGTAAATAACTAGAAACTACCTATCATAAGGGCTCCATCTCATCTGTTGTGGCGAGAGATTCTTGGAAAAAAATTTTAATGAATCCATGTTGCCATCACCCACTGCTGCAACAAATCTTCTAATGTGGACTGACTCACATCCACCAATAATGCCACTGGAGGTCCATGGAGAGGGTGTGCCAAAAGCGTAGCTGATGCCAGAGTAGTCTTATAAGCCTCATAAGGTTCCTTAGCATCACTATTTCAGGGCACTTTCCTCCTTCCATTAGTGTCCTTTGTTTTCAGTAAATTATTGGTGGGAGAAATAGGGTCAGGCAAATGAGGCAAATGCCATCAATAATAATTTATCATTTCCTAGACATCTAAGAAGGCCATTGTATGAAATTGGTAGGGCACATTCAAAATATCTGAGACCTTTTCAGGGTTATGAAGACTGCCAGTTCGAGAAACTATGTATGGTACCCTAGAAAGGTGACCTCGTCTTTGTCAAACATGCATTTGTCCTTGTTAATTCGTATGTTATAGTCATTTCAGCTTTACATAACCTCATGAAAATCGTAGACATTCTCTTCCATACTCATTGAAATAAATACAAAGTCAACATAGCAGAATACACAGTTATCACCCTGTGAATGAATGGAGTCATAACATCAGTCTTGTGCTTGTCCATCTTGGACATGGGTATTTGTGCAAATGCTTTTTCACAGCCTACCACAATGAAAACAGTAGCACCATTCAAGCCACATTTAAAGTCTAAGATATTTAGAACAGGCTATCTGTCAGGAATTTTTCTAGAGTTTAGGATGCTATAATTCCTGCATATATGATTGATACATCCTTTTTCTTAATCATTTGCAAAGGTGCTTCATACACGTGATGTGAGTGTGAAAGTATCCCATCCATTGACATATCATGAGATTCTGCTGTTGCACACTTTAACTTTTCTGGAGGCAACCCTCTTGGTGTCCTCACAACAGGTGATCTGTGTGTGGTGTGGATGTGATGAATAATACAGTGTTTATATAATCCTTTTCACACAAAAGGTTCCATCAGTACCCCAAAGTTTTGTAGAGCCAGTTGTGTGAAGTCATTGGCCACTGGTATGGCCTTGGAGGAGGGAAGTGAGGGAAGGCACAGGACCACCAGTGGAGGTGCAGCAGCCATCCACTAGCCACATATCTCTGCCTGTACATCTTGAAGTCCCTTCTCTTTAGCCACAACATGTCATCTTAGAATTTCATTGTGTTTGTCAAACAAGTCTGCCTCTTCTTGTCCCAGTTGATACAAAACCACAACCTGCACACACTTTGTCCCAACACCACACATTCCATGGCTGATGCAGCTATGTCCACAGAATCATGAAATATGTGTGGAGAACTCTTCTTGCATGACACTGCAATGTAACAAACAACATGTGACAACTTTCTGTTTCACAGAAGACACAGTTTTTTGTAATGGAAGCATTGCAGATAATATGGTCCATTGCAGTTACAAGTATAATTAATAGTTATCAGTTGACTGTTACATAAGTGTGGTGCTATGGAGAAATAAGACAGAAAATTGGCACCTAGGATAGCCCCCATAACCTCTGCCACCAAAAGGACTGATGTTGGAGAAAAGTCTTGTTCCAAATCCACTGTCACCCATCTTTCTGCCAAATGTTTGAATTTGGCAGTTGGTTACTTCTGTTAATACTGGCAAACCAGAAGACTGGGGCACATCATAAGCACTCCTTGGAATCACACTAACCTCAGATCCCATACCCACTGAGAACCATAATCATGGTGTCCTGTTGGTGATGAGAAGCCTCTCTGAACCACTCATAGCTGGAACCACACTTGAGACAAGGAAGGTGCTGTGCAACTCTTACATGGGGTCATGTATCTACAATAGTGTCCAAAACTAATGCTACAAAAAGAATTTTGCAAGGTTGCATTTATTTTGACACAAAACAGAATACACAGGTGATGGTAATGTAGAAACAATGTAAAGAATACAAAACGTAAACAACTGCTACATGCGCAATGGCAGACACAAATTTTCTTTATTTTTTTCCAACTTAACAGATTTGTGCACACATTCTGACAATCAGTTAATGTCTCAGTATGAGATGAAACAACCTCTGGTAGCAATACGAGCATGACAATGACAGGACACATTGAGAAAGATGCCATCAATCTCATGTTGAGCCAATATCACCCATTCCTCCAGAAGAGCTGCTAGCAAGTCTTGTACAGTTGTCAGTGAGAGCTGACGTGATGCATTCCACCTGCCTGTGCATTCCAGACATGCTCTATGAGATTCTAATTGGGAGATTGAGCAGGCCACACGATGTGTGCAGTATCATTCATTTAGAAGAAAACGTCACTCGCCCATGCTCTATGAGGTCAAGCTTTATCGTCCATCAGTAGAAAGTCAGGGACCACACCACTTCACAGCAACTATACATGATGTCCTAAGATCTTGTCACAATAGCCGACAGAAGTTAAACCTTGTCAGTTCACCCATACAATTTTGTGAAGAGGGGTTCATGTGGTGAACATAATCCCTGTGCAAACTATTAGGGATCGTCCTAAATATTGGTCTTTTTCCACAATGTTTGGTTCTCAAAATCGAGTTCCACATTCCCTCCAGATTCGAATTCATCAAGATTTACTCTACAGACCAAACTGGGAATCATGTGTGAAAAGAACATTTGCCATACCATGATGCCCTTACAGCCAAATCATGGTCCTCTGTTTCTGATATCACAAATGCTGCCCCCCCCCCCCCCCCCATGATCTATGGGATACAGTTTCAACCTCCATAAACTGTTACCACATCTGAGAAAGAACAGTATCATTCACCTTAATTCATTGGGTCCCATGAGTTTGCGACTGTCCTGCATCCATTCTTCCTATGACTCTAGACTGCAGAGTGGCATTTCCTCTGTGCCACATTGCACCATCTGTGGTGGTATACATATCAATTGTGGGTGAGGTACTACCAGGGAAACTCTATCCCATTTTGCAGGCACCCTTATGTCATCATTGTCATGGTTGTCCATTGACCAGAATGCCACCTTCTGTGCTGAACATGATTATATGGACTTCTGTTGACAGTTTGTATTATTATATGTTGAATTAGACACAGAACAGTGAAACAGCGGTTTGTTGCTTTAATTTTGGACACCAGTGTATACATGCCTAAGTCCGCATTGGGAAATTGCAGGGCACTGTACATTGTCTTGCTGTTCAGGCAAAATGCCTGTTGTACCAACACCATTCACTTTGAAGAGGAGATTGTTCATATTCCTTAGTTATTCTCATCCTGCTGCTGTTGTCAAACTTAGCATCGAGCCTAGCCAATTCACAGAACATTGTGTCCATAGGTGGGTCTCTTGTAGTCCATAAATATGCAAAATCTGAGTGTATGGACCACACTCACCAGGCATATGCAGTTCAGTGTCATCCATCATAACCTTCTTTAAAGCAGTGCATGATATACAATTACTAGCACTACTGATTGCTACTGTAGCCACACCCTTTGCTAAGTCATCAACTAAAAGTTTAAAGAAAGTGGGTAGTACTGCACAAACACATTGCAGTAATCACTGCAGCCTTAAAAGTTTCACTGATTGCTCTGATATAAGTTCTGCCCCACCAAAGTTCAAAACAAATGCAGCATTTTTAATGGGGAAAACACAGCCCCAAATTCGCTATCCATGATCCAACTCAGATGTGATTTCAGTGATATCAAGAAACACTGTAAACAGTATCTTAAACAACCCAAAAACATGTTTTGTTAAAATATCATCCAGTCGTTCAATGAAATTCATTTCCAACTGGTATATAACTGTAACAAATCTGTTGGAATCAGAAACAGAGCCATGAAGCTAGAAAATAGCCTCTCTCTAAGTGAATCACAACTGAGGTCAAGTTTGCCAGAAAGGCAGAATTTTTAAGTTTCCCAATCTCAAACCACTGTCACCATCAGAAATATTATTGAGAACTGCATGGGCATAAGGCTGAGGAGCAGAGCTGAATATCAGCAAACCTTGGTGTTCCATCATCACAGCGAGTGCTTGATTACACATGATACAAGAAAGCTGAAGTACACTTTTAGGAATAGAAACAAATTCACTCAAACTTGGGGTCCTCGCTTTAGGGTGGATGATATATGCTTGGATACACTTTCAAAACAAAGCACTTACTTTGGCTCTAGAATGACAGACAACCACATGCTTAAGCAGTGAGCTCTAAAACAAAATTCGAAGAACATAAACACAAACCAGAGACATATCACAGAACTTTGACTGTCCATTACCTGACTATTGTTAATTTGTTAATTTTGTTAACATGTTTAATGTTACACTCACAGCATCTTAAACACATTGTAAACAACAGTAGCATAAAAAAGCATACCACAGTTTGCATAATAGAGACCAAAATTACATTATGTTCAGCAACAAGCAAGTGGAGTTTCATATTTTCAATATAATTTTGCGTAAACATCATATATCTGACACTCAGGAATAATTTCAGAACCGTAAATAACTTTACTTTATTTTTGAATGTTTTTCCAGCAAAAACAGTAGTAAATCTTATTTTTCCTTTCGTTTCCTCAGTCCTATTTTCAGCTGCACATATTTAATGATTGCTGTGAGATTATTTGCTACTGCATTACGACAGAATCATTATTGGACTAATAAAAAGAAGAAGATAGGTTGATAGTGAGAGACAGTTGCAAAAAGATATAAAGATGAGAAACCGAGGACATGTAGAACAACAGTTCAAGACTTTTGAAGAAATGTTGCAAAAGGATCATGGCCATGGGTTAGCTAAGCCAGTATCACAAACTCGTGATCAACTGAGTGCTTTACTGATACAGTTCCTGAACATTACTCTCTTGGTTTCCAGATAAGTCCGACACTGCTTCTGTATGTAATAATAATAATAATAGTAATAATAATAATAATAATTTTATTGTCTTTAAGCCATTACAGCAATAGACAAAGTCATTCACATAATACAAGACTGTAAATGCTATAAAAGAACAGAATTGTTATTAACATTACAGTTTAACATCACAGGTCATGAAATCCTTTATATTGTACAATGGGTTTTCAACTAACCAGTCATAATGTGTTTGTTTGTGTTTTTGCTCTGGTAAATTTTGTATAGCTTGTGGAAGAATGTATAATAATTCATATCCCATAAGTTCATAACTTTTAACTGATTTTGACAGTCTGTGGTAGGGGGTATAGTTTGTCCTAGTATTGTAATAATGTATATTTGCCCTGTGTTTTACTGTAAGTAACTTCTTCTTTGTGTAGATTAAAACATAATAAATATATAGGTTTTTTACTGTCATGATTTTTTGTTGAGTACAAAAAGGTTTACAATGAGCCTTGTATGGTGAGCCTGTAATTTTTCTAATAGCTTTCTTTTGCAGCAATACTATATCATGCACACAAGTGGAGTTTCCCCATAAAATGATACCACAGGATATGATGCTTTGGAGAAATGAGTAGTAAGATACTCTAACATAATTTTTAGGTACACAGTGCATTAGTCACCTTAACAAATAGATTCCCCTAGACAATTTACCACTAATATAATTAATATGTGGATTCCAAGAAAGTTTATCATCCAAATATACCCCCAAAACTTTAACACAACTAGGATAATCTGATGGAAACTTGTCTTTTAAACTAAATACCATATGTTGCTTTGAAATAGAGTGAAACTTGCTCAGTTGTCTCCTGAACACATGTTTTGAGGCTATTAAGATCATTACTGCTGTTCAGAAACGTTGTATCATCAGCATAGAGTACTGTTCTAGATTTAATAATGATGGCAGGTCATTTATCATTGTTAGGAAAAGGAAAGGGCCCAGCATGGATCCCTAAGGAACACGCAACTTAACTTGTTCTATACTGGACGTTTCTTTCCCAACACTGACGGCATACTTACAGTTTTGTAAATATGATGTTAATAGCTTAAGGCTGTTACTTTTAACACCACAAAAATCCATTTTTTCGAGTAGTAGTGTATGTTCTACACAGTCAACGGCTTTCCTTAGGTCACAAAAAGTCACTTGAGCAAAGCATTTATCTTCAAATACTTGATGGATGTATTTAACAACATTGTCTATGGCATCAATGGTTGACAGGTTTTTCCTAAAGCCATACTGTGTTCCACTTATTAACCCTATGTTATGAAAGTAAACAGATAACTGTTGGTAAGTTATGCATTCTAGAACTTTTGAAAAAACCGGGACTATGGATATTGGCCTTTAACTTGAAACAGAATTTTTATCTCCTTTTTTATGTACTGGAACTACTGTAGACAGTTTAAGCTCATCATGGAGAAAACACTCCAGTGTACACTTGTTTATACAATATAGTCTATTATTTTCTTCAGCATGTTACAAGACAGGTCATATATGTCTACACTGTATGATGATTTTAAATGCTTCACTATTCTTAACACAAAACCAGGTGAGACCTCAAAAGAATTGAAGGTACTTGTGTTTGTTGATTACCTAGCAACATTTTTTGACAGTAACTGTGATGAGCTGATTTCAGATTTAATTATAGCACTTCCTACTTCCTCAACTGATTTAATAAAAAATTCAATAAATTCCTGGGGAGAGATACTAATTTTGTCACTTCTTTTATCTTTGGCGACACTATTTATTAGTGTCCATGCTGCTTTGCACTTATTGATAGATTTCTCAGTACTTCTGAGATTGTGTGCTTGTTTGACTTCGACAATTGCTTTTTTGTACTCATTCCTAGATTTAACATAGGCTTATTTAGCATGGTTGGTTTTCAGCTTTCTATAAATATTGTACAACAACATAACTTGGTTTTCATAGTGGACAGCCGTTTTGTATACCATGTATATTGTCTATTTGGAACTTTTGCCTTTAGGACTCTGTCAGTTACTTTGCATTTCTTTATCGGAATGCAGTCATTAAAGTGTCCCAAAAATGCTTTCAGAAACCTATCAAATAGTACCTTTGCTGACAGATAATTGCGTAGAGTATAATACGTATCATCATAACACAGGACAAACCAATCTCTGTTAGAAAGGGACGTACAAAACCTGTAAATTTTCTCATCTGTGACTGGTCTAGTGACCACAACTTCTGGGACAGGCTTATTTGCATTACTCTTATCTAGAGGGAACCTACTTGTGTAATTTAAAGATACTGAATCATGATCAGAATATGGAAATACTGTCACAAAATATGATTCTTCTGCTGTTTTAAAATTGTCAAGACATGCATGTTCTGTTGTAGGCTTGTTATTGACTGAATGTAGTTGCACTGCCTTAGTAGGTTTTGGAGGTCAGTGACAGAACGTTTTTGTGATGTAACATCGAATTCAGCATTTACATCTCCACCTATCACAATATCATAATGTATCCATCAAGTACCTGTAAGTATATGTAACAGGAGGTCCAGTTTTTCTAAAAACACATTGGTTATACCCTTAGGTGACCGGTACAGGGAGATTACAACTAACTTAAACCTGTCTATTACTATACCAGCAGCTTCAAAGTTTTATTCATCACACAGAAAATCTAGATCTAATCTATTGACTGTGCCACTAAGTGACATTTCAACATAGATTGCTACACCAACTCTTAAAAGCAATTTTCTGGAGTATAGATTATAATTATCAAATTTAATAAATATAAGTTCACTCTCACCAGCCACTTAAACAAAATATATCAAACTTATTTTCTAATCCAAAGTCATTGACAATAAATTCTTTATCCCTTTGTCCTTCAATGCTAAGATAACAGATTATAAAATCTAAAATCAAACCTGTCCTTCCTTACAGTTACACTATTTTGGTGAGAGGCTATCAAATCTCTGCCACTATTTATCTTATAGACTTCTTCCCCTTGCTGCCTTCTACTAAAAAATCATTTAGATATAATGGAGGTACAGTTTTTCGTTTACCCGCTACACTTAATACTGCTTCTACTCTTGGAGGTCTGTCCTCTTCTTCTTGTTCTTTATTTGATTGGTCAGATAGGCTTTTAATAATGTTTTCCAACAACAGAGCATGTTCTCTTGTGGCTTTCAGTTCTTTCTGCAGTGATTCGAGTAATATGATTTCACGATTTGCACAGCACATTTCACTTGCTGCCAGACGTCCGTTGCACTTTGGTCCACACGTACATGAAATGTTTTCTTGATTTATTTTCGCGAAGCAATGCGAATGACACCAAATATGCAACACTGAGCAAATTCTAATGCCACTTGATACGATTTTGTCGCTTAACTTGCACCTTATAGATGCTAAATACTCGCAATTTATGGACCGATTTACTACCACATCTATATGCGTCGCCATCTTGTTTACAATGAAAATCTTCAACTTTACCCGCACTCTATTCAGTGGAAAAGCAGCACACTACCAAGAAAAATATCTAAAACACATTTAAGCTGTGTTTTTTGTTAATCTGTGTCAAATATGTGACTAGAAATAGGAATTTGAAATTGACATTTCCAGAGTGCAATTTTTAGCTTTGTTGATACATCACTGAAGCTAAAATTTGCACAAAACTTCAAGCAAATAAAACTATATTATTGAATTTCTTGGATACAATGGGCATCATTATTTATGATTTACACTTTTCCAGTATATAGTTCTATGATTTTACATCTGACCTTTTTGTAGTAAGATGGCGGAAAGTGTAAACTGGGAGTGTGTTATCTCTACAAATATAAACGTAAATTGAACGAAAAATGTACGACATACTTAAAAATCAGTGAATACTGCAATCGTAAATGCATTGTGCGTGATATTACAACTCAAGTGCCTTGAAATTCGGTCTAGAAATAGTGAACTACTGGTATGTATATGAAGTCAAATGAAATGGCTCACGAGTGTGATGTGTGCAATGTTCTAGGACACGGAAATACAGCTGTTGAAAGTGAAAATATATCATGTAAAAAAATGTGTAACAGATATTGAACATTTAAAAGTGTATAATAATTATGCAAGCAGCGATTAACACTTTAAAGAATGATCTAACGAAACTTCGAAATGAAAATACCGAAACGTTAGGTTATCTGAAATCGAGTGCACCAATCAAAACAAAACCAACAAAAACTATAAATAGTGAGAAAGAAATGCAGCATGAATGGATCAGAAGCAAAAATACTACAGCGAAGGACTCATGTGCTTGTGTTATGAAGTGCCCTGACAAAACCAACAGCGTTGATACAAATGAAAACTGCAAAAAAAGCGATAGACTAGTGCCCCAAAAATGGTACACAGTGTTAACAAGAGACAGAATGTATTAATTCCCTCTGACAGTCATGGTCGTCACTGTCCAAAAATTATGACCAGTTTTGAAGATCAAAAACACTACAACTCTTCTGTGATAAAAATTAATGCACAGTTAAAGGACGCGGTTTGTAACATAGTCGAAAGAATATACGAAAAATGACAGTGTCATCATTCTAGGTGAGACAAACGACATCCTAAAGAAATTTCAGGCTTTCACATGTGCCTTAATAGATTATTTTCATAAGATAATCCACACAAAAGTTTTCTTATGCACAATTCTGTACAGATACGATGTACCAAAACTGAACTACAGCATCTTTGCTGCAAACGAATTCTCAGTGAGGACTGCAAAAAATTATGAGCCTGTAATGGTAATGGACGTCAATATATTCCTCAGTAGAAGCGGTTATACAAAGCATGGACTTCACTTGCGAATGGAAGGCGAAGAGAAATTATGGAGACATTTACAACTAGCAGTAGGTGCCAGTCTGCAAATACCGGCTCTAACATACATACAATGTGAAGACCTTTCAGCAAATATGACAGTGAAAACACAAGAAATATCAGCAGCAGAAACTAACTCATCCAACTCGATAGTTATGAAAGAAAAATGAGGAGGCGCAAAAAAGAACTGTACTACACCTTCATCTCTCTAAGAAGACACAGCGAAACAAAACTGCCATCGACTAAACCAGGCTGTGATACCGGCAAAAGCATCTAACCCAAAAAAAGCAGCAGAACCAAGTTCCACACCTGAAGATAATCAAGATACAATAAGAAGAACTGGGCACTGGAAACCAGAAGCAGTACCTACAAGAGACCCACTAAGGATATCAGCAGATCCAGTCTCAAAAGTATCACCAAGGACATCTAATTTTACATGTATCAGTGAACCCCAACAATCAACTACTACCACCAGAGCAACAGGAGGAAGTTCAGCAATTCCTGTGAGTATAAATGTAAGGCTACCATGTCATCTAGCCGGCAGGGGTGGTCGAGTGGTTCTAGGAGCTGCAGTCTGGAACCACGCGGCCGCAGGGTCGCAGGTTCGAATCCTGCGTCGGGCATGGATGTGTGTGATGTCCTTAGGTTAGTTAGGTTTAAGTAGTCCTAAGTTCTAGGGGACTGATGACTTTAGAAGATAAGTCTTATAGTGCACAGAGCCATTTGAACCATGTCATCTACAAGATTTTATATTCCCAAAAAGCTTCAAGACCAAATTAGGACAACTAGTGCACCTATCAACACCATCTCCAGTAGCAGTCCTTGCAGCAAAAACAGAAACCACATCACCATAGACCACACAAGTAAATTGACCAGAGAGATGGAGAACTACCGCTTTTCACCACCAGGATATTTTCTTATGACCAATGGAAAAAACCAACTTATGCTTCTAGATGAGAATGAAGATTTCCCACACAATTTAAATGCAGGAATAAAGGTAAGTGGCCAACCAAGTACAATCAGAACAAACCTGAAATCTCACCAGCTCACTCTTCTTCATCAGAATATACAGTCACTTAGGAATAAAGTAAGAGAGCTTGAAAGCTTGCTATCAAGTGAACTCAGATATGTTAATATACTGTGCTTAACTGAACACTGGCTGAAAGAAAATGAGTTAAAGACAGTCAAAATAACGGATTATGTGTTAGCAGCACAGACTTTTAGAAATCAGTTCACATGTGGAGGGAACTGCATATACATAAAGAAAGATATCAAATTCAATAACTTAGACAATGTTGAAACCTTAAAGACTGAGCAAGATTTTGAAATATCAGCCATAGAAATTCCCGCATTCAAGTTAACTGTAATATGTTTATATAGATCTCCACATACCCACCTAAAAAGATTCAACACTCGGCTTGATACTTTACTAAATAAAGTAGTGACAAATCGAAAAACAGTTCTTATATGTGGAGACCGAAATGTAGACTTTAATAAGGGAAGCAATTCAAAATCTGAGCTGATGAACATATTAACAGCCAATAATTTGGAGATTATAATCCACTCCCCAGAGAGTGCAAGATGGCGGCTCGTATAGAAGTTTTAGTAAGTGGCTCCGTGAAAAACATGTATACTGCCGATATAAAGTGCATCTTATGCAGTGAAAGACTTTTTAATGGTTTCAGACTATGTTCAGCGAGTCAAAAATGGATTCATTCAAAATGCATCTCGAGTTCTGCCGCGGTAAGCGCAAAATGTGACTGTGGTGTAATTGGCTGTTGTTTGCGATCGATGTGCTTATCAAAACAAGATACTGTGCGAGAAGAAAACGTTGTTTCCACATTAGAACAGGATTTATTGTACGCTAAAGAGTATATACATAATTTGGAAACAGTGATTAGTGATCTCAAACAAAAACAAAAAGTGGAAAACGAGCCTTTTCTTAGGCCTAAAATAAACAGGCGTGTGAAACAAAGTGGAAATCGTTTCGAACTAAAAACAAGGAATAAATATGAGCTGCTAGACACGTATGAAGAGACGAACAACCAGGGACATAAGAGAAATGAATACACGTCTCTAGGGCATACTCTGAAGAGTGAAGAAAACTCTAAATTTTCGCAAAATGGTTCACGAAGTGAGAGTAAGGGCGATGTTTACATTTTTTCAGCTAGCCACGGAAGAGGCTTAGCAGGTAAAATGGCCACTATGCAAAATAAACGAAAAGTAAGTGGAACCACCAAGCCTGGGGCTCCTCTACGAGAAGTGCTAAAAAACTGTGAAACATCAGTAACAAAAGGTTCGAAATGTGTCATTATTGGAGGAGGTAACGACGTTTATAGAAACGAAAGTGTCAATGCAACAAGGGCTCTACGTGAAACCTTAGGGAAAATTACACATTCAGATGTATATGTTGTAAGCATTCCACAAAGACACGACTTGATGGAAGCTTCATGCGTAAATAAAGAAATTATTCGAACAAATAGAAAATTTAGAAAGATCTGTAGCAGTTTCGCCAATGTAACATTTATTGATGCAACAAGCTCTCAGAGAGATCATTTTACAAAGCATGGGTTGCACAGAAACAATTTTGGTAAAACAATTCTGTGCAAAGAAATATTAGAAAAAATTGACAAACCACAAGAACAGATACATCCACCCATAACACTGCCAGTGAAGGAAGAAAAGGAAGAATCACCACTTTGCCCTATAAAGGAAAAATCATTGTTATTACCAGCAGAAGAACCAGTGTTGTCACCTCCAGAAGAAGAAGTTGTGACACCACCAGCTGAAGAAGAAGCACCACCTTCAGAGATCCTGCAGCCAAGATATGGGAGAGGAGAGAGAAGAAAGAAACAGCTAAAGGACCAGGATTTTGTATACAATGAAGCCAGCAGCAGCCGACCAATTCACAAGAGGCAACCACCTGCGAGAAGTCAGGATTTTTGTTGGCCCCAGATCAGCAACAGCACACCATAACAGACATGGGGATCAACAATCTGACAAGCACACCACTCGTAGGTAATGTAAAAAATATAAACTGTGATTCAAAGTCAAACTGTATCCAGATAAACAAAAAGGGAGATAATATGCTGACATTACTTCAAGTTAATATTTGTTGTATTAGAAATAAGATGTTAGAATTGGAACATTTCTGTAAGATTAAGAATGTTGATGTAATATGTGTATGTGAGCATTGGTTAGTTGCAAATGAGGTAGATATGTTTGTACCTCAAGGATACGTCACTGCAGACATAATGTGCAGAAAGCAGAGGCGAAATGGTGGGGCTGGGATCTTTATCAGAGATAATTTCAACTTTACAAAAATAGATGTATCATCTTACTGTACAGAGTTAGATGCAGAATTTAGTTGTATAAAAATGACTGATGAAAATCTAATAATTGTAAGCCTATACAGATCTCCCAATGGCAACATTGATACATTTTTTGAAAGATTTGAACTACTGGTTAGAAAAATACTAATGCGTAAAACAAAGATTGCCATATGTGGTGATCTTAATATAGAAATGGTAAACACAAGTAATGAGCCCTCAAGAACTTTTCTTAATTTATTAAGGTCCCTTAATCTGTACTGTACCATCCAGTGTCCAACACGTAAAAATTCATGCATAGACAATATTATTGTGAATTTTCCCCGTGGCAGCTACACTGTTAGCCTTGCAAATGGGTGCTTTGCAGACCACGACCCATTGCTTCTCAATCTCTTTAGTAAGCAACCAAATTCCACTAGTGTGCACAATATGACATGGGTAAGAAGACAAAAAGAAGAATACATTATGTCATTTATTCGTATACTAGAGGATGCAAGTTGGGACTTTGTCTATAAGTGTTCATCTGAGAAGTCTGATGTTGAAACTACCTTTGAAAACTTCCTTAAAAATTATACAGAATTATGGTATTCATGCTCACCACTAATTAAAACCAACTCTTCTGGAACATATAAAAATAAAAAGCTGGAATGGTACACAGACGAACTGGTCCAGATATAAAAATGCATGTAAACAAAGATCAGAGCAGGAGGGCACCTTTTATGCAGCATACCAAAAATGTAAAAAATTCTACAAACTTAAGCTGATACAGACAAAAAAGGCTGCTTATGAAGGGTACATAGAAGGTGCAACAAACAAGTGCAAGGCAGCATGGCAGATTGTAGCACAAGAAAATCCCACACGTCACACACATGAAACTCAGCTCACTCCAAGGGAACTAAATGACTACTTCATTAGCTCAATTATAGAAACTGAAAGTAAGATAGAAAAAACAGATACATCTGCAAGCGATTTACTTAATGCCCTTCCACCAGTAGATCATGTCTTTAACTGGTATAGTATCACACCTGCTCAGATTAAAAGAACAGTCACAAAATTTTCAAATTCTAAAAGTATGGACTGCTACTGGCTCTCCAATTACATAGTAAAAAAAACTGTAGACTCGATCGCTAAACCATTGGCATTCATATTTAATAAATGTTTACAGTCAGGAGTGTTTCCCGACTCCCTCAAAATTTCCAAAGTTATTCCAGTGTTTAAAAAGGGTGACAAACATCTTCCTAAAAGTTATCGCCCAATCTCAATTGTGCCAATATTTTCTAAAGTATTTGAGTCACTTATGTACACTCAATTAAGTAGCTATTTTGAGACACACAACCTTTTGAGCAATAGTCAGTTCGGATTCCGACAGGGCAGAAATACCACTGCGGCCATCCTGGAAATTGTTGACCAGACATTAACAGCCTTTGAAGACCGGAATATGGTGTCACTTGTCTTGTGTGATCTGAGCAAAGCTTTTGACTGCATTCCCTTTGGCACCCTGGTTGCAAAACTAGAATTTTATGGTGTATGTAACCCAGCATTAGCAGTAATAGAGTCATATCTTCATAATAGAAGACAGTTTGTCTCAGTTAAAAATAATTACTCCCCTGTAGCAGCAGTTAGTACTGGTGTACCACAGGGCTCGGTTCTGGGACCCTTCTTCTTCATCATAGCCATCAATGACCTACCTCATCACATAAATAGTACTACCATATGCTATGCAGATGACACAACCCTCCTCACCTCACATCAGAACATCTCAGCTTTGGACAATAACACACAGGAATCACTCAAATCAGCCATCCACTGGTTCACATCCAATAAATTACTGTGTAACTCAGAGAAAACACAACAGCTTCTCTTAGGGTTACCCAAAACCATAGAAAACAAAACTGTAAAACTATTAGGAATGCATATTGATTCCAAACTTAATTGGGAAGAACACGTAAATCAGGTTTGCAAAAAGCTTTCAAGAGTCTCCTATCTCCTTTGGAAACTTAGGGACATGATTAGCATGAACTTTCTGAGAACAATGTACTGTGGACTCTTCCAGTCACATATTACATATGGCCTTCTCATATGGGGGCACAGCTCTCACAGTAACAAAATTTTGTTGATGCAGAAAAGAATGCTGCGCATAATGTGTAAAGTCGGTCCCACGGAGCACTGTCGTCCTCTCTTTATAAGGCTAAGACTGTTGACCATTGTAAACTTGTATATTTATATCTGTGTGTTACACATTAAAAACAATGGTATGGTAGGTGTTGTCAGGGAAGAAATTCATAACTACAACACTAGAAGGAAGGCAGATTATGATATACCAAGACACAGACTAACAAAAAGTAGTAACTCACACAAAGTGAATACCTTAAAAATATTCAACAAACTACCGCAATCTGCTCGGGACATGCCCGCAAAAATTCTTAAACAAAATTTGTACAATTGGTTATCTGACAATCCATTTTATTCTATGCAAGAATATTATGATCTGAGTAGCACAGAGATAAACCTGTAATTGCATAATTAACTTAATTAACTACTATATATACTGTTACAAAATATTTCATATCTAATACCTTTGTATTTCAACTGTGTTAGGTAACTACTTTATTTGCCAGTGTTATGATGTGTTACGTAACTACTGTGTTTGCTACTACAATGTAACTCATTTTTGGTACCTTTGTATGTATCTGAAACAAGAATATGTATTAAGCATTGTAGTCACCTGCTTAAGGTTTATGTTATTTATAAGTTACTCATATGCTAATTATATCTATGCCTTATATATAGTGTCTGGAATATTAATATTATTTTATGTACTGACGAAGCCTATTTCATCTTGCATGATCAATGGCTAATAAAGAATAAAGAATCATGTGAAACGAATCATTCTAGTACTACCATAGACCTAATAATAATTAGCTCCAAAACAAAATATAAGTCAGTTGTAATTAAAGCTGGACTGGCAGACCATCATGCACAGGCTATAAGCTTTTGTGTAAACACAAATCCATCCTATAATTATATGAGGAAGACTACACACATGGCCAGAACTTTCAGTAATACTACAGTGCAAACATTCCATAATTATCTGCAACAAGAAACATGGGAGATAGTGTACAGTACAGAAAAATTTTTTGATAAATTTCAGACATTCATGAATATTTTTAAATGTTGTTTTGATCTTGCTTTTCCATTGTAAGCCAAAACAACCCTAACCACTAAAAGCAGCAATTGGATTACTAGTGGTATAAGGAAATCTTGTGCTAGAAAACGGTACCTTCACAATATTGCAAGAAGCTACAACACAACTCAAGAGTTTGATAGTTACTTTAAAAAATATAAATTTATCTTAAATAAAATAATAAAGGAAGCAAAGAAATGAGACAATGACAACTACATAGAAGATGCTTCAAAGAGAACCAAAGCAATCTGGCAAGTTGTAAGGAAAGAAACCGCTTCTTACAAAAATATAGTTAATAATATAGTATTAAAGGCTGCCCTGGAAAACGTTAATAACCCACCGGAAGTAGCTAATATGTTTAATAACTATTTTATAAACGTAACAGAGAAACTACTACAACAAACTTCTAATAGAAAACAGGATAGAGAAACAGGGAAAAAGTTTCAAGCAGATCAATGTTTCTGTACCCAACAAATCTAGAAGAAACCTATGTAACTTATCTTTTGCTACAGGAACTTTTCCTTCATGTTTGAAAGTAGCAAAAGTAAAGCCATTATACAAGAAAGGAACCAAAGATGATATTTCCAACTACAGACCACTGGCACTTCTGTCTCTTTTCTCAAAAATATTAGCAAGGCTTTTCAATAAGAGGCCAACAGACTTCTTAGTGGACTATGGCATTCTGTCAGAATCTCAACATGGATTTAGAGCAAACTGCTCAACCGAATCAGCAGTTCACTCCATTCTATTAGAGATACTGACAGCATTAGACAACAACAAAATTACCATGGGCATATTTGTAGATTTATCAAATGCATTTGACACCATAAATCATAACAAATTGCTACACAAGCTAGAAAATCTTGGCATTAGGGGAACAGCTAACAACTGGCTCAGATCTTATTTTAAGAACAGGGAACAATATGTGGAAATAGATCAAGAAAGCGACAACGTCATTAGGAAATATAATGCCAAGCTACTGACTGTTAAATATGGAGTGCCACAAGAATCAGTAATGGGTCCTGTTCTGTTCTTCCTCTATGTAAACGACCTAAACATAAGCAGTGACAGCAGTAAAATATTTCTATTTGCTGATGATATGAGTGTTCTAATTACAGGAAACTCACTTACTGACTGATTAATTGATTGACTGGATCATCAGTGGAACGATATCAACTGTATGCTTGCCATCAAATGTTTGTGCAACATTTCTTATTAAAATAAAAATGCCTCTTACAGTAGTAATAGCTCTAATACTTACTCCTACTTTTCTAAGCATGTTATAAATTGTTACACAGTACAATGTCAATGAACATTAAGTTAGTATCTATAGTTATTTTAAATATTTATTTAGAGAGTAATTGCTATCATTTGTTAAATATTTTTTAGCCATTGGCTACAGGTGTGAAAACCATTCACGTCTTTTATTTCTTGTGGCAGTTTATCATAAAAAATTTTTTCCATGGTATAACCCACAATTTTGAAACTTTTACTTGTTTCTTCAGTTGAGATGTAACAGTGACTGGGCGGTAGCGTTCTTGCTTCCCACGCCCAGGTTCCCGGGTTCGATTCCTGGCGGGGTCAGGGATTTTCTCTGCCTCGTGATGACTGGGTGTTGTGTGATGTCCTTAGGTTAGTTAGGTTTAAACAGTTCTAAGTTCTAGGGTACTGATGACCATAGATGTTAGTTCCCATACTGCTCAGAGCCATTTGAACAATGACTGGATTGGTTTCCATGGTTATGTATTGTGCTGTTTTTGCTGTTCAAATTAAAATATTTTCTTATATAAATTATGTGGTGAGAGATGTAATCACATGGAACAGTCAGAATTTCTAACTTTTTGAATAAATCTAAACAGTGTGCCCTGTTACTACTATTCATTACTGTTTGCTTAGCACTTAACTGTATATTGAAACTAGTATGTATGTTCCCAACACTTCCTGTACTCCTCAAAACATTATCCCATTACTGAGGATTGAATATATATATCTCCAAAGTAGGTCATTTTGAGTCTTGAGATGTGCACAATGGTGCAAAGATTTGCAGGGTATAACATGATTAGGTAGCCTCTTTGCCAAAATTCCCATATCTACATCTACATCTACATGACTACTCTGCAATTCACATTTAAGTGCTTGGCAGAGGGTTCATCGAACCACAATCATACTACCTCCCTACCATTCCACTCCCGGACAGCGCGCGGGAAAAACGAACACCTAAACCTTTCTGTTCGAGCTCTGATTTCTATTATTTTATTTTGAAGATCATTCCTACCTATGTAGGTTGGGCTCAACAAAATATTTTCGCATTCGGAAGAGAAAGTTTGTGTCTGAAATTTCGTAAATAGATCTAGCCGTGACAAAAAACGTCTTTGCTTTAATGACTTCCATCCCAACTTGCGTATCATATCTGCCACGCTCTCTCCCCTATTACGTGATAATACAAAACGAGCTGCCCTTTTTTGCACCCTTTCGATGTCTTCCGTCAATCCCACCTGGTAAGGATCCCACACCGCGCAGCAATATTCTAACAGAGGACGAACGAGTGTAGTGTAAGCTGTCTCTTTAGTGGACTTGTTGCATCTTCTAAGTGTCCTGCCAATGAAACGCAACCTTTGGCTCGCCTTCCCCACAATATTGTCTATGTGGTCTTTCCAACTGAAGTTGTTCATAATTTTAACACCCAGGTACCTAGTAGAATTGACAGCCTTGAGAATTGTACTATTTATCGAGTAATCGAATTCCAACGTATTTCTTTTGGAACTCATGTGGATCACCTCACACTTTTCGTTATTTAGTTTCAACTGTCACCTGCCAACCATACAGCAATCTTTTCTAAATCGCTTTGCAACTGATACTGGTCTTCAGATGACCCTGCTAGATGGTAAATTACAGCATCATCTGCGAACAACCTAAGAGAACTGCTCAGATTGTCACCCAGGTCATTTACATAGATCAGGAACAGCAGAGGTCCCAGGACACTTCCCTGGGGAACACCTGATATCACTTCAGTTTTACTCGATGATTTGCCGTCTATTACTACGAACTGCGACCTTCCTGACAGGAAATCACGAATCCAGTCACACAACTGAGACGATTCCCCATAGGCCCGCAGCTTGATTAGAATTCGCTTGCGAGGAATGGTGTCAAAAGCTTTCCGGAAATCTAGAAATACGGAATTAACTTGAGATCCCCTGTCGATAGCGGCCATTACTTCATGTGAATAAAGAGCTAGCTGCGTTGCACAAGAACGATGTTTTCTGAAACCATGCTGATTACGTATCAATAGATCGTTCCCTTCGAGGTGATTCATAATGTTTGAATACAGTATATTCTCCAAAACCCTACTGCAAACCGACGTCAATGATATAGGTCCGTAGTTCGATGGATTACTCCTACTACCCTTCTTAAACACTGGTGCGGCCTGCGCAATTTTACAATCTGCAAGTACAGATCTATCGGTGAGCGAGCGGTTGTATATGATTGGTAAGTAGGGAGCTACTGTAACAGCGTAATCTGAAAGGAACCTAATCGGTATACAATCTGGACCTGAAGACTTGTCCGTGTCAAGCGATTTGAGTTGCTCCGCAACTTCTAAGGTATCTACTTCTAAGAAACTCATGCTAGCAGCTGTTCGTGTTTCACATTCTGGAATATTCCATTCGTCTTCCCTGGTGAAGGAATTTCGGAAAACTGCGTTCAATAACTCCGCTTTAGCGGCACAGTCATTGGTAACAGTACCATCGGCACTGCGCAGCGAGGGTATTAACTGCGTCTTGCCACTTGTGTACTTTACATTCAACCAGAATTTTTTTGGATTTTCTACCAAATTTCGAGACAATGTTTCGTTGTGGAACCTATTAAAGGCATCTCGCATTGAAGTCCGTGCCAAATTTTGCGCGTCTGTAAATTTTAGCCAATCTTTGGGATTTCGTGTTCTTCTGAAATTTGCACGTTTTTTCCGTTGCCTCTGCAACAGCGTTCGGACCTGTTTTGTGTACCATGGCGGATCAGTTCCATCTCTTACCAATTTATGAGGTATGAATCTCTCAATTGCTGTTGGTACTATATCTTTGAATTTGAGCCACATCTCGTCTACATTTGCATAGTCAGTTCGGAAGGAATGGAAATTGTCTCTTAGGAAGGCTTCTAGTGACACTTTATCCGCTTTTTTAAATAAAATTATTTTGCGTTTGTTTCTGGTGGATTTGGAAGAAACGGTATTGAGCCTAGCTACAACGACCTTGTGATCACTAATCCCTGTATCAGTCATGATGCTCTCTCTTAGCTCTGGATTGTTTGTGGCTAAGAGGTCAAGTGTGTTTTCGCAACCATTTACAATTCGCGCGGGTTCGTGGACTAACTGCTCGAAATAATTTTCGGAGAAAGCATTCAGGACAATCTCGTAGGATGTTTTCTGCCTACCACCGGTTTTGAACAAGTATTTTTGCCAACATATCGAGGGAAGGTTGAAGTCCCCACCAACTATAACCGTATGAGTGGGCTATAAATTTGTTATGAGACTCAAATTTTCTCTGAACTGTGCAGCAACTATATCATTGGAGTCTGGGGGTCGGTTGAAGGAGCCAATTATTAACTTAGTTCAGCTGTTAAGTAACACCTCCACCCATACCAATTCGCATGGAGTATCTACTTCGACTTCACTACAAGACAAACCACTACTGACAGACACAAACACTCCACCACCAATTCTGCCTAATCTATCTTTCCTGAAACTTCGTAAAAATTTCTGCAGAACTTATTTCAGGCTTTAGCCAGCTTTCTGTAGCTATAACGATTTCAGCTTCTGTGCTTTCTATTAGCGCTTGAAGCTCAGGGACTTTCCCAGCACAACTACAACAATTTACAACTACAATTCCGACTGTTCCTTGATCCAAGCACGTCCTGTATTTGCCATGCACCCTTTGAGATTGCAGCCCACCCAGTACTTTCCCGAGGCCTTTTAACCTAAAAAACTGCCCAGTCCACGCCACACAGCCTCCGCTACCCGTGTAGCCGCGAGCTGAGTGTAGTGAACTCCTCACCTATTCAGCGGAACCCGAAACCCCACCACCCTATGGCGCAAGTCAAGGAATCTGTAGCCAACACGATCGCATAACCGTCTGAGCCTCTGATTCAGACTCTCAACCCGGCTCTGCACCAAAGGTCCGCAGTCGGTTCTGTCAACGATGCTGCAGGTGGTGAGCTCTGCCTTCATCTCGTAAGCAAGACCGGCAGCCTTCACCAAATCATATAGCCGCTTGAATCCAGAGAGAATTTCCTCAGATCCAAAGCGACACACGTCATTAGTGCCGACATGTGCCACCACCTGCAACTGGCTGCACCCTGTGCTCTTCATGGCATCCGGAAGGACTCTTTCCACATCAGGAATGACTGTTCATTTTAACTAACAGTCTACATTCATCCCCAAGAATTTGGTATCAGTTACACAATATAAGAAATTATTATTTACTTTCAGTTTAGTATCACTGGGTTTTTCATTTAGTCGGAAGTTTATACAGTTTGTCTTTTTCACTTTTAAAGTAACTGTTGCCCTAGTGTCAGTCCTAGTCGAGTGAAAGGAAAATATTATCAAAATTCAATAAAGGTGTGGTTGGGCAATGAAATCTGGGGCCGCTGGTAACAGTCAACAGCCAGCAGTCCAGGCAAAGTAACAATGGCACTCGCAGCCACAGAGCTGTGATGGCGGTATTGCACGCATGGTTTTTTTCTTGTGTGTGTAGAACAACAACGAGGCAGGAAACCACAGCATTGCTTTAAGTAATTGCGATGTATGAGGAGTGGCACTGGGTCAGAGTCAGGTGGCCAATTTGTAAGTGGCGGGCATGTGGCAATTTATCCCTGCCTTAATTTCTGTCTCTCTCTGGCACTATGTCAGAAGCGAGGGAAAAACCAGCATAAATAGACAGCTAATTTCAGTTAGAGAGAGTGTGGCAGGTCAGTCGAGCGTCAGGATGGACCTATGCTGGTTTACACTTACAGGGGCAACTCTGGCAGCAATGTTATAGGTATTCTACATAAGCTTGTACTTTGTTTCCATGTACTTGTTCAGGCTATTTTTCGCCTTCAGGGACACAACACGGGGGTGGGATGCAAAGGCGGTGTGGGACTTGGAGATTGCATTGTCTGCCTAAAAGAGAGCAATTACAGCAGTCTACAGCATCCAGGAGGGGTTCGGTTCCTCTCCCATCTACCTTCCATGTTCGCTCCCCACCTAGTGTACCGGTGTCCAGGAGAGGCACACACTGTGGGAGGCACAACAGCGCTAGGGATGGCGGCGGGTGTTGCCACCTGGCAAACACCACTAGTGGCAAGTTGCAGCACCACATCCCGGGGGGCGCGAGTTCGAGACCGGTCCTGTTCTGGGAGAAGTGTTGGCCTGAGGGCCATGGGTGACCAGTACATCCACCTTCGTCCCATGGTCGGACAGAGCAGGCCAAATGGGGTGGAGAGTGGTGAGGACCAGGGACTGTAGCAGTATCCGGAATAGTGTGCAGCTACATGGCGCAAGACATGATGCCTCGGCAGGCGGTGACCAGACAGAGCGTGGCTGGCGCAAGACACGACACCTTGGCGAGTGGAGACTGGGCAGATCACGGCTGACTTCCGGCTGAGTGGCATTGATGACAACAGTAGCAGCATCAGCATACTAGGAGTTGCTGAGCCAGCTGGACTCATGTAGCAGAGCTGTGGGAGGCATGCCAACGCTATGCTGCACCCATGGAATACTGTAGATTAGCTGAATAAAGAAATGATTCCAAATGCTGCTCTATCACTCTGCACTGCCCCTCAATGTTCTTGACCTTGCTCGGTCTCCTGACAAAATATGGCACAATGGTTTCTGGCTTCAGCTTGGCCATCTGGAGTCCTGGGTTCGACCACCAAACTCGCAACATAACTCTATTTTTTAATGACCAGTTGTAAATGTCTCTGAGAGTTTCATTGGATTTTTATGTTAACTTTGTTGAATTCCTGACAGTGATCACTATGATGCTGTCATCAACAAACAGTCTTTTTTCTCTTACCTGACACTGGTGTGGATATCATTTAGATTTATAAGGAAGATGATTGGGCCCAATGCACCTCCTTGGGTGATACACAGATCAGCCAGCAAAATATGATCACCTATGTAACAGCTGATATGTCCCATTTGGCACAGATAACAGTAGGGACGAATTGTGACATGGAAGCAATGAGGTCTCAGTAGGTCACTGGAGAGGGTTGGCACCACATCTGACACACAAGTCTACATCCACACATACATATATACTCCGTTAACCACCAAGTGGTGTGTGGCAGAGGGTACTATTCACGCCAAAGTCATATTCCCCCCCCCCTCCGTCACCACCCTCCCCCCTCTACAGGCCATGCGACATAGTGCATTATCTTGTTGAAAAATGTCACTGTCATCAGGAAACATGACCTTCATGAATGAGTGTATGTGGTCTGCAACCAGTGTATGACACTTGTTGGCTATATTGGTGCTTTACATATGCTCCACTTGACCCTTGGAGGACCACATGAATGTTCCCCAGAGCATAACAGAGCTGCTGCCAGCTTGTCTACACCCCACAGTACGTGTGCTATTCCCCTTGAAGATAATGAATTCGCATCCATTCATTGGTATGATGAATAAGGTATCAGGATTCATCAGACCATGCAATTCTCTGCTAGTGAGCCTAAGTCCAGTGCTGATGGTCACTTGCCCATTTCAGTAGTAGCTGCCAATGTCATGGTATCAACACTGGCACATGCATAGGTCATCAGCTGTCGAGGCCAATCATTAGGAGTGTTTGGTGCACTGCATGTTCAGACACACTTGTACCCTGCCCAGTCACCTGTTTGCTTAACCAGTTTGCCCGGCCTATGACATTCAAAATTTGTAATGACGTGTGGCCACCCAACCCTACGATGTCTGGACATGGTTTTACCTTGGTTTCATCATGTGTCAACGACACTCACCACAACACTCATCAAATACCCAACAACTCATGTAGTTTCGGAAATTCTTGTGCCAGGCTTCTAGGCCATCAGAATCTGCCCTCACTCAGACTCAGATAGATTGCATACCTTTCCCTTTCTACACACAGACAGCATCCTCACTGTTACTACAAACACAATGGGTGTGTCTTATTACCAGTCATTGTCAACAAGGTGATGCTGCTATCGTGTGGGTGGATTTATATTGATAGTAGGTCAGTGGTCATCATATTCTGGTTGACCAGTGTACGTTAATATATTTTTTTTCTGATAAATGTTTAACTGCTGGTTATTTAGAAATATGTGAGATTTTAATATCTTGCACCCACTTTTCCATGTATGACTTAAACCACTTCTTTGCCATACCCTTATTCCTAATAGGTCTAATTTGTGTAATAAAATTCTATGGTTAACTGTGTCAAATGCCTTCAATAGATAAAAAAAATGCATGTTGCATTCTTGCCTTTGTCTGATAATTTGAGTACTATTTTAGTAAACAGTGTTTTAGCTGACCATGTGCCTCTTCTGGGCCTGAAAATGAATTGTTCACTGCAGAGAGTGTTGTATTTATTTTAGTACTCCATTAGCCTGTTTTCCTATATGGTTTCTATTGTCGTGGGAAAACAAGGTAACAAAGAAAATTGGTCCGTGGTTTTCTACTTGTTCTACATCACGATTTTATTCTACTGTGACTACTTTTGCTTTTTTCAGGTATACAGGAAAGCTGCCAGATCTGAAATATTAATTATTATTGTTAATAGGTTTTTATGTTGTTTATACATTTTTTTAGGGACACTGACTTGAATCTCATTGAACCTCTGCATTTCTTATTGTTTCATTGTTGTGTTACCTGTGCACCAATGAATGTGGTGGCTAGTTCTGGTGGTGTAGAAAATGTGCATCTGGAAATTTCTCTTGCAGTTTTATAGTAATGGCGTTTGTAATCATTCACAAAGAGTGCTAGTTCCTTTGGGTTGCTGATTTGAATATCTTTGCTTTTAATCTATGTTTTCAAGTGTTTCTGTTCAACATTTGGTGTCTACTGTTTGTTTATGTACCAGGTTGCTTTGCTTTTGTTATTTGTCTTCAGTAATGTTTTACTGTTTGTAAGTTGCAGATAGCAATAACTTCCTGTAAGGTCTCCTGTAATTTTTGTAAAATTCTGAAAAAGCTGTATCAGTCTAGCTGTTTTTGATGGATGTGAGAGACCTTAGAGTACCAGAGGACTTTTTGATATCTCTTGTCACATGTAATTCTGTGTTTTGGGAAATAATTCCTCAAATAGTAGTTTAAAAATTGTCATGAGCTTATTAAACATTTTGTTTACATTTGTTGCAGAATACACTTTCTCTTACCCTTCGAGTTGTAACTGGGATCATAACTAACATAGGTTTGCTACTGAAAAGAACATTTTTTATTCAGTTAAGTTAGCAGACTTTCCTACACAAACATTTTCTTTAAGAATCTGACATAAATTATCTGATATTCCTAGATTTTGAACAAGTAACTGACAGTGCTCGCTTTCTATCTCTGTTGCTATATTGTCTGTTATTGAGGAAGATTGTTTGATCACTCTCGTTGGACAGTTTATGAGTGTTGTTATGCCGGGGATGCAGAGGATATTCAGCTATGTACTACTAACGTTGTATGATTTTATTTTGTTGACATTTAAATTCCCCAACGTGAGAATGTTCATTTTTAGACTATATACCTTGTCTAAGCTCTGAGTTTTGACAAAAAATTATCTGTATTACCACTGGGGCATTTATACAAACAAAATACAATAATTTTTTCTGGAATGCTGTTTACTGTTATTTTAGTCAATGATAATTCAAAACATTTGTCTTTACTTAGTTCTAGGTCTTTTCTCATTTTAAATGTACAACTTTCTTCACATTAATACAGGAACCTCCACCTTTCATGGAAATTCTACTACAGGAACAGGCCAGGTCATAGAAAGTTAATGGAAAATATACAGTTTCATTTTCCTTACACCAGTGTTCAGTGATAAATACAATGGTATAGCCTGGTGTTTGCAATTATAGTTGCTGCACTTTATTATTTATGGATTGTATATTTTCATGAAATACTTTTAAACATACAGATGCGCATGCAGTGACAGCATCCTCATCCTCTGCATCATCTGGTAAAGACGGAATTTCCATCTCTATAATGGTATTGACTGTGTACAGTGATTTGCACATCTTTCTTTCTGATGGCCATGCAACAGTATAATAGCTCTCATTTCTGTAATGAATACTTCCCAAAAACACTTAAATTCTCTGGCTGAGTAATGATCTGCCCCTTCTATTCAGATGCATCTCATATGCTGTAAAATGAATTAATTCCAAATCATCTATGCTGAGAAAAGAAGCATTTGGACTGGACTGGCAAATACATCTGTAGATCATGTTGGCCTTTTAGATCTCTTCATTTATAACAGAAGTTTCCACAAGATCAAACTTGCATGGCATACCTATCACAATTGCCCTACGAACATCTATTTTAGTTAAAATACATCCCAGCTTACATTCATTTTTGTACACGTCGTTTGCACCACCTAGAATCATGAGACATTGATTTTGTAACACACAACTCTTGTTTCTGTAGTCCTTCAAGGTTTCCTGCAGTTCAATTCTAAGTTTCATAATACTGATAATATTTAACTTCTGATTGTAGCTAAGCATTCCTGCAATACCTCTGCCTTGACTGTTAGCAAGGAGAACTGTCTTATTATTTTTTGTCATTTTCATATCACTGTTAAATGGTATGTTGACCTCTCTTTTAAAACAGTCAGGTTCTACTAACGTGCTCTGACCTTGCTGGTAGTTTGAGCTTATTGTTATTAGTGATCCAAATTGGGGTGCTTTATCTGTTTTGCATGCCTAAACAGTTTTATGTTTTTAGCCTAGATGTAAATTCCAGACTCTGTTTCCTGAAGGAAGCTTCAGTGTTTCTGAAACAGATTTAGATTTTGTATGTTTGGATTCACTGTATGTTTAGATATGTTTTCCAGCAGCATGACTGTACTTTGGTTGTTTTTCAAGTACTCCTGGAATCCTTCTGGCACTTTAACTTCACAGTCTGTGTCTTCTGGCACTTCAAGTTCACAGTTCATGTTACACCTTCTGGTTGAGGCAAAATGACCACACTGCAATATCATATTTATCTAACAATTTTAGGCAAGTGACTTTCAATTAAATGTCTCCCCATAGGTATTAAGGATTTTAATGGAGAGTGGTTCCTCTCTAGCATCATTCACATATGCAGTGGGGAGGGGAAAAAACAACAGTGGAACCGGACATACATGTTAGCTCAGTCAGCATGATGGTGTGCAAGTACTCATGTAGATCTTTAATGACCTGCCAGGGTAGCCGAGAGTGCTAACGAGCTGCTTCCTGGACTCGGGTAGGTGAGCCGGCCCCAGATCAAATCCGCCCAGTGGATTAACAGATCCAGCCTGGATGTGGTTTTTAGGCAGTTTTCCGCATTCTACCAGGTGAATACCAGGCTGGTCTGCACATCCCACTTCAGTTTCATGACTCACACACATTTGAAACATATTCACACTATTTCACAATTTACACTAGACGCAGACAGCTGGGGTACACTAATTCTGTCCCAGGCGGTGTATGGGGTGGTGGTAGGAAGGGCATCCGGCCACCCCTTCCAATTAACCATGCCAAATTTGTACTTAACCCTGCCGACCCTGTGCACAATGCAAGATAAAGGCAGTAGCAATAGAAAAAAAGAAAGAACGAAAGATGTGGATCTTTAATGACCTTCAACTTTAAATAATACATAAATAGTATGTGAGACAACCTCAAAGGCCATTGTTGATTTTAATTGATCCAATTTGTGTTTTTGGTGAAACATTATATATTGTATTAAATAAACAAAATAATTTTTAGCCTTATTCACAAAACTTCTTTACTACGTACAGCCTAAGTTTCATGTTATAAGCCTGTTTTCCTCTATATAATTGATCCCAAACATACAAATCAGGTACACATAAACATAAGTTTTCGATCTATTGTTTCCTGTCAAACTGTAAATGTTATCTCTGTTGACAGTTTTGACAAAATTACACAATGATTTACAAAATTCTTCAGAACAAGATTAACATTAACTATGGCTAAACGTACAGAGGAATAGTGCTACATACAGGTTTGAAAATTTCTTTTATTCTTGTATGTAGGGGTTTCACTATTAGCTAAAATGGATGAACAGTTGCACTGAGTTTGTTCATAGAAAGATGCATATGAGGATACCCACATTTGTTTCTTAATTTCTAAGATTTCTATCTGACTGAGATTTGCACCCTTTCCTTCTGTGTGTAGACTTCTACGTCTATTGCATATTCCTGGTTTTCATTTTCCATGATGTAACTCTGTCTCTGAATCTGGCAGAAAACCCAAAGACATTCTGGTCATACGTAAAGCACACCAGTGGCAAGATGCAGTCAATACCTTCACTGTGTGATAACAATGGTGAAGTCACTGATGGCAGTGCCACTAAAGAAGAGTTATTAAACATGATTTTCTGAAACTCCTTCACCAAAGATGATGAAGTAAATATTCCTGAATTCCAATCAAGAACAACTGTGAAGATGAGAAATGTTGAAGTAGATATCCCTGGTGTAGCAAAGCGGCTTAGATCAGTTAATAAAGGCAAAGCATCCAGTCCAGATTGTGTAGCAGTTAGGTTCCTTTCAGAGTATTCTGATGCAATAGCCCCATATTTAGCAATTATATACAACCATTTGCTCACAGAAAGTTCCGCACTTAAAGACTAGAAAGTTGCTCAAGTCACACCAATACCCAAAAACGGAAATAGGAGTAATCCACTGAATTATGGGCCCATATCGCTAATGGCAATTTGCAGTAGGATTTTGAGACATATACTGTATTCGAACATTATGAATTACCTTGAGTAAAATGATTTATTGACACACAGTCAGAACGGATTCAGGAAACATCATTCTTGTGAAACACAATTAGCTTATTATATTCATGAAGGTGTGAGTGCTATCGACAAGGGATGTCAAATTGATTCAATATTTTTAGATTTTCAGAAGGCTTTCAACTCCATTCTTCACAAGCATCTTCTAGCCAAACTGCATGCCTATGGAATATAGCCTCAGTTGTGCAACTAGATGATTTCCTGTCAGAAAGGTCACAGTTCATAATAATAGAAGAAAATTTATTGATTAAAACAGAAGTAATATCTGGCGTTCCCCAAGGAAGTGTTATAGGCCCTCTATTGTTACTGTTTTATATTAATGACATAGGAGACAATCTGAGTGGCTCTCTTAGATTAGTTGCAGATGATGCTGTCATTTACCATCTTGTAAAGTCATCAGAAGACCAAAACAAATTGTAAAATGATTTAGATAAGATACCTGTGTGGTGCGAAAAGTGGCGATTGACCCCAAATAAAGAAAAGTGTGACATTATTCACATGAGTACTAAAAGAAATCCGCTAAATTTGGATTATGTGATAAGTCACACAAATCTGAATGCTGTAAAGTCAACTAAATATTTAGGGATTACAATTACAAGTAACCTAAATTGGAACGATCACATAGACAATTTGGGAGGAGAGCAAATCAAAGACTCTGAGTCAATGGCAGAACAGTTAGAAGGTGCCACGGATCTACTAAAGAGATTGCTTACACCACACTTGTCAACCCTATTCAGGAGTACTGCTGTGCATTGTGGGATCCGCATCAGGATGGACTGACAGATGCCATCAGAAAAGTTCAAAGACGTGTAGGTCATTTTGTATTATCACAAAATAGGGGAGATAGTGCCACAGACATGATACTTAAATTGGAGTGGCAGTAATTAAAACAAAGGTATTTTTTGTTGTGATGGGATCTTCTCACAAAAGTTCAATTACCAGTTTTCTCCTCCAATTGTGAAAACATTCTGTTGGCACCTACCTACACAGGGAGAAATGAACATCATGATAAAATAACAGAAATCAGGTGGTTCACTGAAACCTCTGCTGGACACTTAATTGTAAATAGCAGAGTCATCACGTAGATGTAGAAGTATGCAGTCTACACCACATTAACAGTTTAATCAGTTTACTGATCTGACTTGACTATCAATATTCTGAGAGTATATATTCTGAATTTGGCAGGTAAAACGTTACTTCATCCAAAACACTACTTCTAGAAGTGGTAAAGACAAGAATATCTGACAAATTACAACCCTCAAGAGAGTTGTCTACAATTGTTTTTGTATGTACCTTTTGCAATTTTATCTGCAGTAAATGATGACAGTCATAGAAACAGAAGTTCTCTCCAGTACACATCATTTAGCTGGCATGTGTAGTATAGCCATATGTTTTCAATGTTCTTTAACAGAACTAACCAAAAGCAAGGATCTAAGACTAGCTCAATGGCAACTATCTATTCCCTGTACACGTGTAACTTCCCAAATTACAAGAGAATAATTTCCAGCAATAATTGCATAATGGAGTATAGATACATGTTTCACATGTTCGTAAAGAAAAGTAACTGTAAACATGGAGCTCAGTCTGTATCAGTATCAACTGTACATCCCATGTACATGTTTAACTGCTGAAACTACAAGAGCATACTGTCCAGCAATAGTTGTATAAATTATTGCAGTCTCTAATATGTGGGTCAATGAAATTATCATGCCCTAGATATGTGAGGAAATAATAGTATTGACAGAAGTACCCTGCCTTACACACTGTGAGGTTATTTTCAGAGTACTCCAGTAGGTCATTAATTTATATCAATATTATTATCCACATAGGAGGTAAATTTGACAGTCTCAGACTTCATCATTAATTAAATGAAAATTAATATCTAGCAATACTCTGTGAACATCCATTTCAAGACTGGTCAGTCTAAAAATTACTTCATCCTACACACTGCTCTTAGAAGACATACAGACAAGAGCATCTGACAAATCAGAGCCCACAAGGAGGACTGTTAACAATTGTCCTCCTTTGTACCATTTGTGATATAATCTGGGATAAATGGAAATGGACGTTGGACCCAGGCTTTTGCCCACTGCACAGCATTAAGTGAAGTATAGACAAATGTTTTTAAATTTCCTTAACAGAAGTAACTGTAACAATTAGATCACACCATCTCAAAGTCAAATATTTGATTACATACATGAGTGTCAAAATCATTAGAACATATTCCCCAAGAATACTTGGCAAATTATTACATCCTCCGGTATATTGGCCTATTAAATGACGATTGTGTAAGAATCAGAGCACAAATAGTTGAACTGACAGTGTTCCTTCATGTACATTGTACACCCTATGCAGATGCAAAAGGATGGGAGTAAAATTGTGGTTACATAAGCACTCTCCATGACATACTGTGAGGAGGGTTTGCTGAGTAATGTTGATCTTTGATGTCCATAAGCAACAAGTAAAATTGGTGACTACTCATTATCCATTTACCAGAAACCATTTCCTGTCAACATTCAGAGAATATACAATCCAAGATTGGTCAGGAAAACAATTTCTTCTTCATAGCATTTGCTCCTAAAAGTGATAAAGATTAAAGCATCTGAAAAATTAGAGCTCATAATGAGCATCATCAACAAGTTGACACTATTTACCATTCGTGGTGGATTTGAAATGGAACAGACTGGGAAATGAAACAGAAATACTCTCTTATCACACAGTATTGAGCTGGCTTGTGGAGTATACATTTATGATTCCAATGTCCTTTGATGTAAGAAACTGACATGACTCACTGCAAAATTCTGAGAACATATTTTCCAAGGCTTGGCTGGCTAATTATTACTTCCTCCTATAAACTGCTCTTATAAGTTATAGCAGGGAGAAAATGTGACAACGTTTTGAGAATGACTGTGAACTGTACTTTTCCTGTGTGTTATTTGCGATTTTACATGGTATAAATGTCAATGACTGTAGAAGCAGAAGACCTCTCCACTGTACAGCATAAAGCTGATATATGGAATATAAACATATATCCTCAAATTTCCTTAACAAAAGCAACTATAAACTAAGAGCTCTGACATGCTCAAAGCCAAGTACCTATTTACCTTGTATAACTCACTGCCTGGATTATGAGAGCATACCTTCTGGGGAAGTTAGGGTAAATAGATGCATTGTCCAGTACATGCTACCATGAAAGTATCATGATGAACAAAACATAGCTCATAAGGATTTTTATAGAAAATGGCCTTCTACGACTGTTCAGATGGCTTTTAGTTTATTATGGTTCTTTCCAAGCACCCTTCGTAAATGTCAAGGATGGGAGGAAATGATAGTGATATCAAAAGGATCCCCTGTCACTCACTTTAAAAGGGTTTCTTCAGTACACATGCAGATCTGTAATTTTCATCAACATTATTAACCACATATGTAGTAGATATGACCAACTCAAAGTCCATTTTCAGTTAAATGAAAATGATTTACAGACAAAATTCTGAGAACATACATTCCAGCACTGGTTTGGCTAACTATTACAAGGGTGGTTTGAAGAGTTCTATGACCAGAATGGAAAAAAGTACTTACATCACTGGAACTTTTTTATTTTTCAATGTAGTCTCCTTGTGGATTAATGCACTTGGTCCAACAATGTTCCTGTGCCTTGATCCCACAGGCCTGCCAAATAGTTGTCAACTCCAGCTATCAAGTCTTCGTTTGAAGTGAATTTTCATCCACTATGAAAAATTGTCATTTTTAGGAAGGGATGGAAGTCTGACAGAGCAATATCAGCTGAATGAGGTGGGTGTGGCAACCATTCATACGTTTGTTTCTGTCATTTTTCGACGGTAGCGGCACATATGTGCGGGTGCGCATCACGAGTTGCTACATCCATCTTGCAGATAATTTTTTCATTGCTAATCCTTCAGTTAAAATGTAATATACCCTTTCAGGTGACATATGGCAAGCATGAGCAATTTTATGCACTTTCAATCAGCAGTCCTCCATGACAATTTGGTCCACTCGTGCAATAACTTCTGGAGTAGTGGCACATCTTGGCAGACCAGTGCACAGATCATCATCTAAGCTCTCCTGACCAAATTTAAGTTCATTTGTCCACTTTCCAACAGATGAATATGAAGGAACACTGGCCCCCCAGTGTATTCTGGAAATCAGCTTAAATATCATTTGCTTTCATACCTTTCTTTACGAAGTACTTAATCACTGCTCGAATCTCGATTTTTTCCATCTTTGCAAATCACTATGAGGGAACAACAACAGAGCCATGTCACCACCACAGCTCTCTGCCAAGAGCATTGATGTTGCATGTTTTTGCAGGCAACAGTACAATGAATATCATGTGAACAACTCGTTGCTCCAGTGTTGACCTCTCGTGGTGATTATGAAATATTTTCAAACCACCCTCGAACTTTCTCCTATACATTGCTATTATAAGTGACAGAGACAGGATTGTCTGAAAAATTAGAGCCAGTAAGGATAATTGTCAACAAGTGACTTCCCATCTATTACTCATGAATGTATCTGGAATATATGGAAATGGTTGAGGAACCAGGACATCTCTCCACCACACTGCATTGAGCTGTGATATATCTGTGTGTGTGTGTGTGTGATTGTAATTTTTGCGTCTACAGAGTTACCATGATGAAACAATCAATGCTGATGCAGATTTAAACATATAATAGTACTTCACACCATTCATAAATGGAACAGAAATGGGGAAAAATTGTAGTGTTGCCAGACGTACCTTCTACTACACATTGTGAGATGATTTGCTGAATACCCATGTAGATCTCTAAAGTTCATCAACACTGTTAAACATCAAGCAAGTAGACCTGACAACCTCAGAATCCATTCTCAGTTAAATGAACATGAATTATTGGCAAGATTATGAGAATGTGCATTCCAAGATTGGGCAGGGTAAATATTACTTCCTCATACACATTGCTACATTCGGCATGTAGAATTCTTGATTTTATCTTGTATAAATACAAATGGTTGTTGTATCATCAGTTCTCTCCACCAAACATCATTATATGGGCATGTGGTGTATAGATGTATGATTTCAATATTCTTTAACACATGTATCCATAAACAAGGAGACCTTCTTTAACACAAGTAACCAAAAACAAGAAAATTAGATGATTACAAAGGTGAGTATCTATTTACTGCACAGCACCAACTACCTAAATTATGGGAGCATACATTCCAGGAATAGCTGTGCACAATATTACATCCTCTATTATGTGTGTCCAAAAAATTTGCATCATAAAAAAGATTTAGACCTTATACAGATGTGAATCGACACTGGTTCTTCACATGCACCATTAAAAAATGCAACAGGGGTGAGAGGAGATTATAGTGGTACAAGAAGTGCTCTGCTGTTCACATTGTAGATGCTTTGTGGTTTACTCTTGCAGATTACTCATGTTCATCAATGTTAACAACCATAGGGCAAGTAAATGATACAACCTCACAGACCATTGTGAATTTATTGTGCATGATAAACTCTCAGAATCCCAAGAACACACATTAAAAAATTCATTAATTAAATTATAAATTCTGCCAGCACGTCCTTCCAAGACATGGTAAAAAGAAGTACTTCTGACAAGTTAGAGCTCTTAAAAGGACTATTGACAGTACTCTGCCGATATACCATTAGTGTTTGAATGTGGAAAGAATGGAAATGATTGTGGAACAAAATGTATCCTCCACTGCACAGTACTAACATTGTATACAGAGGATAGACATGGTTTTGCAATGTTCTTTAACCAGTTACAGTAAACAATGACTTCTGGCAGCATACATTCCAAGAATGGTTGGGCATATTGTTACATCCTCTAATACTTAGGTCAATGCAGTGAATTTGATGAAAAAAATCATGACTCACTAGGTAATCATGTCACCCAACATTGAAAATTCTGAAATCATTAACAGTACTCTCCCTGTATAAATATGACATTATCGTTTTATGTGTACCAATTTAGAATCTTGGAAGGAGAACTGTTTTGATCACATTTATAGTACGAGAATTTAAGTAAAGTTTATGCTCTTTCTCATCCTTTAACTTATATGCTCAGACTCCCTACTATATGGGAATGAAAATGTAACTAATTAAAAGCCAAGAACATTTTGAGTATTAATCTAGATTCATTGAAAAGAAACCTACATGGTGCTCTGTTTCAGTGATGATACTACTTGGTTCAAGATTCCGTGAATAATGAGCTGAATATCTGTTCAGGATGTGGTTTATAAACTGTCTTGTTATCTGAATATGTGGAGGTATCTTTTCACAAAATAGTTGCATTACTTTTTAAACAGAAATATTTCTTTTCAACTGTAGCTTTGTATCAGTGAAATTGTGTTAACAATATTTTGATGTGTCTCCAGTATTATAATCAAATGATTAGTATATGTATGTTATGAGACCAATAATTCACAATTCAACAAATAAATTCAACTCGATAGTGGTTCTTTCCACACACCATTCACAAACACAACAGGGATGAGAGGAATGTTGCAAAAAATACAACCTACCACACAATAAAGGCAGTTTGCAAAGCACCCATGTAGATCTTTTCTGTTGATCAACACTGTCAATTAAATGAGTATGATTCACAAATTACATTCAGAGAAATTACATTCTAATGGTCAACAACATTATTAAACATGAAGCAAGAAGCTCTAATAATCTCAATGTCCACTCTCAGTTAAACTGGCTCTGTTCACTAACATTATTCTGAGGCCATACATAACAAGAACATATGTGCAAATAATACTTTCTTTTGCATGCTGCTCCTACAGTATAAGGAATACTGTTATCAACTGTCTTCCCATTTACCATTCATCTTTCTATTTGAAATAAAAGATGTATGTGTTACCAGAAATTCTCTCTACAACACAGCTTCATGCTAGAATGTGAATTATATATGTATGTTTTCAATGTCCTTTAACAGAAGTAATGGTCAATGAGATCAGACAGTCTCAAATTAAATTATCAATATTGATGGGCAAAACATAGGATGAAAGTAACTTTTGCATGATGCATCATGGACAAATAACATAGCTCACTGAAACTGGGACCATACATAGAAAGAATTGCTCTAGTATAGTATGGAAAGTAACTGATAGAAAATCACAATGGGACAAACAGAAATGATACCTTTATTCAAAGACAATTATTACGCTGAAGGTTTTGTTATTCATGCTGATGTTTTCAATATTAAAAAGTCTAAGACATGGTTCTTAATATGGCGTGTATTCACTACAGACAGTAATTTCAGTATTCTCCCATGCCAGCCAGAAGGTTTATTTATTTATTTACTTAGTTCTTTGATCATCTGTAGTACAAGATGACATGGAACTAACTCTAAGGAGTTGTTGTGGTAGAATGTTTCTGACCTTCTCCAACGTACTTGACAACTTGTGGATGGTCACTGGTGCATGTGGATGCTCTGCAGTACATATTCACCAATGCATCCCACATGAGGTAGATGGGATTAAGTTGGGGCACTGAGTAGGCTAGTCCATTTGCTGAATATCCTATCATTCGAAGAGCTCCTCCAGCTACACTATTTGATGGAGTCTTGCAACCTCATCCATAAAAATGAAATCAGGGCCACGTGCACCCCTGAAAATACGCATGTGGGGAAGGAGTAAAGTGCCCCAGTGAAGTTGACCAGTGAGTATAAAGTTTTCAAAGAAGTGATGTACCCGCATATCGTGAGAGGTTGGAATGCATAATACATTCAGAAATATGATCGTTTTACTGTTCTATGATTTGTGTTGTGGGAATGTATTTTGTTGCATGGGTGTACTGACCTCCAACTCATTGGACATGGTACACTCACCAATCATGGTAATTGGAACACTGTGTTATTTCCCAGTGTGGTTTTTTCAGCAGTTCATTTGGCCACAACTCCATTTCAAATAGTACATGTGGGATGTGGTGGGGAGACATATTGCAGCATGTCCAAATTCATCAATGACCATTCAGCAGTTGACAAGTGTGCTGGTGGGGGAATGGAGTGCTGTACCACATGAGCCCTTTACCAACCTGGTGGACAGCATGGGGTGGCTTTTGAAGTCATTTGGGGTGATCAAATATCCTATTAAGAATCATGTCCAGGATAACATCATGGATAATGGTGATTTCACTGCAATTACTGTCTTTGAGTAAAAGTACCATCTATTGGTCTCATTATGTATTTCTGTCTATAAAGATCAGTATTATACTTCAGCAGTTCTCTCAAAGTATGATCTGAGTTAGAACAAGCTATATTACATAGCAGTGACCTATCATGTGAAACTAAATTTTGTACTTAAGTTTAGCACACCAGTGTATTTAACACACACAATTGATTGTCTTAATTATGAGAGCATACAATCCAAGAATAGCTAGGCAAGTAATTACATCCTCCAATACATGGTTTCACTAAATGACAGTGACTGAAAAATTAGAGGTTACAAGCAGTATTTCTTTGCATGTACGATTCACAAATGCAGCAAGGATGAGAGATATAACATTGGTACTAGAACGCATTATTGTGGCCAAGATAGATACGAAGCCCACACCTACTACAGTAGTACAAGTTTATATGCCAACTAGCTCTGCAGATGACGAAGAAATTGAAGGAATGTATGATGAAATAAAAGAAATTATTCAGATTGTGAAGGGAGACGAAAATTTAATAGTCATGGGTGACTGGAATTCGAGTGTAGGAAAAGGGAGAGAAGGAAACATAGTAGGTGAATATGGATTGGGGGACAGAAATGAAAGAGGAAGCCGCCTGGTAGAATTTTGCACAGAGCATAACTTAATCATAACTAACACTTGGTTTAAGAATCATGAAAGAAGGTTGTATACATGGAAGAACCCTGGAGATACTAAAAGGTATCAGATAGATTATATAATGGTAAGACAGAGATTTAGGAACCAGGTTTTACATTGTAAGACATTTCCAGGGGGAGATGTGGACTCTGACCACAATCTATTGGTTATGACCTGTAGATTAAAACTGAAGAAACTGCAAAAAGGTGGGAATTTAAGGAGATGGGACCTGGATAAACTGAAAGAACCAGAGGTTGTACAGAGATTCAGGGAGAGCATAAGGGAGCAATTGACAGGAATGGGGGAAATAAATACAGTAGACGAAGAATGGGTAGCTTTGAGGGATGAAGTAGTGAAGGCAGCAGAGGATCAAGTAGGTAAAAAGACGAGGGCTAGTAGAAATCCTTGGGTAACAGAAGAAATATTGAATTTAATTGATGAAAGGAGAAAATATAAAAATGCAGTAAGTGAAACAGGCAAAAAGGAATACAAACGTCTCAAAAATGAGATCGACAGGAAGTGCAAAATGGCTAAGCAGGGATGGCTAGAGGACAAATGTAAGGATGTAGAGGCCTATCTCACTAGGGGTAAGATAGATACCGCCTACAGGAAAATTAAAGAGACCTTTGCAGATCAGAGAACGACTTGTATGAATATCAAGAGCTCAGATGGAAACCCAGTTCTAAGCAAAGAACCCAAAGAAAGCAGGTGTTGACAGATGTGAAAATTACCGAACTATCAGCTTAATAAGTCACAGCTGCAAAATACTAACACGAATTCTTTACAGACGAATGGAAAAACTAGTAGAAGCCAACCTCGGGGAAGATCAGTTTGGATTCCGTAGAAACACTGGAACACGTGAGGCAATACTGACCTTACGACTTATCTTAGAAGAAAGATTAAGGAAAGGCAAACCTACGTTTCTAGCATTTGTAGACTTAGAGAAAGCTTTTGACAATGTTGACTGGAATACTCTCTTTCAAATTCTAAAGGTGGCAGGGGTAAAATACAGGGAGCGAAAGGCTATTTACAATTTGTACAGAAACCAGATGGCAGTTATAAGAGTCGAGGGACATGAAAGGGAAGCAGTGGTTGGGAAGGGAGTAAGACAGGGTTGTAGCCTCTCCCCGATGTTGTTCAATCTGTATATTGATCAAGCAGTAAAGGAAACAAAAGAAAAATTCGGGGTAGGTATTAAAATTCATGGAGAAGAAATAAAAACTTTGAGGTTCGCCGATGACATTGTAATTCTGTCAGAGACAGCAAAGGACTTGGAAGAGCAGTTGAATGGAATGGACAGTGTCTTGAAAGGAGGATATAAGATGAACATCAACAAAAGCAAAACAAGGATAATGGAATGTAGTCTAATTAAGTCGGGTGATGCTGAGGGGATTAGATTAGGAAATGAGGCACTTAAAGTAGTAAAGGAGTTTTGCTATTTGGGGAGCAAAATAACTGATGATGGTCGAAGTAGAGAGGATATAAAATGTAGGCTGGCAATGGCAAGGAAAGCGTTTCTGAAGGAGAGAAATTTGTTAACATCCAGTATTGATTTAAGTGTCAGGAAGTCATTTCTGAAAGTATTCGTATGGAGTGTAGCCATGTATGGAAGTGAAACATGGACGATAAATAGTTTGGACAAGAAGAGAATAGAAGCTTTCGAAATGTGGTGCTACAGAAGAATGCTGAAGATTAGATGGGTAGATCACATAACTAATGAGGAAGTATTGAATAGGATTGGGGAGAAGAGAAGTTTGTGGCACAACTTGACCAGAAGAAGGGATCGGTTGGTAGGACATGTTCTGAGGCATCAAGCGATCACCAATTTAGTATTGGAGGGCAGCGTGGAGGGTAAAAATCGTAGAGGGAGACCAAGAGATGAATACACTAAGCAGATTCAGAAGGATGTAGGTTGCAGTAGGTACTGGCAGATGAAAAAGCTTGCACAGGATAGAGTAGCATGGAGAGCTGCATCAAACCAGTCTCAGGACTGAAGACCACAACAACAACAACTAGAAGTAGCACAGTTAACAATGGATCACCCCACATTCCATTCCTATATGCAACATGGATGGGAGGAAATAACAGTGGTAGCAGAAGGACCCTCAAGTACACACTGTTAGGTGGATTCCTGGTACTCACGTAGATATTTTGAGGTTCATCATCAAAATTAACCACATATGAAGTAGGTCCAACAATCCCAAAGTCCATTATCTGTTTAAAGACAGTCATTCATTGATAAGATTCTGAGGACATACATTCCTAGATTGGTCAGGCTAAATGCTACTTCTATTTAAACATTGTTCTTATAAGTGATGCAGACAAGTTCAACAAATAAGAGCCTATAGCAAACATTGATCATAATTACCTTCCCATCCACCATTTAGCTGGAATGTGGTGTAGAGATATATTTACTCGATGCCTTTAGGAGAAATAGCCATTAACAAGATCAGACAGTCTCAAAAGTCAAATGACTAACTGTCCAAATCACAAACAGATACACTCCGTGAATAGTTTCAGATATTATTACATCTTCCAATATGTGGGTCCACATAACTACAATGTTGAAAAAAAGTCAGAGCTCAGAAGAAGTTTAATCGACAGCACTACTTCCCATGCATCATTAGGAAATGGAACAGGAAACGGAGGAAATGCTAATGCTAGTAGAACTATACTCTAACTTACATTGTGAGTTGGTTGCCAAATACCCACACAGATGTTTAATTTTCATAAATATTATTACCATGAAACAAGTAAATCCAACATCCACAAAATCCATCATCAATTTACTGAAAACAAACTTTTGTCAAAATTTCAAGATCAAATGTACTGAGATTTTTCGGGCTAACTGTTACTTCATTTCACACTTTGCTCCTAAAAGTGATAAAGACCAAAACATCTGACAACTAAAACTCATAAGGAAGATCATTGACACTTACCATCACATTTATCATTTTTGATTAAACCCAGAACAAAACAAAATGATTACTGAAACACAGAAGTAGTACTCTCTATCATAGAGCGTAAAGGTGGCATCTGGAGTATAGATACAGGATTGCAATGGCCAACAGAAGTAACAATCAACAGATAGCTCCAACAGTCTCAAAGTCAAGTATCTATTTACCATAAACAATTAAATGTCCAAATTGCCAGAAAATGTGTTTCAAGAATATATGGACAAATTATTATGTCATCCAATACATGGGACCACTAAAAGAGGATGATGATTAAATCAAAGATCATAAAGCTTCAAATGATGCTAGGTTATCACATGCACCATTCACAATTACAACAGGAATGGGAGGGAATAATCCTAACACCAGACGTACACTGTAAGTTGGCTTTCATAATACTCTTGTATATCTTTAATATTCATCAACATTATTAATCACATGACAAGTACATGTGACAATCTGAACATCTATTATCAATTTGCTGATCATGATTAATTCTCAGAATTCCAAGACTATACATTCAAAAGTTGTTCATACTATTACATCCAAATAAACATTGTTCCTAGAAGTGATAAAGACATCTGACAACATAGTGCTTATTGGGAGGATTAGTGTCAGTTGTCTTCTCATGTACCTACCTGGAATGTCGCTGGAATCAAAGGAAGTGGTTGCTGTACCAGAAGTACTGTGTACTTTATAGTATTAATGAGATATGTGGAGAATACAATATTGATTAACAAAATCGACCATCAAAAAAGATGAACTGGCAATTTCAAAGTATCTACTTACCATGGCATTCCTAAATGTACATATATAGATGTATGTATTCAGTGTCCATCAACAGAATTAACCTTAAAACAAGCAGATCTATTAGTGTCAGAGTGAAGTATCTGTTTACCATACACAGCTAACTGCCAGATTCTGAGAGCAAATATTCCAAGGAAATGACTGGTAGTTATACAAGGTGCCCTCCCCCATGCATCATATGGTGGCTTGCAGAGTATCAATGTAGATGTAGATGTACATGCAGAACAATTGGGTAACAGTCCAGAAAATGACCATGATAAGGAAAACAGAGCCCATAAGGAGTTTAACAGACAGTAATTCTCCCATCCACCACTTGCAAATGGAACAGGGTAGGGAGGATGTTACAATGCTACTTCAAGTGCTCTTCACACACAGCATATAATATAGGTTTTGATATAAAGATTCAAATTTTCTGTTATGATTAACAGATTTACTATCAAACAAGAAGAATGCTAAAGTCTATGTTAGGTATCAACGTGTTATATGAGTCTTATTTTTGAAATTCCTAGAGTGTACATTCCAGGGACAGCAGACCAATACACTATTTACTCACATATGGTGCACCCAAGATGACCACCATGACATGATTTGTGTAATTAGAACTTGTATGCGGGTTTTTCAATAGTAGCTCTTCCTGGGCACCATTCATAGATGGACTATGGATGGGATAAAACTATAATGGTACTTGAAATGCAGTCTACCACACACCACAAGGTGATTTGAGGAGTATAGCATAGCTAAACAACATTCATGAAATAGAGTTTACCATCGAGGAAAGATAATAGTCGATGTCAAAGCAAAATATTAATTTTAACTTCCAACTGTGCCCATAACCATAATCATGCATATTGTGAATGTCAATTAGAATATCTCAGGTGGAGTTAAAATAGTATTAGGCAAACTAGTTTGTGTTTCTAATGGTATTAGAATATTATGCTGAAGAATGTGGGAACTGTACATAATATGAGGTACACATACAACAGAGTTGCTGAAATTCATCACAAAGAATCCTACTAATAATAAGAAAGGATAGTATTCCCAGGTGGGAAGTATAGTTTACACAGAGAAAATAGAGAACAAATGCAGCAAACTAGAGTCTTGCAGTTAGTTGTGGAAGAAATATTATGGGAGTATATCGGTACTCAGAATAGTACTGCACACAAACTCCTTTCCAGAGATGAAGGGGAACTACTATGAGATCAAAACCAATGGCATTACAGAAATTAGTTATGCCAGTGACACATATTTGACACCTTGACCTTGTCAACAGTTAATGACTCATTCTGAGCATGTTGTACTTGGTATCAGAAACTCATTAATTGGTGTTCAGTTGTAGAGAGAAATCTGGAAAATGGAAACCATGGCCAAGGAAGTTAAAAAACATGTGAATTACACCACTATTCACATGTGGAGCTAGTGATTTACAAACATACTGGAAGGGACACCAGGCCACACAGTGTCTACTTTGAGATAACAGGAGAGGAGGTGAAGCATTACTGCAGCTTAGTAGTCTACAAATACTGAACCACACAAGAGTACACATAATGACTGGAAGATGCACCAACTACATGAGCTTGAAGTCCTCACCACACAACTGCTGCTATCAAGCATTTCATAAATGCAGCCATGACTGAGACTGCCATATTTTAGTACTAAAATTCTGTGTTGCCTTTATAGGGGCAGTGAATGACGTCTGCCTAAAGATGGTAGCACCAAAGTTACAACTCATTCATTCACAGTCTGCTTTTTGATTCCAAGGAACTTAAATTCTGTGAAAAGTTGTTATTTCATAAGCCAAGTTGTATGTCACACACTTAATATTGACCACTGATTTCTCTCCTTGAAACAAATTAACTGACATTTAACTTTATGAAATACTGTTTATGTTGTGTGTGCAGCAATTGCTGTTGGGAAATAAATGAACACTTAGCATTAGCTTATTACATTAACATATAACTTCTTTTGAAGAATGTGTAAACAAAATCCTGTTTTACATTATGGATAAACCAAATGACACAGAAGTGGATAAAGGCAGACTGGCTGAGTATTTGTCCCCTCCCTCCTAACTGAGATTCTCAGCACTCTCTTGTGCACTTCCCTATTGTCCGATCTGATAAGCTGACATTCAAGTCATGTCAACCTGCTTGAAATACTTATGAATGCAGAAAGCCACTGTCTATGTTGGGTAATGAGCAATGGAAGTTAAAAAGCTTTGAATACAAGCCTGAAAATTGTAAGAAAACCCTTGTACTTCTCTTTACATGATGTTATGTGTAAACATTTATTGCTCCCATCAAGAATGGTCACTTTATGTTATTTAAACAGACTCAAAGGAACGTAATATTTAAAAGTACACAAAAAAATAAGATATTCAATGTAAGTATTAAGTACATGGGAGCTACAGAGATACTTCTTATCCCCATGCAACCAAGAGTTATATTATCAGCCCCATTACTCAAGTTAGTTACTCATCTCCATGAAATATGTTCTGGAAATAAAATCAGTCCATCAACTTTTAACTGGCTACTTAATTGTTGTGCCTCTTTGACTGCTCAATCTAGATGCCATTAGACTGACACTTGTAAATTTACGCACTAATCTAACTTAAAAGGAAGATCAAGAACATGACAGTAGCCTGGTCCTGCAAAATAACCTATCTTCCAATTTAACCACAGTGTCACTACTTTGGCTGTAGTAAAGTACCGGACACAAGTCAACCATAAAAAGCATGAATTTCTAAATTACTGGCAGAAGTAAAGCTGTGAGGACCGGGTGTGAGTCGTGCTTCGGTAGCTCAGATGGTAGAGCGCTTGCCCGCAAAAGGCAAAGGTCCCGAGTTCGAGTCTCGGTCGGGCACACAGTTTTAATCTGCCAGGAAGTTTCATATCAGCGCACACTCCACTGCAGAGTGAAAATCTCATTCAGCATGAATTACTATTACACTGTAATGCACACATGGGATCACACCACAACAAGACAGCCCAACATACAGATCACAGATGTGCAACCATCTATCAACCATATCTACCAGAATAATGACATGAAAAACTCTATGTTAAACCCTGAGCATTCTGGGGTCACAGCTCATGAGGTCAGGCCACCAAGTACCTGCTAGTAAATGTATACTCTGTGGGTCATTCTTTTTCATACATGTGAAAATGACTGCAGTGTATTTGAGTTATGGTCAGATTTCTTATTCATTCTATATCTGATGGCACTCTCATCAGACAGCAGGTCATGTAGATTTTACACTAAAGAGCATGTAAATGAGTTTTCCTCTTTACACATTGCTATAGGATTTGAAAGTCTGTGTCCAGATTTCAGTCTCCTAAAGCAGTACAAAATAATTTGAAAAATGAAAATAAACAATGTTGGCTTTAAACTTGAGATTATTTGCAAGTCTTAAGTGGTGGAATACAATTCACACATGTTAATGAGATGCCTATAGCTGAACATACAGTGGTGAAGGCTGATAGTGGAACAGTCTCTGGTTTGAATCTCCATTATGGCAATTTTTTTACTGTTTTTTAAGTTCTATATTTTTGACAAGCATAAATTAAAATAAATACTGAATCATAATTTTCTACTGAAAATAACATTATCTTATTTTCAAATATGGCTAACATGAAATAAATTATAACTTGAAACAGACATGTGAAATGACTTATATACATCACCAATGCTCCAGAATGAATTTTTATTCTGCAGAAGAGTGTGCACTAAAATAAAACTTCATCACAGATTAAAATCAGAGTAATGTGCGTGGAAGTTTAATCAATAACACCAATGCATTTCGTATGCTCATTTCTACACAGAATGAAGAAAGAAGAAATTAGTGGGCATTAGCAGTAAGCAGAGGAGGTATAGAATACCCAGGAAAAGTGCCTTTGCTGTTCACCAGCAGATCTCTCTGTAGATACTGCCCAGCCTTTTGAATTTTTATGTACTAGAATCTCATAGATAACTATAGTGAAGCATGCCTGTCACAATAATTGTTAGCAAAAAGTAAACTTTACTCACAATGACTCTCATACTTATGCGTTACCATATGAGTTTGTTTCTGTAAACATCATTCACTCCACCAAGTATGGAAACATACGAATTTTTGATAGAGTATATTTCTTTCTCCCAATTCCTTCCGGAGACAAAGTTTCAGTCTCAGTTTCATCATGATCCAGGACACCAAGATCTGTCTTGGTTTTGTTGGTGTGGATAAATTGTGAGCATTTGTTTTTCACTAGTGTAGTTGGTTGCTGTAGCACTGTTTGTGGTGAACAACTAGCTGCTTGAAGGTATATAGCTGTGCAAATCCCCTTGACAGTACTTTACCATAAAGACTGCAGTCTCATGACATAGCACATAGGCACATTTGTTGTCTACATTTTGACATTAATCTCTATTCTGAGGTTTATCCTATGTGGCATGAGGTGTGTTTGGATTTTAGCTTCCTGCAACTCACATGGAAAACAAATCTTACGACATCTTAATTTGTAATCTATGTTCTTGTTAGTTTAGCAATTTATCTCCTGAACAAACTTGAAAGCAGGTACATGTAACATGATGGTGGAGAGTTTATTGATGCACCATGATATATATTAGCATAAACAGCACTAGAGAGATGTATTATTGCTCCCATAAGAATAGAATAATTCAAAACACATTTACTAGCATATTTTCCACAATTTTAACTTATGGTTTTGCCTCAGTGACAGAGCTATAAATGTGGAGTTGGCACTTGGTTTTTAACCATGTGTACTTAGTGCCACAGACAGAAACATGGCTGCCATAGAGGCATTGGATATTTCTCTCTAAAGACAACTCACTGAGTTTTGTAACAATTGGCAGATACCTGTGGCATCACGACATGAGTTCTAATGACCAGAAAGCTCAGGATTTAATGTTTAGTTGGTGAAAACACACTCCACTCAACCAAGGAAGTCACTATTCCATCAACTGCTATGGACACACATACCTTCCCATTACTGGTTTGCATGGAGTGCTATTCTCCTCACTTTTTGTGTTCAGGTCTGGTTCACAGAAACTTTAGCAAATTAAACTGTTAAAGAAGTCAACATAAAAACCAATAAATCACAGTGAATTATTAAATAGCTCTTGCTGACTCATCTGCTTGTGTCTTAATTAAGGTGGGTGATGTTGCATTTAGAAAGCACGTGAAGCTAGAAACCGCCTCTCACTTCAAAGAAGTGTATCATTCCTTTAACAGAGTTTCTTCATATCTATTTGTTATTCACCATTCTGTAACACATTTTATTACAACCAAAAGGAAATAAAGGCTGAGTCATACCCCAAGACAGTATGAAGATCATTCAATAAGTAACACTACATAATACTTTTCTTGGCCAATTTCAGTTGAAAAATGCTGAATTTCTTGTGGGTATCATGAAATAGTACAACTTCAGCCCTACAGTTTCATGAAGTTCTCGTAGGTGGTAGCATTCCAAGCAGAATGCCATCATTGAGTTTCTTTTAATGGACAACCAGAGCATTGCATTTGCATTTGCAGAATGTCCACAGAGAGTAGGCAGTGAATAAAAGCATGGTGAGTCATTGGGCAAGGTGTCTTGACATCACAACTAGGTTGCACAACAAACCTGTCCAACCTCCCATGTGCCGGTTGACCATACACAGACGTGGCTACTGCATTGTTGGTGCATGTGGACACTGTCATTCAATGTTATCAATGAATCACAATCAAACACCTCACTGCTCAGCTGAATGAACTTCATTGAACTGCTCTCCCTCATCTACCCTACTCCTCAAATTTTGCACCTTTTGATATCCATCTGTGTGGCCCAGTGAAGGATGCAGTCATCAGGAAGAGGGCCTGGGTGATGTAGTGGTTATTGATGCAGCAAGACATTGACTCCAACATTAACCAATAAAGTGGTTCCTTGCAAGCATAGAGGCTCTCTCAGTATGATGGCATAATGCCTCAAAATGAATGGAGATTATGTTGAGAAATATGGACTTGTAGCCAAATGAATGGGGAGTCATATGGTGCACAGAAATCCTGAATAAAACCAACCTGCTTTCACAAAACCACACCCCTTTGGAAATAAAATATTTATAAATAAGGGCCCACTTGCAGTATAGATGATTATAGAGAACATCTTATGACAGCCTTCATAAGATGTGCACAACACAGCCCTTGATTGACAGAGCAATGCTTATTCCACAACCAATCATTACTTTTTCTAATTGTTCCTACCAATTTAAATATCACAAGCAGAATAAAAGTACCAGTGAACAATTTCTTTAGATAAATAATGGTACTGGTATTACAATATGATCACAAAGGGAAAGATAAGTGAAACAAAATGGACAACCATAGCCCAAATACTGATATTCATGGAAAAGAACAGTGTGAAAGGCAAATGTCTAATGGTGCATACTAAAATCATGTGTTACTGATATGAGGATAAGGAGTGCTCAGGATACTGCGGTAAACTAACTCCTGACCAAAAATGAAAGCAATGCCTGTATTAAATCAAAACCAAATCGTCAGTTTATCCAGTGTCTCTGAATAGCTGTGACACAATTGCAGGCCTTTATTCTGATGTGATATCTTCTAAATGTCATCGTATTAAAAACTGAGGTTAGGTTCAGCACCCATCATGGTTGTAACATGTAAAAATTAATCAGTATTCACCTCTGGAGAGGGGCATGAGAAACAGCTACCATTACCACATGTGCACAAATTACCAGTAATAATTATAAAAATTGAAAGATTAATGGTGCATTTAATACCTGAAAAATATTTAATGTATGTTTCCTGGTATTAGTTATAAAGTGAAATCAAAATTTTGTTAGTACAGGTATACATCAGAAGTTTTACAACACAGTGTTCACAAATAGTTCTAGTTATATTACATGCTGATGCAGAAAAATATAAAGAAGAAAACTGAACAAATTGTTTAAAAAATGAATAGATACAATGCATCAAGGTGGGTACTACACAGCAGTGAAATGCTGAGTTATCAGACTGGTGCTTTTCTCATTTGTGATATTAATCTGGTCATTAAAGCAATGTTTGTGAACATTACTTTGCAAAAATAAAGAAGTGTATATAAAAATTTAAACTCTTTCAGTTCCAGTTCACTTGCACTACCAATGAAAAGTTGGCCGCTATAACTATCAGTATCCTTTCTGATTTCAGAATGTTTGTTTTGTTTATTACCATTTAATAATGTCCCAAGGAATTATATTATGGTGTTACATTTATGAAATAAAAGGTATCATTGTGCAAAAACATGCTGTATCACCACTAGAAGGGAATAACCCACACTAATTTTACAAGCATATGTTTAAGGAAAGTAGAAAATTAGTACAAGAAATAAACTCCATTAAAACTGACTTTAGAATAGAAATTGGTGAATAATGCTCATGTGTGCTTTTCTCAGATAATATAAAGTGACTACACGTACTGAAGCTACATTTGAAAGTAAGCTCAACAAATAAACTTGTGTAATTCCTTCTATACCACAAAATACTATACAGTGTGTCTCTCCTAAGTATCATCAGGTACATTTTCACTGATGTTTCACAAGGTATTTGTGAGTTTGTTTTTGCACTGTGTGGCTAGAGTCAGCCCAAACACATGCTGCTCATCACATTTTTCAGATGACTGGCAATGTCAATGGAAAGTGCCGATTTGTTAGAAACAAAATTAGTTTGATAGCAGAATTTTTTTGTGCCCATTCGAAAGGGTAGTCCTAAAGTAGTCTAGTGTGATATTTGTTTTATTGATATGTATGAAAAGAAGTATTAAAACATGATGAATAACCAATACTCCAGGAGCAACTCATGTGCCACCATGGCCTGTGCTGATCACTACCACAATGCAGCAGCCCTGTTTGGTCAGTCACTGATGGAAAATTGGTTATTCTTCAGGTTTTACTATCCACCTTAATGCATACTGAACAAATGAACATCACTCTAGACTAATTTTGCACAGCTCTATCAACTGGGCAATTTAAAACTCTTTTAGTTGTAAGAGGAAGCAAACTGACACTTTCAGTCAACACCATGAGGTGCATGAAGGACGCTACAAGCAGTATTTGTTTGGGATGAGTCATGTTAAACGCTGAAAAAACAAAACTGCAAAAATCTGCCAAAACACCATGGAGAACGTACCTGATGACTCTTAGGAGAGACCTCCAGTATATTACATCAGTTGCTACACGTGTAAAGTAATCTGTAAACAGTCAACATGCAGTCTTATTAAAATATTAATATTGTTATGTGCCATGTAAAGTACATTATTCAGTTATTCTATAACATTTCAGTACATAGTATGACATGAATGAGTCACATAATGTGTAAATAACTTACCACAGTCATTTTGCAGCTTCCATTTCCAATAAGCTTCCACTAAAAATGAAAAATGGTTGTAATAAAATTGAGATTTTCAAATTAAAGTTGGAAGACTTCCTTTAGGCATTCCCTTTAGACATTCTTTATATACATTACCTGCAGCAATTTACAGATTTTAAAATCTTTACATTTTTCTCATTTTTAGTCCATGATTAAGTAGCTTTATCTCAGATGATTCCACGAACTCTAAGAAAATAAGTAAAGGAGTAAACATGAGTCTTAGACTTCCAAAGCATTACACAGTGTAATATATTTAAAGATTTCCATCAGAATATATTCTTGTCTCATGTATTTTGGAAGAAGTTCTTCCAATGACTGAACTATAATACCTTCTTACTTTTACAACCCATACATGAAAAGAACTTGAGTCTTAATTTTACATTGGGAGAGTAGAGTTTTCCTTCAAGAATCTGCTCTAAGTGTAGACCACTACAGCAATCTGGAGGCATCTTCTTAGTAGGATGTTGAATCTTTTTTCTCCTTCAGAAAGTGGTTTTTCATGTATGGCACCCCAATAAACTAGAGATTCAGTGGAATGAATTGGTCCAAGATACCATACTTCATAATAAATGGTCATAATAGCTGAAAGAAGTGTCTCACTAATATTAAGCATCACAGCATTTGTCTGACATTAGGTACCAGTTAGAGATCTCATACAAGTCCTCTAAAACAGTTGGATAGCAAAATGGCTACTGAAGTCTCAAAGAAATTGTATTGATTCCTATGTACCACTGCATGAAAACATATGAGTGAAAATTAATCGTGAGTAGGTCATTTAAAAGTAAGGGAAATTGTGGCTATAGCATGCATCTGTTTTAAATCCTTGGTGACCCTGTTTTTATGGGATTTGGCCATGGTCTAAGGAATGTTGCGCCTAATGTTTCATCTACTACTAAGAGTCACAGGATCAGAAGCTATAAAGATGTAGTTAATTAATTTTATAATGCAAACTTGTTTTGTTTGACAAATTTTTCAAAAATTAACTAAATATATATTTTAAATCATCTGAAAATATCTCCTGTGGTAGGTGACAAATCACTAGACACAGAAAGAGGCTTTATACCACAGCTTAATGTCCATAAAACCAATACCACCATGGGAAGGCTACGGATACAGGCTGTGAAAGCCTGGATTGTATAATCTAGTTTTATGTCATGTAAGTGTTCTGCAAATTGTGTTCTTGCCAGACATCTGATGGCAGATATCACTATGCCATGAAAACCAACCTATAAAGTTTTGAGAAGCAGTATCCAGTGAGGTATCTGGGGACATATATATGTCTCCAATAAATTACTCCAGCAGGGATGGCAAAGCAAGATTACACTAATAACTGCACATAAAGAGACACTTAAGCACACATTATTCCTGATCCTGACACACAAATGGAACATGGGAAAATGTTAATAGGTGGTACAATAGGATGTAGCCTCTGGCATGTACTTCACAATTGTTTGCTGAGTACAGATGTAGATGCAGATTTAAGTGAATGGGCTACACCCAAGAATGTAGTGGATTCATATATTGGAACCATTTGTGACCGTAATTAGGATGTAAAAGATACTTATAACATCATTTTCACTGAAAATTCCCAACATTACTACTGAAGAAAAGCACACAAGTAGGGTAGCAGTAATATTTGACGATAGTTTCAGTCATATACTATGGCAAACAATACACTTACGTCCTAAAAAGAAATCAAAGGATGAGCAGAATATGTTTACTATTTACTGCTGAATGGTTTCTGTTCCACATGATGACTGTCATTATAGTTACAAAACCAGACATTACTTTTGAGCAACATTGTGAACTACTAAGTCATAATCACATTATGAACAGAATCATTCATAAAAGTTAATTTGAAACTGAATGTCAGCAACAAATTCTTGTATATAAAATTATACTTGACATTGCAGTTATCATAGATATGAACCTTCCACTGGCCGTACACAAAAAGATGAGCAAAATATAGTAACTATTCCTCTAAATGGCATACCAGAAGTAATCAGTATGATTGGAGACTAAGTTAAAACATTCAGATCCACAGACATTTTATTAAATTATTCTAGTACATGCGGGGATGAAATAATTTGCCAGTCCTCTTGACTTTTGAACCCCAGTGTGGTACTCTATGTGAACAAATGAGAATAAGTGCAATACAAAACTACTCAAAATGCTGTTTCTAAGACAGACCTCTAGGTAAAACAATTATGTTCCTTTGATACTGTAATGACTATAGAAATTAGAATGAATTAAAATGAATTCATTAAACAGATGGTCCAGATCTACTTCACAAAATTTATTTTTTGCCATCATGTCACAGTTTATGACCAGATAAGGTGACATCTCACACAATATTTGTTGTTGATTTTCCAGCATTGCCATTAGTAGCAAAATCTCTGTCACATAATGTCTTCAAGGAAATAGAACCCAAGTTCTACATTATTGTTTCCCATAACAGATCTGAAAAGAAAGATGACCATAGTAACACTTTTAGTGCCAATACAGAATCATGTTATGCAGTGAAGGGTTACTTACGTATCCTTTCACACGTACTTCAAATTCTATGTTTCATCAACAGTAACAGAGAATAGAAGAAGAGGCATTCAGTCACAGATGGGGACAATGAAAAAGGATACTAGAAATATATTAGTTTTCTGACAAAGTCCTTCTTCAGAAGTTTCAAAAGGGCAACCCATGCATGCATGGACACTGTCTCTGGATGCTAAGGCCCAGAGACAATGACCATGTGTGTATAATACCTGTGTGTTTTCTATATCTCAAGAAGGACTTTGTTCAAGAGATGAAATATCTCTAGTATTTTCTTTTCATTGTGCCTGTCTGTAATTCAACATCTGCTCTTTGTGCTGAATAGGAGCCTATCCTTTCTGTAGTGTTGTTATTCCAAATCAGTCTTTTACTGATTGAAGAAAGATATAAAGCATATTGAGATAGATTATGTCCTGCTATTAACAACACATGCCTATTTATTTTGTTATTATACAGTTTAATGAGGTGTATGCAGCACTAATAAGCTGAAACTGAGTCTCTGAATATTGTGAGATGTAGCAATGTCAATTATTTCTGTGAGTGCTTGAGATTTAATGACCAAGATAATACAATTCATCACTTATACTTGCAACATGTTATGGAATCACATTTAAGGTTTCTTATGGTGGTAGTTGCACTTATATTCTAGCTATATGTAAAATGTTTGTTTATTAGCTGTTCCATTGATTTCTCTGAACACATAAATCACTGTATGTATCACGTAAGATCACTTATTTTCATCATAGTAAAAGTTTTTGTAACTATCACAGTAGGGTCTACAAGCCAATGCAGTACAGTTATGCACACTGCTTAACAAACTAGTGATTCACCCAGAAGACATGGTCAATTGCCAAAGTATCTTTGTAAACATACACATCATCAGTTAGTATGTAAATGACTGGAGTTGTTAAATTTTCTGCAGCATGTAGAAAGGCCACCAGTGTGCATTAGTGATGTTACCATGCCTGGTTGGGTATAAGGTGGTCAGAAACAGCAACAGATGTTGAGCAATCACTGTGAAGGACACAGAGATGCCACATACTGTGATCAGCTGCACTTAGAGCACATGACAGAATTTGAAAGGGGGCTCACTGGAGTTCTCCATTTGGCTACTTGGTCAAACTGTGCAATATCCATATTTGTGAGGCACGTAGATGTGACAATGCCTCATGCTGAAATGTATGGGAACATGAAGGCAGCAGATATACTTGTCGTTAAGGTCCTGGTCAACCATGTCTGATCACAAGAAGGATGGAACGCCTGCATTGGGCACCAAGCACATTGTGACCCCTTCATATCTGTGCCTGTCATATGTGCACTCCTTACAGAATTTGTCACCCTGCAACCATTGGTCAGAGACTAGCAGCAGCCAAATTACAAAATTAGTGTTCCATGCATAGGCCACCATTAACACCACAACACTAATGGCTGCATTTGAAGTTGTGCCATGACAGGCAACCTGGACTGCTGAGGTAACGGACCATAATGTATTAAGTGATGAATCATGGTTCTGCACTACATCCATTGCACTTTGTTGATGGCTATGGTGGCAGACTGAAGGGAGGTCTAACACTTTTGCAGAGGCACAGCAGTGTTACTCCTTATGTCATGGTATAGAGAGCCACAAGGTGTGAACTCAGATCATTGCTTGTAGTGCAGAGGTAACACTGATTACAAAAAGGAACATCACTGAAATCTTTTCTTACCTCTCGTGCGCAGCTTGGCATCCCAAGTGCCCACTTGTGTCAGTTGGGCCTTAAACCAGCCCTGGTGATGTCATACTCATAAGTGGGGTCACTGCCATGTTCTTTGTAAATTTTACTGAATTACATAATCATTGAAATAAAGTCACATACCCTCTCGACTCATGAAATTTCATTTCATTCCTTCTTTTCCCTGTGATTCCTCACCTTTTCTCAGACATTGTGATTATATTACACATGTTGCCCAATTATACAGTTCATTTAATGTTGATTGGAAATCTCCCTATAACTCCCACCAAGTAGCAGTTTAAAATGTGTGTCAATGTGTGTGTGAGGATAGACTATTATACTGTCTACTGGCCCCAGATGATGTTGCTGCTTCCCATAGGTGGCGGAATGCAGCAGCACTCTTTCTGTCTTGTGAGTGCACTGGTGGACATAGACATGACAGCGTCAAGGTAGACAAGCATTGTCAGTGATAGACAGAGTGGTTTCTATGAAAGGAAGGAGTGACTGCTTCAGACATTCACAGTGAGGCTAGGTGCCATATGTGGAGAAATAGTACAAAATCACACATCTGTATTTCAATGGGTATCAGAGTTTAGCGATGGAAGAGGCTCTGCTAAAATTCACATAAGCACTGGACATTTAGCAACTGCACAGAAACCAACAATGCCAAGCGTGTCGATGGCTTGATATCGGGCACAGGCAAGTCAGTTTAGATGAACCAGAGAAGGCAACAGGTCTATCACGGAGAACTCTGCACACCATCATTCATAATGATTTGAAGATGAAGAAGGTGTGTGCATAATGGATGTCCGATGCCCTCACCACTGTGCAGAAACAGAAATGTATGGAGATATGCCAACAGCTGGTGCAAAAATATGTTGCAGATCCAGCAGAGTTCCTTGAGCATGTGGTCACCATCAACGAGTGATGGCTCTTCCATGAGACTCCAGAAAAGAATGCCAGTCTATGGAGTGGAAGCACACTATAAGCTCTCATCCCAAGAAGTCACAGCTGGGCCTATTCATGCAGAAACCAACGGCAACTCTTCTGTGATCAGGAAAGGATAGCATTAGTGGATTGGTTCTCTCCCAATATGACCCTCAACAGAGATCAATACTGCAGTTCACTCCACCAACACAACAATGTGCAGCCAGATGCCAGTCGCCAAGCTATTGCCACCACACAGGACTTATTGTTTACTGTGCTGCGACACCACCCATATTAGCCATATCTGGCTCCTAGTGACTACGACCTATTCTACGAACTGCAAGAGGTCCTGCGGGGTAACAAGTTCTCCACCAATAACGAACTTCAGTGAGGTATCCTCCAGTGGCACAGGGATACCCTCAAAGAAAGGTTTGCTATGCAAATATGGAAGCTGCCACAACAATGGCCAAAGTGCACAGACATTTGTGGGGAGTACCAATAGTATATACTGCATTTGTTTGTTCAGTAAATTGTTCCTGCGGACACACAAACATTGTAGTAGCAACCATTTTTGAACGCTCCAAGTACTTGTGGTGCAACCTCCACACTAACAGATGAGGATGTAAGAAATAATATGGTGCACATGCTTTACTGATATCACTACGTAGCTGCTGTATGGTACCATTTTCTATAAGGTGACTTCACAAAAAGGTGGCAATTGTTTAACTACCTTTAAGGATGCAGGTGCTATAATGTTGCATCATTTAAATTATTTCATTTTTATGCCCAGTTATGTGTGAGGTGACTCTATTTTAAGCGATTTCTCAACTACTAACTCACAGTTTCTTCCTCTTTTTCATTACTTTATTCCCTACACAGCTATTTTATCTCTTTGTTGTGCTTTTAACATACTTATATCTCTGATTTCTCCTACTATGAAACCTCCAGATTCATTCTAACAGTCTTTATAATAACACTGTAACCTCCATTAATTCGTAAGTCATAACATGACATTTCTGTAATGTACCGTAGATTATGAGGTTGGGTCTCTGGGACCCCTAAGTTTAAATTGATGCTTACATATGTTTTTTTTTTTTTTTTTTTTTTAATAGAAGATATACACTTAAATGAACTGTTAGAGAACTGAATTTTAGATTCTGTAAAATTATAGTATCTCTGTAGCAAGTAAATTTTCACATAAAACTAAATTCTGGGGTTTGAATTTGCACAGAGAGATGTCACTCGATAGACAGAAAATGAAAGTCTGCCAAATTGACGTTCAACACTGACATCTACATTTTTCTTTACCACTACTCAAACCACATTTGTTTTTAACTAACATTTTAGATATTTTATTGGAGGAACATAAAGGTTTGCATCAAGTTCCCCATCATCATATTCCTGACATTCTTCCACTGAACAATCCTCTTGTTCACTAGCAGAGCTGTGATGAATGGCTATTGCAAAATTGTCATGTTTTTCATCTGTTTCTTGATTTATTCCACTGACATCTTTGTCATCCACTGACTAACAATTTCATCAAGTCATCAAATGAGGATTGTCAAAACTGACACATGATTGCAAATAGTTAGTTAGTAGGTTGTGTGTTCCATTGATCAATTGCACGGTACAGCAGCCATTATGATGTGGAACTTGTCAATTGCACAAGAAAGATGTACGAATATTAAGTGCCCCCTGTTTGTACATCTATGAACTGACTATTTTTGTATGCAGTAACCCTATGATGTTCACAGACAAGAATTTTAAGCATCAATACAGCACAAGGAATAAGGCAAACTTCATGCTTCCTACTCATAGGTTAAAGTTATACACCCAAACCCCAGAATATATGGTCATGAAAATCTACAACATGCTAAAAAAGAAACAAACAGCATGGAGCTAGGGCAACTGAAACCAAAGCTACACAAGTTATTAGTGGAGAAATGTTATTACTCCGTAGAAGAATTCATGAATGATGATGTGGAAGTGTGAGCAAGGAAACATCACCTGTAAATTAAGCTTAGCAGTTTTGTGTCAAATAAATGATTGTAAAAATATGTTCACTATGTAAGCACTGTCGTTATATATTACTTTATAATACATGGAAACATGAGTGTTGATATATTGTTTTTGTAATACTGTATATACAAATTGTAATTGCAATATAAATGTAATGTTGTCAAGTCCTCAGTACATCAGATCTGTGATTTGACTTTGTATGTTATGGGATAATAAAAAATTCTGATTCTGATTCTCTTTGCAAGCATCACTGTTGTTGCAAAAAGGTCTTTTTCATATAATATTTCTTTCCCAGACATAAGATACCTTTTTGCTTTTCTTAGCTATTTGAAGTGCACCCCTTCATAGTCATACCAAATATGCACAATTCCAATAGTTGCAAGTGTTGTACTAGTTCAAGCTTCAGTGTAGTGTTGGAAGTTGACTGGAATCTACCCAATACTTCCTGAACACCATTGAAGATTTTGTTCATATTTGTAGTTCATCTTGTAAGCATAGTCTGGGAAACTGCCAGTTCTTTAAATGCCTGCAGCCATCCCATCTCACTGCTGGTAATAGCTGCATCTACAACACATCCCAAGAGTGTATAAATGATTTCCTTACTTTATTACCTGTCATCTGAAATTAGCGTATGTAATATCATCGGATTTGTGAATCATAGCATATTTATCAGTTCATGTTTAATGTTTCACTTAATTTATTTTATTATAGAGTGACCTACCACTATTCTTGTTAAATTTAAACAGTTATGTGAAATAAACATCTTAATTAACATCAAAGATCACACAGAATAGAACTAGAGTTCACATTGAAGAAAATGAACTATTGTGCCATTTTACTCTGATACATGTTATGTTTTTGTAGCCTGACACACCTCCCTTGATCCATTCGAGAAACTTTCTACTTCTATGTTCTCTAGCAGAACCTTCTACCTCTCAAAACATAACTTATACTTTTCTCAAACATCTAATTACTACAACACTAATAAATGCATATATGTGAATAAAAGTAAAAAGTTGGAGACTTACCTATAAGTTTTTCGTTCACAGTAGCAATGCAAAAGTTGGCAGCTCTTCACCATATATGGAGAAAGTGAGTTGACTGTCGACCTTTTTACACTGCTTAGTGCAGGTGTCACTACTCATCTGGTTTTCTCCATAGCCTTGCTATGTCATTTTACCTGGGTATGTCACAATTGCCTGACTTCCTCCAATACAAACTGTTAAAGGGAAATATAAAAAGATATTGTACTATGGGAGTACAGATATGTTAAACAAATGTTTTCTATTGTCTCACTGACATGTAACATTTTTATGTGTTTGCATAAAAGATCAGAGAAAAAAATTCTTGAAAATTTTGTCTAGAGTAGCAGCTGTAAGAAAGATCTCTTGTATAATACTGTCACAGTCCAGATTGTAATCAGCAATTGTTATCTGTGAACAATTATGTCTTGAGATCCTCTGATCTTCTATTGCCTAGTAACACATCATCCCTTGACCCGATTATGATGGTAGATAGCAGTTGTCACTTGAAAATCAGCACTGCAATATCCATGTTTCATTGCCAATAACAATGGGGTCCAGGAAACATTCACTATCCTTGAAATACCATTCCAGATGATTCAGTGAAGACATCATTTGCTTAAGTTTCATCACATGATGGACCCACCGATGTGAAACCTCCCGGTATCTTAAGAACACATGAAAAATGTTGTAAGCACTCCCACACAATATACCAAGCTCCAGAGAAGTGACTGTGATGTGCACATTCTGATCAGCTTTTATCATTGGAGCCACATGGGAAATATTGTCATTAGCCAGCAAGAAACATGGTCTCCTCAACTGCTCATTGTCATTAAAGTCTTCACGGCCTTTGTCAAACTCACAACACCACCACCTCACAGTTCTCTAAGCAGGAGAGTTTTCCTCATATGTGGGCTGCATTTGCCTTTAGATGTTGATGGGCATTCACCCCTTGCTCCATATAAAATGAATCACATTTCATTGTTCTCATACCCTGGACATGTGAACCACAACTACCATTTTTAACAAGTGACAGCAATAACATGTGTGAGAGCTACATGTGGATAAGACCAGCACAAACCAAGAAAGACCCAGTGCTGCAAATATATGTGTTGCATTACATTTACTACAATAATTTAGCTAAAATGACAATCTGATTTGCCTTTGCATAATGTCATTGAAATCTAGATTCACAGACACTAGCACTATCAACTCCCTTTACTGGTTGTTAGAAAAAAATCTGCTGCATTTTCAGATATATATTCCAAGACTGTAAGTGTTGACCTTGTTGCTTCACATTTATTGCAACAATAGCCTGAATTCCAACCTTATTCTATTTCATTTCCACAAATTAAAAATGCTTATCACATCCATTCCCTCATTGCAGGGTCCCCATTAATAGATATAAAACGAATACAGTTTTACATTTTATCTTGTTATATCCAATGCAATATGGTCCAATAGCTTGTCTTTGTTATTTGTGAATGTATGAAATATTGGAGTATGTGTGTGAAAAACACTGTGTAAGCTATTTATCTTGAGATACTAAATTTCTAAGATAAAGTGTTATTAAAATGGTGAAACAGCTTATGTAAAGTCTACTATGTAAGGTAACCGTCCACATTGCTGTGCGGTCAATGTAACTGACAGCTATCCCTGCAACTTGAGTTTCATTCCTCATACATCCAAGGAGCTTTTCTAGGTGTCGGGCTGGAAGGGAGTGCAGTGAGCCTTATCATGCCAATTGAGGAGTTATATAGTTATATAGGCAAAATAGTAACTGCAATAGAGAACAAGCAGTATGTTAGTGGAGAGTTCCTTGATCTTGGAAAAGGTCTTGGTTGTGCAGTCATCACCATATTACTTGACAAACTGTAGAACATGGTTATTAGAGGATCTGTGTCTTAATTCATAAAATGATGTGTGAGCAACAAATAATATAAGTGGCAGGTCATTTACATCAAAACTTAGTGATGTAATACACGGTGAGTCTCAAAGTTCCATGGTGGTATGTAGTGTTGTCTTAATGTATAGAAGCAGTATATTGTGCTGTTCTTGTGACACTGTATTGTATGATGGCAGTAGATCAACTGTGTGGCAACTCAAAGCTTGACCGTCTGGCTATGATGTTCAACAAATGTGTAACTGTTTTTTTTTTTTTGTTGTGTCTGTCAGCAACTCAATGTGTGATCCTTAGGGTAAGGAGTAATTTATTTATTTCATAATGTTATCGATACTCCAACCTGTATTTACCATTATTTAATATGTTGTCCTCATTAGCTGTGCATAGATGATGTAACTACAGATGGGTAACACACAGAAGACAGTAAAACTTTATCATAATTGTATAGATTTTTGAGATGAAATTTAATCAGTATCGAGGCTCATCACCCTAAAATATGCCCTGTTGCACACAAATTTCCATATGTTGGTAAATAGCATGACAAATTAGAAATTAATACATTAGTGCATTAGTGTGAATATATTAATTGGAATCAAATGGAAAAAGGGTTGGCAGCATTACAACTATGACAGTTGTGGGACTTAATATTTAAGCTGGAATTTCATAATTCCAAACAGTTCTAAGTAAAACAAGTAGGAGAGGGTATGGCATTAAACTGAAGTATAAAATCAAGCAGCTACATGCTGTTCAGCTTCTGACTCATGATATTTACCAATGAATTAAATTTCAGTAGTATCCTCACAAATTTGTGCACTTCAAAAATGGAAATTTCTCATGTTTTCCAATAACTCCAGTTTCAGAATATTTTTAGCTTACAGGTGGTTTTTGTAATATTTCTTTTAATCTGATTTAGTTCCTGGTTTTTGGCATGCAGTAGAGTAGTAATGTTGTACATAGATTATTGAATGCACTGCTGATGAAATATTATAAGTTAGAACACATTTCAGACTGAATAGAATAATTATTCTTAGATACATGACCATGTTCTTCTTTGGATCAGTTTTTTACATTTAGAAACGCCTTACTTTTCTGGAGTAGCTATTTAATATCAGAGAAAGATTGCATCACACACAAAGTGCTTCCATTATTTTAAAATGGAATTATCAAGTATATTAAACTTCTACTACAGGGCTGGCAAGAGTGTGGAAATTGTTCCAGGCTACAACACTCTTCTCTACTGATAAGTTAATAGAAAGTTGTCCATTGAGTTGAAAGAAAATAATGCTTTAATGGTTTTGCATAGACGGTGATGCTTCACATAACTGAGTAAGATGACTGAATAGGTACCTAGATTTCCTGTGAAACATTGTCATTGTTTATGTGGAGATCACAAGTACATAATAGTGTATCTGAATGAGCTACGACCTACTGCTGTCCTGCTGCAAACTGCAGCACCATCACCTCTGAGGTAACTACAACTCTACTGGTAGACATGAAACTTTTGCTTGTGGAACCAACTGTGGTCAATATCATCTACAGGGTCAATAATAAATCTGCTTTTGCTATTTCAAGTGTTATCTGCATCTAAATAGTCTAAGAAAAGAATGTATGTGCTAATGTTAAATAATAATGAGTGTCCTGTGCTCATTGCTTCCTAGTATTAGACATCTAAACATCATCTCGGTAATTTTAGTAGATTTGTGATGAAAATACATATTACTATGCATGCTAGTATTCTTTGTGTTTCTTAAGTCAGAACAACAGTAACTTTAATGATAACACTCATTTCAGAAATGTTCATACTAAGCTACAACTGTTCTATCATTTATGTGTGTATTGCTAAGATACTGCAAAAGGAAAACATTTCTGTATATCATAAAGATCCTTTGTTCTCATATCACTACATTATGCTATTACTTCATGCAGAAGCCATAGACTGCCTAATATTATCCATTAACATAATTACCTTATAACAGTTCAATAATATCAGACTTAACTATAGCAATAATGCAGTCATTGTAATACAGTGAATAATGCATTATATAATTACATTTAATATTTGCCTCATATTAACCAGCTTTATTGAAATTCACTTTATGCAGCAGTAGATAGACATATGGAAGAAAGAGTATGACAAATATAGGTAAACCACTTACATTACTCGCCTTCTGCATACTTTTGTGTCTTCCTGCTGAAAAAGTAATATCTTGGAGACACATACCAATAATGTTTCCTACCTTATATTTTGATCTCAATTCTTATAAGATAGATGTATTTTTCATGATAGTTAAGAGTTCACAGACATTAAAATTATCCCCAGATATTTGAAGAAATTTGCTGCTTCCATAAGAGTATTCTAGACACTGGTGAGTGGGAAGTGGTTGCTTCATACTTGATATAACAAAAGCATGGATTCAAACATGCCCCATTCTCACTGTACTGTTTACAAATTCACATTGTTACCATTCTCTTATAGCATATTCCTCAAGATTAAATAAATCTGCAGCCTATTTTTACACATTATCTTAAATATGAATGGTGTGGTAGTTTGTCTTTGACACTTGTGCATAGATAACATATTGACACATGGATATCAAACACATATCAGTTGGATTTATTATATGATATTTTGTCAGTTCTGAGAGACAGATTTTGTAAGATTTACCATATCATGTTTAAATCTGTTTGTGTAAGAAGATATAGTTATAGCTCATACACTAGTGTGTCAGTCTGATTCTACGAATTGTTGTACAAATGGAAACATTTTGTCAGTGTTCATATCAGTGACTTGTTCTTCTTAATACTTAAAAGTGGAGCTCTATATTCCCGAAAAGTTCTACATAATTCCTCTTGAGAAATAATCAACAAATAACTCAAGACATATTGTTTTACAGTTGGACTTAATACATAAGCAGAATTTTCACATCTCCTAAACATTTTAAGTGAAACAAGTGACAGAGGTTATGTTGTTACATTAAACTGTAGAATCCAAAAGAGAGATGCTGTTCAGCTTCTAATACATCATTTTTGCAATTGAGTTGAGCATCTTCAGTGTCCACACAAACATGTGCACGTCAAATGTAATTCGTCTTGGTTTGCAATACCTCCTGCTCTGGAATATTTTTAGCTTGTATCTAGTTTTTGATAACACTTCTTCTCAAGTTGATATACTTCCTGGTTATTGGAATGCAGTAGAGTAATAATATAGAACATAGATTATTAGATACAGTGTTGATGAGATATTGTCAGTTAGACCATTTTTTTCTCTGAATAGAATATTTGATACTAGGTACATTAGCATGTTGTACCTTGGAACTGTTTTTCACATTTCGAAAAATCCTACATATCTGGAGTAAATTTTGTAATATCAGGGAAGGAATGTATCACAGGCATAGCGAATCCTATTACTTTATAATGGAATAAGAATGTGTACTTAACTTCTGTTAAAGGACTGGCAAGAGGAAAGAGTGTGGAAACTGTTCCAAGCTACAACAGTCTTCACCGCAGATAATTCAATTCATTAGTTCATTGAGTCAAGAGAAAATAATGCTTCTCTGTGTTGGCATAGATAGTGATGTTTCAGATAATTGAATAAGATGACTGAATCGATACCTGAATTTCCTGTCAAACATTGCCATTGTGCATCTGGAGATGAAGATGTCATAAAAGTGTATTTTAATGAGTTACGCCCTCCTTCTTTCCAGCTGCCTAGTGGCGTGCCATCGTGTCTGAAGGAACTACAACTATGCAGGTAAATGTGAAACTTTTGATTCCAGAACCAACTGTGTTTGGCATCATCTGAAAGGTCATTAGTAAATCAGCTTTTTGCATTTGAAGTGTCATCTGTAATAAACTGGTCTAAGAAAACTACATCAGTTTCAGTGTTAAATATGAAAAAGTTTCCTTTGCTCAGTGATTCATAGTGAAACCCCTTTAAACAACATCTCAGTGATTGTAGTAGATTTCCATGAAAATATATAGTACACTGTATGCTCTTGTTCTAAGTGTTTGTTAGGGATAGAACAAGTGTAACATCAATGACAATACAGATTGCGGAAATATCGAAAGTAAGTTGCTACTATTCTATCATTTGCGTCTGTATTGCTATGTTACTCTAAAACAAAATCCGTTCTGCATATCCTTTCTTTTCATATCAGTACATAACAGTATTCCTTCATACAGAAGCCATAGATTGCCTAACATTCTCCACTTGCCTAATTATAAGATAAATTATTCAGTGGGTGTCAGACTTAACTCTATCAAGGATGCAGTCATTGTAAGGCAGTCAATACTGTATTATAAAATTATTTTTAACATTCACCTCATATAACATAGTTTTATTCTGAGTTCACTTTATCCGATGATAGATGAACATATGGAACAAATATTACAGCAAATATATGGTAAACCACTTGTACGAGCCTACTTTTGCTTACTTTTGTGTCTTCACTCTCAGACACTCTACTTGAAAAGTGAATTCCTTTGGTAACAGATGTTTATTTTGTACAACAATCATTTTCATGTGTTGGCAAACATACCAAAAAATTTTCCTACCTTATATTTTAATTACATTTCTCATAAGACAGATTTTTTTCCATGCTAGTTCAGATCCTAAAATTATCCTCTTCCTTCCCAAGGTGTATTAACAAGTTTGCTACATTTTGCAGTGTATTCTGGATACCTGTAATTGGAGAGTTGGTTGTTTCGTACTTAGCATCTCAAAAGCATGTACACAAACAAGAGTCTTTCTCACTGCACTGTTTAAGAATACACATTGTCACTATTGCCTTGTTCCATAATCATCATTGTTAAATAAAACTACTGTCTGCTTTCACACATTACCTTGAAATATGTGAATTAGTGTGGTGTGATAATTTGTCTTTGTCATTTGTGCAGGGATCAAATATTTAAACAAGGATGTCAACCACCTATCAGAAAATACCTGATGGTGGTTATTTTGATTTATTAGAGGATATGTTGTCAATACTGAGAGGAAGACTTTGTTAAATCTACTGTGTCATATTGTAATCTATTTATGTAGAAATGAAGGGTCATAACTTATCTATTACCAGTAATACATTAGTGTGTCAGTCTGAATGTATTAAGTGTTTTGGAAATGGAAACACTTGGTCAGCATTCATATCAGTCACTTGTGCTTCTTAATACTAGTAGCGGACCTTTACAGTCCAAAAAACTTCTACATCAGTCCACTTCAACAATAACCTACAAATAACTGAGAACATATTCTTTCACAACTGCATTCATCACTTGTAACACAACTTCCGACCATGCCTAATATTTGTTTCTTTTGATGAGTTGAAACTACATTCTCTCTATTCACTCATCCATGTAATATCAGCTGTTAATGCTGGATGTAACAAGCTATTCTTTTGGGTGAGTAGAGATATTTTAATCAAAATATTTCTATTGTCTTACAGACAAATAATGCTTTTAGGTGTTTGGAGAGATTGTGACACAGCAGATCACTGAATAAAGTGCTTGAAATTTTTGGCTAGAATATCAGCAGTAGGAAAGATTTACTGTACAACATTGTCGAAGATCAGGTTGTAATCAACAATTCTTAACTGTTTACAATTATGTCTTGAGATCCTCTGATCCTCTCTTGCCTAGTAACACACCATTCCATCTCCTGTTTATGCTGGTAAATAGCAGTCGTTACTTCAAAAATCAGCATTGTTTAGTGTTCTGTAAATGGCCAATTGGAATTAAGCTTTTGACATTGTTACTATATGATGAAATAGAGAAATGTAAGAAGTCAACATCCTTAGTCATGTTGAATATCTCTGTAAGATTTGAGTTAACTGCTTTCTGGTGTCATACAACTAAACACAAAAATATTAGAACTTTTGTTATTTTCCTTATGAAGAGGTTTAGTATTTTGAACCCTGTCATTGTATAAGTCTTGATTATTGAGAGCATGAGTACGACCTTTCTATGACTTGTGTTGTTATTGGTTGTTTACTATAACAAAAATATTACTACACAATTATCATTTCCTCATTTTTCACATCAGAACATAATACAGGGTGATTCAAAAAGAATACCACAACTTTAAAAATGTGTATTTAATGAAAGAAACATAATATAACCTTCTGTTATACATCATTACAAAGAGTATTTAAAAAGGTTTTTTTTTTCACTCAAAGACAAGTTCAGAGATGTTCAATATGGCCCCCTCCAGACACTCGAGCAATATCAACCCGATACTCCAATTCGTTCCACACTCTCTGTAGCATATCAGGCGTAACAGTTTGGATAGCTGCTGTTATTTCTCGTTTCAGATCATCAATGGTGGCTGGGAGAGGTGGCCGAAACACCATATCCTTAACATACCCCCATAAGAAAAAATCGCAGGGGGTAAGATCAGGGCTTCTTGGAGGTCAGTGATGAAGAGCTCTGTCACGGGCTGCCTGGCGGCCGATCCATCGCCTCGGGTAGTTGACGTTCAGGTAGTTACGGACAGATAAGTGCCAATGTGGCGGCACTCCATCCTGCTGAAATATGAATTGTTGTGCTTCTTATTCGAGCTGAGGGAATAGCCAATTCTCTAACATCTCCAGATACTGTAGTCCAGTTACAGTAGCACCTTCGAAGAAAACGGGACCAAAAACTTTATTGGCTGAAATGGCACAGAAAACGTTCACCTTAGGCGAGTCACGTTCATACTGAGTTGTTTCCCGCGGATTCTCAGTGTCCCATATACAGACATTGTGACGGTTGACTTTCCCGTTAGTGTGGAAAGTTGCTTCATCACTAAACACAATCTTTGAAATGAAAGATTCATCTGTTTCCACTAGAGCAAGGATAAAATCACAGATATCGATTCTTTTAATCTTATCAGCTGCAGACAGTGCTTGAACCAATTTCAGACGATAAGGTTTCGTAACTAACCTTTTTCGTAGGACTCTCCATACAGTTGATTGTGGAATTTGCAGCTCTCTGCTAGCTCTGCGAGTCGATTTTCCTGGGCTGCGAACAAATGCTTGCTGGATGCGTGCTACATTTTCATCACTCGTTCTCGGCCGTCCAGAACTTTTCCCTTTGCACAAACACCCATTTTCTGTAAACTGTTTATACCAACGTTTAATACACCACCTATCAGGAGGTTTAACACCATACTTCGTTCGAAATGCACGCTGAACAACTGTCGTCGATTCACTTCTGCCGTACTCAATAACACAAAAAGCTTTCTGTTGAGCGGTCGCCATCTTAGCATCAACTGACGCTGACGCCTAGTCAACACCGCCTCAAGTGAACAAATGTACAACTAAATGAAACTTTATAGCTCCCTTAATTCGCCGACAGATAGTGCTTACCTCTGCCTTTTGTCGTTGCAGAGTTTTAAATTCCTAAAGTTGTGGTATTCTTTTTGAATCACCCTGTAGTATTCCCACAAGCAGATATCACAGATTTTGTAACTGGTTCCTGTAACCTACTTTTCAGTTACACTGTCCATTTGTTTCAGTCCCAAGTATCACATGATTTCAGACTGTGTAAGGCACTAATTCTATGTTATATGAGCTTTATATGTAATTTTTTGTATTTTGAGTTCACTCTATGTTGCCACAGACAAATGTTAGTACTGGATATAATTGTCAATGTGTGTGAACCATAAGCGTTAGTCACCTCTAGGTCCTCTTGCATGCTCGCTGAAGGATGTTCATGGGGATCGTGTTGCTTCATAATTAGTGTAACTATAGCCTTAATCCAAACCATATCCTATTTCACTTTACAAATTGAAAATGCACACCATTTCCATTCTCCCTTTGCAGGCTTCCCATGGATAAATGTAAATGAAATCTGTTTCTTTATTTTAATATGTTAAATGTGAACTAATATGGTGCAATATCCCTGCCTTTGTCATTTGTCAGTAGATGAAATATTTGATGATGGGTTTTACAAACAGTCAGTATAAACTCCATCTTGAGATTCTATACTTCTGAGGTAAAGTTTTATTAAAATGTAGAGACAGGTTATGTACGGTCTGCTATGTCTTATGTCCATCACCATGGCTGAGTGGTCAGTGTTAGCAATAGCTATGCTTAGGTTTCAAGTTCCATTCTTGATACTTCCAGGAGTTTTTCCTTGATGAGGTTACTGGAACTGAGTGCAGTCAGCCTCATCATGCCAACTTAGGAGCCACTTCATTTCAGTAATTTCAATAGAATTAAATAGGCAAAATAGTAATCACTTCTGTATATCATAAAGTTCCTTCTGTTTCATATCAGTACATAATGATATCCCTTCTTGCAGAGGCCATAAATTGCCTAATATTCTCCATTAACCTAATTCTCGGATAAACTATTCAATGTATATCAGACTTAACTATATTAGGATGCAATCATTGTAAGACAGTGAATACTGCATTACAAAATTAAGTTTAGTATTTACCTGAGATGAGCCCACTTTTAATTTGAGTTCAGTTTATGTAGCAATAGATAAACATATGGAAGAGACCTTATGACAAAGATGTGTAACCACTTACCTTAGTCCCCTTCTGCATACATTTCTGCCTTCAGTTTTAGACTCTCGTCTCAATAGGCAAGTCTTTCAGTAACTGATCTTCATTTTTTACAGCAGTACTTTTGATTTCTTGGAAAAACAGGGCAGTAATGTTTCCAGCTTTATATTTGGATTTCATATATTATAGGACAGATTTATTTTACATGCTGGTTCTAAGTTCACAGACACTAACATTATAGTCTTCCTTCACTAAGTGTTTGAAAAAATTTTCTGTTTCTTTGAGTGTATTCTCCATATGTGTATGTGTGGAGTTTGTTGCTATCTATTTAGCATATCATTTGAATGTATCAAAACCACTCCCTTCATCTCTGCACTTCTTAATAACACATATGGTTACTATTTGTACATAGGTGAAATATTGAAACATGTATATCAACCATTTATCAGAAAAAAACCAGTCATCATGAAGTCAATTTCTGAGATGAAATGTTATGAACAATGAAATAAAGATTTTGCAAAATCTACGGTGTCGTACTGTGATCTATTTATGTAAGAAGACAGTGCAATGGATGAGGCATCAACACATTAGTGTGTAAGTCTGATTGTATTAAGTGGACAGCAATTAAAAAAAACTTTGTCACTGTTGTATATCAGTGATTTGTACTTCTCAATAATGAAATTGAAGCAAAACATCCCAAAAAATTCAGCGTTCAGTTGCACAACAGCCTACAAAGAACAGTGGATGTATTATTTCACAAACACAAATATCACTGCTAGCACAACTCACAACCATGCCTTATCATTTGTAGCCTTTCATTGCTTGAGATAAAATGGTCTCCATTCACTCACTCACACAGATATGTAATACCAGCTGTTGATGGGAGTTGTAACAAAATATTCTAATACGTGAGTACTGATATGTTAATCAAATGTTTTCTTCTGTGTCAAAGATAAGTATAATTTTTATGTGTTTGCATAGTTAGTGACACTTCAGACCAAAGAATAAAATACTTGAAAATTTTACTAGGGTAGCAGTAGTATGAAAGATTTCCAGTATAATATTTCCAACGTTCATGCTGCTGTTAGCAGTTCTTAACTGTGTACATTAATGTGTTGGGCCCCTCTGATTATCTCTTGCCTAGTCAAACACCTTTGCATTTCTTGATAACTATGGCTATTCTGTTAGATAATCAGTTTTTACTTGCAAAATCAGTTTTGATTGGTGTCTTCTAATGGTCAGTGACAAGTCAGCTTTCGATATTTGAAGTATCTGACATAGGAAACAGGTGAAAGAAGTGAACATCTGTGGCTATGTTGAATATCACTGGAAACCTGAGGTAAGTGCTTTTTGTTGTTACAGATATAACAAAAAATATATTAATACTTCTACTGGTTTTTGTATGAGGAGCTTTAGTATTTTGAACACCATCATTGGATAAGTCTTAATTAGTGCCAGCATGATAGGCTAATAGCAGGAAAACAATACCAATTTCAGATACAGCTTAATTTTTCACCACTCTTATATGATATGTGTTATCACTGGTAGATCAGTATAACAAAAATATTACTACATACCAACAATTTCCTTATGTTTTACATCAGAAAATAATAGTATTCCCACATGCAGAAATCACTGATTTTGCAATAGTCTCCAGTACCATACTTTTCAGTTACGCTATTCAATTTATTTCACTCTCAAGTGTCTCATGTTTGCAGACAGTGTAAAACAGTTATTCCATATTATAAAATTGTTGAAACTTCCTGGCAGATAAAAGCTGTGTGCCAGACCACGGCTTGAACTCAGGACCTTCGCCTTTCACGGGCAAATGCTTTACTGTCTGAACTACCCAAGCATGACTCACGGCCCATCCTCACAGCTTTACTTCTGCCTGTACCTCATCTCCTACCTTATTAGCATGATATATAGACTAGATCCCAGGGTTATATGTGGCAGTTCAAAGGGACACTGTTATGTGGTCCGACTGATGACAGACCCCAGGAGGATAAGAGAGTGCCGATGAACAGGTGATCAGTAAAACTATCGGAGGAATCGGAGGCACAATGATAGCAGCTGGAAATTGGGTGATGAGCCTCTGAAGACACTCAGACCTAAAGTGGTCTTCTTTGCCACACACGGAACTGGTCTTGGGTTGGCTGTCGTGTATAATGACTGCACAGCAGCTGCTGATATGTAGGTAAGACGGCACATGACAATGGAGATCAATAGTGATCCGTCGTTCATCGTTAACAACGGGGTACATTTGCAATTCCGCCCAGCGTTCAGCAATGTGACCTTGTACAGTGACATGGAGGAGGAAAGCATCTTCCACTGCGAACTCGAGTGGTAGTTCGAAAAGTTATATCATGCACATGGCCATGCCAGTGTAGTCGACAGTGACCACGCCAACATTACCATCGACCTGGAAAAAGCGTAGTCCTTGTCTGGTGTTATGAAGTCATTGATGACTTTGAAGTGCACCATACAGTTGAAGATGGACAAAAGCATGCGCAAAATGTCAGAAGCAGGGATTTTAGCTGCGTCACGTAGGAATCGTTCCACTTCCAAAGCCTTTGGACGGGTGTAATGATTGAAGAAGGTTAATCATAGTGCAGATTTTCAAAAACGGTTGGTCATGCTTTACCACTCGTAAATGACACGTAAGTGATGGTCGCTGATATTAAACAAAAACGAGAGCGCGCCCCACAGGCGGAAACACAAATCATGTCAGCACTTCATGGCTGCGAAAGCCGGATCCATTGCGCTTTAACCTCTACGCCATTCTACCAATAACGTACGTCTCATTTAGTAAATGGTATGATATGGTCTGTAATGTCATACCTTCTCCATGAAAGGAAATTATATGCCTAGTGAAAGTCTCGCAGGGCGCCTTCGACGGAAATTCCATGAATGGAGTTATGAAGAGCATAATTGAAAGTGACACGGTACGTATTCTGCTAGATTTTATCAAACCTACGTATTTTGGAGATATATTGTATGGGATAAGTTGAGAAAATTAATAGCTGCTAACGCAAGTGTCTTAAAATTTCGTCACAGTAATTATAAAGTTACTCATGTAGAAATTGCTCATGCAGAAAACGGTTTCAGAACCTTTGAATCATATAGTCTACCATTATACTTGAAATGTACAGAATATGCAGTGAAATTATATACTTCCATATCTGTCTTACAACGAAAGTTTTAATGTAATGAAAGAAAACTCTTTCTTTCAGTCACAGTTATGAAATGATTTAAGTGAATCACAAAGTAATTAAAATGTATATTTACAAGGAAAAAGTTTCTCTTCTGATTCAGATACATAAAAAAAGAGGTGAAAAAGCTTGCAACTTTGCTATTCAGTATGTTTGTCACTTCCACATTTACCCGTGTATTCATTGCTTCAGCAACGTTTGTCTCGCGTGATGATCTCCTAAATGACAAACAACATCTAAATTACTGTCATTTAAGAGTCCTGTGGAGCCTTTTCTGCACCTTCCTTGTGCTGTTTCTCAGTATTTTCAAAATAGACACTTCTGGTCACTCCTACAATGTACTGAGAAGATGATGGGCTTATAGTGAAGAGCTTGTCTTAGGATTTGGTCACTGAATTTCATCCTGGCCAGTTACAGATCGAATTCTGAAAACGAGGAAAAAAGTTAAAAAGTGCACTGTTTCTCCAGCAAGATCCAAACCGACTTGTATATCGACCAGCACATTGGAAATCGAGTGCATTACCACTGAGCCAACATGATACTGTTGTGGTATACTTATTTTCATGATGTCCATCTTTCCTAATGTAGATGAGGCCTTCTCGGAACTTGACAGAAAAGAGCAGTCAAAGCTTAGGAGCCAAACGTTAAAACTGGGCTCAAACAATGAATTTTACTTACTCACATACGAAACGGAAGGCATTCAGAATATTTCATCTAAATGAAAAGAAAGTACAATATCAGACATAAAACGTAGCTGCTGGCCGGCCACCACAGAGATGAAGTCCGAATCGTCCATTTAAGGCGGAAAATATGGCCGCCCGCACATTAGAATTGTAAGTACCGCCATATGCACGATCTGGCAACACTACGGGATGCGGAAATTTATGGAAGAAGTCTTCTCGAGGAGTTAAGGAAATGTATCTGCTTGTGGTCTAGTGAAGAAGAAGAAGATTCGAAGAAGAAGAAGAAGAAGGAGAAGAAGAATTGGTAAGTCTCGTGCTTTGTAGATATAAAATCGCGCGATCGGGTCCACTCGATTCTCTAGATTCTTTAAATCGCATATTGGATATCTGCTAAGGTTATCAGTCTGATGGAACCGCAAACATGATTCGTTTCATTTTCTAATCCTCCTATAATTGCAATAAGTTCCAGAAACATGTCCAAGAGACAGCTCGTTGCTGCATCAAAATCAGCACAATTTACGTTCGAGAGTTTCCTCGCCTCACAGCAGCTACTGGCTACCTGCCATACGCATCCCGCCGCCAACATTAGACGCCTCCGACCAGGTGAACGTGGCGGTGCGTGATGAGTGTATTTATCACGGTCGTTTTCTTGTTTGAAGTTATCCTATTTACCCCCCCCCCCCCCCCCGCCCATAGTTGTTATTGTTGTTGTTGTTGTCGTGGATTTCAGTCCAAAAACTGGTTTGATGCAGCTCTCCGTGCTACTCAATTCTGTGCAGTCCTCTTCATCTCCGAGTAACTACTGCAACCTACATCCCTTTGAATCTGCTGACGGTAGTCATCTTTTGGTTTCCATCTATGATTTTTACTCCCCATGTTTCCCTCCAGTACTAAACTGGTGATCCCTTGATGCCTCAGAATGTGTCCTACTAACCGATCCCTTCTTTTAGTCAGGTTGTACCACAGTTACGATTAGGATTTTGCGTATTTGAAACTTATGAATGTTGTTTAAGTGCGATAAATTAAAGTTGCAAGTGGAAAAAGCTCTGACATCTGCGACATACTGTTCGATTTGATTTTAGCAGAGGGGTGAAGGCAGCAGAGGCTGCTTTGAATCTTGATATTGTGTGTGATGAGAGAGCTTTTGGGCAAACCACATTAGCAAAACATGTTTTTTCTTCAAGAAATATCGTTCTGGCATCAATGATTTTGCACATTCAAGAAGCCTCAATAACAGACACCCGTGACGAAGTGCGACCATTTTACCGTCGTGCGACATTTTCACTCAGTAGATAAGGTTCAAAAGTCGGGAGCAGGGGTACCGTATGCTCTAATGTAAGACAACGAAAGCGTTGACTATTAATGCATTTTGATTGATCGTCATTAGCCGGCTCAGTGAGGATTTCAACGCAATATTCTTACTAGTTACTAGTTATAATGCCTTTACAAAAACATCTTAAGAAGAATTAATGACCGAGCCCTAATAAAAGACAAAAACTCGATAAAAGGGCAGTGTGGACATAATATTTTGCCTTTGGTGACTTGGAAAGTCTGTGGTGCATTCTGAAAACCTCCCCAGCGTTGATTATACCGCAGCTGGTATTTTTTGCCAACGACTAAAACACGTATCGATCGCAGTGTAAGAAAAACGACGTACAAAATTCCACACTTGTTGGTATTACACGATAACGCGCTCTGCCGGCTTTACTAATAAAACTATCCAGGAGTTTCAAAAGTGATCCCTCACGCACTTATTCATCTGACCTTCCCCCTCAAATGTTTACCTTCCTAGCGCCTTATCGATAAACAGTTCTCTCTGGTTTGACAACATCTTTAACTGAGATCCATTAGGTTCCTGCAGGCAGGGAATTGGTAAACTGCATTAGCGTTTAGGACCATTTTAAACAAAGCGAAAAAAGATACTGTTGATGATTAATTTCCCTCTAATATTTCCTGATGATGATGAAGTCCCATACTCCTTTACAGAGCGTACGGGAACGATGTGGGAGACCCGCACCGCCGTACTACGTCCTAGTGGAGGTGGTTTGCCATTGCCTTCTCCGACTGTAATGGGGATGAATGATGATGATGAAGACGACACAACAACACCCAGTCATCTCGAGGCAGGTGAAAATCCCTAACATCGCCGGGAATCGAACCCGGGACCCCGTGCTCTGGAAGAGAGAACGCTACCGCGAGACCACGAGCTGCGGACTGATATTTCCTACCGTGTTCAATTAAGTAACGGGAAACGCTTTTAAAATATGCGCTGTGCTAATTCACATGAAATTCATATTACTACGATATCCGTAGGATGAAAGTCTATTTCAATAAAACATAAGGTATCTGTAACAGCAGCGTGCCTAATCACCACAAATTAGAAAGATATTACTCATTCTGGATTTAGAAACAGTTTACTTGCTGTGTTGTGTCACAATGAAGTAGTATGGAAATGTGCATTTCATAAATAAAAATTTCATAAATAAAACAAACGAAATTTCCGTATTGATTACTGATCAGACTGCTTGTAGCTCTGTCACGAAATGGGTAATAATGTGTAGTTCAGCGAGACTGGAAGGGGGAACAGATGCAGCCCCCACCTTACAGACCAGGTTTCCTCACGTACTGCAACGTTGAGCTTACCCGTTTTGTTCCAGTGCTGGCTAGGACACATACGGGAGCAACGTACGCTATGAGATTAATTATAATTTCGACGTCGAATGATTTTATTGGGCTCAGAACCTTAAATTGATAACTTTATTTCACAGCTTATGTGAAAAATTACTCAGATTGTTTAATGGAAATAATGCAAATATATAAACTTAAATTTATATGCTAATTCTGTGTCATCCAGTAAGAAACAGGTCGTTGCCAAACATATCCTGCATTGTTGACAAGATTCAGTTATACTTCTAGCAGGGCGTATACCAACCTTGCGAGGTCTCGAAGACGTGGCGACCGGGTGCTGAAATACCCAAAGAAAATGGCAGTGAATCTTATCTGAGTTTCTGTAGCTGGGTTTAGGGACTAGAGTGTTGGTAGTAGCAACACTCAGGTGCAATGACTGCAAATTAAACAACACAAGTGATTAACTATCTCAACTATTACGTGGTTTTCGGTCTGAAGCTACTGCAACTACAAAGATCATTGCCAGACTTGTTGCACATTTTTAGAACATCTCCAGTATTTGCACTGTAAAATTTATGAGTAGGTAAGACACCTTTTTTGCAATAATTGACTTGGAAAACATTTTTTGACATCGATTTCAGTGACACTCTCCATGGATGATAGGCGCACAAATAAAGAGACAACCACAGAGCATCGATTGCAAAACGCAACATTCACGATGAGCCTATATATGCTATGAATAACGTGAAGTTCCGAATCAAGAAAGGCTTTTCATATTTTTCTTTTTGCATCTGTATCAGAAGAGATACATTTCGTTGTAAATATATATTTTGATTACTCTGTGATATACTGGAATCATTTCAAAACTATGCCTGAAACAAACAGTTTCCTTTCATTTCATCAAACCTTCCGTCGTAAGATAGATATCATAAGTGACAAATTCAACTGCATTTTCTGGTACATTTCAATCATGATGACAAAATATGTGCTTAAGAGACTCTCACACCGTTTTCTGCACGAACAGATTCCACAGGAGTAACGCTGCTATCACCGTGTCGAAACTGTGTGGTATTTGCGTTGGCAGTTATTAAGTTTCTCACACTTTGCAACACGCAACATCTCCAAATTAAGCAGCTTTGATAAGACATAGCAGAACATCCTTCGTGTCATTTTCAGTTAGCTTATATTCTTCATAGCTCCGTTCACACAATTCAAAGTCAGATGAACAGTCCTCATTTCCGTCGAAGACGCCCTGCGCCACTTTCACTCGTTGCTTCATTTCTTTTTCGTGGAAAATGTGTGACATCACAAACCATATTATACCATTTCGTAAATGAAACATGAGCTATTGATGGAATGACATAGTGCTTTAGGCGATCAGTTCCTACTATGCAAGTAAATGATGCGAATCCTGTTATTCTCGTGATTTTTAATTCGTGGTAAGAGTTATTATTTTAGCTAGACAACGAGAATTATGAAGAATTCATAATTTAATGCTCGACTTTACGTCTACCCGCTGGTCTTGCATCACTCTTTCCCCGCATGCAGTGTGATTTGAGTTTGTCGTTAAATTGCATTGATATCTCCTTTGTGCTTTCGTCGGTATTGTTATTCTGCCTGAATGTAGATAAAGAGAGCACAAACTAAAATGATACTTTTTATCGACGGAAAAACCACCAAGTACTTGCTCTTTGATGCCTTCATCAACACTGACGTCATGTGTCATGGGACAAAACAAAATATTTTAATGTTTCTCTCAGACTTTTTGATCAATGCTCGTAAAAAATATGAAATCAAAAGTGTATTGAAAAAAGAGAGATATAGAGGGGGGGGGGGGTAGAGAGAAAGGGGGGGGGGAGAAAGAAAGATAGAGAAAGAGATAGAGAGAGCTAAGAGAAATGAATTTCCCTCTTCTTCGAGGCAGTACAAAACGTTTATTTTCCGTAAACAAAATTTTCTCGATAGCAACACAATAATTCAGTACCGTGCCCAGTTCCCCCCCCCCCCCTCCTATACAACTGCATTAAGCTGCCAGAGAATGGAGGCAAAAGTTTCCGGACAAGTCTGTTTTTCTGTGACAACACTTCCCTCGCGTCTTGAATTGTTTCGGACAGTTCCGGCATCGTAGTCGGTGCTGGTCTTCCGCTCCCAATAATTTTCTGCACCCTTGTCCATACATGCTCTATGGGACTGAGGTCTGCAGCGTTGGAGGCCAGTCCAACAGCTCAACGTCTACATTCATTTCAAACTAGTGTTTTACACAGCTCGCTGCGTGAGCAGGAAAATGTTCATGTTGGAACATTATTCAGCCTCCGAAAATCTCTGACGAACAGAAGAAAGCATTACGTTATACAGTATTTCGCAGCAGTAATAACTAGAAAACGGACGGTCCAATGGACACAGAACGCCGCAACCAATAGCTGATATCCAACCCCAAACTCTGACAGCAGTTTGGTCGTACCTTCGCCGATTATCGTTCATACCTCCCTTTCTCGTTGAGACGACGACGGATGATGACCTGCTCTCACTTAGCTGGAGGATGGTCCTAATTTCTGTGCTAGTTGTGAAAGGCTATTCATCACTGCAGTGGAGTACACTATTGTCCTGATCATCCGTGGTAGCCTGTTTACGTCCAGGGATACAAAGATGGTTGACGTAGCCTTCCTCCGCCGCCCTCTTCACCAAGCATGGTATCGTCGAATTGGTGTATCCTACGGCACAGAAATGGTGCTGATACAGTATCTATCTTCACAAAGCGCAAGAATGCGTCGATTATCAAATTCCTTCAACAGTGAGGTTAAGCAAGTAATAACTCATTACAGGGCAGGAGGAAGCGTAGTGCAATAGAGGGCGAAGAGCACTTTCTTCGCCTAAGAAGTCAGAATCATTCCCGATTACACGCTTTGAAAAAAGATTTAATAAATTAGTTCCTTGTAAGTATTGTTTAGAGGATGATATAAATGTATGTGTCTCTACACATCATATGTAGTGGTAATAATGACACCGTTCCCAGACTTGAAGGTAAAAATGTAGATTCACCTTGTGGTGCAGACCATGTTGCTCTGGCTGGAGTATTTTTCATTATTGATCGTTTTGTATTTTTAGCTGTGCAATCCCTTAAGAGGTTAAACTCAGATTCAACTTATGATTTCCACAGTTTCAGGAATACGACGTGTAATACCGAGTTCGTGTTTCGGTCCGGCACACGGTTTTAATTTTCCAGAAAGTTTCATGTGCAGATTTTGTTTCCCAAACCTTTTCCTACCTGGACAATAACCTTTTTTTATTCGGTAAATTTGCGAGCGTTCCTGCTTAAGTTGTTTTAAGATTAAACTAAATTCCTTCACCTACAACAAAGTTAAAATAAATCATCTTAACAGCACTAAATAGCAGTTTGTGAAGCGATTACTGGCCACATTTTTCTGCATTTCGCTGGTTAGAATGGGAAAAGATTACTACCCAGAATACTCATCTACCAGAACGAAAGGAACAACGGAATGTAGCTCGTAATGTTGCGGTCATGCGACTTTTATTTCAGTCATAGCAAAATCACATGAAAGAACTACGAATTTTGTAGTACGCACACCTGTCGGTGTCAGTAAGACGTTGCAGTACCTGGCGTTTGAAATGACGTGGAGCCAGTTTAGTACAGGAATTTATAGAAATGGAGGCCATGGCACAATTTAATACTGCAGTTCGTAAGCATTGCTTGTACACGAAATTACGGTTGCAGTATACCTATGGAGTCGAATAAATCAATTACGTATTTCCCAGTGAGAAAGACCAGTGCTAAACAGTCTTCGCAACATCACTTTACTGAAACTGGTGTTCCACAGAGCTAGACTTTCACGTTGGCAACTAAGTGTAAGCCCTCTGAGCCGGATGTGAGTTTTGCCACGATGCAATATTTTTCTGCAGTGTTGAAGTGATATTACAATTAGAGTAATTCTGCAAAAATGTGAACTTGGGCCGCGTAGAATGAGTGTATTACAACGAAAAACTGTTGATATTCCACAGTATTTTTTTCTTTCCTCTATTTGAAATAGGTGGCTTCCACCAAATGGAGATAATGAACAGAAGATATGAATTAACAGAAAATACGAAAATCCTCTGGCTTTTAAAGTGGCGTTTACTGCCAGTCTTAGCAATTTACAAGCGTCGCGGCTAAACGCAAGTTATTGAAGTAATGCAACGCAATTTGTCTTATGAAGTATCGTGTTCATCAGCTAATTTAATTTTAATGTTGTCTAAGAATATCTGGAGATGTCCGATATTAACTTCTTCTAAAAATGACCAAAAAACATTACATTCTTTCTCAAGCACGCGGACAGCAGCAGCAGAATTAAAAATTTAATTGCGATAACGGCAGTAATAATAGACGTATTTGCTAACTTCATACTGTGCAATGGTATATGTCGACCTAAGAAATTTCTTGAAACAGTTAAAATTTCAAAATGGCTTCGAATTGAGGCTATGATACCGAAAAGCGTCTCTACATCCCGCTAACTTGAGACTAGTATAATTTCCGTGTTAGAAGCCTGCTGATAATTAATTGGTTAATAGAGAAATGAATTTTTTCACCGTGTCTAATTTGTAAGCTAAGCCCTATTACGCTAGACACAACAATGAATGTAGCAAAAGTGGGCTTCAGTAGTCTTGTGGAGTGATTTTCAGTTTCATAGTTGCGAGGTATCGGTTCGATTTTCACTTCCAGCATGTATTTTAAACACAAAGGAACAGATCTCGTCCACCTGTAGTAGTGATAAGTGAAGAACGTTAAGTTGCACCGTAGTTAAGAATTTGCACTACAAACATATCCATTCTCTACCATCTGGGGCATAGCCGGTTTAGGTTTGGTCATAACATAGGCGGAAGTCGCGGCAAACAGAAATTGTGTCGTCAGTGAGCTTCCTTGCACTAGAAAATGGTTCAAATGGCTCTGAGCACTATGGGACTCAACATCTTAGGTCATAAGTCCCCTAGAACTTAGAACTACTTAAACCTAACTAACCTAAGGACATCAGGCACACCCATGCCCGAGGCAGGATTCGAACCTGCGACCGTAGCGGTCCCGCGGTTCCGGACTGCAGCGCCAGAACCGCACGGCCACCGCGGCCGGCCTTGCACTAGAAACTTTATTTTATTTAATGAGCCAATTGTCATTTAAGGTCTCAGGCTTCTTATTTTATTTGAAATTGAGACCGAAAACTTCGATGCTGGACTGAAATTCGAATTCAGATTTTTTTTTTTTTTTCCGTGTTATGAGACCCACACGGAGCGACACAGTTCGATCATTTTGTTGTTTTCTGCAAAATTGCAAAACCCTCTAGATCTCAAAGAAAGTCACATATACGGATTCGAACCTTGGTCCAGAACAAATATGTTCATGGTTTCGTTACAATCCTTATCAATTGCACACAGAGCTATTGGCGATAAACATTCTTCAACTGTAAAGTCTCTTCATGTCAGTGATAGAGCACCGCGACTTCTGGCTGCCAATAAGGAGAGTACGCTGTTCGTTTGTTATATATTTTTTACGAGCTTCCAACAGGAGCTACTTATTTACAGATACCTGTGTAGTTACTAGTTTATTTTTGTAATTCCTTGCTTGCTTGCGTGCTTACTAGTCACAACCTTTTGTTTCAATAACAGAGTAGCGTACAGTACCGCCGTTGTTAGCGACCCTCGTATCGTACATGTTTTGTTTGTTTTGGTTAGTGTAGCTCAGTGCGAGAGAGCACTTCGAATTCCTGCTTCCTGCTGCTAATAAGCCGAGTACACAGTTCGTTTGTTACACATTTTTAAGAGCTTCAAACAGGAGAGAGCTCAGTAATGGATAGGAATTGTCATTGCTGTGTACAGATGCGAGCTGAGTTTCTGACTCTCCGCTCGCAGCTGCAGGCTCTGTTGGCTTTGTCACACTGCTTGAGGCTGCTGCCAATGGTTATCAGCGAGGGGGGGGGGGGGGGGGGGGTCGGACACGGGGATGCGAGGGACATCAAGCATGTCCTACATGTCCCCCAATCGGTCCACTGCTGTGGCCACCCCAGGTACTGCCTGCAGTGCAGTTGACCTGTCACCCGTGGTCGAATAGGAGATCATTCCAAAGCCTGTCAGGCAGCGAAAGACTTTCTGAGGGGCCGATTGTAGGGCCTCCTCGATTCGTTTGACGAACAGGTTGCAGGCGTTATTTGTGGTTGACAAAGTCTCAAGGCCTGATGCAGTCTTCACACTGTTCCAGAGGAAGCTTCTCATCCCACAAGGTCTGAGAATTCACAGAAAGTGGGTTTGCTGGTAGCTGTGATCTCTAACATTAGGTGCATAATCAGGCCCCTCAGGAACATGGCTGCCAAAGAGGGGAAAGAAGCCAGTGTGCACTCTGTGTGCATATCGGTGTGGAAAGGTTGCTTCCGGATGCCATGAAGAGTACACTGCATAGCCAACTGCAGGTGGTGGCTCATGACGGTACCAATGACTTTGGATTGGAGGAGATTCTCTCTGGTTTTGGGCAGCTAGTTGAAATGGTAAAGGCTGCCAGTCTTGCTTCCGAGATTAAGGCAGAGCTCACCATCTGCAGCATCGTCGATAGAACTGACTGTGGTCCGTTGGTGCAGAGCTGGATGGAGGGTCTGAATCAGAGGCTCAGGCGGTTCTGTGATCATGTGGGCTGCAGATTCCTTGACTTACGCCTTGGGTGGTGGGTTTCCGGATTCTGCTTAATATGTCAGGAGTCCACTATACACAGGAAGCGGCTACACAGGTAGCGGGGGCTGCATGGAAGGGACTATGGTATTTTTTTTTTTTTTTAGAGGGTCTCAGGAAACCCCAGAAAGAGCGTCTGTCCAGGGCAGGTAAAGCACACTAAGGTATTTGTAGAAACGATCGGTATTGCAATTGTAAACGTCGTAGCTGTGTTGGTAAACAACAAGAGCTCCAACCCTTAATAGAAAGCTCAAATAGTAATAGGTACAGCAAGCTGGCTAAAGCCAGAAATAAGTTTAGCCGAAATTTTTTCATACGATCTAACAGTGTTCAGAAAGGATAGATTAAATACAGTTGGTTGTGGAGTATTTATTGCTGTCAGAAGTAGTTTACCTTATAGTGAAATTGAAGTAGATAGTTCCTGCGAAATAGTATGCATAGAGGTTATCCTTGACAATCGCACTAAACTGTTAATTGGATCGTTTTACCGACCTCCCGACTCAGAAGGTATAGTTGCTGAACACTTCAAAGAAAACTTGAGTCTCATTTCAAACAGGTACCTCACTCATTCAACTATAGTCGATGGTGACTTCAATCTACCCTCGATATGCTGGAAAAATTGGACGTTTAAAACCGGCTGCAGGCATAAAACTTCATCCGAAATTGTACTGAATGCTTTCTCAGAAAATTATTTTCAACAAATAGTTCATGAGCCCACTCGAAGCGTAAATAGTTGCGAAAGTATACTTGACCTCTTAGCAACAAATAATCCTGGACAAATAGGGAGTATCGTGACGAATACAGGGATTAGCGATCACAAGGCAGTTGCTGCTAGGCTGAATATTGTAACACCTACAACCATCAAAAAGAAACGCAAGGCATAAGTATTTAAAAAAGCTAATAAAAATGCACTTCCAATCTGATCATATAAGTGTAGAAAAGATGTGGAATGGTTTCAAAGAGATAGTATCGACGGCAATTGAGAGATACATGCCAAATTAATTAATAAGTTATGGTACTGATTCCTCATAGTAGAGAAAACGGGTCAGATCGCTGTTGCAGAAGTAACGGAAAAACCATGCCAAATTTAAAAGAATGCAAAATCCCCAATATTGGAAAAGTTTTGCAGAGATTCGAAATACAGCGCATACTTCAATCCGAGATGCTTTTAATAATTTCCACAATGAAATTCTGTCCCGATATCTGGCAGAAAATGTAAAGAGATTCTGGCCTTACATAAAGCACACCAGTGGCAAGACGCAATCAATACCTTCACTGCACGATAACAACAGTGAAGTCACTGATGACAGTGCCGATAAAGCAGCGTTTTTAAACACGGTCTTCCGGAACTCCTTCACCAAAGATGACGAAGTAAATATTCTTGAATTTCAATCAAGAACAACTGCCAAGATGAGAAACATAGAAGTATATGTCCTCGGTGTAGCAAATCAGCTTAAATCACTTAATAAAGGCAAGACCTCCGGTTCAGATTGTATACCAGTCAGGTTCCTTTCAGAATATGCTATTACAATAGCTCCATATTTAGCAATTATAGAAAACCGATCGCTCACAGAAAGATCCATACCTAAGGACTGAAGAACTGCTGAAGTCACACCAATACCCAAAAATGGAAATAGGAGTAATCCGCTGAATTACAGGCCCATGTCACTAACGTCGATTTGCAGTAGGGTTTTGGAACGTATACCGTGTTCGAAGTATAAAGTAGAAAACGATTTATTGACATATAGCACGGATTCTTCTTGTGAAACACAACTAGCTCTCTATACTCACGAAATAACGAGTGCTATTGACAGGGGATGTCAAACTGATTCAATATTTCTAGATTTCCAGAAGGCTTTCGACACCATTCCTCACAAGCGTTTTCTGACCAAACTGCCTGCCTATGGAATACAGCCTCAGCTGTGCGACTGGATTCGTGATTTCCTGTCAGAGAGGTCACAGTTCGTAGTAATAGACGGAAAGTTCAAATGGCTCTGAGCACTATGGGACTTAACTTCTGAGGACATCAGTCCCCTAGAACTTAGAACTACGTAAACCTAACTAACCTAAGGACATCACACACATCCATGCCCGAGGCAGGATTCGAACCTGCGACCGTAGCGGTCGCACGGTTCCAGACTGTAGCGCATAGAACCACTCGGCCACCCCGGACGGCAGACGGAAAGTCAGCGAGTAAAACAGAAGTAATATCCGGCGTTCCCCAAGGAAGTGTTACAGGCACTCTTTTGTTCCTGATCTATCTTAATGACATAGGAGACAATCTGAGTAGCGCTCTTAGTTTATTTGCAGATGATGCTGTCATTTACCGTCTTGTAAAGTCATCAGATGACCAAACCAAATTGCAAAATGATATAGATAAGATATCTGTTTGGTGCGAAAAGTGGCACCTGACCTCGAATGAAGAAAAGTGTGAAGATATTCACATGAGTACTAAAAGAAATCAGCTAAATTTCGATTACGTGATAAGTCACACAAATCTGAAGGCTGTAAATTCAATTAAATAATTAGGGCTTACAATTACGAATAACCTACATGGCAACGATCACATAGATAATATTGTGGGTAGAGCAAACCGAAGACTGCGATTCATTAGCAGAACAATTAGAAGGTGCAACAGATCTACTAAAGAGACTGCTTACACCACGCTTGTCCGCCCTGTTCTGGAGTACAGCTACATTATGTAGGCTTCGTGCAAATCAGGTGAAACGCAATTCAGGTGTTTTGGACATATTTTGTATGAAGTACCTTAATGTTTCATGAATGTATTACTTATATTAACTAGTTAATCATTTATGTATATTCATACGACAAGCATGTTGCTGCCCAGACTATACGCCCTCTCTACACCATGTGGGCCACAGTAGTGTTAGTTTAGCCAATGGTAACAGAATGCAGAAAAACGAACAAAAATGTAACTAAGCAACATTTTTTTCCAGTTGACAGTTAAACGTTGATGTTCAGCGCGATGTGTATCCCGGATGATCCCGCTCTGTACTACGAGAAACAGAATGCGGAAGGAGGAATCGGACGGTGCCCCGCCCAGATGACACCCTGGCCACGCCTTGTGTACATCCCCTCATTATCTTACCCAATAGTCGTAGGTTGCAGAAAAACGAACAAAAAGCTAACCACGCAATTTTTTTTCATTTGACAATTAAACATGGCGCCCACAGTGACGTGTACCCGAAACGATTCCGCTCTGTATTAGGAGAAGAGAATGCGGAAGGAGGTAGCGGACGTTTGCGCCGACCAGCCACGCCCTGGCCACGCCTTGTGTACAACCATTCGTTGTTTTAGCCAATAGCCGTAGATTGCAGAAAAATGAACAAAAAGTTAACTACGCATTTTTTTTTTTCTCATTTGACAGTTAAACATAGCGCCCATAGCGACGTGTACCCGAAACGATTCCGCTTTGTATTAGGAGAACAGAATGCGGAAGAAGGTAGCGAACGTTTGCGCCGACCAGCCACGCCCTGGCCACGCCTTGTGTACAACCCTTCGTTGTTTTAGCCAAAAGCCGTAGATTGCAGAAAAACGAACAAAAAGTTAACTAAGCATTTTTTTTTTCATTTGACAGTTAAACATGGTGCCCAAAGTGACGTGTACCCGAAACGATTCCGCTCTGTATTAGGAGAACAGAATGCGGAAGGAGGTAGAGGACGTTGGCGCCGACCAGACCACGCCCTGCCCACGCCTTGTGTATAGCCCCTCGTTATTTTAGCCAATAGCCGTAGAATACAGAAAAACCAGCATAACGTTAACTACGCAACTTTTTTTCCAGTTGACAACTCAACTTGATGCCCAGCCCTATGTGTACCCGAAACGATTCCGTTCTGCACTAGGAGAACAGAACAAGGAAGGAGGAAGTGACGTTCGAGCCGCCCAGACCACACCCCAGCCACATCATATGGCCAAACCCTTCATCTTATCCTAGCCAATAGTAATTCATTCTTTATGTGTGTTAAATGATCTCTTCTTATAAATATTTCGATTATACATTGATATATTTTATCATCATTCAGTAATTCAATAATTTCCATGCTCTTGTGTTCGTTATTAAAGATAACATTTTCCTCATGCAACTAGTCTAAATTTCTACAAGTTTATGGAAAGCCTAATATGTAATTCTGGGAATATGTGGTGCATAATGTTAGAAAAGAGTGATATAAGTAACAGAACCACATGTGTTCTGCTGGACGCACTAACTAAAATCCTGTAGTATCAGTCGGCACATTCACAGACTGGGAACATCAGTCCAACGAGGTTGTGCTGATTTAAACAGACTGGGTTTCTGTTCTTCAAAAAATAGTTTTTAAGTAGTGTAAGCATTTATGCAATCGAATTATGTTATTTTGGTTCTTATACCATAATACTATGAAACGTCCACTACCCCTGCAAATGAGGGACACAGGTAAATAAAACTGTTACTGCTGTTACCTTTCGAATTTACAGCCACCGCAGACTAAGAAACGAATTACATTAAGTCTCTGCCTTGGACTAGGTTGATAGTCATTTGAAAGACTGTTTATTCGAGCAGCGTGTAACGGAGCTCTACGTGTATCAATAGTTGAACACAGTTGATTTATACCTCCTTTCATTCTTTCTTGGACGTAAAGACGACGATGTTCCCCATTCTGTTCAGGTCCACGGTTTGCCTAGTCGGGCGATCCATTCGATTCATTATTGTGCTAGTCGGAGCACATGTGTTTTCGACAAGCCATTAATAACCATCGACGACAACCGTGCGGGTGTCTGACAGATTTTTTTTTTTTTTATCATTTCGCCTAAAGTACTGACGACACACAAATGCCAACGGCGTCTGCTCATATGACGAAATGGAAAAAGAGCTAGGTAACGATCGTCAGTTCCCCTCTATACTTAATGAGTTCGTTCAAGGACTTGACCAGGATTTTGCAGAAGGGGAGGTCCAATCAATCTGTTAATGAGTTTGATTTCATATATGAAGAAAAAGCAAACCGCAAATCAAGTATATACATATATATGATAACTTCAGCCTACTGCCAAACGAATTAAAATTCCCATATAATTCATTGTCAGTTTGCTAACACAACACATCTCAGTCTTCTTATATAATGATCACTTTCTTAACGCAGAAAAATTTTAACATTACGCTGAATTACGTATAAAGATAAACGGATTCAAATCTCTTTTGGCAACAACTATCTTTCTCCGACTACAGTCTTGTAGTTAAATTTTTGGCTTGTCTGAAACCAGGTCAGAGTTCCTTCAGCACATCAAAACATCCCAAACTCCTCGACTGAATCCCAAATTTTGTTGAAAGTGTCTTTCATTTCAATAAAATTCTTCAATTTCCTTAAGTGATCAAGTATTCCAGTTATTGTATCATTACAAGTACAAGAGCATAAACAGATTTCCCACGAAAGGTGTGGGAGGGGGTATCCAGGGCTCAGTCGGCTCAGAAGAATTCAAGAGCCCACTGATAAAATCTATTAGAAAAGAACTATAGAAAGTGCTGTCATCACATACATCCTCCGCACTCCACAAACCCCTCCCGATCTTTCCTTATCGGAACTGATTTTCATAATTGGTTACCGCCCAGGTGGCTGCAATGGGTGATATTTTGCCTCTTGGGCTAGTACTGGTAAGAAACTTGAGAAAATTTCTTCAAGAAATGCAACCGTCATCATCTTTAGAGCGATATTTATGTTGGTCAACGCGATTTTTGGACAACACAGGCAAATCCATATGTACTTTTATGCACTGAATTTAATTTCATGTTATTCGTAAGGATTTTACTGTTCCGCTGCCGCGTGAAATTTTGAAATATTGTAACCCAAAAGTTCTATCAGTCTCCAAATAACGAGTCGAGTGTTAACGTTAAACTGTTATACATAGATAATAGGGCTATTATAGTAGTGCGTACATATTTCTAACCTACCATAATGTTAGTGAACGAGTCAAACTCGGTTTTAATCCCCTTTGTTTTTAAGGACTTATCCACAATTAGGGGCCTATTAACAAAACAGCAACTCACTTCGAGTGAGGCCAACAACGTAAAGTAGATGGTCTTCGCTAAAATAGGAATGGGCGATAGCCGATAGTGAGTATCCCTTTAACTTTGTATGACTGAAAATGAAAATATCATTCAGTTTCACTAAACGGCAACTAGATCATCTGATCTCTATTTCCCATACAATGAGGGCATCCAGGACACACACCAGGTCCTCCTTTTGGTTGCGTCCTTCGTTCGTCGACACGCCTGAGGATTTATTAAATTCTTCCGATTTCTATGTTAACGGGTGGTTTTGTTACTAGGTAACTACATGTATCGCTTTTGAGAGACACCATGTAAATTACAGAAAAAAACATACGTAGTGCACTTAAAAAACTAAGATGATGAAAACAACTTTACATTAACAAATTTAAACGTTAACTTGTGAAATGAATTATTTTAAAAATATCACTGACACATGACAGTTCTAAGATGAACGTGTCCGAATTACACTTCTCAGTAACTTGTATTAATATCAGGAGTAATATTCATAACTGTATCCATTACAGCGGCGGAAAACTACATCGCAAAATTAACACACAATATACAGACGATCGAAAAACACTACTAAAAACAATTGTACAGACACTGTTCAGTTCTACTCAGTGATGAATTTCCTTACGATTTCGAAGATAGGTCAACCACATCTATTCATAGTCCTCTCAGATCAGAAATGGACAAGATCAATACGATATTAATAAACTCCAGGAACTTCCGCGGTAAGGTCACAGAATTAGTATCATTTATTAAATGTAATGATGCCCAGATGGCATTAAGAATCGAAAGTCTGATGAAACCAGTAGGGAATAGTACCTAATTCTAGGTGCTCAGTCCGGAACCGCGCGACTGCTACAGTCGCAGGTTCGAATCCGGCCTCGGGCATGGATGTGTGTGCTGTCCTTAGGTTAGTTAGGTTTAAGTAGTTCTAAGTTCTAGGGAACTGATGACCACAGATGTTAAGTCCCATAGTGCTCAGAGCCATTTGAACCAGTACCTAAATTCTGAATTCAGAAAGGGATATATATCTCAAGGTTAGGTTAGATGCCAACGGTGGCGCCATATTTACTGCAGTAAAGAATTTGATAGCATCTAGTGATGTCATTACAGACACATAATGTGTCTGGATAAACGTAAGGATCAAAAGTTGATAAAAGAGGGTAAGCGGAAGCTATTATAGACCACCTGCCTCAGAAACAGTGACAGCAGAAAGCTTCAGAGTTACATCACGAATAAGTTTTCTAATCATGGAGTTGTAATAGTGGGACACTGCCACATTTTACATACAGAAAGGGAGACTGACGTATTTCAGACAGGTGCCAGAAAAGGGATTCATGTGGGTTTCATTTCAATGTCTTGTCCAGCAGGTAGTTGAAGAAGGAACGCAAGAGGACAACGTCTTAGATCTTCTAGAAACTAACAAAACCGAACTTTTAGTATCAGTTAACAGCGAGAAGGAATCAGCTATCTGGACCTGCGGGTATGGGGAGGAGAACTGTAGGACTCTCCTTGACAGGTCAGTGGTGAATTACACAAAAGGAGGAGCTACTCCAGTAATAGACTATTTGTGGAGTGCACACGCGATTTATGTTCTTCTTTTTATTTGCACTAGGCGGTACTTTGCGGTTCTCTGATCAACGCTGGCCAGTAAATACGTAGAGAGCGAAATCAGACCGCGTACAAAGTAAAGACATTTTGACTGTCAAAATTATACACTAAATTGTCTTGGCATTCGTAACGAAGCTCCTGAATTTACATCAAATTACTCCCAGACCCGAAAGCTGGATGAAACCCGAAGTAGACATCACTAAAATATTTAGTGACTCATGGAATGTATACCGTTAACAGCCTACACTTTGACGCCATAGATGACGGAGTCTTCCTTGCAGTTGAAAAAACTGTTTTGTCTGTCGAGGTCGAACTTGCGTTGGTGAAGGTATCTGGACGTGTGTAAAGCGACCAGGTGAAATTAAGTTCATTACCGGATGTTGTTGCCGACCATACGTTTCCACGGTGACAGTTGTAGAATCATTCAAAGAAATTCTACGCTTAGTAGTGCACAAATACCCAGATTGGAGGCTACTGTAACCTAACAAGGACCAATTGAAAGGGCTATGGATTCATCGCAGGTGGTAGGAACACGTTGCCTTGTGTATTACTTTTGAACACGATTTCCAAAAACTGCCTGGAGCAACTACTTCGACAGCCCAGAAATATTTTAGGCCTTGTAGCCACAAGCACGTCTGACCTTATCGGTAGTGTGATTACGATATTACCATAGCGACAATGGTTACTAAAGTTAATAATTTTTTTGCTAGAAGAGCAAATAAACCGTTGCCTGAGTTCCTCTTAAATAATGTTGCACTCACGGTTCAAAAAAGGAAGTGTAAACGCCAACAGGTAAAAGTTAGTAAACTTAGTGCGTGTGTAACATGAATGATGGGCCAAGCATACAGCTACATACAATAGCCAAAATTGTTGCCGAGCAAACGGGAAAATTCTGGTGCTACGTAGAATCGCTAAGCGTGTCAAAGGTTTCTGCGCTGTCATTTGTTGACGTGTCTGATGTAGCAACAGAAGGCTGCGAAAAGAAAGCTTAAGTTCTAAATATAGTGTTAAGAGATAATATAGATGGTACTAAAACGTCGTCGTCTGACTGTTAGTAGGTTAAGTCCAGACGAACAATTTGATATAGGGCGCAGCGCTTGTGTTCCATGAAGGCCTGAAATAACTTCAAAAGGGCCTACAAATACTGTCTGAACAACAGCCGGCTGGTCCCAGCGGAGGTTCGAGTCCTCCTTCAGGCATGGGTGTGTGTGTGTTTGTCCTTAGGATAATTTAGTTTAAGTAGTGTGTAAACTTAGGGACTGATGACCTCAGCAGTTAAGTCCTATAAGATTTCACACACATTTTTTTTTAGCAACAGAGCATGCATGCCACGCAAGAAAGTTTTGTGTCGCTCACTTACACAATCAGCTTAATCGGCTATACCGCTAACATTATGAATTTCAACTTTCCAGTGAGAGTTACGAAACAAAACTGTCTTTTGGAATCGTCATTGGAAGATAATTACGTTACAATATCTGTATATACAAACCGAAGTCGCTTGATGGCGTCCATCTGTATATGCAGGCTAATCTCAGGAAATGCTGTGTAGATTGTGTTTCAGTTTTAACTAACTGATACACTGATTTGCAAGATAGGTCCTTGTACAAAGTTTATACATATTTCGTACAAATCGGCTGAAATCTGGTGAGTTAAAGCTAAGATCTGAAAATGATGTTCCCACCTAGCGATCAGCTGCCGTATGTCGAGAGAGCAGTAGGGCCCCAAGAACCCAGTGAGTAGGACTTAATTTGGATCGAGTGTGTTCGTCCAGCAGAAGTGCGTGTGGATTGAAACAGGAAAGCTTTGGGATGGGTTCCCAGCCAGGTCACTTTTTTTCAGTCTGAATGTTAAATGCAGCACTCACCTCTCAGTGGTGTGGAGATACGCATTGCGAAACATGAAGATAATTTAATACTGCTAATTTCTGCTTCCTTCAGTTACCAATAGCAATTCGCACTGTTAATTCACTGAAAATTCTCCAAATAGGCAGTGAATAACCTAACTTTGACCCATTGCGAAAAGATGACCTCATCATCATCAGGCTGTAATGCGAGACTTACAATTTGACATAAACAAATGTTTTTAACCAGTAATTTCCCATCAATCTTTTCAGAAGAGTTGCATATAAAAAAAAGCAAATCCAAAACTGTGGAATTTCATTTTTAACGTTATAGGTGAAACGTTTTGCAGACATCTACTTCAGCACTTCACCAACTTTGCTTCATCTAAAAACAGTACATTCGTTCAGTAGCGCACCATAATCTAGGATCACATTACGTACGGGACAACAGGGACCTCTGGTTGCGGTACTGTGTATTAGGTCTCTTGGACTCCGGGCCTCATTATAAACACACTGGATGGGGCTACTGACTATGACCACTCAAATTGTTTAAATGAAGACTGTAGGCAAAATAAAGACTTGTGTCCATCCTATCCAGCAGCCCAGCACAGGCTGAGTCCTTTCCCGCCAATTCCAAGGAAGAGGTGGCAATCGGTCGACTTAGGTTAGTGGAGGTAGTCCAAGTGACCTTTTTTCACACCATTTCCTTAGGTCAGTGGAGGTAGCCCAAGTGTCCTTTTTTCCCCACCAAAATCTGAACTTCCCACCATGATGTCATTGCGACATTGCCATATCTATCGCTGCCATCTTGGATCCGCTATCTTGAATAAATATGGCAACAATGCCGAGTGGGGGTGACGTCCTTGCTGTTCCACTACTCACACTGCCCATGACCTCTATCCATGTTTCAGCAGTTTTCATTCGTCTATTCGACAGAAATCTTCGATTAATTCAGCGATGTTGTCGATATGGAGTCGTTCTGGAACGACGAATACCTGCCCGTCTTGCCACATTGTAGTCCTGAATCACTGATCACCGCTCTTTTTGCAGTCAAATGGTTCAAATGGATCTGAGTACTATGGGACTTAACGTCTGAGGTCATCAGTCCCCTAGAACTTAGAACTACTTAAACCAAATTAGCCTAAGTACATCACTAACATCCATGCCCGAGGTAGAATTCGAACCTGCGACCGTAGCGGTCGCGCGGTTCCAGACTGAAGCGCCTAGACCGCTCAGACACTGCGGCTGGCCATTGCACTACACCAATCTGCCTATGCGATCCTTCAATGTGATGCTCCTATGTCACTCATGCAAATGATTCGAACTTCCTCAACATATGAAACATGGCGACCAGCATTACGAGCATGTCAACATTGCTTGCTGTGCTGCGATTACCACCTGAAAAGTTCAAGTAACGTTAGGCACTTACGTTATCCATTATTTATTCAAACTATTCTTCATGTGTAGGAATGGCTTTATCATGACTGCAAATCAGATCGTCTATATGTGAAATTTTTAGCAACGTATCTCACAGGCACAGAAACGCTGGATTTTCAGTTTCTTAGGGTTTTATCCAGGCATTCACTGTAAAACATTTTCTGTTATCATCAGTGTATATTTGAGATTCGGAGGAAAGGAATAGAAAAGATAAAGCATTATAATTGTTAGTGTGTACATAAACATTAATAAACGGATATTGGGAAAGTTTAGCGTTCATAAGTGTTTTCAGCAACGATTATTTGGTGTGTCTGTGTGCTATGTAATGATACATTAATTCCACAACGGATATCTATCCTCTTCACGTGATGCACCTCAAAAAACTAAATGAAGATCGGCGTTGGCCATCTTTAACATCCACCTGTCCCTCATCTTTCCTAGTGCTGGATGACATGGCGGAGACATTTATTATATTAGTTGAGGTACATTTTGCTTTTACAGGGAACATTCCACTTCAGAAACAACTTGTCGTCATTTCAATGTTATTGTTACTTCATTCCAGAAAAGAGAAACAGGTCACTGGTCATTGGATGCCGTGCCAGGCTAATACAGTGACCGTAAGCGGGGGATGGGGTGATGATGAGGCAGCTGACTCGTCAGTATATTTCTGTAGTACGTTCCTATGACGGTTCGTCCTTTATGGGCATAATCTATCTGCACCGCACCATGGTACTTCAGCAAACACTCAGCCTCACTTTGCTCGATAATGACTGCGTTCCGCCGTTTTCGGCGGTAATGAATCTACTTTCTTTCGGACTCATATTAATATTCCTAGTAGTCCTGGATGGTGATTAGGCTGCTAGACAAGTCCTCTGGACTGACTCGATACCTCCATCACTTCTGCTGCTATCTTGGTTCAAGGCGCTTTTTGAACAGATGTGAGCAGTCATGAGACCCAGCTGGTTGCGATATTTGTCGTATTCGAAATATCGTGCAAGATGCAGAAAACTGGCTCATCACTGATGTCTACTTTTTCCGCTATCAACTCAATTGAGTGACGCCGATCTTCGAGCAACAGACCTCCCTCTCCCCAAGCAATCCTGCTGCTCCACAGCGAAATGGTATACCACTTTGTTCTTCGTCATTTTCAGACTAGTTTGATACACTACAATGTCAGCACAACCTAACAGACGCGTCATATGACAGTGCACTATTGCTGGACACTGTCACCAACACAGCATGGTTTGCTGAAGCGTTGTATCTTTTCAAATGCAGTAGACGAATTACCACAAAATATCCACCGTGACACTGGGCTTTTCTGAGTCTTTTCAGAGTCTTGCAGTAGCATCCTTCAATAAAATCGTTTTGATTTGGAAGCTGCATCACTTCAAATGAAACACTCGACCTTGCGATAGCTGTCTCCATCATCGTCCTCAGGACCTAACATCACTGAATGTTGGGGCTGGCACGGTATTCTACTTATATAGATATAATGGCAGCGTCTGGAACCTTCCAGAAAGGGCCGGAGTGACGAATGTGCTGAAGGCAAACAGCAACTTCGCCCCGCTGCGCACTATGTGACGGCAAATGGCGCGATCAGCCGGCACTACATCTCAAACTGCCGCTCACGCATCCCTACAATCGTCAGGTCTACGTTTTTGCTTCCGCTCAATGTGAAAAGCCCGCCATCATGTCCTAGTGTGTACCTCTGGTCTCTTTGAAATTGTAGCTGTTTATCCTAATTTCAGCAGTTTCTTGTTTAACAGAATCCCAGTATAATGGTATTTGCGCCAAAATTCTCGTCAAATGGTTCAAATGGCTCTGAGCACTATGGGACTTAACTTCTAAGGTCATCAGTCCCCTAGAACTTACAACTACTTAAACCTAACTAACCTAAGGACATCACACACATCCATGCCCGAGGCAGGATACGAACCTGCGACCGCAGCGGTAGCGCGGTTTCAGATTGTAGCGCCTAGAACCGCTCGGCCACTCCGGCCGGAAAAATTCTCATCCTTTCGCATTGTAATTTATGCCCGTTTTCCTGGCAATGTTCAGCCACTGTCGATTTCTCAAGTTCCCCTTGTCTGATATGTCGTGAATGCTCCTCATAGTGCTCATCAACAGTGCTTCCATTTTCACATGGGACAACATACACGCCAGGAACTAGAACACTTTTGTTGTCTTTAATGGGGTGTAACATACTTTTATCTCGGAGGCTGGCCGCAACACTTGCCTCAGTCCATGTCTCTTCAGCAAGTTTTCTTTCTTGCCACTAGTTGCTGTACAGTAAGGAAGGAATGCAACTGCCTTGGCCTCTTGCGCCGATTCACGACGCGTCTTTTGCTGGCGACACCTGAAACCCTTTGTAATTTCTCTCTTGCTGTAACCGTTTTGTCTAAACACACGCTTCAAATGCTGAAATTCAAACGCTAGATAGTCGTCGTCAGAGTTAAACTTTGCCCTGTGTGCTAATGTGTTCATGACCCTTTCTTGTGTACAGGGTTGTGAAAACCCTTGGCGTTCAAGTACCTGTCAGTGTACGTAGATTTTCTGTACACTGAATGACCAAGCCGGCCTCTTGTCTTCCGTTCAAGTAGAACATCTGTACACGAGAAAGTGGTCCAGAACATGTTAGTACGCAGGGTTACAGGAGCGGAGAAATTGCAAGAGCTTTGAGGTGCCACCAATAAAAAGCGTCTCATGAAACCGCGGAAGACACCAAGCCAAGTGCATTTCTTCCATACTGTGGAGCAACTACTAACAAGGTAGGACGCGTGCTGAAAAGACATGGACTGAGACCGTTGTTCCGGCACACCGCCAAGATAAAAGACATGTTACCCCTCGTAATAGACAACGTAGGTTTTCGAGATCCTCGCATGTGTGGTGTCCCCTGTAAAGGTGGTAGCATTTCCGTAAATCTAGCAATTCACACTGTTGCTGAGCTTTGTTCACAGCACTCACTACATATCAAACAAAGGTAACTTGAGACGTCGGCAGTGTATCAACATTGCCTAGAAAAAGGGTACAATGTACAATTCGAAAAGACGTCAATTTTTGCTTAAGCACCATCATACTAGCATTATGTTATAAAAGAAGTGGCCGAAATTGGCAGCAACAATGTACACAGAGATGAGTGATACACATTTAGTAGGTTGTGGGGACGGACTTTGGATATTGAGCAAAAACAAATGAGTAAATTTTATGCTTGTAGGGATGCGAGAACGGCAGTTTCAAATGTATTGCCGACCCCTCGCGCCATCTGACGTCAATCAGTCCTGCAGTGAGATGGAGCTGCTTGGAGCTGCCCTACTTGCCTTCCGTGCATCCATCACTCCGGCCTTCTAAGGGAGGTTCCAGATGCTGTCATTATATGGATACAAACAGAACACTGGCAGTCAGTGATTTCAGCTCTCGGTGACGATTGCGGGGACAGCTATCCATTCTTGAGTGTTTTATTTGAATTGACGCAGCTTGAAAACTGAGAAGATTTTTCTCAATGGGCTTTGCTGTTTTCTTTCGACTCTTCTAGCGTCGTGCTACGGCACTGTAGTGTGGGAATTTTGATGTGCTTTGGGACGGTAGACCAGGGCCCTATGGGATGGGTGGCGACATACGTCTCGGACAAGATGCAGAAGAGACCCAAATAACGACCGAAAACAGAACCAAGATAGAGAGAAAAGTAAGACTTAACCTTGAGAGGTATGTGAGCTTTCTGTCCCCTCGTGTTCCCATCTTCTGACTACGAAAGGAAGCCTTTATCTCACTCCTCCCACAATCGTGAATGCACTACGTTGTTACAGCGTCACTTTATCCAAACAGGATCAACGGTTCATTCAGAGCTCCATGCTACCTCTTACTTACGATAAAAGATGTTATTTCGCTATAGTACTGGTGGACACAATTGTCACTAAGCGGGTTCTGGAGATATGAACAAAGGCACCTTTTTCGATTTGTGCAAGCTGGGGCGGGATGTGTTAACCAACCTTCTTTTCCAAAACTGTGTCGTAACTACTATAAAGTCGGAATAGAAATTGAGAAATAAAATGCTTATCAGTACCAGTGTTTGAGACTTCTGTAGCTCATTTATAATATTACTGGAGTAGTTAGTTGTGTCTACAGCCAGCTATATTCTATTCATTAAAGTTAAAACCACATGTAAAAATATGTATATGCTGCCATTTGTGATCGACTTCTTTTCTAAAGCATCTGGTTTCGTAAGATCATTAAACGTAGATCTTACTCATGTGTCTACATCTACGTGAGTACGCTGGTATTCAATAGAAAGAGCCTGGCAGAGGGTTCAATGAACCACCTTCAAGCTGTCTCTCTATCGTTCCACCCTCGAACGGCGCGCGGGAAAAACGAGCACTTAAATATTTCTGGGCGAACTCTGATTTCTCTTATTTTATCGTGATGATCATTTCTCCCTATGTAGGTGGGTGCCAACAGAAGGTTTCACAATCGGAGGAGAAAACTGGTGATTGAAATTTCATGAGTATATCACGTCGCATCGAAAAACGCTTTTGTTTTAATGATTGCACTCCAGTTCACGTATCATGTCTGTGGCACTATCTCCCCTACTTCACGATAATGCAAAACAAGCTGTCCTTCGTTGTACTTTTCCGATGTCATCCGTCGGTCCCATCTGATGCGGATCCCACAACGCACAGCAATACTCCAGATTAGGGTGGACAAGCGTGATGTAAGCAGTCTCTTCAGTGGACCTGCTGCACTTTCTAAGTGTTCTGCCAATGAATCCCAGTCTCTGGTTGGCTCTACCCACAACATTATCTATGTGATCTTTCCAATTGTATTTGTAATTGTAATCTGTAATTATTTAGTTGAATTTACAGCCTTCAGATTTGTGTTGTTGTTATCCTAGCGAAAATGAAACTCTGAACCTTATTTTAATGTCATCAGTTTTATGGATATAACAAAGTGGATATTATAATTTATCAGCCATAAATGGTAGCATTAATCCCATTTATGTCACAACTACAACTCAATAACGCCTTTCGAAAGACAATTCTGTCATCACCATGTTGTGGAATTTAGTTCCCGAGTTAAAAACTCAAAAAATCTACCAGCACGTTTGAAATGTTCATACAATAATATAGAACTAAAACACAGTATACTATAGATCCTCGCCTTACATTAATATCGTGGAATTCTGTCACTAGTTGCCCCATTTCACGCCACACAGCACAACATCTCGCAGCCTCCTGATCTCCTGTGTATCAAGCTGAAGCTTCTCCAAATGTATGAGGTTTGTTGCGTTCTGACATGTACACGGTTCTGTAATGTAAGCGTGACTGTTTGTGCATTCATAATGCTACTCCATTGGTACTGTGGGGTGTCCGTTGTGTCGGAGCTAGAATGTTGTACGGCGGTCCGCCGCACAGCAGTCATCCCTGCGACCCAGTCAGTGTGCTGAAATCCTCAGCTCAACGGCCGCACTGCCAGCCCGCAGCATTGGGCTGCTCAGTTCACCGCAGCCCACCGCACTGGATGGGCTGGTTCCCCCTATCAAAGACACATCCCGTGCTGCGTACCAAGCTCTACCACTGTCAGAGAGAGATTTTTCTAAGTACTCTGAAAAGCATTCACCACCGAACTGATGGTGTCAGAATACTTTTCTATCTTAAAGGAATTTCGTTTTACCGTGCATGCGAAATAATTGCTCATCAATATATTCTGCGTAATTTCTTGACATATTATTTGCTACTATAACATACACATATACACCTGTGTAGATACGTTTATTTACACTTTGAATACCTTCATTCTTAGCGACATACTGGCTTCTTTTCGGATATATTTCTCGGTCATTATACATGTATGGTAAATTAGATATCGACACGCAATCATTTTCGACACATCCAGAACCGAATTCTAAAACTAACTGAACCTGCCCAAAAGCAGAATTGTTTATTTTCTTCAAACAAACAAGGACACCAACAAAAATTTTGAGTGTTGTTGCGACTGCATAAAGTATGTACTGAATCTCTAATTTGCCCGAGAAGCAGATTATTGTCGTGTCAAACAATTTTTTGTTTTGTCTTAACTTAAGTATGGCATTAAGCCGGGTCCGCAGTAGTATTTAGCGTCAACAGATTATTCAAATTAAGCGTTTTCATGCTAAACGATTTTCTCTGCACTAACTGCAAGACATGATGTTTTGGGGTGAGATAAAACTATCAACATCGTGTCTACAATGCAACAGTAATTCGCTAAGAAACAGTTTCGTTTATTATGCAGCGATAAATCAACACTAATTTGACAGTCTGCATAAATGAAAACTGCTTGACAAACAGATACAATAACGGCAACCGATTCACAGGGAACACAAAACAAAACATGTTGTGCAAAAATATTTACAACGTACTCCTCCATTCATTTTCTCTGATACTGTAATTGTGTGAAAAAAGAGAACGGCGCAACATTGTCCGGATACAAAAGTGACGGTCGTGCGCTTAGAATGGATCCTGCGCAAGTAAAATTTCTCTGTTATGCAGAGCTGAATGACTTTACACAAAATTTTTCTGGCAATATTCTGGTAAGTCGGGAAAATTTCCTGTTTTCATTCCAATAAGAAACTACATTATGGACCAATTTAAAATCTGTGGGAATCGGATTGTCGTCAATCCCTCCACACAAAGCAAATTTCTGTTCTTTTATTGGAGATGGTACTTGATGAGAATCTGTTGAGTACATTGTTTCAACAACATCAATAGCCCATTTTCTATTAAATCAAAATGATTCACAGATATTCCAAGACTCTTGGAGTTTAAATATTACTTCCTACTACAAGTTGCTATTAGAAGCCACAGGGACAAGAGCATCTGAAACACAAGAACCCATAAGGAGGATTGTCAACAAGTGTCTTCATACCGCTCATGATTCTATCTTGAATAAATGGAGATAGCTGCAGAACCATAAGTTCTCTCCAGTATCTAACATAAGCTGGCATGTGCTGAGATGCTATAAAAGATGTGTCATATTTTGTAGCATCCCAGTGAGGGTAATTTTTTTGCTATGCTGTTAGAATTGTGATCAGCTGACTATGTTTATTTCTTGATAATTTTGTTATTGTGATCTAGCACCAAGAACTATGGTGGTACATATATCATGATGGCATGTTTGTGAGGTATTAAAACTGTCGTGGTAAATGGATTTCACACTTCTCAATGTGAACTGTTGTGTGTCGCCATTACACATAAAAAGTAATGAACAGTGTATTCTGTTTTTATTTTATGTTTTCTTTTCCTTCATTTAAAAAATAATTGTTACTGGTATTAACGTTTACCTACTACAACGTGAAAACCGTCCTTGAAACTTAATCGCACAATAAAGGTATGAGCTAATACAGGTCACAATAATGTATATTGCAGAAGTGATGCAATGTCTTCTGACAACAGTAGTGATCCCACAACAAACAGAAACTGGTTGCTGCAGTAGCTTTCATACATCTGGTGCAGTGTACTACCACATATGTGGCAGGTATAGACAGAGATGGTAAGATGCATTCCCAAAAACTTTGGGATGACGCTAAGTTGGTGGTAAGTATGCAGCCCAAGGGGCATAAACGTCGTTAAGAAATATATTTAGTGGGAAGAACATCCACCATGGCCCATGAAAGGGTTGAAATACATAACTGTAAACACGAAGATCAGACTGTCTTAAAGTCAAATAATTATGATGGGTGTTCAGTATGTAACGCAAATTTTTTTTCCTTCAAGGGGGTTGATTTTATTGGGGATTCCATACTCTTCCCCACTCTTTTGGCTACAAAATCCTATGTTTCAACATCATCTACATTCAATGTGATTGTCTTTTGCCACTTACTGGGAGGGCTTGTATGCTGGTATGGTACCACGCTGCTGGTCTTCATTGGAGCCAATGACATGCTGCAATATCCTCCCCATCATCCATGTACTGCTTCCTGCAGAGTGCATCCTTCATTGGGCCAAAGTGAAGGGAGTAGGAAGGTGTGAGATCCGAGCCGTAGGGTGGATGAGGGAGAACAACCCAATAAAGGTTTAGCACAATACACTTCAGAGTTGATCATTATACCATAAGGGAGGATATCAATCAGAATAACCCCTTTAGAGCCCCAGAACACTGTCACCATGACTTTACCAGCTGAGGGAGCTGCTTTGAACTTTTTCTTGTGAGGAGAGGTGGTGTGGTGCCACTCCTTGTATTGCTGTTTTGTTTCTGGTTTGAAGTGACAAACCCCTGTTTCATCTCCTGTCATGATGTTTGACAAAAAATTATCATTATCCAGCCCCTGCTGGATGACTGTGTCAGCACTACCAAATAAGACTTGCAGATGTGCAGCAAGATGTTTGATTGTGATTCATTGATCACCTCAAATATGAGTGTCCACTAGTTTCATTATTTCAGGAGTCAAAGCTGTGTACAGCAAGATGGCACATGGGACATCAGACAGCCTTGCCCAATGAATGAAAATGCTTTTTTTCCATTGCCACATCTCTCTAGACATTCTGCAAGTTGCTACAAATATCCATGATGCACTGGTTTTTAACCAGAAGAAACTCAATGACAGCTCTCTGATTGGAATACACCTATGTCACAGATGCCAATTTAAAGGCTATGTCTGGTGTCACCACCTATCAGAAATTAGTTAAACTATAATAGCTGAAACAACATTATTTTATTATGTCCCACAGCAAATTCTGCAGTTTTTCAACTCAATCTGGCCAGCAAAAAAAAGTGTCGCATTACTTATTGAATGCCCCTCAAATGTAGTACTGTACATGATCATTGTTCCAACTATAAAAGACTATGTTCCTGAATAAATTTGCAAATTATAATATCCTCAATACTTGAGTCCACAAAATTACCATTAGAGCTCATAGAGAGTCTAATCAAGAGTGTTTCTTCACAAACATTCTTTGTAAAAGCAACAGGGGTGGGAGGTAACCAGTGGGTTCAAAAGTTCCCTCTATTACACATTGTAGGTAGGTCTGCTGAGAATTCATATTAATCTTCAAAATTTATAAATATAAGTACCCTGTAACAACTAAATCTGACAACAACAAAATGCTTATCAATTCACTGATAATGATTCTTTGTCAAAATTCTGAGTACATACATTCCAAGATAGGTCACGCAAACTATTACATTCTCCTGCTAATTGCTCCTAAAAGTGATGAAGTTAAAACCAACTGACAAATTACTGCTCATAAGGAGAACTTTCAACGCATCTCATTACATTGTACCTAGAACAAAGAGGAATGGTAATTGAATCAGAAGTGCTCTCCACTACGTGGAATTATTCTGATATGTGGAGTATAGATGTATGCTTTCAGTGTTCTTTAACAGAAGCAGTCCTAAATGAATAGTTCAGATAAACTTGAGGTCATCTATCAATTAACTGTAAATGAGTAGCTGTCTGAGTTCTTAGAGCATACCTTCCAAGAAAGACTGGGAATTATTAATCCTTCAGTAGATGGGTCCATGAAATTCCCATGATGCAAAAATCAGGGCTGATAAGCAGTTTAACTGACAGTGTTACTTCCCATACATTATTTGCAAATGTAAGAGGGATGGGAGGAAAGGGTAGTGGTACTTGAAGTACTCTATATTACACATGTCAAAATGGTGTCCTCATTATCCATGTTCATCTTTAATGTTAGAAGCATTATTATTATCAAATAAATAAATCTATCACCACAAAATCCATTAACAACTTACTGGAAATGGAAACATCTCCCATACCATGGTACAGTTCTGAAGATGACAAATAAGTAGTCTTCCATAAAGGCATGTGCAATAGAGCATGTGCTCTAAAGAAAGTAACATTATGAACCAATGGGGTCACCTTTTCCATGTGTTTAAATGGAACATTCTTCCACAGTGTGGCTGCTGAGGCAAACAGTGTTTCTCACACTGAAGTGTCTCTCAAAGCCTACCCCTGGCTTAGATTTTTATCTTTATAAAAAGATTTTTCACACATGTGAACAGCTCCATTTCTTAGCAAATAGCTGGTCCTGTCGACCTCATGGAAAATGAGGGCAGGCAACAAGAATTCCACTCACACCTATCAGTGCTGAAACTTAGCCTTCAGTTCTATCATGTGTATGATGCTGCTTCCTGTTCCTTTAAGTAAACTCTTATCTCATCCCAGCCAGCTTGGAGGCTTTCAGGTCTGCAAAAAATATATCATATCCATATTGCAATATAAGGAGCAAAGAAAATAAGCTATTAGCTGGGCAGTCACTGGTAGCAGCAAATACCATCTGCAATTATGGTGCACTGTAAGAATGAAACTACATTTAATGAAGGTATCAGCATATAATATCATGTAATAAGTTGCATGACAGTCTTAGGGAAAACTGCCATGTAACACATAGTTGATCTCAGACAAATTTTAATGTAAGCCAGGGTGCTGAATGAGAATTCTGCTTCAGCTATAGTCACTGGAAAATTGTAAAAGATTATCATAGCTGTGGATATATTGGAAAATAAGCTTAAAATTTTAAGATCATGCATATTATTCAAGCAATCAAAAGACTGTAAAGTAATGTAATCCCAATTTAAAATATGAATTGTTTTCAAATATTTAATTTCGTCTTCTAAATCTATTGTGACACCACTAAGGTATTCATTGATAAATAACTTCCATGACTCAGGAACCTGATCATCTATCATCTTTGAGTATATCCATAAAAACCCAAATGTTTCACATATAATCTTCACTGTTTCTCATCAAGTTTACAATGACGTGAAAAACATTTATCTTGAACAAGTCTTCTGAATTCACATATGTCACTTCACTCCTGGTTTCACCATGAAATGATTTCCTGTTCTTAGAACACAGCTCTGGAAATTCTATATTCATTATGCTGGCAACAACTTTTGATTTAGGGAGAATAGTTTTCCAGTTTCCATGTGGATATTTTAAGTCATTTAATAAGCACTCAGAGTGTCTTACCTCAACATCAATAATAGTATTTTGAGTTTGTAATAATTTGCTTCTGTAGTCTATTGGTACCAACATATCTTACCAAACTGATGCTGTGATGAACCACTTGAAAGACCTCACATAATCCAAAACATACTTTAAAACAGAATATGTTTCAGAAGACAAATTAAACTTACCAAAACTTTCAACAGCAATGACAATCTTATCCAAGTGAACCACAATTGGCCTTGCAGCATTAACCCATCACACCAAAAGGTATCAGACATGCATTCTAAAAGGTTTCAGACATGGTACAAAAAGAATTTCCACCACACTGTTTCGGGATTTCCTACATCTGTGTACTGCAACTGATCAGGTTGTAAGGAAGTTGAATTACACATAAGGCTGTGACAGGCACACAGAGAAAGTTTTCCAAAAGGATTCAACTGAAGGAAATATGTCCGCACTCCTTTACTACACCCTCTCAACATCTCTGCCTACATTCATACATTACAAGTTGCTGAATGGTGTGCAGCAAAGCATACCTTGTACCACTACTAGTAATTTCCTTTCCTGTTCCACTCTGAACAGAGCCAAAAAAACTATCTATATGCCTCCATAAGAGACTTAATTTCTCTCATCTTTGTGGACCTGATGTGGAATGTTTTTAACTGGCAGTAGACTTGTTCTGCATTCAGTTTCATATGTCAGTTCTCCAAATTTCTCAGCAGTGTTTTTTGAAAAGAACATCATCTTCCCTCCAGGGATTTCCACTTCAGTTCACAAGGCATTACATAATAGTTGCATTTTGATCAAACCCACTTTTAACAAATCTAGCGGCTCCACTCTGAACTTGTTTGATGTCTTCCTTTAACCCAACCTGGTGGGGATCTGAAGCACTGAGGTCATACTAAATAATGGGTTGACTAGTGTTCTGTAGATGGTCTCCTTTACAGAAGAACCACACTTTCCTATACTTCTTCCAATAAACCAAAGTTAACAATTTGCCTTCCCTACTACCGTTCATATGTGTTCATGCCATTTTATATTGCTTTACTATATTATGCATAGATATTTAATAGACATGACTGGCGAAAAAGTACACAACTAACACTGTATTCAAACATTGCAGGATCATTTTACCTGTTAACCTGAAATAACTTACATTTTTGTATGTTTAGAGCAAGTTGTCATTCATCATGCCAACTACAGATTTTGAGTAAGCTCTATTACTTCAGAAATCTTCAGGCCAGTCTTATATGTGAGAACCTATTCTGTATGCTTTGTTAACAGTCTGCAGAGGGACAACATGTCAAACACCTTCTGGAAATCTAGGAATGGGAAACTGCCTGTTGCCCTTCATCTATGCTTCACATAACCTTATCATAACCTTGCCCATGGTAGCCACTGACTGTAATTCAGTATTTCATGAGTATTGATCAAATTAAACATGGACTAGCATCTCCAGGCATTTGATTTCACTCAATGAATTCCAGAAACCATTCGTTTATTTTATATTCTTCAGTTTACTTATTGAAGCAAATATAGCACAGGATGAGTGTTGTCTCTTCAACATAATTTGAATCAGGAGTTCCATCAACAATAATGGAATAACGCTTTTCATTTTTGCCCTATTTCAGGTTGGCAGTCCTGACATAATGGGCACAGCTAGACATGTATTCTGAGTATCACTTGACAGATAATGCCTTGTAAACATATTCCAGCTCCTTGGCCTTGTCTGACCTTGCTAAGGTGTTTTGTAAGAACTGGATCAAGGTGACTCAAGAGTTTTAACATTCCAAGGAAATTTTCATTATTTGGATCTTCAACTTTGTGAGATGATGCTCTGAAACCCTAACCTCTTTGACTGAGAAACAATGACACATCACGTATCACGTCAGTTGGCTATCCTACAGACATAGAAAAGAAGAACATTATCTCTCTACTTATGAGCATCAGTGTGCCCAATGTACTTCTATTGCATCACTTCATTTCTCCATCTTTACAGTTGTTCTAGGACAATTACATAAGTAGAGATATTTTATTTTGTGCTTGCTCTCAAATGCAAAATGTTTTCTGTATGTTTTAAGTAAAATCACCATGTGATGGATTGAGAAATCCGTTATGTTTGAACAATGTAAAAAACAAAACATTTACAGTGAAGAGAAATGTGTTACATGCCATATGATTGTAAAAATATCAGAAGAAAGGATGGGAAAATCGACAAATTTCGTTAACGCAATCGCGAGTATAGCGTCCACATCGTCTTCCGGTCAACCTCGTGGTGAACATTATCGTGTATACTCAGACAAATGCTACTGCAACAAGCGAGCGGCGAAATGTATTATGTGTGTTAAATGCAAAACTTTACACCATTACAGTTGTGCAAGTGCTAATCCGAAACAAAAATTCTGGGCTTGTCGGGAATGTTATGTAGACGACATTGAAAAACAATTGATCAGTGCAGAATGCGAAAGTGAAGTGATTGCAACGTTGCTAACTGAGATCGGAATTTTAAAACGTAAATATGAGGCCTTAACACAAGAAGACCTACAGCCTGATATATTAAAATATAAAAGCGAACTGCAAGAAGCAAAAATAATAATAAGTTCATTAACTAATGAACTACAAAGACAGGCCTCACATAGAAAACACGCAGAGATCGATGAATTTCAACAGAAAATGCATACCAGCGAAGCGAAAATCTGTGCCCAAGTGAAATATTTGTCTCCAAGAATAAATAATAAATCTCCACGAAATCTCACTGAGTTAAATATCTACTCAGATAGCCACGGACGCGGACTGGCGGAAGTACTACGAAACCATTACGATCTGAAAGTATGCAGTCTTGTGAAACCAGGAGCACCAATGCGGGAAATTATTAGGGACATTTTACTGGACAAACAAGACAACAAAAATCGTCATGTTGTATTAATTGGAGGAGCAAATGACGTGTATTGTAACGAGTTAGCCAACGCTATTATCAGTCTCAAAAGTGCCCTCAGTTCGATAGAAAACCAAAAAGTAACTGTTATTGGTATACCACATAGGCATGACCTCATATCTGCTTCATGTGTGAACGCCGAAATTAAGGAAGCAAATAAACAGATACAAGCAGCGTGTAAAGTGTACCCAAACATAAGATTTCTATCAATCGATTTCCTGGATAGATGCAGCTTTACAAAACATGGCATGCACCTGAATAGAAGAGGCAAGTCATCTCTGTGCAAAGCAATTTACGAAACGTTAGAACCACATAAAAAACAAAGTATCTATGAGTTAGTACCAGCCATTGTAATGAACTACCAATACATTACTGGAAGCAACCATGGAGGAAGTGAATCTGTCTTGGAGACAACAACTAAAGCAGCTGCAGAACCACAAATTGCTACAGCATCACGATCAAATTCAGTAACAACTGCAGCACCAGCAAAACCAGCAACAACTGAACCAGCTCAAGCAACAAGACCAATAACAGCAGCAGCACAAGCAACAGAAGCAGAAGTGGTGTCAACAACTGTAGCAGTTCCACTACAGTCACTGGCAGAAAAGAGGAAGGAAACCACAGGCACCATCAATTACAGGGCAAAACCAATAGATACTACAACAACAGATCCACCACCAACAGAAATAGTGCCAATAAAAGAATCAAAGGCAGCAACAGCACGAAGAATCCTGTCAGCACCACCACTACATCCACTACCACTACCACCACCACCACCTCCGGCCACAGAAGCACCAGCAGCAACAACAGCAGCAGCAACTGAACCAACAACAACAGTAGCAGCAGCAACAAAACCATCAACAACAGTTGCAGCAACACAACACTGCCTAAGGAGGAGTCAAAGACAAGGTACATCTACATCATTAAATAAGGATTTTTTATGGCTTCAGACAAAGAAATGGAAAAGATTGTGACAAATCAGCAAGAAAATTTGCAGATAAGTCACAACTACTATGGAAAAAGCAGCACATTACCAGGTAATGACAAAAGGAAAAATACTTGCAAAACAGTCAAGATAATGTGTCAGAATATTCAATGCCTCAGAAACAAAGTACTAGATCTAGAAGTAGCTTTAAATAATCTTGCTGATGTCTCTTGTATTTGTTTATCTGAACACTGGTGCAAGGCTAGTGAATTAAGTCTCATAAATATAAGCAAGTTTAATTTAGCAACACATTATTGCTGAAGTGTTTTTAAAAATGGTGGGGTATGCATTTACTCTACAGTAGGACTGCAGTTCAAAGTGAAAACAGAATTGGACCATCCAAATATAGAAAAACATTTTAAATCATGTGCCATAGAGTTAAAAACTGAGGAGAAGAGTGAAAAAGTAGTTGCCATTACAGTATATAGATCCCCACTGGGTGACAAAAACATATTCTTCAAAAAAATAGAATCAGCATTAAACACTTTTTATAGTAATGAAGTGAAATTATTTTTATGTGACGATTTTAGTATTAACCTGTTAATTGAAAGTGATGAAAAAAGACAGTTTTTGAGTATACTCAGCAGCTTCCACATGAAACCACTCTTTACAGATGCCACCTGAATAACAGAACTGTCATCTTCTCTTTTAGACAATATTTTCTCAAATATGGAGAATGGTATCACTGAGCCACTAAACATAAACTTAGGTCTCTCGGATCACAATACACTATTAACATACATAAATTACTCTATCCCCAAGGTAGTAAATTATAAGTGGGGATACAAAAGGAACTTCTATACAGAAAAAGTAAATACTTTCATCCTGTTGTTAGCTAATGAAACCTGGGAAGATGTCTTTGCACAAACAACAACCGAGGAATCTTTCAATGCTTTTTCTAGTACATTCATGTCCCTATTTGAGATGTGTTTCCCAAAAAAGCTCACAAAGATCAATGTCATGCATAGGAACACAAGCCAGTGGATAACACCTGCTATTAGAGTATCTAGTCAAACACTAAAACATATCAGTCAACTCAAAAAAGATAACAAAGATGAACACTTCACGGATTATGTTAAGACATACAAGAAAATTTACAGGAAGGTGATAAAAAAAGCCAAGACAATGCACAATGACAGTGTAATTGCTGGGTCAGCAAACAAATCAAAAGCCATATGGAATGTAGTAAAAAAAGAAATAGGCCCAAGCAAAAATAATAGAAATCCAGATGACTTTGTTTTAAAAGATGATCAAGGTGTGCTAGTGAGAAATCGTACTTTAGCAAATTACATCAATGACTACTTCCTAAATAGCCCAATCAATCTGCATAAAAATTGTTCTAAGATTAGTAGAACATCATTCCCAGAAGAACAAAGTGTTAATTCATTATTGCTACCTCCCACAAACAAATCGGAAGTTAATCGAATAATAAAAACAATGAAGAATAAAATGTCCTCAGGGATTGACGAGATACCTTGCTCAGTCATGATGAGATGTGCTAGTGTCATATCAGACCCACTCTCACACATCATAAACATATCATTTTCAGAAGGTGTCTTTCCACAACGATTAAAAATTGCAAAAGTAAAACCATTGTATAAAAAGGGCAATATACATGAAGTGGGAAACTATAGACCAATAGCTTTATTATCGGTATTTTCAAAAGTAATAGAGACAGTCATGAAAAACAGAATTACAAATTACCTCGAGAAATTCAATCTATTGTCTGTAAACCAACACGGCTTTCGCAAAGGAATGAGTACAGAGTCAGCCATCACTCAATTCATTGAAAATATTGTAACGGCGCTAGATAAGAACAACAGTACAATAGGAATAAATTTGGACCTCACAAAGGCATTTGATACTGTCCAACATGATATCCTGCTAGACAAATTAGAATATGTCGGTATACGAGGAGTAGCTAAAAAGTGGTTTCAGTCATATCTCCATAATAGGAAACAGGTAGTAGAAATTGCAACAACAAACAGTAAAAACCAAAGTATTGTTTACAGTTCGGATATTCAGACTGTGCAAATAGGGGTACCGCAGGGGAGTGTTCTAGGACCTCTCCTATTTCTTCTTTACATAAATGATATCAAGATTCCAGTAAATGGTACTCATATAACCCTGTTTGCGGATGACACAAACATTGTAGTAACTGACATAAACCGGGTATTGCCAACATCTGCAACCAGAGTTATAGAATGTTTGCAAAATTGGTTTGAAGTGAACAAATTAACCATAAATATCTCTAAAACTAATTATATCCATTACAGGAAAGCAAAGTCACACTCTGATCTAGATCTCAGAATACAAAATAAAGAAATTGTGAGAATTGCTACCACAAAATACTTAGGTGTACATATACACTCCTGGAAATGGAAAAAAGAACACATTGACACCGGTGTGTCAGACCCACCATACTTGCTCCGGACACTGCGAGAGGGCTGTACAAGCAATGATCACACGCACGGCACAGCGGACACACCAGGAACCGCGGTGTTGGCCGTCGAATGGCGCTAGCTGCGCAGCATTTGTGCACCGCTGCCGTCAGTGTCAGCCAGTTTGCCGTGGCATACGGAGCTCCATCGCAGTCTTTAACACTGGTAGCATGCCGCGACAGCGTGGACGTGAAACGTATGTGCAGTTGACGGACTTTGAGCGAGGGAATATAGTGGGCATGCGGGAGGCCGGGTGGACGTACCGCCGAATTGCTCAACACGTGGGGCGTGAGGTCTCCACAGTACATCGATGTTGTTGCCAGTGGTCGGCGGAAGGTGCACGTGCCCGTCGACCTGGGACCGGACCGCAGCGACGCACGGATGCACGCCAAGACCGTAGGATCCTACGCAGTGCCGTAGGGGACCGCACCGCCACTTCCCAGCAAATTAGGGACACTGTTGCTCCTGGGGTATCGGCGAGGACCATTCGCAACCGTCTCCATGAAGCTGGGCTACGGTCCCGCACACCGTTAGGCCGTCTTCCGCTCACGCCCCAACATCGTGCAGCCCGCCTCCAGTGGTGTCGCGAGAGGCGTCAATGGAGGGACGAATGGAGACGTGTCGTCTTCAGCGATGAGAGTCGCTTCTGCCTTGGTGCCAATGATGGTCGTATGCGTGTTTGGCGCCGTGCAGGTGAGCGCCACAATCAGGACTGCATACGACCGAGGCACACAGGGCCAACACCCGGCATCATGGTGTGGGGAACGATCTCCTACACTGGCCGTACACCACTGGTGATTGTCGAGGGGACACTGAATAGTGCACGGTACATCCAAACCGTCATCGAACCCATCGTTCTACCATTCCTAGAGTGGCAAGGGAACTTGCTGTTCCAACAGGACAATGCACGTCCGCATGTATCCCGTGCCACCCAACGTGCTCTAGAAGGTGTAAGTCAACTACCCTGGCCAGCAAGATCTCCGGATCTGTCCCCCGTTGAGCATGTTTGGGACTGGATGAAGCGTCGTCTCACGCGGTCTGCACGTCCAGCACGAACGCTGGTCCAACTGAGGCGCCAGGTGGAAATGGCATGGCAAGCCGTTCCACAGGACTACATCCAGCATCTCTACGATCGTGTCCATGGGAGAATAGCAGCCTGCATTGCTGCGAAAGGTGGATATACACTGTACTAGTGCCGACATTGTGCATGCTCTGTTGCCTGTGTCTATGTGCCTGTGGTTCTGTCAGTGTGTTCATGTGATGTATCTGACCCCAGGGATGTGTCAATAAAGTTTCCCCTTCCTGGGACAATGAATTCACGGTGTTCTTATTTCAATTTCCAGGAGTGTAGATGAAAATTTATACTGGAAATCCCATATCCTGTATCTCTCGCATAAGTTAAGCTCTGCTTGCTTTGCTTTATGCGTTATTAGCTTTGTATGTAGTAGGGAATGTAGCAGAGCTGTTTACTTTGCTTATATACATTCTGCTATTACCTATGGCCTCATCTTCTGGGGTCATAGTAAGAAAAATCTCAAAACCATCTTCACTCCACAAAAACGAGCTGTTAGAATAATTACCAACAGTTCAAGGCTAACTCCTTCAAAGCAATTATTTAAACAGCTTAATATTCTACCCCTACCGTGCCTCTATATACAGAAAAGCGTAATTAATGTAAAACGAAATATTAACAATTTCCAATCCAACTCGGATCTACATACTTACAACACAAGAAAGTGCAATGACATTCATATTAAAAGAGTTAACAAGGCTTTGGCGCAGAAACAAACAAAACATACAAGATAGCAGATTGTATAACAAACTACCGGTAAAGATAAAAGAAATAAAAACATTGTCTTCATTTGAAGAAGCAGTATTCAAATATTTAATGACCAACTGCTATTACAGTGTAAAAGAATACCTGGAATAGCTTCATACTAAACAATTATATTTATGTACTTTGTGCCAATAGTAATTTTTATCTGACTGTTGCTAAGATCTAAATAAATAATATGTACAAAAGTGCTAGAATTGTATGTGTTATATCTAAATATCAATTGTGTATTCCATGTAAAAAGTCTTTCTCATACATCAATGTAAATAATCAAAGTTGTACATGCTATTTCAATGTGGTCTGATGTTATGTAGTCTACTATGCACATCTGTATTTTGTATAGTATTGTTCACCCTATATGTGTGTATGTATATACTATGTATTTTTTGACGAAATCCATGCAATGTAAATTGTCTCTGGATGAATAAACTACTACTGCTACTACTACTACAATGTGGGCAAATCTACCAAATTATAATGATGTTTCATGGCTGTTGTCATGTTCATTTGTTGGTGATATGTTTTGGCAGGATTTGCAACAGCATTTAAGGGAAGCACATTTTTGACCCTATCCCAAGGTGGATTTAGTCCACGATGTCTAAAGAAAATATTGTGCATTTGACATTAAACATGAAATAGAATTGTATGTTGTTGACATGTGAGAACCACAAAAGTGAAAATTTGAAATGCAAAGTAAGAGTTAAAGGGCTATGCTGGTGCTGGGGTAAGGTTCTTTTATTTATTATACTATACAAAATTTATTTTACAATAGCAGTCTGACATTTGCGAACTAAGAACCCAGGGGAACACAATCCCTTAAGACACAAGGGCACCCATGAGGCTTGAGCCCCATACATTTTGCCCTCCAAGTCACAAGGGCACCCATGAGGCTTGGGCCCCATACATTTTGCCCCCCCCCCCCCCCCCTCAATCACAAATACTCCATCTTATTACGGCTGCTTATCTACTATTAAGAACCATGACCAACCATTTGCAAAGTGCAAGGGAACATGAAGAACAATGGTGCCTTGAGTATAATTATTGCCTTTGTATAAAAGTGTCATCTCTGTGCATCTCATTGCATATTTCTATCAATTAATATCAGTATTACATTGTAGCACTTCTCTATACATAAGGTTACAGTAACAATGAGCCACGTTACTTTGCTGTAGCATATCATGTGAAATTAACTTCTGCACACCAGTGTATTTACCATGCATGACTAAGTGTTCAAACTATGAGAGCTTAAATTCCTTTGCAAAATATTACATCCTCCAGAATGTGGGTCCTCCAGATGACCACAATCAAAAATTAGAGCTTGTAAGGAGTTTAATCAATAGAGGTACTTCCAATGCACTATTTGCAGATGGAACAGGAATCACAGGAACTGATGACAGAATTTCCCTCTAATACACACTGTGAGGTTATTTACAGAGTACTCTTGTAGATCTTTGAGGTTCAGGGAGATTATTAAACATCAAGCATGTAGCTTTAACAGCCTCAAAATTCCAGAATGAGATTTTCACTTTGCAGCGGAGTGTGCACTGATATAAAACTTCCAGGCAGATTAAAACCGTGTGCTGGACAGAAACTCCAACTCAGGGGTCTCGGTTCAACACACTGTTTTAATCTGCCAGGAAGTTTCAACCTCAAAATTTATGATCAGTTAAATGATCATGAATGACTGACAAAATTCTGAGAACATAGATTTCAAGATTGGGCAGGCTAAACATTACTTACAAATTAACTATTACTTTCTGCAAATGCAACATGGATGGGAGGATATGATGTTGACACACCTCGATTTTTAATGTTCATCAACATTGTTAAACAGGAAGCAAGTAGATCTAGTAACCTCAAAGCTCATTATGCTGGTCTTCAGTTCAAAACTTTTCTTCTGAGGGCATGGGTATTTTTGTTGATCTTCTATAACTAGTGCAAACTGAATTAAAAAATGTAACTCATTTAGTTCAGTCAGATCATGTTTCTTCATAACCTTAACATTGAGAAATAGCCTAATAGGTACGTAAGCCACTCAAATATTTGTAATTTTTAATTGTATTATCACAAAGAATAATTATTTCCACATCAGTTAAGTATGTGAAATATATGATATCCTATAAATGTGGTTAACAACAATGAAAAGATGCTTCTAAGCATTTGAGTTTTGTTTACAACCTTAAAAATGACACTAGAGGTACAGTCATGACTGGTACCTTTGTACACAGAGATGGAAGTGGAAACTCTAAAGGAGACAGAGGTGTGGTTGAGCTGACTTTGCTTCTATGTTGTAGCAACCTGCAAGTCAGTATAACTTGAGCTTTCTGAGTGAAAGCAACATCATTACAAAATTAAACCACAATCAAGAATCAGCCTGGCTGATTTTGCTACATTTGTGGTAGAGTCATCATGCAACATAGGAAGTTAAAAGTAACTCCTTTTGAGAGAAAAATTATCATACATATTTTAGAGTTAAATCTAGTGATGAGGACAAGTCCTATGCACCATATTTATGCTACAAAATGAGTATTGAAAGTGTTTGGAGATGGAGTGAAAGACAACAGAAGAAGAGATCGTAGTCCCAAGTGTTTTTCTGCATGACAGATTAAAAGGTAAGTTAATGACTTTCATTCTTATGAACTTAATACACCTCTTTCTTAGTGATTTTAAATTTATTAGAATAAGTACGTGAATTAATTTAATTTAATAAATGTATCTGCTTTTACTTTTAGGATGAACCAAAAAAACTAAATCAAAAAGCAAAGAGTGCAAAATCTCCAGACATGCCATCTGCCTTGATACCAGTGCCTCATGGTCTGGGATTTCCAGTTGCATCACCATCTGGTAAGCAGAGTGACTTTTCAGGTGGATCAAAGTAATCATCATGATTATAAATGCAGAGCTCATGTGGAGTTTAATTAACAATGGATCACCCCAGGTACCATTCAAACCTGCAACAGGGATGCCAGGAAATGACAGTGGTTGACTGACTGACTGACTAATTGATTGACTGGATCATCAGTGGAATGATATTAACTGTATGGTTGCCATCAAATGTTTGTGCAATATTTCTTATCAAAATAAAAATGCTTCTTACAGTAGTTATAGCTCTAATACTTACTCCTACTTTTCTAAGCATGTTATAAATTGTTATACAGTACAATGTCAATGAACATTAAGTTACTATCTATAGCTATTTTTAATATTTATTTAGAGTGTAATTGCTATCATTTGTTAAATATTTTTTAGCCACTGGCTACAGGTGTGGAAACCATTCACGTCTTTTATTTCTTGTGGCAGTCTATCATAATTTTTTTTTCCATGGTATAATCCACTATTTTGAGACTTTGACTTCTTCAGCTTAGATGTAACAGTGACGGGAGTTGTTTCCAGGGTTATGTATTGTGCTGTTTTTGCTGTTCAAATAAAAATATTTTCTTATATAAATTATGTTGTGAGAGATGTAATCACATGGAACAGTCAGAATTTCTAGCTTTTTGAATAAATCTTTACTGTGTGCCCTGTTTCTACTATTCATTACTATTTGTTTAGCACTTATCTGTACATTGAAACCAGTATGTATGTTCCCAACACTTCCTGTATTCCTCAAAACATTATCCCATTACTGAGGATTGATATATATATATCCAATGTAGGTCTTTTGAGTCTTGAGATATGCACAATGGTGCAAAGATTTGCAGGGTATAGCATGCTTAGGGTAGCCTCTTTGCCAAAGTTCCAATATGTTCTGTTCATTTTAACTACAGTCTACATTCATACCCAAGAATTTGGTATCAGTTACACAATATCATAAATTATTATTTACTTCCAATTTAGTATCACTGGGTTTTTAATTTAGTCAGATGTTTATACAGTTTGTCTTTTTCATTTTTAAAGTAACTGTTGCCCTAGTGTCAGACCTAGTCAAGGGAAATTAAAATTTTATCAAAATTCAATGAAGGTGGGGTTGGGTGATGAAATCTGGTGCTGCTGACACAGTGTGGTAACTGTCAACAGCCAGCAGCCCAGGCAATGTAAAAATGTCACTCGCGGGCACAGAGCTGTGATGGCAGTATTGCACGCATGGTTTTTTTTTGTGTGGAACAACAACGAGGCAGGAAACCGCAGTGTTGCTTTAAGTTATTGCGATGTATGAGGCGGGGCACTGGGCCAGAGCCTGACAGCCAATTTGTAAGTGGTGGGCGTGTGGCAATTTATCACTGCCATAATTTCTGTCTGTCTCCGGCATGACATCAGAAGCTAGGGGAAAAGCAGCATAAATAGACAGGCAATTTTAGCTAGAGAGTGCGTGGCAGGTCAGCCGAGCGTCAAGACGGACCTATGCTGGTCTACACTTACAGGGGCAAGTCTGGCAGCAATATTATAGGTATTCTACATAAGCTTGTTCTTTGTTTCTATGTACTTGTTCAGGCTATATTCCACCTTCGGGGACACAACAGAGGGGCTGGACGGAAAGGCAGTGTGGAACTTGGAGATTGCCTTGACTGCCTGAAAGAGAGCAATTACAGCGGCCTACAGCATCCAGGAGGGGCTCGGCGGTTCCTCTCCCATCTACATTCCACATTCGCTTCCCATGTGGCGTACTGGCGTCTGGGAGAGGCTTACATTGTGGGAGGCACAACAGCGCTAGGGACGGCAGCAGGTGTTGCCATTTGGCAAGCACCACTAGTGGCAAGTTGCAGCACTGCATCCAGGGGGGTGCGGGTTTGAGCCTGCTCCTGTTCTGGGAGCAGCAGTGGCCCGAGGGCCATGGGTGACCAGTACATCCACCTTCGTCCCATGGTCGGACAGAGCAGGCCAAATGGGGCGGAGGGTGGTGAGGGCCAGGGACTGTAGCAGTATCCAGAATAGCGGGCAGCTACACGGTGCAAGACATGATGCCTTGGTAGATGGCGACCAGACAGAGCGTGGCTGGTGCAAGACACAACGCTTTGGTGGTCGGAGATTGGGCAGAGCACTGCTGACTTCCAGTTGAGTGGCTTTGATGACAACAGTAAAAGCATCGGTATAGCAGGAGCTGCTGAGCTGGCTGGTCTCGTGGAACAGCGATGTGGGTGGCATGCCAACACTATGCTGCACCCATGGAATACTGTAAATAAGCTGAATAAGGAAATGATTCCAAATACTGCTGTATCACTCTGCACTGACCCTCAATGTTCTTGAACTTGCTCGGCCTTCTGACAAAATATGGCGCAGTGGGTCCCGGCTTCAGCTTGGCCATCTGGAGTCCTGGGTTTGACCACCAAACTTGCAACATAACTCTATTTTTTAATGACCAGCTGTGAATGTCTCTGAGAGCTTCATTGGATTTTTATGTTAACTGTGTTGAATTTCTGACAGTGATCACTATGATGCTGTCATCAAGCCTCTTACCTGACACCTTGTGGGAATCATTTAGATTTATAAGGAGGAGAATTGGGCACAGTGCACCTCCCTGGGTGATACTTACATAGATCAACCAGCAAAATATGATCACCTACGTAACAGCTGATATGTCCCCTTTGGCACAGAAAACAGTAGCGACGAATTGTGACATGGAAGCAATGAGGTCTCAGTAGGTCACTGGAGAGGGTTGGCACCACATTTGACACACAAGTCTACATCTACATCTACATATATACTCCGTTAACCACCAAGTGGTGTGTGACAGAGGGTACTATTCACGCCAAAGTCATATTTCCCCCCCTCTGTTCCACCCACAGATTGCACAGAGGAAAAACGACTCTCTGAACACATCAGTACCCTAATTCCCATAAATTACAGGATGGAAGTGATGAGCTCTAATGCCACGTTCAGTCACATGCCTGATGTGTTTCATTGGGTTCATATCTGGTGAGTTGGGGGCCAGCACATTAACTGGAAGTCGCTGCTGTTTTCCTTGAACCACTCCATCACACTCCACACTCTTGTTGAAAAATGTCACTGTCATCAGGAAACATGACCTTCATGAATGAGTGTATGTGGTCTGCAGCCAGTGTATGACACTTGTTGGCTATATTGGTGCTTTACATATGCTCCACTGGACCCTTGGAGGTCCACATGAATGTTCCCCAGAGCATAACAGAGCTGCTGCCAGCTTGTCTACATCCCACAGTACACATGCTGTTCCCCTACAAGATAATGAATTCGCACCCATTAATTGGTATGATGAAGAAGGTATCAGGATTCATCAGAACATGCAATGCTCTGCTAGTGCGCCTAAGTCCAGTGCTGATGGTCACTTGCACATTTCAGTAGTAGCTGCCAATGTCATGGTATCAACAATGGCACATGCATAGGTCATCAGCTGTTGAGGCCAATCATTAGGAGTGTTTGGTGCACTGCATGTTCAGACACACATGTACCCTGCCCAGCCACCTGGCTGCTTAACCAGTTTGCCCAGCCTATGACATCCAACATTTGTAATGAGGGGTGGCCACCGAACCCTACAATGTCTGGACATTGTTTTACCTTGGTTTCGTCATGTGTCGAGGACACTTACCACAACACTCCTCAAAAACTCAACAACTCATGCAGTTTCCGAAATGCTTGCGCCAGGCTTCTAGGCCATCAGAATCTGCCCTCACTCAGACTCAGATAGATTGCATGCCTTTCCCTTTCTAAACACAGACAGCATTCTCACTGTTACTACAAGCACAATGGGTGTGTCTTATTACCAGTCATTGTTCACTAGGTGACGCTGCTATCATGTGGATGGATTTATATCAGTAGTAGGTCAGTGGTCATCATATTCTGTCTGACCAGTGTAAGTTAATATATTTTTATCTGATAAATATTTTACTACTAATCTTTTAGAAATATGTGAGATTTTAACATCTTGCACCCACTTTCCAAGTATGACTTAAACCAGTTCTTTGCCATACCCTTATTCCTAATAGTTCTAATTTGTGTAACAAAATTCTATGGTCAACTGTGTGAAATGCCTTCAATAGATAAAAAAAATGCATGTTGCATTCTTGCATTTGTCTAATGCTTCAGGTACTATTTTAGTAAACAGTGTTTTAGCTGACCATGTACCTCTTCTGGACATGAAAATGAATTGTTCATTGCAGAGAGTGTTGTATTTATTTCAGTACTCCATTAGCCTGTTTTCCTATATTGCTTCTATTGTAATGGGAAAACAAGGTAACAAAAAAATAATTGGTCTGTGGTTTTCTGCTTTTTCTGCATCACCATTTTATTCTATTGGTACTACTTTTGCTTTTTCCAGATATACAGGAAACCAGCCAGATATGAAATATTAATATTATTGTTAATGGGGTTTTTATGTTGTTTATAATTTTTTAGGGACACTGACATGAATCTCATATAACCCCTGCTTTTTTTATTGTTTCATTGGTGTGTTACCTGTGCAACATCTTTCTCTGTAGTTGGAAAGAGCACCAATGAATGTTGTGGCTAGTTCTGGTGGTATAGAAGATATGTATCTGGAAATTTCTCTTGCAATTTCATAGTAATGGCATTTGTATTCATTCACATAGGGTGCTAGTTCCTTTGGGTTGCTTATTTGAACATCTTTGCTTTTAATCTGAGTTTCCAACTGTTTCTGTTCAACAATTGGTGTCTGCTGTTTGTTTATGTACCAGATTGTTTTGCTTTTGTTATTTGCTTCAGTAATGTTTTACTGTTTGTAAGTTGCAGATAGCAATAACTTCCTGTAAGTTCTCCTGTAATTTTTGTAAAATTCTAAAAAAGCTGTATCAGTCTAGCTGTTTTTGATGGATGAGAGAGACCTTAGAGTATCAGAGGACTTTTTGATATCTCTTGTCACACACATATTTTTTTGAAGTTTCAGTGGAATTCTGTGTTTTGGGGAATGATTTCTCAAATATTAGTTTAAAAATTGTCACGAGCTAATTAAACATTTTGTTTACATTTGTTTCAACATACACTTTCTCTTACTCTTTGAGTTGTAACTCGGATGATAATGGACATAGGTTTGCTTCTGAAAAGAACATATTTTATTCAGTCAATTAGCAGACTTTCCTACACAAATACTTTCTTTCCGAATCTGACCTATATGATCTGATATTCCTAGATTTTGAACAAGTAACTGACAGTGCTCGCTCTCTATCTCTGTTGCTATATTGTCTGTTATTAAGGAAGATTGTTTGGTCACTCTCGTTGGACAGCTTATGAGTGATGTTATGCCAGGGATGCACAGGATATTCAACTATGTACTACTAACATCGTCTGATTTCATTTTGTTGATATTTAAATTCCCAAATGTGAGACTGTTCATTTTTGGACTATATACCTTGTCTAAGCTCTGAGTTTTGACAAAAAATTATCCGTATTATCACTAGGGCATTTATACAAACAAAATACAATAATTTTTTCTGGAATGCTGTTTACTGTTAATTTAGTCATTGATAATTCAAAACATTTGTCTTTACTTAATGCTAGATGGTCTTTTCTAATTTTGAATGTACAGCTTTCTTCACATTAATACAGGAACACCCTCCTTTCACGGAAATTCTGCTACAGGAATAGGACAGGTCATATGATGTTACTGGAAAATATAGAGTTTCATTTTCCTTACACCAGTGTTCAGTGATAAATACAATGGTACAGCCTGGAGTTTGCAATTCTAATTCTAGTTGATGCACTTTATTATTTATGGATTGTATACTTTCATGAAATACTTTTAAACATACAGATGGACATGCAGTGACAGCATCCTCATCCTCAGCATCATCTGGTAAAGAAGGATTTGGCAGCTCTGTGTTGGTCTTGACTGTGTGCAATGATTTACATATCCTTCTTTCTGATGGCAGTGCATCAGTGTCACAGCTCTCATTTCTATAATGAAAACTTCCCGAAAACACTTTAATTCTGTGGCTGAGTAATGATCTGCCCCTTCTTTTCAGATGCATCTCATATGCTGTAAAATGATTTCTTTCCAAATCATCTATGCTGAGAAAAGAAGCATTTGGACTGGACTGGCAAATATATCTGTAGATCATGTTGGCCTTTTAGATCTCTTCATTTATAGCAGAAGATTCCACAAGATCAAACTTGCATGGCATACCTATCACAATTGCCCTACGAACATCTATTTTAGTTAAAATATATCCCAGCTTACATTCATTTTTGTACACGTCGTTTGCACCACCTAGAATCATGAGACATTGATTTTGTAACACACAACTCTTGTTTCTGTAGTCCTTCAAGGTTTCCTGCAGTTCAATTCTAAGTTTCATAATACTGATAATATTTAACTTCTGATTGTAGCTAAGCATTCCTGCAATCCCTCTGCCATGACGGTTAGCAAGCAGAACTGTCTCATTATTTTCTGTCATTTTCATATCACTGTTAAATGGTTTGTTGACCTTTCTTTTACAATAGTCAGGTTCTACTAATGTGCTCTGACCTTGCTGGTAGTTTGAGCTTATTGTTATTAGTGATCCAAATTGGGGTGCATTATCTGTTTTGTATATCTAAACAGTTTTATGTTTGTAGATTAAATGTAAATTCCAGACTCTGTTTCCTGAAGGAAGCTTCAGTTTTTCTGAAACAGATTTAGATTTTGTATGTTTGGATTCACTGTATGTTTAGATATGTTTTCCAGCAGCATGACGTGTACTTTGGATGTTTTTCAAGTATTCTGGCACTTTAACTTCACAGTTTGTGTCTTCTGGCAGTTTGTGTTACACATTCTGGTTGAGGCAAAATGACCACACTGCAATATCATATTTATCCAACAATTTTAGGCAAGTGACTTTCAATTAAAATGTCTCCCCAGTATGAGAATATACATAATGAATGCATGAATGCAGGAGGTAGACACAAGGTTGATGAGAAATGGATGTTTCTTTCTGACCACAAAGCGTGCTTGGATTGCCTAATGGTAGGGTGACTTGGTATGGTAAATGGGAAATCAAGCCTCAAGTCCTGGTTCAGCACAACTTTTCACTGTCATCATTCCATTACATAGCTGATGGTTGTTGATATTCACAACTGCAAATGCATTTCATTGTTTTGAAGTTTCATCAGCAGAAGTAACCATATATAAGGGTACTAGTCAGTCTCAAAGTTCAGTGTCTAATTTCTGTACACAACTGAAATTCCAAAGAACAAGGACAGACATTGTGAGAACAACTGAGCAAATTACTGCATCCCCCAATATGTGAGTCCACAAAATTATTTTGATGAAAATCGATAGGTCATAAGGATTTTAATGGAGAGTGGTTCTTCTCTAGCATCATTCACACATGCAGCAGGGATGGGAGAAAACAACAGTGGTTCCAGACGAACATGGTAGCTAACTCAGCATTATGGTTTGCAAGTACCCATGTAGATCTGTAATGACCCACCAGGGTTTCCGAGAGTGCTAACGAGCTGCTTCCTGGACCCGGGTAGGCGCGCCGGCCCCATATCGAATCCGCCCGGCTGATTAACGACAATGGCCGGTGTGCCGGCCATACTGGATGTGGTTTTTAGGTGGTTTTCCGCATCCTACTAGGTGAATACCAGGCTCGTCCCCATGTCCCACCTCAGTTACACGATTCGCAGAAGTTAGAAACACATTCACACTATTTCACGATTTACACTAGACGCAGACAGCTGGGGTACACTAATCCCATCCCGGGGAGTTATGGGGTGGCAGCAGGAAGGGCATCTGGCCAACCCTTCCAATTAACCATGCCAAATCTGTACTTAACCCTGCCTACCCTGCGCACAATGTGGGATAAAGGCAGTAGCAGTAGAAAGAAAGAAAAAATGAAAGATGTAGATCTTTAATGATCTTCATCTTTAAACAATACATAAATAATACGTGAGACAACCTCAAAGGCCATTGTTGATTTTAATTGGTTCAATTATGCGTTTTTGGTGAAACATTATATATTGTATTAAATAAACAAAATAATTTTTAGCCTTATTCACAAACTTCTTTATTATGTACAGCTTAGGTTTCATGTTATAAGCCTGTTTTCTAGTATATAATTGATCCCAAACATAAAAATCAGGTACACACAAACGCAATTTTCGATCTATTGTTTCCTGCCTTAAACTGTCAATGTTATCTCTGTTGACAGTTTTGACAAAATTACACAATGATTTACAAAATTCTTCAGGTCAGGGTTAACAATAACTACGGCTAAACTTACAGAGGAATAGTGTTACATACAGGATTGAAAATTTCTTTTATTCTTCTATGTAGGGGTTGCACTATTATCTAAAATGGGTGAACAGTTGCACTGAATTTGTTCATGGAAAGATAAATACGAGGATACCCACATTTGTTTCTTAATTTCTAAGATTTCTATCTGAGTGAGATTTGCACCCTTATCCTACGTGCATAGACTTCTATATCTATTAAATATTCCTGGTTTTCATTTTCCATGACGTAACTCTGTCTCGGAATCTGGCAGAAAACCCAAAGACATTCTGGTCATACAGAAAGCACATCAGTGGCAAGACGCAGTCAATACCTTCACTGCGCTGTGTGATAACAATGGTGAAGTCACAGACGACAGTGCCACTAAAGAGGAGTTATTAAACATGGTTTTCTGAAACTCCTTCACCAAAAATGATGAAGTAAATATTCCTGAATTCCAATCAAGAACAACTTGAAAAACATAGAATTAGATATCCCTGGTATCCCTGGTGTAGCAAAGCAGCTTAAATAACTTAATAAGGGCAAGGTGTCCAGTCCAGATAGTGTAGCAGTTAGGTTCCTTTCAGAGTATGCTGATGCAATAGCCCCATATTTAGCAATTATATACAACTACTCGCTCACAGAAAGTTCTGTACCTAAAGACTGGAAAATTGCTCAAGTCACACCAATACCCAAAAATGGAAATAGGAGTAATCCACTGAATTATGGGCCCATATCACTAATGTCGATTTGCTGTAGGATTTTGGGACTTATACTGTATTCGAACATTATGAATTACCTTGAGTAAAATGATTTATTGACACATGTCAGAACAGATTCAGGAAACATCATTCTTGTGAAACACAACTAGCTTATACTCATGAAGGTGTGAGTGTTATCGACAGGGGATGTCAAATTGATTCAATAATTTTGGATTTCCATAAGGCTTTCAACTCCATTCTTCACAAGCGTCTTCTGGCCAAACTGCATGCCTATGGAATATAACCTCAGCTGTGCAACTGGATTCATGATTTCCTGTCAGAAATAGTTTGTAGTAATAGAAGGGAATTCATTGAGTAAAATGGAAGTAATATCTGGCTTTCCCCAAGGAAGCGTTATAGGCCCTCTATTGTTACTGTTCTATATTAATGACATAGGAGACAATCTGAGTTGGCCTCTTACATTATTTGTAGATGACACTCTCATTTACCAACTTGTGAAGTCATCAGATGACCAAAACAAATTGCAAAATAATTTAGATAAGATACCTGTGTGGTGCAAAAAGTGGCAATTGACCCCGAATAAAGAAAAGTGTGATTTTATTCACATGACTACTAAAAGAAATCCGCTAAATTTTAATTATGTAATAAGTTACACAAATCTGAATGCTGTAAATTCATCTAAATACTTAGGGATTACAATTACAAGTAACCTAAATTGGAACAATCACATAGACAATTTGTGAGGAGAGCAAATCAAAGACTCTGATTCATTGGCAGAAAAGTTAGAAGGTGCAACAGATCTACTAAAGAGATTGCTTACACCACACTTGTCCACCCTATTCTGGAGTACTGCTGTGCACTGTGTGATCCGCATCAGGTTGGACTGACAGATGCCATCAGAAAAGTTCAAAGAAGTGTGGGTCATTTTGTATTATCACAAAATAGGGGAGATAGGGCAACAGACATGATACTTGAGTTGGAGTGTCAATCATTAAAACAAAGGCATTTTTCATAGTGACGGCATCTTCTCACAAAACTTCAATCACCAGTTTTCTCCTCCAAATGCGAAAACATTCTGTTGGCACCTACCTACATAGGAAGAAATGAACATCATGATAAAATAATAGAGATCAGGGCTCGCACAGAAAAATTTAAATGCTCATTTTTCCTGTGCGCCATTTGTGAGTGGGACAGTAGAGACAGCTTGAAGGTGTTTCACTGAACCCTCTGCTAGACACTTAATTGTAAATAGCAGAATAATCATGTTGATGTAGAAGTATGCAGTCTTCACCACATCATCAGTTTAATCAGTTAACTGATCAGACTTGACTATCAATATTCTGAGCGCATACATTCCAAATTTGGCAGGTATAACATTACTTAATCCAAAACATTACTTCTAGAAGTGGTGAAGACAAGAATATCTGACAAATTACAACCCACAGGGACAACTGTTTTTATATGTACTTTTTGCAATTTTATCTGCAGTAAAAGATGACAGTCAAAGAAACAGAAGTTCTCTCCAGTACACATCATTTGGCTGGCACGTGGACTATAGCCATATCTTTTCAACGTTCTTTAACAGAACTAACCAAAAGCAAGGAGCTGGGACTATCTCAGTGTCAACTGTCCATTCCCTGTACACATGTAACTGTGCAAATTAGAAGAGAATAATTTCCAGCAATAATTGCATAATGGAGTATAGATACATGTTTCACATGTTCTTAAAGAAAAGTAACTGTAAACATGGCGATACTGTCTCAGTATCAACTGTCCATCCCATGTACATGTTTAACTGCTGAAACTAAAAGAGCATACTGTCCAGCAATAGTTGTATAAATTATTGCAGTCTCTAATATGTGGGTCAATGAAATTATCTTGCCCTAGATATGTGAGGAAATAATAGTATTGTCAGAAGTACCCTGTCTTACACACTGTGAGGCTGTTTTCAAAGTACTCCAGTAGGTCACTAATGTATATCAACATTATTATCCACATAGGAAGTAAATTTGACAATCTCAGAGTTCATCAAAATTAAATGAAAATTAATATCTGGCAATATTCTGTGAACATCCATTTCAAGACTGGTCAGTCTAAAAATTACTTCATCCTACACACTGCTCTTAGAAGACATACAGACAAGGGCATCTGACAAATCAGAGGTCACAAGGAGGACTGTTAACAATTGTCCTCCTTTGCACCATTTGTGATATAATCTGGAATAAATGGATATGGATGTTGGACCCAGGCTTCTCCCCACTGCACAACATTAAGTGAAATATAGACAAATATTTTTAAATTTCCTTAACAGAAGTAACTATAACAATTATATCACACAGTCTCAAAATCAAGTATTTGATTACATACATGACTGTCAAAATCATTAGAACATATTCTCAAAGAACACTTGGCAAATTATGACATCCTCAAATACCTTGGCCTATTGAATGACCATGATGTAACAATCAGAGCACATAAAGAGTTTAATTGAACAGTTTTCCTTCATGTACACCCCATGCAGATGCAAAAGGATGCGAGTAAAATAGTGGCTACAGAATCACTGCTGAGTAATGTCGATCTTTGATGTCGATAAGCAACAAGTAATCCTGGTGACTACTCCATTTACCAGAAACCATTTCCTGTCAAAATTCAGAGAACCTACAATCCAAGATTGGTCAGGAAAACTATATCTTCTTCATAGCATTCGCTCCTAAAAATGATAAAGATTAAAGCATCTGAAAAATTGGAACTCATAATGAGCATCATCAACAAGTTGACACTATTTACCATTCGTGGTGGATTTGAAATGGAACAGACTGGGAAATGAAACAGAAATATTCTCTTATCACACAGTATTCAGCTGGCTTGTGGAGTATACATTTATGATTCCAATCTCCTTTGATGTAAGAAACCGATATGACTCACTGCAAAATTCTGTAAATGTCAAGGATGGGAGGAAATGATAGTGATATCAAAAGGACCCCCTGTCACTCACTCTAAGATGGTTTCTTCGGTACACATGGAGCTCTCTAATTTTCATCAACATTATTAACCACATATGAAGTAGATATGACCAACTCAAAGTCCACTTTCAATTAAATGAAAATGATTTACAGATAAAATTCTGAGAACATACATTCCAGCACTGGTTGGGCTAACTATTATGAGGGTGGTTTGAAAAGTTCTATGACCAGAACAGAAAAAAGGACTTACATCACAGGAACATTTTTTAAAATATTTTTCAATGTAGTCTCCTTGTAGATTAATGCACTTGGTCCAACAATGTTCCTCTGCCTTGATCCCACAGGCCTGCCAAATAGTTGTCAACTCTAGCTATCAATTCTTCGTTTGAGTGAATTTTCATCCACCAAGAAAAATTTTCAGTTTCAAGAAGAGATGGAAGTCTGACAGAGCCATATCAGGTGAATAAGGTGGGTGTGGTAACCATTCATAAGTTAGTTCGTGTAATTTTTTCAAGGTGGCAGCACGTGTTTGCTGGTGCACATCAAGAGTTCCTACACCCAGCTTGCAGATAATTTTTTCATTGCTAATTCTTCACTTAAAATGTAATATACTCTTTCAGGTGACATCTGGCAAGCATGAGAAATTTCTTGCACTTTCAATAGGCAATCCTCCATGACCATTTTGTCCACTCGTGCAATGACTTCTGCAGTAGTGGCACATCTTGACAGACCACTGCACAGATCATTATCTAAGCTCTCCCGACCAAATTTAAGTTCATTTGTCCACTTACCAACAGATGAATATGAAGGAACAGAGGCTCCCAGTGTATTCTGGAAATCAGCATAAATATCTTTTGCTTTCATATCTTTCTTTACGAAGTACTTAATCACTGCTCGAATCTCAATTTTTTCCATCTTTGCAAATCACTATGTGGGAACAACAACAGAGCCAAGTCACCACCACAGCTTTCTTCCAAGAGCATTGATGTTGCAGGCAACAGTCCAATGAATATCATGTGAACAACTCGTTGCGCCAGTGCTGACCTCTCGTGGTGATTCCAAAAACTTTTCAAACCACACTCGAACTTTCTCCTATACAATGCTACTAGAAGTGACAGAGACAAGATTGTCTGAAAAATTAGAGCCAGTAAGGATAATTGTCAACAAGTGACTTCCCATCTATTACTCATGAATTTATCTGGAATAAATGGAAATGGTTAAGGAACCAGGACATCTCTCCACCACACTGCATTGAGCTGTGATGTGTGTGTGTGTGTGTGTGTGTGTGTGTGTGTGTGTGTGTGTGTGTGTATGTGTGTGTGTGTGTGTGTGTGTGTGTGTGTTTTCAATGGTTTTCACCTGAAGTACCCATAAACAAGGAGGTCAGACAGTCTCAAAGTTGAGTATCTGCTTACCGTACATGACTAACTGTTCAAATTACAAGAGAATATAATCCAACAACAGTTGAGCAAATTATTAAATTCTCGAATTTTTGGGTCCACAGAGTTACCATGATGAAACAATCAAAGCTGATGCAGATTTAAATATGTAGTAGTACTTCACACAATTCATAAATGGAACAGGGATGGGGAAAAATTGTAGTGTTGCCAGACGTACCTTCTACTACACATTGTGAGATGATTTGCTGAATACCCATGTAGATCTCTAAAGTTCATCAACACTGTTAAACATCAAGCAAGTAGACCTGACAACCTCAAATTCCATTCTCAGTTAAATGAACATGAATTATTGACAAGATTATGAGAACATGCATTCCAAGATTGGGCAGGGTAAATATTACTTCCTCATACACATTGCTACATCTGGCATGTAGAATTCGTGATTTTATCTTGTATAAATACAAATGGTTGTGGTACCATCAGTTCTCTGCACCATACAGCATTATGTGGGCATACTGTGTATAAATGTATGGTTTCAATATTCTGTAACACAAGCATCCATAGACAAGGAGACCTTCTTTAACACAAGTAACCAAAAACAAGAAGATTAGATGATTTCAAACGTGAGTATCTATTTACTGTACATCACCAACTACCTAAATTATAGGAGCATACATTCCAGGAATAGCTGTGCACAATATTACATCCTCTATTACGTATGTCCAAAAACTTTGCATCATAAAAAAGATTTAAATGTTATACAGAGGTGAATCGACACTGGTTCTTCACATGCACCATTAAAAAATGCAACAGGGGTGAGAAGAGATTATAGTGGTACAAGAAATGCTCTGTTGTACACATTGTAGATGCTTTGTGGTCTACTCTTGGAGATTATTCATGTTCATCAATGTTAACAACCATAGGGCAAGTAAATGATACAACCCCACAGTCCATTGTGAATTTATTGTGCATGATATACTCTCAGAATCCCAAGAGCACACATTAAAAAATGCATTAATTAAATTATCAATTCTGCCAGCACATTCTTCCAAGACATGGTAAAAAGAAGTACTTCTGACGAGTTAGAGCTCTTAAAAGGACTATCAACAGCACTCTGCCGATATTAGTGTTTGAATGTGGAAAGAATGGAAATAATTGTGGAATAAAATGTATTTTACAATGCACAGTACTAACATTGTATATGTAGCACATATATGTTTTTGCAATGTTCTTTAACCAGTTACAGTAAACAATGACTTCTGGCAGCATACATTCCAAGAATGGTTCGGCATATCGTTGTATCCTCCAATAATTAGGTAAATGCAGTGAATTTGATGAAAAAGTCCCAAGGAAATCATGTCACCCATCATTGAAAATTCTGAAATTATTAACAGCACTCTCCCCATATAAACATGATATTTTTTTTTTTTTTTTTTTTTTTTTTTTTTTTTTTGCACCAATTTAGAATCCTGAAAAGACAACTGCTTTGATCACATTTATAATACAAGAAATAAAGTTTATGCTCCCGTTCATCATTCAACTTACATGCTCAGACTCCCCACTACATGGGAATGAAAATACAACTAATTAAAAACCAATAACATTTTGAGTATGAATCTATATTCATTGAAAAGAAACCTCCATGGTGCTCTGTTTCCATGATGATACTGCTCGGTTCAAGATTCTGTGAATAATGAGCTGAATATCTGTGCAGGATGTGGTTTATAAACGGTCTTGTTATCTGAATATGTGGAGGTATCTTTTCACAAAATAGTTGCATTACTTTTTAAACAGAAATATTTCTTTTCAACTGTAGCTTTGTATCAGTTAAATTGTGTTAACAATATTTTGATGTGTCTCCAGTATACTAAACAAATAATTAATGTATGTATGTTATGAGACAAATGATTAACAATTCAACAAATTAATTCAGCTCAACAGTCGTTCTTTCCACACACCATTCACAAACACAACAGGGATGAGAGGAATGTTGCAAAAAATCAACCTACCGCATAATAAAGGCAGTTTGCAAAGCACCCATGTAGATCTTTTCTTTTGATAAACATTTTTAAACATGAAGCAGGTAGATCTGACAACCTCTGAGCCCATTAGCAATTAAATAAATATGATTCACATATTACATTCAGAGAAATTATGTTCTAGTGGTCATCAAAATTATTAAACATGAAGCAAGAAGCTCTCATAACCTCAATGTCCACTCTCAATTAAACTGGCTCTGTTCACTAACATTATTCTGAGGCCATACATAACAAGAACATTTGTGCAAATGATACTTTCTTTTGCATGTTGCTCATAGAGTATGAGGAGTACTGTCATCAACTGTCTTCCCATTTACCATCTTTCTATTTGAAATAAAAGATGTATGTGTTACCAGAAATTCTCTCTACAGCACAGCTTCATGCTAGAATGTGAATTATATATGTATGTTTTCAATGTCCTTTATAGATGTAATGGTCAGTAAGATCAGTCAGTCTCAAATTAAATTATCAATACTGGTGGGCAAAACATAGGATGAAAGTAACTTTTGCATGATGCATCATAGACAAATACCATAGCTCAATGAAACTGGACCATACATAGAAAGAATTGCTCTAGTATAGTATGGAAAGTAACTGATAGAAAATCACAAAGGGGCAAACAGAAATGATACCTTTATTCAAAGACAATAATTACACTGAGGGTTTTGTTATTCCTGCTGATGTGTTCAACATTAAAAAGTCTGAGACTTGGTTCTTAATATGGTGTGCATTCACCACAGCCAGCAATTTCAGTATTCTCACATGCTAGCCAGAAGGTTTACTTAGTCCTTTGATCATCTGTAGTACAAGATGACATGGAACTAACTCTAAGGAGTTGTTGTGGTAGAATGTTTCTGACCTTCTCCAATGTACTTGACAACTTGTGGATGGTCACTGATGCATGTGGATGCTCTGCAATACATATTCACCAATGCATCCCACATGAGATAGATGGGATAATTTTGGGGGATTGAGTAGGCTAGTCCGTTTGCTGAATATCCTATCATTCCAAGAGCTCCTCCAGCTACATTATTTGATGGAGTCTTACAACCTCATCCATAAAAATGAAATCAGGGCCATGTGCAAAATACACATGTGGGGAAGGAGTAAAGTGCCCCATTGATGCTGACCAGTGAGTATAAAGTTTTCAAAGAAGTGATGTACCCGCATATCGTGAGAGGTCGGAATGTATAATACACCCATTATCATTGACAAATATGATCATTTTACTGTTCTATGAGTTGTGTTGTGGGAATGTATTTTGTTGCATGGGTGTACTGACCTCCAACTCATTGGACGTGGCACACTCACCAATCATGGTAACTGCAACATTGTGTTATTTCCCAGTGTGCCTTTTTCAGCAGTTCATTAGGCCACAACTCCATTTCAAATAGTACATGTGGGATGTGGTGGGGAGACATATTGCAGCATGTCCAAATTCATCAATGACCATTCAGCAGTTGACAAGTGTGCCAGTGGGGGAATGGAGTGCTGTACCACATGAGCCCTTTACCAACCTGGTGGACAGCATGGGGTGACATTGCAGAGCTTTTAATGTCATTTGGGGTGAATAAATACCCTATTAAGAATCATGTCCAGGATAACATAATGAATAATGGTGATTTCACTGCAATTACTGTCTTTCAATAAAAGTACCGTCTATTGGTCTCATTATGTATTTCTCTCTATAAAGATCAGTACTATACTTTAGCAGTTCTCTCAATGTATGGTCTGAGTTAGAACAAGCTATATTACATAGCAGTGACATACCATGTGAAGCTAAATTTTGTACCTAATTTTAGCACACCAGTGTATTTACCACACACAATTGATTGTCCAAATTACAAGGGCATACAATCCAGGAATAGCTAGGCAAGTTATTACATACTCCAATACATGGTTCCACTAAATGACAATCACTGAAAAATTAGAGCTTACGAGCAGTATTTCTATGCATGTACCATTCACAAATGCTGCAAGGATGAGAGAATATGACATTGGTACTAGAAGTACCCCAGTTAAAAATGGACCATTCCTATATGCAACAGGGATGGGAAGAAATAACAGTGGTAGCAGAAGGACCCTCAATTACACACTGTTAGGTGGATTTCTGGTACTGACGTAGATCTTTTAAGTTTCATCAGCAATATTAACCACATATGAAGTAGGTCCAACAACTCCAAAGTCCATTATCAGCTTAATGACAATGTTTCATTGAAAAAATTCTGAGGACATACATTCTAAGATTGGTCAGGCTAAATATTACTTCTATCTAAACATTGTTCTTATAAGTGATGCAGAGAAGTTCAACAAATAAGAGCCCATAGCAAACATTGATCATAATTACTTTCCCATCCACGATTAAGCTGGCATGTGGTGTAGAGATATATTTACTCAGTGTCCTTTAAGAGAAATAGCCATAAACAAGATCAGACAGTCTCGAAAGACCAATGACTAATTGTCCAAATCACAAACAGATAATCTCTGTGAGCAGTTTCAGATATTATTACATCTTCCAATACATGGGCCCACATAATTACAATGCTGAAAGGAATTGGAGCTCAGAAGAAGTTTAATTGACAGCACTACTTCCCATGCATCATTAGGAAATGGAACAGGAAACAGAGGAAATGCTAATGCTAGTAGAACTATACTCTAACTCACACTGTGAGTTGGTTGCCAAATACACACACAGATGTTTAATTATTATAAATATTATTACCATGAAACAAGTAAATCCAACATTCACAAAATCCATCATCAATTTACTGAAAACAAACTTTTGTCAAAATTTCAAGATCAAATGTACTGAGTTTTTTCAGGCTAACTGTTACTTCATTTCACACTTTGCTCCTAAAAGTGATAAAGACCAAAACATCTGACAACTAAAAGCTCATAAGGAAGATCATTTACACTTGCCATCATATTTACCATTTTTGATTAAACACAGAACAAAACAAAATGTTTACTGAAACACAGAAGTACACTACATCATAGAGCGTAAAGGTGGCATCTGGAGTATAGATACAGGATTTCAATGGTCAACAGAAATAACAATAAAACACATAGATCCAAGAGTCTCAAAGTCAAGTATCTATTTACCATATACAATTAAATGTCCAAATTTCAAGAAAATATGTTTCAAGAATATATGGGGAAATTATTACATCATCCAATACATTGCACCACTAAAAGAGGATGATGAAAAAATCTAAGATCATAAGGACTTTAAATGATGCTAGGTTATCACATGCACCATTCACAATTACAACAGGGATGGGAGGAAATAATCCTGACACCAGATGTACACTGTAAGTTGGCTTGCATAATATTCTTGTATATCTTTAATATTCATCAACATTATTAATCACATGACAAGTATATGTGACAATCTGAACATCTATTATCAATTTGCTGATCATGATTACTTCTCAGAATTCCAAGACTATACCTTCATAAGTTGTTCATACTATTACATCCAAATAAACATTGTTCCTAGAAGTGATAAAGACATCTGACAAATTAGTGCTTATTAGGAGGATTAGTGTCAGTTGTCTTCTCATGTACCTACCTGGAATGTCGCTGGAATCAAAGGAAGTGGTTGCTGTACCAGAAGTACTGTGTACTGTATAACATTAATGATATATGTGGAGAACACAAACACAAAATAAACCATCAAAAAAGGTGAACTGACAATCTCAAAGTATCTACTTACCATGGCATTCCTAAATGTACATATATAGATGTATGTATTCAATGTCCAGCAACAGAATTAACCATAAAACAAGCAGATCTGTTAGTGTCAGAGTGAAGTATCTGTTTACCATACACAGCTAACTGCCAGATTGTGAGAGCATATGTTCCAAGGAAATGACTAGCAGTTATACAAGGTGCCCTCCCCCATGCATCATATGGTGGCTTGCAGAGTATCAATGTAGATGTAGATGTACATGCAGAATAATTGGGTAACAGTCCAGAAAATGACTATGATAAGGAAAACAGAGCCCATAAGGAGTTTTTCAGATAGTGATTATCCTATCCACCCCCTACAAATGGAACAGGGAAGGGAGGAAATTACAATGCTACTTCAAGTGCTCTTCACCCGCACCATATAATATAGATTTTGATATAAAGATTCAGATTTTCTGTTATGATTAACAGATTTACTATTAAACAAGAAGAATGCTAAAGTCTATGTTAGGTATCATTGTGTTATATGAGTCTTATTTTGGAAATTCCAGAGTGTACATTCCAGGGAGAGCAGACCAATACACTATTTACTCACATATAGTGCACCCAAGATGACCACCATGACATGATTAGTGTAATTAGCACTTGTATACAGGTTTATCAATAGTAGTTCTTCCTGGGCACCATTCATAGATGGACTATGGATGGGATAAAACTATAATGGTACTTGAAATGCTATCTACCAGACACCACAAAGTGATTTGAGGAGTATAGTATAGCTATACAACATTCATGAAATTTAGTTTACCATCCAGGAAAGATAATAGTCGATGTCAAAGCAAAAAATCAATTTTAACTTCCAACTGTGCCCATAATCATAACCATGCACATGGTGAATGTCAATTAGAATATCTCAGGTGGAGTTAAAATAGTATTAGGCAAACTATTTTGTGTTTCTAATGGTATTAAAATATTATGCTGAAGAATGTGGGAACTGTACATATTATGAGGTACACAAACAACAGAGTTGCTCAAATTCGTCACAAAGAATCCTACAACTAATAATAAGGATAGTATTGCCAGGTGGGAAGTATAGTTTACACTGAGAAAATAGAGAGCAAATGCAGCAAAACTAGAGTGTTGCAGTTAGTTGTCAAAGAAATATTATGGGAGTATATTGGCACTCAGAATAGTACTGCACACAAACTCCTTTCCAGAGATGAAGGGGAACTACTATGAGATCAAAACCAATGGTATTACAGAAATTAGTTATGCCAGTGACACATATTTGACAGCTTGGCCTTGTCAACAATTAATGACAAATTCTGAGCATGTCGTACTTGGTATCAGAAACTGATTAATTGGTGTTCAGTTCTAGTGAGAAATCTGGAACATGGAAACCATGGCCAAGGAAGTTAAAAAACATGTGAGTTAAACCACTATTCACATGTGGAGCTAGTGATTTACAAACTGTTTACACAGATACATACTGGAAGGGACACCAGGCCACATGGTGTCTACTTTGAGATAACAGGAGAGGAGGTGAAGCATTACTGCAGCTTAGTAGTATACAAATACTGAACCAGACAAGAGTACACATAACGACTGGAAGATGCACCAACTATATGAGCTTGAAGTCCTCACCACAAAACTGCTGCCATCAAGCATTTCATAAATTCAGCCTTGACTGAGACTGTCATGTTTTAGTAATAAAATTCTGTGTTGCCTTTATAGTGGCAGTCAATGAGGTCTGCCTAAAGATAGTAGCACCAACTCATTCTTTCACAGTCTGCTTTTTGATTCCAAGGAATTAAAATTCTGTGAAAAGTTGTTATTTCATAAGCCAAGTTGTATGTCACACACTTAATACTGACCACTGATTTCTCTTCTTGAAACAAATTAACTGGCTTTTAACTTTATGAAATACTGTTTATGTTGTGTGTGCAGCAACTGCTGTTGGGAAATAAATGAACACTTAGCATTAGCTTACTACATTAACATATAACTTATTTTGAAGGATGTGTAAACAAAATCCTGTTTTACATTATGGATAAACCAAATGACACAAAAGTGAATAAAGGCAGACTGGCTGAGTATTTGTCCCCTCCCTCCTAATTGAGATTCTCAGCACTCTCTTGTGTACTTCCTTATTGTCTGATCTGATAAGCTGACATTCAAGTACATGTCAACCTGCTTGAAATACTTATGAATGCAGAAAGCCACAGTACTATGTTGGGTAATGAGTAATGGAAATTAAAAAGCTTTGAATATAAGCCTGAAATTTGTAAGCAAACCCTCGTACTTGTCTTTACATGATGTTATGTGTAAACATTTATTGCTCCCATCAAGAATGGTCACTTTATATTAGAGAGATACTTCTTATCCACATGCTACCAAGAGTTACAATATCAGACACATTACTCCAGCTAGTTACTCATCTCCATGAAATATGTTTCAGAAATACTTAATTGTTGTGATTCTTTGACTGCTCAATCTAGCTGCCATTAGACTGACACTTGTAAATTTACACACTTATTTAACTTAAAAGGAAGAACAAGAACATGACAGTAGCCTGGTCCTGCAAAATAACATTTCTTCCAATTTAACCACAGTGTCACTACTTTGGTCATAGTAAAGTACCGGACACAAGTCAACCATAAAAATCATGAATTACTATTACACTGTAACCCACGCATGGGATCACACCACAAGAAGATAGTCCAACATACAGATCACAGATGTGCAACCATCTATCAACCATATCTACCAGGATAATAACATGAAAAACTCTATGTTAAACCCTGAGCATTCTGGGGTCACAGCTCATGAGGTCAGGCCACCAAGTACCTACTAGTAGATGTACACTCAGTAGTCATTCTTTTCCATACTTGTGAAAATGACTGCAGTGTATTTGAGTTATGGTGTGTAAAATAATTTAAAAAAAGAAAATAAACCATGTTGGCTCTAAAATTGAGATTATTTCCAAGTCTGTTAAGTGGTGGAATACAATTCACACACGTTAAGGAGATGCCTATAGCTGAACATATAGTGGTGATGGCTGATAGTGGAACAGTCTCTGGTTTGAATCTCCACTATGCCAATTTTTTAACTGTTCCTTAAGTCCTATATTTTTTGACAAGCATAAATTAAAATAAATACTGAATCATAAATTTCTACTAAAAATTACATTATCTCATTTTCAAATATGGCTAACATCAAATAAATTGTAACTTGAAACAGACATGTGAAATGACTTATATACATCAGCAATGCTCCAGAATGAATTTTTATTCTGGAGAAGAGTGGCCACTAAAATAAAACATCATTGCAGATTAAAACCAGATTAATGAGCCAGGAAGTTACATCAATAATACCGATGCATTTCGTATGCTCATTTCTACACAGAATGAAGAAAGAAGAAATTAGTGGGCATTAGCTGTAAGCAGAGGAGGTATAGAATACCCAGGAAAAGTGCCTTTGCTGTTGACCAGCAGATCTTTCTGTAGATACTGCCCAGCCTTTTGAATTTTTATGTACTAGAATCTAATAGATGACTATAGTGAAGCATGCCTGTCACAATAATTGTTAGCAAAAAGCAAACTTTAGTCACAATGACCCTCAGAGTTATGCGTTACTGTATGAGTTTGTTTCTGTAAAAATCATTCACTCCACCAAGTATGGAAACATATGAATTTTTAATAGACTATATTTCTTTCTCCCAATTCATTCTGGTGACAAAGCCTCAGTCTCAGTTTTATCATGATCCAGGACACCAGGATTTGTCTTGGTTTTGTTGGTGTTGATAAATTGTGAGCAGTTGTTTTTCACTGGTGTAGTTGGTTGCAGTAGCTCTGTTTGTCGTGAACAACTATCTGCTTGAAGGTATTTAGCTGAGCAAATCCCCTTGACAGTACTTTAGCATAAAGGTTGCAGTCTTATGACACAGCACACTGGAACATTTGTTGTCTACATTTTGACATTAATCTCTGTTCTGAGTTTCACCTTATCTGGCATAATGTGTGTTTGGACTTTAGCTTCCTTCAACTCACATGGAACACAAATCTTACAGCATCTTAATTAGTAAAATATGTTGTTGTTAGTTTAGCGATTTGTCTCCTGAACAAACTTCAAAGCAGGTACATGTAACATGATGGTGGAGAGTTTATTGATGCACCATGACATATATTAGCATAAACAGCACTAGAGAGATGTATTATTTCTCCAAAAAGGATAGAATAGTTCAAAACACATTTACTAGCATATTTTCCACAATTTTAACTTATGGTTTTGCCTTTGTGACAGAGCTATAAAAGTGGAGTTTGCACTTGGTTTTTAACCATGTGTACTTACTACCACAGACAGAAACATGGTTGCCATAGAGGCATTGGACATTTCTCTCTAAAGACAACTCACTGAGTTTTGTATCTACTGGCAGAACTAGATACCTGTGGCCTCACGTCATGAGTTCTGATGACCAGAAAGCTCAGGATTTAATGTTGAGTTGGTGGAAACATACTCCACTCATTCAAGGAAGTCACTATCACATCAGCTGCAATGGACACACGCACCTTCACATTACTGGTTGGCATGGAGTGCTATTCTCCCCACTTTTTGTGTTCAGGTCTGGTTCACAGAAACTGTAGGGAATTAAACTGTTAAAAAAGTCAACATAAAATCCAATAAATCACAGTGAATTATTAAATAGCTCTTGCTGACTCATCTGCTTGTGTCTTAATTAAGGTGGGTGATGTTGCATTTAGAAAGCACGTGAAGCTAGAAACCGCCTCTCACTTCAAAGAAGTGTATCATTCCTTTAACAGAGTTTCTTCATATATATTTATTTTCCACCATGTTGTAACACATTTTATTACAACCAAAATGAAATAATGGCTGAGTCATACCCCAAGACAGTATGATGGGCATTCAATAAGTAACACTGCATAATACTTTTCTTGGCCAATTTCAGTTGTAAAATGCTGAATTTGTTATGGGTATCATGAAGTAGTACCACTTCAGCCCTATAGTTTCATGAAGTTCTGATAGGTGGTAGCATTCCAAGCAGAAAGCGGTCATTGAGTTTCTTTTGATGGACAAACAGAGCATTGCATATGCATTTACAGAATGTCCACAGAGACTAGGCAATGAATAAAAGCATGGTGAGTCATTCGGCAAGGTGTCTTGTCATCACAACTAGGTTGCACAACAAACCTGTCCAACCTCCCAAGTGCCATGCTTTGTTGGTGCATGTGGACACTGTCATTCAATGTAATCAATGGCTCACAACCAATCACCTCACTGCTCAGCTGAATGAACTTCGTTGAACTGTTCTCCCTCACCTATGTAGAGCAATATGGACTTGTAGCCAAATGAATTGGGAATCTTATGGAGCATTGAAATCCTGAATAAAACCAATCTGCTTTCAGAAAAGCACACCCCTTTGTAAATAAAAGATTTATAAATAAGGGCCCACTTGCAGTACAGATGTTTATAGAGAACATCTTATGACAGCCTTCATAAGATGTGCACAACACAGCCCTTGATTTACAAAGTAATGCTTATTCCACAACCAACATTACTTTTTCTAATTGTTCCTACCATTTTAAATATCACGAGCAGAATAAAAGTACCAGTGAACGGTTTGTTTAGATAAATAATGGTACTGGTATTAGCATATGATCACAAAGATAATGATATGTGAAACAAAATGGACAACCATAGCCCAAATACAGCTATTCATGGAAAAGAACAGTGTGAAAGACAAATGTTCAATGGTGCATACTAAAATCATGATTATTGAGAAGAGGATAAGGAGTGCTCAGGATGCTGCAGTAAACTAACTCCTAACCATAAATGAAAGCAATGTTTGTATTAAATCAAAACCAAATTGTCAGTTTATCCAGTGTCTCTGAATAGCTCTGACACAGTTTCAGGCCTTTATTCTGATGTGATATCTTCTAAATGCCATTTCTTTAACAACTGAGGTTAGGTTCAGCACCCATCATGGTTGGAACATATAAAAATTAATTGGTGTTCAACTCTGGAGAGGGGCATGAGAAACAGTTACCATTGCCACATATGCACAAATTAACAGTAATAATTATAAAAATCAAAATGTTAATGATGCATTAAACACCTGACAAATATTTAATGTATGTTTCCTGGCATTAGTTAAAAACTGAAATCAAAATTTTATTAGTACAGGTATCCATTAAAAGTTTTACAACCCAGTGTTAAAATAGCTCTAGTTATATCACATGCTGATGCAGAAAAATATAAAGAAGAAAATTGAACAAATTGTTTAAAACATGAATTGGCACAATGTATCAGGGTGGGTACTATACAGCAGTGTAATGCTGAGTTATCAAACTGGTGCTTTTCTCATTTGTGACATTAATCTGGTCATTAAAGCACTGATTGAGAACATTACTTTGCAAAAATAAAGAAGTGTATATAAGAATTTAACCTCTTTCAGTTCCAGTTTACTTGCAGTACCAATGAAAAGTTGGCCACTATAACTATCGGTATCCTCTCTAATTTCAGAATGTTTGTTTTGTTTATTATCATTCAATAATGTCCCAAGGAATTATATTATGGTGTTACTCACATTTAAGAAATAAAAGGTATTATTATAGAAAAAAACATGCTGTATCACCACTACAACATAGTAACCCACACTAATTTTACAAGCATATGTTTAAGGACTTTGGCATTTTAGCTACTGCTTTTCAGTGCACATAGTCACTCATGAAACCTGAAGCAACTGATAAAATTGTAGTTCAGAAAGAAATATGATGGCCATAAGTAGAAAACTAGAACAAGAAAACTCTCCATTAAAACTGACTTTATAATATAAAGTGATGAATAATGCTCATGTGTGCTTTTCTCAGATTATATAAAATGACTACACATACTGAAGCTACATTTGAAAGTAAGTTCAACAAATAAACTTGTGTAATTCCTTCTATACCACAAAATACTATACAGAGTGTCTCTCCTAAGGATCATCAGGCATGTTTTCTCTGAAGCTTAACAAGGTATTTGTGAGTTTATTTTTGCAGTGTGTGGTTACAGTCAGCCCAAACAAACGCTGCTCATCACATCTTTCAGATGACTGGCAATGTCAATGGAAAGTGCCGATCTGTTAGAAACAAAATTAGTTTGAAAGCAGAATTTTTTGTGCCCATTCAAAAGGGTAGTCACAAAGAAGTCTAGTGTGATATTTGTTTTATTGATATGTATGAAAAGAAATATTAAAACATCATGAATAACCAATACTCCAGGAGCAACTCATGTGCCGCTATGGCCTGTGCTGATCACTACCACAATGCAGCAGCCCTGTTCAGTCAGTCACTGATGGAAAATTGGTTATTCTTCAGGTTTTGCTATCCATCTTAATGCATACTGAACACATGATCATTGCTCTTGACTAATTTTGCACAGCTCTATCAACTGGGCAATTTAAAACTCTTTTGGTTGTAAGAGGAAACAAACGGACACTTTCCATGAACACCATGAGGTGCACGAAAGATGTGATGAGCAGTATTTGTTTGTGATGAGTCATGTTAAACACTGAAAAAACAAAACTGCAAATGTCTGCCAAAACACCATGGAGAACGTACCTGATGACTCTTAGGACAGACCTCCAGTCTATTACATCAGTTGCTACACATATATAGTAATCTGTAAACAGTCAACAAGCAGTCTTATTAAAATATTAATATTGTTATGTGCCATGTAAAGTAAATTATTCAGCTATTCCATAACATTTCAGTACATAGTGTGACATGAATGAGTCACATAATGTGTAAATAACTTACCACAGTCATTTTGCAGCTTCCATTTCCAATAAGCTTCCAGTAAAAATGAAAACTGGTTGTAATAAAATTGACATTTTCAAATTAAAGATGGAAGACTTCCTTTAGGCATTGCCTATAGACATTCTCTATAGACAATAAAATCTTTACATTTACACTAAGAACATAAGTAAAGGAGTAAACATGAGTCTTAGACTTCCAAAGCATTACTTATTGTAACATATTTAAAGATTTCCATCAAAATATATTCTCTCTCGTGTATGTTGGAAGAAGTTCTTCCAATGACTGAACTATAATACTTTCTTACTCTTACAAGCCATACATGAAAAGAACTTGAGTCTTAATTTTACATTGGGAGAGTAGAGCTTTTCTTCAAGAATGTGCTCTAAGTGTAGACCACTACAGCAATCTGGAGGCATCTTCTTAGTAGGATGTTGAATCTTTTTCTCCTTCAGAAAGTGGTATTTCATGTATGGCACCCCAATAAACTAGACATTCAGTGGAATGAATTGGTCCAAGATACCATACTTCATAATAAATGGTCATAATAGCTGAAAGAATTGTCCCACTAATATTAAGCATCACAGCATTTGTCTGACATTTGGTACCAGTTAGAGATCTCATACAAGTCCTCTAAAACAGTTGGATAGCAAAATGACTAGTGAAGTCTCAAAATAATTGTGTTGATCCCTATGTAGCACTACATGAAAAAATATGAGTGAAAATTAATCATGAGTAGGTCCCTACATCATTTAAAAGTAAGGGAAACGGTGGCTATAGCATGCATCTGTTTTAAATCATTGGTGACACTGGTTTTATGGGATTTGGCCGAGGTCTAAAGAATGTTGTTGTGCCTAATGTTTCATCTACTACTAAGAATCACAGGATCAGAAGCTATAACAATGTAGTTAGTTAATTTTATAGTGCAAACTTGTTATGCCAGACAAATTTTTCAAAAAGTAACTAAATATATCTTTATATCATCTGAAAATATCTCCCGTGGTAGGTGACAAATCACTAGACACAGCTTAATGTCCATAAAACCAATACTACCGTGGGTAGGCTATGGATACAGCCTGTGAAAGCCTGGATTGTATAATCTAGTTTTATGTCATGTAAGTGTTCTGCAAATTGTGTTCTAGCCAGACATCTGATGGCAGATATCACTGTGCCATGAAATCCAACCTATAAAGTTTTGAGAACCAGTATCCAGCGAGGGATCTGGGGACATATACATGTCTCCAATAAACTACTCCAGCAGTGATGGCAAAGGAAGATTACACTAATAACAGCACACAAAGAGACACTTAAGCTCACATTGTTCCTGATCTTGACACACAAATGGAACATGGGAAAATGTTAATAGGTGGTACAATAGGATGTAGCCTCTGGCATGCACTTCACAATTGTCTGCTGAGTACAGATGTAGATGCAGATGTAAGTGAATGGGCTGCACCCAAGAATGTATTGGATTCATATATTGGAACCATGAGTAACAGTAATTAGGATGTAAAAGATACCTATAGATGCATTTTCACTGAAAATTCCCAACATTACTACTGAAGAAAAGCACACAAGAAGGGTAGCAGTAATATTTGACAATAGTATCAGTCTTATACTATGGCAAACAAATCACTTACATCCTAAAAAGAAATCAGATGATGAGCAGATTATGTTTACTATTTACCACTGAATGGTTTCTGTTCCAAATGAAGTCTGTTGTTATAGTTACAAAACTAGACATTACTATTTAGCAACATTGTGAACTACTAAGTCATAATCACATTATGAACAGAATAATTCATAAAATTTAATTTGAAACTGAACATCAGCAACAAATTGTTGTATACAAAAGTCATACTTGACATTATCATAGGTATGAACCTTCCACTGGCCATACACAAAAAGATGAGCAAAATATAGTATCTATTCCTCTAAATAGCATACTAGAAGTAATCAGTATAATAAGAGACCAAGTTAATACATTCAGATCCACGGACATTTTATCAAATCATTGTAGTATATGCTGGGATGAAATAATTTGCCAGTCCTCTTGACTTTTGAACCTCAGTGTTGTACTATATGTGAACAAATGGGAGTAAGTGCAATACAAAACTACTCAAAATGCTGTTTCTAAGACAGACCTCTAGGCGAAATAATTATGTTCCTTTGATACTGTAATGACTATAGAAATTAGAATGAATTAAAATGAATTCATTAAACAGATGGTCCAGATATACTTCACAAAATTCACTTTTTGCCATCGTGTCACAGTTTATGACCTGATGAGGTGACATCTCACACAATATTTGTTGCTGATTTTTCCAGCATTGCCATTAGTAGCAAAATCTCTGTAACATAATGTCTTCAAAGAAATAGAACTCAAGTTCTTCATTATTGTTTCCCATACCAGATCTGAAAAGAAAAATGACCATAGTAACACTTTTAGTACCAAAACAGAATAATGTTATGCAGTGAAGAGTTACTTATGTATCCTTCATACGCACTTCAAATTCCATGTTTCATCAACAGTTACAAAGGAAAGAACAAAAGGCATTAAGTCACAGATGGGAACAATGAAAAACGATGCTAGAAATATATTAGTTTTCTGACAAAGTCCTTCCTCAGAAGTTTCACAAGGGCAACCCATGCATGCATGTACACTGTCTCTGGCTGCTAAGGCCCAGAGACTATGACCATGTGTGCATAATACCTGTGTGTTATCTACATCTCAAGAACGACTTTGTTCAAAGGATGAAAGATGTCTAGTATTTTCTTTTCATTGTGCCTGTCTGTAATTCAACATCTGCTCTTTGTGTTGAATATGAGCCTATCCTTTCTATAGTGTTGTTATTGAAGCCCAGTCTTTTACTGATTGAAGAAAGAAAGAAAGCATATTGAGATTGTGTCCTGCTATTAACAACACATGCCTATTTACTTTGTTATTATACAGTTTAATGTGTTGTATGCAGCACAAATAAGCTGAAACAGCATCTTAACATTGTGAGATGTAGCAATGTCAATTATTTCTGTGAGTGCTTGAGATTTAATTACCAAGATAATACCATTCATCACTTATACTTGCAAAATGTTATGGAATCACATTTGAGGTTTCTTATGGTTGTAGTTTCACTTATATTCTAGCTATAGTGTAAAATGTTTGTTTATTATCTGTTCCATTGATTTCTCTGAACACATAAATCACTGTATGTATCATGTAAGGTCACTTATTTTCACCACAGCAAGAGTTTTTATAATAATCACAGTAGGGTCTACAAGCCAATGTAGTACAGTTATGCACACTGCCTGGCAAAACTAGTGATTCAGCCAGAAGACATGGTCAGATGCCAAAGTAACATCATAAACATACACATCATCAGTTAGTATGTAAATGACTGGAGTTGCTAAACTTTCTGCATCATGTAGAAAGGCCACCAGCGTGCATTAGTGATGTTACCATGCCTGGTTGGGTATAAGGTGGTCAGAAACAGCAACAGATGTTGAGCATTCACTGTGAGGGACACAGAGATGCCACGTACTGTGATCAGCTGCACTTTGAACACATCACAGAATTTGAAAGTGGGCTCACTGGAGTTCTCCATTTGGCTACTTGCTCACATTGTGCAATATCCAGATTTGTGAGGCATGTAGATGTGACAATGCCCCATGCTGAAATGTATGGGAAGATGAAGGCAGCAGGTATTCTTGTCCTTAAGATCCTGGTCAACCATGTCTGATCACAAGAAGGATGGAACACCTGTATTGGCCACCAAGCACATTGTGACCCCTTCACATCTGTGCCTGCCGTAAGTGCACTCCTGACAGAATTTGTCAGGAATTTGTCACCCTGCAACCATTTGTCAGAGACTAACAGCAGCCAAATTACAAAATTAGTGTTCCATGCATAGGCCACCATTAACACCACAACTCTAATGGCTGCATTTGGAGTTGTGCCATGACAGGCAACCGTGGACTGCTAAGGTCAGGGACCATAATGTATTCAGTGATGAATCATGGTTCTCCACTACATCCAATGCCCTTTGTTGATGGGTAAGGTGGCAAACTGAAGGGTGGTCTAACACTTGCAATATTTTGCAGAGGAACAGCAGTGTTACTCTTTATGTCATAGTATAGAGAGCCATGAGGTGTGACTTCAGCTCATTGCTTGTAGTGCTGAGGTAACACTGATTACAAAACAGAACATCACTGATATCCTTTCTTACCTCTCATGCACAGCTTGGAATCCCAAGTGCCCACTTGTGTCAGTTGGGCCTTAAACCAGTCCTGGTGATGTCATATTCATAAGTGGGGTCACTGCCAAGTTCTTTGTAAATTTTACTGAATTACATAATCACTGAAATAAAGTCACATACCCTCTCAACTCATGAAATTTCATTTCATTCCTCACTTTTTCTCAGACAGTGTCATTATATTACACATGTTGCCCAATTATACAGTTCATTTAATGTTGATTGGCACTCTCCCTATAACTCCCACAAAGTAGCAGTTTCAAATGTGTGTCAATGTATGTATGAGAATAGACTGTTATACTGTCTACTGGGCCTAGATGATGTTGCTGCTTCCCATTGGTGGTGGAATGCAGCAGCAATTATTCTGTGTTGCGAGTGCACTTCTGGACATAGACATGACAGCATCAAAGTAAACAAGCATTGTCAGTGTTAGACGGTGTGGTTTCTATGAAAGGAAGGAGTGACTGCTTCAGACATTCACAATGAGGCTAGGAGCCATATGTGGGGAAATAGCACCAAATCACAGATCTGTATTTCAATGGGTATCAGAGTTTAGCGATGGAAGAGGCTCTGCTAAAATTCACATAAGCACTGGACATTCAGCAACTGCACAGAAACCAACAATGCCAAGCGTGTCGATGGCTTGATATCGGGCACAGGCAAGTCAGTTTAGATGAACCAGAGAAGGCAACAGGTCTATCACGGAGAACTCTGCACACCATCATTCATAATGATTTGAAGATGAAGAAGGTGTGTGCATAATGGATGTCCGATGCCCTCACCACTGTGCAGAAACAGAAATGTATGGAGATATGCCAACAGCTGGTGCAAAAATATGTTGCAGATCCAGCAGAGTTCCTTGAGCATGTGGTCACCATCAACGAGTGATGGCTCTTCCATGAGAATCCAGAAAAGAATGCCAGTCTATGGAGTGGAAGCACACTATAAGCTCTCATCCCAAGAAGTCACAGCTGGGCCTATTCATGCAGAAACCAGCGGCAACTCTTCTGTGATCAGGAAAGGATAGTATTAGTGGATTGGTTCTCTCCCAATATGACCCTCAACAGAGATCAATACTGCAGTTCACTCCACCAACACAACAATGTGCAGCCAGATGCCAGTCGCCAAGCTATTGCCACCACACAGGACTTATCGTTTACTGTGCTGCGACACCACCCATATTAGCCATATCTGGCTCCTAGTGACTACGACCTATTCTACGAACTGCAAGAGGTCCTGCAGGATAAGAAGTTCTCCACCAATAACAAACTTCAATGAGGTATCCTCCAGTGGCACAAGGATACCCGCAAAGAAAGGTTTGCTATGCAAATACAGAAGCTGCCACAACAATGGCCAAAGTGCACAGACATTTGTGGGGAGTACCAGTAGTATAAACTGGATTTGTTTGTTCAGTAAATTGTTCCTGTGGACACAAAAACATTGTAGTAGTGACCATTTTTGAATGCTCCAAGTATTTGTGGTGCAACCTCCACACTAACAGATGAGGATGTAAGCAATAATATGGTGCATATGCTTTACTGATATCACTACAAAGCAGCTGTTTGGTACCATTTTCTATAAGGCAACTTCACAAAAAGGTGACAATGGTTTCACTACCTTTAAGGATGCAGGTGCTATAATATTGCATCATTTACATTATTTCATTATTATGCCCTATTATGTGTTGAGGTGACTGTATTTTAAGTGATTTCTGAACTACTAACTCACAGTTTCTTCCTCTTTTTCATTACTTAATTCCCTACACAGCTATTATATCTCTTTGTTGTGCTTTTAACATTCTTATATCTCTGATTTCTCCTACAGATTTGTTCTAACAGTTTTTATAATAACACTGTAACCGCCATTAATTCTCAAGTCATAACATGATATTTCTGTATGTACTGTAGATTATGAGGTTGGGTCTCTGGGACCACTAAGTTTAAATTGAGGTTTAAGGAGCATTATTAGAAAATTTTAATTTAAGTTAATGGTATAAAAGATTTATTTTTACATTTATTTGAGTATTTTTTAAACTGTCTTTTTATTTTATTGCATTAAATAAAGCCTACAGTATAGTATTTTACTTTTTCTCTAATGAAATCACATGCTTACATATTGTTTTTTTTTTTAAGTAGAAGACCTACCCATAAATGAACTGTTAGAGAACTGAATTTTACATTCTGTAAAATTATAGTATCTCTGTAGCAAGTAAATTTTCACATGAAACTAAATTGTGGGGTTTGAATTTGCACAGGGAGATATCACTCGATAGACAGAAAATTAAAGTCTCCAATTGACGTTCAACACTGACATCTACATTTTTCTTTACCGCTACTCAAAACACATTTGATTTTAACTAACATTTTAGGTATTTTATTGGAGGAACATAAAGGTTCGCATCAAGTTTCCCACCACCATAGTCCTGACATTCTTCCACTGAACAATCCTCTTGTTCACTAGCAGAGCTGTGATGAGTGGCTATTGCAAAATTGTCATCTTTTTCATCTGTTTCTTGATTTATTCCACTGACATCTTTGTCATCCACTGACTAACAATTTTATCAAATTATCAAATGAGGATCGTTAAAACTGACACATGCTTGCAAATAGTTAGATAGTTGGTTGCATGTTCCATTGATCTATTGTATGGTATGGAAGCCTTTATGATGTGGAACTTGTCAAGTGTACAAGAAAGAGCTAAGAATATTAAGTGCCCCTGTTTGTACATCTATGAACTGACTATTTTTGTATACAGTAACCCTACGTTATTCACAGACAAGAATTTTAAGCATCAATACAGCACTAGGAATAAGGCAGACTTCATGCTTCCTATTCATAGGTTAAAGTTACATGCCCTAAACCCAGAATATATGGGCATGAAAATCTACAACATGCTAAAAAAGAAACGAACAATCAGCATGGAGCTAGGGCAACTCAAACCAAAGATACACAAGTTCTTAGTGGAGAAATGTTATTACTCCATAGAAGAATTTGTGAATGATGATGTGGAAGTCTGAGCAAGGAAACATCACCTGTAAATTAAGCTTAGCAATTTTGTGTCAAATAAATTTTTGTAAAAATATGTTCACTATGTAAACCCTGTCGTTATATATTACTTTGTAATACATGTAAACTTTAGTGTTGATATATTGTTTTTGTAATACTGTGTATACAAATTGTAATTGTAATATAAATGTAATGTTGACAGGTCCCCAGTGCATCAGATCTGTGATTTGACTTTGTATGTTATGGGATAATAAAAAATTCTGATTCTGATTCAGATTCTCTTTGCAACATCACTGTTGTTGCAAAAAGGTCTTTTTCGTATAATATTTCTGTCCTAGAACTAAGACACCTTTTTGCTTTTCTTAGCTATATGAAGTGCACTGCTTCATAGTCATACCAAATACGCACAATTCCCATAGTTGTAGGTGTTGTGCCAATTCACGCTTCAGTTTAGTGTTGAAAGTTGATTGGAATCTACCCAATACTTTCTGAACACCATTGAAGATTTTGTTCATATTTGTATTTCCTCTTGTAAGCATAGTCTGGGAAACTGCCAATTCTTTAAATGCCTGCAGCCAACCCATCTCGCTGCTGGTAACAGTATATATAGCCGGCTGCATCTGCAACACATCCCAAGAGTGTCTAGACAATTTCCTTACTTTATTACCTGCCATCTGAAATTAGCATATGTAATTTCATCGGATTTTTGAATCATAGCATATTTATCAGTTCATGTTTAATGTTTCACTTAATTTATTTTATTATAGAGTGACCTACCACTATTCTTGTTAAATTTAAACAGATATGTGAAATAAATATCTTAATTAACATCAAAGATCACACAGAATAGAACTAGAGTTCACATTGAGGAAAATGACCTACTGTGCCATTTTACTCTGATACGTGTTGTGTTTTTGTAGCCTCACACACCTTCCTTGATCCATTCGAGATATTTTCAACTACTGTGTACTCTAGGAGAACCTTCTACATCTCAAAACGTAACTTATACTTTTCTCAAATGTCTAATTACTACAACACTAATAAATGCATATATGTGAATAAAAGTAAAAAGTAGGAGACTTACCCATAAGTTTTTCGTTCATAGTAGCCATGCAAAAGCTGGCAGCTCATCAAAATATATGGAGGAAGTGGGTTCCCTATGGACCTTTTCACACTGCTTAGTGCACGTGTCACCACTCATCTGGTTTTGTGCATAGCCTTGCTATCAGCTATGTCATTTTACCTGGGTATGTCATTATTGCCTGACTTCCCCCAATACAAGCTGTTAATGGGAGATATAAAAAGATATTGAACTATGGGAGTAAAAATATGTTAAACAAATGTTTTCTACTGTCTCACAGACATGTAACATTTTTATGTGTTTGCATATTTAGTGATGCTTCAGATCACAGAAAAAAATTCTTGAAAATTTTGTCTAGAGTAGCAGCAGTAAGAAAGATCTCTTGTATAATATTGTCACAGTCCAGGTTGTAATCAGCAATTCTTATCTGTGAACAATTATGTCTAGAGATTCTCTGATCTTCTATTGCCTAGTAACACATCATCCCATGTCCCAGTTATGATGGTAGATAGCATTTGTTACTTGAAAATCAGCACTGCAATATCCATGTTTCATTCCCAATAATAATGGGGTCCAGGAAACATTCACTATTCTTGAAATACTATTCCAGATGATTCAGTGAAGACATCATTTGCTTAAGTTTCATTACGTCATGCACCACTGATGTGAAACCTCCCAGTACCCTAAGAACACATGAACGATGTTGTAAGCACTCCCACACAATATACCAAGCTCCAGAGAAGTGGCTGTAATGTGCACATTCTGATCTGCTTTTACCATTGCAGCCACATGGGAAATATTGTCATTTGCCAGCATGAAACGTGGTCTCCTCAACTGCTCATTGTCATGCAAGACTTCACAGTCTTTGTCGAACTTACAACACAACCACCTCACAGTTCTCTAAGCTAGAGAGCTTTCCTCATATATGGGCTGCATGTGCCTATAGACATTGATGTGCATTCATCCCTTGCTCCATATAAAATGAATCACATTTCATTGCTCTCATACCCTGGACATGTGAACCACAACCACCACTTTTAAAAAGTGACAACAATAGCATGTATGAGAGCAACATGTGGATAAGATCAGCACAAACCAAGAAAGGCCCAATGCTGCAAATATATGTGTGACTTTACATTTACAACCATAATTTAGTAAAAAAAGTATGGGACAAAGACACTCTGATTTGCCTTTGCATAGTGTCATTGTAATCTAGATTCACAGACACTAGCACTATCAACTTCCTTTATTGGTTGTTAGAAAAAATCTGCTGCATATTCAGATATATATTCCAAGACTGTAAGTGTTGACCTTGTTGCTTCACATTTATTGTAACAATAGCCTGGATTCCAACCTTATTCTATTTCATATCCACAAATTAAAAATGCTTATCACTTCCATTCCCTCATTGCAGGGTCCCCATAGATAAATATGAAATGAATCCAGTTTTACATTTTATCTTGTTATGTGCAATGCAATATGGTGCAATATCTTGTCTTTGTTATTTGTGAATGTATGAAATATTGGGGTGTGTGTGTGAGAAACACTGTGTAAGCTATGTATCTTGAGATACTATATTTCTAAGATAAAGTCTTATTAAAATGGAGAGACATCTTATGTAAAGTCTACTATGTAAGGTAACCATCCACATTGCTGTGCAGTCAATGTAACTGACAGCTATCCTTGCGACTTGAGTTTCATTCCTCATACATCCAAGGAGCTTTTCTACGTGTGGGGCTGGAAGGGAGTGCAGTGAGCCTCATCATGCCAATTGAGGAGTTATACAGTTATATAGGCAAAATAGTAACTGCAATAGAGAACAAGCAGTATGTTAGTGGAGAGTTCCTTGATCTTGGAAAAGGTCTTGGTTGTGCAATCACCATATTACTTGACAAACTGTAGAACATGGTTATTAAACGATCTGTGTCTGAATTCATAAAGTGATGTGTGAGCAACAAATAATATAAGTGGCAGATCATTTAAATCAAAACTTAGTAATGTAAAACAAAGTGAGCCTCAAAGTTCCATGGCGGTATGTAGTGTTGTCTTAATGTATACAAGCAGAATATTGTACTGTTCTTGTGACACTGTATTGTATGATGGCAGTAGATCAATTGTGTGGCAACTCAAAGCTTGACCATCTGGCTATGATGTTCAACAAATGTGTAACTGTTTTTGTGGTTGTGCCTGTCAGCGACTCAATGTGTGATCCTTACGGTAACCAGTAACTTATTTTTTTCATAATGTTATCGATACTCCAACCTGTATTTACCATTATTTAATATGTTGTCCTCATTAGCTGTGCATAGATGATGTAACTAAAGATGGGTAACACACACAAGATGGTAAAACCTTATCATAACTGTATAGATTTTTGAAATGAAATTTAATCAGTATTGAGACTCATCACCCTAAAATATGCCCTCATGTACACAAATCTCCATATGTTAGAAAAAAATAGCATGACAAATCAGAAATTAATACATTAGTGCATTAGTGTTATAAGTAAAACAAGTATAAACTGAAGTATAAAATCAAGCAGCTACATGCTGTTCAGCTTCTGACTCATGATATTTACCAATGAATTAAATTTCATTACTATCCTCACAAATTTGTGCACTTCAAAAATGGAAATTTCTCATGTTTGCCAATAACTTCAGTTTCTGAATATTTTTAGCTTATTGGTGGTTTTTGTAACATTTCTTCTTAATTTGATTTAGTTCCTGGTTTTTGGCATGCAGTAGAGCAGTAATGTAGTACATACGTTATTGAATGCACTGCTGATGAAATATTATAAGTTAGAACACATTTCAGACTGAATACAATAATTATTCTTAGGTACTTGACCATGTCCTTCTTTGGAACAGTTTTTTACATTTAGAAAGGTCTTACATTTCCGGAGTAGCTTTTTAATATCAGAGAAAGACTGCATCACACACAAAGTGCTTCCATTATTTTAAAATGGAATCATCAAGTATATTAAACTTCTACTACAGGGCTGGCAAGAGTGTGGAAATTATTCCAGACTACAACACTCTTCTCTACTGATAAGTTAATAGAAAGTTGTCCATTGAGTTGAAAGAAAATAATGGTTTTATGGTTTTGCATAGACAGTGATGTTTCAGATAACTGAGTAAGATGACTGAATAGGGGCCTAGATTTCCTGTGAAACATTGTCATTGAGTATTTGGAGATCATGAGTACATAATAGTGTATCTGATTGAGCTATGACCTACTGCTGTACTGCTGCAAACTGCAGCAGCATCACCTCTAAGATAACTACAACTATACTGGTAGACATGAAACTTTTGATTGTGGAAGCAACTGTTGTCAGCATCATTTAAAAGGTCAAAAATAGATCTGCTTTTGCTATTTGAAGTGTTATCTGCGTCTAAATAGTCTAAGAAAAGAACATATGTGCTAATGTTAAATAATAATGAGTGTCCTGTGCTCATTGCTTTCTAGTATTAGAAATCTAAACAACTTCTCAGTAATTTTAGTAGATTTGCGATGAAAATAGATATTACAATGCATGCTAGTGTTCTTTGTGTGTGTTAGGTCAGAACAACAGTAACTTTCATGACAATACTCATTGCAGAAATGTCCATACTAAGTTACAACTGTTCTATCATTTCTGTGTGTATTGCTATGATACTGCAAAAGGAAAACATTTCTGTATATCATAAAGATCCTTTCTTCTCATATCACTACATAATGTTATTACTTCATGCAGAAGCCATAGATTGCCTAATAGTATCCATTAACATAATTACCTTATAACAGTTCAATAATACCAGACTTAACTATAGCAATAATGCAGTCATTGTAATAATGCATTATGCATGCATTATAAAATGCATTATAAAATTGCATTTAATATTTGCCTCATATTTATCTAGCTTTATTGAAAGTTCACTTTATGTGACAGTAGATAGACATATGGCAGAAAGAGTATGACAAACAGAGGTAAACCACTTACATTAGTCTCCTTCTGCATACTTTTGTGTCTTCCTCCTGAAAAGGTAATTATTTAGTAAGAGATGTTCATTTTGTACGACACTGATTTTCATATTTTGGAGACAGATACCAATAATGTTTCGTACCTTATATTTTGATCTCAATTCTTATAAGACAGATGTATTTGTCATGATAGTTAAGAGTTCACAGACACTAAAATTATCCTGGGATATTTGAAGAAATTTGCTACTTTCAAAAGAATAATCTAGATAGTGGTGAGTGGGAAGTTGGTTGATTCATACTTGGTATAACAAAAGCATGGATTGAAACATGCCCCATTCTCACTGTACTGTTTATGAATTCACATTGTTACCAGTCTCTTATTGCATATTTATCAGGATTAATAAATCTGTAGCCTATTTTTACACATTACCTTAAATATGAATGGTGTGATAATTTGTCTTTGACATTTGTACATAGATAAAATATTGACACTTGGATATCAAACACATATCAGTAAAAAACTTGATTGTGGTTATTTGGATTTATTATATCATATATTGTCAGTTCTGAGAGACAGATTTTGTAAAATCTACTGTATCATGTTTTAATCTGTTTATGTAAGAAGATATAGTTGTAGCTCATATATTAATACATTAATGTGTCAGTCTGATTCTATGAATTGTTGTGCAAATGGAAACACTTTGTCAGTGTTCATATCAGTGACTTGTGCTTCTTAATACTTAAAGTGGAGCTCTATATTCACAAAAAGTTCTACATAATTCCACTTGAGAAATAATCAACAAATACCTCAAGACTTATTGTTTCACAGTTGCTCATATAACCTGGAAATACAATCTCCCAGCCATGCCCAATATCCATTTCCTTTTGTCAGTTGAGACAACTTTCTCTCCATTCTCTCATCCAGAAAGACATGTAATACCAGCAGATAATGGGAGATATAAGATATTATAATATGTGAGTAGTGATATGATAGTACCATCTGTGTATGATATTGGCTATTATTGGTAGATTAGTATCACAGCAACATTAGCGTATATCAACCATTCCCTTATTTTTCACATCAGAACATAAACATATTCCCACATGCAGAAATCACAAATGTTGTAACAGGCTCCTGTAAACTACTCTTCAATTACACTATTCCATTTGTTTTAGTCTCAAGTACCTCTTGTTTGCAGACTGTGGAAGACAGTAATTCCATGTTATAAAATTATTAATATTATATGTATTTTACTGTGTTTCAAGTTTACTCTGTGTTACCTTGGACAACATTAAGATTGGTTATAATTGTCAGTGTGTGTAAACCACTGCATTAGTGCACTTTAATTCCTCTTGCATGCTCCCTGGAGAATTTTCTTGTTGTATTGTCTGTTCATGCGGTAGTAAACCTTCATTCAGTACACTAACCATTTTTATTTCTTAGAAACACAAGGTGTTAATAATTTCTATTTTTTATTAGATTAATTTTAAACTGCGAATGATATATTGTCATTGGTAATCTAGGTTAATGGATACTAACAATGTCAACTTCCTTCTCTGGTTGTTTAAAATAATCTACTGCGTTTTCTGCCAGATATCTGAGGTCTCTAAATTGGGACGTCGTTGTGTCATACTGAGTGTAAATATAGCCTTCATCCAAAATATATTCTGTTTCATTGTACAAGTTAGGAATGCAGACCATTTCCATTCCCTTTTTGCAGGATCACCATGGATAAATATATATCCAATCGACATTTTATTTTATCTTGATATATGTGAAGCAATATGGTGCAATATCTTGCTTTCCTCATTTATGAATAGATGATATATTTGAGGATGGGATTAACAAACAGTAAGTAATATCCTTATCTTGAGGTGCTATATTTCTGACATGTAGTGTTATTAAAATCATAGAGAGATTATGTGTAGTATGCTATACCGTATCTTCATCACCACATCTGGTAGGTCAGTGTTACTGAAAGCTATGGTTAGGACTTGAGTTCCATTCCTGATACTGAGAGAAAATTTTTGTTGATGAGGGGACTTGAATGGAATGCAGTCAGCCTCATCATGCCACCTTACGAGCTACTTAACTTCAGTAGCTGCAGTACAGTTACATAGGCAAAATAGTAACTGCAATAAAGAAGAAGCAGTATGTTAGATGAGTATTCCTCGATCTTGATAATTGCTTAGGTTGCGTCATTGTCACCATATTAGTTGACAGTCAGTGGAACCTGGTTACGAGAGAACTGTGTATGAATTCATAAAATCTTGTGTGAGCAATAGGAAACAATTTAGGTTGCTTAAACAGTTGGTGGGTCATTTAAATAAAACATGGTGTGCATCAAGGTTCCACAGTGACATCTCTTTTTTTCTTAATTTATGTAAGTGGTATAATGTACTGTTGTCATAACTTTGAAAAGGTAGTGCATGTATTGTTTGTTGACATTACATCAATTACGTTCAAACACAAAGTTTGACATTCTGGAGATGCTGTACAACAAATCTGTAACATTCTTATCATTGTGCATTTCATCAGCTCAGTGTGTCTTCTTTATGATGAGTAGCAGTTTATTCTTTCTGTAATATTATTGATAATCCAAACTTGATTTACCATTGTTTAATGCATTGTCCTCATTAACTATGTATAGATGATGTGATTAAAGATAAATAACACCCACGAGACTGTACAGTCTCATCACAGTTATATAACATTTGAGATGTAATTTTATCTTTATTGAGGCTCAATTACTCTAAAATATTCCATGTTGTATACATATCTCCATATGTAAGTAGATATTTTGGATATTTGTGGTAAGGTCTTATGGGACCAAACTGCTCAAGTCATGAGTCACCAAACTGCTGAGGTCATTGGTTCCTAAGCTTACGCACTACTTAAACTAACTTACGCTAAGGACAGCACACACACCCATGCCCATGAGAGGACTCAAACCTATGAAGGAGGGAGCTGCGTGGGCTGTGACAAGGTGCCTCAGACCGCACGGCTACCCCGAGTGGCTGTAAGTAGATAGCACGACAAATCTGGTATTAATAAATTAGTGGATATAGGTGAATATATTAATTGGAATGAAATGGGAGAAGCTCTGGCAGCATTCCATGTATGACGGTTCTGATACTTAATACTTAAGCAGGAATTTCACATCTCCTAACCATTCTAAGTGAAACAAGTGACAGAGGTTATGTTGTTACATTAAACTGCAGAGTCCAAAAGAGAGATGCTGTTCAGCTTCTAACACATCATATTTGCAAATGAGTTGAACATTTTCAGTGTCCACACAAACTTGTGCACTTCAAATGTAATTCGTCTTGGTTTCCAATAGCTCCTGCTCTGGAATATTTTTAGCTTGTATCTAGTTTTGATAACACTTCTTCTTAAGTTGCTATACTTCCTGGTTATTGGAATCCAGTAGAGTAATAATTTAGAACATAGATTATTAGATACAGTGTTGATGAGATATTGTCAGTTAGACCATTTTTCTCTCTGAATAGAATATTAGTTACTAGGTACATTAGCATGTTGTACCTTGGAACTGTTTTTCACATTTCGAAAAATCCTACATATCTGGAGTAAATTTTGTAATATCAGGGAAGGAATGCATCACAGGCAAAGCGAATCCTATTATTTTATAATGAAATTAGAATGTGTATTTAACTTCTGTTAAAGGACTGGCAAGAGGAAAGCATGTGGAAGCTGTTCCAAGCTACAACAGTCTTCACTGAAGATAATTTAATTCATTAGTTCACTGAGCCAATAGAAAACAATGCTTCTCTGTGTTGGCATAGATAGTGATATTTCAGATAACTGAATAAGATGACTGAATCGCTACCTGAATTTCCTGTCAAACATTGCCATTGTGCATCTGGAGATCAAGAGGTCATAAAAGCGTATCTTAATGAGTTACGCCCTCCTGCTTTCCTGCTGCCTAGTGGCATGCCAACATGTCTGAAGCAACTACAACAATGCAGGTAACTGTGAAACTTTCGATTCTATAACCAACTATGTTTGGCATCATCTAAAAGGTTAATAATAAATCAGCTTTTTGCATTTGAAGTGTCATCTGTAATAAATTGGTCTAAGAAAACTACATCAGTTTCAATGTTAAATATGAAAAAGTGTCCTGTGCTCAGTGATTTCTAGTGAAACCCCTTCAAACAACATCTCAGTAATTGTAGTACATTTGCATGAAAATATATAGTACACTGTATGCTCTTGTTCTAAGTGTTTGTTAGGGATAGAACAAGTGTAACATCAATGACAATACAGATTGCAGAAATATCGATAGTAAGTTGCTACTATTCTATCATTTGTGTCTGTATCACTATGTTACTCTAAAACAAAATCAGTTCTGCATATCCTTTCTTTCCATGTCAGTACATAACAATATTCCTTCATACAGAAGCCATAGATTGCCGAATATTCTCCACTTACCTAATTATAAGATAAATTATTCAGTGGGTGTCAGACTTAACTCTATCAAGGATGCAGTCATTGTAAGGCAGTCAATACTGTATTATAAAATTATTTATAACATTCACCTCATATTTACCTAGTTTTATTCTGACTTCACTTTATGTGACAGTAGATGAACATATGGATCATATATTACAGCAAATGTATGGTAAACCACTTATATGAGCCTCCTTTTGCTTACTTTTGTGTCTGCACTCTCAGACACTCTACTTGAAAAATGAATTTCTTTGGTAACAGATGTTTATTTTATACAACAATCATTTTCATGTGTTGGCAAAACATACCAAAACTTTTTCCTACCTTATATTTTAATTACATTTCTCATAAGACAGATTTCCTTTCATGCTAGTTCTGATCCTAATATTATCCTCTTCCTTCCCAAGGTGTATCAACAAGTTTGCTACATTTTGCAGTGTATACTGGATAACTGTAATTGGAGAGTCGGTTGTTTCGTGCTTAGCATCACAAAAGCATGTATACAAACAAGCCTCTCTCTCACTGCACTGTTTAAGAATACACATTGTCACTGTTGCCTTGTTGCACAATCATCATTGTTAAATAAAACTACTGTCTGCTTTTACACATTACATTGAAATATGTGAATTAATGTGGTGTGATAATTTGTCTTTGTCATTTGTGGAGAGATCAATTATTTTAACACGGATGTCAACCACCTATTAGAAAATACCTGATGGTGGTTAATTTGATTTATTAGAGGATATGTTGTCAATACTGAGAGGAAGACTTTGTAAAATCTACTGTGTCATATTGTAATCTACTTATGTAGAAATGAAGGGTCATAAATTATCTATTACCAGTAATACATTAGTGTGTAAGTCTGAATGTATTAAGTGCTTTGGAAATGGGAACACAGCATTCGTGTCAGTCACTTGTGCTTCTTAATACTAGAAGTGGTCCTTTACAGTCCAAAAAACTTCTACATCAGTCCACTTGAACAATAACCTACAAGTAACTGAGAACATATTCTTTCACAACTGCATGCATCACTTGTAACACAACTTCCAACCATGCCTAATATTTGTTTCTTTTGATGAGTTGAACTACATTCTCTTTATTCACTCATCCAGATAGCCAGGTAATACCAGCTGTTAATGGGGGATGTAACAAGCTACTCTTTTGGGTGAGTAGAGATATTTTAATCAAACTATTTCTATTGTCTTACAGACAACTAATGCTTTTATGTGTTTGGAGAGTTTGTGACACAACAGATCTACGAATAAAATGCTTGAAAATTTTGTCTAGAATATCAGCAGTAAGAAAGATTTACTGTACAACATTTAACGAAATCGTCTATCGAAATGAATGGGATTGATTTGAAATTTCGTTAAAGAAGAATAATAAAATTTATCTGTTGTTTTTAAGTTAATTTTCTTTCGTGCGAACTTTGTTGTAGAACCACTCTCTTATTTTCGTGTGGTAATAAAAAAATTTTTACTTACTTAATTATTACGTTCATTTAAAGAAAAAATAATATTTACGTGAACTCATATGAACTGGTTAAGAATATTAGGTTGAGAATTGGGTCCTTTAAATCATTCGGCCTTGGCATACACTTTCCTGATGCAGTGGGTTTTTTTGTTAAATATTTTTACTGAATTTTATCCCGGCACTAGCCATAGAACACAAGATTACCTCTATTAGCAGAAAATGTTTTAATTATTGCCAAGCCGACATTTATCACTGATCAAACCTACTTCACTATGCAGTTGAGTTATTTTAAAGAACCAAACTGTTTAAATTTCAATGTTAACTAACATTAACTATCCGCCTACGAATGCACAAACGTATAATTAATTCAAATTTTATCAGCCACAGGATCACTGAAAAAGAAGAACAATTTCTTAATTCACTATTGATTTTTTTTTATGCATCTGTTCCCGATTTACGGGTTTGATAATTTTTTAAATATGCCGCCGCTGCTATTGTTGGTCGCGGCACAGCCCAGCAACACCGCTAAAAAATGCTGAAAAATTCTTAAAGAAATTTTATAGATGACGTGGGCAAGCTAATTTACATAAATAATTCACACATTTGATAAATTCTGATATATTTAGATCAAACAGTAGTACAACTCACATTAATTCGTAACGCATCGTCTAATGGCGGCTAAGTCCAGACAGAGACAAAAGAAGTCTACACATTCGTAAAAAACACTTTCACAGTGTCCTACCGCAATGACTTCTGAACAGAGAAGACCAAAGAATACATAATGCATTGTGCTTAAATAGTATTGCTGACTATTAACATTTCTTTGCAAATTGACGATATTATTCTCTTCTGGCAACATATCTCTGCTATCGCAAATACTGACACATTTTACAATCACATAATAAATACAGAAAAATTCCTATCCTAAATACAGAGAAATATTACAACCAAAAAATATAAGGAGAATAACAAATGTCTTTTACACCACATTCAGTAATATTTTTGTTCAATAATTACGATATATACAACTTGCCCAGAGCGGCGTATATGGTACAAATAAACTCTTGTTTTTTTTGTTTTTTTTTTAATAACGTGAGTTTGCCAGGGAACGTTACATTGCCCCCTGGCAGCATTTGGCAAAGAGTTTTTACACTTTGACACAATGGTGCCAGTAACGTTCTTTACACTTGTATATTTTACGGAATGGCTCTTTTATTTAGTCCCAGGGTTATATAACTTCACGGCTCCCCCATTTGGGCGTAGGCAAACAGGAAACCTGGGCAAAACTGTGCCGGAGCCCAGCCATCTCAGTTGGTTCATGGTCATTTGAATTAAATGCAGTTATTCATTTGAATTAAATTCAGTTCGTCACAAACGGTTACACAATTACACAATATCACAGTCACATACAGTTCGACTGAAGTTTTTTGTGTGTGATACTATTATTCGTGTGATACACTACAAGGTCACTTGTCCTACGTAGTATCGTTTATCGAAATTAAGTCATTGACATGTTATTCAGTTTATGTGAACATAAAAAAAAATCAATAATGCTGTATTTGGTGAGCGGTGCGGAGTGATTGTTGAGCGGCGCTCGGCGCGGCGCGCTGACTCCGTGTAGGTCACCGCCCCCGGCGTTGACAGCTACGGCGCGGAGGGGCGTGGCTGTCTGTCTGGTCTGCTATGGGCTGCTGCGGCCGCTGCATAGCTGATGTAGCCGGATGCGCGTTGGATATCCGCTCGCCCGTGCGACGTTTTCTTGCAGTGCTCCAGGAAACATGCAACAAGTTCAGAAACAGTGTACTATCCTTATAGGCATTTTTCCTGCTGTGGGAAAGAACGCACACAGTTAGTGGCAGTTATTACTCAGTAGGCCTTCACTAGTCTGGTTTGCACAATGTTTCGTTGTCACAGTAACACGTTTTATGGGCATACAATATTTTTCACCATGTCATGACTTGTCATTAGTCACACGCATGTTTTCACCTTAGGACAAAATGTATCTTCGTAGTCAATGCGCTTTCCTAGCGTCCCTTGACACACAAAGAGTTAAAGTTTGACACTAGCTTGATCCACCGTCCGATATCGGTTCACTGTTCGTGTCGTGCTAGTTCCTTGTCCACTTGCACACACGGCGATGATACAGTTTTTTATCACTTATACACAACTATTCCGTGACGTATTGCTGCAGGTTTAACAGTCACTGTCTGTCTCTGCCGCACAATACTGCACTTTTGTTTAAGTTCCTTTATTTTTATTTACAATGTCCGCTGTGCAAATTTTTTTTTTTTTTTTTTTTTTTTTTTTGTAATAGCACATTCGTAACTCTTTACCAAGGTGTGATATTTGCGTACATGGTAACAAAATATTAAAATTTGGTATTAGTTTGCCCAAAAGTCATCTATATTCGTGTTCGAGTAGATTTTATTTGTGCATTCCAGCCGGATTCAGGCATATTGTTCAATAACTCCTTTGAACTCATGTCACACTTTACTATCAACGTCCTACGTAACTACAGTGTAGTCTCTGCAGGCAAAAATTGACTTGGACTGTATCTGGCTAGCTCTTTTTTACTGTTTGAATCTGCACATGCTTCAATTGAAGCTTCTTTGTGCGTAACTTTGCATTACATAAATTTGTAACAAGTTTGCCTCCCGTGGTGCCCTCGGGTCACTACTGGGTGCATTATTTTCTTTAATAACATTGGTTAGATAATAAAGTTCTCAGGGCCTCATATTATTGATATTATTCTGGGTTCGAATCTGTCAATCTGACAGCTACACATATATACATACATACACATAATAGAAAATATGTAGTACACTAACTAATCATTACTAAAATGTTCTTTTTGATTGAACTCTGTCACAGCTTAACACTACAAATAATTGCACTAATCAGATTATCTGTGCAAACATTTAGAGCATGTTCTAGATAACACAAATTAAAAGAGTACATAACACAAATATCCATACACATGAGAAAGTCAATCATATTCTTATAACTAAACACTTCTACACTAGTACATTATCTCTAAAGATCACACATCATTAATGTTCATTATTTACAAAAGAATGGTGTCCACATAGGACTATTAGTCTTTTACTGTAGGAATGCTTTTACATCCTTACGTGGATACAGTCCCCGTACTCTCCCTGAGTGGGGATCTGCTAAGAGATAGCTACACTCATGTGGCACACTTACTACTCTAAAAGGTCCATTGTACACCAATTGCCACTTGCTATTCTGTTTCAAGGATGCCGAGGACTTAGGATGATTGCGTAAGAGTACCAAGTCCCCAACACTAAATTTTTGGTTATTCGTCACATGTCGATTATATCTTTCTTTCCTTTTCTGAGCGCACCTGGTAAGGTTGCACCCTGCTTTTCTTATCTTCTCTTCCTTAGGCTCAGGAATGACTGGGACCTTAGGCAAAGGTGCCAGCCACTCATTCAAAACTCTATTATTATTCATTATAATCTCGTTTGGTGGATAACCCGTAGAAGCATGCGGGGTTGCGTTGTGAACTTCTACAAACTTAGGTATCAGATCTGGCCATCTTGTGTGTTTATATGCAATGTATAACCTGAAAAATTTATTTAACTCTCCAAATGTTCTCTCTACTAAACTTGCTTGTGGGTGAAAACGGGAAATTAGTATATGCTTTATATCTTGTTCATGTAAATAGTTTTTCCAGGTATGGCCTGTAAAATAGGAAGCATTATCCGATATTATCGCTTCAGGCTTACCCACTTGTGTAAAATATTCCTTCCCTAACCATTTAACTATTCCACGAGCAGTGGCTGATTTAAGGCAGTATATTTTTAAATATTTAGAGAAAAGGTCATACACCGCTAAAATGTACTTCAAGCCACCCCTGGCTCGTGGGTAGGGTCCTGCTATGTCTATAGATACTAACTGAAGTGGTCGATGAGGCACTACAGGATGCAGTTCAAACCTTGTGGACTTATTTTGAAACTTAGCTTTTTGGCACAGAGGACAAGTCCTGATAATGGTGCGAGTCTGCTGGCTTATCCCCTTAAAATAACAGAATTTGGACAAAATCCTTATTGTCTTGCCTATCCCAGCGTGACCCCATGCTAAATGCGTGTGCCACACTACGGCTGGGATAGCCTGTTGTGGTATACACACGACTCCATGGTCATTTGACACACCTGTTTTATAATACAGAATATTATCTACTATTTTGAAATTCTGAACACTTTTAAGATTGGTTCCTTCTTTAATTTTACTAATGATATCTCGCCAAATCGGATCAGTTTCCTGCAATATGGACATATTTTTACACATATGTAAAAAGTCCCTCCTATGTACCTTATCTTGTACTAATAGTATTCGATATTCCTCCGATTGTCCCAAAATATTTGACATTGAGGATTGCCCTAGTGGAAGCCTCGACAAGGCGTCTGCTACAACATTATCTTGTCCTTTAAGGTACATGATTTTAATTTTATATTCCTGTAATGCTAACCTCCATCTTAGCAAGCGGGTATGGTATAATTTGCAAGTCATTAAATAGCTCAAAGCCTGGTGGTCACTGAATACTTTGACTTCTTTACCATAGATGTAATAGTTAAATTTCTTTACCGCCCAAACCACTGCAAGAGCCTCTAATTCGGTAGCGGAATATGCTCTCTCGCAGCTGTTTAGTGTGCGGCTGGCAAATCCGATTACATTGATTGTTGTGGGGTCGTTGCTCCTGTCCCACTGAAATAAACACGCGCCCAGACCGTATGAACACGAATCTGTCGCTATACAAAAATCTTTTGTCATGTCTGGGTGTCGCAGTATGTTGGCGTTCACCAAGGCATTTTTGACAGCGTCAAATGCGCGTTGACATTCTTCTGTCCACACCCAGTGCGCATTTTTACGCAACAGGCTCAATAAAGATTCGTTGTTCATTAATTGGTTTGGAACAAACCGTCTAAAAAAAGATGCTAGACCTATAAATGCTTTGAGCTGTTTCTTAGTTCTCGGACTAGGAAACCCACGAATTACATCAAGTTTTTTGCTGTCAGGCTTGATGCCTTGTGGTGTTATTATGTGACCTAGAAATTTAATCTGATTACGTCCAAATTTGGATTTATCAAGATTCGCTGTTACTCCCGCTTGCTTAAACCTTTCTAAGACTTTACTCAGTAGTTCTACGTGCTCCTCCCAGGTGGCAGTGGCAATCACTAGATCGTCTACATACACTGTTACCCTTTGCAGCAAATCCGGACCTAAAACCGCGTCGAGGGCTGTTATGAAAACTCCTGCACTTACATTTAGGCCGAAAGGTAGTACCCTAAATTGGTAGCTCCTTCCCCCAAATATAAATGCAGTATATTTCCTCGACTCGGGTGTGAGCAGGATTTGCCAGAAAGAACTTCTCATATCAATAGATGTCAAATATTGCACTCCATGAAATTTCTGAATTTGCTCATCAAGATTTTCCGGATGAGTCCTAACAGGTACAATAATTTCATTTATGTCTCTCGCATCTAGTACTAACCGTACCTGTCCGTCTGCTTTTGCTACCGCCACCAAAGGACTACTATAAGGGGACAAAGACGGTTCTATTATTCCCCACTCGATCAGTTTTCTTATTTCTTTAGCTACTATTTCCTTCTTGGACCAAGGAATGGAGTATGAAGCTCGACAGTAAGTTTTGTGAGGCTTCACCTCGATATTGTACTGATATCCCTTAACAATTCCTGGTCGTTCTGAAAATACATCTGCATAATTAGATAATAACTGTACCAAATCCTGTTGTTGCATTGAATTCAAATTTTCGGACTGTGATACTTTGTTCACAAGTGCGTCCACATTTGCTTTTAATTGATCATCTTGTACGTCAGGATAATAGAGATTCTGACCTAGACAATGATTGTCCAAATGTAGTATCCACTGATTCCTACACCTTATGTTAATAGCGTTACAATTAGGTACAGGTACCTCTTCAGATCTGAGCATGGACAATTCTATTCTCCTACCAGCATTCATCAAGCTTAATTTTCCCCGAGAAAGGTCGATTATTGCGTCCCTTTCTCTTAAAAAATCTACCCCCAAAATGCAGGCTACCTTTAAACCCTTTACTACCAGGAATGAGCACGCTATGGCTTCATCCCCTACATACATCTCTACCCGCACTTGGAGTTTAATTATTTGTCGCTGTGCACTTATGGCTCCAGTGACTTTACAATTATTCACGGGAAAAGTCAGCATACGCCTTTCCTTCCCCAGTACTTTGAATAAGTCCATACTCATAACACTGACAGTAGCACCTGTATCTACGACCGCTTGCACATCAATATTGTTAATTTTGATCTCTATTATCGCTTGTACTTTGTCTTTGTGCTCCTTTATGCACGTGGATGGTTCAGTTATTAATTCATCTCCCATCTGTACCCCGTCATTGTACCTAAGGATACAGATTTTGTTCGGTGTTTTGTTCTGTGTCGGGCTGCTCTCACTCCAAACCTCAGCCGACGATGGAGAGCGTATCTCGGCTGCATCTAGTTTGTTGAATTATTGCTAGTGGATGGGCGTGGCTGCTCTGTGTCACTGACCTCCACTATGTGCACGTTGTGTTGCGTCGGCCGCCACGGTTGCGCAATTGGCGCATTTTGTGGTGGCGGTCGGTTATTGTCATATCTATCACTGTTTTGCCGGTCCGGACTGGGCCTCTGGTTCTGCGGCCAAGTTCGGTTTGCATCATTATAAGTATTAGTGTTGCTCGGCCCCCTGGCATTTTTCCATCTATTATTGCTTGGTGGGCCTGTCTCATTCCGGTCATCGGACCTCCTTTTCCGGTCATTATTCACCGGCGGACTATTGCCGTTCCGGTCTCTACCTCTATTTCCGTTTTGTGCATACTCCTGTCTCCTATTATTACCTCCGCCGTTTCCATTACTTGGTGGAGGCGTGTTATTTCTACCATTTCTATAACCATTTCCGTTACTTCTAGCCTGTTCAGAGGCTGCCTTAATGTCCTCCTGAATCAGGTCAATTGAGTCCAGAACAGACAAGAAATGTTCCATATCATTTTCAGGCACGTGTATAAGTTTTTCCTTTACATGTATCGGCAAGTGTGATTTCAAAAGCCTGATCAAATCCCGGGATGAAATCTGTTCGTCCCAGTAACGGGTCTTATTAATGTACTTCTCGAAATATTTTCGCAAATTGCCTAGTCGTGGAGAATACGGCTCTGGATTATATACCTCCTTCCGTAATCTCTCCTGGATACATGTTGACCAATATTTGGCCAAGAATGCTTTTTCAAATTGCTCATATGTATCACAACTGTCAGCTGCTTCGGTTGCCCATAATGCAGCATCTCCTTGTATGTAGGACATAACGAACTGTATTTTCTGGGTATGACTCCAAACGCTAGGCAAAATGTTTCTAAATCCCTTGATAAACACTACAGGGCGAACAGATTTCTTCTCCGTTGTAAAGATCTGAAACTGTCGGTTCCTAATCAAGCTTTCTTCAATCACTACTTTGGAATGACATTTATTTGTTTCGCTTACATTGGTTGCCTGTTCTGTCTCGCAGTCGCAATTTTTTACTGCAGTATTTATATGCCTATCATTGTTGGACCTGGCTGGCGTGACATACGCCTGCGCCTCGTCATGCCGCAAGCTAAGCTCCATTTCGGCAAGACGACGGTCCACACTCCGCTGCCACAGCGGAATGTCTTTGTGCACTATCTTTTTTAGATCCTGCACATCCGCACTTGAGCCCACATCTCTGGCCTCAATTGCGGCGTGCACTTTCTGATCTATTTCTTTTATGACTTCATTTTCTACTTTGTGCACTTGTTCGATCACTTTGTTCTCAATTACTTGAGTTGTGTCAATTTCTAGTTGTTCGACCCTATTAGTCAGGACACTGATTTCCTCTACTATATTGGCGTTAGCCACTTGAACACTATCTACTCTTTCGCTTAATTCTTGCACCGTTTTGGGTATGGTTTCATATTTTTGTTTCAAACTAACAATCTCACTTTGCATAACTTCTAAAGTTTGCATCAACTGCAAGTCCCTCTCATGCAGGCGTCGATCACGCTCTGCTTGTTTAGCATCACGTTCTCTATCGCGCTCTGCTTGTTTGGCAAATTCAGCTACCAATCTCTGGTCACGCTCTGCTTGTTCAGCATCACGTTCTCTATCGCGTTCTGCTTGTTTAGCATCACGTTCTCTATCACGCTCTGCTTGCACACGTACAAATTCAGCTTGGAAATTGAGCATGCGCTCGAACATAACTCTTAATGATTGCACTTCTGACACCTCACCACTCTCTGGTCCGTGTCCAGTGCTTGCGGATGGCACAGTATTTCCGCTATCAACTGAATCACTGGGTGGCAATGGCAACATTTCTTGTCCTTCTGCCCCCAGATTCTCACATTGTACTTCCTGAACTACGTCACTAACATTACTTTGTGTCCCACTTTGCAACTCGGTATCACTACTTACTGACTGTTGCTCATTATCCATGTTGATATCTTTCTGACTACGCAATCTAACCATAGTAAACAAAAGAAATAAAATCTGAACTAAATATCCTAACACTCAGGTTTCACTGACATAATCACACAAGAAATGGACATTAACTAATACACACTTACTATATACTACAATGACTAACTACCTAAATGTCCTGTTATTTTAAAACAATTTACTAACAACAAGCACACCACTAATGATCCGAGAACACTGCACTGAGGCTACTTTACTACCCACAGGACAACTACACTGTAGCTTTACCTTTTGGTGATCTATCTTGGGTGCAGCTGCCCCCTGATATTGTGGTAGGTAATTAATTTTTCGAAATATTGAGCTCTCTTCTTCAGCTTGCCTCTGGGTACATAGTGTTCTCATGCAAAAAATCATACACAGGTATTACCACACAATATTGGTTATGCAATACATACAATACATAGAAAAATTATTAAATGTTCTGCAACAAAGTTCGACTATATTAATTCCCTAGTTATCTCACGGGTATTTAGTGGCCACTGCATATTCGAGCCCCACGTTGGGCGCCAATTTAACGAAATCGTCTATCGAAATGAATGGGATTGATTTGAAATTTCGTTAAAGAAGAATAATAAAATTTATCTGTTGTTTTTAAGTTAATTTTCTTTCGTGCGAACTTTGTTGTAGAACCACTCTCTTATTTTCGTGTGGTAATAAAAAAATTTTTACTTACTTAATTATTACGTTCATTTAAAGAAAAAATAATATTTACGTGAACTCATATGAACTGGTTAAGAATATTAGGTTGAGAATTGGGTCCTTTAAATCATTCGGCCTTGGCATACACTTTCCTGATGCAGTGGGTTTTTTTGTTAAATATTTTTACTGAATTTTATCCCGGCACTAGCCATAGAACACAAGATTACCTCTATTAGCAGAAAATGTTTTAATTATTGCCAAGCCGACATTTATCACTGATCAAACCTACTTCACTATGCAGTTGAGTTATTTTAAAGAACCAAACTGTTTAAATTTCAATGTTAACTAACATTAACTATCCGCCTACGAATGCACAAACGTATAATTAATTCAAATTTTATCAGCCACAGGATCACTGAAAAAGAAGAACAATTTCTTAATTCACTATTGATTTTTTTTTATGCATCTGTTCCCGATTTACGGGTTTGATAATTTTTTAAATATGCCGCCGCTGCTATTGTTGGTCGCGGCACAGCCCAGCAACACCGCTAAAAAATGCTGAAAAATTCTTAAAGAAATTTTATAGATGACGTGGGCAAGCTAATTTACATAAATAATTCACACATTTGATAAATTCTGATATATTTAGATCAAACAGTAGTACAACTCACATTAATTCGTAACGCATCGTCTAATGGCGGCTAAGTCCAGACAGAGACAAAAGAAGTCTACACATTCGTAAAAAACACTTTCACAGTGTCCTACCGCAATGACTTCTGAACAGAGAAGACCAAAGAATACATAATGCATTGTGCTTAAATAGTATTGCTGACTATTAACATTTCTTTGCAAATTGACGATATTATTCTCTTCTGGCAACATATCTCTGCTATCGCAAATACTGACACATTTTACAATCACATAATAAATACAGAAAAATTCCTATCCTAAATACAGAGAAATATTACAACCAAAAAATATAAGGAGAATAACAAATGTCTTTTACACCACATTCAGTAATATTTTTGTTCAATAATTACGATATATACAACTTGCCCAGAGCGGCGTATATGGTACAAATAAACTCTTGTTTTTTTTGTTTTTTTTTTAATAACGTGAGTTTGCCAGGGAACGTTACAAACACTGTCAAAGTTCAGGTTGTAATCAATAATTCTTAACTGTTTACAATTATGTCTTGAGATCCTCTGATCCTCTCTTGCCTAGTAAAACACCATTCCTTCTCCTGACTATGCTGGTAAATAGCAGTTGTTACTTGAAAAATCAGCATTGTTTAGTGTGTTGTAAATGGTCAATGAGAACTAAGCTTTTGACATGGTTAGTATATGATCAAATAGGGAAATGTAAGAAGTCAACATCCTTAGTCATGTCGAATATCTCTGTAAGATTTGAGCTAACTGCTTTCTGGTGTCATACAATTAAACACACAAACGTAAGAACTTCTGCTATTTTCCTTATGAAGAGGTTTAGTATTTTGTACACTGTCATTGCATAAGTCTTAATTAGTGAGAGCATGAGTACAACCTTTCTATGACTTGTGTTGTTATTTTTTGCTTAGCATAACAAATATATTACTACACAATTATCGTTTCCTCATTTTTCATATCAGAACATAATAGTATTCTCACATGCAGAAGTCAGAGATTCTGTAATAAGCTACTGTAACCTACTTTTCAGTTACACTGTTCCATTTGTTTCAGTCCCAAGTATCACATGATACCAGACTGTGTAAGGCACTAATTCCGTGTTATGAAATTGTTAATAGGAGTTTTATACGTACGAAATTTATTATATTTTGAGTTCACAATATGTTGCCATGGACAAATGTTAGTATTGGATATAACAGTCAGTGTGTGCGAACCATAAGCATTAGTTCCCTCTAAGTCCTCTTGCATGCTCACTGAATGATGTTGATGGGGATTTTATTGCTTCATAATTAGTGTAACTATAGCCTTAACCCAAACCATATACTGTTTCACTGTACAAACTGAAAATGCACACCATTTCCATTCTCCCTTTGTAGGCTTCCCATGGATAAATGTAAATGAATCAGGTTTTTTATTTCAATGTGTTAAATGTGAACTAATATGGTGCAATATCTTACCTTTGTCATTTGTCAGTAGATGAAATATTTGATGATGGATTTTACAAACAGCCAGTATAAACTCCATCTTGAGATTCTATATCTCTGAGGGAAAGTGTTATTAAAATGTACAGAGACATTATGAACAGTCTGCTATGTCTTATGTCCATCACCATGGCTGAGTGGTCAGTGTTAGTAATAGCTATTCTTAGATTTCACGATTCATTCCTGGTACTTCCAGGAATTTTTTCTTGATGAGATTAATGGAATGGAGTGCGGTCTGCCTCATCATGCCTACGTATGTGCTACTTCATTTCAGAAACTTCAATAGAAATAAATAGTCAAAATAGTACTCATTTCTGTATATCATAAGGTTCCTTCTGTTTCATATCAGTACATAATGATATACCTTCTTGCAGAGGCCATAAATTGCCTAATATTCTCCGTTAACCTAATACTCAGATAAACTATTCAATGTATATCAGACTTAACTACATTAGGATTTAGTCATTGTAAAACAGTAAATACTGTGTTATAAAATTAAGTTTAATATTTACCTGATATGTATCTACTTTTAATTTGAGTCCAGTTTATGGAGTAATAGATAAACATATCGAAGAGACCTTATGACAAAGATGTGTAACCACTTACCTTAGGCCTCTTCTGCCTACATTTCTGTCTCCAGTTTTAGACTCTCTTCTCAATAGGCAAGTCTTACAGTAACTGATCTTCATTTTTTACAGCAGTACTTTTAATTTCTTGGAAAAACAGGGCAGTAATGTTTCCAGCTTTATCTTTGGATTTCATATAGTATAGGACAGATTAATTTTTATGCTGGTTCTAAGTTCACAGACACTAACATTATCCTCTTCCTTCACTAAGTGTTTGAAACTATTTTCTGTTTCTTTGAGTGTTCTCCGTATGTATATGTGTGGACTTTGTTGCTATCTATTTAGCATATCATTTGAATGTATCAAAACCATTCCCTTCCTCGCTGCAATTCTAAATAACACATATGGTTACTATTCTCCTGTTGTATATCCATCAAGGTTAAATAAACATGTTGCCTCCTGTTACACTTCATCATGAAATGTGTGAAGCAATAGAGTGACCTAGTTTTCTTTGTCATTTGTACATAGGTGAAATATTGAAACATGTATATCAACCATTTATCAGAAAAAAACCAGTCATGATGAAGTCAATTTCTGAGATGAAATGTTATGAACAATGAAATAAAGATTTTGCAAAATCTACGGTGTCATACTGTGATCTATTTATGTAAGAAGACAGTGCAATGGATGAGGCATCAATACATTAGTGTGTAAGTTTGATTGTATTAAGTGGAGAGCAATTAAAAAAACTATGTCACTGTTGTATATCAGTGATTTGTACTTCTTAATAATGAAATTGAAGCAAAACATCCCAAAAAATTCAGCGTTCAGTTGCACAACAGCCTACAATGAACAGTGGATGTATTATTTCACAAACACAAATATCACTGCTAGCACAACTCACAACCATATCTTATCATTTGTAGCCTTTCATTGCTTGAGATAAAATGGTCTCCATTCACTCACTCACACAGATATGTAATACCAGCTGTTGATGGGAGTTGTAACAAAATATTCTAATACGTGAGTACTGATATGTTAGTCAAATGTTTTCTTCTGTGTCAAAGATAAGTATAACTTTTATGTGTTTGCATAGTTAGTGACACTTCAGATCAAAGAATAAAATACTTGAAAATTTGTCTAGGGTAGCAGTAGTATGAAAGATTTCTTGTCTAATATTTCATGCTGCTGTCAGCAGTTTTTAACTGTGTACATTAATGTGTTGGGCCCCTCTGATTATCTCTTGCCTAGTCAAACACCACCGCATTTCCTGATAACTATGGCTGTTCTGTTAGATAATTAGTTTTTACTTGGAAAATCAGTTTTGATTGGTGTCTTCTAAATCGTCAGTGACAAGTCAGCTTTCGATATTTTAAGTATCTGACATAGCAAACAGGTGAAAGAAGTGAACATCTGTGGCTATGTTGAATATCACTAGAAACCTGAGCTAAGTGCTTTTTGTTGTTACAGATATAACAAAAAATATCTTAATACTTCTACTGGTTTTTGTATGAGGAGCTTTAGTATTTTGTACACCATCATTGGATAAGTCTTAATTAGTGCCAGCATGATAGGCTAATAGCAGGAAGACAATACCAATTTCAGATACAGCTTAATTTTTCACCACTCTTATATGATATGTGTTATCACTGGTAGATCAGTATAACAAAAATATTACTACATACCAACAATTTCCTTATGTTTTACATCAGAAAATAATAGTATTCCCACATGCAGAAATCACTGATTTTGCAATAGTCTCCAGTACCATACTTTTCAGTTACGCTATTCAATTTATTTCACTCTCAAGTGTCTCATGTTTGCAGACAGTGTAAAACAGTTATTCCATATTATAAAATTGTTGAAACTTCCTGGCAGATAAAAGCTGTGTGCCAACCACGGCTTGAACTCAGGACCTTCGCCTTTCACGGGCAAATGCTTTACTGTCTGAACTACCCAAGCATGACTCATGGCCCATCCTCACAGCTTTACTTCTGCCTGTACCTCATCTCCTACCTTATTAGCATGATATATAGGCTAGATCCCAGGGTTATATGTGGCAGTTCAAAGGGACACTATTATGTGGTCTAACTGATGACAGACCCCAGGAGGATAAGAGAGTGCCGATGAACAGGTGATCAGTAAAACTATCGGAGGAATCGGAGGCACAATGATAGCAGCTGGAAATTGGGTGATGAGCCTCTGAAGACACTCAGACCTAAAGTGGTCTTCTTGGCCACACGCGGAACAGGTCATGGGTTGGCTGTCGTGTATAATGACTGCGCAGCAGCTGCTGATTTGTAGGTAAGACGGCACATGACAATGGAGGTCAATAGTGATCCGTGGTTCATCGTTAACAATGGGGTACGTTTGCAATTCCGCCCAGCGTTCAGCAATGTGACCATGTACAGTGACATGGAGGAGGAAAGCATCTTCCACTGCGAACTCGAGTGGTAGTTCGAAAAGTTATATCATGCACATGGCCATGCCAGTGTAGTCAACAGTGACCACGCCAACATTACCATCGACCTGGAAAAAGCGTAGTCCTTGTCTGGTGTTATGAAGTCATTGATGACTTTGAAGTGCACCATACAGTTTAAGATGAACAAAAGTATGTGTAAAATGTCAGAAGCAGGGATTTTAGCTGCGTCACGTAGGAATCGTTCCACTTCCAAAGCCTTTGGACGGGTGTAATGATTGAAGAAGGTTAATCGCAGTGCAGATATTCAAAAACAGTTGGTCATGCTTTACCACTCGTAAATGACACGTAAGTGATGGTCGCTGATAGTAAACAAAAACGAGTGCGCGCGCCCCACAGGCGGAAACACAAATCATGTCAGCACTTCATGGCTGCGAAAGCCGGATCCATTGTGCTTTAACCTCTACGCCATTCTACCAATAACGTACGTCTCATTTACTAAATGGTATGATATGGTCTGTAATGTCATACCTTCTCCATGAAAAGAAATTATATGCCTAGTGAAAGTCTCGCAGGGCGCCTTCGACGGAAATTCCATGAATGGAGTTATGAAGAGCATAATTGAAAGTGACACAGTACGTATTCTGCTAGATTTTATCAAACCTACGTATTTTGGAGATACATTGTATGGAATAAGTTGAGAAAATTAATAGCTGCTAACGCAAGTGTCTTAAAATTTCGTCACAGTAACTATAAAGTTACTCATGTAGAAATTGCTCATGCAGAAAACGGTTTCAGAACCTTTGAATCATATAGTCTACCATTATACTTGAAATGTACAGAATATGCAGTGAAATTATATACTTCCATATCTGTCTTACAACGAAAGTTTTAATGTAATGAAAGAAAACTCTTTCAGTCACAGTTATGAAATGATTTAAGTGAATCACAAAGTAATTAAAATGTATATTTACAAGGAAAAAGTTTCTCTTCTGATGCAGATACATAAAAAAAGAGGTGAAAAAGCTTGCAACTTTGCTATTCAGTATGTTTGTCACTTCCACATTTACCTGTGTATTCATTGCTTCAGCAACGTTTGTCTCGCGTGATGATCTCCTAAATGACAAACAACATCTAAATTACTGTCATTTAAGAGTCCTGTGGAGCCTTTTCTGCACCTTTCTTGTGCTGTTTCTCAGTATTTTCAAAATAGACACTTCTGGTCACTCCTACAATGTACTGAGAAGATGATGGGCTTATAGTGAAGAGCTTGTCTTAGGATTTGGTCACTGAATTTCATCCTGGCCGGTTACAGATCGAATGCTGAAAACGAGAAAAAAAGTTAAAAAGTGCACTGTTTCTCCAGCAAGATCCAAACCGACTTGTATATCGACCAGCACATTGGAAATCGAGTGCATTACCACTGAGCCAACATGATACTGTTGTGGTATACTTATTTTCATGATGTCCATCTTTCCTAATGTAGATGAGGCCTTCTCGGAACTTGACAGAAAAGAGCAGTCAAAGCTTAGGAACCAAACGTTAAAACTGGGCTCAAACAATGAATTTTACTTACTCACATACGAAACTGAAGGCATTCGGAATATTTCATCTAAATGAAAAGAAAGTACAATATCAGACATAAAACGTGGCTGCTGGCCGGTCACCACAGAGATGAAGTCCGAGTCGTCCATTTAAGGCGGAAAATATGGCCGCCCGCACATTAGAATTGTAAGTACCGCCATATGCACGATCTGGCAACACTACGGGATGCGGAAATTTATGGAAGAAGTCTTCTCGAGGAGTTCAGGAAATGTATCTGCTTGTGGTCTAGTGAAGAAGAAGAAGATTCGAAGAAGAAGAAGAAGAAGAATTGGTAAGTTTCGTGCTTTGTAGATATAAAATCGCGCGATCGGGTCCACTCGATTTTCTAGAATCTTTAAATCGCATATTTGATATCTGCTAAGGTTATCAGTCTGATGGAACCGCAAACATGATTCGTTTCATTTTCTAATCCTCCTATAATTGCAATAAGTTCCAGAAACATGTCCAAGAGACAGCTCGTTGCTGCATCAAAATCAGCACAATTTACGTTCGAGAGTTTCCTCGCCTCACAGCAGCTACTGGCTACATGCCACACGCAGCCCGCCGCCAACATTAGACGCCTCCGACCAGGTGAACGTGGCGGTGTGCAATGAGTATATGAGTGTATTTATCACGGTCGTTTTCTTGTTTGAAGTTATCCTATTTACCCCCCCCCCCTCCCACAGTTGTTGTTGTTGTCATGGTCTTCAGTCCAAAAACTGGTTTGATGCAGCTCTCCATGCCACTCTATCCTGTGCAGTCCTCTTCATCTCCGAGTAACTACTGCAACCTACATCCCTTTGAATCTGCTTACTGTATTCATCTCTTGGTCTCCATCTACGATTTTTACTCCCCATGCTTCCTTCCAGTACTAAACTGGTAATCCCTTGATGCCTCAGAACGTGTCCTACTAACCGATCCCTTCTTTTAGTCAGGTTGTACCACAGTTACGCTTAGGATTTTGCGTATTTGAAACTTATGAACGTGCGATAAATTAAAGTTGCAAGTGGAAAAGCTCTGACATCTGCGACATATTGGTCGATTTGGTTTTAGGAGAGGGGTGAAGGCAGCAGATGCTGCTCTGTATCTTGATATTGTGTGTGATGAGAGAGCTTTTGGGCAAAACACATTAGCAAAACATATGTTTTCTTCAAGAAATGTCGTTCTGGCATGAATGATTTTGCCCATTCAAGAAGCTCTAATAACAGACACCCGTGACGAAGTGCGACCATTTTACCGTCGTGCGACATTTCCACTCAATTGATAAGGTTCAAAAGTCGGGAGCAGGGGTACCGTATGTTCTAATTTAAGACAAATGGTTCAAATGGCTCTGAGCACTATGTGACTTAACTTTTGAGGTCATCAGTCCCCTAGAACTTATAACTACCTAAACCTAACTAACCTAAGGACATCATACATATCCATGGCCGAGGCAGGATTCGAACCTGCCACCGTAGCGGTCGCGCGGTTCCAGACTGTAGCGCCTAGAACCGCACGGCCACTCTGGCCGGCTAATTTAAGACAAAAAAAGCGTTGAATATAAATGCATTTTTGATCGATCGTCATTAGCTGGCTCAGTGAGGATTCCAACGCAATATTCTTACTAGTTACTAGTTATAATGCCTTTACAAAAACATCTTAAGAGGATTAATGACCGAGCCTTAATAAAAGACAAAAACTCGAAAAATGGCAGTGTGGACATAATATTTTGCCTTTGGTGACTCTAAAAGTCTGTGGTGCATTCTGAAAACCTCCCCAGCGTTGATTATACCGCAGCTGGTATTTTTTGCCAACGACTAAAACACGTATCGATCGCAGTGTAAGAAAAACGACGTACAAAATTCCACACTTGTTGGTATTACACGATAACGCGCTCTGCCGGCTTTACTAACAAAACTATCCAGGAGTTTCAAAAGTGATCCCTCACGCACTTATTCTTCTGAACTTCGCGCTCAAATGTTTACTTTCCTAGCGCCTTATCGATAAACAGTTCTCTCTGGTTTCACAACATCTTTAACTGAGATCCATTAGGTTGCTGCAGGCAGGGAATTGGTAAACTGCCTTAGCGTTTAAGACAATTTTAAACAAAGCGAGAGAAGATACTGTTGATGATTAATTTCCCTCTGATATTTCCTACTGTGTTCAATTAAGTAACGGGAAATGTTTTTAAAATATGCTCGGTGCTAATTCACATGAAATTCATATTACCACGATATCCGTAAGATGAAAGTCTATTTCAATAAAACATAAGGTATCTGTAACAGGAGCGTGCCTAATCACCACAAATTAGAAAGATATTACTCATTCTGGATTTCGAAACAGTTTACTTGCTGTGTTGTGTCAAAATGAAGTAGTATGGAAATGTGGCATTTCATAAATAAAAATTTCATAAATAAAACAAACGAAATTTCCTTACTGATTACTGATCAGGCTGCTTGTAGCTCTGTCACGAAATGGCTAAAAATGTGTTGTTCAGCGAGACTGGAAGGGGGAACAAATGCAGCCCCCACTTTACAGACCAGGTTTCCTCACGTACTGCAACGTTGAGCTTACCCGTTTTGTTCAAGTGCTGGCTAGGACACATACGGTAGCAACGTACGCTATGAGATTAATTAGAATTTAGACGTTGAATGATTTTATTGGGCTCAGAACCTTAAATTGATAACTTTATTTCACAGCTTATGTGAAAAATCACTCAGGTTGTTTAATGGAAATAATGCAAATATATAAAATTAAATTTATATGCTAATTCTGCTTCTTTCAGTAAGAAACTCGTCATTCACAGATTTGCCAAACATATCTTGCATTGTTGACAAGATTCAGCTATACTTCTACCAGGGAGTATACCAACCTTGCGAGGTCTCGAAGACGTGGCGACCGGGTGCTGAAATACCCAAAGAAAATGTCAGTGAGTCTTATCTGAGTTTCTGTAGCTGGGTTTAGGGACTAGAGTGTTGTTACTAGCAACACTCAGGTGCAATGACTGCAAATGAAACAACACAAATGATTAACTATCTCAACTATTACGTGTTTTCTGTCTTAAGCTACTGAAACTACAAAGATCATCGCCAGACTTGTTGCACATTTTTAGAAGATCTCCAGTATTTACACTGTAAAATTTGAGTAAGTAAGACACCTTTTTTATAATAATTGACTTGGAAAACATTTTTTGAGATCGATTTCACTAACACTCTCCATGGATGATAGGCTCACAAATGAAGAGACAACCACAGGGCATCGATTGCAAAACGCAACATCCACGATGAGCCTATATATGCTACGAATAACGTGAAGTTCCGAATCAAGAAAGGATTTCATTTTTTTCTCTTTGCATCTGTATCAGAAGAGATACATTTCGTTGTAAATATACATTTTTATTACTCTGTGATATACTGGAATCATTTCAAAACTATGCCTGAAACAAACAGTTTTCTTTCATTTCATCAAAACTTTCGTCGCAAGATAGATATCATAAGTGACAAATTCAACTGCATTTTCTAGTACATTTCAATCATGATGACAAAATATATGCTTAAGAGACTCTCACACCATTTTCTGCACGAACAGATTCCACATGAGTAACGCTGCTATCACCGTGTCGAAACTGTGTGGCATTTGCGTTGGCAGCTATTAAGTTTCTCACACTTTGCCACACGCAACATCTTCAAATTAAGCAGCTTTGATAAGACCTAGCAGAACACCCTTCGTGTCACTTTCAGTTAGCTTATATTCTTCATAGCTCCGTTCACACAATTCAATGTCAGATGAACAGTCTGCATTTCCGTCGAAGTCGCCCTGCGCCACTTTCACTCGTTGCTTCATTTCTTTTTCGTGGAAAAGGTGTGACATCACAAACCATATTATACCATTTCGTAAATGAAACGTAAGCTTTTGGTAGAATGACATAGTGCTTTAGGCGATCAGTTCCTACTATGCAGGTAAGTGATGCGAATCCTGTTATTCTCATGACTTTTAATTCGTGGTAAGAGTTATTATTGTAGCTGGGCAATGAGAATTATGAAGAATTCATAATTTTAAAGTATTATACATAATTTTAAAGTATTCATAAGCTTATAACTGATGATGTAGAGGACTTAAATGCTCGACTTTACATCTACCCGCTGGTCTTGCATCACTCTTTCTCCGCATGCATTGTGATTTGAGTTTGGCGTTAAATGGAAATGATACCTCCTTTGTGATTTCGTCGGTATTGTTATTCTGCCTGCATGTAGATACAGAGAACACAAACTAAAATGATACTTTTTCTCGACGGAAAAACCACTAAGTACTTCCTCTTTGATGCCTTCATCAACACTGACGTCATGTGTCATGGGACAAAACAAAAATAGTTTCATATTTCTCTCAGTCTTTTTGATCAATGGTCGTAAAAAAAATTGAAATCAGAGTCTATTGAAAAAAAAGAGAGATATAGAGGAGGGGGGGGGGGGGGGGTAGAGAGAAAGGGGGGGAGGAGAAAGAAAGATAGAGAAAGAGAGAGAGAGCTAAGACAAATGAACTTCCCTCTTCTTCGAGGGAGTACAAAACGTTCATTTTCCGTAAACAAAATTTTCTCGATAGCAACAGAATAATTCAGTACCGTGCCCAGTTCCCCCCCCCCCCCCCCTCCTATACAACTGGATTTAGCTGCCAGAGAATGGAGGCAAAAGTTTCCGGACAAGTCTGTTTTTCTGTGACAACACTTCCCTATCGTCATGAACTGTTTCGGACAGGTCCGGCATCGTAGTCGGTGCTGGTCTTCCGCTCCCAATAATTTTCTGCATCTTTGTCCATACATGCTCTATGGGACTGAGGTCTGCAGCTTTGGAGGCCAGTCCAACAGCTCAACGTCTACTTTCATTTGAAACCAGTGTCTTACACAGCTCGCTACGTGAGCAGGAAAATGTTCATGTTGGAACATTATTCAGCCTCCGAAAATCTCTGACGAACAGAAGAAAGTTACGTTATACAGTATTTCGCAGCAGTAATAACTAGAAACCGGACGGTCCAATTGCCACAGAACGCCGCAACCACTAGCTGATATCCAACCCCAAACTGTGACAGCAGTTTGGTCATACCTTCGCCGATTATCGTCCATACTTCCCTTCCTCATTGAGACGACGACGAATGGTGACCTGCTCACACTTAGGTGGGGGATGTTCCTAATTTCTGTGCTAGTTGTGAAAGGCTATTCATCACTGCAGTGGAGTACGCTATTGTCCTGATCATCCGTGGTGGCCTGTATACGTCCAGGGTAACAAAGATGGTTGACGTTGCTTTCCTCCGCCACCCTCTTCACCTACCAATGTATCGTCGAATTGGTGTATCCTACGGCACAGAAATGGTACTGATACAGTATCTATCTTCACAAAGCGCAAGAATGCGTTTATGAAATTCCTCGAACCGTGAGATTAAGCAAGTAATAACCCATGACAGGGCAGGAGGAAGCGAAGTGCAATAGAGGCCGAAGAGCACTTTCTTCGCCTAGGAAGTCAAAATCATTCCCGATTACACGCTTTGAAAAAAGATTTAATAAATTAGTTCCTTGTAAGTATTGTTTAGAGGACGATGTAAATGTATGTGTCTCTACACATCATATGTAGACATAATAATGACACCGTTCTCAGACATTGAAGGTAAAATGTAGATTCACGTTGTGGTGCAGATCATGTAGCTCTGGCTGGAGTATTTTTTATTACTGATCATTTTTAGCTGTGCAGTACCTTAAGAGGTTAAACTCAGATTCAACTTATGATTTCCACAGTTTCAGGAATACAACGTATAATACCGCGTTCGTGTTTCGGTCCGGCGCACGGTTTTAATTTTCCAAAAAGTTTCATGTGCAAATTTTGTTTCTCAAACCTTTTCCTACCTGAACAATTACCTTTCTTTATTCGTTCCTGCTTAAATTGTTTTAAGATTAAACTAAATTCCTTCACCTACAATAAAGTTAAAATAAATCGTCTGAACAGCTCTAAATAGCAGTTTGTGAAGCGATTACTGGCCACATTTTTCTGCATTTCGCTGGTTAGAATGGGAAACGATTACTACCCAGAGTACTCATCTCCCAGAACGAAAGAAACAACGAAATGTAGCCCCTAATGTTGCGGTCATGCGACTTCTATTTCGGTAATTGCAAAATCACATGAAAGAAACTACGAATTTTGTAGTACTCACCCCTGTTGGTGTCATTATGACGTTGCAGTACCTGGCGTTTGAAATGGCGAGGAGCCAGTTTAGGTCAGGAATTTATGGAAATAGAGGCCATGGCACAATTTAATACTGCAATTCGCAAGCATTGCTTGCACACGAAATTACTGTTGCAGTATACCAATGTAGTCGAATAAATCAATTACGTATTTACCGGTGAGAAAGACCAGTGCTAAACAGTCTTCGCGACAGCACTTTACTGAAACTGGTGTTCCACAGAGCTAGACTTTCAGGTTGGCAACTAAGTATAAGCCCTCTGAATCGGATGTGAGTTTTGCCACGATGCAATATTTTTCTGCAGTGTTGAAGTGATATTACAATTAGAGTAATTCTGCGAAAATGTGAACTTGGGCCGCGTAGAATGAGTGTATTACAACGAAAAACTGTTGATCTTCCGCAGTATTTTTTTCTTTCCTCTATTTGAAATAGGTGGCTACGACCAAATGGAAATAATGAACAGAAGATATGAATTAATAGAAAATACGAAAATCCTCTGGCTTTGAAAGTGGCATTTACTGCCAGTCATAGCAATTTACAAGCGTCGCTGCTAAACGCAAGTTATTGAAGTAATGCAACGCAATTTGTCTTATGAAGTATCGTGTTCATCAGCTAATTTAATTTTAATGTTGTCTAAGAATAACTGGAGATGTCCGATATTAACTTGAAAAGTCTTCACTACAGATGGAAAGAACTAAATAACTACTTGTTACGGTACAGTTGTCACAGAACGCCGCATCCATTTGCAGCGAACTAAATATTCAACTATTTTTTGGGAACAGCTTCTAAAAATGACCAAAAAACATTACATTCTTTCTCAAGCACGCGGACAGCAGCAGCAGAATTAAAAATTTAATAGCGATAACGGCAGGAATAATAGACGTATTTGCTAACTTCATACTGTGCAATGGTATATGTCGACTTTTGAAATTTCTTGAAACAGTTAAAATTTCAAAACGGCTTCGAATCGAGGCTATGATACCAAAAAGCATCTCTACATCCCGCTAACATGAGACTAGTATAATTTCCGTGTTAGAAGCCTGCTGATAATTAATTAGTTAATAGAGAAATGAATTTTTTCACCGTGTCTAATTTGTAAGCTAAGCGCCAATTACGCTAGACACAACAATGAATGTAGCAAAAGTGGCCTTCAGTAGTCTTGTGGAGTGATTTTCAGTTTCATAGTTGCGAGGTATCGGTTCGATTTTCACTTCCAGCATGTATTTTAAACACAAAGGAACAGATCTCCTTCACTTGTAGTAATTATAAGTGAAGAACGTTAAGTTGCACCGTAGTTAAGATTTTGCGTCACAAACATCATATCCATTTTCTACCATCTGGGGCACAGCCGGTTTACGTTTGGTCATAACAGAGGCGGAAGTCACGGCAAACAGAAATTGTGTCGTCAGTGAGCTTCCTCGCACTAGAATTTTTATTTTATTTAATGAGCCAATTGTCATTTAAGGTCCCAGGCTTCTTATTTTATTTGAAACTGAGACCGAAAACTTTGATGCTGGACTGGGATTCGAATTCAGATTTTTTTTTCCTTGGTATGAGCACATTTATGGATTCGAACCCTGGTCCAGAACAAATATGTTCATGTTTTCGTTACAAGCCTTATCAATGACACACAGAACTATTGGCGATAAACATTCTTCATTTTTAAAGTCTCTTCATGTGTTAGACCGTCAGTGATAGAGCACCGCGACTTCCGGCAGCCAATAAGGAGAGTACACTGTTCGTTTGTTATATATATTTTTACGTGCTTCCAACAGAAGCTACTTATTTACAGATACCTGTGTAGTTACTAGTTTACTTTTTGTAATTCCTTGCTTGTTTGAGTGCTTACAAGTCACAACCTTTTATTTCAATAACAGAGTAGCGTACAGTACCGCCGTTGTTAGCGACCCTCGTATCGTACATGTTTTGTTTGTTTTGGTTAGTGTAGCTCAGTGTCGAGAGAGCACTTCGAATTCCTGCTTCCTGCTGCTAATAAGCCGAGTACACCGTTCGTTTGTTACACATTTTTAAGAGCTTCAAACAGGAGAGAGCTCAGTAATGGATAAGAACTGTCATTGCTGTGTACAGATGCGAGCTGAGTTTCTGACTCTCCACTCACACCTGCAGGCTCTGTTGGCTTTGTCACACTGCTTGAGGCTGCTGCCAATGGTTATCAGCGAGGGGGGGGGGGGGGGGGTCGGACACGGGGATGCGAGGGACTTGAAGCATGTCCCACGTGTCCCCCAATCGGTCCACTGCTGTGGCCACCCCAGGTACTGCCTGCACTGCAGTTGACCTGTCACCCGTGGTCGAGTAGGAGATCATTACAAAGCCTGTCAGGCAGCGAAAGACTTTCTGAGGGGCCGATTGTAGGGCCTCCTCGATTCGTTTGACGAACAGGTTGCAGGCGTTATTTGTGGTTGACAAAGTCTCAAGGCCTGATGCAGTCGTTCACACTGTTCCAGAGGAAGCTTCTCATCCCACAAGGTCTGAGAATTCACAGAAAGTGGGTTTGCTGGTAGCTGTGATCTCTAACGTTAGGCGCATAATCGGGCCCCTCAGTAACATGGCTGCCAAAGAGGGGAAAGATGCCAGTGTGCACTCTGTGTGCATATCGGTGTGGAAAGGTGGCTTCCGGATGCCATGAAGAGTACACTGCGTAGCCAACTGCAGGTGGTGGCTCACGTCGGTACCAATGACTTTGGATTGGAGGAGATTCTCTCTGGTTTTGGGCAGCTAGTTGAAATGGTAAAGGCTGCCAGTCTTGCTTCCGAGATTAAGGCAGAGCTCACCATCTGCAGCATCGTCGATAGAACCGACTGTGGTCCTTTGGTGCAGAGCTGGATGGAGGGTCTGAATCAGAAGCTGAGGTGGTTCTGTGACCATGTGGGCTGCAGATTCCTTGACTTGCGCCTTGGGTGGTGGGTTTACGGATTCTGCTTAATATGTCAGGAGTCCACTATACACAGGAAGCGGCTACACGGGTAGCGGGGGCTGTGTGGAAGGGACTATGGTTTTTTTTTTTTATAGGGTCTCAGGAAACCACAGAAAGAGCGTCCGTCTAGGGGGCAGGTAAAGCACACTAAGGCATTTGTAGAAACGATTGGTATTGCAGTGGTAAACGTCGTAGCTGTGTTGGAAAACAACAAGAGCTCCAAACCTTAATAGAAAGCTCAAATGGTAATAGGTACAGCAAGCTGGCTAAAGCCAGAAATAAGTTTAGCCGAAATTTTTTCAAACGATCTAACAGTGTTCAGATAGGATAGATTAAATACAGTTGGATGTGGAGTATTTATTGCTGTCAGAATTAGTTTACCTTGTAGTGAAATGGAAGTAGATAGTTCCTGCGAAATAGTTTGGGTAGAAGTTATCCTTGACAATCGCACTAAACTGTTAATTGGATCGTTTTACTGACCTCCCGACTCAGAAGGTATAGTTGCTGAACAATTCAAAGAAAACTTGACTTTCATTTCAAATATGTTCCCCACTCATTCAATTATAGTCGGTGGTGACTTCAATCTACAATCGATATGCTGGAAAAATTGGACGTTTAAAACCGGCTGCAGGCATAAAACGTCATCCGAAATTGTACTGAATGCTTTCTCAGAAAATTATTTTGAACAATTAGTTCATGAGCCCACTCGAAGCGTAAACAGTTGCGAAAGTATATTTGACCTCTTAGCAACAAATAATCCTGGACAAATAGGGAGTATCGTGACGAATGCAGGGATTAGCGATCACAAGGCAGTTGCTGCTGGGCTGAATATCGTAACACCTACAACCATCAAAAAGAAACGCTAGATATAAGTATTTAAAAAAGCTGATAAAAATGCTCTTAACGCCTTTTTAAGAGACAGTCTACAGTCCTTCCGATTTGATCATGTAAGTGTAGAAAAGATGTGGAATGGTTTCAAAGAGCTCACCATCTGCAGCATCGTCGATAGAACCGACTGTGGTCCTTTGGTGCAGAGCTGGATGGAGGGTCTGAATCAGAGGCTGAGGTGGTTCTGTGACCATGTGGGCTGCAGATGGAAGATAGTATCGATGGCAATTCAGAGATACATACCAAATTAGTTAATAAGTGATGGTACTGATTCCTCATGTTAGACAAAACGGGTCAGATCGCTGTTGCAGAGGCAACGAAAAAAGCATGCCAAATTTAAAAGAATGCAAAATCCGAAATATTGGAAAAGTTCGAAATATAGCGCATACTTCAATCCGAGATGCTTTTAATAATTTCCACAATGAAATTCTGTCCGGTATCTGGTAGAAAATCCAAAGAGATTCTGGTCATACATAAAGCACACAAGTGGCAAGACGCGATCAATACCTTCCTGCACGCCGGCCGGTGTGGCCGTGCGGTTAAAGGCGCTTCAGTCTGGAACCGCGTGACCGCTACGGTCGCAGGTTCGAATCCTGCCTCGGGCATGGATGTGTGTGATGTCCTTAGGTTAGTTAGGTTTAATTAGTTCTAAGTTCTAGGCGACTGCTGACCTCAGAAGTTGAGTCGCATAGTGCTCAGAGCCATTTGAACCTTCCTGCACGATAACAACAGTGAAGTCACTGATGACAGTGCCGATAAAGCAGCGTTATTAAACACGGTTTTCCGGAACTCCTTCACCAAAGATGACGAAGTAAATACACTTGAATTTCAATCAGGAACAACTGCCAAGATGAGAAACATAGAAGAATATGTCCTCGGTGTACCAAATCAGCTTAAATCACTTAATAAAGGCAAGGCCTCTGGTCCAGATTGTATACCAGTCAGGTTCCTTTCAGAATATGCTGTTACAATAGCTCCATATTTAGCAAGTATATGAAACCGCTCGCTCACAGAAAGACCCATACCTAAGGACTGGAGAACTTCTGAAGTCACACCAATACCCAAAAAGGGAAATAGGAGTAATCCGCTGAATTACAGGCCCATATCGCTAACGTCGATTTGCAGTAGGGTTTTGGAACGTATACCGTGCTCGAACATTATGAAGTATAAAGTAGAAAACGATTTATTGACACATAGTCAGCACGGATTCTTCTTGTGAAACACAACTAGCTCTTATACTCTTGAAATAACGAGTGCTATTGACAGGGGATGTCAAACTGATTCAATATTTCTAGATTTCCAGAAGGCTTTCGACACCGTTCCTCACAAGCGTTTTCTGACCAAACTGCCTGCCTATGGAATATATCCTCAACATTTCCACATATTGCGCGTGAATAGGTTCGAATGCTGGCAAGGCACTAAAGGTTTCATTATGTATTATCAAGCTCCAGCATGAGAACACCTATCTGCTGGTGGATAATAATTTTGATTTTTAATGTATTTTCATTTGTTGTCAACACTTACCATATCTGACGTTTTTGACTCCCAGTGAGACATAGAACTATTTGAGAGATCACTGTAAGTTCAAGGATGTTATTCCGAGCTGCTGGTGGAGAAAAATTCAGTAGCTGACGTCTATTTGTGTGTAGTCAACAACGGTATGTGTGGGGTTTGATTCCCAGTCAGCACTGAACTCTTCGTCATATTATTTCTAGTTCAAACATGCTCACATGTCGCTGTTGATGTAACAAACCCATATTTAACGTTCGTTTTCTCTAGAATATAACAGGGATAGGTTCCGGGTTGGAGTCCTGGGAAGGAAAAAATTAATGTTTCGTCTCGTCGTTTCAGTTAAAACATCTAGCTACTGCCGAGAAAATCCGATATGTCACAGTTGATTGTGCTTTGATAACAATCCGATTAGGTTCTAGGTTAGAATCCCTGTCCAACACAAAGCTTTACCTAACGGCGTTTCAAGTAAGTAACTTGTGAAGAAGCAATATTAAACATCTCTCATGGTTCGTTAACAGGGACAATAGATGCTGGGTAGGAATTCGCGTCCTTTAAAAACGTTTACGTTATGTAATTTAAAGTTGATATTTGCTAACTGATACTGTCTAAAATCGAGGTATATCACTCTCTGTATGCCTAGTCAGGAATGACTGTTAGTTTCCGTCAGTCACGAAATCTTAGTCTGCATGACCTGGGTTTGAATCCATGTGCAGAACGAGACGGTTCGTCGTATCATTTGAAGTTCATACATATTCTCAATTAGCAGCTCGTGAATAACTTAAATTTTTAATGTCTTTTGTGTTAAATAACAAGTTCGGTATGTTACTTTGAAGAGGAAATTATGAATACGACGAACTTACTACGTGCATTACCTATCTGACGAAATAATGAGAGTGGTAACATTTCAGTTATGTCATTTATTACAATAAATGTGAGCTCACAAGCCATAAGGACAGTCTTATCTGCGTTAAGGTGGTCCCTGATATTTGTAGTATCGTGGTATTACTTTACATCTTGAGTTATTGCGATACAGAGCAGAGTTTTCTAGTGGTGACTTGTTCGAGCCATATTCAATAGTCAAACGACTGTAACAAGGAGCGATTAGACGACCTGCTAGACAGCTGCGTTATGTGGGTCGCATGTTAATCAGGCGAAATGCAATTCAGGTCGTTCGGATACTTTTGAGCATGACTGTACATAAGGCATGCCCAGGACATGGTCTGGTCGGGGCAAGCGTCTGCTTCCTCCTTCCGCATTCTGTTCTCCTAATACAGAGCGGAATCGTTTCGGGTACACGTCTCTATGGGCACCATGTTTAACTGTCAAATGAAAAAAAAAAAAAAAAAAATTCGTAGTTAACTTTTAGTTCGTTTTTCTGCAATCTACTGCTATTGGCTAAAGGAACGAGGGGTTGTACACAAGGCGTGGCCAGGGCGTGGTCTGGTCGGCGCCAACGTCCACTACCTCCTTTCGCATTCTGTTCTCCTAATACAGAGCGGAATCGTTTCGGGTACACGTCACTGTGGGCGCCATGTTTAACTGTCAAATGAAAAAAAAATTCATAGTTTACTTTTTGTTCGTTTTTCTGCAACCTACGGCTATTGGCTAAGATAACGAGGGGATGTACACAAGGCGTGACAAGGGCGTGATCTGGGCGGGGCAAACGTCGGATTCCTCCTACTGCAATCTGTTTCTCGTAGTACAGAGCAGAATCGTCCGGGATACACATCGCGGTGAACATCAACGTTTAACTGTCAACTGGAAAAAAAATGTTGCTTACATACATTTTTGTTCGTTTTTCTGCATTCTGTGACCACTGGCTAAAATAACACTACTGTGGTCCAAATGGTGTGGAGAGGGCGTATAGTCTGGGCAGCAACATGCTTGTCGTATAAATATACATAAATGATTACCTAGTTAATATAAGTAATACATTCATGAAGCATTAAAGTACTTCATACCAAACATATCCGAAACACCTGAATTGCGTTTCACCTGATTTACACGAAGCCTACATAACGTAGCTGTACTCCAGAACAGGGCGGACAAACGGTGTAAGCTGTCTCTGCCAATGAATCGCAGTCTTTGTTTTGCTCTACCCACAATATTATCTATGTGATCGTTGCAATGTAGGGTATTCGTAATTGTAATCCCTAAGTATTCAACTGAATTTACAGCCTTCAGATTTGTGTGACTTATCGCGTAATCGAAATTTAGCAGATTTCTTTTAGTACTCATGTGAATAACTTCACACTTTTCGCACCAGACAGATATCTTATCTAAATCATTTTGCAATTTGTTTTGGTCATCTGATGACTTTACAAGGCTATATTAAGACGATTTCTTTAACATTGGCGTAGCTGAAGGAATTAAGTTTCTTCTTAAATCGTCTTATGCATCAACGTTCACAGATATCTCAAATAGGAAAAGCTCTTTATCTAGGTACAAAGGTTGTAAAACAAACTTCCCACAGTTTGTGTCAGGTTGATCTTTTCGTCTGATAGCACTGCAGAAGTATTTTGTCTAAGGGGCATCACAAGTAGTGTTCCTGTAGCTGTCGGAATCATTGGTTGAAAACGAGTTTAACACCAGTGGGTACAGCACTGCTAAATATTCAAAATGATTATCAACCTGAGTTCATCCACAAACTGAGGCGTATTTATAATATTGAAGCTAGACTGTGTATCCTTGTCTTCCCTGAGTGGGCATTGAAAGGCGTTGACACACACATATACAATACAATGAATACTTCGAACGCTATCGTTAACGTTGCTGTCATAAACTAATTTTGTTTTTTTTAATTCTTCTGGTTCTTATGCGTGCAATATGTGTTGTAGATACAGTCTTAGAGAAAAAACTGACCGCCAAGTGGTTTACGTAAGGTGGACAATACAGTCGTGCTCCCCTCTGAATTCTATGTTCGGCAATATTCTCGACCTGGCAACATATGTAGACCGCTACACTCCCCGTAGGGACTCTTGACTGCAGTCAGAGTACATCGCTCTTGTCTACGACCGTAGTCTTGATGTAAAATGCGAGACTAGCTAATACGACGTATGGTAACCAAAAGCACACGTCGACAAAATTTTTATCGCCCATTTCCTCTTGGTGCTGAAGCTATGAGTATAATTCAAGCGAATCATTCAAATGGAAAGGGAATATCAAGTAAATTTAGCGAGTCAATTCAGTACCATACGTGGAAGTGACTGCACTGTCACAGTGTTGTCTAATGTTTGTGACGCTGTTGCCAATTCTTTGCTGTGCTCGAAACGGCTCTGTAGCGTTATGGGAGGAGAATCCCGTGCTCGTGTCATAGGAGGATACAGAGAGGAGGAGCGGGGTTTGGTTAATATGCAGCTGTTTACTGGTATTTTCATTGGGATACATAACGCAAAAATACAACTTTTAAGTGTATTATTGCGTAATTCAGATATCGATTTGGATGCGTACCGAGTGTATAAAAGTATATCTTGAAATACGCAGAAAGTCACATAGAGGTATTCAACTGAAACATTGCCATGACCAAGACTGTAACTGGGGTCGACAGCATCGTCGTCTACCACCTTGACAACTCGAACAATGACAGTGCCTGGCCGGTTACTTACGTTTACTGGCATCAAAGCTACAGCATGAAAGCACAAAAATGTTAATAACCCGAAGATCATTATTAACGTTGGAACCCATAGAAAGTAAAGCAGTCATCAGTCGGAAGAGTGGTTTGAACACCACAGTGCTTTAATAGGCACGGTCTTGTTGGAGGTGGTATGCTGTTGCTTTCCTCCGACCTTTGAGTAGACTTACCTAGCCAGTTAATAGGGGAACCCACAGTTTAACGTGACTTCCGGACCACAGTGCAACTCGGCATTTTTCACATCAACAAACACTGACGGGAAATAAGTGTAAAATGGCACATAAAAATCATGGGTCTAACGAGGGATTGAACCTGAGTCCTTCGGATCGGTTCTCTTGCTCTTTATCACTTTGCCATCATGCAACTACTACTGTGGTTTCTGTCTAGCATTAAAATTAAGGATCTCTCGTTTGTGCCTGCGTTGGCACATGCGTGCCCCTTAGGAGACCTTACTTTTGGGGTTACCCTCGTATACGTGTGTGTAAACGCCTTCCGATGCACACTCAAGGAAGACAAGGATACACAGTCTAGCTTCAATATTATAAATATGCCTCGCCTTAACGGCACTAAATCATGGTTTGTGAATCGTTTACCGGCCATACTCTGCCGCATTTCGCTGGCTGGAAGGCAAAAAGCTTACTGACAAATTTCACAGAAGGAAAAGGCGGACGAAATGTCTCCCACTGGAAGGTCATGTTGTTTTATTTAAATGATTACAAAATCAGGTAAAACGAACAGTGAGGTTGTCAGTATAAGCACATTACTGTTGTCAGTATGATGTTGCACCGCCAGGGCCTGCAATGATAAAGGGCCCGTTTAGGTCAGGCATATTGTATACAGAAGTGGAAGAGAGAGCACCACTAAATTCTACAATCAGTATGCATTGCATACACACAGAAATTACTGTTACAGTGTACTTATGGAGTCCAATGACTGAATTGCATATTTTCCGGTGAGAAAAAGCACTGGGAAACAGTCTTTCTTCACTACATTAGGTTACTTAAACTGGTGTCACTCTGAGCTAGAATTTTGGTCAGCGACTAAGTGTAAGGACAATGAGTCGGATGCGAGTTCTGTAACTATGAAATACTTTCCTATATTACAGAAGCGAATATTAAATTTGAACTCATATTGCGAAAATTTTGAACTTGGATAGCTTGGAATGAAAATCTTTCTGTTTATTGTAAAGGAAAACAACTGATTTTCTAAAACATTCTCTGTCATACACAACTTGAAACAGGTCACGTCGACCAAATCATATGGAAGAATTGATAATGACGTATATCGCAAGGCAGTAAGATCCCTTGGCTTTTGGCTTGGCAGTATTCGACAGCCATTTCTAGGCGCAAGTAAATGAAGAAAGGCATCGCGTTTTTGTTATCAAGTAACGTCTTCATCAACTACTTTAGTTTTAATGTAATCTACGAGTAATTGCTGATGTTTGATATTAACATGAAAAGGATTCCGTAGACAGGGAAAAAACTGTTCTGGGGCAACTACTTCCATAAGGACCAAAAGGCATTAAATGATCTTCAAGCTCATGTGTTTCAGCAGCGGTATGAAGAAAATGATAGTAATAATGACGGCAATAATCGAATTATCCCGTAACTTCACACTTCACAGGATTTTCTCGAACTAAGAAATTTCCTGAATTAGTGAAAATTTCAAAATGGCTTCACATCGAGGCTATGACGCCTAGAAGAGTCTTTACGTCCTGCTGATGTGAGAATAACATAATCTCAGCGTCAGAAGCTTGCTTCTACTTAACCATTTAATGGACTGGTAGTTTTTCCACCGTGACTAATTTTGTAAGCTAAGCACATCATTCGTTGCAGCGCACTCCTGGGGCTGGAAAATGTGGCCACAATGGTCTGGTGGAACGAGTTATCACAGGTGCAATGCGTCGGTTCAGGCAATTTCTTTTAAGAGGCACAAACAGAATTACTTTACTTCTGGTAACCTCAAGAGAAAGACGTTATAATCCAGAATCCGCATTAAACATCACGTTCCTTTATTCCCAACTGGACAGAGCCGGTTTGCTTTGGGAAATGACATTGGCGGAGGTCATTGCAAACAGAAATACTGTCGCCAGTAAACTTACTTACATTATATTTAAAGGAACAGGGATCTTATTGTACTTGTACTTGATTGAACTAGAGACGTTGAAAAATTTGGTGCTGGACTGTGATTCAAACTCGTATCTCCTCTTTCGTGGATTTGAATCCCCCGGAACAGTATAGTTCAATCATTTCGTTCCTTTTTCCAAGACTGTGGTCTTATCTAGGTCTCCTCCAAAGGTACGTATGTGGGTCCGATTCCTGATCCAGTACAAAAATATTCATAATTTCATTTCAAGCCCTATCACGTGCACACCGGCCTGCTAGTGAAAAATAACGTGTATTTCTAATGTCTGTTCCTGTGTTGCCAACAATTTCTGGTCAAACACGCACACATCTTACTGTTGGTGAGTAAGCAATTGACACTTAAACTATATTCGTGGACGTTAAAGAAGAACAATAGGAGTGCGGTTCGATAGTCACTCAGGCACAAAAATTTGTATCCTTATTTTAGATTCAAACACCTAGCAGCTGGTAAGAAAAACCGATACGTAACATTTGATTTTACTTAGTTAACAATCCGATTACGTGTTGGGTTCGTACCTCCGTCACAGAACTTCACATCATGCACTTCATATTTAAATGCATACACACTTTGTTATTTCTGAATGGAAGTATATCAGACATCTTTCGTGGTTAGTTAACAGGGATGAAAGGGCCTTGATAGGAGTCCCAGTTTATTCCAAAAACTGTCGTCTTTTATATTCAAGTAGATTTGGTTACTGATATTGGCGAAAATTTCGGTAATTCATGAATCTTCACGGCTAATCAGCAATATGATATGATTAGATTATATTAGATTAGATTAATACTTGTTCCATAGATCATGAATACGACTTTTCGTAATGATGTGGAACGTGTCATTTTTATGAATGATTTCTTTGTATACTGGCATTCAATTTCTTTACAATAATTTTCTACCCTCTCTCTCATCCTTTTTTATCTTTATTTCTCTCTCTCTCTCTCTCTCTCTCTCTCTCTCTCTCTCTCTCTCACACACACACACACACACACACACACACATACACACATTCTTTTTTTTATTTTTATTTGTTTGGTGTACTCGACTATCGGCGAGGCACGAAAACGTCCGTAAATGAATTTCTTTGTTTTGAGTACAGTTACGAAATAAATATAAAAACAGCTACGAGAGTTACTGATTTATGATGCCTAGTTTCCCGTCAGTTCTGCGTATTATTAGTAAATACGCTCCAGTCCCTAAACCTAGTTACAGAAATGCGAATCAGACGCATTACGTATTCCAGACCGTAGCAGCCGCGTCTCTGAGACGCTGTACGATCACATCGGTTCGTCTTCTTCCTGCTAGTACTATAACTGAGATTTGGCAACAAGGCAACGTATATTTGGCAACTCTGTGATCGACGATTACTCCCTGGGGTGCACGGAACTAAGCCTCAAAGTTCACTTGATTTTTCCTGTCATTTCCATTGAATAATCTGAGTTATTATCGCTTGAGGTGTAACAAAAGATCGTAAATTTACGGTTTTCAGCCAAGGAAAGTCGTGACATGTGGAAATCGCAACTAATCTCGTCCTTTAAATAGCGGTTTACGAGTTCTAGCAACTATAAGCCTCGTAATAGGAATGCACATCACATAGCTCTTCGCTAGCTCTGTGGTGAAGTGCTTACCTGTGAAAAGGCGTATTTTATGGTTCGTGGTTCCAGTCTCCCTGAATGCAACCCTTTTATCCCTCCTGTGAAAGAGCTGCAAGCAGTCAGATCAAACATCGATAGGAAATCGCAAGAAAATACTTTTAGCTCATAGTGCAATGGTGAAAAACTTACAATGCTGCACAACAGGTAACGCCTCTTTCAGCTGCTGACAAGCAAATTTCGGGTTTCTAGGAATACATATCTTTATTTATGAAATGCCACATTTGCATACCTGTTGAGTATGTCAGCATACCAATTAAACACACACCCAATCGAAATCTGAATAGTATTTTACTAATTCGTGCCTATAGAGGCATGCTGGTGTACAGATACTCACTTTTATCAAAACAGACTTTCGTCGTAAAGTTATCTTGGGTAGTTTTATTTCATTTCTTATAATACAGTGCACAATTTTCGTAAGGGTTCTTTTAGTGTTGTTAAAACAGTACTAAACATGAGAGAGAAGTTAATCATCAACGAATTATGCAAATTCTCTGATGTTATCTGCAACAGTCTGACAATGCACATGCAGTTTATTGATTACATGCATGTAGAAAACATGTTCTGAGTTAAAGCTGTCAAAAAAGGTTTGAAGAAGAACAAAATGCCACTACCAGACGACAGGTAATGTACAAAATATTTTTCTGACTATTTTGGCACGATGCGCTCTCCCCATACATAATACAAAAGCTTCGAGATGCATCTGCTGCCTGGCCGTCTATTAAACCTGAAAAGAATAAAATGTCGCAGAAGTTAGCCCTTTTTCCACATGCGGCTATTTTGTGTTGAGAAGTGAAGGGAATTATTTTCAAAGTTCCATTAAATTGATAACTTCAGCAGACAGCAGAATTGCGTTTAAAAAAAATGTGGCATGGAATGTAATAGAACTCGGGACATCTCAACTACGATGCGTAACGCTTACTGTTACGCTATTAGCTGCCATGTAGCTACAACACCTCCAGAAGTCTACAAAAGTTCGTCCAGAACGTCCGCATTCCACAGTGCCGTGAGATAATGCATATCGCCGGATGTAGACTTCTGAGAGACAGACAGTTACAGCTTTTCTTTTGCACTGCACGACGTTTTCAACAAACAGATAGCGCAATACAGTAGCTCGAATCGAAAGGAACACTTCCTATTTAAATTTCTGCATCCTACACTGTTGGCAGTTTTGTGTAGGTGGCAGTTACGTGATTTTATTTCGGTGATTACAAAATAGAGTCGAAGGTATGCACTGGGTAGGCGAGGCAGCTAGTTCATGGGGATTCGGTCAACCAAGTAAATGAATGTACTGAACATGCTGCAAACCACTACAGGGAGCCTGTGTGTCGGAATTCTCATCGAGTGTGCCGCAACGGTGTTATGATAGAAAAATTAGTCATACAGCAGAGGATTTGGTGGTCTGTCGGATGGATGATACAGAGTGTCATATAGTTATGGTGTGGGTTCGATTCCAACTTCTGCCAATGATTTTTGATGGGGAGAGACAGATTCTATTCTCTTCTGGCTACGCCAAGTGAATAAGATACACTCCTGGAAATGGAAAAAAGAACACATTGACACCGGTGTGTCAGACCCACCATACTTGCTCCGGACACTGCGAGAGGGCTGTACAAGCAATGATCACACGCACGGCACAGCGGACACACCAGGAACCGCGGTGTTGGCCGTCGAATGGCGCTAGCTGCGCAGCACCTGTGCACCGCCGCCGTCAGTGTCAGCCAGTTTGCCGTGGCATACGGAGCTCCATCGCAGTCTTTAACACTGGTAGCATGCCGCGACAGCGTGGACGTGAACCGTATGTGCAGTTGACGGACTTTGAGCGAGGGCGTACAGTGGGCATGCGGGAGGCCGGGTGGACGTACCGCCGAATTGCTCAACACGTGGGGCGTGAGGTCTCCACAGTACATCGATGTTGTCGCCAGTGGTCGGCGGAAGGTGCACGTGCCCGTCGACCTGGGACCGGACCGCAGCGACGCACGGATGCACGCCAAGACCGTAGGATCCTACGCAGTGCCGTAGGGGACCGCACCGCCACTTCCCAGCAAATTAGGGACACTGTTGCTCCAGGGGTATCGGCGAGGACCATTCGCAACCGTCTCCATGAAGCTGGGCTACGGTCCCGCACACCGTTAGGCCGTCTTCCGCTCACGCCCCAACATCGTGCAGCCCGCCTCCAGTGGTGTCGCGACAGGCGTGAATGGAGGGACGAATGGAGACGTGTCGTCTTCAGCGATGAGAGTCGCTTCTGCCTTGGTGCCAATGATGGTCGTATGCGTGTTTGGCGCCGTGCAGGTGAGCGCCACAATCAGGACTGCATACGACTGAGGCACACAGGGCCAACACCCGGCATCATGGTGTGGGGAGCGATCTCCTACACTGGCCGTACACCACTGGTGATCGTCGAGGGGACACTGAATAGTGCACAGTACATCCAAACCGTCATCGAACCCACCGTTCTACCATTTCTAGACCGGCAAGGGAACTTGCTGTTCCAACAGGACAATGCACGTCCGCATGTATCCTGTGCTACCCAACGTGCTCTAGAAGGTGTAAGTCAACTACCCTGGCCAGCAAGATCTCCGGATCTGTCCCCCATTGAGCATGTTTGGGACTGGATGAAGCGCCGTCCTACGCGGTCTGCACGTCCAGCACGAACGCTGGTCCAACTGAGGCGCCAGGTGGAAATGGCATGGCAAGCCGTTCCACAGGACTACATCCAGCATCTCTACGATCGTCTCCATGGGAGAATAGCAGCCTGCATTGCTGCGAAAGGTGGATATACACTGTACTAGTGCCGACATTGTGCATGCTCTGTTGCCTGTGTCTATGTGCCTGTGGTTCTGTCAGTGTGATCATGTGATGTAGCTGACCCCAGGAATGTGTCAATAAAGTTTCCCCTTCCTGGGACAATGAATTCACGGTGTTCTTATTTCAATTTCCAGGAGTGTATAATGGCACTGTGGTCTGAAATTCACATTAAACGTGATATTCCTTCTCTACCAAGTAGACGTTAGATTGAACCACAATAAAGTCAGGAGTGGCGAAATGTGGGAACTCGGTTACCAGTAACCTTTCTTATACAACTTATTTGTTTCTACTGACGAAACAAACGCTATGTAGGGTCACAGGACCCTTATTCCATCTTTTAATTGAGCTTCTGTATGTCGATAAAACTGGTTCTGAACTTGGAATGCAACTCAGACCGACCTTAACGCGGAATTTCATCCCTTCGAGACAATACAGCTAGACTGCAATTTGTTGTTTGTTCAAAACTGCAGATTCCTCAACATTTCCACATATTATGCGTGAATGGGTTCGAATGCTGGCAAGGCACTAAAGGTTTCATTATGTATTATCAAGCTCCAGCATGAGAACACCTATCAGCTGGTGGATAATAATTTTGATTTTTAATGCATTTTCATTCGTTGTCAACACTAACAATATCTGAGGTTTTGGACTCCCAGTGAGACGCAGAACTATTTGAGAGATCACTGTAAGTTCAAGGATGTTATTCCGAGCTGCTGGTGAAGAAAAATTCGGTAGCCGACGTCCCTTTGTGTGTAGTCAACAACGGTATTTGTGGGGTTCGTCAGCACTGAACTCTTCGTCATATTATTTCTAGTTCAAACATGCTCACATGTCGCTCCTATTGTAACAAACCCATATTTAACGTTCGTTTTCTCTAGAACATAACAGCGATAGGTTCCGGGTTGGAGTCCTGGGAAGGAAAAAATTAATGTTTCGTCTCGTCGTTTCAGTTAAAACATCTAGCTACTGCCGAGAAAATCCGATATGTCACAGTTGATTGTGCTTCGAGAAAATCCGATATGTCACAGTTGATTGTGCTTCGATAATATCCGATTAGGTTCTGGGTTAGAATCCCTGTCCAACACAAAGCTCTACCTGACGGCATTTCAAGTAAGTTCCTTGTGAAGAAGCAATATTTAACATCTCTCATGGTTCGTTAACAGGGACAACAGATGCTGGGTAGGAATTCGCGTCCGTTAAAAATATTTACGTTATGTAATTTAAAGTTGATATTTGCTAACTGATACTGTCTAAAATCGAGGTATATCACTCTCTGTATGCCTAGTCAGGAATGACTGTTAGTTTCCGTCAGTCACGAAATCTTAGTCTGCATGACCTGGGTTTGAATCCATGTGCAGAACGAGACGGTTCGTCGTATCATTTGAAGTTCATACATATTCTCAATTAGCAGCTCGTGAATAACTTAAATTTTTAATGTCTTTTGTGTTAAATAACAAGTTCGGTATGTTACTTTGAAGAGGAAATTATGAATACGACGAACTTACTACGTGCATTACCTATCTGACGAAATAATGAAAGTGGTAACATTTCAGGTATGTCATTTATTGCAATAAATGTGAGCTTACAAGCCTTAAGGACAGTCTTATCTGTGATTAGGTGGTCCCTGATATTTGTAGTATCGTGGTATTACTTTACATCTTGAGTTATTGCGATACAGAGCAGAGTTTTCTAGAGGTGACTTGTTGGAGCCATTTTCAATAGTCAAACGACTATACTAAGGAGCGATTAGACGACCTGCTAGAGAGCTGCGTTATGTGGGTTGCATATAAATCGGGCGAAATGCAATTCAGGTAGTTCGGATACTTTTGAGCACCACTGTACAACCCTTCGTGTTATTTTAGCCAATAGCGGTAGAATGCAGAAAAACGAACAAAATATTAACTACACAACTTTTTTTCCAGTTGACAATTAAACTTGATGCCCACCCCTATGTATACCGAAACGATTCGGTTCTGTACCAGGAGAATAGAACAAGGAAGAAGGAAGTGACGTTGGCGCAGCCCAGACCACAGCCCAGCCACATCTATGGCCAAATCCTTCATCTTATCCTAGCCAATAGTAATTCATTCTTTGTGTGTGTCAAATGATCTCTTCTTATCCATATATTGATTATACATTGATATATTTTATCATCATTCAGTAATTCAATAATTTACATGCTCCTGTGTTCGTTACTAAAGATAACATTTTCCTCATGCAACTAGTCTAAATTTCTACAAGTTTATGGAAAGCCTAATATGTAATTCTGGGAATATGTGGTGCATAATGTTAGAAAAGACTGATATAAGTAACAGGACCACATGTGTTCTGATGTACGCACTAACTAAAATCCGGTAGTATCAGTCGGCACATTCACAGACTGGTCGTGCTGATTTAAACAGACTGGGATTCTGTTCTTCAAAAAATAGTTTTTCAGTAGTGCAAGCATTTATGCAATCGAATTATGTTATTTTGGTTCTTATACCATAATACTATGAAACGTCCACTACCCCTGCAATTGAGAGACACAGGTAAATAAAACTGTTACTGCTGTTACCTTTCGAATTTACAGCCACCGCAGACTAAGAAACGAATTACATTAAGTCTCTGCCTTGGACTAGGTTGATAGTCATTTGAAAGACGGTTTATTCGAGTAGCGTGGAACGGAGCTCTATGTGTATCAATAGTTGAACACAGTTGATTTATACCTCCTTTCATTCTCTCTTGAACGTAAGGACGACGATGTTCCCCATTCTGTTCAGGTCCACGGTTTGCCTAGTCGGGCGATCCATTCGATTCATTATTGTGCTAGTCGGAGCACGATTAAAAACACACATGTCTTCGACAAGCCATTAATAACCATCGACGACAACCGTGCGGGTGTATGACAGATTTTTTTTTTTTAATGATTTCGCCTGAAGTACTGACGACACACAAATGCCAACGGCGTCTGCTCATATGACGAAATGGAAAAAGGGCTAGGTAACGATCGTGAGTCCCCCTCTATACTTAACGAGTTCGTTCAAGGACTTGGCCAGGATTTTGCAGAAGGGGAGTTCCAATCTGTTAAAGAGAACTTTTAAAAGGCTCATGTCTTTCATTTATTCTGGACAAACAATTATTTATTTCTACATTATATATATATATATATATATATATATATATATATATATATATATATATATAATTTGCCGTTTGGTTTCATATATCAAGTATATACATATATATGATAACTTCAGCCCACTGCCAAACTAATTAAAATTCCCACATAATTCATTGCCAGTTTGCTAACATAACACATCTCAGTCTTCTTATATAATGATCACTTTCTTAACGCAGAAAAATTTTAACATTACCCTATATTACTTATAAAGATAAACAGGCTCAAATCTCTTTTGGCAACAACTATCTTTCTCCTACTACAATCTTGTATTTAAATTTGTGGCTTGTCTGAAACCAGGTCAAAAATCCTTCAGCACATCAAAACATCCCCAACTCCTCGGCTGAATCTCAAATTTTGTTGAAAGTGTCTTTCATTTCAATAAAATTCTTCAATTTCCTTAAGTGATCAAATATTCCAGTTATTGTATCATTAAAAGTACAAGAGTGTAAACTGATTTCCCACGAAAGGTGTGGGAGGGGGTATCCAGGGCTCAGTCGGCTCAGAAGAATTCAAGAGCCCACTGATAAAATCTATTAGAAAAGAACTATAGCAAGTGCTGTCATCACATACATCCTCCGCACTCCACAAACCCCTCCCGATACTTCCTTATCGGAACTGATTTTCATAATTGGATACCGCCCAGGTGACCGCAATGGGCGATATTTTGCCTCTTGGGCTAGTAATGGCAGAAACTTGAGCAAATTTCTTCAAGAAATGCAACCGTCATCGTTAGAGCGATATTTGTGTTGGTCAACGCGATTTTTGGGCAACACAGGCAAATCCATAACTACTTTTATGCACTGAATTTAATTTCATGTTATTCGTAAGAATTTTACTGTTCCGCAGCCGTTTGAACTTTTGAAATGTTGTAACCCAAAAGTTCTATCAGTCTCCAAATAACGAGTCGAGTGTTAACGTTAAACTGTTATACATAGATAATAGGGCTATTATAGTAGTGCGTACATATTTCTAACCTACCATGATACAGAGCGAGGTGGCGCAGTGGTTAGACACTGGACTCGCATTCGGGATGACGACGGTTCAATCCCGCGTCCGGCCATCCTGATTTAAGTTTTCCGTGATTTCCCTAAATCGCTCGAGGCAAATGCCGGGATGGTTCCTTTCAAAGGGCACGGCCCACTTCCTTCCCCGTCCTTCCCTAATCCGATGAGACCGATGACCTCGCTGTCTGTTCTCCTTCCCCAACACAACCAACCTACCATAATGTTAGTGAACGAGTCAAACTCGGTTTTAATCCCCTTTATTTTTAAAGACTTATCCACAATTAGGGGCCTATTAACAAAACAACAACTCACTTCGAGTGAGGCCAACAACGTAAAGTAGATGGTCTTCGCTAAAATAGGAATGGGCGATAGCCGATAGTGAGTATCCCTTTAACTTTGTATGACTGAAAATCAAAATATCATTCAGTTTCACTAAACGGTAACTAGATCATCTGATCTTTATTTCCCATACAATGAGGGCATCCCGGACACACACCAGGTCCTCCTTTTTGTTGCGTCCTTCGTTCGTCAACACGCCTGACGATTTATTAAATCCTTCCGATTTCTATGTTAACGGGTGGTTTTGTTACTAGGTAACTACATGTATCGCTTTTGATAGATACCGTGTAAATTACAGAAAGAAAAACATACGTAGTGCACTTACAAAACTAAGATGATGAAAACAACTTTAGTTTAACAAATTTAACTGTTAACTTGTGAAATGAATTATTTTAAAAATATCACTGATACATGACAGTTCTAAGATGATCGTGCCCGAATTACATTTCTCAGTAATCTGTATTAATATCAGGAGTAATATTCATAACTGTACCCATTACAGCGGCGGAAAACTACATCGCAAAATTAACACACAATATACAGACGATCGAAAAACACTACTAAAAACGATTGTACAGACACTGCTCAGTTCTCCTCAGTGGCGAATTGCCTTACGATTTCGAAGATAGGTCAATCACATCTATCTCATAGTAAGTTTGTCCTCTCAGATCAGAAATGGACAAGATCAATATGATATTAATAAACTCCAGGAACATCCGCGGTAAGGTCCCAGAATTAGTATCATTTATTAAATGTAATGATGCCCAAGTTGGCATTAAGAATCGAAAGTCTGATGAAACCAGTAGGGAACTGTACCTAAATTCTGAATTCAGAATGGGATATATATCTCAAGGTTAGGTTAGATGCCAACGGTAGCGCCATATTTACTGCAGTAAAGAATTTGATAGCATCTGGCGATGTCATTACAGATACACAATGTGAATTTGTCTGGATAAACGTAAGGATCAAAAGTTGATAAAAGAGGGTAAGCGGAAGCTATTATAGACCACCTGCCTCAGAAACAGTGGCAGCAGAGAGCTTCAGAGATTCATCCCGAGTAAGTTTTCTAATCATGCAGTTGTAATAGTGGGACACTGCCACATTTTACATACAGAAAGGGAGACTCGCGTATTTCAGACAGGTGCCAGAAAAGGGATTCATGTGGGTTTCATTTCAATGTCTTGTCCAGCAGGTAGTTGAAGAAGAAACGCAAGAGGACAATGTCTTAGACCTTCTAGAAACTAACAAAACCGAACTTTTAGTATCAGTTAACGACGAGAAGGAATCAGATATCTGGACCTGCGGGTATGGGGAGGAGAACTGTAGGACTCTCCTTGACAGGTCAGTGGTGAATTACACAAAAGTAGGAGCTACTCCAGTAGTAGAGTATTTGTGGAGTGCACACGCAATTTATATTCTTTTTTTTCCGCTAGGCGGTACTTTGCGGTTCTCTGATCAACGCTGGCCAGTAAATACGTAGAGAGCGAAATCAGACCGCGTACAAAGTAAAGACAATTTGACTGTCAAAATTATACGCTAAATTGTCTTGGCATTCGTAACGAAGCTCGTGAATTTACATCATAATACCCCCAGACCCGAGAGCTAGATGAAACCCAAAGGAGACATCACTAAAATATTTAGTGACTCATGGAACGTATACCGTTAACAGCCTACACTTTGACGCCATAGATGGAAGAGTCTTCCTTGCAGTTGAAAAAACTGTTGTGTCTGTCGAGGTCGAACTTGAGTTGGTGAAGTTATCTGGACGTGTGTAACACGACCAGGTGAAATCAAGTTCATTACCGGATGTTGTTGCCGACCACACGTTTCCACGGTGACAGTTTTAGAATCATTCAAAGAAATTTTACGCTCAGTAGTGCATAAATACCCAGAGCACTTAGTACAGATTGGAGGCTACTGTAACCTAACAAGGACAAATTGAAAGGGCTATGGATTCTTCGCAGGTGGCAGGAACAGGTATCCTTGTGTATTACTTTTGAACACGATTTCCAAAAACTGTCTGGAGCAACTACTTCGACAGCCCAGAAATATTTTAGACCTTGTAGCCACAAGCACGTCTGACCTTATCGGTAGTGTGATTACGATATTACCATAGCGACAATGGTTACTAAAGTTAATAATTTTTTTGCTATAAGAGCAAATAAACCGTTGCTAGAGTTCCTCTTAAATAATGTTGCACTCACGGTTCAAAAAAGGAAGCGCAAACGGCAACAGGTAAAAGATAGTAAACTTAGTGCGTGTGTAAGATGAATGATGGGCCAAGCATACAACTACATACAGTAGCCAAACTTATTGCCGAGCAAACGGGAAAATTCTGGTGCTACGTAGAATCGCTAGTCGTCATCTGACTGTTAGCAGGTTAAGTCCAGACGAAGAATTTGATATAGGGCGCAGCGCTTGCGTTCCATGAAGGCCTGAAATAACTTCAAAAGGGCCTACAAATGCTGTCTGAGCAACAGCCGGCTGGTCCTGGCGGAGGTTCGAGTCCTCCTTCGGGCGTGGGTATGTGTGTTTGTCCTTAGGATAATTTAGGTTAAGTAGTGTGTAAGCTTAGGGACTGATGACCTTAGCAGTTAAGTCCCATAAGATTTGACACACATTTTTTTGAGCAACAGCGCATGCATGCCACACAAAAAAGTTTTCTGTCGCTGACTTACACAATCGACTTAATCGGCAATTCGGCTAACATTATGAATTTAAACTTTCCAGTGAGAGTTACGAAACAAATCTGTCTTTTGGAATCGTCATGGAAAGATAATTACGTTACAATCTATGTACATACAAACCGAAGTCGCTTGATGGCGTCCATCTGTATATGCAGGCTAATCTCAGGAAATGCTGCGGAGATTGTGATTCAGTTTTAACTAATTGATACACTGATTTGCAAGATAGGTTCTTGTACAAAGTTTATAAATATTTCGTACAAATCGGCTGAAATCTGGTGAGTTAAAGCTAAGACCTGAAAATGATGTCATTCCCACCTAGCGATCAGCTGCCGTATGTCGAGAGAGCAGTGAGTAGGACTTAAGTTGGATCGAGTGTGTTTGTCCCGCAGTAGTGCGTGTGGATTGAAACAGGAAAGCTGTGGGATGGGTTCCTGCCCAGGTCACTTTTTTTCAGTCTGCCTGTGAAATGCAGCACTCACCTCTCAGTGGTGCGGAGATACACATTGCGAAAGATGAAGATAATTTAATACTGCTAATTTCTGCCTCCTTCAGTTAGCAATCGAAATTCGTACTGTTAATTCACTGAAAATTCTCCAAATGGGCAGTGAATAACCTAACTTTGACCAATCACGAAAAGATGGCCTCATCATCATCAGGCTGTGATGCGAGTCTTACAATTTCACATAAACAAATGTTTTTAACCAGTAATTTCCATCAAAAAAAAGCAAATTAAAAACCATGGTGTTTCATATTTAACGTTATAGGTGAAACGTTTTCCAGACACCTACTTCAGCACTTCACCAACTTTGTTTCGACTAAAAACAGTACATTCTTTCAGTAGCGCACCATCATCTAGGATCACGTTACATACGGGACAACAGTGCCCTCTGGTGTGGTACTGTGTACTAGGTCTCTTGGACTCCGGGCCTCATTATGAACACACTGGATGGGGCTACTGACTATGACCACTCAAATTGTTTAAATGAAGACTGTAGGCAAAATAAAGGCTTATGTCCATCCTATCCAACACCCCAGCACAGGCTGAGTCCTTTCCCGCCAATTCCAAGGAAGAGGTGGCAATCGGTCGACTTAGGTTAGTGGAGGTAGTCCAAGTGACCTTTTTTCACACCATTTCCTTAGGTCAGTGGAGGTAGCCCAGGTGTCCTTTTTTCCCCACAAAAATCTGAACTTCCCACCATGACGTCATTGCGACATTGCCATATCTATCGCTGCCATCTTGGATCCGCTATCCTGAATAAATATGGTAACAGTGCCTAGGGGGGGTGACGTCCTTGCTGCTCCACTACTCACACTGCCCATGACCTCTATCCAGGTTTCAGCTAATTTTCATTCGTCTATTCGTCAGAAATCTTCGATTAATTCAGCAATGTTGTCGACATGGAGTCGTTCTGGAACGACGAATACCTGCCTATCTTGCCACATTGTTGTCCTGAATCACTGATCACCGCTCTTATTGCAGTCATTGCACTACAAATGGTTCAAATGGCTTTTAGTACTATGGGACTTAACGTCAGAGGTCATCAGTCCCCTAGAACTTAGAACTACTTAAACCTAACTAGCCTAAGGACATCACACATAACCATGCCCGAGGCAGAATTCGAACCTGCGACCGTAGCGGCCGCGCGATTACAGACTGAAGCACCTAGACCGCTCGGCCACAGCGGCTGGCCATTGCACTACACCAATCTGCCTATGCGATCCTTCAATGTGGTGCTCCCATGTCACTTATGCAAATGATTCGAACTTCATCAACATCTGAAACATGACGATCAGAATTACGATTACGTCAACATTGCTTGCTGTGCTGCAATTACCACCTGAAAAGTTCAAGTAACGTTAGGCACTACCATTATCCATTATTTATTCAAACTATTCTTCATGTGTAGGAATGGCTTTATCATGACTGCAAATCAGATCGTCTATACGTGAAATTTTTAGCAACGTATCTCACAGACACAGAAACGCTGGAGTTTCAGTTTCTTAGGGTTTTATCCAGGCATTCACTGTAAAACATTTTCTGTTATCATCAGCGTATATTTGAGATTGGGAGGAAAGGAATAGAAAAGGTAAAGCATTATAATTGTTAGTGTGTACATAAACATTAATAAACGGATATGGGAACGTTTAGCGTTCATAAGTGTTTTCAGCAACCATTATTTGGTGCGTCTGTGTGCTATCTAATGAGACATTAATTCCACAACGTGTATCTATCCTCTTCACGTGATGCACCTCAAAAAACTAAATCTGCGATCATGAAGATCGGCGTTAGCCGTCTTTAACATCCACCTGTCCCGCATATTTCCTAGTGCTGGATGACATGGCGGGGACATTTATTATAGTAGTTGAGGTACATTTTGCTCTTTCAGGAAACATTCCACTCCAGAAACAACTCGTCGCCATTTCAATGTTATTGTTACTTCATTCCAGAAAAGAGAAACAGGTCACTGGTCATTGGATGCCGTGCCAGGCTAATACAGTGACCGTAAGCGGGGGATGGGGTGATGATGAGGCAGCTGACTCGTCAGTATATTTCTGTAGTACGTTCCTATGACGGTTCGTCCTTCATGGGCATAATCTTTCTGCACCACACGATGGTACTTCAGCAAACACTCAGCCTCACTTTGCTCGATAATGACTGCGTTCCGCCGTTTTCGGCGGTAATGAATCTACTTTCTTTCGGACTCATATTAATATTCCTAGTAGTCCTCGATGGTGATTAGGCTGCTAGATAAGTCCTCTGGACTGACTCGATACCTCCATCACTTCTGCTGCTGTCTTGGTTCAAGGCGCTTTTTGAACAGATGTGAGCAGTCATGAGACGCAGCTGGTTGCGATATTTGTCGTATTCGAAATATCGTGCAAGATGCGTAAAACTGGCTCATCACTGATATCTACTTTTTCCGCTATCACCTCAATTGAGAGACGCCGATCTGCGAGCAACAGACCTCCCTCTTCCCATGCAATCCTGCTGCTCCACAGCGAAATGGTATACCACTTTGTTCTTCGTCATTTTCAGACTAGTTTGATACACTACAATGTCAGCACAACCTTACAGACGCGTCATATGATAGTGCACTATTGCTGGACACTGTCACCAACAAAGCATGGTTTGCTGCAGCGTTGTATTTTTTCAAATGCAGTAGACGAATTACCACAAAATATCCACCGTGACACTGGGCTTTTCTGAGTCTTTTCCATGTCTTGCAGTAGCATCCTTCAATAAAATCTTCTTGATTTGGAAGCTGCATCACGTCAAATGAAACACTCGACCTTGCGATAGCTGTCTCCAGCATCGTCCTCAGGACCTAACATCACTGAATGCTGGGGCTGGCACGGTATTCTACTTATATAGATATAATGGCAGCGTCTGGAACCTTCCAGAAAGGGCCGGAGTGACGAATGTGCTTAAGGCAAACAGCAACTTCGCCCCGCTGCGACACTATGTGACGACAAATGGCGCGATCAGCCGGCACTACATCTCAAACTGCCGCTCACGCATCCCTACAATCGTCAGGTCTACGTTTTTGCTTCCGCTCAATGTGAAAAGCCCGCCACCATGTCCTAGTGTGTACCTCTGGTCTCTTTGAAATTGTAGCTGTTTATCCTAATTTCAGCAGCTTCTTGTATAACAGAATCCCAGTATAATGGTATTTGCGCCAAAATTTTCGTCAAATGGTTCAAATGGCTTTTAGTACTATGGGACTTAACGTCTGAGGTCATCAGTCCCCTAGAACTTACAACTACTTAAACCTAACTAACCTAAGGACATCACACACATCCATGCCCGAGGCAGGATACGAACCTGCGACCGCAGCGGTAGCGCGGTTCCAGATTGTAGCGCCTAGAACCGCTCGGCCAACCCGAACGGAAAATTCTCATCCTTTCGCATTGTAATTTATGCCCGTTTTCCTGGCAATGTTCAGCCACTGTCGATTTCTCAAGTTCCCCTTGTCTGATATGTCGTGAATGCTCCTCATAGTGCTCATCAACAGTGCTTCCATTTTCACATGGGACAACATACACGCCAGGAACTAGAACACTTTTGTTGTCTTTAATGGGGTGTAACATACTTTTATCTCGGAGGCTGGCCGCAACACTTGCCTCAGTCCATGTCTCTTCAGCAAGTTTTCTTTCTTGCCACTAGTTGCTGTACAGTAAGGAAGGAATGCAACTGCCTTGGCCTCTTGCGCCGATTCACGACGCGTCTTTTGCCGGCGACACCTGAAACCCTTTGTAATTTCTCTCTTGCTGTAACCGTTTTGTCTAAACACACGCTTCAAATGCTGAAATTCAAACGCTAGATAGTCGTCGTCAGAGTTAAACTTTGCCCTGTGTGCTAATGTGTTCATGACCCTTTCTTGTGTACAGGGTTGTGAAAACCCTTGGCGTTCAAGTACCTGTCAGTGTACGTAGATTTTCTGTACACTGAATGACCAAGCCGGCCTCTTGTCTTCCGTTCAAGTAGAACATCTGTACACGAGAAAGTGGTCCAGAACATGTTAGTACGCAGGGTTACAGGAGCGGAGAAATTGCACGAGCTTTGAGGTACCACCAACAAAAAGCATTTCGTGAAACCGCGGAAGACACCAAGCCAAGTGCATTTCTTCCATACTGTGGAGCAGTTACTAACAACGTAGGACGCGTGCTGAAAAGACATGGACTGAGACCGTTGTTCCGGCACACCTCCAAGATAAAAGACATGTTACCCCTCGTTATAGACAACGTAGGTCTTCGAGATCCTCGCATGTGTGGTGTCCCCTGTAAAGGTGGTAGCATTTACGTAAATCTAGCAATTCAACTTGTTGCTGAGCTTTGTTCACAGCACTCACTACATATCAAACAAAGGAAACTTGAGACCTCGGCCGTGTATCAACATTGCCTAGAAAAAGGGTACAATGTACAATTCGAAAAGACGTCAATTTTTGCTCAAGCACCATCATACTAGCATTATGTTATAAAAGAAGTGGCCGAAATTAGCAGCAACAATGTACACAGAGATGAGGGATACACATTTAGTAGGTTGTGCGGACGGACTTCGGATATTGAGCAAAAACAAATGAGTAAATTTTATGCTTGTAGGGATGCGAGAGCGGCAGTTTCAAATGTGGTGCCGACCCCTCGCGCCATCTGACGTCGATCAGTCCTGCAGTGAGATGGAGCTGCTTGGAGCTGCCATACTTGCCCTCCGTGCATCAATCACTCCGGCCTTCTAAGGGAGGTTCCAGATGCTGTCATTATATGGATACAAACAGAACACTGGCAGTCAAGGATTTCAGCTCTCGGTGACGATTGCGGGGACAGCTATCCATTCTTGAATGTTTTATTTGAATTGACGCAGCTTGCCAACCGAGAAGATTTTACTCAATGGGCTTTGCTGTTTTCTTTCAACTCTTCTAGCGCCGTGCTACGGCACTGTAGTGTGGGAATTTTGATGTGTTTTGGGACGGTAGACCATGGCCCTATGGGATGGGTGGCGAGATATGTCTCGGACAAGACGCAGAAGAGACCCAAATAACGACCGAAAACAGAACCAAGATAGAGAGAAACATAAGACTTAACCTTGAGAGGTATGTGAGCTTTCTGTCCCCTCGTGTTCCCATCTTCTGACTACGAAAAGAAGCCTTTATCTCACTCCTCACACAACCGTGAATGCACTACGTTGTTACAGCGTCACTTTATCCAAACAGGATCAACGGTTCGTTCAGAGCTCCCTGCTACCTCTTACTTACGATAAAAGATGGCGTTCTTGACGCTATTTCGCTATAGTGCTGGAGGACACAACTGTCACTAAGCTGGTTCTGGAGATATGAACAAAGGCACCTTTTTCGATTTGTGCAAGCTGGGGCGGGATGTGTTAACCGACCTTCTCTTCCAAAACTGTGTCGTAACTACTATAAAGTCGGAATAGAAATTGAGAAATAAAATGCTTATCAGTACCAATGTTTGAGACTTCTGTAGCTCATTTATAATATTATGGGAGTTGTTAGTTGTGTCTACTGCCAGCTATATTCTATTCATTAAAGTTGAAACCACATGTAAAAATATGTATATGCTGCCATTTGTGATCGGCTGCTTTTCTAAAGCATCTGGTTTCGTAAGATAACTAAACGTAGATCTTGCTCGTGTGTCTACATCTACATGATTACTCTCCTATTCAATAGAAAGAGCCTGGCAGAGGGTTCAATGAACCACCTTCAAGCTGTCTCTCTATCGTTCCACTCTCGAAGGGCGCGCGGGAAAAACGAGCACTTAAATATTTCTGGGCGAAATCTGATTTCTCTTATTTTATCGTGATGATCATTTCTCCCTATGTAGGTGGGTGCCAACAGAAGGTTTCACAATCGGAGGAGAAAACTGGTGATTGAAATTTCATGAGTAGATCACGTCGCATCGAAAAACGCTTTTGTTTTAATGATTGCCACTCCAGTTCACGTATCATGTCTGTGGCACTATCTCCCCTACTTCACGATAATGAAAACAAGCTGTCCTTCGTTGTACTTTTTCGATGTCATCCGTCGGTCCCGTCTGATGCGGATCCCACAACGCACAGCAATACTCCAGATTAGGGTGGACAAGCGTGATGTAAGCAGTCTCTTTAGTAGACCTGCTGCAGCTTCTAAGTGTTCTGCCTATGAATCCCAGCCTTTGGTTGGCTCTACCCACAACATTATCTATGTGATCGTTCCAATTGTATTTGTAATTGTAATCTCTAATTATTTAGTTAAATTTACAGCCTTCAGATTTGTGTTGTTGTTATCCTAGCGAAAATGAAACTCTGAACCTTATTTTAATGTCATCAGTTTTATGGATATAACATAGTGGTTATTATAATTTATCAGTCATAAATGGTAGCATTAATCCCATTCATGTCACAACTACAACTCAATAACGCCTTTCGAAAGACAATTCTCTCATCACCATGTTGTGGAATTTAGCTCCCGAGTTAAAAACTCAAAAAACTACCAGCACGTTTGAAATGTTCATACAATAATATAGAACTAAAACACAGTATACTATAGATCCTCGCCTTACATTAATATCGTGGAATTCTGTCACTAGTTGTCGCATTTCACGCCACACATCACAACATCTCGCAGCCTCCTGATCTCCTGTGTATCAAGCTGAAGCTTCTCCAAATGTATGAGGTTTGTTGCGTTCTGACATGTACACGGTTCTGTAATGTAAGCGTGACTGTTTGTGCATTCATAATGCTACTCTATTGGTACTGTAGGGTGTCCGTTGTGTCGGAGCTAGAATGATGTACGGCGTTCCGCTGCACAGCAGTCATCCCAGCGACCCAGTCAGTGTGCTGAAATCCTCAGCTCAACGGCCGCACTGCCAGACCGCAGCATTGGGCTGCTCAGTTCATCGCAGCCCATCGCACTGGATGGGCTGGTTCCCCCTGTCAAAGACACATCCCGTGCTGCGTACCAAGCTCTACCACTGTCAGAGAGAGATTTTTCTAAGTACTCTGAAAAGCGTTCACCACCGAACTGATGGTGTCAGAATACTTTTCTACCTTAAAGGAATTTCGTTTTACCGTGCATGCGAAATAATTGCTCATCAATATATTCTGCGTAATTTCTTGACATATCATTTGCTACTATAATATACACATTTAATTGCTAATACACCTGTGTAGATACGTTTATTTACACTTTGAATACCTTCATTCTTAGCGACATATGGCTTCTTTTCTGATATATTTCTCGGTCATTATACATGTATGGTAAATTAGATATTGACACAAAATCATTTTCGACACATCCAGAACCGAATTCTAAAACTAACTGAACCTGCCCAAAAGCAGAGTTGTTTATTTTCTTCAAACAAACAAGGACACCAACAAAAATTTTGAGTGTTGTTGCGACTGCATAAAGTATGTACTGAATCTCTAATTTGCCCGAGAAGCAGATTATTGTCGTGTCAAACAATTTTTTGTTCTGTCTTAAAGAAAACTTAAGTATGGCGTTAAGCCGGGTCCGCAGTAGTATTTAGTGTCAACAGATTATTCAAATTAAGCGTTTTCATGCTAAACGATTTTCACTGCACTAACTGCAAGACATGATGTTTTGGGGTGAGATAAGACTGGCAACATCGTATCTACAATGCAACAGTAATTCGCTAAGAAACAGTTTCGTTTATTGTGCAGCGATAAATCAACACTAATTTGACAGTCTGTATAAATGAAAGCTGCTTGACAAACAAATACAGTAACGGCAACCGATACATAGAGATCACAAAACAAAACATGTTGTGCAAAAATATTTACAATGTACTCCTTCATTCATTTGCTCTGATACTGTACTTGCTGTGAAAAAAGAGAACGGCGCAACATTGTCCGGATACAAAAGTGACGGTCGTGCACTTAGAATGGATCCTGCACAAGTAAAATTTCTCTGCTATGCAGAGCTGAATGACTTTACACACAAAATTTTTCTGGCAATATTCTGGGGAGTCGGGAAAATTTCCTGTTTTCATTCCAGTAAGAAACTACATTATGGACCAATTTAAAATCTGTGCGAATCGGTTTGTCGTCAATCTCTGCCCACAAAGCAAATTTCTGTACTTTTGTTGGAGGTGGTACTTGATGAGAATCTGTTGAGTACATTGTTTCTTCGGTTTTTGCTTTTGCGCTTTTCACCATAAGGATTTTCACCTGTTAGGGAGAAAAAGGAATTGTAGTATATTGTTTGGCAAATCAGCAAGATGTGAAAGTACTACTGAGAACAAATACAAATTTTTTGTTCTTAAAAATATTAGAATTATTTTCCAGCACCTCAGAACTTCGCCAAAGTCGCTCTCAGGTTCTACCTGGACAGTTCGACATACAGTTCACATACATTTGCCTAACCTGTGGGTGATAATATTTCTGGGGTGACCGTCTTTTCTGCGGCCGAATTTGGTTGTCTTTGGTAGACGGTGCTTGGGAGGGAGCATCCTTTTGTGACTGGTCACTCGGAATTATGTATGTGGCAGTTAGTACGTTATGTGCCCCACCTCTTCCGTGGCTTCACGCCTCTGACATTCAGAGAGCATTTTCAGATGGCGAAAAGATGCCCATATTGAAGAAGCTAGCTCTAAGTATGTCTGAGTTATTAACTTTTCCTCTAAATAATTTTTCAGTTGGATTCGCGAAAGGTTTGTTTCAGATGCCTCTTCGTCTTGAGGTTTTTGCTTAAATGTTTCAGAAGCGTCATCATCCACAACAGGTGCAATGTAGGCGATTTCTCAGTTTCTAGTTCTTTTGAGGCCTCCTTGAAGGGTTATAAGGGATGTCCCTGCTTTAAAATTCCAGAAATAATTCACATGCTAACGTATACCAACTGAATATAAAAAAACTATAGCATACACACCGTCAGAAGAGAAATGAATTCGTCCAGCAACGTGATGTCGGTGCCTTCTATACCTTTTATTTCTCTTTTCTCAGTGAGCTTTTCACAAAATGTAGAATGTTGCTTTTTCACCGATTCATGCATGGTCAATCATGTCTTTCAACAAGTATTGTTCGACTGCTCCAGAGTTCTATCAAGAATATGAACAGGGCCACTTTCCTTTGCGCGTGTCACTAGTTCCTTCACCGCAGTCGGAATAAAATGAAAGTGCGGACAATTGGATGACATGTACTGCAAAATTCAAATGGCTCTGAGCACTATGGGACTTAACAGCTGAGGCCATCAGTCCCCTAGAACATAGAACTACTTAAACCTAACTAACCTAAGGACATCACACACACCCATGCCCGAAGCAGGATTCGAAACTGCGACCGTAGCAGTCACGCGGTTCCGGACTGAAGCGCCCAGAACCGCTCGGCCTCCGCGGCCGGCCATGTACTGCACATTAAACGCATTTCTCATCATTGTGTTCAGCGTATGACAGGAACAATTCCTTCAAGGAATATTCACGAATAGCAGTGATAATGTTGGCACTTTGATTAGTAGTAGACAGTACATCCATGAGACTATTCACGTGAATACACAGGGAGATAAATATTCTCAACAATTTCTTTATAACCTTTTCGCCCGTTTTAGGTTCGTCTGGAAACATCGTAAACGAGACGTGTGATGGTAAGTCCCGATTAACAAAATTTGTGGTCGCCGAACATTCACCTGTTTTCACTAATAAATTAACTCAGGCGTTTCCCTTATTGTGTTACATGTAGTGAGACAGTTGTGGGATGAGGCGTAATAGCTTTTGCGGATAGTTTTCGTAAGTCACTGCACTGTCAACTATTGTTTGAGCCAGATCCCAAAATCCTTCACCTCCAACTGCTTCAAATAAAATCTAGTATCTTGCACACATGGGCACGCACTGGTCAGTAATTTTGTCCGGAGCAGATATGAGATGACGTTTTTGGTCAACAAATATCACTTTTTTATTAGTCACGCACGAATGGCGTGAAATATTCTAAGTGCCAGATGACCCTTTAGTGTGCGCGTGAAGTTCATTGCATTCCGGACAGCATACATAGTTAACACTGTTGCCATCACCTTCTATTGTAGGCTTTAACACTGACCAAAACAAACTTTTGAGATTTGGATCAGGCTCGATGGTTTTGTACTCACCAGACATTACCTTATGTTTCATTCCCCGTTTTCCGTACATACTTTCTTTTCGAACGACCTGCAATTTCCACAAACATCTCCTACAGTAAGGAAACCATGAAACTCTGCTAACGAATGGTCAGCATTATACTGTCACTATTGTTTGGCAGCCGCGCGGGTTATCCGCGTGGTCAAGGCCGTCCTGTCACGGTTCGCGCGGCTCCTCGCGTCGAAGGTTCGAGTCATCCATCGGGCATGGGTGTGTGTGTTGTCCGTAGCGTAAGTTAGTTTACGTTAGATTAAGTAATGTGTAAGCTTAGGGACCGATGACAGCAGTTTAGTCCCATAAGATATTACCACAAATAAAATAAATATTGCTTAGCAAATAGAAAGAAAGAGTATTTGCAAAACACTAAATATGAAGTTTGATAAACGATTTCTCACATTTTATTAAGGATTTGCACCAACCAAATGGCTCTGAGCACTATGGGACATAACATCTGAGGTCATCAGTCCCCTAGAACTTAGAACTATTTAAACCTAACTAACATAAGGACATCACACACATCCATGCCCGAGGCAGGATTCTAACCTGCGACCGTAGCATCAGCGCGGTTCCGGACTGAAGCGCCTAGAACCGCTCGGCCACACGGCCGGCGACACCTGGCTGAAAATGACTGACAAGTTCGTGGCGCCCTCCATGGGTAACGCTGGAGAACTGCACTGACGAGGAATATCGATGTCGGTCGGTGAGATCTGGCACAAAGTCGGCGTTCCAAACATCCCAAAGATGTTGCACAGGATTCAGGTCAAGACTCTGTGCCGGCCAGTCCATTACTGGGGTGTTATTGTCGTGTAACCACTCCACCACAGGACGTGTATTATGAACAGGTGCTCGATCGTGTTGAAAGATGCAATCGCCATCCCCGAATTGCTCTTCAACCGTGGGAAGCAAGAAGGTGCTTAAAACATCAATGTAGGCCTGTGCTGTGATAGTGCCACCAAAAACAACAAGGGGAGCAAGCCCCCTCCATGAAAAACACGACCACACCATAACACCACCGCCTCTGACTTTTACTGTTGCCACTACACCCGCTGGCAGATGGCGTTCACCGGGCATTCGCCATACCCACACCCTGCCATCGGATCACCACATTGTGTACCGTGATTCGTCACTCCACACAACGTTTTTCCCCTGTTCAATCGTCCGATGTTTTCACTCCTCACACCAAGTGAGGTATCGTTTGGCATTAACAGGCGTTATGTGTGCCTTATGAGTAGCCGCTCGACCATGAAATCTAAGTTTTCTCACCTCCCACCTAACTGTCATAGTACTTGCAATGGATCCTGATGCAGTTTGGAGTTCCTGTGTGATGGTCTGGATAGATGTCTGCCTATTACACATTACGACCCTCTTCAACCGTCAACGGTCTGTGTCAGTCAACAGTCGAGGTCGGCCTGTACGCTTTTGTGCTGAACGTGTCCCTTCACGTTTCCACTTCACTATCACATCGGAAACAGTGGACCTAGGAATCTTTAGGAGAGTGTTAATCTCGCGCACAGACGTATGACACAGGTGACACCCAGTCACCTGACCACGTTTGAAGTCCGTGAGTTCTGCGGAGCGCCCTATTCTGTTCTCTCACGATGTCTAATGACTACTGAGGTCGTTGATAAGGAGTACCTGGCAGTAGGTGGCAGCACAATGCACCTAATATGAAGAACATATGTTTTCGGGGGTTTCCGGATACTTTTGATCACATACTGTATCTTTGGCTCTCTGTCTCCAGTAGTGAATTCGTCGACGTAGTTCCATGACCTAACGTTTTTGCCGCTGTGTACTTTTTCTAAACAAATAATTTTTGAACGTGTATCGGCTAGATTTCTTTTAATAATAACCTTGGGCAGCTTTTGCTATCCATTTGTGGCCAGATTTTCTTTGTTTCAGATTCCTTGGGATACTTTATATGTTACATACCATATTATGTACTAGCAATTCTTATGTAACGATTTCGTCGATTTTTTTATTTTGACATAATGCACACAACATTTGAGAATGACCGTTATGTAAAGTGCTTTGTACACATGGAGCCAAACCTCTAACTTTCGTGAACAGAAACAAATATTTGGGAGTGTACAACGAAACAACCCAGCAATGGAATGGGAAAGTAACGAATTGCATTTTTTTCAATCCAGATACACTTAATGCAGAATATTAGGATTTCTTACAATCGACTTCGTCATATTCGAGATTCAAACACTACGAAAGCCATATATAAGTATAAGAACCTTGGTCAGCTGAAATTAGTAAAGAATGTAGTAGATAACTATAATAAAAATTAAATTGAGCCTCACGACGTGGCGGCGGCGTGTGGAAGTTGCAATCACAACCCTGAGGTGCATATATTGACTGAAACTTGCTTTCCAACATAGCTGTAAGTACACTACGAGAGGCCACGGCCACGGCCTGTAGTTTTGATTAACTTGTAAAAGTAAAACTTTATGTACGAAATTGAAGTACATAAATTAGCGAGAAAATAAAGTATGTGTATCCATTTGTGGGCATAAAGAGTAGCATTATTGCAAACAACTCTAATATGACAGTAGAGATGTGCACTGCACGCCCTCTTCCGTTCTGTGCGGAGCAGCTGATCCACGCGGTGACGTCACGGCCTCGTATCGTCCGACAGCCTTTGCCCAGTGCGGTGTCAGCCCGTGGGCCGAGCCGATTTGAGGGACTGACAAGGGAAACTCGCTATCGAGCTCCCTTCACATTTAGTGGTAAGACGGCTCAGTGGACAGCCCGTCAAAAACTGGACACACATGAAGCATGACAATGGGAAGAAGGTGTACTAAACTGTGAAAAAAGAAGCAAAATAGAAACAGTGGACGGTCCAAGCTCAAGATGTGTAATATCGAGCGTATTTGAATGGCAGCAGCGTCGTACCCCTTTTTTTTCACAAAATTATGAACTGCCCGCCCGGTCATTGACTTGTCTATTCGCCGTATTCAAATTGTGTCTATGTCCTGGTGTAGCATACGTTTGGAACAGCGAGGTGTACAGAAGGGACCCCCAGACGTAGGTCCACAAGGGACCAAATTGGATCTCCAATTTGTTCAACACAAGTACCACATGTTATGAGTTGCGTTCCGTTTTGGAAGTTTTGACTCTTGAATTAATGAATGAATCATTAATAATTGGACAAGGGAATACAACTCTAAGTATATCCTTGGGACATGTGGTTAGGGACGATAAAACAAAGTCAAGTTAGAACTTAACAGACATGACCAGTGACTACGTAAGCTATTAATTAGATGCAGAAAGTACACTGCAAGATAGGAACAAACACCATCAGATTCCAGGAAATGTGCAATGAAATCAACAAGCTGGATGTCTGATTTTAAGATTGCATACTCGACTCCGAAGGGGGCGGGTTAGATTTGTTCCTAAGCTGCTTCGGCAGCCATAACGGTGTGCCATCTTACCAATCGGGCAAGGCGTAAATAAACGGCCTGGCCGCAGCAGCAGCTGGAAGATGTGATGTCGGCTCCCCTTTTGCACTTAGTGCTTAAGCATAGACATCTTTTCTGCGGTAGAGAGGTTCGTTTCGTTCATCATCTCACCAGTCCTAACCTGAAGTGTTTATGCTCTAAAAGAGCCTGAGAGGTGTTTGTACTCTACAAGAGCTTGAGAAGAAGTATTTTATAAAATCGTAAATCAAAGTGAGTTCTCTAATAACTGTATTAAACTCAACTACCTTGCCATTAGAACTTGAAATCGCCGCCAGTGAGCACAGAGATTCCGAGTTCCGAGGAATGAAATAGTGTTAAACAATCTGCTACCCTTTTGTATTTCATTTTGTTTGAGCCAATCGCTCAGAGGTGGTTAGAGCCTTAGATCTACTCCCATTCTATGACATGAGTCTGAAAAGGAAGAATGAAAGTCTCTGCACGGAAACACAGCGCAAAAGTGCGGGTTCTGCTGAAAATGACAGCGGAGGTTGTGATCCGAAGTTTAAACTGGACGTTCCTCCGAGGCATCGTAATGGACATTCAGCCGCCTCAAGAGAAACTGCACATGGATAAAAGAGCTCTGCGAGGAATTCGGTGTTTTCTTCGACAGAGGAATGTGTGTTCCCCATCTCTTCTAGAGCGGGGTCCGTGGAAACGAGAACGCCAGGCTTGCTGCCTACGGCCGGGCGATTGTCTAGAATACAGCGGATTTCGAGCGGCAGATTCCTTTTAAGACGGACGCTCATACCGCCCATCCATTTTGTGAGCTTTCAGGTCTACGAAACGTCCTCCAACAACATAAGAAACGCAGAAAAACACGCAGTGAAGCAAAAAACCGCCAGTGATAATGCTAATCCAGATATGTAATTGCGGAGCGCTCTAATGAACGATTACTTGATCAAGGGAATTTGCATTTCACCCTCTGAAATATGTTAGTGTGAGACAAAATGGCCACGTTACAGTATCCCACCTTTCCTTATTTTCAAAGATGCTGCTTACGTGTTGTGTATGATCGTTATCTTTTAGGTGTTTCGTCAAAGAAGTGTTACAAGTCAATAATTATGTATCTGCTTTAAAATAATTCTAAAAAGCTGTTATGAAACCTCGTTCCATTGTCTTTCTTTTTTACATTAAGATTATTTTTTGCCGGTCGGAGTGGCCGAGCGGTTCTAGGAGCTACAGTCTGGAACCGCGCGACCGCTACGGCCACACGTTCGAATCCTGCCTCGGGCATGGATGTGTGTGATGTCCTTAGGTTAGTTAGGTTTAAGTAGTTCTAAGTTCTAGGGGACTGATGACCACTGCAGTTAAGTCCCATAGTGCTCACAGCCATTTGAACCATTTGATTATTTTGTGTTTATTTTCATCTAAAATCTTCCACAAAGTCAAGTTTTCGTCCATTTTGTCCCATGTGCGGAATTTATTTGTCGTCTTCTTGTCGCTTAATTGGATGGTTCAAATGGCTCTGAGCACTATGGGACTTAACTTCTGAGGACATCAGTCCCCTAGAACTTAGAACTACTTAAACCTAACTAACCTAAGGACATCACACACATCCATGCCCGATGCAGGATTCGAACCTGCGATCGTAGCGGTCGCGCTGCTCCAAACTGTAGTGTCCAGAACCGCTCGGCCACTCCGTCCGCCTTTAATAGGATGGTCTGTTTCGTACTCATCGATCACAACAGCTGATCTGCCTCAGTTACTTTAACTGAATGCATCTTTATGTTCATTGCATCTGAACAAAAATGTTCTTCCCGCGTGTCCAATACACTTTGAATTGCGGGATGGGCAGTGTACTTTATAAATTGCCGACCTTTCTATCTTTACATGTTTTTGTTGACATGATTCTCGCTAGATCTTACTACTCATAGAACATTATTTGTCTAAAACATTATTTTGACACGGTGAGGTTTAAAAGTTTTTGCGACCTTTCTCGAGAATGTTTCGTATTGCGTTGTAGTGACCTAATATAATTTTTCCTCATTAAGGTTACTGTTTCTTAACTTCCTTTTCTTTATTCTTCTGGCTCATTGGTCCATTGACTGGCCTGTGTACTGAGGTAAGAAAAGTAACCTCATTATAAGCCTGTAGATGGCATTAGTGTACCGGGAATTAGAGTATTCGTTCGTATCAGTTTCCTTTAGACGGTAGAAGCATACTTATCCTGCACTGCCTCTTAATGTTCAACTCAAGGAAACGTAATTTGTTATGCATTTCGCACTCCGTGGAAAACTCAGGTTTCCTCTGGCACTCGCCAACCACATTTATTATTTCTCCTATATCTTCCTCAGAACCTTAGTCAACTTGAAACACCTGAAGACCATAGCGAAACAGGAGGACACGGCCTGATGTGGTGTGCGGTGTCAAATGGGACGACTATTGACAGCAGTCGACGATTTTAATGAAAGACGAGGGCTCACGTTCGACGTGCTATTTTCTATTTTAATTTATGAAAGCCGCAAATGTGTTGATAAGCTTTTCAGCGGTTAACTTCGTGAGCTAAGTTTGAAAATATGGAGGTATCATTGTCTCTCCAAAGGCGTTATTGAGTCGTGTGTAGGACTAAAAACGGTTGAATGCTAACTTTTAAAAATGGCTCTGAGCACTATGGGACTCAACTTCTGAGGTCATTAGTTCCCTAGAACTTAGAACTAGTTAAACCTAACTAACCTAAGGACATCACAAACATCCATGCCCGAGGCAGAATTCGAACCTGCGACCGTAGCGGTCTCGCGGTTCCAGACTGCAGCGCCTAGAACCGCACGGCTACTTCGGCCGGCTGCTAACTTTTATAGCTGAACGTAATTCATACGGAAAAATGAGCAGTTGATTTTGGTGCCACATATAGCAGACATATTGATAAAGTGGAGCTACTTAATGAAACAGCTACTATCAAGTTCCGTTGAGACGGTTTCCCATTACGAAGGTTTTTTCAAACTAATGGTCAAAAAAAGCTTTTACGATCATCGATACAGCTATGAGAATATTTACGATAATCCCAGTGATTGCAGAACCTATTGTGAACACAATTTCGACAAATTGAAGAACATAAAATACTAGTTAAGGTCGAGTGTGAGTGAAATCAGAGTGTCCATTTAGATTTCTTAAGGACAGAATACGACGCAGCTGAGTAGCTGGACGTAAATGACGTAGTCAATGAGTAGGCTTCGCTAATAGCAGCCGTGCGATCTGAAGCGCCTTACCACGGTTCACGCGGCTCCTCCCCCCCTCCCCCCCCCCCCCAATCGAAGCGAAGGTTCGAGTCCTCCCTCAGGCATGAATTATGTCTTGTCCTTAGTGTAAGCTAGTTTAAGTTAGATTTAGTAGTGTGTAAGCCCAGGGACCGATGACCTCAGCAGTTTAGTCCCACAATAACTTATCACAAATTTCCAGTTTCCGCTCAGAGCAAGGAAATGCAAAGCAAAATCATAATAAAAACACACTTTCAGGAAAGTGATACATTGTTATATTTCTAATTACTAATGTACAGGGTGTTTCGCAATTCATGATCAAAAAAATATTCAAATGTGTGTGAATTCCTAAGGGACCAAACTGCTGAGGTCATCGGTCCCTAGACTTACACACTACTAAAACTAACCTATACTAACAAGGGAATCTCCCCATCGCACTCCCCTCAGATTTAGTTATAAGTTGGCACAGTGGATAGGCCTTGAAAAACTGAACACAGATCAATCGAGAAAACAGGAAGAAGTTGTGTGGAACTATGAAAAAAATAAGCCAAATATACAAACTGAGTAGTCCATGAGCAAGATATGCAACATCAAGGTTCGTGGTAGCTCAGGAACGCCGTGGTCCCGTGGTTAGCGTGAGCAGCTGCGGAATGAAAGGTCGTTGGTTCAAGTCTTCCCTCGAGTGAAAAGTTTACTTTCTTTATTTTCGCAAAGTTATGATCTGTCCGTTCGTTCATTGACATCTCTGTTCACTGTAATACGTTTAGTGTCTGTGTTTTGCGACCGCACCGCAAAACCGTGCGATTAGTAGACGAAAGGACGTGACTCTCCAATGGGAACCGAAAACATTTGATCACAAGGTCATAGGTCAACCGATTCCTCCACAGGAAAACACGTCTGATATATTCTATACGACACTGGTGACGGCATGTGCGTCACATTACAGGAATATGTTGTCGACCCACCTAACTTGTACACTTGGCGAATGGGTAAAAAGAGTCTTCTACCTTGCCCGATTTATGTTTTCTTGTGGATGTGATAACCACCCTCAAAAAAGTGATGAAAACATAAGAGTTTTTCACATATACTACAACAACGGCCGTACAGATAATAATTGACTGGAAATAAAACAAATTAAGCTTTTCACTCGAGAGAAGACTTGAACCAAGGACCTCTCATTCCGCAGCTGCTCACGCTAACCACAGGACCACAGCACTCCTCAGCTCAGTCTTCTTGATCTTGCACACGGACTACTCAGTTTGTATATTCTGCTTATTTTTTTCATAGATCCACACAACTTCTTCCTGTTTTCTCGATTGATCTGTGTTCAGTTTTTCAAGGCCTATCCACTGTGCTAACTTATAACTAAATCTAAGGGGGGTGCGATGGGAGGTTCCCTTGTAAGAACAACACACACACCCACGCCCGAGGGAGGACTGTAACCTCCGGCGGGAGGGGCCGCGCAATCCGTGACATGGCGCCTTCAACTACGCGGCCATTACGCGCTGCCACAATTCATGTTACACTCTTCTAGAGGTTGTAGAGGGGACTTAGATCAAGTTTTACATAGGAACTCATACCGAGAAACGTCATCCAATGACGCTACAGAGCAACAATTTTACAAGCGCCGGCGCCTGTAGATGTATGTATATACAGGGTGATTCCGTGATGGTGTTACATACTATGAAAGATGATGGAGAAGGGTAAATATATCAATTTGAGGCAAGTGTGCCTGTGCCGGAAAAGAACCATCGAAAGTTTCAAGCGAAAACCGTTCTTATACCTCTGATAGTGGAATAATTGTACTGATACTGTTGTTGGAACTTTCATATGTGGTGGTATAGGTGGTGGTATAGACCAGTATAAGAAAAAATAGTAAATATTGGCCTAAAATACAAAGCTGAGGAACTCAGAGCACTTGTTCATCTTCGCTAGTGTGAAACATGTCTGCTCTATTGAACAAGTGCTCATAACTCTTAAGCTATGCATTTTATAGTCCATGTTTACTAGAGATATTTTCTTGTTTTGGTACATACTATCACCTGTGGAAGTTTCGTATCCTACACATTACCAATAACAGTACCGGTACATGTATTCCACTGTCTGAGGTATTAGAATGGTTTTTGCTTGTAACTTTTGACTCGTTCGTTTCCAGTACACGGACCCTTACCTCAAACTGATATATTTATTCTTCTCTATCATCCATGAAAGTGTGTAACATCATCACGGAATCATTCTGTATTAACACACACTTACAGGCCCCGGCGCCTACAGCTTTGGCGCTCTGTGGCGTCGTTGTATGACGTTCCCGGATATGGGTTCCTGTGTGAAATTTGATCTACTAAGTCTCCTCTCAACCTCTAGATGTGTGTGACATGAATTGTGAAACATTCTGTATACACTACTAACAATTTATGAGCAAATAGAAACTGTTCGTCATCATACTTCATACTATTACCAAGGTATAGTAGCTTCTATGAACTATAATATATAGAATTTTTACTTTCAATTTTTTCAGAATATCTGTACAATTTTAAATTTATTTACTGCAATAATACATTTTATTTGTTGTGTACAAAACATCTTGTCAGTGTACTTCATTCTGCAATATTTTCCTGTAAAGTCTGATTTTTATTAAATCTTCTAACAAAATTATAGCCTTACAGGACGAGAGGAGGGGCGCCATTATGACATTTCTGCCAGGGGTGCAGGTTAACCTCAGTATGCTCTGCAAAACATTTAAACAAAACATTAAATACATAAATTTTATTTTTTTCGAGTTTATAATTAATTTTTTAACACTGCCTGCGACGTGTGTCCGAACCTATTTCGCGTTGGCCGGTTTCAGTACAGTGAGACGCGGAATGAAAGAGTGGACTATGGCGCCGCCCAGACCACACCCTCGGCACACCTTATTGATTCTTTCGCCGCCTAACATCTGTGATTACCCTTTGGGATTCGAAGATGTATTTTGGCCACTAGCAGCTCACATCTGTGCAAACTGACGTTAGTTACTATACATTAAAAGAGAGGAGGTCAAAATAAATTCGTACAATTTTCATTCAAATACTTTGTTCTTACTTCATGCACTGTTCATGCCTGTGCTGCGATCTATTGTTGGCGCTTGCGCAGTCACCACACCCTACTAGCTCATTAGATATTTTAGGAAAATCACCATACTTTTTCGTCCCATATTGTGGTCAGCTCTCAAGATTTCCAATTAATGCTCTTGTTTCTCAACAACAGTTTCACTCGCATACTCTATGGATGGCTTTTCATTTCCGCATATGGTGTTACATTGACGTTTCTAACATACAATGAAGCAATGTTACATCGCTTCTTCTTCCCACTTTTAGCTATATAACAAAATGAACTACAACCCATTCGAAATCGAGATGCAGAATCTCGAAATCTGTCACGTTTGCAAATGTCCTTGCAGTGACCGTCGAAATATAATTAATTGTCTCCTGAAATATCACAAACGTTGTTATGTCGAAGAAAATCTTGACATTGTGACTACCACTCACGTCAGTCTGGGTATTCTGAATGATACTATGAACCTATGCAACTTTTCGTAATCTGATAGAAAATGAGGGTCATATATACTATTTTCTGATCTGTTTTCCTTTCTTTTTCGCTTAACGCCATCAAACTGTTCTTAAATTTGTGGAAGGCCAAATTTCAGTGCGTTTTGTTGCCTGTCCTTCGCCACAGTGTTGAGAGCGTTCTGCCTATTTGCTGTGACGAGTGACAGAATTCGAAGAATCACCTTGTCATTACATCCTTTGTATTAAACTAGTAGGTGCCGTTTGGACTTTTTCATTAAATCTTCTAACAAAATTATATAATTTGCTATATTTGTGAAAAGAGTTGTTATTAAGCTTTTACGAGAACAGTTCATCGGATAATAAGTCAAAGTTAAGATTTTTGTTGTCAACCTTGCTGAATAATAGCGTACAATGTAGTAGCATGTAATACGGTTGCGTGGGTTCATACAATAGAATTTGTGGTGCCTTATTTACTTCCAGGGTAGCGGCTAGGTTTGACTGCTCCTGGACTGAATTCCCCAGTTCCTCATATTGTTGCATTAGTTCAATAGCTACATTACGAATTTGTCCGGTGGTAGACAGAAGATTGACCTCAATTTGAGCGAGCCACACACGCTGGCGTGCAAGGGTTTCACGGTGTTGGCCAGTAAAAGAATAGACTTGTGGAAGAGTTTTATCCCAACGTCCAGCGTCAGCTTGCTCGGAGGTGCCGGATATTATTTTCATGACAGCACTGCCCTCGTTGAAGCAATCTGGCTTGGTGCGTTGCAGCGGTACGCCGTCCGAAATGCTTCACAGTTGTCCCTGGGTGGTAACAAGCACCTGTTTAATGTGCCTTAAATGAAGCGTTTCGGCTTAGCCCTTTCCTGGGTGGTAACAAGCACCTGTTTAATGTGCCTTAAATGAAGCGTTTCGGCTTAGCCCTAGCTTCGCAAAATTGTTTCGCATGCCGTTCATCGATTGTTAATTTTTTGTAGTGCTACTTCTTCTTCTAAAACGGCCAAGTCCAAGTCAGCCACTATATTGACCTAGTGAGCGGTGTATAGCTTATCATCCAACGGCTCAAACATTAAAGCTGATGACGATGGGTGGTTTTGGAACGGTGGAGCATTTTCAACACCGGTAAGTAGAGCATACATAATACAGCACCTGTCGGTAAGAATCTACAGCAGCTAATCTAGAGCGCGACCGTGCTGAAGCGTCTCGGTGAATGTAGCTATCACTTGTTTTTGAGGATTTAATTACAGCACCGTCTAATACTAGTCAGGATGCATACAATAGTACACACCGTGTTACGTTAGTTCTATTACTATTTCAGTTAATGAGCTTATAACGCAGAAGATTTATTTCACGTAAGACAACTGGCAACAGGAAGAACGTTGGTATGTCGTTGAACGAATTGGTGAAGTATGCTGTGTGGACCGTGTCATCGTGAAACGCTGAACTTGGACAACAGCCAATAGAATGGGCCACGTTCATGTGTTAACGATAATACTTCCCGTCAACCCAGAAGTGGAAAAGAGGAGGGAATTATATGGCATTGTGCGGATCTGAATGCTTACCAATCACATGATTTGGTGTTCGTCTGTAAGCAGGTGTAAGCTGCATATGAAATTTAGCTAACATATTGAAGTTTTCTTTAGACTTTGTTAGAGGTCTCTATCTGTCACCAATCTCGAGAAAACTGATCTGACTTAGCGCACTCTGCGATCGCTCCACGCCAGCGATAAAGCCAGAGTGAAATATCAACAACATTTCTCATATTTCGTAAAAGGTTTGAGACATCGAAATGAAATTTTGGCAAATGATAGTACAAGAAGAGGATGCATTTTGCCGTATAGTTATTATGCAAAACTTCAATATCTACCATGTTATTCAACTAACTACAGTCTTTTTTGATGAAGGAATGTAATTTTTAAGGGCTATTGATAGCTTGTGTTACGAGAAATGCTATTAGTTTTGGAATAACGTAAATGAGGTCACTGCATATTTTATTTTTCTTAAAATGCTGACTGTACTTTACCTCAGTTCCTCACCTGATGCCGGCCGCTGTGGCCGAGCGGGTCAAGGCTCTTCAGTCCGGAACCGCGCTGCTGCTACGGTCGCAGATTCGAATCCTGCCTCGGGCATGGATGTGTGTGATGTCCTTAGGTTTGTTAGGTTTAAGTAGTTCCAAGTTCTAGGGGACTGATGACCTCAGATGTTAAGTTCCATAGTGCTTGGCGCCATATGTTTTGAACCTCACCTGATAAACTTAATAAAGCACTGTTTCCGAATTCTCTCGCAACTGCGTCTGCACAATGTGTTAGTGAGGTGAGACTATAAAATCCGCAGAGTTTTGGCAAAAGAAGTAATTTTTAACATGGCAACAAGAGAAACGTCTAGTTTTTACTCGAAATTGCCCACTTACGAATCTTCTCTGAAAGATACAAAATAACAAACTATGCGAAAATAAAGCACTGGATTTTCGGCAGAATTCTTTTAAAATACTAACCAAAGAAGAGATGACAATTGTTTCTGAATGGTCACCATGCAAGTGTGGCTGTGGAGGGCCCCTGCTTAATATTTACCAAAAATGTGATTGTAGGTTTCAGGCAGTTTAGAATGGCATTTCCCCTACAACGCACTGAGCGACCCCCGCCACTGCCGGTCTCCCATGCTTCCCCTGCCGACTGCGCATCTAGTGGTCACGGCATTTTGCGTGCACTGTAGTATGGGAACCCATTATTAGATGTGTTCTAGTCCTGAGGAGCCACAAATTCAATTTTATGTACTCTTAGAAGTAGAATTATAGCAACAAAGCCAAATTATTTTCTCTGATCAAAGTTGTTAGTGTAAAGTGTTTGCTGTGTACAAAGCATACTTGGTAGAGTACTAAGAAGTTAAACAGCGATGTTATTAATAGGATCACTGATCATAGTCTTCCCTTGTCGCAGTTGACTACTGCCATTTCTCATGGAAATAACCTACGCTAACTTCCGCTCAATTAGAATTGTTGCCGTAACCCAAATCAAAGGGCAATATGGCAATTCGCATTAGAGTACGCGTATTCCATCTCAAATGCGCTTCCACAAGGGAAAATAGTAAATCACTGAATCAGTCACAGCAGTGGAAATGACGCTGACTTTAGAGGGAAGCTTTCCCTTAACAATGTTATTAATAAATGAACCAATAAGAATTGCCAGACTTTACGTACTTTCATCAAGACATGTTCGCTCATACTAATTACATCTAGCTGCAATAAGACAATTCCCTTATTTAATTATCGGCGTACACATGGCACAAAATGTACTTAAGTCTATGGCCAAGCTCATAGGGAAGGAAAAACTGTCACTCTTTATATAACAAAATAATAAAATCTAATATACGCAAAAACTGTGCTAAACACAATAATCATTATTAGTAGCTAGAGCAGCGTGGACAGAGTCAACTATTCCATTATCAATTCTGATGCAATCTCCAATATCTTTTATTTCTCAGTCTCTCGAACTTGTGAAGGTACTTTGAAAATTCTACCTCCTGTGAGGGTACTGATTGACGTCTTTTAATCTCGTGTTATCATTGCTCCTTGAGTCTTGTTATTAAAGAAAAACCGTTTCCTTTCATCTGTTTAAACTATTACTGGCTCTCTCGTATGCTTGCTTCTGGAACTTTCTATCGTCGTCAATGGTACTTAGAGTGCCACTATTTCAAATGTGAACCCTCATTTGTTTTGACACCTCAGTCACTTGTGTTCAACTTACCTGCGACTATAATACACGGCTGTGCTGGATGGACGACTCTCGCAGGTACCATCGATAGTCCTTCGGTGACGAACTTAAGTGTGTAGATGCGTCCAGCAATGGGATCTCAGCAATAAAGGTGATATACGCAGTGTGGCTTCTTAAAGTAGCATTAGACTGGCTTGGTGCGAAATATGTAAGTTGTATCTGTCTTTAGGCGAATAAATTAAAATAACTTGCTTCATGAATATGTAGTTCGTAATTCGTGTTCAAGTGCAGAGTGTGTCATGGTATTACCAATAACATGAGAATCAGTTTTTCACTATTGGGTTTACGTGTAGTGCTGCAACATATGATTCATCCTCAGGGTTTGCAGTGTCTTCCAGTGTCATATTGTACGATGTAATAGGGCAGAATGTACAAACGTAAAGTAGGATACATTGTCAATTATCAAAAATTTGTAACAGCTTTAGTACTGTGTTTCATCGCTAAAGGTCGACTATGTCTCCAAATTCGATATTCCAGTGTGTCGTACTAGTGTTCTTTTGTTCAAAAGGTCGATTTAACCCGACGAGATTGTCCAGTAGGGACTGAGTAATTCCGTCCGTAGGGGGCAGGTTCGCTATGGGCTCAAACCTTGTAAAACTTCTTTAGTCGTGGTTTCTGCTAGTAAATACAGTTCTGTAAGGCGTGTAGCAGTAAGCATATTAAGAAGGAATGTTGCATCACTTGCGTATTAAATAGTGTACAATGACTTATATTATCAAAGTTCTTAAAGTCGATTGTAATGGGTGGCTAGTGCGCTCTATAGCATCTGGCTTGTGGAGCAGTTTGTTGCCTATCGGCACCTGGTATGTGCCATCGTTGCGGGGTCGAATTGCGCACCCGCCCATGCGGCTTGTCGCGGTGCGTCGCTTCAACTCCTCAGATAGTAGTCACGATGAATATTCACGGCAATATTCCATTTTATTAGGCTGCATCAACACCTATATTGATTCGCAGTACACGCAGAAGGTATACGTGGAATTCCTGTTTGTGCAATTTCAGAAAGATACAATCAATATTTAGTAATTTCTAAGTCGAAAATCGATAGTCTCAGTGGCTTCGTAGACTGAATACACAAAATTGGTTCCGGAAGTTCAAAGTTTTAGTATGGAACTAATCAATACTCACACTGTTTCGTCTTGGTTTGATTTCGAAATCAGAGATGTTAGTCTGGAATAAGTACTGGTTGGACTGTAGCTCGAATAAGATTTTATCATAACCGTAATTTTACTTACAATGCTGTTAAGGTCAACTGTTTCATTCATGGTTCGGACGCTGGCTTATCTTTCTCTTAACGTGTGAATCACGAAGATGCACATAGTAGCAGGGTCCTTCCCAATATATGGACCTCTATTAATCACCCACGTCAAGATGATAGGTAATAAAAACCAAGCCAAACGTTGGGGTGGCAATTAGGGTGGAAAAGTTATATTGAGGCAACAACTAAATTGACCATAATATTAGTTCCTGGGATTAAATCGCGAAATCATATTACTTGTGGAAACCAATAACATCTTTTCAAAGAGGCTTACAAGAAAGTCTAGAAAGAGCACTGAACGTGTCCAGAAATGAGCCATGAATAGTTTGTTCGGTATACGACTATGGAACAAGCTATTAATTTGATGCCTATGTGTTGAACGTAACTAAAATGGTTCAAATGGCTCTGAGCACTATGGGACTTAACTTCTGTGGTCATCAGTCCCCTAGAACTTAGAACTGCTTAAACCTAACTAACCTAAGGACATCATACACATCCATGCCCGAGGCAGGATTCGAACCTGCGACCACAGCAGTCCCGCGGTTCCGGACTGTAGCGCCTAGAAGCGCACGGCCACCCCGGCCGGCTAGTTTTCTTCATGATTGTTTGTTCTATTTGTTCGGGGCGGTTGTCCTATAACGCTTGTTCAAGTTCATCGCCGTTCCATTAACTCAGTTTTTTTTTATTATTATTATTACAGAGGGCGCCTTACCCAACATTCAGCTAAGCAGACGGACGGGGAAAGGGAGAACCCGCGCAATAGAAATTCTCGCTCGGTGTGACATACCTGTGTGGCGTCCTTTACGAAGTTTATTGGTATTCTCAACATATAACTAGGTTACTGTGTCCTAGTGGGATATCATTATGACGTTCTCTAGGTAATCCATGGGTGAATAGCGCGGACACATATTCTCGTAAAATTCCTTATCGTATTTTACTACATCTCTAGGACTGGCAGAAGTAAACGTACCTTGGTTGAGTCCCCAATTCAAAAACAGGTTCCTATTATTGCAAAGACATGGATTACTGAGTGTGAAAAAATTGATCAAAATTGATTCCTTGCAAAACAACTCGTTAAAAGGGTGTAAAGTGGTTGACAATAATGTCACCCTCTTCAGAATCGGTTTTCTAAATAATTTGAACAAGTGTAGTTACCTTACCTAGCAGTAGCTGTTTCAGCGACTGTACATCAATTTAATTGTAAGTCCTCCTAACTGACGCTGCCATTTAGATGTTGCTGTCTGCATATCCGATTAATGAAATATACCAATTCAGCAACGTAATCCTATTTTGTCGACGTTCTACTGTGTCCAGTAGGTCGTTGCTTGCCTGGGCAGTCCATTAACTGGGAATGAATACTTAACTGTGCAGTGGAATTGTGTCAAGCTTGTTATATGTCAGTGGAACCAGTGTGGAAGCTCAGCATCCTATCTTCCTGGATGAGTCGTATTCAACCAGTTCATTATAATAACTTCGGTGCGTTTCACTGAGAATTACATGAAATTTAAAATCGAACACTTCCTACCAGAAAATAATTAATATCCTCTGCGCGTACACAGTCACTTAGGTAACGCTCATATAGGACCTAAGTGTTATTGTGAAATAAATTACTGGTAAGCATGTGGAAGGCACTCCGTAACACTTGAGCAACTAATCTGTTTTGATTATATTCATCAACTCTATCTAATATTTGTCTGTAACAAAATTGTATTGTGTTCAATTCAAAGTTATTTAAACTAAACGGTGAAAACGCAGTAAAACTTGTAAAAACCTATCTTCCTCAGTACGGAGCTTTGCTGCATACAGTCTAGGTCATTCATAGTTTAACAGTTGCTATCCGTTTGACTGGACAGTTAATGTTCCCAAGGGCCTAATAGTACCTTCACAGTTTTGTCTCGACTACATGGTACAAATTGCCACAACTGTAACAAATTTTACTGTTCAATAGTTCATCACTTTACTCTTTTTCTCCTTTAAATCTGCACCATCCATTTTCCACTGCTCTAGTTACTAATCCTTAAAGCTACAACTTACTCTACAGGATAGCGCACTTACATGTGATAAAGTGGCGCAAGCGTCTTTTTCTATCGTTTTAGGGGCAGAATGCTTCTCTATTGCAGTTAAAACTGTCTGTCTCACACATGTTTGTACACACAATTCAAATGACAATGCAGACTGGTACTCCAGACTTCCTCATACCTGTACATAAATTATTCCCTTCCTCATAACTGTACATAAATTATTCCTCACATTTTTATACTCTAATTAATCTGACAATGTATTTTCTTCTCTGTTTACAGAACAAACCTCGTCCCTAGACGTTCTGGCATAGGGGTGCCTATTTCTTAATGCGTTCGAAATGGTTCAAATGGCTCTGAGCACTATGGGACTTAACATCTGAGGTCATCAGTCCCCTTGAACTTAGAACTACTTCAACCTAACTAACCTAAGGACATCACACACATCCATGCCCGAGGCAGGACTCGAACCTACGACCATAGCATTCACGCGGTTCCGGACTGAAGCGCCTAGGATCGCTCGGCCACCGTGGCCGGTTCTTAATGCCTAATGAGGAGACACAGGCAGTGGTTTTTCCTTCATTTTATTTACTTTTATTGCAGTAACACCTTTCCTTGGAGCAGTTCTAGGTGGTACCGCTGGCGGTGGCACAGGCTCTTGGTACGGCTTAAGCCCGACAAAATGAACTATCACAGTAGGATCAGACAATTGAATCTCCTCGCTTACGGGGGATGTCACCCGTAAAACAGGGTAAGGGTCCTCATACTGACGAGTGAACTGTTCAGTTCTTCCTTTTCTTACTACTAGATTTCAGAACAGCACAGGATCATCGGGTTTACTCTGCGGAAGTGTAGCACCATTGTTACTTCATCGGAACTTTGTTTGAGTAGATTTGCATTTTTCTGCTTAACCTATTTGCGGATTGACTTAAGACTGCAGATCAATCTTTTACTTCACTCATATTTACTCTAGCTGGGAGTTTATCGAGTTCAGACTGGAAGTTCATGGGCCTTCCGTAGATTCGCAGGATGTATACCCAGCTGATTCGTGCATAACTTCCTGCAATAGTCTGACAGATGGGGCACTGCTGAGGCAGTGTGTCATTTGCTTATTGTCCACTGATACGTTGTGGAGCTAGTCTGTATCTGCATCTCGCGTGCAGTTCATCTGAAGCTTCTCTCCTGGTTGGAAACCACCCTGCGTTTTTGAATGTGTTAAAGTGTGTTTTTACTTGAATTGTGGTGAAAGGCAGTATGAATTCCAAAGATCCTTGTATGTACCGTTATTCATAATTATTTTCATACATATTATTTATTATTTTTGTCAGTAATCATTATATTTGTTATAGTTTAGGGTATTTCCTTACAAATGTGTTAATACAGTGTGACAGAAAAATTATTCCTCTGCCGGAAATTTAAAAAAGTAGCCGCTGTGTAATGCAATTTGATTTTCTACTATTCTTTTATGTTAATAGGTTACCACTTACAAAAAATCTCATTTACGAAATGAATTCTGAAAGCATTTTTTTTTAGCCTAGGTCCTTCAAAAGTCAAAATTATGATAAGAAAGCGCCTCTATGACCTTATGAAGAGATGTTCTGAAACAGAGTTTCTAAAAAGTTTGGACTTCATGGAAAATCAGTTCCTGCCTTCCCTGATTAAAAAAAGAATGATTTTAAACGTAAACTTTCTTCATCAAAGTCGCAATTAAAGAAATGGTGGTGTGGTTTACAGAAAGTTGATAGCACTTTCTCAAAAAATAAGTACAATTAGCTGCAAGGTACCATTAAAATCCCATGTTGCAAAACTTGAGATGCTAGGCCATCAAAATCGTTCATAGACTTGAGCGAACGCAGTAAAAGGCGTAAGACACAGGGACTGCGAAACAGATTTAGAAGCGCAGAATTAACGTATGCGAGTCAAATGAAGCTCTGAGAATCTGGAAGTGGTGAGGTTTTCAAAGTAATTGAAGGCTGTACTTCATCTGCTACACGAGGAGCTAAATACAGACAAGCCCTATATCGGAGTCATAGTGTAAGTAGGCTGTTTAGGTTTTTATATTGGTAACGCCAGGTAGCGCTCTGTATGATAATCACTGGCTGTGCTGTGTGCAGTCTGTGGCTGGTTAGCATTGTTGTAATATTCGCTATTGTAGTGTTGGGCAGTTGGATTTGAACAGCGCGTAGCGTTGCGCAGTTGGAGGTGAGCCGCCAGCAGTGGTGGATGTGGGGAGAGAGATGGCGGAGTTTTGAGAGCAGATGATCTGGACGTGTGTCCATCAGAGACAGTAAATTTGTCATGAACTGATATAATTATATATTATGACTTTTGAACACTAATAATGTAAACACATTGTTTGTTCTTTATCAAAATCTTTCATTTGATAACTATGTCTACCAGTAGTTAGTGCCTTCAGTAGTTAGAATCTTTTATTTAGCTGACAGTATTGGCCTCGCTGTATTGCAGTAGTTCGAGTAACGAAGATTTTTGTGAGGTAAGTGATTCATGAAAGGTATACGTTATTGTTAGTTAGGGCCATTCTTTTGTAGGGATTATTAAAAGTCAGATTGCGTTGCGCTAAAAATATTGTGTGTCAGTTTAAGCACAGTCATTTATAATTTTTCTAAGGGGACGTTTCATATGTCGACCCTTAGCGGAGGATACCTCACTGGAATCTGATTTTTTCGTGTAGTTTGTGTAATTAGTGTGGCTATTGTTTATTGCTAGCGCGTAATCATAGAGACAATTTCCTTTGTAGTTGTCGTTTTTCATTGTCGTACAGTAAAACAGTTGTGGCATGCATGTAGATTTGCACCAAGTATTTTGCAGCTGCGCTTGCGATTAACTAGATATTTTCAGTGCTATGTTAATGTGTTTTCTTATTTTTGCTCTTCAAATTGTGCTTTTCTGTGTTATCATGTGAAATATTGTGACAATTATGGTGTGTGAAAAACGTAATACTAGGCTCCAAAGTAAACTGAGAAATGACAGTGAAGACGAAAGCAGTGTGTTAGTGCCACCGTGTAATGAATTAACTAATGTTCAACACAGTAATTTGGTAATTGTGAATAGGGAAATGGAGCGGGCGGCAAACAATGGTGTAGACAGTGAAACAATTAGTGAACAGGGAAGCATTATCGATCGATCGGTCGGCAAGAGCTCGCCTCAGGAATCCGGAATGACAGGACACAATCTTGCAAATACTGCAGATTCAGGTTTTGGGTCCTCACCGTTTTCTCAAATGAGTCAAGATACATTTTCTGCTTGTGAAAATGTGAATGTTGCCGGTGAAAATGCACTGCCAAAAACCATAGAGAAACAGATTCCAGACACTAACACATTATATTGCAATTAATGCAACAAATGAAACAAAATCAAAGACAAACACAGCAAAAGTTAGACACAATGGAACAAAATCTTCAAAAGTTAGATACAATGGAACAACACCAGAGACAAACACAGCAACAGCTTCAAAAGTTAGACTCAATGGAACAAACGCGTGAACAAACACAGACTAGAATGTGTGGCTATTTAGAGAATGAACCAGCTCTAAGAATGCGATCGGTCATTCACGACTGTCACAGTGAAGGAGAATTTTATCATGCCTTCCTCTCAGCATATTGGTCTCAAGCTACACAAGATCGAGTAAAACATAGCATCATAATGATGAAACATTTCGAACAATCTGAATTTTCCAGTCTTGTGAAATATTTTGAAGACATGTTGCACCTGTAAAACCCATACAGCCCCTCAGAACTTATCCGCATTTGCTTAATCAAACTGCCTGAACATTTACGACACATTATTTTGGCAGGACGTTGCAAAGACGACATTGAAGCTTTACAGGGACTCTTACAAGAATTGGAAATTGACGCTGACAATCGCGGTCCGCGAAAACAGGAACACAACAATTACATGTCACATTCATCACAATTCCACGATGACAGAAATAATAAATGGACACGACAATGCTATTCTTACAACGTAAATCGTGACCAAAACAGACACAACCCAAATGACAACCGTTGGCAGAGTAGTAATAATTACAGGGAAAGATCACCTCTCCGCAGGAATGACTATGACAGAGACAATCAGAGAAACCGACAATATGGGAACCAAAATAATTATTATCAATGGAGACAGAATACCTTCAGACGCAACGGTCCACCGCGCAGTTACGATTCCGGGAGAAATTCTCCACCACATGACCGACAAAAAAGAAACTATGTAAACTACCGACAAAACGACAGACCTGAATTTCATCAGAACTGGCGGGATTCAAACAGGGCAAGGCCCTCTCGACAAGGTGAATTTGTAGAAGTTAGATCTCCAAATCCCAATAACGACGCGTGCCAACAAACAGACTGACAACGACTCGCACCGCAGGCAGCCACGTGCGCCAGCTGGCCCAGAGAAAAATAACATAGACGCTAACCTTGAGAAAAATTCCAGTATTCTTTACCGACGTGTATTGCATGATAATTGCGTTCAAGTTGAAACTCTGAGTACTATGAAGAGTAAAGGATTGCACCACATTTCACATGTAAAACCGTTTATTGAGATATAATCTGCTTTTTAACTTAGTTTTTGTTATAAAATTTTCCACTTCACGTTACTAGTACTCTTTGTCACACTTAGAAACTGTTAGCATGCCACTATGTTTTAAAGTTAACTATCCAGTCAAGAACCTAGGGAACTTATTTAGACAGTAATTACGAATGCATTATTATAGTGAACAGACGACACAATGTTGTTATTTGTACATTCTTGCTTGTTCGTTGCACGATTACGTAACGACTACAAGGCTTACATACTTGGAACATATGCTTCTAATGAGATTTTACTGCAACATTTTGGTTTACTTGAAAATACATTATGGATTTAAAGTGCTTTCTGAGAGATACCACATGACACAGTGGTTAGTTTATTTGACAGCTACACGACTATATCATGATGCTACTAATGTGTGACACAATTTACATTGTTGCTTTTGCGGTGTATCTGTTTTATATCTGCACAGTTTTTCTGAATTCTTCTGGAAAGGAAAACATGTTTTAGTAATAACTTTTGTGGTATAGCTACAATGAGACAGCCTTTTCTGTAGCACAACAATACGTTACCGTATAGTACTTTCTTGATCACGGTACTGTATGTAATAACTACGATATCTATACGCATAGCATTTCGCTTTTGTTCATTATGAGGTAAGTACATGGATTTCCACAGAACTTTGCTTACGGACGACGATAATTACGACACTTGGCACATTTTTTACCCTTAAGTAATGACAGAGATTATGTTACAACAAGACGCACAATTTAGTGTGGCAGTAGACGTATTTGAGTGATTTTGTACTTTAAACATTTATGTTTAAAGATTTTTGAATTGCAATGATACAAAGGTTTTCCGTGATACATTTCATTCCATTGCTGTAATCTGTAACACCTGAGGGTATAATTACATTAATACATTAATCCTCAGGTGGGTACACGCTTACTTCGTGTACCATGTGTTTAGGAAGCACAAGGAGCCCTAGCTAATATGGTATCTGCTTATATAACTTTACACATCGGTACCATATTTCTCTAACACAGAATTACGCAGCTATCTGATTATTTAACAGAGAAACAAACATTTTTTTTACTATGTCAGTGACACATGTTTACGCAATTACACAGTTGGATAATTTCACACATATGAAATTGTATTTTGTCTGCACTGTGTGAACTGTTCATATTTTTTCGGAACCATTGTGACACTATGAGAGCTTTGAATGTCGTATTTGGTAAGGGAGCATGATTTTTGAGGTACATTTGAGGTAGATGACTTTATTCAAGGTCTTGAAATTATTGAAATAATCTGCGACGATTTTGAGATGTGATTGATCTGTTATGATGTTATTATTATGATGACGATGTGTATTATGCTGTTGAGGTATGTTTATGATCAATAAGATGATGCTACCGTATATGAGGAATGTGAACACGTGTTTATATGTACATGAATAATGAGTAGTGGTTAGGGACTCTGATTTGTGGAAAAGGATGTTGGAAACCAAGAATTGTACTTTAAGAATTATGAAATGTGTGTACATGCGTGAATGTATCACAATGCCACCGAAAATTTTTTGGACACTGTTATATTTATAGAATTTTGTTTCTACACATTTGAAACGCAAATTCTCGACCTGTGAAATTGTTTTATGAGACTGTCACTATAGTGCAAACTGCTGTCGTAAATATTTCGATAAGAAAGCTAAGAAACCTTGACATAATGCATTGTGGACGCCGAGTTGTGCCAATCTCCTGAAAAAAGAAAGCCATTAGGTGGAGAAAAAAGAAGGCCATTATCCTCACAATTGTCATTTCTTTGTAGAAAGCATTGCAAATACGACACGCCCAAACTTGAAAACATATGATTACACTGTAGAGCTCTTAATTTATGATATTTACTAAAATGCCTAATGAAATGATGAGGAACATTTTTACATCTATTGTCTTTCTAGCTGAGAGATTTTTTTACTGCCTTTGGAGACGCCATTTGCCTAGTGAATGACGTTTCACGCATTGCTTTATATATACATTCGCCTATTTTGTTTAATATCTAGTTTCTATCTGCATTGCAGCTTTGGTTAGAATAAAATTTAATAGATGTACTAATATAGATATTTTATGCCTACAGATCCAGTAAATAATAATTTAATGATCTACTTCCAAAAAAACGAGGGAGCACAAAAAGACATTTCCCTTCACAGGAATTAAATACATAATTTTTGTCCATGACTGGGTAACTTGTTTCGTAGAATAAGTCAAGGTGATGCATCACTCTAGTGTTAAGATGTGACATAGGCATTAGACATGGCCATCTTTACTGTAATATTTTTCCTGCTTGAGTTTTTCATGTTTAGATATAAGTTATTGTATATTCTGCTACTGTTTGCCAGGCATAGTGCTACTGAATTTTAATTTGTATTACTCTGTTAAGCCAGTTTTACTACTGATTTATTTTTCTTGTTGCTGCACATTGGCTCATATTAGTCGTAATGTTGCATTTGCTCTGCTAATTTAGATATACTGCTGCTTGCTTTGCCAATTTGCATTTGTTTGGCATTCCTGTTTGTGTTAATTTGTTGTGTGTTGCTGCATTGCTTCATCCCTTAGTATATATATCTGAGCTCAGTAGATTAAAGTTAGCTTAAGAGGGGGTAGACTATGTAAGAAACTAACTATGATGAATAGGGAAAGAAGGCATTCAGAAGTTATATGAAAAAGATTTGGGCAAAAATGAGTATTGTACAATGAGAAATATTTATCTAACAGGGTTAGATAGGATTCTTTTTTTGTTTGCAGGAGCAAATGTTGAAGTAAGAGGAAACATCTATGTAATGAAGTTTTGGGTTGGACTGCAGTACCAAATGTTACACTGAAAACGAACCCTGTCCTTTCCTTTTGTGATATTCCGATATGTGTTTGTGTACCCTTGTGTATTTGTATTTTTCCTGTCTTTATGTATTTAGCTAATAAGATTTATGTTGTAGAATTTTTCTAGTACTAAGCTACATTCACTATGATGAGGAATACTGTTATCCTCAAATATAATTTGCATTAATAATATGTTATTTTCTTTGTAAAGATGTTTATAGACATTATTCTGTTCTGTTTCAATGCTCATATGTGAAATTAATGTTTCGAAAACTATTCTCATTATTTTATATATTTACTTATGTCATAATTCCTGTAATGCTGATGTATATGTTTATTTCTATTCTTTTGTAAAGCCTGTGTTACTACAAATCTGTACTGCTATGTTCTTTAATGATGTATTTTGTACCTTTGTAATTGTATTCTTGTGTTGTAAATTTATAATTGTATAGACACCAATTCTTCAAATTAAGTTTCATTTCAGTGCACACGTTTCTGTCAGTCATAATATATGAACAGTATGTGAGAAGTTGGGACTGTTAGTGCTTGCACGTGTGTTAATAATCCAGCAAAAGACTGGTTAACAGCATTGCTGGTTCTAAGGACAATTCCAAAAACTTTGTGAGGGCACAAGTGGTGGTTATAGACTTGCTATATTGTCCGCAAGACTCTTTGATGGTGATTGGTCACCTGCACAGTCGCAACAGATGGCTGCTGGCCATCTCTACAAGGACTGCAGTGGGTCTGCACCTTTGATGACTCACCAATACCATTATTTCTACAAGGACTGCAGTGGGACTGCATCTCTGGTGGCCCACAAATACCATAATCTTTACCAGCACTACAGTGGGTCTGCTCTGTGATGACCTATCTACCACTATTCTTCAAAACTTCGACTGACTCTGCTGTGGGTTTTATCTGTTGTGGCCCATTACCTGTCTGCATGTCAAGAGTCAGCACTGTCTTTCCGTTGGATGGACAACACTACTTCTTCAAGACTGCATGGAAATCCACTACTTCCATGTGCATTTTCTTTTACTGCTAAAAAAAACACTGCAATTTTACTGTGATGAATGATCAGGACTGTCTTTATTGACTGTGAGAAAATTTTATCTTTTGACCAACAGTGTATCAATAAGTATGTGCATTTGATTTCTTTGTTATTGTAATTATGAAAATTTTTATAAAATCATTATTGGCCACTGTCCAAACCAATTTGTAAATTTTTTTGTGGGGAGCATGGGGGCTATGTAAGTTGGCTGTTTAGGTTTTTATATTGGTAATGGCACGTAGCGCTCTGTATGATAATCACTGGCTGTGCTGTGTGCAGTATGTGGCCGGTTAGCATTGTTGTAATATTCGCTTTTGTAGTGTTGGGCAGTTGGATTTGAACAGCGCATAGCATTGCACAGTTGGAGGTGAGCCGCCAGCAGTGGTGGATGTGGGGAGAGAGATGGGGGAGTTTTGAGAGCAGATGATCTGGACGTGTGTCCATCAGAGACAGTAAATTTGTAAGACTGGATGTCATGAACTGATATAATTATATATTATGACTTTTGAACACTATTAAGGTAAACACATTGTTTGTTCTTTATCAAACTCTTTCATTTGCTAACTATATCTATCAGTAGTTAGTGCCTTCAGTAGTTAGAATCTTTTATTTAGCTGACAGTATTGCCCTCGCTGTATTGCAGTAGTTCGATTCGAGTAACGAAAATTTTTGTGAGGTAAGTGATTCATGAAAGGTATAGGTTATTGATAGTCAGGGTCATTCTTTTGTAGGGATTATTAAAAGTCAGATTGCGTTGCACTAAAAATATTGTGTGTCAGTTTAGTGATGATCAGAATAAGTAAAGAGAGAAATGTCTGAGTACGTTCAGTTTCGCTCAGCTGTTTGAAAATCAAATAATGTAAGGGGTTTACCAGCACAGTAATTCACTAATTTTTCTATGGGGACGTTTCAATAGAAGTTTACAAGAAGAAAAAATGCTTTCGCATATCAAAGCCTTGTCAAACTTCGTGGAAGCCTCACTGGCAAGATGCAATACGAGATAATCCGAACAACTGAAAAGAAGGTCTGTCCCTGTTACAGCATCCTTCAAGAGGCACCCTGTGACTGCCACATGAGATTCAACTACAAGCTTTGATTAATCACAAATGTGAGGGATTAATATTATATTTGGAAGTGGATTTAAATGATCTTCCGAATGATTACTTACCTCTTATCTCTAAACGGGGTTGTGGTGGAGCCGGCCGGTGTGGCCGAGCGGTTCTAGGAGCTTCAGTATGGAACCGCGCAATCGCTATGGTCGCAGTTTCGAATCCTGCCTCGGGCATGGATGTGTGTGATGTCCTTATGTTAGTTAGGTTTAAGTAGTTCTAAGTTCTAGGGGACTGATGACCTCAGATGTTAAGTCCCATAGTGCTCAGAGCCATTTGAGCCATTTGGTTGTGGTGAATCACAACAAATTCAGTTTACACAAAAGTTTGAAACCACGCATTGCTGATTACTATGACAAATGCAAATGTCTGTAATGCAGCAAGAGAGTCATAATCGAGAATGAGATGCTACATTTACAAGGCTACTTCAAAAGACTTCAGCAGCCAAAGTGGTAAATACAGAAGCTCTTCAGTTGCTTCTGTCTGTACTCCATGCCCGAATTTTCGGATTGTTGGTGTAATTTACCTATAACATAAACATCAAGAAGTGGCAAATCAGCTCAAAAGAGTAAAAGAAACTTGCTCAAGATAGGAAAAAATGTCACACAAGATATGTTTAGAAATCTATTGGGATTAACTATAAATGTTCCCGAGCAAGAGTATGGAAATACCAATGATGGAAATACCAGTAGAAGATTTTTTGGAGACCTCGAAACATGAGCAGAGATAATACATGTAATTCTGTAACTCATCTATCGATTCGGGGATATTCTGAAAGCTATTTCCAGTGGACATAAGATACACAAATTTTCTGCGTTAACTGTTTAAACAGCAACACTATATACTGATTTATGTCTATGGCATCCTATGTCTCCCATTGTGCACAAGATTTTGGTACATGACCCAACTATCAACGAACATGCCCCCTTACCCACAGGCGGGTTACCAGAAGAAGCAGCTGACGTCCAAAATAAGCAGACAAACAGACAAATGTTTGCCAGGAAATTTTCATAAGAAGAACGCAGTCTGGACATAATAAACAGGCTACTACTGACAACTGATCCATTAATAACAGGTATGAAGAAAACCGGCGAATCTTTGTTAAAACTATCATTACGTTTAGTTACATGAATGTGTAGCGTCTGTTGTTTCAAACATGTCCGAAACAACAGACACCACGCATTCATATAATTGATTCACCTAGATGGGCAGTGGATCAACCTTCTTCAGTGTGAATGAACAGATACGTCCGACCACCAGCGAGAATCTGAGAGTAGTGAGCATGAAGGAAATGGGCAAGGACTGTGGATAGGTGGCGCATAGTGGGAATGTGGATCGGCAGTCAGACGTGGCAAGATAGTCCGCGAAGGGACGAGCGCCATTGTGTTACGTGTGGTGCAGTGGTTAACGCACCAGCGTTGTATGCAAGAGCACAGTGGTTCGAATCCTGATCCGGCACATATTTTCACTCGTCACCGCTGATTCTGCGTAAAGTCCCGCTGCAGCTGAGATCAGCAATCCCTTCCCTTTCCTTTGCTTTCTCTCCCCTCGACCTTAATTTTAAATATAATTGCATTCACTGCCCTCGAGCGAAGGATGGATCTGGCAGATCCCTCAAGCTTAAAATTACGATGAAGAGGAGTCTCCAACAAAACCAGACTGCTCCGATACACAAGACTGGGAGGCATCGAGTGAATTATACATATTATTGTCGCTAAGAAATAAAGAATGTAATAAAATGCCAATGACGTAGTTGGAATATATGGAACTCGAGATGCATATTTGACGTCGTGTTTTCATTCATTTCAGTCTCACATACATGGACGAAATTTCACTAAAATAGAAACGACGTAATATTGTTTCAGAATAAATGACGCGATAGTGTACTATGTACGACATAGATACGCATTTGAACTGATTATAAGGTACCACACTTAAGTTGTTTTTCCATATATCAATGTATAACATGAACAAAAAAACGACATTTTTCACATTTGACTGTTAAACAGTCGTTAAATTTAAAAGTAGTATTCTCAGACCGTGAAGCAGAAACTATATATTTATTCGACAATCATAATTACTTTTCAAAGCAGCAGTACACTTTAAACGTATTCCTGAAGGCACTACGTATACCAACGAACATAACACATCACAAATCTGGTATTAAAATAATCATTTACAAAGTGAGAGAAATGCATTTATTCAATTACAGACATACATAGAACGCAACACCACACTCAACAACGACCTGCAACAGTCTATGAGTGGTTACTAATGATCATGTGTCTGTTTCGCATCCTGGGAAGTCATTGTCTGTCGCAGATGCATAACCTTCGACAATATTCTTCAGCATTTCTGCATTGTTGTCTCGAAGAAACTTTAGTAGTGCGAAGATATCTTTCTTCTTCGCATCCGTAATCCCAGGACGAGACGTCTTCGTCATCGCCATGTCCGTCTTCCGCACTGGCAATGTATATCCTCGTTTCTTTATTTGGGAAGGACTGAATGTTCCTGTGTAAGTAAACGAGTCGAAAAATGCGTTTACGTTGTCATACAAAATGATACATTTCTATCTTCCAGGTAGTGTCTTTCCTTTGGGTTCTGTTATGGGTTAGTATGGTGATAAAGGTGATGCCCAGTCTTTCATAAGGTCCACTCCCTTCACCACCTCAAAGGGTGAAGGGTTCTTTCTGAAGCTCTGAAGCACTGAAATATATTGGCGCACGTTCTCAATGTTTCCAATATTCCTTAGCATTTTTCCATATAAGACGAAGTTACGGTCTCATTGGAGATACGAATTCTACGGTTACGTTGTTTGTTTTTGAAATCTAAGTACAAAATCGTACCACGCTCGTATTTTATTTTGTCCTCCATACAAATCCAATAGAAGTATAATAGTCTTAATATTGTTTGGCGCCTAGAGTTTTCTACTTATGAAGTCATATAAAAAGGAACAAATAGAATTTGAACTTTCTTCGCGGAGCCTTCGAGATACCAATAAAATGTACTTGATTGGTCATTGTGACAGTGAACATTAAATACATAGAGCCACAGTAATCTTTTACAGAATTGCGCAGTAACGCTCATTTTAGACTGTGGCATGTTCCGTGCGTAATCAAACTCTAGCATTAAGGTATCTGTGTTATCAAGTTTGGCCCACCTTAAATACTTGCCCTTGGGTTTATTGTACTCCGCAGCGTTTCGTTTGTGTTCTTCACAAACGTTTTTGCTAGGATCATTTGCACTGACACTCAATATAGATTCACACTCCCGATAAAAATTACAAGTATCAGTTTTTGACTTTCGAAACGAATACAGTCTATTTTCTCTAAAGAACTTATAATAAGTTTTATACTTGATATGAAGTACCTATTCATTTCATGGAGAAATTGACCTCTGATCGAAGTGAACAATATTGTAACACTAAGGTAATGGTTGTCAAAATATTTCCTTTTCGGCTTGCCTTGACAACCTTCCCTCTTTTGTCATCAACTGTAAGAGCAGTAGCATTCAACGCCTTTAGAATTGTTTTCAAACGATTCTCGGTAACTTGCAAAACACTTTGGAATTGGGATTTAGAGGATATTGTCTTATTATTGTTGCATTTTCGATGACGTATAAATGTGTAGTTAGGATTCCGACAGATCTACTGTATTAGATGTTCTAGACGGTGTTTTCTCTTCAATTAAACTTAACATGAATGTATCTTTTGTGTTCTTGTCACCTAAAGCCCAAAATCGTTCATGGGTCTCTCCTTGATCTGTTGGGCATAATATTAGATAAGATTCCTTTGCACAGCATTTCTTACTGACTCTAAAATTCTTACAACAGACTTCCTTACCGGTTTTCGGCCAAACATAACACTTCCCTGAATTCCTCTTCTTCTTCGCGACCTCTTTTTCCACCTCAGTTTCTGAATTTTTCGTTTCCTTCCAATTAGGTTGTTCTCATAATCACACTTCGTACTGGATATACGATCACAGTCACTTCCCATATTTTGTTTAGTCACTGTTTACTTTCTATGTGACGTTGGAAAACGTAAATTCCACGTTACAGGTATCCCGTCTCTGACAACTACGTCTCAGCACACCGCACACGCAGCAGTGATACTAGCGGTGTGGAAGTTGTCTAGAGGGTATGGCGGTCGCTGGAACAACGACTTGGAGCAGCATGGCCGTCAAATCATTCTAGAGAGCTTTGCGTCTGTCGGAGACTAATAATAATTTGTGAGCAGAAAGACTGTTCGTACAGATGCAATTACTGCAGGAAACGGAAAATCGACATAATGTACGTTAATTCGTTTTTCCAGGGAACGTCTCAATTATATAGATACATTATTATCCTACAAATATGTTCTCTAGGACCACACAGACAGAAAACACCAAACAGTAATTTTGGCCAACTTTTAGCATGAAATTACCCTTATGAGTCTATTGATTCACTACCATAAAATGTTGTGCTGCAAGTCTATATTCTCAGAAATTTCTTCCTCAAATTAAGGCCTATGCTTGATACCAGTAGACTTCTCTTGGTCAGGAATGCCCTCTCTGCCTGTGCTTGTCCGCTTTTCATGTCCTCCTGGCTTCGTTCTTCGTACGTTATTCTGCTTCCGAGGTACTTCGTGATCACCAATTTTGCTGTAAAGTCTCTCGCTGTTCTCATTCCTGCGCTACTTCTCATTACCTTTGCCTTTTTCTTGTTCACTTCCAATTCAAATTCTGTACTCATTAGACTGTTCATTACATACACCATATTCTGTAATTCTTCACTTTCCGGGAGGATAGTAATCTCATCAGTCAAACTAATCATTGACATCCTTTCATCTTGAATTTTAATCCCACTCTTGAACCTTTAGTTTATTTCCGTCATTGCTTCTTCGATATGAAGACTGAACAAGAGTGATGAAAGACTGCATCCTTTTCTTACATCCTTTTTAATTTGAACACTTCGCTCTTGACCTCCCAGTCTTATTGGCCCTCTTGATTCTTATACATGTTGTTTATTACCCATCTTTTCTTATAGCTTACTTCTATTTTTCTCAGAATTTCGAACATCCCCTACCACTTTACATTGTGAAACGCTTTTTCTAGGTCGATAAATTCTTTGAGCATGTCTTGATTTTTCTTCAGTCTTGCCTCCATTATTAAGAACACGTTGGAACTGCCTCTCTGGTCCCTTTACCTTTCCTAAAGCCAAACTGATGGTAATCTACCAGATCCTTAACTACATTTTCCGTTCTTCAGTACATTATTCTTGACAGCAACTTGAATCGACAGCTGCTGAGCTTATTGTTTGATATTTCTCTCAGTTATCTGCCCTTGCCATTTTCGGAGTTGTGTGGATGTTATTTTTTTTGAATGTCCGATGTTCCGTTGCCAGAAATTCAGTTGAAATGTTATCTATCCCTTCTGTCTTATTTGGTCTCAGGTCTTCCTGATCTCTTTGAGCTCTTCAAATTCCGACTCTAGTACTGGATCCGCTAAGTTTCCCATATCGATTATAATTTCTTCTATCATTTCATCAGACATTTCCTTCCCATCATATAGGACTTCCTCTTACTCTTTTAACCTACACCCTCTCTCCTTTGCGTTTAACAGAGAAATTCACATTTCGCTCTTAATGTTACCACTCTTGTCTTTAATTTCATTGAAGGTTGTTCTCACATTTCTGTATCCCGAGTAAGTCATTCCGACGATAATTCATTTTTCGATTTCTACACATCTTTCCTGCAGGCATTTCACCTTGGTAGGCCAGCACTTCGTATTTATTTTATTGCTAAGGCATTTATATAACTGTATTCCTGTCATTCCCTGAATATTATTCTACTTCCTTTTTTCGTTGCCCAACTGTATTTCTTTTGACGACCATTGTAACGGAACAATTATATCCAAACGCATTAAAAACGTTTCTTTTTAAAATCGCTTTCGATACAGCTATCGATTAATCTTAAGACAATGTGTGGAGGTTAGCAATAGATGCATCTTTGCAATCTTGTAAAGTGTATTAATTTTTACATGTGCTTTTATTTAAAATGATGAAAAGATGTAACATCTATTCTCTAGTTGTAAGCGAAGGCCCTACTCCAAAGATTTAGACACCAAGTTAATTAAAAGTAAAATTAATTCCTAAAAATTAAAGTAATCGGATTGGACGATAGGTTTGGTGTGTACCGTTGTGACATGCACAATAGGAGACGTAAGGCAGACAGTTACGAGGCCTTGAGTAGTGAAGACGCTTTGTGGCTGCCGTGTATGTGAAATTGTTGTGGTGCTACATAGTGCGTCGAACCTTCATCTAAGTGGTGCGACTTTTCACTTACACTCTGTGAAGACGTCTCTGAAATCGTAAAATCGTGCAAGGAATAATTTCCGGACTTATGACGCTGTGAAAATCTGTGAGCCATGGCTGCTGCTGCAACAATGGCTCTGGGAAGTGTCACGTTGCTCGGCATGTTTTAATTTATCAGACACGTGAAGAGGTCATAGATCGCTACCGTTCTAATGACGCAACCACCATTACACATCTGACGACGTAAGCTATGACAAGGCAAGATTTTCATTTTTTTTTCAGTAAAGCAAAATTCTCACTGGAGTAACAATCAAGAAAGGGCAAGGTGAAATACCAGAAATTAATTGTACATTACAGTTCACTAGTAAGACTGACCATACTTTTACTTGATTATTTCATCACTATTCTATTCCAAAAACTGTGTAACTTATTGTACATAATTACTCCCATAAAAACTACGATCTTTAGAATCGTAATATTGTTTTCAGAACATTGTACTTCAGAATACAAAGCTAGCAATGCAGAACATTTAAACTCGAAAAATTTAAGCTTTACGCATTCGTCACCTTAGTTTTATATTTGTAGACGAAAATTTGGTAATTGAAAGTTGACAGTTAAATTAAGAATTTCAGTAATTCATTACGTAAAACAGATCAGAGATGGCTGCCACAACATGGTATAAGAATTAATATGGCTTACTTCCATCTTAGAGTTTTGAGGATAAGTCACAGAAAATAGATTAGCTTTTAAATTCACAGTAAATTTCAAAGTTAATTATAACTAAAGTAGATCCTTCAGAGTTTGGCGACCATGAGAATCTAGACGTAATATTTCTTTACTAAGGTGAGACTCAGTCATCTCTCTCTCTGCGCTTGCAGCGTAAGTTGTTCAATAGATGGCTGTATTTACAGAACCAAAACGATACTGAAGGTAGGCAGTGCTATGTTTAAGATAGGGGCTTTATAACAGTGGGTGAATTTTACGATCGAGTTCCTGCGTCCATCAGTTACCTCGGAAATGGTAGTCGATCCTCTTAATTTTTCAATAACAATCCGTTTAGTGAGCACACGGTTCGGTTCATGAAGAAAGGTTTTATTAATTTTGTTATTTGTACAAATAAATAGAATGCAAATACCCTAGTGAGTGATAGGGCGAATCTTTTGTGGACACTGATAACTTTTGCGAAGGTAAAAATTACGATCTGTGCTACAATCAAGGTCACTCACCGCGGCTGTGCGGACGACAGCTACAGTGTCCGATTTCGCGTACAGCAGCCGATGTCGCAGTATAATAATCCAGTGTAAAAGTTTTAACCACACTTGTTGAATTTAAATGATATTAATATATCCAACAAACATTTATAAGATTAACTGTTCCCTGAAACATGAGTTTTTTTGTAAGTGTCAAATAAGAAACGTGAAGCGATTTTACGCAGTTAGTTGCCACTTAAAAGCACAATGTGAATTTATGTAAAATCTCAAGGGTTCCCTCCACATAGCTTTCTTATGACAGGACTTACAAGAAACTCTGTGTCATAAACTGTGACGTAATAAAGAAAAAGTTCAGATGCGGCATTTGTCCTTGACAGGACTTCCCTAAATTTTAATTGCATGAACAGACTACGTTTCGGAAAATTCCAGTCACATAGCCTGACGTGACGAAAAATTTCGTTGCAAATCTTCCGCACAAACAGGTGAGTGTTTAAACAAGACAAAATGTTTATTCTAGATTTCGATGAAGTGTAAGGACGTGAAGTTGCAAAATAGTGACGGCAAATTATTCCAAAACGTTGCGAAAAATTTTATTGTAGTGCATTTACGCAACAACACGCAGGAAAAAGAGTAACGAAACAGGATGCTAAACCGTGACGAAGACGTACGAAGTCAGAACCAATCATTCCACATCCAGTGGATATGCAAACGGAACCTGAAACTCGCGAACCAAAAAACCGTTTACTAGACCAGAGCGTAATAGAGCGGCAACAACCTTTCAAGACCAAAATAAGGGAAATGTTTAGGCACCTGAGCGGTAATATAGATGTGTTAAACAGTAGTCTGCGTGTTTTACATAATTATTTCACTACAAACTTAAAAGAAAGTAACAAGAAAATGAAGGCTAATCTGAAAGAATTGTAAACTGATTTTTCTAGTTAGTTTAAAGAAAATAATAAGAAACTGGAAGACAAACTGAAGACGAAATTACCTAATTTGACGCAGCAAAGCAATAACCTCACAGAGCTTGATAAATCTATGAATTCAACGGAAATGAAATACACTGGCGGAAAACAATTTGTACAGCCTCTTAAAGATTTCCAGTTCACTCAATATTTATTGTTGCAACAGTGTATATGGAGTACATGATATGATAGCGTATACAGATCTATAGCACAATCTGTTCTTGAGTAGCATGTGTCGACCTGTGTGGTAACAACCACATTAGTACGTGGTGTAGCCTCGACATGCGACAATACAGGCGCTGACTCCGGCGTCCGGTGGTTTGTACAGACGGCAAATACTGTCCTGCGATACGTTATGCTACGCCTGCTCCACATCACATGCTCACGTAGTCGCTGGTAGACGAGTCGCACTAGTCACTTCTCATTCCATCACATCCCACACGTGCTTGATTGAAGACAAGGCTGGAGACCGTGCTGGCCAGGGAAGTTGCTGCACATCTTGCACAGCACGTTGAGTTTCACGGGCATAGTCCTACTGCTAATAATCGGTTCGCAAACAGTTTGTGTTGACACGTCTTGCTTGAGAAGCCATCGTAACTGTTCTCTGGTAGATATACGATCTGCCACTGCTGCCCTTATTCTACGACGATCCTGGCGGACGTCTGTACTGCGTGGACATCCAGAACTTTATCTACCGGTGTGAGAATGTTCACGTGACCACTGACACCAGCATCGTTGCACTGTTGACGCAACTAGTCCAGCCTGGGTGACAGTTCTCCGAAAGGTTAATACCGCCACGCGGAAGACCACAGTTTCACCCCCTGCAAACGTAGGAAGCACTAGTGCGATTCCGTGACATGCCTACCTTTTTGTGTTACACGTTTGCACTAAACTGAGCCTTCTGGCTGTGAGCATTCCCTGTTACAGGGTAGACACAGACGGTGCTCTGGTAGATGTGCCACTACGTTATCTGTTGGCGGACGAAGTTGAAACTATTAACAGTACATCTACCATCCCCCGGTGATGCATACCATCGTCGGATCAAAATCGAAGTCATATTTCCAGGTGTACTTTCCGGCAGTGTATCAGATGTTCAGATGCAGGTTACTGACATCGCAGCTAGATCTGATTCCGAAATACAGCGAATCAAAGAGAGGGTTGAACCGATGATACATGGAATGATGCAGATATTAGTTCCGGTATTAAGAACTGAAATTTCTGCAAAAACTAATGTGGATATTTCATCGTTAAAAAACACAGTTTCGACTATTCAAATTTATTGTATACTGCAAGAGACATTAAGTAATGCTACCACAGATATTCACAATGAGGTGAATTCGCTGCGACAACTGTTACAGAATAAGACGAGCAATGTTCCACTAGTAGTACAAAAATCTGAACTACAGAGCACAGAAGGGAAGTATGACACACTGAAGTAACAGGGGGTTGGACCACTTAGATTTTATAAAGAACTATGAACGAGTACTACCAAATGATGTGAGCATTAGGGAGAAATTAAATATAGTAATTGATCCTCTAGTAGGTAATACAAAGAAGTGGCGTTTTTAGTCTACCACCACCAAGACGACATTTACAGAATTCAAGGGCAAGATTTTGAAAGAATTTTGGACTGTTCAAAAACAAGACAAATTGCACAGCAAATTTGTCATCACACGAATGCCAAAAAATCATGGTAGAGTTTCCATGAAATGAGTTCGAAAACTCACATTCCTGAAAGACAGAAAGTCTGAATCTGAGATAGTGTGGGGTGTCTGGAACAAAAACTTCCATATGACTCATAACGTTATGTAGGGAGTAAACGTAAAAATATCGACCAATTTTTGGAAAACTAGATAATGAGAATCACTGGTATGAAACTCTGGGCAACGAAATTTCAGGCAAGTGAATGTGTCTGACGGGGATGTCCGAAATGGATAACAAATTAATACAATGATAGGACGCAGTAGAAGTAACTTCGCTAATCGTGGAAGAGGTAACTTCCATAGTAACAGAATGCACAATGATGAGGAAAACTAACTTGCATGCAGGTTGAGGGCCTGGTGGGTGCTGGTAAAAGTAGTCGTCCCAAACACGATAGGAAACCTACAATAAGGTGACAAAAGTCACAAAAGTGGCCATTAAGGAGCCACCACCAGCTGGCACAGTGGGGCTTCCTGGGGTCTGCGCCACACTCGAACCCTACCATCAGCTCTTCACAACTGAAATCGGGACTCATCTGACCAGACCAGGGTTTTCCTGTCATAAGCGTCCAGCCGATATGGTCACGAGCCCAGGAGAGACGCTGTAGACGATGTCGTGCTGTTAGCAAAGGCACTCTCGTCGGTCGTCTGTAGCCAGAACCCATTAACGTCCAAATTCCGCTAACGGTCCTAACGGATACGTTCGTCGTACGTCCCCCATGGATTTCTGCGGTAATTGCACACAGTGTTACTTGTCTGTTAGCACTGACAGTTCTACGCAAACGCCGCTACTCTCTGTCATTACGTGAAATGTCCTCGGTCACTGGGTTGTCCGTGGTGAGCGGTAATGCGTGAAATTTGGTATTCTCGACACAATCTTGACACTGTGGATGTCGGAATAATGAATGACCCAACGATTTCCTATACAGTACGTCCAATGCACCGACCTCCAGGTACCGTACCACCTTTAAAGTCTGCTAATTCCTGTCGTATGGTCATAATACATCGGAAACCTTTTCAGATGAATCACCTAAGTACAAAAGACAGCTCCGCCAGTGCACTGCCCTACCTTGTGTGCGCGATACTGTCGCCGTGTGCGTATGCGCATATCGCTATCCCATCACTTCTGGCGTCTCATTGTACGTATTTCCAAGTGGGGAAGGACATAGCGTTGTCAGAATGGAAAATTGATTCCAAAGAGAAACTATTATCGGAATACAATAAATGTCCAAACGTTCGATGTAAGAACCAGTTCGAAAGAAGAAAAAAACACTTGGAATTTGAAAGAGATGGCGATCAGCAGATTGAAGTAAGGGATCTGTATGATGATAGGTCGGAAGTACCGATAGAAATGCTCGTTGTGGTTTCGGGTGACAACTTCCGCCAGGTTCAAATGGTTCAAATGGCTCTGAGCACTATGGGACCAAACACCTATATGGTCATCAGCCCCCTAGAGCTTAGCCGGCCGGTGTGGCCGTGCGGTTCTAGGCGCTTCAGTTTGGAGCCGCGTGACCCCTACGGTCGCAGGTTCGAATCCTGCCTCGGGCATGGATGTGTGTGATGTCCTTAGGTTATTTAGGTTTAAGTAGTTCTAAGTTCTAGGGGACTGATGACCTCAGATGTTGAGTCCCATAGTGCTCAGAGCCATTTGAACCATTTTGAACCTAGAGCTTAGAACTACTTAAACCTAACTAACCTAAGGACATCACACAACACCCAGTCATCCTTCCGCCAGGTAGATGAGGTAGAAAGTATTTGTGAAGGAACTCGGTCAAAAATATGACATGTTTCAAAAATGGGCAAACGAAGAAGATAGTAACATGAAAGAAGCTCTTCTGGCATTATAAGGAAGTAATGACGGAGAGGGGCATAGCGCAGAGACGGTGGCAAAGATGATGTACACGAATCAGTCCCATTCGCAGATTCTGCACCTGCTTGACTACTCTGCAATTCAAACTTAAGTGCCTGGCGAAGGAATCTTCTAATCATCTTCAGACTATTCCTCTACTGTTCTACTCACTCACAGTAAGTGGGAACAATGAACACCTAAATCGTACTGAACGAGCTCTGATTCCTCTTGTTTTATTATAATGATCATTATTCTCTAGGTATGATGGCGACAATAAAATATTTTTACATTCAGAGGAGAAAGTTTGTGATGCAAATTATGTGAAAAGTTCTCGCCGCAACGTAAAACGTATTTGCCCTAATGATGCCATCCCAACTCAATTATCATATTCGTGTCACTGTCTCCCCTATTTCGTGATAGTACAAAACGAGTTCCCCTTCTCTGAACATTTTCGATGTCCTCCGTCAATCCTATCCGGCAATTATCCCTTTCAGCACAGCAGTACTATAGCAGACGAGGAACAAGCGTAGTGTAGGCAGTCTCATTATCTTTCCTAATTTTGTCTTTGGCTTGCATTCCCCAGAACATTTTTATGTGTTCATTTCATCTTAAGTTGTTCGTAATTGTAAATCGTAGGTATATAGTCAAACTAGTAGCCTTTCAGTTTGTGTAATTTATAGTGTAACCGTTGATTAACGGATATCGTTTTGTACTCATGTGGATGACATCACACATTTTCTTATTGAGAGACAATTTCCACTTTTCCCACCATTCAGATATCGTGTCTGAGTCGTTTTGCAATTAGTTTTGATCTTCTGATGACTTTACTAGACGCTAAACGGCAGCTTCATCTGCAGACGATCTAAGAGAGCTGCTCAGATTATCTCCTAAATTGTTTACGTAGATTCAGTACAGCAGAGGCCCCATAGCGTTGCTTGGGAAATGCCGCATATCACTTCTGCTTTACTCGATGACTTTTTGTCGGTTACTACGTACTGTGACCTTTTCGAGAAGAAATCTCAGATCCAGTCACACAACTGAGGCGGCATTCCACAGGCACGCAATTTGATTAGAAGTCTCCTGTGAGGAACAATGTCAAAATCCTTCTGGAACTCTAGAAATGTGGAATAATTTTGAGATCCACTGTCGATAGCACTCATTACTTTGTGAGAATAAAGAGCTAGGTGTGTTTCACAAGAACGATACTTTCTGAATCCGCGCTGACTCTGTGTCAATAGACCATTCCCTTCGAAGTAATTCATAGTGTTCGAGCACAGTAGATGATCCACAGTCCTACTGCAAATCGACGTTGGTGATATCGGTCTGTAATTCGGCGGATTACTCCTGTTTCCTTTGTTGAGTGTGACTTGAGCAACTTTCCAGTCGTTTTGTACGGATCTCTCGTCGTTGGAGCAGTTGTATATGACTTCTAAGTTTGGGGTTACCGAACTGGCATACTCTGAAAGGAACCTTATTGTTATGACACGTGAACTGAAAGATTTGCTTTATTAAGTGCTTCAAGCTGCTTTGCCACACCGAGGAATCTACATCTAAGTTACTCATGCTGGTAGTTTTTCTCGATTAAAATTCTTGAATAGCTGCTTCCTTTTCTTCGGCGAGGAAATTTCGGAAAACTGTGTTTAATACTCCACCTTAGTGGTGCTGTCATTGGGAATCTTACAATTGGAATAGCGGAGTGAAGGTACTGATTGTGTCTTGCCGCTGGTGTAGTTTACATACGACCTCAATCTCGTTGGATTTTCTGTCAGATTTCGAGGTAGAGTTTCATTGTGAAAGCTATTAAAAGCATCTCGCAGTGAAGTCAACGCTAACTTTCGATCTTCAGTAAAACATCGCCAATCTTGGAGATTTTGTGTGCCTTTACATTTGGTATGCTTTCTTCGTTGCTTCTACAGCAGTGTTCTGACCTGTTTTGTATACCATGGGGGGGGGATGTCGCCTTAATCGCGCAAAACAATCCATATCCTGCGCACACTCTTCAGTTCATAAAGAGGGGTTTTATTAATATCGTTACATGCCCAAATAAATACAATGCGAATACTTCATTGAGTGATAATGCGAATCTTTTGTGTACTCCGAAAACCTTTGCGAAGGTAAAGATTACAATCTGTGCTACAGCCAACGTCACGCGTCACAGCTCTGCAGATGGCAGCTACAGATTTTATGTGCAGCAGCCGATGACGTGGAACAACAGCTTTCGTAATTCAGTGTAAAACTTTTCATCACACTAACTGCATTTACGTTTAAAACAACTATGAGACCAAATGAGCACAAAAATATCAGTTTTACAATAACTGTCAAATCAGAAACGTGAAGCGATGTTACGCAGTTAGTTGTCACTTGAATGACAAACTGAATTTGTGTGAAATCGTGTGAGTTCGGTCACACCACGGTTTCTTCGCAGTCACCATCCGTGTACCTGTGTTTGTCTGTACAAAATCTCTGTCCTTTTTTAGAGATGTCCGCTCCAGTTCACCTCAGGTGCCCACCCTGGTATTCCTTATCGCAGTATCCACGTCTTTAACGCACGGTAAATGCATTTCATTATTTCTCAGTACTTCAGTATCCCACTTCCTCTCACTCTCGTTCTTCCTAATGGTTCTCTTAATCTCCAATGTACTCTTCGTCATTACTAAACTGTGATCTGAATCTATGTCTGTACGTGGAAACTTCATAATCGAGTGACTGATTTCGGAATCTCTGTCTGGCCGTGATGTAATCCATCTGGAATCTACCTGTGTATCCGAGTCTCTTCCAAATATATCATCTTCTCTTGTGATTCTTGAGCACAACATTTGTTTATACCATTTGTAATGTACAGCAGAACTCAATTAGCCTTTCTCGTCTCTCATTCCTACTGCCAGTTCCATATTCTCCCGTATTTCTCTCTTCAGTTCAGTTCTCTACAACCGTATTTCAATCACATGATTATCAGATTTCCATCTTTCTGTAAATACTGAATTCCTCGCTCAAAATCGTAATATACTTTCTCTGTCTCTTCATCTGCTACTTGCGACGGTGGCATGAATAACTGAACAGTCGTTTCAGCGTTGGTATTTTGTCGAATCTGGTGAGAACATCACTATCACTGAACATGTCTTACCCTAATTATACCGTTTTCCGCTGCAGTTGACGTTATCCTGTATTTGTGTGGGTGGAAAGACTTATCTTCTTTCCATTCACCGACCACCACTATATCCTGACTGAGGCTCTGCATTTCCCTTATCAGATTTTCTACCTTCTGCAGTCAAACTTCTTTCATTGTAAGCTCCACCCCGTGCAACCTTATCCCGTTGTTGCCTATTCCATATTTTTCTCATGATCAGCTCTCCATTTGTAATCCCCTCCCGGATACCCTAATATAGGACTAATATGGAATCTTTTGCCAATAAAGAGATCATCATGACACTTTTTTCAATTACAACCCACATGTGGTGTTGATAAACATAATGTGTATTTATTGCATTGGTTTCTACTGGCTTTTGCATCCTCATACCATTTAACATGGCTGATTCTTCCGACTTTTAGTGGCAGTTTCCCACGCCAAGGCAAGAGAGTGCATTGAACCTCCGTCCGCTCCTCTGCGCTCTTTGACATTGTCCATGGGGGTGACTTCTTATGCTCTAAATCTTCGGCTACTGTTGCTGATGATTTTTACTCAAAATTTAAGCAATATCTGAGTTCAACCTGGTCCCACGGCCAAAGAAATATTTTAATTTAGTGTTAAAGATGTCATCAAGCCAAGTTTTAAATCACCCTGATTTAGATTTATCATGATTTCCCTAACGTACTTACGGGAAATCTTCCGATGATACAACTGTAAGGACACTGGCAGTACTCTTCTGGATTCTTCCTGACACATCTCCAACGATCTCGTTGTCGATGAGAATTTACGTATTCAACTTCTTTATTTCTTTGCCCTTTGAAACCTGTCCGTTGGATATGATGAGTAATTCAGACCAAAACAATTCTCCTTGAATCACCACAAATGACACGATCCGCATTCATCGCCTAATTCCCTCCACCCTATCCGTCATCGGTTTCAAAAGCAAACAATATTATACGAATGTAAAACATTTCCATTTGGCGCACGATTTTCAAACCATAAACAATACTCTTTTTAACCATCAAAGGTGCAATATACGGTATCTCACCGCAAGTAATTGCTATAACCTTAAAAAAAATAACACTTAATAAATACACATGCAGTAACCTGTGAGACAACACGCCGAACAAGAACGCTCCGAATGTATGCAGGAAATCTGCTTCTTTTTCAGAAAAAAACTTATTGTTGCAGTGCTGTTGTTACTACACCTGTTTCTCTCGGTTTGCCGAATATTTTTAGCACTGAAAGTCAAACCACAATAATAAACAATTTTATGCTTACAAAGACATTATACTCTGAGCAGACTTAGCTATGAAAATATATCTTGGTCAATGAAGAACCGCAACAGCTGTTAAATGTTAACTCATCAAACCGACCACTTTCTCATATTTTAGGTGCAGCGTTAGGTACATATCAGAGACGAAAAAATTGGGAAAATGTGTCCCAAGTTAAACTATGATGTAATAATTAACGGCTTAAAATTCTCACAGTCAGTTCATATCAAATCCAAGCTGCGATTAAATCGATGACCCAACATTGTCAGTCAGGTCAAAATAAAACGTCCGTCGAAAGAGCGGTAGTCAGGTAATAAAATCGGCAGAACGATGGAGTCAACCACACCAAATATCAAGGGCTCCTGCAATGTAAACCAAGAGACCTGATAGGGTCTAAAACTAAAATTTTGACAACGTGGAATTAGAATTACGGTAATTACTAAGAAGGGAATAACGAAACTCAAAGTTGGGAAGGTAACATAATATGACAATAGCATACGGTGGTATGCACGCAGAAACCAGACGAGTAGCAACCGCAATAAAATTGAAAGCCTAAAATATAAAATTGAGCATTAGTAGCCAACTAAGGTAGGTTGGGGGGGGGGGAGGGGGAGGGAGTGGATATAGAGAAACACACTAACTAAACTAATACATTGTCTCCGGCTTACGGCAGATCTTGTCATGGGGGAAGCCTCGCCAGAGAGTTCCTCCGCATGAGCGTCTAGGGAAGTGATTCCAGTGGTGGTTTCCAGTTGCCTTCCACTGATGATGATGAAGTGATAATGAGGGCAACACAACACCCAGTCCCCGAGCGGAGAAAATCTCCGACCCAGCCGGGAATCAAACCCGGGCCCCTTGGCGTGACAGGCCACCGCGCTGACCACTCAGCTATTTGGGCAGACACACTAACCAAAAGACACTGAGAAACTGAAAAAGGTCGATATTAAAGTAATTAAAAGAATGTAAAACCCAGAAGCATGAAATCGGAAAAAAATCAGGTGAGACAGGGCAGAACACTGAGCTTAGCGGCAAGGAGCCTGCCGGGTAGGTCAGACACACGGACTTGGTAATAAGCGACAACACTCAAGCATATTCGAAGTAATAACTGGTAGGATATAAGGGGACAGAGAAAGTTGGGTAGCTTTCTTACACAGCTGATTACTACAAAGGTGACAAAATATAATAAAACCTGTAACATGAATAATCTTGATAGAATGTAAAATACATTACATACAACCAGTATTCAAAACCTTAAAATAATTATGAAAACTCATAATTATAGTGATGAGAGAGGCGAAAGGGATCACAAGAAGAGAGGGGTTGTAGGAAAATAAATTAGTACTAGGATAACACTGAGAAGATAAACAGGAGTGAGCGGAGCGTAAGTGGCAGGAGAAAGAAACACAAGGTCTACAGAACAGGACGAAAATATGTAACAAAAAATATCGTTTCAATAGTAAAAATACGTATATAACTAAGTACCCTTATCTAGACAATCAATATTCGCAACAGGGTTGTGATGTCTCAATTCAGTTTCACTATTCAGTGCGCATTGTGGGAATCGATACTTAGAACGTATTATCTCCGTCTCTTCCAAAATATTTAGGGCTTTACCTTCATTTTCACCGTATAAAATTTTCACATTATTCAGTAGATTGGTAATGGATTGCCTTTGTTCGCAGAAGTGTGTACTCGAAGCCGATTCTGAATTGGTTAAATTCGGATGTTCTCGAAATCTGATGTCGAAACCTCTTCCTCTGTGACCAATGTACCACTTGGGACAGTAGTCACATCGGATACAATATACACCTGTGGCACAGTATTTTTGGACGGTGATACACTATTTGCGTCTGTATCTGCTACGTATATTATTGGGTATAAAGTACGTGGGTTCATATTTTTAGCTTGATGATTTGAGCTATCTTCTCCGATATTGTACCGAACCTAATGATCTGCATTCACCAGCTTTATATAATCTCGGCTAGAACCACGAAAGATGGAGGGCTTTAACTTTATTAATATACATTTGTTAATGTTATTCACAAAATTAGCGTGCTAGCCATTACTGTATGCTATGTATTGAAAGACTTCATATTCTCTTTCTAAGGCTTTCTTGGACAAGTGGTTGTTGTACAGCATATAAAGCAGTGACTTGAATGAAGCCATTTTGTATGTTGAGAAATGATAAGAGGTATTGTGAATAACAGGACTGGTAGTAGCGGCTCTCCTGTACATGTCGAAATCAGGGTTAAAATTGTTTATAGTAATCAAAAGATACGAGTATGGAAGTGATCTGCCTTTGCATCGTTGTATAGTGGAATGGATTTTGTGATGTAAACTGTTTAACTCGTCCTTGAAATTGCAACTGTCATCCTTGGTTCCCTTGCATAAACAAAAACATTGTTCACATTTTTTGGGATGATCTTACTCATCTTATTCAAAGGTAGTCATAACCATAAATTTCACATTTTGTAACCTGCCTAAAAGAAAAATTTACAGATTTACATGAAAAGGAAATTGGCAGATTATGTGCCAATGACCACCATTTTATTAGTTGTGTGGTGGCCAACAAAAATTTTAAATGTTATCTGAAAGTACGAAATCTTACTGATACAGTTTTTAGTAGTGAAGAAATGGAATTATAGCAAAAAGGTTTACCTAGTAATGTACATGACAGCCCGCCCGGCCAGCTGTGCGGTCTAATGCACTGCTTCCTGAGTAGGAAGACGTGCCTCTCCCTGGCATGAATCCACGCGGCGGATTAGTGTCGAGGTCCGGTGTGCCGGGCAGCCTGTGAATGGTTTTTAAGGCGGTTCCTCTTATTCCACCTCAGTTACACTAGGTCGGCGATTGCTGCGCAAACACTGTCTCCACCTCCACACACACCATAATTACTCTACTATGCAAACATTTGGGGCTACGTTCATCTGGTGCGAGACGTTCCCAGGGGGGTGGGAGGGGGGGGGTGTGGTGGGCGCCCACTGGGGGCCGAGCCCCATAATAACTCTGGGTTCGGTGTGGGGCGGCGGTCAGGTGAGTGGACTGCTGTAGCATGTTGTGGGGCTGTGAACCACTGAGGGCTATGGCGGGGCGAAGTCTCTCCGTCGTTCCTGGATCTCCAGTTCAATACGATACAATACAATGTACATGACAGATTATTTTATCTATAAACAAGAATTTTCATTAAGGTCAAACATTAATTATCCAGGCAGATAAAAGTAAAACTTCCATGATAACACAAGGGAACCATTATGTTGAATAAGTGCAATAGTTTTTAACTGAAAATCATATCCTCAAATGTAAACTGATTTTACTGTAGAAAATGTAGTCAATTTAAACAAAGTACACAATAATATTAAAATTTTCCTTAAAAAGTTTCGGGAAAGAGACTCATTCCAGTGACCCCGACAGCCCATAAGTCAAGGGAACAGTTTAGCTTCATAAGGATAAGCTGCTGTCAGACCTTTAAGTAATACAGAAAGGTTAGGAAATTACATCAAACTTTCTGCAATTACTATGTTCAGTACAGAGAGGATCTAATTGAAACCCTGTCAACTTATCCATTACAACAGGGACACATGTCACTGGACGTTCAGAATATGTATGTCAATGTTCCTTTAGACCAAGTACTGGACATCACTGTTTGAAGTTTATATACAAAACTAATTCACCCACAGACGAGATTAATGACATCCTCACGTTACTTGATACTGTTTTTGAAATTTAACTACTTTATGTTCGGTAATTATGCTTTGATTCTGAATCAAGGACTGACAATGTAATCAGTATTGGCATGCTACCTGGCCAATATTTTTATGACTACCTTAGAATATGACGTTATGGCAAATTTTCCAAGTCATCCCAAAAACTTGTGTTGTGGAGTAGATATGTGGACGATATCCTGGTTTTATACAAAGGGACAAGGAATGATTGTTGCAATGTCATGTATCAGTTTAACTGTTTACATAAGAAAATCCATTTCACAATCCAATATAACGAGAGTGAAACACTTCCTTATTTGTATCTTTCTAACACTTAAACAATTTTAACCTTAATTCGATATATACAGTATAGCAAGTACTACCGATCTTGTTATTCATAACACCTGTACTCATCAATCAACATACAAAACAGCTACATTCAGGTCACTGCTTTATACGATGTAAAACTTTCCCTTCAAAAAGAACGCCTTAGGAAGAGAATATGGTTTCATTCAATGCATAGTGTACAGCACTGGCTATAATGCTAATTTTGTGAATAACATTAATAAAGGTATTTTTAAAAAATTAATGCCACCCACCTTTCGTGGCTCTAGGTGAGATTATGTAACCCTGATTAATGCAGACCATGGGATTTTGGATGAAGATATTTATTGTTGGTTTCAATACTTCAGTAGAATATCGGAGAAGATAGCGCCAACCACCATGCTGAAAATATAAAGCCCACCTGTTTCATACCCGATAGTATCAGTAGCAGATACAGACACAAAGAATGTACCACGAAACGAAAATAATGTCCAAAATGTATACTGGGCAAACAGGAAGGGATTTTGACATCAGATTTCGAGAAAATCTGAATTTAACCTATTCAAAATCTTCCCTCAGGGAAGATCAGTTTGGATTCCATAGAAATGTTGGAACACGTGAGGCAATACTGACCTTACGACTTATCTTAGAAGGAAGATTAAGGAAAGACAAACCTGCGTTTCTAGCATTCGTAGACTTAGAGAAAGCTTCTGACAATGTTGACTGAAATACTCTCTTTCAAATTCGAAAGGTGGAAGGGGTAAAATACAGGGAGCGAAAGGCTATTTACAATTTGTACAGAAACCAGATGGCAGTTATGAGATTCGAGAGGCATGAAAGGGAAGCAGTGGTTGGTAAGGGAGTGAGACAGGGTTGTAGCCTCTCCCCGATGTTATTCAATCTGTATATTGAGCAAGCAGTACAGGAAACAAAAGAAGAATTTGGAGAAGGTTTAAAATCCATGGAGAAGAAATAAAAACTTTGAGGTTCGCCGATGACATTGTAATTCTGTCAGAGACAGCAAAGGACTCGGAAGAGCAGTTGAATGGAATGGACAGTGTCTTGAAAGGAGGATATAAGATGAACATCAACAAAAGCAAAACGAGGATAATGGAATGTAGTCGAATTAAGTCGGGTGATGCTGAGGGATTTAGATTAGGAAATGAGACACTTAAAGTAGTAAAGGAGTTTTGCTATTTGGGGAGCAAAATAACTAATGATGGTCGAAGTAGAGAGGCTATAAAATGTAGACTGGCAATGGCAAGGAAAGCGTTTCTGAAGAAGAGAAATTTGTTAACATCGAGTATAGATTTTAGTGTCAGGAAGTCGTTTCTGAAAGTATTTGTATGGAGTGTAGCCATGTATGGAAGTGAAACATTGACAATAAATAGTTTGGACAAGAAGAAAATAGAAGCTTTTGAAATGTGGTGCTACAGAAGAATGTTGAAGATTAGGTGGGTAGATCACGTAACTAGTGAGGAGGTATTGAATAGGAGTGGGGAGAAGTTTGAGGCACAACTTGACTAGAAGAAGGGATCGGTTGGTAGGACATGTCCTGAGGCATCAAGGGATCACAAATTTAGCATTGGAGGGCAGTGTGGAGGGTAAAAATCGTAGAGAGACCAAGAGATGAATACACTAAGCAGATTCAGAAGGATGTAGGTTGCAGTAGGTACTGGGAGATGAAGGAGCTTGCACAGGGTAGATTAGCATGGAGAGCTGCATCAAACCAGTCTCAGGACTGAAGACCATAACAACAACAAAATCAGATTCGAGTGCGCACCTCCATGGACAAAGGCATTCTGTAAGCAGTCTGTCGAATAATGAAATCATTTTATACAGTAAAAATAAAAGGGAACCCTAAGTATTTTGGAAGAAACTGAGGTGGTACTTTCCAAGAATCATTTCCCACAACATACACTGAATGGTTCAGTTGATATGAGACATCGAAATCCTCCTCCAAATTTTGAGTTTCTTAATACGGTTATTTAACTTTATTCATAATTTTTCTGTTACAGTACCATGTTTTATATTTTCGCCCCATTTTCTATGCCTTTTGTTTTCTCCCTCCCACGCACATTTCCTTCACTTGCCTTTCCCTTATCAGCATTATCCAATGACTGTTTCATCTTCTTCCACTTCTTGTGATATTCTTTGCGTTTATTACCACCTTAATCTTGAGTTTTCATCATTATTTTAAGGCAGTGACTATTGACTGGGTGTTAAGTTTTGTATTGTAGGTACGTTATTCATGTCCCACATTTTTTATATTTTGCTGTCTTTGTCTTAATCAGCTATATAAGGATGCCACCCAACTTTCCCTGTCCCATTACACCGTAGTAGTGATTGCGTCTGCCACACTCATGTACTGTCGACTGTCGCCATGTACTGCAGGCGTTGACCTTTCCGTCCAGCTTCTTGCCCAAAATCCTCTCATTGTTCCTCCCACTTTCACCTGAGTTTGTTCTAGCTAAGTGACTGGAATTTACATTCTGGAAATTTCTTTAATACCACCCTCCTTCAACTTTTCAGTGTCTTTTGGTTAGTATGTTACTCTATATCTGCCTCCCAAACCCCTCCCCCCCAAACTGCCTTTATTAGCTATTAATGCTTCATTCTTATACTCTAAGTTCTGTATTGTATTTTGCTTGTTATCTGATGTGTTTTGCTGCATATTGGGTCATCGATTTAAGCCAAGTTAGGGTTTTATACGAATTGATTGTGAGTACTTTTATCCATTATTTACTACATTTTTTAACTTAGGGTATATACAGTACTGTTTATTATAAATTTTTCCGTTTTTCTACTCATATGTATGCTTGAGGATTCAGTTATAAGCTTCAAAACTGGTCTTTTAATATTGCATCACTTAACAATTGTTTTGACTCTTCATTTATCAAGATAAATTTTATGCTTGTCAGTCCTAATGTTGCAACATGCGCTATTGCTGACATGCGCGAAGCGCTAAGCGTTGCCATCAGCTGGGCGGATGCTGGCTGTCATCAGAAGTCTGGTGGCTGTTGGCCATCACCTGTTTCATCGAGACCAGCAATGGTTCTGATAACAACAGGAGCCATGAGCCCTTACGTTAAACTGTTTTTTGAAATATCTTCATGTTTTCATCAGCCTGATACTTTTATAAGTCAAACTGTGGTCTGAAATGTAAAAGAAGTAGCCTGCTCGAACTCTCGACTTATTTCAATGCAGGTTGATCTTGTCCGAGTCTGTGTTTCTTTACACCATTTTTTGTGGATTCAGGTGGTCTTGTGGACTATTGCTTGCACGTAATATGAAGGTCTCGTGATCGACTCTCACCACTGCAACAAATTTTAACACTCATAAAAAGGTACCCATTACTTCCGGCATGGCCATCTGAAGTACACCGGGCTTGATCGTTGCTCAGAATTGATTGTATGACAATCTCGGCCGCTGTTAACTGGGCTAATGTTGGTTTAGATTAGACCATCAAGCAGGCAGATGGTAAGTAAAACGAATATTCCTACACAAGGAATTTTTGTTTTTGTGACAGTATTGAAACATAAGTCATTTAAAATATCATCATCCTTTTTGGAACAGATGGCTTCGCCAAATTCATTTGGTGATATGCAGTTCAGTGTTACTTTTCTTAGCATTCACACTCATACAAAGTTATGGAACAATACCGTGCATGACCACACTAATATTTCGGGCGTGGTGGTCTAGCAGAATCGAAACCCTCATCCCAGCCTCTGCTTCACGGTGACGGTCGCGACATTTTTAACCCACTCTGACCCGTATCTCCGACTTCATTGTAGAGTACAGCTATGCACATGTTGGCCTCCCGACCATGTGCCCACCGAGGACAATGGATTTTTCCCAGATGCTACTGCGAAATGTTCGATGTAATGACATAGAAGCCAAGCACCCAGAGGTATGATAGCCAACAGTGTGGCAGTCGATTCACATGCCCTTTCTTCTCACCACAGTCAGATCATTATGTTATCTTGTTATTAAGCACGAACTTGGGATGTAGCTCCGTCTCCACGATATAAGACTAACCGATTCGCCTTTGTGCCAGAATTGTCTTCGTCTGTGTACTGACGAACACTGAATGACGTGCACAACGTACCCCCAAGTGCGGAAATTGGTGACACATATCCTTGCATATTACCTTCGCTCTCCTACTGCAGTTGCTGAACCACAGATGGCTCTCTATCCAGCAGACTATCACTTCCCACAGGCAAAACATAACAAACTCACATGGTTTAAATGAATTTCCGCTGTGTATCTCTTCCGGGATGAGAAGGAAACGGAACTTGGTTATTGGCAATATGTCCAGGACACCCACAACATCCTCAAAAGCATGCCATGATACCGACGCATCCCTGCCCATCCTTCTCCCCTAACCTCCTGACAGACCGCTTTGTTCATTTTTGTGGAAAAAATAAAAAAGTAAAAGGAGATAAGGATGAACGTTCCTAGAAATCGAGAGCTCGTGGGATCGAATCTCCGTTTGACAACGAATAGTTCTGTCTTAGTTTTAACCTCACCCTTACCTCTCAACAATGGGAAGAGTCGCCAGAAACGAGACGTGATTCGGACTCCACCTTAAACAGTAGACCTCGTCTTCCCAGTTGGATAACTGGGCTAGATTAGGGTTACTTAAGTTCTGAAGTAGCACCAACTGAAAGACTTACAATAGCCCATTTCGCCATACGAAATAATTATTATTATTACCACAATAATTTCGATGTGATCCATCAGTATTATAACAATCACTTTATCATCTTTCATTGAGATAGCCAAATCATATTGAACAGTGTGGAGAACTGCAACAAAAAGTGATAATGACAGGACACAAACCATCGGAATTTATATGGATATTGTATGTAAACATGAGCAAATGTAATTACAAGAAAGAGTGGCAAAAAAGGACAATCATGTCTGGTGGTGTCAATGGTCTTTGGGTGTGTGAAGTAGCTGGACTTGCTGGCATTCCACGACGAACAGTCCAACACGTCTAGATGCTGTGGTGCACCGCAAGTGGCTACGAAACTCGACCTAAGAATTATAGTCAGAAAATAATACTGGCTGAGACTGACCAGAGACGCATTTCATGGCCTGTGAATTAAAAGCATTTCCAAATTCGATAGGCAGAGCTACATGCAGTGACCTAAGGCCCATCCCAACCTTTAGCGAGAGAACATTGCGACAATAACTGCTTGCAATGAACATTTGTGTTCGGCACATCATAAGAGGCCACTGCTCACACAAGCACATAAAGCTGCACATCTTCAGTGGACTAGAAACCATTGAACATGGACAGTAAGTATTTCTAACTGACGAATCACATTTTTGCCTAGATTCAAATGATGCATGTCGTCGAGTACATCAAAGGCCACATGAAACATTTCAACCTACATTTATATAAGGTCAGGTGCAAGCCAGAGGTGGGTCTGCGATCTTTTGTGGGTGTTTTTCTCATCATGAATGGGACTCATTCACTGATGTGAGCACTGCCATGTCCCGAAATTTTGGATTAAACGTTCTGAATATTCAGGTGTTGCCTTTCAGTGAACAATTAAATGATGAGTGTGGTATTGATACTCCCATTACTCTAGACAACAATAGTGAAGTTCATGGGACTGAAAGAATATGTGACTGGATCTTCAAACAGTCCCCCACCCTACTACATCTCCAATGGCCTGCAAAATCTCCAGACTTGAAAATCATCGAAAATCCGTGTAGCATATTGGAATAGCGGGTAAGTCAACTGCATCAACATCAACATAATTTGGTGGAATTACGCGATCAAATTCTCAGCGAGTGGCTTAACCTGGCTATTATGTACCTGCATAGCATTACTGAGCCACTTCCCAATCAAATCCAGGTGTTTTCAAGTGCGCCTGGCTATTATGTACCTGCATAGCATTACTGAGTCACTTCCCAACCAAATCCAGGTGTTTTCAAGTCCGGGGCCTAATTATACGGTATTTAATGACCCTTGTAACATGTGTGTAGCGCACATTGGAGTTTTATTAGGTCAGTGAACACGCTCTTCCCCGCCTCCCACTGGGAAAAGAGACGAATTGCCTGCCAAAATCAAGGTCTCAACTTTGGTATCGCTTGTTGAAAGTTATAATGGCGAGACAGTTTTAGGAACAGAAAGTTAGTTGAAATCAGATGTAAACAACAACAAAATCCTAAGTTTAGACTGATATATTTATCATAAGGATACATTAGTCGCCAGTGGTGGGGGCATAGTTATTGCTATAAAGAACTCTGTAATTTCTAACAAGATTAACACCAATCCCAAATGTGAATTAACCTGGATGAAGTTAAGCATCAGAGGTCGGTCAAAAATGGTAATTGGATGTCTTTATAGACTGCCTGGGTCAGGACCTGTTGTAGTAGAATGCTTCAGAGGGACCTTACTGAATACTGTTGGTAGTTCTTCTGCTCATGCTTTTCTACTGGGGCAGGGGGGGGTGGTTTCAACTTGCCCTAATATAGATTTGGAGAGTCATGCTATCAAAACTGGTGTCAGGGACAGGGATAGTTGTATATGTATGAGAGTTATGGACCAATATGAAATCAAGATTTTTCTGTTGCTGTACCCATTTAAAACTCTATCTACATCTGTGAACGAAATTTTCATTTAATTGCCAAAAAAATGTAAAAATTCTAAAATTTATCAGATTCAATAACATGAACTGAACCATCTTTATTTTGTTTTATACCTCAAAAAATAAAATTTAATCCAACAATTTTCTCCAATTTACCACCATATTCTGAAAATACTTTAGTATAACGAACTGGAAATGTAATTTTATATTTCCCATCTTAAAGTAATAAAACTTTTTCAACATTTTAGTTATTAAAATTTCAGCTGTTGAAATACTGTAAGATTTATTTATTTTAAGTACTGATAATTTAGTGGAAACTTCCCCACAACCATTACTACAACTGTTAAGTTTGCTTACTAGATTTTCTAAATTACCATTCATGTTTGTTTTGTTTTACTTTTATTTATATAGAAATATGTAAGTTTCCAAAAATTAAAATGTTTGATAAACATTTTACCTTCTGTATCACTCTAAAAATATTTCATAAGCAAATGTAAAAATGAAGATAACACTTTATAACTTTTTAAATTTTTTATTCATTTGTTGTTGTTGTGGTCTTCAGTCCACAGCTTAGTTCAATGCAGTTCTCCATGATAATCTACCCTGTGCAAGCCCGTTCATATCCAAGTAACTACTGCTACCTACGTCCTTCTTAACCGACATACTGTATTCATCTCTTGGTCTTCCGCTACAATTTTTACCCACCACGTTTTCCTCCAATACTAAATTAGTGATCTCTTGATGACTCAAAATGTGTCCCATCACCCAATCCCTTCTTCTAGTCAAGTTGTGCCACAAATTCCACTTGTCCCCAATTCTATTCAGTACCTCCCATTAGTTATGTGATCTAGCCATCTAATCTTCAGCATTCTTCTATGACACCACATTTCGAAGGCTTCTGTTCTCTTCTTGTCCACACTGTTCACTATGCATGTTCCACTGCCATACCTGGATACACACCTACATATGTTTTCAGAAACTACTTCCTGACACTTAAATCGATACTCAATGTTAACAAATTTTTCTTCTTCATAAACGCTTTCCTTGCCATTGCCAGTCTACATTTTACATCCTCTCCACTTCAACCATCATCAGTTATTTTGCTTCCAAATAGCAAAACACATATACTACTTTAAGGATGTCATATACTAATCTAATTCCCTCAGCATTGCCTGATTTAATTCAGCTACATTCCATTACCATCATTTTGTTTTTGTTGATCTTCATCTTATATAACCCTTTCAAGACAGCTGCTCTTCCAGTTACTTTGCTGTCTCCGACAGAATCACAATGTCATTGACACACTTTATTAATTTACATAATCAAAAATTTTAGTTAAAACTTTATTTTGTGAATCATAAGTTAAATTATTTTATACCATAGAAAATTATACATTCAATTCTACCATTAGGTATACTTTCATTAAAAATCCACATACTTTCATTTTTGTTGTTGAGGAATCAAAACATTCATTCTTCTACTCTTATTTATGACATACATAGGATAACTTCGAATAAAATGGAATGGATTTACGTTTACACTGTTATTTAACTGTGTAATTCTTTGTGAATCTGTAAATGTATCATAAGCTTTTAAAAAGTTTTTCAGAGGATCATGATTCAATAATTGTTGAAGCAGAATTTAATTTCTTCCATTTTTAATATAAATAATTTGTAATTTAACATGATCAAATCAATAAGGATCATTTAACAGAAATTTTTTTGGATTAGTTGGGTAAACAACGAAAATTAAGCAAGGTTTATCAAATTCTGCAGAATTATAGTTATTAGTAATATCTGGTTGAAAATTTCTTTTCCCATTTAATACAATAAATTAAGTTGCTTCTAGTTCAGAGAAAGGAACTGGAATTTTTGAGTTTTTAAGTCTTTCTTCTTCTAGGTCCAGTTTCATATTTAACAACAGGAACACGAATTTCCATACTTTTTACAACATTTTTACAATTCTTTTGAAAGTGTGCTATTATCATTATTAGTAGTTCATGAAAGAACAGAAACTTCGTGACCTTTTCTGGAACTCCGAGTGAAAAGTAGTCTAAAATCTCCTTCCCAAATAATTGCTTTCAACTCCTTAAAAATTTACCAATTAATTGAAATATATAAGGTACTTCATTCCGTTTGTTTTTAATTTCATCACTGCTAAGAATATGTCCTTCTACAGCTAATTCATTTGACAGAGATGAAGTTAATTGAATAAGAGTTAATGGAGAAATAAATGGCTGTTCTATTCTAGATAAAATATTTTGATTTTTAATTGTAATAACATCAAACAATTTTAACAGATATTGATCAATTAGTTTAGAGATTTGATTTAGCATCACATTCTGAGAAATCTAATCCATCTCTGTGAATAACATCAAATGTCATATAAAATATTGAACAATTAGAGTGAATCCATCACCCACCAATATTTATATTAATTTCTATTTTTGATAGGAAGCTTTAAATTGTTTTTTGTTTTGCCATTAACAGGAAATGAGTAAAATTGATAACTCATTATTTTTGAAAGGAAAAAATTTATTAATTCATTTTTAAAACACCTCTTACATAAGCAAAATTGAAGTGAATCAAATTAGCATTTCCATCAGTGATAGTAATAATTCAATTTTGAATAGTATCAAATACTGGAATATTTTTTGGATAATTTAGTTCTTAAATTATTGGTCCTCCATATTAAATGTTTGGTTTAAATGAAGAAATAATGTTATATACTCTATGAAAATGATCATTACACTTAACAGTAAAATTTATTTTTATTAATTGGAATGCAATAATTTTAGGAAAGTTATTAACAATCAATCTGCCATTAGTTTCAATAATTTGATTATTAAATCCTAAAATTTTCACAATATAATCTTCTTTATGCATAAATAATTTAATATCACTTTCAATAATAACTCTATTGTCAATTTTTTGAGTGGATAACTTTTTCCAAATTTCTTGAACTATATTCCCCAACAGATGTTTCTATCATTTCTCCATTCGTGTATAATTTATTACTTTTGTTGCAATTTTGCATTAAAAAGTTGAATAAGAAGCAACTAGTGAAACACTTGTATAAGTTTCTTTCATTGAACAGTATGTTACTTTTGAAAAGATGAATTATCACTCAATCGAAATAACCTAATCATTTATATTGGTAAAAATTATGTAAAGAATTGCTGAAAGTAAATTAAAAAATTATCATTGTAAACTTTTACCAAATTCTATTCGATGTTTAATAATAGGAGTATGCGGTTGTGGGAAAACGACATTGATGATTGATAATTATATTCTAGCTCCAGGATGGTTAAACTGGAAGAAATTAATCATTTGTACATTTATTCTAAAAGTTAAATCAATCAAAATGTCAAGATGTGAAACACTGAAGATAAAATTAAGGACAAATGGAAAGTTCCTGGAAGATTAAAACTGTGTGCCAGACCGAGACTCAAACTCGGGACCCTTGCCTTTCGTGGGCAAGTGCTCTACCATCTGAGCTACCCAAGCACGACTCACACCCCATCCTTACAGCTTTACTTTTGCCAGTACCTTGTCTCCTACCTTCCAAACTTTACAGAAGCTCACCTGCGAACATTGCCGAACTACCAGTCCTGAAAGAAAGGATATGTGGAGACATGGCTTAGCCACAGCTTAGGGGATGTTTCCAGAATGACGTTTTCACTCTGCAGTGGAGTGTGTGCTGATATGAAACTTCCTGGCAGATTAAAACTGTGTGCCAGACCGAGACTCGAACTCGGGACCTTTGCCTTTCATGGGCAAGTGGTCTACCATCTGAGGAACAAATTGCTACTTTTATTGCAAATAATGATGAAAATATTCCATTAGATGTAAAAGACACAGTGTACAAACGATACTAGTTAATGAATTAAAGAATCAGCTAAAGCGGAATATACATTTTTTAATGCAGTTGAATAATTATGTCAGAAAAACGAATTTTACTCAGCTCTATGAAACTAATATGAATGATTACTTTACAAAAAAAGAAATAGAAAAGTCTTTTTCACATTATTTCTCATAAATGGATTAACTCCATATTTAAATAAGTTAGGTAATCTTAAAGATAAATTATATGGTAAACAAATGATTGAATTTACAATTGTGCCTGGAAGTGAACAAAAAATGCACAATTTAAAATGTATGTTATTTAATTTTTTTAAAGTTATTACTTTTGGTAAAAATGTAAACAGAAAGGTAATAATCATTGATTTTTATCTTTCAGTGAGTGTTTTTGAGCAAATTTACAATCTAACTACAGATATCCAATCAATAAAAGTTGTCCACAAATCAAATTTTCTAACTGCAGAATTCAAAGTTTCTGATAAAACTGTACCAGTTGATGTAAACTTAAATGTAATTGATGAAATAATTTAAATATTTTGTTTATTCTATATAAATGGTTAACCAGAATCACATCAAATATTTGAAATGTCAATGTTTACCTAATCCTCACAGAGTAAAAATTAAAAATGGAAATCTATATGTTTTTTTTCAAAATTGGCTTGCGCTATTCTACTCACAGATAAAACAGGTAAAACATAGTCCATTCTTGAGTCAAGGAAATCGAAAATGTTAGAAACAGACTGGGTACAGAATTTTGTAATAAAGAATTTCAGGAATTAAAAAAAATAATATTAAACATCAATCAACTTTTCGTGAATTAAAAGCATCTGTTCTTGAACAATTTAATAGAACATTTAAGGAATAAATGTGGAAAAAATTCGACTGACAAGGAAATTATTAACGTTTTGAACTAGTATCAAAATTAGTTGTTGAATTTAATAACACAAAATATTCAACAATAAAATGAAACGAAACATGTAAACAAAGCCAACAAAAAATTTTTGAAAACTCTTTATGTTACAAATTTGTTAAATACTAGTACAAAATATTTAATTGGTGACAAAGAAAGAGTAAATAAATTAAAAGGAGTTTTAGAAACAGGATTTACAGCAAAATCGTCAATAGAAGTTTTTGAAATTGAAATTGTTATTCTTCCTAATCCAATCACATATAAATTGAAAAGTTTAAATGGTGAAGACATAAAAGGAAATTTTTGTGAACAGGAACCATTGAAAACAAATTTTCCATATGTTTATCTTGTTTAAAGAGTTTGAAATAACGAAAGTAATAAAGTATACATTAATTAGTTGGGATTTTAATAATTTACACAGTAGATGGCTAAATAAAAATAATCTAATTTTTTAAAAAGATTAACATAAATTCTATATGTAATGAAGTTAGTTATTGAAAATTTAAACATGCCTCATATTGATAATAATATTCATAATATACATTGTATTACTAAACAAGATAGAGTGGATTTCGATATCTCTACAAAGGTTAACAAAAATAATTTAATGTTTGAATTACTTGAAAAATTTAAATTGGAAATATTGCAATCAGATGATTTAATGAACATTGTTTATTTGAGGTATATAAATCGTTATTAATGATATATAAAATTTAATCATGAAGAAAGTAGCTGGAAATTAATTTTGTTCTCTAAGAAAAATTGCTAAGATTAAATAAAATGTCGTTCATTTGTTCTTGTGGATAATTATCCAAAATATTTAAATAATTGTGATTACAGACAACATTCTATCTTTCTGTAATCCTTTGAAATAAATTTATTGAATCTGAAACATAAATAATTTTTAAATTTTCTTCACAATTTGAATTTTTATTTCTTAGATTATTTTTTTTTGTAATTCAACATTATAATTTAAAATGTGTTCGAATTACATACTAATCATCATTAAATTATTATCACATAATCTTAAAATAACAAAAGTAGATCTTTATTTTTCATCAGGTGTTTGAGGAACAACATGTGGTGATAACCTATTTATTTGTTCAATACTTTCATTTAATATTAGTATAGTAATATATTTTATCTAATTTCTGTATGTTTATTCTTATCATTATTTAGATCTTTAAATGAGTTATTTGACCCCCACAGAGCTGTTTTATATAAAATTTTATTTCATATTCACCATAATTTGGAATTGATGTAAAACTTCCACATAAACCCAATTTTGAAAATTTTTCTCCAAATAGCATTTTTGCATTCACAATTAAAGAGTATCAACTAGGTTGATTAATAAATTTTATATGAGGGTGAATATTTTTACATTGAAACCTTTCTTTGTTATTGAAATTTTCATATGTTTTACAATATTGATCCTTCACAAAATCTTTACAGCTTCTTGAGAACATTTAAACACTTAGATATCATCAACGTTATTTGCACAAATCCAATTTTTAGAGAACCTATTTATAAAGAAAAAAATTATGAGATATTTTTAATGAATGTTTGGTTCATGGATGTAGATAAATCTTTAAATGGGAGACAGGATACAATTTTCCAGGTGTTGGAGGGGTCAGTATCAAATATTTAGTGATGAGGATGAAGATGTGGCACCCAAATCGAAAAAATTCAAAAGTATTGTTCAATGTGCCTTAGACAAGTAAGTTCTGTGCAAGATCTTAAATGATGGGAAGGACCCACCATACTGCAATGGTTGTAATAGAATACATTCTATAAACAAAGATGGTTGCATTGCACATTCAAGACAATTCATAACCTAGCTGACAAGCAAAACCTGAAAAAAGCAGTAATCAGTGTAAGGAAATCAATGAGAGAAGCGTTCAATGACTTTGAAAGTAAAATGTTTTCAGCTGATCTGAGAAAAAACCCTAAGAGGTTTTTCGTCTCATGTTGAACAAGTAAGCGGTTCGAAATCATCTGTTCGTTCATTCAGATACTGTACTGGCACCGAAGCTGGAGATTACAGACAGAAGGTCGAAATACTGAATTCAGTCTTCCAAATTTACTTTACCCTGAAAGATCATAACACAGTCGCTCCTCTCAATCACCGTATGAATGTTTAAGTGACAGATACTGAGACATCCGATCGCTGAATGGAAAAACAACTACAATTATTAGTGGAAAGGGATCAGGACTTGCTCCCCTTCAAGCAGATGTTTATCGTAGATCGCTGGAGCAACTAAGGGTACCTAGTGACTGGAAAACGGCACAGATCATTCCCGCTTTTAATCGGGGTCATAGGATAGATGCACACAACTATAGATCTATATCGTTGACATCAGTTTTTTCTAGGATTATGGAACATGTTTGATGCTCAATAATTATGAAGTTTTAGGAGAATGGAAATCTCCTCTATAAAAGTCAGCATGGATTCCGCAAAGAGATATCTTATGAAACTCAGTTCGCCCTGTTCCTCCATGAGATCCATAGTACAGTAGACATTGGCGCTCAGGCTGATACAGTGTTCCTTGACTTGAGAGAGGAATTTGACATCATCTCGCACTACCGATTAGTTTAAAAATTCATGCTTATCGAATATCGAACCAGATTTGACACTGGATTCAAGACTTACTTGCAGGTGGAACTCAGTAGGTGGTTCTTAACAGAACAAAATCGACAGGTGTATAGGTAATATCCGGAGTACGCCAAGGAAATGTGATAGGACCTTTACTGCTTATAGTAACACTGAGGGAATCGCACTGGTTATAAAAATGCCAAACTCTCGGCCAGGTACACGCTGTGAAGAGTGCTCTGCCAGCCGAATGTAGTACAGACGACAAGCGAGAGCGACACAGCCCGTTATGTTATGCTGGTACGTTGGTACGTAAGTTCTTAGCGATTTTCAATAAGTTTAATGAAGACAATAGATACACACACGAGAGAATTTTGTCATCAACAGTATGTTCTCCATCACTGTTTACAACAACAGTGTGTAACTTTATAATTCCGCAACCGTTGAACTTAACGTGATTTAAGGCAATGAACCCGTCGACCTATGATCGGAGCGTATTTTCATCCGCAAAGGAGATTCCTTAAAGGTTATTCGATAGAGAACGGAAAAGGTGACAAACTGAGAGTACAATATCAGGTGAACAAGGTGGATGCGGAATGATTTCATAACCCAACTCCTATATTCTGGTTTTTTGTCAGTCTGGCAAAATGCAGGTGGTCGTTATAGTGGAGTATCATCAACTCACGAGTCTTCTTTGTCGCTGTCCTTGGACTGTCTCTGCGAGATGTCTCAGTTACTGACAGTAAATGTTAGCAGTAATGATTATACCTCGGGAAGCAATTCCTGGTACACTACACCATCAACGCTCCACCATACGCATAACATTACCTTTTGTGAATTCATGCAGGTCTTTGTACGAGGAATTGCTGTTTCGTTTTGGGCTCATCTGTGCCTTTCTTTTACTGATGTTAGGATCAAGACTCCATTTCTCGTCACCAGTAACAATACAGGGTAGGAATTCCCAGTGTCGTTCACGAGTCAGTTGATGATGTGCAAGTGGAAAAGCACATATGGCCAGTTGCTAATTTTTGTGATTTGACTTAGAGCATGTGGTACCCATACATCCGAGTTTAGAACCTTCCACATTGCATGCACGTGTTGCACAATGGTGGAATAAACACAGTTCATCACATTTGCCAGTTCTCGACTATACTGGCTTGGATAATACTGGATTAATGCGTTTAAATTATCCTCAACAAAACCTGAAGGTCTTCTTGAACGTAATAGTCACTAATCTCAAAACAATCCTCCTTAACATGAGAAAAGCACTTTCTGGTCGTGCTCTGTGCAATGGCATTATCGCCATACAATGAGCAAATGTTTCTGGCTGCCTCCGCTGGTGTCAGCCCTCTACTGAACTCAAACAGTAGGATATGTCGGAAATGTTCCTATTTTTACACTTGGCACTCCATTTTCTAAAGTCCACAGATCTACTCACTATCTCCACATTTACAAAATGTCAGTATGTAAATTCAAATAGCAACTGTGAATCACAGATAAAAACTGACAGTCGATAAATAAATCCATAGAAACCGGAATACCAACAGGCAAAGCAATATGCTTGGAACTTGTATACCAGACTAATAATAACGGTTATCTGTCTTACGCGATCCACGTAACTCTTCACAGATTCTACATGTCTCTGAGTTATCCCATTAAGGTGTTGCTGATATTATTTAGATGTGTCCTTCCTTTTATAGCATTCCACTAGTCCTTCTTGAAAATCATGTATAATCTGGTATCATCTGCCAAATTTCGTTAAGCCAAACTTAACAACCTTCTTCATTGCAGTTCCCTAACTTTGCAGCCATATGTACATTATACAAAACAAGAAAATATCCTTCCTAGATATACCCCAGAGAAGAGAGATTTGTATTGTGGTGATTGCATCTAGGAGAGACGACGTTGCCGGCCGGAGTGGCCGAGGGGTTCTAGGCGCTACAGTCTGGAACCACGCGACCGCTAGGGTCGCAGGTTCGAATCCTGCCTCGGGCATGGATGTGTGTGATGTCCTTAGGTTAGTTAGGTTTAAGTAGTTCTAAGTTCTAGGGCACTGATGACCACACAGTTAAGTCCCATAGTGCTCAGAGCCATTTCAACCATTTTTTTAGAGACGACGTTAGGTCAAGAAGTGACAGGTCCCTTCTCTCCTTTCTTACCCAGCATACCTCTCAAATTAAATCTTCAATTCATTCTGCATAACTGATTCAGCAGGTGCTGATTTGTTTCCTGAGTTGGCGCTTTTCCATTTACTGCCATTTTTTTATCTCTTGTTACCACAAGCGTAAAATATAGGCCAGAAATGACGAAGAAAAATACAGGAAATTATCATACATATTTAAACAGAAAAAACGGAAAGTCAGTGGATACCTACGCAGTGCCGTAGAAAGCCACTGCTGTACTGCCACTGTCATTGCCATTATTGCAAGTCTCCAAAAAATCGTCTGACATCACTTTTAAAGGTGTGCAACAGACACTGACGGATGCCAGTGCTTGTAGCTGAGAGGACGTTATGTCGACGCCTAGCACATCCAGGCTGTATTTGAAACCCAGCAGGAAGTCCTCATCAGATGGGAGAAGGGTGTTTGCTGCCACATGGCAGAAGCCACCACAGCAGATGCCAGTTCGAGCCGTCCCTGAGTCGACATGCCCAGCCTGTCTGGACAGCCTGCTCTTATACAAGAAAAGTCAACCCCTGTTGTGTGTGGATGAGGTCATGTACACTACCTGCCAAGTGTCATCGGAATGTCTAGAAACTCCAGGTATTGCCCCAGTGCTCAGCTCATGATTGTGAAATTGTTGGCTTGGAGTAAGTGCTGAGCTTGTGGCTGCTGGGGAGTACTCACATTTCGGCACCAGGCCCCTATCTTGTGGCAATGAAGCTACAACTGGAAGAAATGGGCAGTGTATTGGTTCATGATGGAGCATTGAAAAGGTAAGAAGCAAGCTTGGGCACCACTCAGATGGTGGAAGAAGAATTGGTAATTGTGTGTACGTCAGAGGATATCAACATACAAGAAACTGAGGATGTGGAAAAAGAGCAAGGTGTCTGCAGTGATTCATAAGATGTCTGAAAAATCCACGATGAGATTAATATTTTGACAAGTCATTTACAATATATGGTGAACAAATGTGGAAGTGAGAGGCTCGAAACAGAACAGCTATGTGAAGAAAATAAACGATTGAAATTCAGGTGACCTGACATAGAAAGGGAATTACAAAACAATAAGATGATGGTAGAAGAGTGGAGAAGAGAAATTTTCATGAACAGTACCAGGTAGAATAAACCAGAAACACTATTTCAGATGATATTATGCATAGTGCTGAAAGTGTGAATCGACAGTCAGTAATAGTACAATTATAACTAGAACAAGAAGGTTTTTGTATTACTGCTCATAAGGAACACTTGGTAAGGGATAATATTTCAGTATCAAATCAACATGAAAGGAAGGTAACTTTCTGCCCAGTTATAATCATGAATGTGAATAAGATTTGCACTGAAGAACTAATGGACACAAAAAGTATGGCTTGTGTCATTTCGGAAAAAGCTTTCTATAAATACGTAGAGGAGTGTTCCTGTCAAATAAATCCCCTCAGGAATATGAAGATAAAAAGTGTAATTTTGAAGAAAAGCGTTGATTGAAGAAACAAGCGTTTGCAATGGTAGACTATTCTGGTCACATTGCAAAACTATGTCTTTTAGTAGTACCGAAATTGAAATGTAGATATGACTATTCGAATGAATTACTTGCATGTGAATGGATCACTGAACAATGTCAGTAAGGACACCATTGAGCTGGAAATTGATATCAGAGTTATCGAATCAAAATCTGAACCAAGAGTAAAGAAATAGCCATCAGTTATGTGTTTATATATAACCAAACCATAACTGATAAACAGAGAGTTGTGAACTATACGTAACAACAACGAAAAGGTTCAGGAGAGGGAACTGATCAGTGATGAAGAAAGGAGATATCTCTCCCAACTGCTGTTCTGGGTTCAGTTTCAATAGTATCCAAGAAAGATGAAAGACTAACTTTCTGGAATAAATCGATACTGAGCTTGCATTTAACTGCATGATACTATGAAGTGGAATTATCTGAGTGCTCTAGAAATTATACAGCTTTTCGTTGTTTTGGATGGCGTTACCAGTTTGGCAGGGAACTGTTGGGAATCAGTATATTCACTCCAACGTTGATATATGTCCCGGATTTTTTATTAGAGGAACAGATCGAGAACAGATTTACTCTGTACATAAATGATTTAATCATCACTGGATGTAATTTAAACGAACATCATATGGTGATTGAAGAGATAATTTAGGCATTTGAGAGGATGGGCACAACTGTCAATATACGTAAGTCAGAATTGGACAAGAAAACAATAGAAATTTTAGGTCACATTATCTCTGAAGACATAATTGAACCTGATCTATGCAAACCAGATGCAGTCCGAAAGTTTCCATGTTCATCAAACAAGGAAGAGACACAAGCATTTCTATGAATGGCCAGTTTTTGTAGGGAATATTGTTATTGACAACATATTGATAACACCACGTATTTGTTCACTAACCAGTGAAATGGGGATGACTGAACAGAATAAGAATTCCTTTGCAACTAATAATTCCTTTTGAAAGGACCTATACTGGCTGATTGAGGTGTATGTTACAAAATTTTTATCACAACAAACAGTTTCCAAGTTGGCATCAGCATGGAATTGTCCAATCTGAAACAATTGATAAACTACTACACTGAACGACTAATTTTGCGAAAACGTGAAAACAGATGTCCAGTATTACAAGTAGAAGCCTTGGCCATCATTAGGGGTTTTATAGAATTTCATTACTATTTGTATTGGCATCATACAAAAGTCTATGCTGAGCACAAAGTACTGTAGATTTTAATGACCACATTGAAAACGTATGATCACTTTGCTTGTTGCTGCTTCAGGAACATAGTTTTGAACTTACTTATATACATGGTCCAGTCAAAGTCACAACTGATTTCTTGTCGAGATTGTCAACTGGTGTAAGACGCTGTTACAGGTGGGGAGAAGAGGAAAGGTACAGATTAATTATATGTTGAAGGAACCATTCTACAAATACATATACAATGTGTTGAAAAAATGTACACTCACTTTTACAGCTAATAAATACACTTTTTCCCTTTTTCTAGTATAAGAGCTAGAAAAATGGATAAAAGCAGGCGAAATCTTGAGAAGAGAAAGTTCATTCTGAAATGCTACTGGAATACTGAGAACGTATGTAAATTGCATAGAGAGTTCAGAATAAAATGTCAGCAAAATCCACCAATGCGGCTCACAATTACTCTATTGCAAGATACATTAAATGGAGAAAGAGTTGTCCAGAATACCCAAAAGGCCATTCTGAAAGACCACAATCATCCACCGGGCCAACAAGAGAAATAGAAGCTGTACAAAGGTTTCAACGACCTCATAGAACGTCTGCGCAGCAGGTGGCTCCTCGTGGAACAGGAGTTCCAAAAACGAGGGTCTATCGCGTTTTGAAGCATGTGTAATGAAACAGATTTATTCCTAGATCACTTCACGCTTTGAATAAGGATGATCATAACTGGAGAATTGAATTTTGTGAATGGTATCAAGCAAAAATGAGCACAGGACAAAAAAATCCCGTACAAAGTTGTTTGGAGTCATGAGACCACCTTAAGTTATATAGTTTAATTAATCGTCACAATTGTACAGTCGGAGACGTTGCCAAGGCTCTGGTCTTCCAGCCTAAGGGTGTTCCACCAACGTGCACACAATTTTCACGTTCCACTGTTTACGTCAAAAGGGATTTAACAGATTTGCTGCAACTTTTCTATCGACTCTCTGTGTATGTACATCTCTATTTTGCTTTAATGTATCGTTAATCGACGTTTAGTATAATTATTTTGATAGTGTGTTCGATAGCCTTTTTGTGTCTGACATTGGCTATTCGGTCCACCGTTGGAGTATGTTTACAGATGTCTCACCAGTCTGCACGAGAGTATAGTGACATAAGTGTTAAACCTGGTGAGAGTTTCAGGAATGAAAAGAGGAAAAATAGTGCGAAATATGTCCTGTGGGCGAAATATGTTTCGCTTATTTAGTTTCTTTGCGTGCTATCTGCGTTTGCGAGTAACGTGCGTTATTAGCAAGTTTCTTTCTGTTAGCAATTTTCTTTTTGTTATGAGTGTATTATGCATGATTTCAGTGAGTTTTACTTTCTTGAGAATAACTGCAGCGTATCCTGAGTTCGGAAACAACACAATATGAATTCAGTTTACAATGTATCAGATAAAATCTTGGAACATGCGGTTGGGATGAAAGTGAAGGAAGTTGGAGCATCAAGACCCGATCTAAACACTAATCAGGAACAAAAACAGTGTTAATCCAGGCAAGAGTATACCCGCAATTTTAACAGAACATTGTACAATGCAGCCGACTAGTTGTGTGGTTGTGACATGAAAAGTGTATTTTTTCGTTTCACCTGTCTTGTAATAAACAATAGTGATAGCGACCACAGACTAAAAGAATCTTCATGCAAATGTGAGAAAACACAATTTCAGTGAATAACATTGAAATTGTTTTTATTGTATTTTCAGTGCTAGGGAGAGGAGTATGGAGTAAGCTGGTGACTGCATTAAATTTCGCTGTAAATTCGAGCTTGCCTTAAGGAGCCATGATGAAACATAAAACCCCAAGAACCCTGGAATTTTTCGAAGTCTGCTTGATCTGATTTCAGAACCGGACGGCGTCTTGAAGCAGCATATTGAATACTAGTAAATCCTGGGTTTCATAGGCCAGTCCAAAACAAATCAAAATTAATCACTGGAATCATTGTATGAGTTATGCCTTAATCCCATCAGAAATGAACAGCCGAAGACAAATTTCCTCGTAATTGAAGTTGACGAAACCACTGGCTGTGCAAATTTGTCAAATTGTACATAATAATTCGGAAGGAAGATTCGGTTTAACGTCCAGTGGACACCGAGATCATTAGAGACGGAGTAACAATTCGATGTGAGTTACTGGGAAAAACATGTGAAAGATTTATTTCCTTTGTACGACCAAAAAAGTTGCACTGCAGATTATGTAACTGCAGTTGTTGTTAGTGAACTAGAGGAAATGAACGTAAATGGAACACCTGAAAATCTGATAGCTGAGTGTAACGACGATGCTCCTGTTATGAGTGGCCACAAGGCCACAAATGTGGAGCTCAAATCAGAATTAAAGAGATGTATGGGAATACTCGCTTCATTCGCTGATATACGCATTGGTTAAATTTATTTGTTGAACGTTGTGTGAGACAGGCAATAAGCAAGCGCGGAAATCCTTTAGAGACTCTGAAGTAGTTTCTAGCTTTTTTCCCAGTCTCTTAAAAGCACAGCCGTCCTTGACGAGATAGTGAAGAAAGTTTTTCCTGTCTATACTCAGTACATGAGATAGAATTCCAAATCACGGAGTGTAACTACTATATTTAAATACCAGAAGGAAGTTGTTGAGGGCGAGGGAAAAATTATTGATGATATTAATGATTATAGGACAATAAACAAGGCTATGGGGTGAAGGGTTTCGTGCAAGACGAAGATTTCCTATTCTTGTTATATTTTTCTTTTGATAAAGTCATGCCTCACTGTGACATTCTGTTCAGTCAACTACGGATAATGATGCAGTGAAAATGTTGAATTTTTGTATCACATTGCAACTTCTGTCCAGCACGTTGGGGCCTCACTTGACACTGACGATCACTGGGAAGAGGTAGAACTACCTGCAAATCTGGGACATTTCAAAGAATCAAGAATTGTGTGTACACAAGACTTCTGCAACTGCATCATGACTCAGATCAGCGATCGATTCACTTTTTAACGATCACTTGTCAATTGCACAATTGTCCAAACCGTCGTTGTTTTCGAAATATAATTTTTTTTCCCAGTAGTTGATTGTGAAAGGGAAGGGAGATACAGTACGTAAACGTTTGGCTAGAATGTGGTGAAACTGATATATGTTAGTTCCGATCGATAAACGTTTCAGCCTTTGCCAGTATGGAAACCACGAGCCCAGCCCGCCCTCGCCTGTTTTTTAGGCTCATCTGCGAAGCTTAGCTGTCTGCTTTGGAGCATAACAAGCTAAGAGACACAATGCTACCAACATACTGTCAGTCTCATGAGTACCTTGTATATGTTACGCGAAATGAAAGCTGAGAGGAAAACAGTTCTTTACGAGCATAACAGCCCAATAGTAACAACTTGTGCGCTTCGCTTTGCGACATAAAGAGGCCATCGCAAATGCATTTTCAGACTACTTTGATTTTTTCCCACAATGTTTTCAGCTATTCACAACGCACATTATTTTCTCCATACTTTTTATCATAGTTTCAATGAACGAAGACGACAATAGAAATTGAAATTGCAGTTCAGGAACATTATTGAGACTTTTGTTACACATTAGAATAAAAAAGTTGCTTACGTAACATGAAATTCAGTGAACTGGATGATGGGTAACAAATTATCGACAGTATGTAGTATTTAAAGTAACCTTGATCATACCAGATCGAGTAGACAGACGTTTTGTGAGTGTTACACCGGCACACTTGCTGGCCTCATGCAACAACATTTATTCGTTGACAGGACGGATAAAAGGGGTCCTACTATACAACTTCCGTTACGAATCTCTAGGAACCATAGTGTACCCCATGTTCGGACCGGCCGTGTGACGATGTCCGCCCACCGGATCTGTCGGGCGCTAGAACTCTGAAAACTGTATGGCATGGCGGATCGCTGGTGATGTTCCCGAAAGTGAGAATTTCATTGCAGTTGTCGTCTCCACTGGTTTTAACATTTTCGGTTGAGACTTCAAGTAAAATACTAACATAAATTGAACAAATATAAAACAGCTGTGTTACCACAAACGACATTTCCCTCAATACGTGCGTTGTTGATGTAAAATGTTACTGGGCGTCGTGGATCGATCTCGAAAAGAATTCTAACAGTACTCAAAGAAAAATAAACCACCGAGTTTCAGAATGCAGTGGCTTTTAATTTGATTAACAGCATGTCTTAAGTGAACACGTAATAGAGAAACGAATTTTGTGGTTACTCGAATAAGAGTGGCTAACTTAAGTCCATTTCTTGTTTAGTACCCAAAGCTAAGAATTTCGACAATCGACTGTGACCCTTCGCAGCTGCAGCTTAATAATCCAAAGTCGCTATCTTCGTAAAATAATTAATGATCAGCGTACGATAACTTATTGGGGCCTAATGTTGATATATACGATTATTTGAAACGAAAAATCACAGAAAATAGCAGTGCCAAAACATAAGCTTCTCTATCAACCCTCAGTAGTTGACATACCACTGGTCAGCAAAAAGACGTCTCGAGTTCTGTTTTTTTAACATTGTTCTCTAATTTCATTATGTATTTTCCTCTCAGAAAAACAAACGCATATAAAATTTTAACGAGAATGACTACCGCAAACAATACGATGAAATTATTCTTGTGATTCATAGTCTTGTTTCATAACTATGAAACAATCTGACTATTAATAAAAGAAATATGTGCATCAGAGGACAGTGTTGCAGTAGTTGAGTTTCTCGAAGCCATCATATGCTATCGTATAATGATGATTCAATTCCTTATTTTTCAGTAATCGCCCAAAGTCACATTTTGTGAGTAAATAATTTAAGGAATTTTAAACTGCCATGACACCTGCCTGTGCGACAGTCTGATCTAATCCATTTTCACGCTAGTCAGTAGTGGGAGTACATCATGTTTGACGAGAATTCTGAATATCTCCGGGCTCGTCTTTCTTCAGTTGGTATTGCCAGAGGTGAATGATGCCTTTTGGTGCGACTGAAAATTTTTGTCGCTGGTGTGCATCGAACTCAAGACTTCTCACTTCCTAAGCAAAAGCCAAGCTAGCAGACCACCCACACTCGCCATGCCATTGGGCAGAGAGCCGACTTCTCGAGTATTACCTTATATTGAATTCTGACATCTTTTCTAAGAAGCAGGCATTAACTTGTGAACAGGGATCCAAAGAACTTGAATAACTTGTGAAATGTAAAATACTATGCCTAAGATTCAAATTTTCGTTTGTCTTCTTCTCAGCGGCACTCGTACTGTGTGAAAATTAGGAGAAATCGAAAAAAAATTTAGGATTAAATGCTTCGTTCACTGATCTCTTCAATTTAGAAGCCGACACTTGTTCTGGGACGAACGGTGATGTGGAAGGACAGCATTATACTGAGGTGGGTCTCAGTTAGTATGCAGAAATCAAACGATGGTTTCTTGTCAGCGATCAAAGGATGCTATGTTCTTAGTGAAGTTCGAAAATCGGTAATGACTTTCTTCTCATTTCAAGGAGGGTGGAAGTGCTCTCACCCGTTCGATCCTTCATGATGCACACTTAAATTGGTCGAACATAAAATACCATTTTGGGCCAATCTGACGCAGATGGTATTCAATAATCATGGATGCTGTTTGTAATACATAATACCTTCCGATTATATTTGGGGATTCGTGGCGCAGGCCCACAAACAATGATTCTTAAAATCATGTCCCAGGATCGAGCCCATCTCCGAGTAGGTTTAACTTTTAATGTGCACACATGAGCTTGAGTAAAAAAAATTGCAGTCTGTATATTTGATATACAGAAATATATAAGTTATGTGCCCAATAACCACTTTTGAAGAGAGTATAGTGTCAAAGATTACTTGGCGCACCATATGTGGAGGTGCACTACCACCATGCAGGCACCCCTTGAAATCCTCAATCATAGAGACTGTGAGGCCACACGATGCACATCCTTAGCCCACCTTTGGGTGGCACCTGCATATACGTATATGGGATGCATTCATTGTGGGTCTGAGTCACACAAACTGCACAGTCTGCCAGAAATTCACCTCTTCTTTCATGAGGCCAATACACTTCTTCTTCTGAGGTGTTAAGCCATAAGTCTTATCAGCCACCTATCCAGACGTATCGAATTCCTCGAGATTGTAGCTCACACTATTTGCTCAAATACACTCCTGGAAATGGAAAAAAGAACACATTGACACCGGTGTGTCAGACCCACCATACTTGCTCCAGACACTGCGAGAGGGCTGTACAAGCAATGATCACACGCACGGCACAGCGGACACACCAGGAACCGCGGTGTTGGCCGTCGAATGGCGCTAGCTGCGCAGCATTTGTGCACCGCCGCCGTCAGTGTCAGCCAGTTTGCCGTGGCATACGGAGCTCCATCGCAGTCTTTAACACTGGTAGCATGCCGCGACAGCGTGGACGTGAACCGTATGTGCAGTTGACGGACTTTGAGCGAGGGCATATAGTGGGCATGCGGGAGGCCGGGTGGACGTACCGCCGAATTGCTCAACACGTGGGGCGTGAGGTCTCCACAGTACATCGATGTTGTTGCCAGTGGTCGGCGGAAGGTGCACGTGCCCGTCGACCTGGGACCGACCGCAGCGACGCACGGATGCACGCCAAGACCGTAGGATCCTACGCAGTGCCGTAGGGGACCGCACCGCCACTTCCCAGCAAATTAGGGACACTGTTGCTCCTGGGGTATCGGCGAGGACCATTCGCAACCGTCTCCATGAAGCTGGGCTACGGTCCCGCACACCGTTAGGCCGTCTTCCGCTCACGCCCCAACATCGTGCAGCCCGCCTCCAGTGGTGTCGCGAGAGGCGTCAATGGAGGGACGAATGGAGACGTGTCGTCTTCAGCGATGAGAGTCGCTTCTGCCTTGATGAGAATGATGGTCGTATGCGTGTTTGGCGCCGTGCAGGTGAGCGCCACAATCAGGACTGCATACGACCGAGGCACACAGGGCCAACACCCGGCATCATGGTGTGGGGAGCGATCTCCTACACTGGCCGTACACCACTGGAGATCGTCGAGGGGACACTGAATAGTGCACGGTACATCCAAACCGTCATCGAACCCATCGTTCTACCATTCCTAGACCAGCAAGGGATCTTGCTGTTCCAACAGGACAATGCACGTCCGCATGTATCCCGTGCCACCCAACGTGCTCTAGAAGGTGTAAGTCAACTACCCTGGCCAGCAAGATCTCCGGATCTGTCCCCCATTGAGCATGTTTGGGACTGGATGAAGCGTCGTCTCACGCGGTCTGCACGTCCAGCACGAACGCTGGTCCAACTGAGGCGCCAGGTGGAAATGGCATGGCAAGCCGTTCCACAGGACTACATCCAGCATCTCTACGATCGTCTCCATGGGAGAATAGCAGCCTGCATTGCTGCGAAAGGTGGATTTACACTGTACTAGTGCCGACATTGTGCATGCTCTGTTGCCTGTGTCTATGTGCCTGTGGTTCTGTCAGTATGATCATGTGATGTATCTGACCCCAGGAATGTGTCAATAAAGTTTCCCCTTCCTGGGACAATGAATTCACGGTGTTCTTATTTCAATTTCCAGGAGTGTATGATTGACACCGCACACTGTTTGTACATATATGCCTGTGTATGTGTGTGTGTGTGTGTGTGTGTTGAATGAAACTTTTGACATATTTCTGTTTATCTGCGTATGTATGTGAATAACTGAATGTGATGTGTGCTTCTTTCCAGCTTGCCGATTTTCTCTTTCAACAGCCACCAGAAGCACACAGCAGCAAAGTTAGTTCTATGGCGTACCTGTAGACATTGTTAAACATCCAAGTAAAGGACCTAACTTGAATTATCACATGGCCTGTAACTCTCCTCACTCACTCGCAGATTGTTTGCTTTTTGATACCTGTGCACACACTGGTAGGCCCCACAATCCCATGTTGATAAAAAGTAACATACCAGGGTCAGTCAACAACTCGATGTCACATAATAGCCCTGGTGCAATATAATAGAATGCAGGCTCCAGAAAGTATGTACTCAGCTGTAAACTCCAGAATTTCTCAGAAGTGTCTGCAACCAAGTGCACATCTGTACAATTTACCATATCCCTCTAAATGAAAGGTGTAGAACTATGGCCAAACGTTCACTTCCTGTGTGTACTCTGCATCAGTTATAGCAGTACTTGCAAGTTTGCTGGTGAATGGAGTTATATCAGTCTATGTAGTTTTGTGGAGTCTCCACACTAAATATTTGTAAGGATAGATCCCTTTCTTTATCACAAGCTGAAACTTCACATCACCAGGCTATGTGGCTCTCATGATATGCATATCATCCTGATGCATTTCTTTGGCAAGTTTCAGAAGAAGCGTGTGCATGAATCTTAATGAATTCAGGAAGTGGAGCTTTATACATAGTGTAATTCACTTGGATAATGAAGTGTAGTTTCCTACATTCTCTGGTACGACATTAACCTTAGTACCCTTCAATCCAAAATCACCCAAATGCTGAACAAGAAGGTATGCATCATACCCACTCAAATTAAGGAAAAAGATGAGTATGTTTCATCATAGATTATATTTAAAGTTTCATGCATTGTGAGCTGCAAAATGGAACTTCCTCGTTAGATGAACTTTTATACCCTATGGAAAAACACAAATACGACGTTCAGCTGCATGTTCATAGAAGACATCATTCTCCTGTGACTAGGTCACTGAAATGCTGTTGTTATAAGCAACATCATCACTCATTGCAAGGTTTTTAGGCTAAGGGAGCAACAAATTCACAGGATTATCAATTATGTATAATTCAAATTTCCTGATATTGGAGTCATATGAGCGTACTACTAAGTATGCTGCCACATAAGGAACATGCATTCTGTGAATTTGGTGTGAGAGTCATCGGGATGACTTTCACATAGTGCCACAGGAACTAGTAAGCACTCAAAGTCATTTTATACAACGAAGGGTCAGCATTCCTAGTGGTGAGCATTCTTAAACTTCAAGAACTTTTATCCACAAAGCGCATTTTCACATGTACCAGCTCCAGGTTTGAGCGGTAAATAAGGTATCTATGTAAATACTCACACTCTGTGAAAGAGCTGAGGCTTCTATGCTTCTATGCCTTGCCCCATTGTATTTCGACAGTTGGGGGGAAACTTGGCAGAACATGTTTTTGATCCAGACATAGTGGTGCTTCTCACCTTTGGAAAATAACAGTAACGCTACATGTCTTGGTAGCGGACTGGCTACTTTGGAAAGGTAGTGTGCCCCAACCACATTATGTTTTACATCTCCTCACTCGCTTTTTTCACACCTGCAACCAAGTCATAGACATGAATACCATGATTTGGTTTCCGCATTTAAAATTTTCGTAGGTCTGGATTTGTGATGGAGAATGAGGTGCCTTTGAAGTTATAATATTTGCGAACATAAGTTGTTTCATATCCATAAGATCCACATGTTTTAGGTAGTTTCAGTTGCAAGCTAGGAGCGACCATTGAGAGCAATATCCATCGCCCTTTTTGGGCTTCTGCAGATTAATGCATGCCTTTTTTACCGACAATACCATCGAGAAGAGAGATGAAACTGCTCCCCCCCCCCCCCCTCCTTAACTGTATCACAAAAATGTGACTGCACATAAAGGTGGACTACCCCACAGAGTGCCGTATCATACCCTCTTTTCTGCATATCAGAAAAAACCCTTCATTATGACACCCTTGATAAAAGTTCCATACTGTTTTGCAATGACACACGTTCTGATATCATTCCATCCTTCCCCCAAATTTTGACAATGCTTTCCTCCTGAGCATTACTGCTTTGTTTGGTGGGTGAGTCAGCTCACAGTCCTGAACTGCATTGCACCTGATGGCAGGATACCACAGGTTATTAATTATTACAGCATCCTCAGCAGTACTCTTCAGTATGCATGTAGAGGATCTTGATACCTCACTTAAGTGATTTCAATGTGGGATTACAAGGTCCTGTTCGAGAAAGCACCAGCAACCACAGAGTACTGCATATGGTTGCATGATATATGTGGTAATCCATAACAGAGCAGGCTGAATGACAGATGTTACTGCTAGGCCCAGGATGTTGCCATGCTGATAGATTGCAAAGTGAGCACGGCAGACAGGATGCCTTAGGCAGGGGTGACAGGGTTGCATGTAGTGACCATGACAAATGTGATTGTCCAAGGTGGGGCAATGACTTCAGGTGCAGTGTTTGCAGTTCTGGTTATGGGGTTGCAAGCAATGACCACAATGAGTGTGAAGACTCAATCCATGGTGACAAGGCTACAGCATGCAGTGTTTGCGGCTACCAGTTTCATGGCCTAGTCTGAGGTGGCGATCAGCACATCATAGGTCTGAACTGGAATGACGATTCCGCACATGATGGCCACAGTGTGAAGACCTGGGCTGCGTCTTATGTGGCTGACAGTTCCACAGCCCAGGTTGAGGAAATGATGTTGAGCACATCATCGTCAGCAGGTCCAGCTGCAGTGAGGAAAATCCACATTGAGACTGCTGCAACACTTCTGCAAAGGAAGAAATGAGATTGATAAGTATCTCTCTCTCTCTCCCACTCACTCACTCGCACACGTACACACACACACACGCACACACACACACACACACACACACACACACACACACACACACACACACAAACGCAATAGACATATACATCTATCAATAACACTAATTTATCATACTTATGTGGTGGTTGAACAATGGCAATAAGTAATTTTAGTCACTCATCCTGTTCTTTTATTCATCATGTTAAAATATAATTCAATACTTTTTTTGCTAAATAAAGCTTTCACATTTGTGGTTATTTTTTAATTAAGTTCATCTAAAAAATAAGACAAGTCCACTATAATCACTCTATGCAATGGTAAATTACAATAATAATAATAGTTATTATTATTTTTATTATTATTATTATTAATGGCAGAAGAAGAGGAAGTACTAGTAGTAGTAGTAGTAGTAGTAGTAGTAGTGGTGGTGGTGGTGGTGGTGGTTGTGGTGGTAGTTTTAGTAATAATACTCATGTATTTTATCTTCAGTGACTAGTGTAATTCCCTATGAGCTCTGAGTAGAAAATGGTGTCACAGCCTGTGGCTGCCATAGCTCATTGTCAGTGGCGCATATTCACTCATCCACAACCAGGCTGAGACTCCATGAACTCTGTGTAAAAATGGTGTCATGGACTGTGGCAACTCGTTGTCGATAGCACGTATAAAAAAGAGGAAAACTTAAATACTGCAAGGAAGTGTGACAAAAAATTAAGGCACACACATATTTATACTTATGTTCGCCCTCCTGAAAATCATGCATTGGGAAAGCAATAGCATTATCGTCAAGTTGTGGTGACGCCAAGATATGGTCCTTGTCATACACGTATGTAAGTCCATTCATATCACTTTAAAAAATCGTCTTATAACCATTGTCTACAGCATTTTTAAATAAAATTAGGCCTAAAAGGCGTTATTTATACTACTGAGAGTCATGCAGAAAAATCTCTTTGTGATGTCAGAATAGCTGGTGGGAACCTGTGAAGCACCATCAGAGCTAGTAAAAGATTATCAGAGTTCAGTCATATATTCACAGTATTTGCAAGTTGTTCTTTCGCAGCAGCCTGAGCTGTTGGTCATTCAGCTGCATGTTGGATTCTAGCTGACATCCGCTGAGCCACCTTAGCGGTTGTACTCCCAGGAGATGTCAGTTACCATGGCGCTACGGAGGACTGCTGGAGAGCAGGCAGGGCTGTTTTGAGCTGGCTGCTGTAGTGTGCTCGGTCCCACTCTGAATTCTACGATGATCCTTGATAACCCATCCGCTATTTATCTGTTGTCGGTGGCCGTGTGGTCGGTTGATTTGCTCCTAATCCCTGCTACGTGTCAGCACCCAAAAGCGCCTGCCGAGCGAGGTGGCGCAGTGGTTAGCACACTGGACTCGCATTCGGGAGGACGACGGTTCAATCCCGTCTCCGGCCATCCTGATTTAGGTTTTCCGTGATTTCCCTAAATCGTTTCAGGCAAATGCCGGGATGGTTCCTTTGAAAGGGCACGGCCGATTTCCTTCCCAATCCTTCCCTAACCCGAGCTTCCGCTCCGTCTCTAATGACCTCGTTGTCGACGGGACGTTAAACACTAACCACCACCACAACCAAAAGCGCCTCAGTGTTGAATAGGAACGTGGACCCCAAGAAGCCCTGTTGCTGGCTTTCGTGTTGAACTCAAGTATTGGCAGCACTCTGCTGTGTGGTGTTGTAGGTAGACAGTCAATTTCTCCATCACTAGATGGTAGGCAGTGAGCAGCATTAAGTTCTTCAGGTGAAGACCATCGTCTGGAATACATCTTTGGCTAGTTCATAGACTGTACTGGAGGGTCTAGGACATAGATTCACTACAGTATCATGATCATGAAATCGAATACTATTACTGTGAATGCCATAGAGTCCAATGATCAACAAATGACGAGATCTGGAGAGCTGTGATATTTTAAGGGAGCTGGCGTGAGGCTATGACGCAATGCTCGGTTCGTAGTGGCCGCATGTGTCCTCCTTATTTAGCTATATTTCTTGCCAGGCTGTCAATTGCTGTGTCAATTCCTCTGTCTCTGACATGATTTGGGTTGGCCTGTGACAATGCGAAAGGGTTTCAATATTTTTTTGTTATTTCTACCCATTACAATTATGTGCCATAACAACATTTACATTCTTGGAAATCTTTCTCAACAAAACCATAGTTTCATTGTCAAAGACGGGTGACGGTTTGTCGCCATCGCCTGTTAAATAAGGACGCTAATCCGTAACATCACCATTAACATTGTCAGACTGACTCTTCATATTCCAACTGTAGTCATTAATGATGATGGAACTGAAGTAGACAGAAACCATTCACGCCGTTTCCTTATAGAGGGCAGCAGCATCCCTTTTCAAGCTTCTGATGATGCAACTACCTGCTTCTGCCTAGCCTTGCGATAGGAATTATGTACAGGTATAAATGTGTGTAATAAGCAAATAATATTACGCTATTGCCAGTCCCAACTCACTGTCAGGACAGTGATGGTGGTGCAACTGCCAACTTGTGCCTATTAGCAGTGTGTACCTGAAAAGCATGTAATGTTTCACCACCATCGTTTGGTGGGCATGCATAATAAACAGATATAAAATTACACTGACAGAACATGCAGTATTCTCTGTGTGTGGGCGAAACACATAATATTTCACCAGCAACGCTTACTTTCACATGTGAACAGAAGTTGTCACATCACACATCAGTACTATACTGAAGAGCCAAAGAAACTGGTACACCTGCCTAGTGTCGTGTATGGCCCCCTCGAGCTCGCAGGAGTGCCGCAACACGACTTGGCATTGGTTCGACTGATGCCTAAAGTAGTGCTGGAGGAAACTGATACCATGAATCCTGCAGGGCTGTCCATAAATCTGCAATAGAACGAGGGGGTGCAGACCTCTTCTGAACAGCACGTTGTAAGGCATCCCAGATATACTCAATAATGTTCAATTCTGGGGAGTATGGTGGCCAGTGAAAGTCTTTAAAGTCAGAAGAGTATTCCTGGGGCCACCCTGTAGCAATTCTGGACGTGTGCGGTGTCGCATTGCCCTGCTGGAATTACCCAAGTCCGTAGGAATGCGCAATGGGCATGAATGGTTGCAGGTGATCAGACAGGATGCGTACGTACGTGTCACCTATCATATTAGTATCTAGACGTATCAGGGGTCCCATATCACTTCAACTGCACGCGCCCCACACCGTTACAGACCCTACACAAGCTTGAACAGTCTCCTGCTGACATAGAGGGTCCATGGATTCATGAGGTTGTCTCCATACCCGTACACGTCCATCCATTCGATATAATTTGAAACGAGACTCGTCCAACCAGGCAACATGTTTCCAGTAATCAACAGTCAAGTGTCGGTGTTGATGGGCGCAGGCGAAGCGTAAAGCTTTGTGTCGTGCAGTCATCAAGGGGCACACTAGTGGGCCTTCGGCTCCGAAAGCCCATTCGATGATGTTTCGTTGAATGGTTCGCACGCTGACACTTTTTAATGGCCCAGCATTGAAATGTGCAGCAATTTGCGGAAGGGTTGCACTTCTGTCACGTTGAACGATTCTCTTCAGTTGTCGTTGGTCGCTTTCTTGCAGGATCTTTTTCCGGCCACAGTGACGTCGGAGATTTGATGTTTTACCGGATTCCTGATAGTCACGGTACACTCATGAAATGGTCGTACGGGAAAATCCCCACTTCATCGCTACCTCGGAGATGCTGTGTCCCATCGCTCGTGCGTCGACTGTATCATCACCTTCAAACTCACTTAAATATTGATAACTTGAAATTGTAGTAGCAGTAATTGATCTAACTACTGCGCCAGACACTTTTCGTCTTATATATGTGTTGCCGACAGCAGCGCTGTATTCTGCCTGCTTATATATCTGTATATTTGAATACGAATGATTATACCAATTTGTTTGGCGCTTCAGTGTATATACAACGTTACGATGATAGATCACTCTGTCTTTTTCTGAGAGTGTGGGGAAAACATGTACTATTACACTGTCGCCGCTTCGTTGCAAATGTGAAGTGAAGTAGTCGTGTATGATACGCATATATAATATTACATTAATAGCTTAGGTGTTCTTTCTTTATGTGGAATTAATGATATGCATACGTGAAGTTGCTGTCGTGTGTCGTGCGCTGCTTGCTGATATACGTTGTGCCGCTGGCGTCTGTTGCTTTAATGGTCTGTGCTTTGGAACTGGCCAGCCACCAGGTAATGTAGCAGGAGCCATGCACCAAATCAGTACATATTAATGCATGTTACTCTTAGCAACAGTTTCTTAAATATGAAGATATGTACAGTAAGAGCTGAATAAATAAACACAGGTTTTAGAAGATAAAATTATTCATTGATAATCCTATTTAAAAGTGTTTGTACATGTTCGGAAGCACACATGTAACTGCTTCTGTACCGAGCAGTCAGCCTTAGGCGTTTGCGCTAAACACATGTTGCGAGTGCTTGCGCCTGCCAGCATAGAGCATCGAGGTATGCAAAGAGTACATTAACTCACATAAATGAATAAAAAGTTCTCAGGTTTCCAGCCTGGTCAAGTAATTAACATTACATGGGTTTTCGGTCAAGCTCTTTTTGCCCAATGTCAAGTGACATGACAGCGAGTGGGCTCCTGGTAAGCCCCTTATACACAACGACTGCTGGCTGTGACTTCACTGGTGCCCGCAACATCGACGTATACTGGTATAAGTTGGCTCGGCGTTTGACGCGTCCGCTACAACGGCGCGATCGCTGGATCGCACGCCGTGCTGAGCTGCAGGCCACCGTCCCTATTTTGAGTGTTGTCGATGATTTTTATTTCAATGGTTTCTTTAATTATACAATCCTGAAGTTGTTACGGGACAATGAGTGTCACGCAGCATTCCTCCAAGGAATGACCCTTAAGGCCCTTGATTTTATTACTGATTTTACTGTTATTGCAAATGTAGACCCGTGAATGGAGACAGGCAGTGCTATTTAAACATGGCTAGATATTCATGTCAAATACGTTGAATTCTTGCTTAAAGATTACGTGACTCCTTGCACAATAAACAACATTGTCTGTGTAAAATTTTACGCCCCTACTGACGATAGACAGATAAGAAGGCACTTTTGTACTCAAGAACTTTGTCAGCTTTTGCACCGCAACGATGACCAAATTGTCATCGGTGGTGATTTTAATGCAGTGTTCAGTGATATTAATCAAATGCCACGGCCAAACCGATCTACCGAGCGTTGTGCTCTAGTCGACATTTTCCGGCCTAAAGACATGTGGCTTATTTTGAATCCAGACATAAGCCACTATACCTATTTTTACAACACAGGCCACAGTCGGCTAGACAGGATGTACTTCTGGCCTACACTTCGCCACAGAAATCATACCAGTCATCTTCTCGGGTCATTGCAGTCACTTCTGCCAAATAACGTTGCCTCGTGGTCGGCCCCCATGTCGCAAAATCACCTCGAAGCTTATTGTAGTCTTTTGAATGACGTCATTTTAGCTGAACAGTTTAACGACACGTGGAAGAGATTACTCCATGAGCAGCACTGTGGGACGTGTAGACTTGAATGGTGGGTCACAGCAGCCATGTCTGCCATCGAATGTTTCTGATCAATTACAGTCGTCAGAAAGCTCACTTGCGCAGGACAACAGTTCAGTTTTATCGGAGCCGTTTACAAGTTCTAGTTAAGCAGGTTGCGGGACAAACCTATCTACTTCCGGTTTTTAAGGGATTTAAATCTCAGATTTTAAACGACGTGAGGTCCGCGAGGAGATGTTACAGTCACTAGCGGTCAACCCGTTTGTGCTGTACATGGGGAGTCGCTCTCCATATATCATTTGTACGGTGAACGCAGGCGTCGCGAAAAGTTATACATAAAAGGCTGGAGGAAAGAGGACGGTCGGAAAACCCGTGAAATGAAGGAGATGAGGCGAGAAATTTGCACCTATTTTGAACTTCTTTTTCGCGACACCGACGTAACCTCCGAAGCGTTGGCAACTGTTCTGCAAAACGTTCCCCATGTTTTAACGAGGGCTCGCCTATTACACATCAACGAGATTTCTACACACGTCGACCTGGAGGATGCAATCAAAGGGAGTCCCAGGGAAAGTCTTCAGGACTTGATGAGATCCCTGTTGAATTTTATGCTAAATATGTTAGCACCTTAAGTGACACTGTCATCCACATTGCCAATGAAGTCCAGAATGGAATCGAAATACTGCCAACATTTGAGGAAGGCTGCATTACGCTCGTTCCACAGTCAAACGCGACGCCGAACATTGACAGTCTACGACCAATCGCATTGCTCAACAGCGACTATAAAATAATGGTGCGGTGTGTCGCCAGTAGTTTGAAGCATGCAATGCCAAAGTTTGTCAGTCAACACCAAACGTGGGCAATAGGGATGAAAATACATTCGAGGCTGTTCTGGCATACAGACACTGTATCGAATATGTCAAAAGTGAAAGGATGAGAAACGCAGCGATCTTACTTACCGACATTCAAAATTCGTTTGACAGAATTAATCACTCTTATCTGATGAAGGTAATGACCGGACTGGGATTTGGGATGAAGTTCATGACCGTTATTCAGAATATGTTTGGGAATGTCATTGTGAGAGTCATCGTCAATGGCTGCCCTAGTGACAAAATCCCGATCTTAGGTCAATAGGGCGAGGATGCCCACTGTCGATGCCTTTGTACGCCATATCATTAAATCCGCTCCTCCGACATATATTCCACGAATGCCAGAGGATCACGATAAGCAACGACCAGTTGATTTGCAGGGAATATGCCGAGTACCTCGCCGTTTTCGTGGAACAGCTAGCAGACGTAGACAGGCTATACACTATAATCCACCAGTTTGAGAAGGCAACAGGAGCGATGGTAAGTCCTACAAAGACAGAGTTACTCCCCCTCACACATCGCGGGTGGTATATTCAGCGGAACTGGTTCTGTGCCCGGACACAGCACCAAGTCCTCGGAGTAGTAATGATGGATAACCCGCGGAGAATGGAGGATCTCAAGTGGTGTACCACGCTGAATAAAATCAGTACGGTAGCCGGAATACACTCTGTCACGACATTGGAACTTCACGAAAGGGTGGAGATCATGAACACCTATACCATAGCGAAGGCCTGGTATCTGGCTCAAGTACTGCCCGTGCCCAAACAAACTGCATGTGCGATTAAGCAGAACATGTATTGGATGCCGTGGAGGGGGAACATCTTCAAAGTTTCTACTCACACTTGCACCCTGATGCAAGCTGGTGGACTGGGGTTAATAGACTTACACGCCAAATGCGCAGTGCCTTTCAAAAATGGTTCAAATGGCTCTGAGCACTATGGGACTCAACTGCTGAGGTCATTAGTCCCCTAGAACTTAGAACTAGTTAAACCTAACTAACCTAAGGACATCACAAACAGCCATGCCCGAGGCAGGATTCGAACCTGCGACCGTAGCGGTCTTGCGGTTCCAGACTGCAGCGCCTTTAACCGCACGGCCACTTCGGCCGGCGCGCAGTGCCTTTCATCAAACGTACCAAAGCCATGTCTGAAAAAGGTTCTTGCAGTCCAACAGCAACATTATTTCATAAATTCCAGCCAAAATCACTCGATGCCCCAGTCCAAATCAGTAGCAACCCCTATATGCTGAACTTCCCGCGTCGGTTTTACCTCGACACCAGCTACCTTCTACATGGTGACCTGAAAGTGAACAGAGTCAACGACATCGCTACCACACTTCGTGGGTCTCCAGTCGGGAGTAAAAGAGAGTTGCAACTGCCACAGTACTACCGGAAAACTGTGTGGGAAGATCTAGCCTCCAAAGTTCTATCCGGGAGTGTACACGCAACGTGGTACAAGTTCATAAATCGCCCTAGTCCGACAAACTCTAAACTCTATTCAATCCACCTACTCCGATCAAGTGACTACGACATACGAGGTGTTATTGGAAAGTTTTAAAAATGGGCTTGTAATTGTTCAATGGTGGTACTTACATGCTACTGTGATGCGTCTCCTTCAAAATAGTTCCCTTCTGACTGAACATACCGACTCCAAAGATGCTTTCACTTTTGGAAACATTCCTGGAAATTTTTTTCCTGAAGTATGTTAAGAACGCTCTCCGTATTTGCGTGGATGTCTTCAATCGAGTCAAATCGTTTCCCTTTCAGTGAAAACTTGTTTAGGAAACAGGTAGAAGTCCGCAGGGACCAAATCAGGGGCATATGGCGGTTGTGGAAGCACAGGAATTTTGAATTTGGTCAAAAATTCAACAATGGAGGAGGCACGATGAGTCGGAGCATTGTCATAGTGAAGCACCCAACTCCTGTCTTTTCACAATACAGGCCTTTTCTTCCCCACCTTTACGCGCAAACGTTCAAGGGCACATGTGTAGTATTCCTAGTTAATTGCCTGTCCTCCAGGGGTAAAATCATGATGCACAAAACCGATAGAATAAAAAAAATCACCAACATTGTCTTCACCTTCGACCGACTTTGTATTGCTTTTTTCGGTCGTGGTGAACCTGGAGTCTTCCACTGCGAAGTATGCACTTTGGTTTCAGGACCATATCCATGTACCCACTATTTTTCACCTGTAATTACACTATTTAACAAATCTGGGTCATTTTTAATCCGATTAATAAGTTCATGGCACACTTCAAGATGGTATTGTCTCTGGTCTCTTGACAACACGTTTGGAATGAATTTTGTGGACACTCGACGTATGTTCAGATCTTCAGTTAAAATTGCCTGAACTGCATAGAAACTTAAATTAGGTTCATCAGCCATCTCCCTAATTGTAAGTCTACGATCAGAGCGCACTAAGACGCGAACTTTCACAACATTTTCATTCGTTTTTGAAGAGGAAAGACGGCCGGACCGTGGTTCATTTTCAAATGATTCGCGGCCATTTTTAAATTTGTTGAACTTGACTGGTTCATACAATTATCTCCAAAAGCTGTTTTTAATAGTTTGCAAGTCTCAGAAGCTGATTTCTCAGTTTTAAAACAAAATTTCACACAATCTCGTTGCTCCGTTTTTACGTCCATTTGCACGCAGACAGAATCCATTCTTAAAGCTTTACAATCACACCTCGTATGTGCGGAAGAGGACACACTCGAACATCGGTGTGGGTGCCGTAAATTTCGTGTCATCTGGGACACCACAAGAGACATGCTGCGATTTACAAACAGAATAGCTATGAATAGCGTCACAGTGTCATCATACGACAGTGGAAACCCTAGCCCAAAACAAAGAAAAATGATACGACCTGCTTTATGGGACACACAATTCATGCAATATTCTTCCTAAAAGTTTCTGATAAGTAATATTTCTTGAAATTTTTGATGAATGAACACGGTAAGGAACAAACACGGAGGAATATAGCGAAACCTTTGCAAATTACCGGAAAATACCATTGCAAAAGGCGTATGGTGATATGGGAGTGTGTTCTTTTTTCTCTTCATTTAATGTGATTTCGTGATCTACTGTGCCGTCCGAAGTCCTTATTTACTTTTCTATGGTCCACGTGCTGAGATTTTTTTCGTTATGTAACATTTCCTTAGAACGGCATTGACAGAAAAATAGACGTAGGCAACTTGTCTTAAGAGCTTTCCGGGTTTGCTTGGTGTGGTCCACATTTTAATACATGTCTCCTTGTGTGTTGGGGACAGGTTGCTGACCTACTGAATGACACTGCCTAATACTGGACCTGTAGAACAGCTGAAAGACACTTCTATTTCCTTCAATTAAGGTACATTTCATTTCCAAGTAGAACGTAACCTATGAAGGTAAACATTTACTTCGAATTTCAGCGAGAATGTCTGCTTTCAGGGTATATTATCTTGTATTCCATATTTCCGTCTGGAGTTTTGGATTAAGAAGACGATTGTTTTGTTATCCTCAGAAAAACGTTTTCGATAAAACGATTATTATTATTTCTGTACAGTGAATATTATATTTTTCCGTTTGACAACCTAGTAACGACCCCGGCTTTAAATTCTTATGACAGACTATCAATTAGTCCATCTGCCGCTAACTGTGTTTTGTCCCTCATTCTGTTATTTTGCTTTAAGAACAACAGTACGTCAATATACTCGTTTATAAATTTGCATTTGAAGAAATACACTTTCTGTTTTGCTATAGATTATGAAAGTTTCAGTTCTCAAAAAGGAATTGTCGTCAGGGCACATGGACCCTGAGGAACATTTAAAATTTCAATTTCATATCCATCCTTTATTTCGTTGTTTATTGCTGTAAAGATAAGAAGATTATGAAGCACCCTTTGTGGGAACATGACATTTACTTTTAAAATTAACGAAAGCATTGAAGCTCGCCGACGAAGGCACTTTGGAGAGCGCAGGGAAGGGCTGTGAGTGGAGAAGGGAGGCTCTAAAAAAATTAAAAAAGAGCATATTACAAAAAGAGGGACGACGATGTTCTATTTGCGAGGCATTATTGAGGAAATTTAGAGATACAGCATTTGACGCCGATTGTAGAGCAATTCTGCAGCCACCAACATAGATTTAACGTGAGGATCTGGAAGATAAGTACAGTTCGGGCTCGTAAGGAGGCAGATGTTTTTCCCCCGCTTTATTTGTGAATGGAATAGGAAAGGATATGACTAGTTGTGGTACAAGGTTCCCTCCGCCACGAACCATACGGTGTCTTGAGCCTTATGTACGTAGACGTAGATGTAGAGGTGCAGTGGTTAGCACACTGAACTTGCATTCGGGTGGATGTCGCTTCAAATCCACATCCTGTAACAACGTTATTTAGATAATGATCGCATTTGGGTGCCTACAGTGAGAGATGAATACATTCCACATGTCCTTAGCCCCGCGTTAAGCCACGAAAGATAGAATACGTGGTGTGCAAACTACTGAATAGGCCTGCGAAGTTTCAAACCGATCTGCACGCTTACTTAGCAACGAGTTCACCAGACAGAACTGCCTGGTGCAATCTATTCTATCGTCTGCTCCTTCATTTGACGTGCAATGTCAGATTTTTGTCGTCAGAAAAGAAAATCCATAGTACTTACGCCAACAGCTCTTCAAACCACATGTTGACTATGTATCACTTTCTTCAAGGTATTTCATAAAGTTTGACCACAGGATTTGTTCCTAAATCTTAATGCAAATTTGTAGCCAGTGATACATTCTTGTGTCCCAGACAACCCTCCAGGCTTTATGCACAAATCTTCGATTGAGCTAGTGCCTGCATATGATTGTTAAATATGAATGTATTTCATCAATGAACGTTGAAAGAAACAAAATTGGTATGAGATCTGGACCGGAATACTTACCACAAGCGATGTTAGTTTGTGGTTTACGTGGACATACCGTTAAATGACTGCATATTAAAAAGTGGAGGGTACTGCGAGAACCACAGGACAATACTAATTTACCATGCGGCCACTTTATGGCATTCGTAGCCTGCACGGCAATATGATTTTCCATCTTTTTTTCAGTTCACGATGATAGTGCATATCGCTTTAGGGAGAAAAAGAGTTAACATTAATGCATGATTATGTAGCAGAAAGAGGCGTGTGATATTCATACTTTCTCGTGCATGTAAACATCATTAAAATGGGAAGCTGAGAGTACAAGTAGTACAAGTGCTTGCTGAAGCAAACTTAATAAATGACTGCCAAAGTTAAATGGCTATTTCTAAATTGTGCGAGTTACTATCGAAACATCAGATTTTTTTTCCCTAATGATTAGTTAGTCTGTGTGTAATTGCATTATTTTTTATATTAAAAATACTTTTACTCTCAGTGTCTTAACCCTTTACTTATCGCCGGGCCTCAGATGTTTAATATCTTCTCCGTAACTACACATTTTCATTTTAATTACATTTTATGACTAATCCTAATTTGTCAAGTTGGTCATAATATTGAAAAAAAATTATAAATGTTTACCTATGGCTTTGTGTTAAAATGTTGGTGCATGTTTCGACGCGTACGGCCCTCGTTTTATGCTGTTCTTTCGTGTACCACTCATTGAGAGAGTGTGTATGCGGATCAACAACGAAGGTCGAATCTTTCATGAGAACTGAGTGGATATAGATATGCTTGAAATGAAAAAGTTTCTTAGTGTTCTGATTCTGACTGGAGTTCACGAGTCGAGAAATGAGGATATCAGTCATCTTTGAAGCGCTGAGAATGGCCAACCATTGGTCAATGAAATTATGTCTCGTAACCGCTCCCATGCTATTCTGAGTGTGTTGCGCTTCGACAGCGCAGCAACCGGACGTGAACATAGGTCAAGTGACAAACTGGAACCAGTTGAGATGTGAAAAATTACCCTTAGGGATTGATGCCTACATTCTAGGAAGGTGCATGACCGTGGATGAACAGTCGGCTACATTTCGAAGTCGCTATGCATTTCGACAATATATCCCATCAAAACTTGGTAGATACAGAATAAAGTTCTGGACAATTTGTGACAGTGCAACAAGCTACTGCTGAAAGATGAAAGTGTATCCGGGGAAGGAGGATGAAACCAGAGCCGTGCGACTTGGAGAGAACGTTGTGAAAATCCTGGTGAATGAACTTGAAATGTCTGAATGTAATATAGCCTCTGATAATTTTTTACGTCTCTCGATTTAGCTCATTACATGTTGTCAAAAGGTCTGACACTAGTGGGTACTATCCAAAAAAACAAACGTGAATTACCTGCCGATTTTATTACACCTAAAGGACGTGAAGAATACATTATTTGGTTTTCAACCATATGTGACGATAGCCTATTATGTTCCTAAGGAAAACAAAGTTGTTACCGCCCTTAGCTCTCTTCATTACCAACCAACGGCCTCATCATCACAAGTGAAAAGTTATAATGACACACAGTGACACTAAGGGTGACGCTGATATCATGGACCAGATGACGCAATGCTACAGTGTGAAGAGAAAAACAAGGCGCTGGCCATTGGTGGTTTTCTTCAACATGATCGATATAAGTATCGTAAATGCATACATAATTGTGATGATGCTGACTACCAGTAAAACAATGAGACGTCGGGCTTTTATTATCAATTTGGCATAACAACCGGCAGGGGTAAAGACATCAATGAACTCATTAGTAGCACCGGATCCAGGAAGGCAGTGAAACCACCAGCCAAGAAAAGTAGAAGATCTGTGTCTTATGTAGAGAAGAAAGAGAGAATAACTCAATTTACATGTTATAGGTACACCAAACATTTATGCTCGGAGCATTCTGCTACAGTCTGAAGACACTGCGCAAATTTGCAATAAGAATAAAAGCCACCAGTAAAAGTATAAAAATTGTTTTTTTTTAATGTTAGCTTTAAATAAATAGGTTATTTTAAAAGCATTAATACCTCAAAATTCGTTCATATTTTAAGTAGTCAAAATAGTGCGAATTTATGTCAACTTAAAAACGCGGCCGTGAGAGGCCCGACTGGTAGGCAGCGCTGTACAGACGTTCTGGTAAGTAGAGTGCAAAAACATTTTATTTACTGTTCTGTAGTTCGAAAATTTTTTGGTACAACACCCATGATATATATAGTGCAATGCATGTTCATTATAAAACAACGATATATTAGTAATTAAAGTGAAATTAATATAACGAGGGATGTGAGGACATAACATATAATAAGATTGACAAGCACCCCACTGCACAAGTTCGAAGAAAACTGCTTCAATTTATGACTCCAGCTCGCTACCAAAAGGAAATTATCAGAACATTGAAGGGACACAGCTTTGTTTCTCCAAGATTAGACGGCCTTCCCCAGCTCCATAAATTAATATGGGAGCGATGAGGGCGATGCAGATGAAGATGGAAGCCATACACCGCGCGTGGGACATGTAATAAAAGCATTGACGTTTAGAACAATACTGAATAACATAGCGCACCTACTTAGTGAATGGACAAATATTTAGCATCGATGGTGGGACTTTCTGCAGGTAATCGTGAACATCATATATGTAAGTCAGCAGATTTTATTAGTAATTAACAGTTATGAATTATTGGACAACTTTGATGTCGTTTCCTAGTTCACAGAAGTACCTATCGCTGACACTCTGTCACTGTGTATCAGAAAGTTTCAAGAGGACATAACGGCATTACTTAAGCATAACCTCCACTTACTTTTTATTTTATAACCAAAATTTTGAACAGATTTGTGGTGTTGCCGTGAGCAGTGATCTCTCACCCATCGTAGCTAATTTATTTATGGAGGGTTTTGAAGAAAAGTCACGCAATTCTGCAGTGGGTTTCTTTATAAATAGCTTTTCTGCCTGAAGTTACATTTTTCTTTTGTTCATATTTTACACGACGCTTTCCGGGAAATGATTCCCATTTTCAAGTGTGTATTTCTCTGTACTATGCCATTTTTATGTAATGTTTTCGAGATGTGAGGTTCTGCTTTGTTTTGCTGATTGTACTGCAATATATAAGAGGGCAATACATAAAGGGCGTAAACTGGATTTATTAGAAGAACTCAAAATATATATACGTTACAGAAAATATGAAGACAAAATGCTAAATGAAAAACTTATAAATGAATCGGTGCTGCGAAAACATACTTAAGCAAAAGTAGTAATACATAGAAACAAGCACCATTGTAAAATAGATGTAAGCAAATTATACTCCGCATCGTTAAGATAAATATCTTCTGTACAAAAGCATATCGGCGATGGACCTGTAACATGACCTCTGTCAACTCTATCTAAAAACATCTTTGTAACTGTTTGTTTATGTAAGCTGTTTCGATATGTACTGTACACTGAAAGTTGTGAGTGATGTTTACCATGTGTGAGATTCTGCACAAATGAACCGTAAGAAGACTGTAAGTACAAGTTCTTCCATATTTCACCACTAACTACATACAAAAATCGGTAACTAACTAAACATTTCGCCTTTTTTATATATTGCAGTAAAATCAACAAAACACAGCAGAGCCTGCCACTGCGAAAACATTACATGAAAATGGCACAGTACAAAGAAATATACATTTGAAAATGGGAATCATTTCTCGAAACGCGTCGTATAAAATATGAATAAAAGAAAATTATGACTGGTAGCAGAAAAGTTACTTATAAACAAACCCAGTGTTTTCACAGTCGCAGGCTTTGAAAAAGACCATTTATTATGGACAAAATCACAACTCTGCATTTTTAAAACCAATGGTGTTATGGAGATTATTCGATGACACATTCGTAGTGGGTCCTATGGCGAGGACGAATTGATCCGGTTTTTTTGAGCATCTGAACTCCATTCACAAAAATATCAAATTTACAGTGGAACAGGTAATGAACGGTTGAATACTATTTCTGGATAGATGGGTTTTTAATACATTCCGTTTTCGGTAAGCCTACGCATATCGATTTATACTTGCAGGACTCTATCTTCCAACATCCTTTGCAAACCACGAGTGTAGTTAAAATTTCAGTACACAAGGCTCGTGCAGTGTCTGGTTCTGGTAGCCTACAGATTGTACTGGTACAACTACATGACATATTCAGTAAGAATGGATGCACAATACGTTAGATAAGAGAGCTGTGCAAGCGAAAGCGCCAGAGCAACCATAAGAAGAAGAAGAAGAAGAAAGAGATATAAAGTCTGTGGCCCTTCTTCTGTATGTGGGACGTATATCGTCAAAAATTGCAAGAATAATGAAGAAGAATACAGTGGACGAGCTCTACCTACCACCGGCCAACACAGCGGCTCTTCTGGGAACTGCGAAGAATGATTTGCGGTTCTGCAGAGGTTGAACATTGCATTTCTACTGACCATTCCATAGTTTACACAACCTGCTCAACAGAGACGAGGGTTTACAGCTCGAAAAATCATGGAACCCCTCATTTTACGTCTGCACTCTGAGAGTAAATATTGTTCTAAGTCTTCACTGCCTGGTATTCCAACATATACCGTCCATAACAATCAACCAAACACTTCGTAAGCTCTATGAAATCGCTGACTCTGCGCTTGCTTTGTTTTACTCTTAGAGGTGTAAAATGTTATCTGTAGCTGACGCTCTGTTATCAGTAGTTTTATCTTTCACGCATGCACATTTAGTCCACAGCGTGAAGTGCTTTAAGCATCTTGCAAACAACTCACCTCTACAGTGGCTGAAAGATTGTCAACCGAAGTATCGGTACAGGAGTTAAAAATATACTGTATGCACTCCCAATAAATGGTAGAATTGTCTTAAATGTGTTTCGTGAAAAGAACGTCGTCTCCCCCCAGGGATTCCCATTGGGGTTCACGAAAGATCTCCGTAATACTCGTAATGTTGATAGAACCTATCGGTAACAGTAATACCTGCCCGCCTCTGAATTACTTCGATGTCTTCCTTGAATCCTACCTGGTAATGAATGTGTTACACCAGTTTTCTACACGCGGTCACCTTTACACATCCTCATAATTTTCCAATAAACCGAAGTCTGCCATGCACCTTTCCTTGTACCGTCCTTACGTGCTCGTTACATTTCATATCCCTTTGCAGCGTTACACCCACATATTTAATCGACGTGATTGTGTCAAGCAACATACTAATACTGTGTTATTCGAAAATTACAAGCTTGTTTTTCCTACTCATCTACATTTACTTATATTTTTCCATATTTAGAGCAGGCTTTTTTTCATAAGACCAACCAAACGTTTTTTTCTATGTCATCTTTTATTTTCCCACAGACACTGGACGACGACACTTTCCCACATAGGACAGCGTCATCAGCAAACAACCGCAGACTTTTGCTCACCTTGTCCGCTAGATCGTATCAATATTTGTTCATGTACTTATTATTCATTACTACAGCCTACTATCTGAAAAGCCGCCGCGTGGAGTGGCCGCGCGGTTGGAGGCGCCATGTCACTAATCGTGCGGTCCCTCACGCCGGAGCTTCGAGTCCTCGGTCGGGCATGGGTGTGAGTGTTATCCTTAGTGTAAGTTAGTTTAAGTAGTGTGTAAGTCTATGGACCGATGACCTCAGTAGTTTGGTCCAGCAGGAATTCACACGCATTTGAACATTTCTGAAAAGCTAAAATGAACCATACAAATCACATTTCCTTGGATAGTAATAAATTTATATATTTATTTCTGAGACTTACTTTACTAAATACTGCAACTACTTCTACTACTACAAAACTACAATAAAACCTTTAACCAGTAACCCAACTAATAATACTACTATAAGACCTACAGAATCGATTCTCTGTTTATTCATTTTTTTTTTTTTCGTGCACTTAACTTGTAGATGGTTATTTCCGCTACGGGATCCGTCTTTATACTACCCCCGTCAACAGCCATTGTCTACTGTATTCGTGGGCGTCGGGTAGCACGTCAACAACGTTTCCACTATAGCAAGCAATTGCACCCGTCACTGTTACGGCTAAAAAAGTGCACACTTCCATGCTCACTTGTATCGACGTAATGTACATTCTTGGGAAAATATTTCATTCGGTGGTCGCCGACTTCAGTAATCTTCTCTCCATCTGCAGAGTATGTTGTCTGGCCTGAATGGCAGCATGTTGACTTATGACTGAATGCCTCATGAAGTCTTCCTTGGCCTTCCTGGATACTGCGGCTGCAGTGTCGTCCAAGATGTACCAACCCGACTCCCTCCTTTCTGCTGCTTTGGGATCCAACATCCGTAATACCTGGCGTCCATTACCCGCCGCGTCTTCATAGAGCGCGCAGTCCCAAAATGTGTATTCTGGTGTGCCCACACTACCGTAGGCGCAACTATCATTCATATGTCTTTTGATTTTGTGTAGATACGTAGCATATGGGCAATGGCCAGTCAGATAATATATCAATCCATTCGACGGTTTAAGAAATCTCATTTTTAATCCCTCCCTGATGTTGGGGAGAAATTTGTATGTTCTCCTGCCTGTGTCTAAAGTGTCCCATTCATTCTGCCACATCTGTCATATGCGATCTTTTAATACCTTTTTCGAATTGCCCTTTGTTCCAAGCACCCTTCGTATTTCCATTTTATTGCCTTTCCTTAACCACTAAAAGGCTCCCCTTTTCCTGATTTCTAAGTCCAGCCATCGAAGGCCAGATACAGGGTCCTATTACTTAATAAATCTCCGAGCCACTCGTTTACCAGGGAACCTGCAAGCCGTCTCTTGCTTTAATCATAAATACATCTTCGAGTAATGCTAAATGTTATTGTCATTACATACAGAAAAGTATTAGCTACTCAATAATCTTCAAATCGTGAACTACACCCTTAATTTTTATGTATCAAGTGAGTAAATGTACTCATGGCACTTTTGTAGCCTATGTCTGAGGTCACTTTCCGAACTCAAACTAATAATCAAACTAACTAACTTAATAAATTGAACCTTCAATTGCTGGTGTGCCCATGTATTAATACAAAAAAAATAAAAACGTTGAATAACTGAGGGAGTATGAATGAGAACAGGGGCGTATTTAGGTTTACATAGAGAATGACAAAAAATTTTATTCATCCTTTTATAACTACAACAAGAGGATAAATCTTACCAAAAAATTACAAACACAAATCAGGAAATGAAAGGTGATTGGTTGGCAAAGCATTCATTGGGACGGAAGCTACACAAATTCTCCCCTGAATTAATCCCTCTTACAATTCAGTCTGTCTTTGTTTACATGAAGCCGCTGTGAGGCCCAATTCTATTCAAATGGAATCAACTACGACGACGTGTCAAAAACAATGGTTCACCGGAGAACAAGGAGCTGTGAACATCATTTAACAACCCTACACTGTTACAGCAATACTTTACCCTTTCACTTTGATTCAGACGGCAGCAGAAAACGGCACGCTGAGGGCGAGGAGTGGCGCACCGTGACAGCTGTGATGTTCTGACGCGTCCACGAAATTTGCAAACAACGCGGACTCGTGTTCTGATTACTAGAACGCGGGAAGCTTCCGTATCAGCGCTCCCACATCCCAGCAGCTTTCGATGTGCACCCGTTCTCTGGACTGGCCAAACCAATTTGACTCTCTGGCAAGACAATGCATGCTGCAATTGTCAAACGTCAGATGGCCGACTCAGGATGAATAAGTTCACCCTCATGATATACGATGTGTCCGAGATGGTATGCAGTCCACTGTCGGTATAGTGGGAAACTGTCACTGGCTCTTAGTCCACCACAAGTTGCAGACCACAACTGTGACCCTCTAGGGAAAGACTTAAAGTTCTCCACCAGGGGAGGACCAGAAGACGAAGAAGGCAAAGAATCATGATCACTTTCCACCAAGCCTCAATACGGGAGCCGAATTAGCACAAAAAGAAGAAAGCGCCTCCACGTTGTACAAACCAATCGAACTATCCTCTACACATTGAATCTCCGCTCTTGACTGTTCTGTCGGCCTGGTAGCCAATCCAGACACAGCACTGGGGTTCCCACGCTGGGGAATATCCTGAGAGGAACCAATTAGAGGATCAAAATCTCTCTTTTCTGCAAAAAGAATATTTTAGACTAGAGAGGCGTCGTTATCACGGAAAGCATGGTCACGTTTCGGCAAAAAACGCCTACCTAGACGGGACCACAGTCCTTCATTTATGGAGAGATCTAATCTTTCCAGGTCGACCATTTCCAATTTCTGAAAGAAAGCTGTTAAGCTTCCCAGACAGTCGCGCCCGTGAAATGTATGTTTTTGCCGCCCGCTAAAATAACCTAGTGACTTCCTGGCGTCAGGGAGTTACAGTCTTGCCTCCAATGAACACGTGAACCAGCTTCTTTGTCCATATTGTCCCAGCTTCTAACATGAGAATGCTTGGATTTTTATGACCGTCCCACTATTTACACAAAAGCTCCGATTACAACAGATTCCCTTAAATGGATTGCTGCACCCTGTTTCCGCACCTGGCCACCTTTGCGATAGTCTGTCACCTGGTCCTGGTAAAATGTTTTGAGAACCGTTGCACTCCTGCTCCGACCTTGAGTGGGAAGAGGGGAGTGACACGGCCTGCAGTCCCTCTCCAGCTACAATCCACAGAGCGCTGCTTCCCACAATCATTCGCACAGCCAGGTCTCTGGACACAACATTTATGGCCCACGGTTCAGCTTTCTCTCTGTTCTCCGTCGCCTCCACTAAGGCCCCTAATGTACATGTTCTCCACAGGCTACACATGCTGTTATATGAACATTCCTCCCACAATTTCCTCCTTAAAAATCCATAAACCAGACGTACAAAATGTAGTACTGAGGAACACCGAGATCATGAACTAAAAAATGAATATTAATCTGACTGACAGTGCTGTTAAAGTGAGAGAGTGACGTGTCACCTCTCAAACCTAGCCCATGTGCTAGGACCTTCTTTAACTGTTTGCAGTGGAGGAACGTGGCAGATGCTTTCTGGAAGCCTAGGAATGTGGAATCTGAGGGTACTGATTCCATGATTCGCTGGGTATCACGTAAGAGAAGGGCAAGCGGAATTCCGTAGCTGTGATGCTAACTACATCCGTGCTGATTTGTGGACAAAAGCTTCTCTGTCTCAAGGCAATTTATTACATTTGAACTCAGAACTGTTCAAGTATTCTGCAGAAAACCGATGATAATGATGCTGATATGTAATTTTGTGGGTCTAATATTTTCCCATTCTTATATACAGGAGTCAGCTGTGCTTTTTTTCGGTCCATTTGGATCTGTCGCTCGGCGAGAGATTCGCAATAAATGCGAGCTAGGTAAGGGATTAATGCCCAGAGTCATCAGTATAAATCCGAACTGGGGTCCCTGAAGATCTGGTGACCTATTTGTTTTCAGTTTTTTCAATTGCTTCCATACGCCAGGGATTCCTATGTTTATGTCCTCCATACTGGGTGTCTGCCAGTCAAACGACAATATGTTAGCACTATTTTCCAGGTGAATGCTTTCTTAAACACTAAGTTTAAAACTTCAGACTTGCTTTTGCCGTCTTCTTTTGACACGCACGAATTTCTATTGACTTTTGCCTTTCGTCAATTGAGAGTCTTTCTTGAAAATAGACTGCAACAGCCTCTGGTTACTCCGCACGTTCTGAATTTCGTTATTAAACCACGACTGGTCCTTCCCGGCCTTAATCCACTTTCTCAGTACATTCCTTTCCAGAGAGTGATTTACAATGCGTTTAAACTTTGCAAGTAATTCCGTTACGTTCTTCATATTGAAACTAAATGATGTTCATTCGTTGTCCAGATATGATCCTAGCAACTGCTTATCTGCTCTTTCTAGCAAAAAAAAAAAAAAAATCTCCTAGGCTTCTTGATGGATTTATTAGTAACGAAAGTCGCTACTACGTCATCATCTCCTATCCCTCGCCTACACTGACACTATCATTAAGGTTGGGATTGTTTGTAGCTAGCAGGTCTAAAATATTTCCATTGTACGTAGTCTGTCGAATTAGTTGCTCAAGGCAGTTTTAACGAAATGTGTTTAAAAGTGTTTCACAAGACTGCCTTTCTGTACCATTTGCAAATGAATCCATAGACGTCCCAGTCTATATTTGGTAAGCTAAAGTCCCTTGCAAATAATATTACTGAGTGCTCTGGATATCTCCGCACTACAGAGCGTAGGATGTTTTTTAATTATTCTAAAACTGTCATAGCCAGAATGGAATAGCCGCGTAAAAACATCTGATAATGAACGTGAGTTCACCAAGACGTGTTACACATATCTAGATAACTTCACAGACAAACTCAGTTTGGACCTTGACAGACTATAGCTGTTTCAACTCCAAGGAAGACTCCCTCTTTTACGATGTCAGATCCTCAGGTTATTTTCGATATACGTTTCATTAATTGCCAGATATTTCAAAGCTACTTCAGGTTTCATCCAGCTCTCGGTTCCGGGAATAATCTCAGTGCAACAACTTTCCACTACAACTTTCCTAGGGGGCAGTAAATTCAGGGACTTTGTTACGAATGCTTCGGCAATTTACTGTTAAAATTTTGACAGTCGAATTATCTTTACTTTGTACGTGGTCTGATTTCGTTCCCTGTGTGTCGACTGACGAGTGTTTATCCGAGAACCTCAGACTACAGCATAGTGTAAGGAAAAAGAAAAGAAAAACCATGTGCAGTCGACAAGTACTCTGTTACCTGAGTAGGTGCTTCCTTTGTGCAGCGCAACCCGGGCCTACGAAGGGGAGTCTCAAAATTCTCCACCCTTTAGCGCATGTCCAGATCTCTGATTCTCTCATCGTATTTAACTGATACGAAAAGTTCAGGTCTACTCGTTACTAGGAGGCCTAAAACATTGTCCTCACGCGTTCGTTCTTTGACTATTCGTTCGAAGTAATTTTCAGACAAGACATTGAGAATGATCTCACATGAATCCCTTTCTTTGGCACCACTTTGAAATTCGTGACTCTCCCATTCTATAGACGGTAAGTTGTAGTGTCCCATTATTACAATAGTACGACCAGGAAACGTTCTCGTGATATTGTCCAGTGTCTCTGAAGCGCTCTGCCGTCACTGCTCCTGGCACAGATGGTCTGTAATAGATTCCGATTGCCGTGTTTGACCACCCTTTGATGCTTAGGTTCTCAATACTAATTCACATTCAGAATCTGTAATAACCTTATTTTTTATGGCATCCAACCTATCCTTGAAATATATATTCTAATCTGAAGTTAGAATTTAGTTACTGTTCACTTCCGGTTTCAACAGACTTTCGATTCCTAATACTATCTGGGAATTATTGCCTTTAATGAACTTTACTAACTCTGGGGTCTTACCATAGATGCTGCTGCGGTACTAATATCGCATTAACCTTATCTATTTCCGATCTGCGAGGGGGAACGTTTTCTGAGAATAATATTACTGATCTATCTTCGATTTCGTCGGGAAATTCATCACTGATCTCTAGGAGGTGGTTCATCTAACCTAAAAAGTAACCACATGCACGCCACTATCCACGCCCAGCTGCACCTGGTGTTTTAATGCCATCCACAGAGACTCCTCCATCTCAGGCAACACCTACTGTCAAGTAGACAGAATGCACACCTGTCTGCTATTTCCCTCAGGGGCTGCTTTACGCGCCTGACGTTGGAGGCCCCAACGACCAACAAACTCACCCCACCCTCTGTGATTGTTCCGCCTCCGCAGGAAAGTCAGCATCTGGCTCCAGTCCTAGAGGAGAGCCGAGTTTAGCAGCAGCAGCTTATCATTTGTACACAGACTGCATACATCGTTTAGATTAGTAACATTTTTTTACCGAGCGAGGTGGCGCAGTGGTTAGCACACTGGACACGCATTCGGGAGGACGACGGTTCAATCCCGCGTCCGGCCATCCTGATTTAGGTTTTCCGTGATTTCCCTAAATCGCTCCTGGCAAATGCCGGGATGGTTCCTTTGAAAGGGCACGGCCAACATCCTTCCCTAATCCGATGAGACTGATGCCTCGCTGTTTGGTCCCTTACCCCAAACAACAAAACAGTAACATTTTTATGTGATTCTGAGCAGAAGTGAACAGTTGCTGCAGATCTGCTGTTTGTAGTTCTTTTTAGATAGTTTGTGTTGAGTGTGCTACTTTTGTAGTATAGTTTTATGCCACTTTAATAAGTTCATTTTTGGATATTTTCCCTGTCCCTAATGCTTGTTGCTGAGGGTATAGTTTCGGCAGAATTTTCGTAAAGCTCTCATACTGAAGTGATATTTTTAAATTAATTCATCTCACAAGTTTGTAAATTACAGTTACATTTGTTACATCAAAGTCGTTTTCATCATCTTACTTCAAGGTACGAATAAATGATCTGTCATATAACTGCCATCTTGCTGAAGGAGAGGCTTAGTGTATGTATCACACTGCTTAGTCTGCAGTAACTGTAAAATCTCAGCCGCCTCACTATTTTGCGACATGAAAGGTAATAGAGGCAACAGTATTATTCATCGGATAATCGCTTTTACATAGTGCACGTTTCATGGTATTACAGTTTAAGAACAACAAAAAAAATAATTCATATACATGAGCACTTACAGAATGAATTATCTGTTTTAGAATCAGAGGTGGCTTTGTAGTAGGAACCATCCCAACATTGACCTGAAGTGATTTGGGAAACAATGGAAAATCTAAATCAGAACAGTCGGGTGGAGTCACCATTATCCCTGATACAAGGCATGTTTGCTTAACACAAGAACAACCTTGTTCAATTGATATTCCATGTTTCTGTACGAGGCGACTGATACTACGATATTATAGTTTCATTGTCCATCAAAACACACGTAGTCCCGTTAATTATTATATTCTTTTCCGACATTCTCTACCATTTTTCAGTAACGAAAGCGGAAATTATGAAACTCTATTTTTAAACCAGGAAACGGATGTATTAGCGGTATTATTTTCAAGAGTAGAAGTAAGTTGTCATTGATTTAAATCTGGGTGGTACAGCTGTTGCCGGAAAGGAATACAGGTATAGTCTTGCTTATTAAATATCACGCATTATAAAGCACATAAGCTTGTTAAATTTCAGAATAGAAGTATGGCTAAAATTTTGTATCTAATAAGAAGCACATAAGCCTGTAAATTAATGAATAATGATGACATATATCAGAATATAAACGAAATAAGGATAAGAAGAGATTTTTTGACATGTATACAGAATGAATGACTATTGGATAAGAGAACACGAGGCGTGGTCCGTAAGGCGTGACGAGGGCGTGGCGAGGGCGTGGTCTGGGCGGAGCTAAGTACGCTCTCTCCTTCAGCTTTCTGCTCTCCTAACACTCTAGGGCAAATCGGTCAATTGCGCCCTGGGGTATTAGGAGAGCAGAACGCTGAAGGAGAGAGCGGCCTGCGGCTCCGCTCAAACCACGCCCTCGCCACGCCTTACTGACCGCCCTCGTGTTATCTTAGCCATTAGCCATTCATTCTGTATAGGTATCAAAAAGTCTTTTATTATCCTTATTTCGTTTACTTCCTGATATGTATCATAATTAGTCAGTAATTTACAGGCTTCTGTGCTCTTCATTCGACATAAAATTTTCGCATACTTCTGCTCTAAAATGTTAAACGTTCACGAAACTTAAAATTCTATCTAGTCAATATTTAACATTACTGCTGGATTCCTCTGCTACAGCTGCTGTGACACCGAGATTCAACTCAATCAGAACTTCCGCCTATTCATGGAAGTAATACTGCTAATGTTTCCCTTTCAGAGTTTAAAAACAAAGTTTCATTCGGTTCTGCTGTCGGTACTGAAAAGTGGCAGCTAATGTTAGAAAATATTATTGTAATTAACGAGCCTACAAGTTTTCTGATGGACGACGACACTCTAATACCGCAGTATCATTCGGCATGTACACAAATCCCGAACATCAGTCGAACGAAGTTGTGCTGTTTTAAACAGACTGGCCTAGTATCAGACATAATAGAGACTGCTACCTACATCCGTCCATTCTGATTAAGATGTTGCGCTGTTTTACTACGTCACTTCAGTCAAACGCTGTTATGGCTCCTACTACAAAGCCAATGATGAGTATATGCCCCGTGTTGAATAAATAAACATTTCTCTCTGTATATGCTTCTATATGAATAATGTTTCTTTTTTTAAATTTGTAATACCATGAAACATCCACTATCTTTGCAAAAGTGATCCACATGTAAATAAAATTGATGCTACGTTACCTTTCGTGACAGCTAGTTCAAACGCACTGCAGACTAAACGTTTTAATTAAACTTTCACTTACTTGAGGGAGCCCCATCAAACACAAGTAATCGTGGGACAATGAAACTTTGTGGGAACATTTGGAAGGACATACGGAAGAGAAATAATGAATAAACCACTGAAACACTGAAAGAAACACACGAGACGGTAACATTTGTCAGTGTCGTACCATGTTTACGTTCCAGGTTATCAACAGTGAGACAAATATCTGCTTCCAGGATAGCCTGTTACCGGACTAGAAATTTTTCTGCTGCTGCCCGAAACAACGGTGGACCATGGAATGTTCAGCTGTTGCACATTACGTCCAGCATTCACAGCCATGGCAACAGTAAAGTTTTCAACAATTTGTGGCGTAATTGGCCGTTGGCCTTTTCCAGGAGCAATTGCCAAATCTCCATTGAATCTTAAATTCTGAGTCATGTTATTCAACCCCGGAGTGGAAAGAGGACCTCTCAAAAATGTTCAAATGAGTATGAAATCTTATGGGACTTAACTGCTAAGGTCATCAGTCCCTGAGCTTACGCACTACTTAACCTAAATTATCCTAAGGATAAACACGCACACCCATGCCCGAGGGAGGACTCGAACCTCCGCCGAGACAGAGATGACCTCTCTGTATTCCTTTAATGCGTAGATACTCGCGAAGAGCAGCAGCACTACTGCTATTTGCAATTTTGTCAAATGATGACTCGGTTGGACACCGTGGCTGTTATTCGAAGACAAATGTTGATGGTGTTGAGACAGCAACCAGCCACAAATTTATTTTCAGTTCCTTTATTCAAAGGGTACCGTTACCGGTTTCGAATCGTTATGATTCATCTTCAGACGGTTTTCATGCTTTCATTACAACGTTGTCTTACAGATTAATTGTCATAAAATATAAATAATACATAATTAGAAGCACGCCACACAGATGGTTGCGTTACAGATTTTCATTGGATGTGACACGTGAAATGTCAGTTTGGAGTGTTTGTTTTCATTACATTCGTCCAACAGGTGTGAATACATTCCCACCGCATTCTTATCGTTGCACACGTAAATTTTTCTCGCTGAACTCTTTAGATTTGTCACAGAAAAGATTTCTAGCACACACCACATGTTTTGATACAATACAAAGTGCTTAGAAACATATGAGTGACAGAGATGCTATGATATATCTTAACATCATGAAGATGTCCCATGTTTGGAAAAAGATCATAAAATCGCTTATGCAACTGAAACGCTACTGTACTCTAGTACAGAGAGACATTGATTTTGTGAGCTTTAGAGCGAATACTGTTACATTAATTACAAAGTTGATCTTTTCTTTGGGTACTGTATAGGTAAGACAGTACATTATTTATTTACATTTAGCATCATGAGAATTGTAGTAACATATAAATTTGCTACTTGATCTGCAGATAGACGCTGGAATTTTATTTGGTTTGGAGGGTGGAAAATAATTTTTGAAAATTATTCGGGAAAGAGGTGTTAGCTAACTATATAGTGATATAGTCTGGGGTGCTGTTTTTGTGTGTGTGTGTGTGTATTTCAATTTCTTCTAATATATTCATAGTGGCTCCTTTTTCTGCTAGATGTAGAATTTTTAAGTTGTTCTCAGTGTTTATCACTGAATGGTTTTCTTCAGCAATGTGAGCTGCAAATGCAGATTTGTTCAAGTTGCCAAGCCTTAAAGCATCAATGTGTTCTTTGTATCTAACTTCGAAACTCTGCCTGTCAGTCCAATGTAGGATTTTGGTCATGTATCACATTTGAGTTTGTATATTCCTGATTTGCCATATGGACTGTTGGAGGTATTTACATCATGGATTACTTTTTGTTGTAATTTATTATTTGTGGAAAAGCTGATAATGAAATTTCTCTTTCTAAATAAGTTTGCTGTTTGGTTTGATAGTCGGCCTGTGTATGGGAGAGTAGCATATTTAGGTTTGGCTTCTGTGGCACACTGATTTGGCTTGGAATGCATGTTGTGTGGATTGCTGTGAAGTGGATATGTGGTTTTTGTCTGGATTTTGTTGTGGAGTTTTTCTATTATTATGGATCTATATCCATTATTATGAGCAACTGTTTTAATTATATTGATTTCATTCTGTTGGTCAGTGTCACTCATTGGTACTTTTTTAATTAGGTGTACCATCGCTCTGAAATATGCCATTTTTTTGGCGGGGGTGGCAAGATGAGTTGTCAATACTGACAGCTGTGGTGATAGGTTTTCTGTAGATACTAAATTGATGTTTATTGTTACTATTGCAAATCTTCAGGTCAAGAAAGTTAATGCTTTTATTAGTTTCATGTTCAACTGTGGCTTTAATATTTTTGTGCATTTTTTATAGATCTGCAACTAATGTATAAATTTCATTTTTTGTACCATGAAAAAGCAAGTTTTTATCATCAACATATCTTCTGTAGTAGATTATTTTGTTTGAGATATGCTGCTTGGTTGAGAAAAAATGGCATACATACCGGTCTTATGATGAATAGAACAGGAAACAAAAGTATAACATAATGATCACTGTTATTTATTTGTTTAACAATTCAATTTCTTGTAGTCGACATCTGTTAAATACAAATGGAAACGGTAATTTCCGCACTGGATAAATGATGCAGTTGTGCGGCTGGGTGTTGAGGAACTTGAATCATCCGTATTCCACATCACATTGTCAAGAACATCAAAAGCATCACATTCAGCTGGAAATGTAGCTTTCTTCCTGACGTGCTTGATCATGTTGTTGAATATGGGGACACAACTGATTATGGATAAGTGAAAGAAGGTTCACGATAGTATTACGACTGTGGAGTTCAATTTTAATATTGTCAAGTAAAATACGCTCATAAAATGTTTAGCAAATTTTTGCCGTCGGCGAAAAATTAGAACTTACATAGAAAGGTTGAACTAGGGACTTTGCACCAGGTGTAACGAATCTTTCCTGTATTTCTTTACCTAGAATTGCGAATAGATCCTGTTGATGGAGTGAAAATGAGTCCAGCACCACACAACATTTTACTCTAGCATTGCGATAGAGGCAGTTATCCCGCCATTGTTCAACAACACGGTTGTCCACTTCGCCTCTTTTTGGAGCCGTTGTGTATAAGTACGGAGCTGGTTTATTTTCTTTGCACAAGGGGACCTTATGTGCCACTTGGTCCACAGAAGGCAATAAGTAGTGGAGAAAGAAGTCTGCCTTCCATGGAAATATTTGGCTGAATTGTATACGAATGTGATATTCCGGAAGTTGGTTGCACCACAACAATCGTCGCTCGTTCACCAATGCAGCATTATGTGCGGTCTCTCTGAATGTCAGATTTAAATCCAGATCGTTCATTATTTAGAATTTCATCTGACGAATAATTAGGAGCGGTAGTTCAATCGCAGAATTCTCTATCTCTTCTTGCGCTTGAGAGTGTTTGTACGTTGGAAACTGTGTGACTTTGCGACTAACAATCTTGTGAACTGCTTTAAAATTCCTCAAACAGATAGATCCAGCTTTGAAATCCGTTAGTTTATGCGCTCTAGTTTTTGCTCTTGCACTACCAAGGCACTGTGCTGTCGCGCGCACGGATTACCTGTAACTGATGATCTGTTACGAACCGGTTAGAAAGGGCAGCTAAAATGTACGTTACTGACATCTAGTGGATCTGTTATGCCTATGCACAAAACATGAGTTCAATGCCCGCGAGACACTTCACAAAAAAGGCAAAAAAACGAAAAAAAAATGATGCACCACGAAGGAATTATCCGAATGGGGCGGGAATCGTTTGATGTGATGTGCACGTACAGGCAAACAAATGATTATTATTACAGAAAAAATCGATTATTTATTCAAGAAGAAGAGCTTCACAAATCCAGCAAGTCGATAACGCGTTGGTCCACCTCTGGCCTTTGTGTAAGCAGTTACTTGGCTTGGCACTGACTGCCAGAGTTGTTGGATCCCTCCTCCTTCTGTCCAGTTGGCGTGTTAGATCATCAAAATCTCGAGACGGTTGGAAGGCCCTGCACACAACGCTGGAAATTTTCTCAGTTGGTGAGAGATCCGGCGACCTTGCTGGCCATGATTGGGTTTGGCCAGCACTAAGACAAGCAGGAGAAGCTCTCGCCATATGTGGATGGGCATTATCTTACTGAAATGTGAGTCCAAAATGGCTTGCGATGGAAAGAAAACAGGGCGTAGAATGTCGTCGATATAGCGCTGTGCTGTAAGGAGCCCTGCTGTAAAAAGGAATGCCACCCCAGACAATCACTCCTGGTTGTCGGACAGTTAGACTAGTCTTCTACCGATGCCCGTAGCGTTCCCAGATACATCCTCGGCCCGGACTCTCATTGAATGACCTTTAATGACCTTGAATCAACCGAATCTGTCTGCAATAATCCCCATTAATGCCGCTGTTCTGAACTTTCGACCTTCTTCACCTAAAGTATCCCTTCAGGTCGCCTATTTTGCCTTGGCATAGTCTTGTCATTGGTGGGCTCAGTTTTGAATCCTCCCGCCTCCGAAGGAGCAAATGATGCAGTTGATGCTGGATGACTCAACCCTACCAGTGTTTTTGTTACAGGGTCTCAGTCTTTCCCATCCCGCTCCCTAAAATGCCTGGAGCGTCTTGTGCGGAGCATGCTATCTCAATCAGCATTCCCATGGCAATCTGATGCTGCTGTTCCACCAGCCATTGCCGGCGGCATGTTCCCTACCGTGTTCCATGCCATATTTTCCTGAGAAACGACAGTGAATGCGTCCAGGTGCCCATTGTCAGTATACCTGAGTTGCAAAGAAGGCTGCAGCTTAGCAGCAGGTCCTGCTCAAATGTCTCGGGGCCTCTAAAACTTGGTGGCGTTCCTCAGCTGTCAGTCAGTATTTCAACGGGACAGCTGTTTCAGAGCGAATGGCCAGACATTTAAACTCTACCTGACATTTTTGTAGGTTTCGCAAGACTCATGATAACAAGCTGCATTTAACTGGAACCCTATTGCTCTCAGCGTCGTACCACGAAGCACTACTACAGTAAGTTATAACAATATAAAAGGATATTTGTGTATCAGTCGAAACGTTAACCATATTTTCGCTCACTGATAACCTACTATTACAAACGTATGTCCAGTGGAATGTGAAGATAGTACTTTAGCATTGTTACGTTTCACGCTCTTTCTCCATATTTGCTACAAGATACACAACTAGGATATCCTGACAGATTTCTTAGAACTTTATATCCCATCTACATGTGATAAAATATGTGATGATCCCACTGGGATACAGTGTAAGTGATTTAAGATATTTGATGAATATTGGATGGAATATCAATCCTACAATATATTCCAAGAACTGAGGCTTGTCGCTGATTTGCAGGACTAGAACCACATGCCCAGCCATGCGTAGCGGTTAAGACACTGGTTTCGAATGCAGGAAGATCGGACTGAATATAACTCCCAATAATCTTCCGAGCTCTGCCGCAGGATCCACTTGAAGTACATTAGTTATATATTGCAAATTCGGTTGTGTAACTGATCGCTAGATCTGACGATAAATTACGGATTATCAAGGTTTCGACTCTCGATCATTATGTTGTTCGATTTTGAATGACAGATGCCTACCAACTGGAAGCTTATGCTGCTTTCACCAAAGTTAGGTGGTTTTCGGTGCGCAATAAAGTTTATATGTGAAAAACCGGTTTCAAGAAAGCCGCTTTCTATAGAATGTTACCAAATGATACCAGATCAGGAGAAACTTTATTATTGTGATAGCAGATGCAGCAGTTCTAGCAACTACCGCATTAATGTTAAGAAACATTATGATCAGTGAAATAGTATTACGTGTACACCTCATAAGCACAAGTATTACTCTTTCCATGTTAAGAGCATAAAGTGTTACACAGCAGATATTTTGTAACGCCATTTGGAAAACATTATGACATACCATTGAAACGTTATAATTGATGACTTGACTGAGACTCACTTGAAATATTGTCAATGTTGTGCCCTTTAAGGCAGTTCTCGATTGCAAAACACAGTAAATCTATTTCGACGGTGCTCACAACAATATGGATGAACTATAAGTCAATTAGTTTCATTTAAAAGTAGCATGAAACTGATCAGATATCTCTTATCTCTAAGACGTGCATAAGCTTCCAAGCGTGTACTCTTCAATCAACAAAATTTCAAATGTAAATGCAGACTTTCTGCGTATTGTCTCGTCTAGAGGGATGTATCATGTAAAGTACTTACTTTTAAGTGCCAAAACATAGCATAACTCAATTAATAAAAAAGGGTTAAATACCAACTATATGCCTTATAAAATACAAAAATTTATGAGAGAACGTTTCTGTCTACTGTGTTATTCCGGTGTCCCGTTCTACGTTCCTTACCTTTTAGGGAGTCTTAGATTGTGAGCTGTTAGTCAAGTGGCGAGAAGCTGAATCATTTACGGAAGTGGGCCGAAGCGCTTGAACTGCATTGCATAAGGCGCTATCAGTACGCCGACACAAAATTTCCAGGAAGCAGAGGTTCGCAGCTGTCATCAGCGACGGGCCAGAAGTGCAGATACAGCAATCATGGCTGCCTACTACCTCATCGTCTATACTTCCCGGAAGCCGCACTCCTTGGTGACTCTACCACTTTGGTTCCCATGCGTGACAACGGGGGCTTCATTTCCACGTCTCACATAGACCATTGCAATACTCACCATACTTCCATTTTTAAATCACGTCAGAAATAAATTTCCTCCTTCTTTGTTCACTGTCACTGCTGTTTCGCCTCTTAACACCACCTTTTCGCAGCGACGGTAATTGTAGCACTTCTGCACTGCTATCTGAATAGTGGTCGTCCACTTCACTGGATCTAATTCCAGACATTTTCTTTCGAGGCCAATGGTCTCTGGAGGATAAGAAGCGGATATTGGTTGATGAAATCTATCAAGTGGATTGAGAGTCGTACGTGTCACTCTACTTACGAGCATAAAGGGCAAGAGGCATGGCTCTGGGTTCGAATACCGATGTGGCATACACTTTCAGTCCCTCAGACAGTATCACCACACTTCACACTCCGATACATAATGACAGATTCAGTTTGGAAATAATTCACCAGCTGCAAATAATCCGTTCTTCACACAGTGCCCCTTCTCCCAAGTGTTCTAGTCCAGCAGTATAGCGGAAGAGAGCTTCTACTGAGTTAAGTGTTCGTCTATCCTTAGAGAAACAGCCTGAATGTGGTTCGATGAACCCTCTGTCAGGAACTTACGTGAGAATTATTGAACAGTAATGCAGACCTCGATATAAATGAAACGAATAAGAAAAATACTAGCAGGAGGAAGATGGAAACAAGTTGAGCGTCGCAGCTGGGTAGCTCCGTTGATAAATGCAATGACTGCCAATCAGGAAGTACCAAAAACAGCGTTCACCTGATTGCAGAGCGAAATATCAATTCTAGAATACCGTAATATATTTGTAACGTTAGTTTCAGTCACTTTAGTAGCTGCACATCTTCCCCTGCTCTGACCTGAACTCAGCAAATATCAGCTATATGACCTAGAATTCGACAAAACGCGAAATTAACCATTTTCATAAATCACAATGAAATAATCTCTTTCAACCTTAATGCTGATGACATGAGAGTGCTGATGAGGGCTCCTACTTTACCATCCTTTGGGATGTGCCAGGTGGACATGTACACATCAGGCTCGAGGCGGAAAAGTTCTGTATTCATTCTCTATCAGCCTTTTGAAAGTTTACCTACGAAAAAGAGACCAGATTAAAAAAAAAATACAATACCTCCAACATTAGTGATGTTTTTCAGAAACCCGAAATTTAGCGCAGATTTCAGAGCGGGATACTTTTAATAGTTTCCACAACTGAATTCCATCTCCAAATCTGCCAGATACCCCAATAAATCTTGTCGAATAAAACCGACACCAGGAACAAGACACAACCAATACTTCCACAGAGCGATAACAATGGTAATAATATCGATGACAGTGGAGTTAATGCGGCGTTACTAAACAAGGTTTTCCGAAATTTCTTCGCCAATGAAGACGCAGTAAATATTCCAGACTTCGAATCAAGAACGGCTGACAACATTAGACTATAAGAAACAGTGTTTTACGAGTATTATTCCAAGTTGTTTTCATTTATGCATAATTCGTCAGAACACACTGAATCAATCGTGCCGAGAAATCACAACGTACAATCATATACTCCCAGTATAGAGCCGCAACTTAAGTAACTTAATAAAGGCAAGTCTTCCGGTAGAGGGTATTTGCCAGTTAGGTTTCTGATGTAACTGTTCCATACTAAACAATCATATGCAATGCCTGCCCAATCAAAGATCCTTACCCACGGACTGGTAAGTTGCACAGGTCCCACCAATATACCAGAAAGGAAGCTGAAGTAATCCGCTGTAGTACAGACCGATATCACTGATATCAATTTACAGCAGAAGTTTGGAACAAATAGTGTATCTGATCATTATAAACTACCTCGAAGAAAATGATCTATCGACATATTGTCAACACGGTTTCAGAAAACATCGTTCCTGTGAATCTGAACGGGCTCTTTAGTCACATGAAGTGATGACAGGGGAATTAAAACTGATTTCATATTTCTAGACGTCCAGAAGGCTTTTGCGACCTCTAATCAAACTGTGTGCCTGTGGAGTGCTGTCGAAGGTGTTCTCCTGGATTTGTGATTTCCTGTCAGTACGTAGTAACTATCATATGTCATCAAGTGAAAGACAAGTTACGTTCCCCAAGGAAGTATTATAGCGTCTGCAGTTTCTAATCTATATAAACGATTTAGGAAACAATTTGAGAGGCTCTGTTAGATAAGTAAATGAATTCAAAGCTGCCAACCAGTTGCAACGGAAAGGTGGTTTTGTTCAACCTTTTACCGTGGTTTCAACGGATTTAAACCCATATTTTTCAGAAAAACGTGTAACAAAATTACACATAGGATATTTGCGTGCAGCTTGTAACATGACTTGACATTTTATTTGTTGGGTATTATTTTTGGATTTTAAGTATTTTTGTTTGACAGGCCCTGAACATAGGGGCCAGAATTTTTATAATGTATACAATGATGTTCGCTGTCAGCGTGTTTTCGTTGCACACATGTCAGGCCGCTGCGTTATTTGGATTCCAAATGTGATATTTTATTACATGTTTTTCTGAAGCAGGCGGCTTTACATCCATCGAAACGATGGTGAAACATTGAATAAATTCACTTTTCGTAGCAACTGGTTTTATTTACTGTTCTCTAACCGTTGCTGAAGCGCATCCATGTTCAAAATATTCCTGTCAGATAGTTTAGAGAGTATGCTGTCATTTTCCGTTTAGTAAAGTCATCAGAAGATCAGAATAATTACAAAACTGTTTAGACAAATACACGTACTGGATGAAATGTGACATTTGACTGTAAAAATAATAAAAAGTATGACGTTCTTCACACGAGTTCTAAGAGGAAACTGGTAATTGGTGTTACTAGATAATACAAATTTAGAAGTTTTCGATTCAACGAATATGTATTAATTACCATCACATAGGAAATTATGGCGAAAAGAGAAAGCGAAGTGTGTATTATGTGGGCAGAACGCTTCGAACACGCCAAAAATCTACCAAGGAGCCGGCCGTTGTAGCCGTTGTAGGCGCTTCAGTCCGGAACCGCGCGACTGCTAAGGTTGCAGGTTCGAATCCTGCCTCGGGCATGGATGTGTGTGATGTCCTTAGGTTAGTAGTTCTAAGTTGTAGGGGACTGATGACCTCAAATGTTAAGTCCCATAGTGTTCGGAGCCATTTGAACCATTTCTACCAAAGAGATTGCCTACACTTCCCTTGTCCATCCCCTTTAGGAGCACTGATGTGTGGTATTGGAGCCTTACCATTGTAACGTTGTTACTTTAATTTGCTATGAAAGCGGTACTGATAGCCAATAAAAGCGGGTTAAAAGCTGTGAGCTGTCTGGGGAAGTTAACCTTGCATTACTGACCAACTGTTTCACCAGGTATCCAGTCTAGCTTACCAAATTCCCAACCAGACTAACATTAATTATAATCTTTTAATAGTCATACGACAACCGGTGATATATATATATATATATAAAAGAGAATTTAAATAAAAAGAAATAAATCAGTTTATATTTGGAGATTTATTTTAACATTGATCATTGAAATTTCGGCATATTAAACTCGAGTCGTAACTAAGCTGGTGCCTTATTTAGAATTGTGAAAATGTGAGATTGTAATCTTACGGAACACATCAAATATGGAGCCAAGATTGGGAGACTGCATACAACACTGCATTCATAAAATAAGACACGAAGAACGTTGAAACATATGCAAGAGGAAATTAACCACAACCAACCGATTCAATTTTCACCCAAAGAAATTACGTTCGTAGCACAATCCTGTCCGTCATGTAATTACCACACACTGGTATACTCAATTCATACTAACTCTCTGTGAAATCTTCCCAAAATGAATAGCTGAGGGCTACTTTGATGATTACACCACATGCTTCACGTGGTCAACTTGGTTTACACAAAGCGTATAACTCCACAATAATTTTGATAATTAAAATAAATTAGATCGAAAAGCAATTTACAAAAGAAAAATCTCGAACTGGTTACTAACGTCTTACTATTAACCTGATGGGTCAAACAATTATATAAGCACGTGGTAGTGGTCTCACAAAGTACACCCCACGTGGGTTGAAAATAAATAAAAGTTGCTATATTGAAAAATATTGTCAAGACGAGACGTTATAATCTCACGCACATTCGCATTTAAGATTGATGAACTTAGTTAGAGTTACTGATCAACACGTGGTTCCACTTTACTCACAAAGTAGTGACAAAGCAACTACCGGAATATATTCTGAACTTCGCACGAGAATTACACTGCGCTGCAATTTAAGATAACATTAGATATTTTAGAGCTAAACCTGAAATAAAGGTGATTAAATTTTCAGTTAGGCTGAACTTAAGAAATCCATTGTCCTATGGACTTAGCAGACACGCGCTTAGCCGGAGATCTAACCACTTCAGACGCTCGCCACGGACTGACTGCCTGGTCCCTTCCTGAGGGGTGGCTCACAAATACCAACGGAAGTGGCCAGAGGGGCAGCTTCCTATACCAACATGACAACGGACGGACAGGACCATACTAAGGATAGAAACCTCTTTGCTTTTAGAAAGCGTAGCTACCTGTTCCGACGTTGGTCCTACTGTTCTCTAGCAGACAGGCTTGTCTGCTACCCTCAAGCATGCAACTAGAAATACATTTGCTCATTCATCCTCTCACACAGAAGGGAAGGGGGATGACAGTATCTTATCATATACAGTATATAAAAGAAAGTGGATGTAGGTTCCGTATGAGACTGTGTGACATGAATTACATATAAACTTTGTTTTAAAGTGTAGTAGTGTGACAGAACGTTCTTATTTATGTGTGAAAGTAACACGTTCCACTACTCAGTCTCCTCCCAGATAGTCAGAAACGCCACAATAAATTTAGAAGAGGAATTTATGCCGTAAATGACAACAGATTTAAGAAATTAACATGAAAGGAATCCAACAGAGACCTTTCACCATATACAACTAAATCGTTTTGTATTAGCGTGAAGCAGGGAAGAGTTGCACGGATATGGTACGCGAGTTGAATGGCAGTCATTAAAACAGAAGAGGTTTTCGTTGGGGCGAGAACTTTTCAGGAAATTTCCATCACCATATTTTTCGTCCGAATGCGAAAGTATTTGGTTGACACCCATCTACATAGGGAGAAATGACCACTATAATAAAAAAGAGGAATCATAGCTCGCAAGGAAAGGTTTAAGTTTTCGTTTCTCCTTCGTGCAGTTCGAGAGTGGAACGGTATAGAAATAATTTGGAAATGGTTCAATGAACCATCTGCCAAGCACTTATGCGAGAACTGCGAGCAGTCATATCGACGTAGATATAGATGAACTATCATGCACCGAAGTATCCGAAAGACCTGAACTGAGTTCCGCGTTCCTTTGAAGTTCAAAGAAAACTTGAACTTGAGTTTGATTTCAAACACGTACCCGACTCATACGATAATAGTTGGTGGTGACTTTAATTTACCCTCGATATGTTGGCGAAAATACATGTTTAATTCCGGAGATACGCATAAAGTATCATCTGAAATTGTGCTAAGCGCATTCTCTGAAAATTATTTCGAGCAGTTAGTTCATGAGCCCACGCGAATAGTAAACGGTTGTGAAAACACACTTGACCTCTTAGCAACAAATAATCCTGAGTTAATAACGAGCATCAAAACCAATTCAGGGATTAGTGAACAAAGGGTTGTGGTAGTGATATTGAATATTGTAATCCCCAAATCCTCCAAAAATAAGCAAAAAATATACATATTCAAAAAAGCAGATAAAAATTCACTTGACGTCTTCCTGAGAGACAATCTCCACTCTTTCCAAACTAATAATACAACTGTAGACCATATGTGGCTTGAATTCAAAGAAATAGTAACGCAGCAATTGAGAGATTTATACCAAATAAATTAACAAACGGCGGAAATGATCCTCCTTGGTACACAAAACGGGTTAGAATACTGTTGCAGGAACAACGAAACAAACATGCCAAATTTAAACAGACGCAAAATTCCCAAGATTGGCGATCTTTTACAGAAGCTCGAAATTTAGCGCGGACTTTAGTGCGAGATGCTTATAAAAGTTTCCAAAACGAAACTTTGTCTCGAAACCTGGCAGAAAATCCAAAGAAATTCTGGTCGTATGTGAAGTATGTTAGCGGCAAGAAACAACCAATGCCTTCTCTGAGCGACAGCAATGGAGATACTATCGAAGACAGTGCTGCCAAAGCAGAGTTACTGAACACAGCATTCCGAAATGTCTTCACAAAAGAAAACGAAGTAAATAATCCAGAATTCGAATCGAGAACAGCTGCCAACATGAGTAACGTAGAAGTAAATATCCTCGGAGTAGTAAAGCAACATAAATCACTTAATAAAAGCAAGTCTTCTCGTCCAGACTGTGTACCAATCAGTTTCCTTTCGGAGTATGCTGATGCATTAGCTCCATACTTAACAATCATATACAACCGTTCGCTCTACGAAAGATTCGTACCCAAAGATTGGAAAGTTGTACAGGTCACACCATTATTCAAGAAAGGTAGTAGGAATAATCCACTAAATTACAGGCCAATATCGTTAATGTCGATATGCAGCAGTATGTTGGAACATATTTTGTGATCAAACATTATGAATTACCTCGAAGAAAACTGTCTATTGACACACAGTCAACATCGGTATAGAAAACATCGTTCCTGTGAAACACAACTAGATCTTTATTCACATGAAGTGTTGACTGCTATTGACAATGGATTTAAGATCGATTCCGCATTTCTGGATTTCCGGAAGGCTTTTGACACTGTACCACACAAGCGGCTCGTAGTGAAATTGCGTGCTTATGGAATGTCGTCTCAGTTATGTGATTTCCTGTCAGAGAGGTCACAGTCCGTCGTAATTGACGGAAAGTCATCGAGATAAACAGAAGTGATATCTGGCGTTCCCCAAGGTAGTGTTATAGGCTCTTTCCTGTTCCTAATCTACATAAACGATTTGGGAGACAGTCTGAGCAGCCGTCTTAGGTTGTTTACAGATGACACTGTCGTTTATCGACTAATGAAGTCATCAGGAGATCAAAACAAACTGTAAAGATAACTCCCTGAGTATCCTAAATAAATGAGATAGGACCGCTTTCGTTTACAGTCTATATAAATGACCTAGTAGAAAGGAACAGATGCTGTTAAAGGCTGTTCGCAGATGATGTAGTTGTCTGTAACAAAGTAGCAATGCCAGAAGTATCGATTTGAGGAATCACCAGCAGAGGATTGAGGAATGGCGCAGGATCTGGCAGTTGACCCTGAGCGTAAATAAATGTAATACACTGCGCATCATAGGAACAGAAAACCACTACTGTACAACTACACTATTGATGAGAAACTGTTGGAAACAATATCTACTATGAAACATCTAGGAGTAAGTATCCAGAGTGACCTTAAGTGGAATGTCACATGAAACAAACAGTAGGAAAAGCGGATGCCAGACAGAAATACACAGGAAGAATCTTAAGGAAGTGTAACTCATCCACAAAGGAAGTGCTTACAAGGCGCTTGTTCGACCGATTCTTGAGTATTGTTCATCCTTAAGGGGTCCTTACCAAGTAGGACCGGTAGAAGAGATGGAGGAGATCCAACGTGGTCTGGCACTATTAGTCACGGGATAGATTAGCTGCCGCGAAAGCATTTCCGAGACGCTCAACATACTCTGTTGACAGACGTTACAAGAAAAGTGTTGTCTTCACGGAGAGGTTTAATATAGAAATTCTGAGAGAGCATTTTCCAGGCAGAGTTACTATTACTACCTCCAACATACATGTCACGTAATGACCACTACGAGAGAATTCGAGAAATTTGAGCGAAAACAGTGGCTTACCGACAATAATTCTTCCCACGTGCCATTCACAAGTGAAACAGAGCAGGGGAGATAAGTTAGTGGTACCAGAAGTACCCTCCACCACACACCATGAGTTAGCTTTCGGTGTATGCTGTAGATTTATTTATTTATTTATTTAAATGTCAAGTTCCGTAGGACCAAATTGAGGAGCAAATCTCCAAGGTCATGGACCGTGTCAGTACATGAACTTACAACATAAAAAGTAACAGATAAAAATAAATGTTCATGAACCTAAAAGAAAATCAGTCCATAAGTTTAAGCAAACGCTATCAGCAATACAATGAGAATCATCTTAATTTTTCAAGGAACTCCTCGACAGAATAGAAGGAGTGACCCATGAGGAAACTCTTCAGTTTCGATTTGAAAGCGCGTGGATTACTGCTAAGATTTTTTAATTCGAGTGGCAGCTTATTGAAAATGGATGCAGCAGTATACTGCACACCTTTTTGCACAAGGGTTAAGGAAGTCCGATCCAAATGGAGGTTTCATTTCTGCCGAATATTAACCGAGTGAAAGCTGCTTATTGTTGGAAATAAACTAATATTGGTAACAAGAACGACAATAAGGAATATACATATTGAGAGGCCAATGTCAAAATACCCAGACTCGTGAAAAGAGGTCGACAAGAGGTTCGCGAACTCACACCACTTATTGCCCGAACCACCCGTTTCTGAGCCAAAAATATCCTTCTAGAATGGGAAGAGTTACCCCAAAACATAACACCATACGACATAAGTGAATGAAAATAAGCAAAGTAGACTAATTTACGTATAGAAATATCACTCACTTTCGATACCGTTCGAATAGTGAAAATGGCAGTATTAAGTCTTTGAACAAGATCCTGAACGTGGGCTTTCCACGACAGCTTACTATCTATCTGAACACCTAGGAATTTGAACGGTTCAGTTTCACTAATCATATGCCCGTTCTGTGAGATTAAAACGTCAGGTTTTGTTGAATTGTGTGTTAGGAACTGTAAAAACTGAGTCTTACTGTGATTTAACGTTAGTTTATTTTCTACAAGCCATGAACTTAGGTCATGTACTGCTCTACTTGAAACCGAGTCAATGTTGCACACAACATCCTTTACTACCAAGCTAGTGTCATCAGCAAACAGAAATATTTTAGAGTTACCCATATTACTAGAGGGCACATCATTTATACACTCCTGGAAATGGAAAAAAGAACACATTGACACTGGTGTGTCAGACCCACCATACTTGCTCCGGACACTGCGAGAGGGCTGTACAAGCAATGATCACACGCACGGCACAGCGGACACACCAGGAACCGCGGTGTTGGCCGTCGAATTGCGCTAGCTGCGCAGCATTTGTGCACCGCCGCCGTCAGTGTCAGCCAGTTTGCCGTGGCATACGGAGCTCCATCGCAGTCTTTAACACTGGTAGCATGCCACGACAGCGTGGACGTGAACCGTATGTGCAGTTGACGGACTTTGAGCGAGGGCGTATAGTGGGCATGCGGGAGGCCGGGTGGACGTACCGCCGAATTGCTCAACACGTGGGGCGTGAGGTCTCCACAGTACATCGATGTTGTCGCCAGTGGTCGGCGGAAGGTGCACGTGCCCGTCGACCTGGGACCGGACCGCAGCGACGCACGGATGCACGCCAAGACCGTAGGATCCTACGCAGTGCCGTAGGGGACCGCACCGCCACTTCCCAGCAAATTAGGGACACTGTTGCTCCTGGGGTATCGGCGAGGACCATTCGCAACCGTCTCCATGAAGCTGGGCTACGGTCCCGCACACCGTTAGGCCGTCTTCCGCTCACGCCCCAACATCGTGCAGCCCGCCTCCAGTGGTGTCGCGACAGGCGTGAATGGAGGGACGAATGGAGACGTGTCGTCTTCAGCGATGAGAGTCGCTTCTGCCTTGGTGCCAATGGTGGTCGTATGCGTCTTTGGCGCTGTGCAGGTGAGCGCTACAATCAGGATTGCATACGACCGAGGCACACAGGGCCAACACCCGGCATCATGGTGTGGGGAGCGATCTCCTACACTGGCCGTACACCACTGGTGATCGTCGAGGGGACGCTGAATAGTGCACGGTACATCCAAACCGTCATCGAACCCATCGTTCTACCATTCCTAGACCGGCAAGGGAACTTGCTGTTCCAACAGGACAATGCACGTCCGCATGTATCCCGTGCCACCCAACGTGCTCTAGAAGGTGTAAGTCAACTACCCTGGCCAGCAAGATCTCCGGATCTGTCCCCCATTGAGCATGTTTGGGACTGGATGAAGCGTCGTCTCACGCGGTCTGCACGTCCAGCACGAACGCTGGTCCAACTGAGGCGCCAGGTGGAAATGACATGGCAAGCCGTTCCACAGGACTACATCCAGCATCTCTACGATCGTCTCCATGGGAGAATAGCAGCCTGCATTGCTGCGAAAGGTGGATATACACTGTACTAGTGCCGACATTGTGCATGCTCTGTTGCCTGTGTCTATGTGCCTGTGGTTCTGTCAGTGTGATCATGTGATGTATCTGACCCCAGGAATGTGTCAATAAAGTTTCCCCTTCCTGGGACAATGAATTCACGGTGTTCTCATTTCAATTTCCAGGAGTGTATAAATAAGGAACAGGACCGGCCCCAACACTGATCCCTGGGGCACCCCCCACTTGACAGTACCCCACTCAGATCCCACATCCCAGCCGTTATCAACATTGTGAATAATGACCTTTTGCTGCCTGTTGCTAAAGTAAGAGGTGAACCAGTTGTGAGCTACTCCCCTTATTCCGTAATGGTCCATCTTCTGGAGCAATATTGTGTGATCATCACAGTCAAATGCCTTTGTTAAATCAAAAAATACCCCAAGCATTCGAAACTTTTTGTTTAGCCCATCCAGTACCTCACAGAGAAAAGAGAATATAGCATTTTCAGTTGTCAAACGACTTCTAAAACCGAACTGTACATTTGGTAGCAAATCGTGTGATATAAAATGATCAATTAACCTTACATACACAGCCTTTTCGATAACTTCTGCAAACACTGATGGCATAGAAATAGGTCTAAAATTATCTACATTATCCCTTTCTCCCTTTTTATAAAGCGGCTTTACTACTGAGTACTTTAATCTCTCAGGAAACTGACCATTCCTAAAGGAAAAATTACAAATATGGCTAAATAAAGGGCTAACATGTGCAGCACAGTACTTTAATATTCTACTAGATACTCCATCATAACCATGAGAGTCCTTAGTCTTCAGTGATTTGATTATTGTCTCAATCTCCCTTTGTCTGTATCACAGAGGAGTATTTCAGACGTCAATCTCGGAAAGGGATTTGTTAAGAAATTTATATGATTTCCTGTAGATACTAAATTTTTATTTAATTCACCAGCAATGCTCAGAAAATGGTTGTTAAATACTGTACATATATCTGATTTATCAGTAACAGAAATATTATTACTGCAAACTGACTTTATATCGTCAACCTTGTGCTGCTGACCAGACACTTCCTTCACAACTGACCATATGACTTTAATTTTATCCTGTGAATTAGCTATTCTATTTGCATACCACATACTTTTTGCCTTGCTAATAACATTTTTAAGCACCTTACAGTACTGTTTGTAATGGGCTACAGTAGCTTGATTGTGACTACTTCTAACATTTTGATATAATTCCCGCTTTGTTCTACATGATAACCTTATCCCACTAATCAGCCAACCGGGATGTCCATTACTGCTAGTACCCCGTTTAGAATGTTCTAATGGAAAACAACTCTCAAAGAGCATGAGAAATGTATTATGGAGAGCATTGTATTTATCATCTATATTATCGGCACTATAAACATCTTGCCACTCTTGTTCCTTGACAGGTTTGAAAAACTCTCTATTGCTGTTGGATTAACTTTCCTACGTAGTTCGTAATTAAATACGACATTGGTTAGAGTACAAAAACCTTTTAGTGTTAAAATTTGTGCATCATGGTCTGAAAGGCCATTCACCCTTTTACTAACAGAATGCCCATCTAGTAATGAAAAATGAATAAAAATATTGTCTATGACTGTGCTACTGTTCCCCTGCACCCCAGTTGGAAAAAACACAGTTTGCATCAGATCATATGAATTTAGGAGATCTACCAACATCCTTTTTCTTGCACAATCATGTACAAAATTAATATTGAAGTCACCACATAGAACTACTTTCTGGTACTTCCTACAAAGTGAATCAAGAATTCTCTCTAGCTTAAGCGAAAATGCTCTGAAGTCGGAGTTAGGGGACCTATAAACAACAGCAATTGGAAGTTTAGTTTCACTAAATTCAACTAATGCTGCACAACTTTCAAATATCTGTTCAGTGCAGTGTCGTGATACGTCTATGGACTCAAATGAAATACTGTTTTTTACGTACAGAGCCACTGTACGTGCTTAGCCAGCCTCCCTTTCCCATACCTATTGAGGTGCAGGCCATGCCTAGTGAAACCCCATTTACTGAACTCCTTGAGAAACAGCCAGCTAATCTGTACCCTGGTAAAGCAAGCCTCTGAATTATCAAATTGTTTAAGTGGTGCTCTGATATACCAATAATTTCAGAGTTAACATCTATTAGCAGTTCACTAACTTTACCTCAAATACGTCTTATATTTTGATGAAATATGCTAATTCCTTCTCTACTTGAAAACAGTACATCCTCTGGAGGTGAGCCCTTAGTTAGAGGCACTTCCTTTAAGCAGGTATACCTATCAGCTGACATCAGTCTAAAAAAGGTGCAGGTCTAACACCCAACTACTATAGGAATTTTTCCATGAGTGATACCACTACCACCACCACCCACTACACTGTCACCTATAAGCTTAGCCAGCCTCCCTTTCCCATACCTATTGAGGTGCAGGCCATGCCTAGTGAAACCCCATCTACTGATAGACCCAACTGGCACCACTGAGATGTGATCCATACCCTCCGCCATCAGTGCCCTCCCCAGCCCCACATTAACGCGCCTAACAGCCGCATTAAGGTGAGGCCGATCATGACGCTGAAACAGTTGCACGAAATGCACATTAGTACCACCAGTTTGAGTAGCTATCTGAACCAAGTCACCACTGACATCATATTCCCCGTCCCTATCGAGACTGTTCCCTGCTCCACCCACTATCACTACCTGATCTTCTTTCGTAAAATTCTTACATAACTCCCCTATGCTTTCAGTCACCTGAGCCAATCCTGCACTAGGCTTCACAATGCTGGTGACCTGGTACTCACTCCCCAACACTTCCTGCAACTGCTGGCCCACACCTCTACCGTGGGAACTACCGAGCAGCAGAACCTTCTTTCTGATAGACTTTGCAACTAACCTAGGCCTCCTAATTGCTGAGGACTGCTGCAAGTTACCTACATCTACGGCTACACGAGGCTCCTCTCCACTCAACTCTGACTGTTGGTCGTATCTATTGCATGTATGCAAAGTAAAACTGTCTGAGTACCTCCTCTTCCTAGCTACCTTCTTGCCAACTGCCAGTTCCCATTCCCCACCACCCTTCACCCTCCTCAACCTATCTAGTTCCTCCTTTGCGCATTGGACTGCACCTGAAGGGTACAGATCATACGCTCCTGCTCCTCTATTAACTTGTTTCTACTACAGATTCTACATTCCCAGGAGAGGATCTCCCTAAAATGACCACTGGCTTCCCCACTGCATTCCCCCAAATGAAAATACTTTGAACAAATTCCACACCGTAATCCACTACTCACAAACCTACGACAGAGCCCACACTTTTCACTCATGGTAAGTTTTACAGTTACTGAAAAAAAACTATACGTCTACATTACCAAAGTTCAGTTACACCGGTAGAACTATTTAAGAACTAACAATAATGGTCTCGAAATTCTCTGCCTACTAAGAAAGCAGCTACTTGTATTAATACTACTACAACACAGCCGATACCAGCAAAACTTCACAAAATTATTAGCTACAACCAAAAAATTAAAGCTACCACTGTAACACTAAGCGAAGTTAAAACACTATATGAAAATTTTACTGAAATATTTGACTAGAAAGAATAATAAACGCCAGTCGAAAACTAAAGCACGAAAATTACTAACGACTTCAACACACTGAAAACTCTCTAAAACACAGCGAGCGAACGATTACAAAAGTTTATTAAGTCGTTATTTCGCCACAAACGGCACACAACACCGCTGAAATCTATTAAATTTAATAACTGCATTACAGAGCACAAATAAGTTTGTCAGCACTTAGCTTATAACCGCTACAGCTGCAGTGGACGTCGCAAAATGTAAACACACTACTTGTGTGAAGTAGACTATTTGCTAACGGGAAGGACAGTTGTCTTGTTAGAACTTAATGTTGGCTTGCATCGTAGAAAGGTATTCGGAGCACACGTCACCATTCGCTCCTATCTCACTGTTGCCCTGTTCAGGCAACTGCAACGGAAAGTCCAAGGCAGGGAGCAATCTGTTTATAACTCCCATGACGCACCCTCAACATCTTGATTTATCACTTGTAAGTTGTACTGCAAGATTTCCTTTTCTAAATGGGAAGTATCAGTCAATTCTCAGATATCCATAATTAAGAATAAACAGACCTGTAACTAATATCACACAGATGGTACCAATCAAATATCTTTCTCTTAATTGTACCTTTTAATTCTGCTTAAATAATTATGCTAAATTTTCTGTAACTTTCCTATCACGCAACCACACTCTGATACCAGTAACGTAGGGATGGGGGAAGGAATAGCTAAGGTATGGGCCTGGAAGTGGCTAGAGCTGCTTACCCACATGAATTTTTTCGCATTTACAACACATTTATTTCCCACGGCTGGCTTTCTTTGAAAGACAATTTGGCACAGTGTTAAACCTTGCCGGCCGGTGTGGCCATGCGGTTCTAGGCGCTTCAGTCTGGAACCGCGTGGCCGCTACGGTCGCAGGTTCGAATCCTGCCTCGAGCATGGATGTGTGTGATGTCCTTAGGTTAGTTAGGTTTGAGTAGTTCTAAGTTCTAGGAGACTGATGACCTCAGATGTTAAGTCCCATAGTGCTCAGAGCCATTTGAACCATTTTTTGTTAAACCTTGCATTAAAGTAAAACTTCATTAACCGTAATTATACTACCAAACAAGTGCACTGATTGCAGTTAGTAATACATTTATCCTCCATTTCAAATAAAATATTTCAGTCAAGCTTTCAAAAACCAAGCGACTGAATTAGGAAAAATCTAAGGCCCTTAATGGAAACAGACACTATTGGACTTCAGACATTCCAAATATAATCTTATATCCAACTTAACTCAGCAGATAAAACTGAAAAACTTTGAAAGAAAAATCTTTCAGATGAATGTTAGGAAAATTTACACAACAGACTTCCAATACATATAAAAAGGAAATATATATCTTATACTTAATGAACAATTTGAAAATAAAGAACACATTAACCAAAGTGGCAAATGAACTGGTTTCCATACCACAGACCGCGCCTTAAACACTCGTCCAACAGTTAATGGGAACCGGCTTAGTACACGCACCGAATAACACAAACAGTCCGCTTACTAGAACATACAGAGAACAAAGTTAGCAAAACGCAAATCACAGCTTACTACAGATGCTCCAGGACTGAGAGAGTACAAGAAACGGTAATAATTTCACCACCTTTCAGAAGAAACTGACATAAGAAAGGATTATGTGAAGCAGAACACAACTCCAGGAACAGACGGCTCGGAGTACTGCCACATAACACTCAAAACAGAGGGAAGAATTTGTTCCTGGGCTAGTCCTCACGTACTTAGGATAGTTCACTGGGGTAGAAGACTTGCCTCAGAAAATGAATAATTAAGGCACAGTCAGGAGCAGTACAAGAACACACGGGTCTGACGATAGTTACAAAGGTTTATTTGGAACAGGTGCTCACCAGATTAAATTAACGGCGTCACAAGTCCAACGTGTAATAGTTCAAAGCCTTCTCTTAGGAACGGCCTTGCATGAAAAGTAGCTTAGTGTGCATTACACTCAGAAGCGACTTGGTCAGAAAATGTCCATCCAGCCTCACACCGGATTATTCATCCTACAGGGAGGACTGACAGTGCAAGACATCTGCTGCCGTCCATCCTTGTGCCGAAGTGCTAGTAACAGCCCTGCTGTGCTAAAAGCCGAGATGGAAGTCTCTCTGCCCACAGATGCAGCCGGAGCTCAATATTCATTTGCTGCCACGTCAGAAGTTCCCTCTCTCTGGTCGGGGAAAACATACATGTAGCGATGATAACAAGTATCTTTGATGGTCACCACAATCGAATCGATCTGCTTCACAACTCGATTCGTTTTCTTACATTTCTTATTAAATCTTCTTGTCATCTGACTCATATGGCGCACTTCCTCCTTTAGTTCTGTTCGGTAATCACCATATTTGTGTACTTTTGCTGGATCCCACTGCAGGATCCTGGGAATGTTGCATATTCCCCCGATGAATAGCTCGAATGTGGTAAAACCAGTCAATAAATGCGGTAAAGTTTTATATACAAAAGCGGAAAATTACACCCATTCAGCCCAGTTTTCCTGCATCATTCACAGATATTGACGTAGATATTCTATTGGCATTCAATGCGTTCTTTTGAGTGCTGAGTTGCTAAGCACAAGATTTAATCTTCTCAATCTTCAGTAAACGACAAACTCTCTTCAGGATGTCACTTAGGAAATTTGCTCATCTGACACTCAATAACACTGATCTAATTCAGTAATTCAAATTATTTTCTGTACAAAGACTCACGTTATTGTGTCACCGTCCTATTATACTACAGGCTCTGCTATGAAAAATTTCTGGAGGCCATCCTGGAATTTTATGATGTATCTATTCCCATGTTCTGTTATCTGAAGGGAGTCAACCATATTCACATCACAACGACCGAATACCTGGTTAGATATTTCCATCTTGACATTATTCTGCATTTTTTGATCCTTTGTGGCTACGGCTAGGATCTCTCGCTCAATCGTACTATATCCTTTTGGTGCATGGTTCAGGTTTCTAGAAGTGAAGGCTACTGGTAAATCCTGTCCTAACTCCGTCTGACTCAGTAAGGCACCAATTGATTCCTTATAAGCGTCTGCTGTGCTTATGAACGTCTTAGTAAAATCAAGATACTGTATGGTTGGGGCTAATTATTTTTTTTCTTTTGGTTCTTGGAAAGCTACGGCCTTGCCACAGTGGTAACACCGGTTCCGGTCAGATCATTGAAGTTAAGGGCTGTCGGACTGGGCTAGCACTTCGATGGGTGACCGTGTGGTCTGCCAAGCGCTGTTGGCAATCGAGGTAAACTCAGCCCTTGTGAGGCAAACTGAGGAGCTACTTGATTAAGAAGTAGAGGCTCCGGTCTCGGAAACTGACATACCGCCGGGAGAGTAGTGTGCTGACCACATGCCCCTCCCTATCCGCATCCAGTGATGTCTATGGGCTGAGGATGACACGGCGGCCAGTCGTTACCGTTGGGCCTTCGTGGCCTGTTCGAGTTTAGTTTTAGTTCTTGGAAAGCTGCTTTCTGCTTTATCAAGTATAGTTTGCTCCGTTCTTCAGTAAATCATGAAACGGTTTATATTCCTTTATTGCACTCACGTTCCGTAGGTCGGGTATTAATCCTTCTGCCGTAATTAAGTGCCATAACTAAGTTATTTCCCTCCCTGTGAACCCGCAATTGTCAACCAGCAATTTTAGGTTGTGCAGTTGGTTGTATGAAACGCTTGTGCATGTCTGGCATTATGCGCTTCTAACGCAGCTCCGAACACATCATCTAAATCTACACTTACCAGCCAGAACAGTTTCACCACCAACCTGCTACCGATATAAACTCGTCCAGGCGATAGCAGCGTCACCTGGAGAGGAATGACTGCTAGTCAGACACACACACGATGCATGTACTATCAGTGATCGTGCTGTCCGTGTGTGGAATGGGGAAGGCAGGCGATCTATCTGAGTTGGGCTGAGGGCAGCCTGCACGAGCATTTCGGAAATTGCACGACATATCGGATGATCTAGGAGTGCAGTGGTGAGTGTCTTCGATACGTGGCGAAACCAAAGTGAAACCACTTCCAGTCTTGGGGTTGGGCGGCCACCTGTCATTACAGATGGACGTCAGAGGCTCGGCAGACTGGTAAACAGGACAGGAGGCGAATTGTGGCGGAACTAACATCAGACTTTAATGCCGTGCAGAGTACAAGTATGTCTGAACGTACACTCCACCGAACAATCGTGACGATGGGCTTCTGCAGCTGACGACCTACACATGTGCCAATGTTAACATCACGACATCGGCAGCTTCGACTGAAATGGGCACATGACCATCGGCACCGGACGTTGGCGCAGTGGCAATGCGTTGCATGGACTGATGAATCCCGATATTTTCTTCATCATGCCGATGGGAAGGCGCGCATCCATTGTCTTCCAGAGGAACAGCTCCGTGACACCTGTACTGCGGGATGCAGACAAGTTGGCGGTGGATGCTTTATGCTCTGGGAAACATTCACGTGCGCATGCATGGGTCCAGTGGAGCTCGTGCAAGGCACCATGATGACCGAGGAGTATCGTACACTGGTAGCAGACCACGTACACCCATTTCACGACGATCATGTTTGATGACGGCAATGCCATTTTTCAACAAGATAATGCGCCATGTCACAAGGCCAACAGTGAGCTGTAGTGGTTCTAAGAACACAGTAGCGAGTTCCAATTGAGTCAGAGCGCATCGCTTCCCTCCCCGGAATTAAAGGAAATTAGATGACGTGTGTGCTTATGTGGTGGCACCTCCCTCCAGCGACCTACCACGGCCTCATTGCTTTCATGCCACAATACGTCGCCGCTGTTATCCGTGCCAAAGGTAGACATACGGGCTATTAAATAGGTGGTCCTAATGTTCTGGATGGTCAGTGTATGAACATCTTGTGTCCTTGAAGTCTAGTTAGTACTGTGTTACGCTGTCTGTGAGAAACGTGTGCACTATCTACTCGGTTTCATCCTTTTGGTAAACTTTTGCACTTATTATGTCCTTCCGGAGCAGAGAAGGCTGTTTTCTCTTCATGTTCACTGTATACTATCTGACGGTAAGCTTTCCACAGTCTAAAGTGGTGAAATATGTGGCTTTTCTGAAGACGTTTAAAATTTTGTCAATATGCCGTACTGAAAATACAGTGTTAATGCAGTTGTCACTTAACTTTCGATACTCCACGACTATCCCCCACATTCACATTCGTGAAGTATCAGTCTTCTTTGGAATAATCCACAACGGAAAATTCAACCCAATTGTGCTCGGTGTAATGACGTCTTCCTTTAATTTTACATCTACCTTATTTCGCAGGGCTTCTTTTTGTGCCTCTGGTATTCGATAGGCCAGATGTTTACCAATTTCCCTTGCGCCTTTAGTTTCAACTTAATTTTAGGATTCACCGTCTCAATGTACGTTAATCTCTGGGAAGATGAAATACATCGTGATGTGCAATACATAATGCAGTAATCGAAGCCTTTTCTTGTTTGTTTATATGATGCACCCAAACAATTTTCTTTAATCACCTGAATCGTGACCTTGACTATAGATCAACTGAAACTGTAGCGACTATGCTATATACGTTGTGTTCCTCGCCTCCTCCCATGAAGGGTACTGTGCCTATGGTCATTTTGGGACATTCTAATATAACTTCATCTTGTGTGCACATTCACCAGTGCTGCAGGCAAATATACGCCCGTTTATGACTACTGCATATCCATTATCTCTTCAGACAGACCCGTGGTCTGAATCTTAATCCATAAAATCTTGTCCTTTCCTGGACCAATTCGTATAAACTCACCCAGGCTTTCTTTCATTTGTGTCTGCTGCACAACTTCATTTCTTGTTTCCGACTCTTGCTTTTTAGGTCACTCTTCTCTCTTGAATCTATTTCCGATCCTACCAGGATTCCTACAGATTCTTTTGGTGTCACATTTTCCCTCACGAACAACTTATCTCAGCTACCTAATGTCCGTTTCAAGAGACACCGCTCCTCTCTTCTTTTCTCTCTCCCGGTCCGCAAGATTAGATGGTTTGGCACATGTTTCGTCTGTAACAGTAATGTTCGGTCTCTGACCGACAGCGTCTTTGTTACATAATCTGTGATTACTTTTATACTTTCGCAGAAATCTCTGCCTAAGATTTCTTCATGTAGGATATCTGAGGCGTCCCGCTGCTATATGAAACTTCTATTCCACACACAAATCGTCGTATGTTATCAATGATAACACTGCAATCTCTCTCGTCTGTAGTATTTCCTTCGTGATGCATTTAGATTTATTCTATCTTTGGTGCTACTGCTCTTCGTACTCTTCAGTGCTGATTCCTTTATTATGCTAACCTGAGCGGCACTATCTATTATAAAGTTTGTGAATGCCACACTTTCCTATGTTCATCTTATATTTGCAAAATTCTCTCAGTCTATTGAGCATAGTTTTGTGACGCTGACTGACAGCATGTTCATGCCATTCTTTCGTTTCCCAGGTATTGAATCTCCATATTCAGTATTCTTCCATTGTCATTGAACTGTCAGGCTAAGTGTCCTGGTTCTTTACAAACGTAACATATCACAGGCCTCACCTATAGTTGTGGTCTATCAAAATTACATTCAGTAGTTCTGGTACAGTACATAAATGACGTAGTAAGTGGTACGATTGCCGGTACTATTCGCAGAATTAGCAGAGAAGGAAACATAAACGTGTGTGAGAAAGAAGCTGCGAGCCGACGACTTCTCTCTGTGTCCAGTTTACTCGTTTGTTTGTGTGTTTTGCATATCATTAGAACCGCACATCGTACATTGTTAGTTCATTGTGTATTTTACATCCATACGAAATATAAATTGCGTTTTATAGGTAATAAAAATTAATAACTCTCGTAACCTCTGCATTTTTATCTTCCCAAAGCAGTTATTTTTCATGCAAGTACAGTTTACATTCCCAAACACAAAAATCTACATAATTATTGTTGTTATTTTGTACTCAATAGAACGTTCACCATTAGCAAAGGCAAGAGTTTCTCGTTATTACTGATGAGTGCAAAGGTGTTTACGAATAACAGGAATACGTTTTATTTAAGCTCCACGAAGTATTGAAGCGATGTTAGATATGTTTTCGTTTTCCAGCATTTTTTAAATTTTTTCTTTTTTTTGGAAATTGAATTTGGTAGTGCTAGATGATAAGTCTGTGTCTTATTTTAGTATATTTGTTACAACAGTCGTCTGTTTCACATTACAAATCAACCATTTTCGAATAAAATCTGAATTAAACATTGATATATTTGGAACAAATTTTGTTTATTTTCGAGTAACAGGTAGGCAACAAAAATGTTCCGTAGATTACGCTGTCTTTTATATATCCTCACTCCGTTTTTAGATGGTTCACTGCCTTTAGTATCTAGCGGAATCTAGTAAGACACTGATAACATACGCAGACAAAGCGATGGAAGTGAGGTAAGGCTCGATTACCGTAGTCTACGTTTACTTACAGTAGTCTAAGATAGCCAACGGTAGTTTTACAACTCTAGTCTCTCCTTATTACATGGCTCTGAATGTCCTTGAAGTTTGTATAGACGACACACAGTTATATGCCCTGAATGTCCCTGTGGTGATCTCTAGATGATATTTCAGCTGCCCCTCTCGGCGGTAAGGAAAATACACTCATGCTCATAAATTAAGGATAATGCTGATACATGGTGAAACAACGCTCTGGTGGGCGGTTTGCGGGTTTAAATCACACATATTGATGACGTTGTGAGGGGTAGAATACTAGGGCGACTGGAGGCTGGTCAAACACAGCAGGTCGTAGTACGGGCCCTCCGTGTGCCACAAAATGTAATCTCAAGATTATGGCAACAATTCCAGCAGACAGGAAACGTGTCCAGGCGCTACAGTACGGAACGTCCACAGTGAACAACACCACAAGAAGACCGATGTCTCACCATTAGTGCCCGCAGACAGCCACGGAGTATTGCAGATAGCCTTGCGCGGGACCTTACCACAGCTCCTGGAACAGTTGTCTCCAGGCACACAGTCTACAGACGACTGAACAGACATGGTTTATTCGCCCGGACACCTGCAACGTGCATTCCACTGACCCCTGGTCACAGGAGAGCCCGTAAAGCCTGGTGTCAAGAACACAATACATGGTCATTGGAACATTGGTCCCAGGTTATGTTCACGGACGAGTCCAGGTTTGAACAGTGATTCGTGCCAGGTTTTCATGTGGCGTGAACCAGGAACCAGATACCAACCCCTTAATGTCCTTGAAAGGGGCCTGTTGGAGGTCGTGGTTTGATGGTGTGGGGTGGGATTATGATTGGTGCACGTACACCCCTACATGCCTGACAGAGGAACTGTAACAGGTCAGGTGTATCGGGACGTTTTGCACCAGTATGTCCGCCTTTTCAAGAGTGCAGTTGGTCCCACCTTCCTCCTAGCAGATGATAACGCACGGCCCCACCGAGCTGCCATCGTGGAGGAGTACCTTGAAACAGAAGATATCAGGCGAATGGAGTGGCCTGCCTGTTCTCCAGACCTAAACCCCATCGAGCACGTCTGGAATGCTCTCGGTCGACGTATCGCTGCACGTCTTCAAACCCCTACGACACTTCAGGAGCTCAGACAGGCACTGGTGCAAGAATGGGAGGCTGTAAACCAGCATCTGTTAGACCACTTGATCCAGAGTATGCCAACCCGTTGTGCGGCCTGTGTACGTGTGCATCGTTATCATATCCCATATTTATGTAGGGGTACATGCGCAGGAAACAGTGGCGTTTTGTAGCACATGTGTTTCGGGACGGTTTTCTCAACTTATCACCAATACCATGGACTTACAGATCTGTGTCGTGTGTGTTCCCTATGTGCCTATGCTATTAGCGGCAGTTTTGTGTAGTGCCATGTTGTGTGGCACCACATTCTACCATTATCCTTATTTTATGAGCATGCGTGGAGGGTACCCATTTCTCTGTTCGACTACAACTCGACTGCGTGTCATCTATTTTCTTGTCGTGTTTCTCCGTAATGCAATTCCTTGTGTCATGATCTCATCGCTTACATTAGAAACAGTTACCTCTCGTGCGATTGGATACATCGGACTTTTCTGTACAGTAGGTGCTTAAGGTTTCCTATGTTAAAGATAGCTCTACCGCTTGGGCTAAAACTAAGTCTCCTCATCCTGCTCTCGCATCTGTTTTAATCATGTCATCTTCGACCCCCTGTACGAATACTGCTTGAACCAGCTTCCCAATTAGAACTCGCCTCCCCAGAATGTCTGACTCCCTCATTAGCCTATGGACAGCTTCTCTGAAATGGGTTTTCTATATTTCAACGCCATTCAGTCATGCTCTCGGCCCTGTTCTCTCTATTGGAGAATAATAGGCAGGCATAGTAAGCCGAAGTCACTTTGGGTTCATAGTTTTCTAATAGAATTTCTTCGACATATGGCCAAGTTGCGTTCAAATTGTAGACGAACAGCATACTTCGTGCTGCTCCTATGGTCCTAGTTTTATCAAATTTTCATAGAACACTGTTATTATGACTTGGTGTTAGTTCGGAATTGAAATAAATGCATCCGATAAGACTAACTGCTGGCTGGGAGCTCACTGCCCTCCAGATTGATATTAGGTCACTTTTCTTGCTTTCTCAAGGATGTAACTCTTACACTATGTGATCAAAAGTATCAGGACACCCACAAAAACATACGTCTTTCATATGAGGTGCATTGTGCTGTCACCTGCTGCCAGGTACTACGTATCAGCGACCTCAGTAGTCATTAGACATCGTGAGAGACCAGAATGGGACGCTCCGCGGAACTCACGGACTTTGAACGTGGTCACGTGATTGGGTGTCACTTGTGTCATATGTCTGTACGCGAGATTTCCACACTCCTAAACAACCCTAGGTCCACTGTTTCCGATGTGATAGTGAAGTGGAAACTTGAAAGGACACGTGCAGCACAAAAGCGTACAGGCCGACCTCATCTGTTGACTGTCCGCCGACAGTTGAAGAGGGTAATAATGTTTAAGAGGCATACATGATCCAGACCGTCCGCCTACTTAGTTCGGTGGTAACGTGCTTGCCTCCCATGTACTGGGACCGGGTTCGATTCCCGGCCGGGTCTGAGATTTTCTCCGATCATGGACTGGGTGTTGTGTTGTCCTCATCATGATTTCATCTCCATCACTGGCACGCAAGTCGCCCGATGTGGTGCCGAATGCAGTAAGACTTGTATTTGCCGGCTGAACTTCCCCGAATAGGGGCCTCCCGGCCAACTATGCCATACGCTCATTTCATTTTTTATCTATCTAGATCATCACATAGGAATTCCAGACTGCATCAGGATCCACTGCAAGTACCATGCCAGTTAGGCAGGAGGTGAGAAAACTTGGATTTCATGGTTGAGCGGCTGCTCACAAGCCACACATCAAGCCGGTAAATGCCAAACGACGCATCACTTAGTGTAAGGTGCGTAAACATTGCACGATTGAACAGTGGAAAAACGTTGTGTGGAGTGACGAATCACGGTACACAATGTGGCTATACGATGGCAGGGTGTGGGTATGGCGAATGCCAGGTGAACGTCATCTGCCAGCGTGTGTAGTGTCAACAGTAAAATTCGGAGGCCGTGGTGTTATGGTGTGGTCGTGTTTTTCATGGAGATGGCTTGCACTCCTTGTTGTTTTGCGTGTCACTATCACAGCACAGGCCTAAATTGATGTTATAAGCACCTTTTTGCTTCCTACTGTTAAAGATCTATTCGGAGATGGCGATTGCATCTTCCAACACGATAGAGCACCTGTCCACAGTGCATGGCCTGTGGCGGAGTGGTTACACGACAATGACATCCCTGCAATGGAATGGCCTACACAGGGTCCTGACCTGAATCGTACAGAACCCCTCTGGGATGTTTTGGAACGCCGACTTCGTGCCAGGCCTCACAGACCGACATCTATGCCTCTCCTCAGTGCAGCACTCCGTGAAGAATGGACTGCCATTCCCCAAAAAAACTTCCAGCGCTTGATTGAACGTATGCCTGCGAGAATGGAAGCTATCATCAAGGCTAAGGGTGGGCCAACACCATATTAAATACAAGCATTAGCAATGGAAGGTGCCATGAATTTCTAAGTCATTTTCAGCCATGTGTCCGGATACTTTTGATCACATAGTGTATTTCTGTGCTGTACTGTGATTCACTGAGTGCGTTTTTTTTTCAATTTGGTGGCACTGTTTCGGCAAGTGTACCGTTAGAAGTCGACGGTGCTGCTGATTCAGGTTTTAGTGACGTAAATGCAGTAAATTCTTCATCCAATTTTACGGCAGCGGGCTGCTCTTGGTGGTCTCGTAAATCTTCGACACTGGAACGGTGAATGATCTCCCCTCCCCCCTTCGGAGGTTCGAGTTCCTCCCTCGGACATGGGTGTGTGTGTTGTCCATAGTGTAAGTTAGTTTAAGTTAGGTTACGTAGTGTGTAGGCTTAAAGTTCGATGACCTCTGCAGTTTGGTCCCATAAGATCTTACCACAAATTTCCAAAATGATCTCCCGGCATTTGATTTCTGCCCGCTCTCTGCTTCTTTCAGCTGTACACTAAAATAGTTACTCTGCCGGTACATTAAACCGGGACTACCTCGAGAGCTCAAGCCAATTTGTTCTAAGACTAGCCTTGCTAGTCCTCCTAGGAGAAAATCCTGTCTTACGTACTCTGAGACTCCTTACTTCTTAGGCAGGATTCGAAGTTTCGACCTCACATCTGACATGAGTTTATATGTCGCAACCCGATGTGGATCACAACATAGTTGGTTTCATTCTCACAATCAGATTAGAGGTGAAGTAGGATATGAGGTGATGCGTCTCGGCACGCGAACAGCTGTGTCCAGGGGGAGAGATCGTGGCGGTGTCAACCTGAGATTTTTATTTAGTCTCTGTGGTTGGAGACAGTACAAAGTATTTCAGATGTCGTGTTAAGGAGGTACATATCGTTCTGATAAGGAAATGAGACACTGGGTCGGTTTTTGGCCTGTTGTAATGATTCTTCGTGTGTTTACATGATCATACCGAAAAGCAGAGACACTATGTTATCACATTGGTCCAAAGACACACTTAACGAACGTGTAAAACACAGACGAGGATTGTAACCGCACGCTATTAGTTACCGATTACTAGAACAAACGGCCACAAAGCCCTAACACTCTAGTAAGAAGAGAATGCACATAGTAACGTCTAATGATAGTATTCCACACCACGAATCATGAAAAGGAGCCAGGTTCTATCTCTGTAATCGAACCCTTACGTTCAGTTGCACGTCACAATGGACGTTAAGACGGTTACAGGTATATTCAGATGCGTTTTACGTCCTTTTTCGTGTACTAGCTTAATTGGGCATATTGCTCGCTCACCTAGGTTCTGCTATCGGCTTTTGGCCATCCGAGGCGCTTGCAGGATTGAAACTTGCTGCTTACTGGAACTCTTGTTTTGCTTAAACTTGAGTTGTCTCTATATACTGCACCTGAGCCTTTTTGGTTACAGATAGTGCGTGACTGAGTCACCTTTTCCGTCCAGTTTACAATTATCGATGTGAAATCAGCGGTTTCTTAATCTCCATGGCCCAATACCGAACTAGTGAAAGCGGCTGGTATCGTTTGTCTCCATCTCAGTTACCAGGCTTTATTGCTAATATTTATATCTAGCTTTTTTCAAATTTTCTGCCTAAACATCATGATTCGATCATTGTGCGTCATTAAAGTTTGAGATGCATGCATCCCCACTGTGGGATACTTCCTATTATAGATGCTTGGATACTTCCTATTGCAGGTGCAACCGACTCTCTAGAATCACATAAATTTGTGTCTGTTCTTCTTCCCCTCACCATATTTGTAACAGCGGGTGGTTTTGGGATAAAAACAGTCCCCTTGGGGAAAAATCAATCTTCTTACCCAGGTAAAAAATGTTTCAGCGTCCCCCTCCCCCAGAAATAAAACAGCCACCAGAAAGTTTATCCCACCAGAAAAACTTTTTTAGCTATTTCATGTATCCTCTAAAGTTACATGATATAATATATTTTTTATTATAGTTGGCGAATCTTCTGGATTTTGGGCACCGGTTCAGGGACTTATGCTCATAAATTGTAAGATGCACGTATGCCAACACTTTAAAGCAAAGAGAACTCACTGTAGCGGGGAAGTAGGATGAACTCGAAAAAAGCGCGAATATGTCAACACGTTTTGATTTAAATGTCTTTGAAGCTGCTAGGTAAGGCGAAAATTACCTTCTTTTACATCCATAACTCTGTCTATAATACACTCGTATTTTTATGTTGTGATAGGAGCAATTTTCATTCTAGTTCTCAACTTTTACTGTAAAATAACTTTGATGTTAAACCGCCATAGTTTGGCAAGATGTACATCTTTGTTGACTTGGGCAACGACTAATCCGGTGTAGGTCTTATTCATTGTCTTTCAAACCATGTTGCTTGAGCTGGGCATCGTTAGTGTGTCCTCTACAGTTACCTGCCTGGTATGATTGAACCCGTCTAGTATAGCTTTCTGTGTTTTCAGAGCCCCCAGGCATCACCACTAAGTCAAAGTCTCATGCACACAGGAGGATTTTGTTTTATTTTTTATTTTCTTTCATTTATTATTTTTTTAGGTTGTTGTCTATAACATTTTACTTTTTAAAATTTTCTTTAATTTCGTTATTGCTTTTTCTTAATTTTTTGTTTTATAGTTGCACACATTCTTTTAATATTATCATCAGACTGAATATGCATACATGTGAAATATAACCCTAAATACAGTGCACAAAATAACAGCAATCATAAATACGATATCGAACGAAATATTAAATACTGTGTGAAGTTTATGATAATAATATGTGTAACTGGTTTTATTACACACATAATCTTACGGTACGACTATGTTACATAGATAAACTTACAATGCAAACAAAAATTTAGAATGGTTGGCCAAACAAGATGTGGTGACTTGGTTCATGTAAAGTGACAGCTTCAAAGCCTAGAAAATTGAGTGAATTTCTCCGTGTCCACATACTGCTGTCAAAAAAAATCACTTGTCAAACGGATTCTGGACGGCAAGAGGCTTTTACCTAATTTTACAGCAACATAAGACTGTTCTTTACTGTGCTTCGTAAAAGTAGTTGCCACACGAACGGTGTGACTAACCACGCGATTAAATAGCACGAATTAATACACAGATGAAGTTGCAATCGCTCATTATAAAATGTGAAAATATCTTTGTAATGAATCACGAAGTACGGGCAATAGTGCGCTACGATACGCTGGCTCTTCGACATCCAAGAATTTGATGATCAGCAAGAAGAAGCGCCCTAAGACACAGAGAGAACCAACTGACGATTTAACTAATTTGACTAACAGACAATTTATTTGAACATTTAACTAACTTAGGATTTAAACCGTTGACCAGTTACCTTATGGATCAAAATATGCCAAATGTATTGGGAACCCCATAGATTTGTGGAGAAATCTAGTTTACCTATCAGCTGAGCGAATGTATCGTTTCAAAATTTTTGGAAATTTACCAAATGATGTTGCAAATGAAAAGTTGTACCTGAAACAAAACGACAAAATGTTTTCTGCATAATTAATCATGCACTACATAAACGCTGAACGATTCACGCAACGCTTAATAAACTATTAAGAAGCACACACGTTTTTATTTTCTCTTACCTTAAACTTCCTGTCATTGGTTATTTACCAGGTGTCGAAGTATGAAACCCGAATTTGGTTGCAATAATTACACGTCTGTTGTTTGCAACTGATAAATAATATTTTATTGAAAATAATCTCCATTGCTATTTATACATTTTTCCCACCTCCCCGGAAGGCTTGAATACCACGCCAAAAACAGTTCTTCTTTTGAAGCGAACCAGTCAACGAGCCATTTTCGTACATTTTCATACGAATTGAAGCGTTGTTCAGCGGGAGCGTGTCCCAGTGATGCAAATAGGTGATAATCGGACGGAGCCAATTCTGGAGAACAAGCCGCATGCCCCAGTATTCCCCAAATGAAAGCTTCGATCGTTTCCCTGACCCGTTTTGCTGTGTGTGATAGGGCGTTATCATAGAGCAATATGATTCTATGTTGCCTTTTTCCATATTCCAGTCATTTTTCACGTAATGCTCGGTTTAAATTGATCATTTTCTGTTGGTAGCGATCAGCGTTAACGGTTTCACCAGCTTTTAGCAGCTCATAATAGATGACACCCTTCTGATCCCGCCAAACACAGAGCATTGTCTTCTTTCCAAAGCGATTTGGTCTTACGGTGGATGTCGATGGTTTGTGTGGATTTACCCATGATTTACAACACATATGATTCTCAAAATATATCCATTTTTCATCATCTGTGACTATTCGATGGGGAAACGACTTTCTCTTGTATCTGGCGACCATCATTTCACAAGTGGTCTTCCGATTTGCACGCTGCCTGTCATTCAATTCATGCGGAACCCATTTTCCCACTTTCTATACCTTTCCCATAGCTTCCAACCGAAGAGAAACGGCTTTCTGTGTCACAGTCAATTGTTCCGCGAGTTCCTGTTTAGTCTGAGTATCATCATTATCCAATACGGCCTGCATTTCGTTGTCTTCGAACTTTTTCGGTGGTTTCCTGAGCTCGTCGTTTCTCGCGTCAAAATCACCACTTTTGAATTTTTTGAACTACTCGAAACACTGGGTTTTTCTAAGAGCCGCAAGCTTCGACAAGCATTCGATGCGTTTCTGCAGCAGTTTTATTCAAATGATAACAGAAAACCAATGCTGTCCACAAATCGTAGTTCTTAGGCACAAAACTCGACATATTTACGGGTTTGAAACAGATACCGATATATGGAACTTGGGTAGCTGTATGTTGACATTTGTTGTCAGCCGTTACAGGAAGCAAATGGTGCTGCAGACGCAGTCTCACGGGCCCTACACCGACGGCTAGCACCATCTATAGAGAAATCCCGGTTTCATACCTATACACCTAGTAAATTATGCAATAATAAAAACTAAAAACTAAAAAAAACGCTGCTAGAAAACACACGCGAATAATTTTTGCACGAAATTTTGTAACAAGCAATCCGAATAATTGGCTAAAATAAGCAGAATAACTGTGAAACAATGTATGTAAGACAAAACACTATCAAAGTTGCAGTCCTGTACGAAAATTTACGAACTTGAGCTTGTTTTGTCCGAAAATAATTTTTTACAAAATAACACAGCACGTTTTGAACGAAACGCAGTAAAACATTTTCTGTTGGTTCGGTATAAGATTTTTGTAGGAATTTTCGTGTTATTTTAAGTTTCTCTGTGATCATCCGTAAAGCTTCAAATGATTCATCAAACACTACGAGGCTGGGCGTAATTCTTGTTTGGTACATCCCTACATGTCCAAAGATTTTATGTTGATTTAAAATCACCGGTGAATTAAATCTTTAATTTGGGCCCGCTGAATTCATAATATGACATTTTGTAGTGAGTAATTCCAGGTAAGCTGCAAATGGTTTAATTAGTAATCCTCCTTCTTCACTACAAGCTTGTTCCGGCTATAGCGCCATTCTCAAGTAAACCTGTAGGTGCTACAATTGTTGCGTGCACTTACTTTTATAAAAGATGTACAGGAAGGAGAGTTTCCAAACATACTTACATTTAGTCTGAATAGATGCCCATACTACATCAGTGAGTATATTGTCGATTACTTGTTTGTTTCTAGACCACTCTAATCACGTAACTTTTGTTTCTATAGTATATTTTCGCGAAATACTTTTGACAGTTGGAATGACAGTTTACTCTCGTTGATGCTTTATGTTTACAATGCAGTCTTTGCTAGTCAGTGATGTTAGTTGCAGTTCATCGCTATTATAGTTTTGTTATCGTTTGTATCTAAGACAATCGTTAGTTTTCTGTTTCCTATAATTTTTATCCTTTTTCGTTTTCCAAAACGTCAATAAAGTTTTCTAAATAATTTTTGTGTTTGAGATCTATCTATTCTTTAAGGATATCGTTTCGGTAATTTTTTGTATGGGTATATATTCCCAACTCTTCTAAGGTGTCCATGGTATGTTCATTTGGTATTGTGTGTACAGCCTCTCATGTATTTCCGATATGTTCCGCTTTGTGGTTTTGGTTTTTGAGATGCTGATGAAAGCTTGATTGATTGCAGTCGCAATATCTTGTGTGTTGTTTGATTCTAATCTTAATATTTCTTCCTGTTTGACCAATATAAAATCTTGCGAAGACGTTACACGAAATTTTGTATACGCCTGGGTGGGTAAAAATCTGGATTTCGGTTTTTCAAGATCGAATTTTCGTTTTTCGATTTTTATTTTTTCGGAAAGTTAGTTTTATGGTTGTTTTGCTTAAAGTTTGCTTGATTTTATTCAAAATTTCTTCCACAGAATAACATAAACCAAATCTTAAACGTAACAATCATAAAACTAGCTTTCCCAACAAACAACAATCTAAAATCCAAAATCCCGATTGGTGCCAGCCGAGGCATATATAAAATTTCGTGTAATGACTGCGCATGATTCTATATCGGTCAGACAAGAAGGAATTTTGACATTAGATCAAAGAACACGCAAGACATTGGGACTGCAATCAATCAAGCTTTCATCAGCATCCCAAAAGCCAAAACCACAATGCAGAACATTACAAGTTCTACACAAAATACCAAAGGGAATACCAATAAGCCAAACGATATCCTTAACGAACAAATCGATTGCAAAAACAAAAATTATTTAGAAAATTTTATTGACTCTTTGGAAAACGAGAACGGATAAAAATCACAGTAAACAGAAAATTGAAGGTAATCATAGATACAAACGATAACAAAATTATAAAAGCAATGAAATGCAACTATCATCACTGACTAGCAAAGACTATATTGTAACATGAAGTATGAACTAGAATAAACCGTCATTTAAACTATTAAAAGTACTTCGCGAAAATATTCTATACAAACAAAACCTAACGCTAGTGTAGCGGTCTAGCAACAAATAGACAGTCGACAATTTTCTCATTGACGCAATATGGGCATGAATTCCAACTAGATGTAACTATCTATGCAAACCAACCTTCCTGTACAACTTTTGTGAACGTAAGTATATTCACCAAATGTAACATCTATAGGTTTACTTGAGAATGGCGCTATAGCCGAAACAAGCTTGTAGTAAAGAAGGAGGAGTACTAATTAAACCATTTGCAACTTACATGGAATTATGCACTACAAAATCTTTAACGTGTAAACAACGGAATGGTAATCAACTGCAGTAACCAGGTTTTTTTTAATTATACCCAAATATAGCACTTAAGCGCGACGCGTTTCTACGAAATAGAGTTTCGCGTGCAAACGCGCGATTTTAAGCATGTAAAAGTCGAATGATGAGAGATATTTGCAAACGCTACTTATAATCGCCCTAATAATATATTTTTATTATATTTTTTATTATTATCTGTATCACATGAAACCGTCTCAACACGTGCGATTAGCATAAAACCGGATTTTACGGACATTTTCTGTGTAACTTTAGACTACTATGCCGTGGCAACGGATAAAATTTTCACAAAAGAACAGGACAACAATTACTTAAAAGTATTTGTCTACCTTCTTACAAAATTTGAACAGATTTACACAGGTTTAAACACAGACGTGGCATCGGAAAAAAACTCGCAAAAAACGTATGTTTTTCACGTAAAATCCGAATGAAGCTAGATTTTTCAACGAGAGTTTTCAACTTTATCGTAGGAATGCGTTTTTTATTTACTAATTCACTTTAAACCGTTTCCGCGCATTCAACTGACATAAGAACGAATTTTACATGCTACACTTGGCTCGATTTTAACTAATCGTATCAAGACAACGGATATAGCTTATTGGATGAAATGAATTTTATTTTTAGTTTATTAATTAATTTGCCTTCATGCAAAGTTTGAACTGATTCGCACAAGTTTAAAGTATGGAAGTGGCGCACTATACAAACCTCCTAGAGAAACGTGTTTTCAGCACGTAAAATCGCAGCGAAGCAAGATTTTTTCATATGATTAAAACTTACCTTGGACCAAGATTCGATACACTGGGGAACGAGACATGAACTATCACTCTCGCTCCAGATCGGGGTTATTTAAGAGTGACTGTTTTTGCATGTGAAATACGAGTGAGGGAAACTGTTTTTGCACGTAAAATACAAACTCTGCACGTACATATGGTGCCATTAACTGAGTATTAATTCCAGGCCAATTAAAACCTTTTGAAAGAGCAATTATTCAACTAGCACAATTTACGTGTACGCTAGCTCCGGTACGTCGCTTACTTTACTTACTATACTGTAATATAGCTGCAGTAAGACATATGTTCGAACGGCCACTGGTCCACGATAAGCTAAAAGCCTTTTACCCCATGTTCCTAGCTAAAACAAACGGAGGAGAAAATAGTCATGGCGTAGAGAAATGTATGTGAGTATGGTGGCATGATGGCAATTAACAGACTTTGAACGCGGAACTGTAGTTGGAGCTATACATGTGGGACATTCCATTTCAAAATCGTTAGGAATTTCAATATTCCGAGATCCACTGTGTCAAGAGTTGCCGACAATACCAAATTTCAGGCACTATCTCTCACTACGGACAACACAGTGGTGCTAACAGACAAGCAGCAATGCGTGAAATAGCCGTAGAAATTAATGTGGGACATACGATGAACGTATCCCTTAGGACATGGTGGCACAATTTAGCGTTAATGAGCAATAACAGCAGACGACCGATGCGAGTATCTTTGCTAACACCGTGACATCGCATGCAGTGCCTCTCCTGGACTCGTGATCATATCGGTTGGACCCTAGACGACTGGAAAACTGTGAACTAGTCAGATGAGTCCAATTTCAGTTGGTGAGAGCTGATGGTAAGTTCTGAGTGTGGCACAGACCACACGATGCCATGGACCCAGTTTTTCAACAGCGCACTGCACAAGCTGATAGTGGCCTCATAATGGTGTGAGCTTTGTTTACATGGAATGGACTGTGTCCTCTGGTCCAGATGAATCGATCATTGACTGGAAATTTTTATGTTCAGCTACTGGGAGAACAGTTGCAGGCATTCGTGGACTTCAAGTTCCCAAGCAAAGATGGAATTTTTATGGTTCACACTGCGCCATGTCACCGAACCACAATTGCTCGCAATTGATTTGAAGAACATTCTGGACAATTCGAGCGAATGATTTGGCCACTCACATCCCCGACATGAATCTCATCGAACAGTTATGGGACGTAATCGGGAGGTGAATTCTACATCTACATCTACATGCCTACTCTGCAATTCACATTTAAGTGCTCGGCAGAGGGGTCATCGAACCACAATCATACTATCTCTCTACCATTCCACTCCCGAACAGCGCGCGGGAAAAACGAACATCTAAACCTTTCTGTTCGAGCTCCGATTTCTCTTATTTTATTTTGATGATCATTCCAACCTATGTAGGTTGGGCTCAACAAAATATTTTCACATTCGGAAGAGAAAGTTGGTGACTGAAACTTCGTAAATAGATCTCGCCGCGACGAAAAACGTCTTTGCTTTAATGACTTCCATCCCAGGTCGCGTATCATATCTGCCACACTCTCTCCCCTATTACGTAATAATACAAAACGAGCTGCCCTTTTTTGCACCCTTTCGATGTCCTCCGTCAATCCCGCCTGGTAAGGATCCCACACCGCGCAGTAATATTCTAACAGAGTACGAACGAGTGTAGTGTAAGCTGTCTTTTTAGTAGACTTGTTGCATCTTCTAAGTGTCCTGCCAATGAAACGCAACCTTTGGCTCGCCTTCCCCACAATATTATCTATGTAGTCTTTCCAACTGAAGTTGTTCGTAATTTTAACACCCAGGTACTTAGTTGAATTGACAGCCTTGAGAATCTACATCTACATCTACATCTATACTCCGCGAGCCACCTTACGGTGTGTGGCGGAGGGTACTTATTGTACCACTATCTGATCCCCCCTTCCCTGTTCCATTCACGAATTGTGCGTGGGAAGAACGACTGCTTGTAAGTCTCCGTATTTGCTCTAATTTCTCGGATCTTTTCGTTGTGATCATTACGCGAGATATATGTGGGCGGTAGTAATATGTTGCCCATCTCTTCCCGGAATGTGCTCTCTCGTAATTTCGATAATAAACCTCTCCGTATTGCTTAACGCCTTTCTTGAAGTGTCCGCCACTGGAGCTTGTTCAGCATCTCCGTAACGCTCTCGCGCTGACTAAATGTCCCCATGAAGAATCGCGCTGCTTTTCGCTGGATCATGTCTATCTCTTCTATTAATCCAACCTGGTAAGGGTCCCATACTGATGAGCAATACTCAAGAATCGGACGAACAAGCGTTTTGTAAGCTACTTCTTTCGTCGATGAGTCACATTTTCTTAGAATTCTTCCTATGAATCTCAACCTGGCGCCTGCTTTTCCCACTATTTGTTTTATGTGATCATTCCACTTCAGATCGCTCCGGATAGTAACTCCTAAGTATTTTACGGTCGTTACCGCTTCCAATGATTTACCACCTATGGCATAATCGTACTGGAATGGATTTCTGCCCCTATGTTTGCGCATTATATTACATTTATCTACGTTTAGGGAAAGCTGCCAGCTGTCGCACCATGCATTAATCCTCTGCAGGTCCTCCTGGAGTACGTACGAGTCTTCTGATGTTGCTACTTTCTTGTAGACAACCGTGTCATCTGCAAATAGCCTCACGGAGCTACCGATGTTGTCAACTAAGTCATTTATGTATATTGTAAACAATAAAGGTCCTATCACGCTTCCCTGCGGTACTCCCGAAATTACCTCTACATCTGCAGATTTTGAACCGTTAAGAATGACATGTTGTGTTCTTTCTTCTAGGAAATCCTGAATCCAATCACAAACCTGGTCCGACATTCCGTAAGCTCGTATTTTTTTCACTAAACGTAAGTGCGGAACCGTATCAAATGCCTTCCTGAAGTCCAGGAATACGGCATCAATCTGCTCGCCAGTGTCTACGGCACTGTGAATTCCTTGGGCAAATAGGGCGAGCTGAGTTTCACATGATCTCTGTTTGCGGAATCCATGTTGGTTATGATGAAGGAGATTTGTATTATCTAAGAACGTCATAATACGAGAACACAAAACATGTTCCATTATTCTACAACAGATTGACGTAAGCGAAATAGGCCTATAATTATTCGCATCTGATTTATGACCCTTCTTGAAAATGGGAACGACCTGCGCTTTCTTCCAGTCGCTAGGTACTTTACGTTCTTCCAGCGATCTACGATAAATTGCTGATAGAAAGGGGGCAAGTCCTTTAGCATAATCACTGTAGAATCTTAAGGGTATCTCGTCTGGTCCGGATGCTTTTCCGCTACTAAGTGATAGCAGTTGTTTTTCAATTCCGATATCGTTTATTTCAATATTTTCCATTTTGGCGTCCGTGCGACGGCTGAAGTCAGGGACCGTGTTACGATTTTCCGCAGTGAAACAGTTTCGGAACACTGAATTCAGTATTTCTGCCTTTCTTCGGTCGTCCTCTGTTTCGGTGCCATCGTGGTCAACGAGTGACTGAATAGGGGATTTAGATCCGCTTACAGATTTTACATATGACCAAAACTTTTTCGGGTTCTTGTTTAGATTGTTTGCCAATGTTTTATGTTCGAATTCGTTGAATGCTTCTCTCATTGCTCTCTTTACGCTCTTTTTCGCTTCGTTCAGCTTTTCCTTATCAGCTATGATTCGACTACTCTTAAACCTATGATGAAGCTTTCTTTGTTTCCGTAGTACCTTTCGTACATGATTGTTATACCACGGTGGATCTTTCCCCTCGCTTTGGACCTTAGTCGGTACGAACTTATCTAAGGCGTACTGGACGATGTTTCTGAATTTTTTCCATTTTTGTTCCACATCCTCTTCCTCAGAAATGAACGTTTGATGGTGGTCACTCAGATATTCTGCGATTTGTGCCCTATCACTCTTGTTAAGCAAATATATTTTCCTTCCTTTCTTGGCATTTCTTATTACACTTGTAGTCATTGATGCAACCACTGACTTATGATCACTGATACCCTCTTCTACATTCACGGAGTCGAAAAGTTCCGGTCTATTTGTTGCTATGAGGTCTAAAACGTTAGCTTCACGAGTTGGTTCTCTAACTATCTGCTCGAAGTAATTCTCGGACAAGGCAGTCAGGATAATGTCACAAGAGTCTCTGTCCCTGGCTCCAGTTCTGATTGTGTGACTATCCCATTCTATACCTGGTAGATTGAAGTCTCCCCCTATTACAATAGTATGATCACGAAACTTCTTCACGACGTTCTGCAGGTTCTCTCTGAGGCGCTCAACTACTACGGTTGCTGATGCAGGTGGTCTATAGAAGCATCCGACTGTCATATCTGACCCACCTTTGATACTTAACTTAACCCAGATTATTTCACATTCACATTCGCTAATAACTTCACTGGATATTATTGAATTCTTTACTGCTATAAATACTCCTCCACCATTGGCGTTTATCCTATCCTTGCGGTATATATTCCATTCTGTGTCTAGGATTTCGTTACTGTTCACTTGCGGTTTTAACCAACTTTCCGTTCCTAATACTATATGCGCACTATTTCCTTCCATAAGAGATACTAATTCAGGAACCTTGCCCTGGATACTCCTGCAGTTTACCAATATTACGTTAACTTTTCCTGTTTTTGGTCTCTGAGGACGGACGTTCTTTATCAACGATGATAATGTCCTCTCTGGTAAGCCGTCAGGTATTTTATCGTTTCGCCCAAGGGGGGTCCCTCTAACCTAAAAAACCCCCTTGTGCATGCCACACGTACTCTGCTACCCTAGTAGCTGCTTCCGGTGTGTAGTGCACGCCTGACCTGTCTAGGGGGGCCCTACAGTTCTCCACCCAATAACGGAGGTCGATGAATTTGCAACCATTATAGTCGCAGAGTCGTCTGAGCCTCTGGTTTAGACCCTCCACACGGCTCCAAACCAGAGGACCGCGATCGACTCTGGGCACTATGCTGCAGATATTAAGCTCAGCTTGCACTCCGCGTGCGATGCTGGTTGTCTTCACCAAATCAGCCAGCCGCCGGAAGGAACCAAGGATGGCCTCAGAACCCAAGCGGCAGGCGTCATTCGTTCCGACATGTGCTACTATCTGCAGCCGGTCACACCCAGTGCGTTCAATAGCTGCCGGAAGGGCCTCCTCCACATTACGGACGAGACCCCCCGGCAAGCACACCGAGTGCACACTGGCATTCTTCCCCGACCTACCCGCTATTTTCCTGAGGGGCTCCATAACCCGCCTAACGTTGGAGCTCCCTATAACTAATAGGCCCGCCCTCTGTGACTGTCGGGACCTTGCCGGAGAATCGGCCACTGTCCCAACAGGCGAGGCATCCTGTGGTGGCTCGGAAACGATGTCATCACCACTAGGAAGCACCCCGTACCTGTTGGAAAGGGGTAAGGCAGCTGCCACGCGGCCAGATCCCACCTTCGCCTTTCGGCCAGGCACGCGCGAGCCCACCACTGTCCGCCATTCACCCTGGAGTGATGGCTGACCGGTAAGATGCTCACTGCCGAAAGACGCAGCGACATCAGGGGTTCCATGTGATTCCAAGGCCACCGAAGTAGGCATAGGTCTCACCACAGTCGCCCCAACGCCACTACGAGCCGACTATTTATCGAGTAATCGAATTCCAACGCATTTCTTTTGGAACTCATGTGGATCACCTCACACTTTACGTTATTTAGCGTCAACTGCCACCTGCCACACCACACAGCAATCTTTTCTAAATCGCTTTGCAACTGATACTGGTCTTCGGATGACCTTATTAGACGGTAATTTACAGCATCATCTGCGAACAACCTAAGAGAACTGCTCAGATTGTCACCCAGGTCATTTATATAGATCAGGAACACCAGAGGTCCCAGGACGCTTCCCTGGGGATATCACTTCAGTTTTACTCGATGATTTGCCGTCTATTACTACGAACTGCGACCTTCCTGACAGGAAATCACGAATCCAGTCGCACAACTGCGACGATACCCCATAGGCCCGCAGCTTGATTACAAGTCGCTTGTGAGGAACGGTGTCAAAAGCTTTCCGGAAATCTAGAAATATGGAATCAACTTGAGATCCCCTGTCGATAGCGGCTATTACTTCGTGCGAATAAAGAGCTAGCTGCGTTGCACAAGAACGATGTTTTCTGAAACCATGCTGATTACGTATCAATAGATCGTTCCCTTCGAGGTGATTCATAATGTTTGAATACAGTATATGCTCCAAAACCCTACTGCAAACCGACGTCGATGATATAGGTCTGTAGTTCGATGGATTACTCCTACTACTCTTCTTAAACACTGGTGCGAACTGCGCAATTTTCCAATCTGTAGGTACAGATCTATCGGTGAGCGAGCGGTTGTATACGATTGCTAAGTAGGGAGCTATTGTATCAGCGTAATCTGAAAGGAACCTAATCGGTATACAACCGCTAAGGTATCTACTTCTAAGAAACTCATGCTAGCAGCTGTTCGTGTTTCAAATTCTGGAATATTCCATTCGTCTTCCCTGGTGAAGGAATTTCGGAAAACTGCGTTCAGTAACTCCGCTTTGCAGGCCGGTGTGGCTGTGCGGTTCTAAGCGCGTCAGTTTGGAACCGCGTGACCGCTACAGTCGCAGGTTCGAATCCTGCCTTGGGCATGGATGTGTGTGATGTCCTTAGGTTAGTTAGGTTTAAGTAGTTTTAAGTTCTAGGGGACTGATGACCTCAGTAGTTAAGTCCCATAGTGCTCAGAGCCAACTCCGCTTTAGCGGCACAGTCGTCGGTAACAGTACCATCGGCACTGCGCAGCGAAGGTATGGACTGCGTCTTACCGTTTGTGTACTTTACATACGACCAGAATTTCTTCGGATTTTCTACCAAATTTCGAGACAATGTTTCGTTGTGGAACCTATTAAAGACATTTCGCATTGAAGTCCGTGGCAAATTTCGCGCGTCTGTAAATTTTAGCCAATCTTCGGGATTTCGCGTTCTTCTGAACTTCGCATGCTTTTTCCGTTGCCTCTGCAACAACGTTCGGACCTGTATTGTGTACCATGGGGGATCAGTTCCATCTCTTACCAATTTATGAGGTATGAATCTCTCAATTGCTGTTGCTACTATATCTTTAAATTTGAGCCACATCTCCTCTACATTTGCATAGTCAGTTCGGAAGGAATGGAGATTGTCTCTTAGAAAGGCTTCTAGTGACACTTTATCCGCTTTTTTAAATGAAATTATTTTGCGTTTGTTTCTGGTGGATTTGGAAGAAACGGTATTGAGCCTAGCTACAACGACCTTGTAATCACTAATCCCTGTATCAGTCTTGATGCTCTCTATCAGCTCTGGATTGTTTGTGGCTAAGAGGTCAAGTGTGTTTTCGCAACCATTTACAATTCGCGTGGGTTCGTGGACTAACTGCTCGAAATAATTTTCGGAGAAAGCATTTAGGACAATCTCGGAAGATGTTTTCTGCCTACCACCGATTTTGAACAAATATTTTTGCCGACATATTTAGGGAAGGTTGAAGTCCCCACCAACTATAACCGTATGAGTGGGGTATTTATTTGTTACGAGGCACAAATTTTCTCTGAACTGTTCAGCAACTATATCATCGAAGTCTGGGGGTCGGTAGAAGGAGCCAATTATTAACTTAGTTCGGCTGTTAAGTATAACCTCTACCCATACCAATTCGCACGGAGTATCTACTTCGACTTCACTACAAGATAAACCACTACTGACAGACACAAACACTCCACCACCAATTCTGCGTAATCTATCTTTCCTCAACACCGTCTGAGACTTCGTAAAAATTTCTGCAGAACTTATTTCAGGCTTTAGCCGGCTTTCTGTACCTATAACGATTTCAGCTTCTGTGCTTTGTATTAGCGCTTGAAGCTCAGGGACTTTCCCAGCACAACTACAACAATTTACAACCACAATTCCGACTGTTCCTTGATCCAAGCACTTCCTGTGTTTGCCATGCACCCTTTGAGATTGCAGCCCACCCCGTACTTTCCCGAGGCTTTCTAACCTAAAAAAACCGCTCAGTCAACGCCACACAGCCTCCGCTACCCGTGTAGCCGCCTGCTGAGTGTAGTGAACTCCTGACCTATTCAGCGGAACCCGAAACCCCACCACCCTATGGCGCAAGTCAAGGAATCTGCAACCAACACGGTCGCAATTCGTGCAAAAAATCCTGCACCGGAAACACTTTCGCAATTACGGACAGCTATAGAGGCAGCATTTCTGCAGTCCACTTCCAACGGCTTATTGAGTCCATGCTACGCCGAGTTGCTACACTACGCCGGGCAAAGGAAGGTCCAACGGGATGTTAGGAGGTACTCCATGACTTCTGTCACCTCAGTGTGGGAGCCGAGGACAATGAACCCACATCCCCCAACTATGATGCTGCACGCGGGCTTTTCATACGTATTTCTAAGAGCGGTTCCGCGCTGTAATGATAAAGTTTCTGGTGGAAGGTAATTTACTGGTGACAGAGCTTCAGCTACCCACAACGCTGCCTCTGGCACCCGCACCGACTCTCCTCCTGCAGGCAGCGAGAGGACACCATATTTAATTTAGATTTCGAAACACAGTGCAACTCTCCATTGTTAAATTGGCGTCACCAGAGGTGACGAGGATATGTTCGTGCTATTTAAAAATTGGTCCCTGATCGAAACCCAGACCTTTTGCATATAAAGCTAGAATCATTCCAACAGACTACTGAACTACAAATAAGTTCGGCTGGTGATTTTGCTTTAACGAAGGATTCACAGCACTGGATGAGAATTCTGACTCTCTGTGGTTGACCGCAGCCTATCCAAAAGATTAATTTACTTGTTCTTGCTCATCAGTATTCACCAGTTGCCTTGGCTATCCAGTGTGTACTTCTGACTTAGTTTTGTAATCACGGACATACAACCACATAATGCGCAGCTCCATGAACTGGTGACATCGTAGGATGCTGAATTCCTGAAGAAAGTGTTGTTTCTCACCTGAGCTTCTGTGGTGGTATATATATATCTGTGGTCAGGTGATACATCTGGTGCATTGTAAACACAAGGTCAGGTATCAAGCACACTCTTTTCTTCACATTTTTGAACCACATTTCCTCCGATATAATTGCTTAAGCAAGGACTTAGCGATCATTACTTATGCACCATATTATGTGAAGAATATTGATGTATCTAATCCAACAGCGCAAAGCTTACCCGAAGAGCATGGATTCATGTCAAAGTTCGTGGAGCTTCTGTTTAGCATGTTGTCACACATATTGCCTAAAGCATATTTATTAATCGTCGTTTTGTATTTGTGTTTGAAAATCGAGCTGGCGGTGACGTATCTATGCTGCTCATTTGAAGATTACGAGGATCGATCTTTAACCATTACAAAATGGGGCGTGAAACGGGAAAAACATCTATTGTTAGTAAAATTTTGTTCACTTCGTGTTTCATTTAGGAATGCATACAGAGAAGGCAACTCAAAAGATGTTTGCCGTGTATGGGGCAAGTGCATCTAACAAATCACGTACGAAAGTAGTTTCTCTTTTCAGTATGGGTTACTTGGATATGAATTATTCGCCACATTCAAGAAGAATTATGTTTTTACGCGTTATTATTATAGTCCACGCGACAACTGGAAAATGCGATGAACTACGACCATATAACCATCGCAAGACACTTTCATCCAATTGCCAATATTACGGAAAATGAATGAAAATAATCAGCCAAAATTCTGTGGAGCTGAGTCCTTTCGTTGGAATGACATTTACATTCTATAGGTCTGGGCTGAAGGTCCTGCTGACTAGTAGATCATCAGAGATGTAGCGATGATACGACTGGAAGGAAGTGGAAAAAAATAGACTGCGCCGTTTCACAGGAAAGTTCTCATCATTTGCCTTAAACAATTTAAGGAAATTACAGAAAGCCTGAACAGGATACTCCAGGGGTGAATTGAATCACTGTGTGATAACTTCATAAAAAGAAAATACTTGCTATATCGGAGATCTGAAAAAAAGGGAGCGATAACACCTCTGCCAAGCGTGCAGACTATATGGACCATGCACGCTTCATCATCGCGAGCTCTCCACGTCGCAGTTACGACGGGACACGAGGCGGCAGTACAAGCGCTGGCAAAGACGGCCACTTTGGAGGGGCCTATCCACGTCCACGAACCCCGTAACAAGAAAATAGTCACGAATATTCCGCCGACGGCAGCTATTAAGGCCGTCGAATCGACTACTGGAGGAATTCTTCCGGCTTCGAGAGCCTTTCCTGGCCTCCGAGTAGGTGTAACTCACATCATCGTCTAAGGACGCTCGTAAGGACCAACGTCGCTGTTGTCAGCTTTCAACGTTGTTTCCTATGTGGACTTAGAATACATTAACTATAGACTTTGCTGTGTCTGTGTTGAACCTGATCAGGACGACGTTCTCGAAACTTGGTTTATTGCCTGCGAGTGTATTTCCCTACAAGTTTCTTAGTGGCGTTACTACATACTACACTGAAGAGCCAAAGAAAGTGATATAGGCATTCGTATTCAAATACAGAGATATGCAAACAGGCTGAATACGGCGCTGCGGTCAGCAACGTCTATATAAGACAAGCGTCTGTCGCAGTTGTTAGATCGGTCATGGCTGCTACAATGGAAGGTTATCAAGATTTAAGTGAGTTTGAACGTAGTGTTATAGTCGGGGCACGAGCGATGGGGCACAGCGTCTCCGAGACAGCGATGAAGTGGGGATTTTCCCGTATGACCATTTCACGAGTGTACCGTGAATATCAGGAATCCGGTAAAACATCAAATCTCCGACATCTCTGCGACCGAAATACATTCTGCAAGAATGGGACCAACGACGACAGGAGAGAATCGTTCAGCGTGACATAAGTGTAACCTTTCCGAAAATTGGTGCAAAAAAAAATGTGTGTGAATTCTTATGGGACTTAACTGCTAAGGTCATCAGTCCCTAAGCTTACACACCTAAATCATCCTAAGGACAAACACAAACATGCATGCCCGAGGGAGGACTTGAACCTCCATCGGGACCAGCCGCACAGTCCATGACTGCAGCGCCCCTGACCGCTCGGCTAATCCCGCGCGGCCAAATTGGTGCAGATTTCAATGCTGGGCTATCAACGAGTATGCAGACAACCTCATGAATGCATGGACCCAGAATGTTAGCAGGGGCTGTTCAAGCTGGTGGAGGCTCTGTAATGGTGTGGAGCGTGAGCAGTTCGAGTGATATGGGACCCCTGATATGTCTAGATACGACTCTGACAGGTGACACGTACGTAAACATCCTGTGTGATTACCTGCATTCATTCATGTAAATTGTGTATTCCGACAGACTTGGGTAATTCCAGCAGGACAATGCGACACCCCACACGTCCAGAATTGCTGCAGAGTAGCTCCAGGAACACACTTCTGAGTTTATACATATCCGCTCGCCACCAAACTCCCCAGGCATGAATATTATTGAGCATATCTCGGATGGCTTGCAACGTGCTGTTCAGAATAGATCTCCACCCCCTCGGGCTCTTACGGATTTATGGACAGCCCTGCAGGATTCATGGTGTCAGTTCCCTTCAGTACTACTTCAGACATTAGTCGAGTTCATACCACGTCGTGTTGCTGCACTTTTGTGCGCTCACCGGGGCCCTACACGATATTAGGCAGGTGTACCAGTTTTTTGGCTCTTCAGTGTAGAAGCAGTCAGGTGACTGTTAGTTAGAATATCTGTCATGTCTCTGTACCAGTACCTACTGAGGCTCTTTTTGTTCTTACAGTCGAAGCAGACGTATTTTTGTTTGACAGTAGACTTGTTGAAACCTGACCATTGTTTTTTCCTGTGTCCCCATGATGCACACTTCAATAATGGCTCGCATTAACAGAAAATGTCTGAACTAGAGGCCACTGTGAGTCCTCAAAATGTAACGTTGAGAGGCACCCACATGCCTTGCTCATACTGTGGCATCAAGCAAGTCAGGCCTGCAAGATGAGTGGTCTGCCAAGCGAGTGGATTCATTCTTAATTTTATCGAGTAACATGAACTCTCGTACTCACAATTTAAGTTACAAGTTATCCTCCTATATGATTAATACGCAACGGAAACACGCATCTGACTATCAATAATCTACAGAACTCTGACTGTACACTACGCACTGGCAATACCACATTTTCTTTTTGTCTTTTACTTAACGGCTTTTGTCAGCACGTGGCCATCGCACTGAATATGAATGGCGCACACATTATAAATTCGGGACATTATGACAACACACAATTCGAAGGAATAGTCTACCAATCTTTTTCTTTTCACTATCTTATTTATTCCAATAATTTCTCTAACCTAAACACACAAATTCTACAACCTACAACAATAACACATGAGAAATTCCGCCCAGTGGGCATGGCTTTACAATGGTGAGTCTCTATATTATGGTCTCGTAATTATTTTTAACGCTACAGTGGACTCTCTGGATAGGATGGTGGATCTTTTATTATATCTCACGCTTCGACTCTCACAATCATCATCACGAAACTTTCCTCCAGACCGAGCGGTACCGAAGGAACAAGCGTAACCCACTAATCTTTTGAAACTACCTTGCTACTCTCCCATGCAAACCACACATACCCAAATTACATGACATACATCACACTGCAATAAGAAATATAAAACACTAAATAGTCACAACACTATCACTTTCAGCTTTCCCACTTCAATTAATATGTATCCCAGTTTCACACGACACTGCCCCACTTTGTAATTCTACTTTCCTACTGTGAACTCTGAAGATATATGCACGTCTTCTTGTGCAATGCAAGCCAAGTGGCGTTGCTGGGTAGACGGCCGACTCACCTTGATTCTCTCTCAGAGTTTAAATACAGCGTCACACGGAATCATATCACACAATTTAACATTAAGAACATCACACACGCGAGTCCTCAACTGATACCATGGACGAGTACTTCTCTTTATCCTTTGTCTCATACACAGATTGAGACTCACACAGTACTCACCACGTGGAAGTACTCGTCTCTAATTTCAAGTCCTGCACACGCCATTTCTTAAATATTTCAACTTATGGTACACACGCTATTTCTTAAATATTTCAACTTATGGTACACACGCTATTTCTTAAATATTTCGACTTATTGTACACACGCTAGTAATTCAGCTTAACTTAAGCACACGGAAGTGTTTCAACTTATTGCTACACGTGGTGTCATTGTGACCGTTGGTCACTTCCGAAGATTACTACAATCCCTTTAATATTACCTGCCTGACATTTAATTGTCCCCACAAAAATTCCTGAAATAGAGAAATTATTATTTTAAACTACTCTTAAATATTCCACATGCATACCACGTCTCCACTCTTTCATCATTACGGAGCACAACTAAAACAGGTCTTAACAGCACAAGATCCAGCGGCAGAGTGCTGAAACGTGGCCATTCTCTAGGTCCTCTCGCTCCTGTGTCGAGGTGGGGGAAGCACCTTGCTATCGTATTGGTCAGCCACATTTCAGGCGCTCAAAGCTCTGGTAAATTTCATCTCTTTGGTCCCACCAAAGGTGGCCAAAGGATCGACTCAAAGATGATCATATATTCACATTCACCATCTGCGGTTAGCAGACGACCATACATTCATTCATTTCACAGATTTCACCAAACTGGATGTAGGGATTTACTTTGTGGGAGTGCACATGTGATCAATTAAATAAGTAAATTGTCATTCTTTCCCACACTGGTATCCGGCTTCACTTTATTAATTGAAATTGAGTTATTTTACAAAAAAAATGTGTTGTTCTGACAAAAATAATGAAGTAAGTTGTACCTATTTTCAATGTCGGGCGGTACTGTACCCTTTCACCACCGGCTACCCATGCAGAAAAAAATGGCACGGTACTATCCTTGCAATGCGAGGGTAGTTCCGAACATTTTTTTAAGAAAACTGTAGTAGAACAAACGTAGCAAGTCATCAAAATAACCAGGAGGAGACCTTAGCCCCTGGTGACCTCAAATTGACGACCAAATGTTGTTACTTTACCAAATTATTGACACAGTTGTTCCATTATTGTACTCTCCACAATCCGGAGTAACGTACACATACAAGTTTGCAACAATCCACATGACAAATAAAACATTACATCACCCAAATAAAAAATAATGTTGAGATAAAAATTTGCTTAGCTACTGGGATCTTCGTTATTTTTATGAGTAATCCAAACTTCACTAATTCTATGACAAATAAAAAAAATACTAATTGTACTCATGAAATTGTAAGTAGCTCACCGTCCAAACACAGAACAAGTAATCTGATATTCATAAATTGCGTTGTAATAATCTTTACACAGCAATGTCTAAATACAAAACAAAGTCAACAAAAGAAAAAAATTTCGTACACTAGTTACACGTAGACGTCAGGCTCCATATCAATACACGCAATAAATAGTTAGCAATAAGTGCTTGAATCCACCAGTAGCTCTCGTATCTTACTCTACTGCTCATTTCTCTATCGTTACATATTTAGACGACAACAACTTGCATTTCGACTAGCCTTTGTTACACTTTAATGTGACATATCACCACTGTGATAATGAAAATAAGTGGCTTCAGTCAACACATCAACAAGATCATTACTGTCCACAACATCGAAATGCATCAGTTAATTCCGATATTTGTTGTGCAATGCAAACTCTTGTCCCCTGTGACAATCTTACTGATCAATGCTACAAGGGCCGCTACGTTAGTATTACGCCACTGCCTAATAATTAAAGCATCATTGTACCAAATATTCTAATAAACATGCTATGTGAACTTGATAACCCAGAACAAAAAAAAACACTAACTATTCTAAACACAAATGTTAATAAAACACAATTACACTTGCTGTCCCTTCAGGAATGAAACACATAAAAAAAACATTTACACAATTACAAATACATTATCCCCTATCTTGCGAGTCACACGGAAACATTTCATTCTGTGATTTTCTTGAGGTCAAAAAGTTGCTGATAGTTTTCCTAGAAACACTGTCTCGGTATCTAAGCTCTCCCATGGTTACCCGGACGAAAGTCTTTAAGTCACTCAAATCGGCATTTTGAACACGCACTGAACAGTAAACTGTATCTCACATTAAACACAAATGTCATAGTCACTCTCAGCGCACCATCCACACGAATCTGGTCGTCCAGAAATGGCCCTACAACTACTATTACCCACGGTTCTGCCCTTTCAGTTCATGGTGTAATTAAAAGTCGTAAGTTCCAACAAACAGCACTTACTCGCGCACCAATTAAAGAAATGTCTCCTACTACAGACGCAAATGTCAATGTCCCACTCTAGTTTCTTGCGTTCATACAATAATTAGTCACCAAATGACAACTGTCCTCTTCAAGAATACCAAGCGTCCCACATGCAATTCACAAAGCACACTTAACAAGTCACTGCCAAAAGTTTATGGATCCCACCGTCCAGTGGTCAAGACAAAACAGAACAATCGTCCTGTCTGCTAAAGACAAAATCTTTTCCACCACTCACAACGTGGGAACACCAGTCTTTCACTTTCCACCTTATGGAGACATAACGAGCAGTCATCTTGTTTCACGGCTCCACAGTCCAGTACTAGTTAATAGTTGCTGGTAACAAATGCCCACTGGGCTCTGCGCCACGTCGTTCATTCTGCTGTGGCGCCGCCGCGCGACCCGTTAAGCAGAAGAAACCACCCGCTGTTGCCTCCGCGGGATACTTTCCCCAGTCGTAAGGGTGGCGGAACTTATGAATGGCCAGTGGTACATGCGTGTCGCCCCAGGCCGTTGACCTGCTGTAGTGGGCGCGTGGATTGTACCCCGACTGGCAGTGAAGTGGGGAGTGCCGCGGCTCTGTCGCCCGTCGTCATGGCGACGTCAGCTCGGCCCGCTAGCGGTATGGGCGTTACGACACCCAATCAGTCAGACCGTTCCGTGCATCTTGCAACATTACAGACAAAAGGATATATTTAAATACTCATTGATTACATGTATGATCTATTAGATACATTGGTAATAAAAGAATCTTTGTTCTAAAAAAAAACATAAAATCATACCCCTAGTTTTCTACACATAAAACATCAACATTTATCCCTTTTCTATATACAGCCCACACTTGTGCTATTGATTGTACCTGTCGTCCCTCATACAAAACATGAAAGTGTAAAAAAAAAACAAAAGGAATAATAAACAATCTATACAACTCATAATTACAATATAAAATAGTAGGCTACTCTAACATCCTATCACAGTGAAAATATTAGTAACTGTTGATTCTAAAACTACAATATGCAATGAACCTTTGTGCTTGTGACAGACTGAAATTAATACCCCTTGAAAGTGTTCTAACAAAAAAATAAGAAATAATCTACACAGCTCACAATTACCTACAACAGGTTATTAAATATTAAACTACATTACATCCTAACACAATAAACATTTTAGAAACTGATGACTCTAAATCTACAACATACAATGCACCTTTGTGCTTGTGACAGACTGAAATTAGTATCTCTTTATATATTTTACATTTTATTATATATAACAACATTTCTAGGACATGTATGAACCATCCACATGATGTCAGATCCTGACCTGCCATCGAGGTTCATCCACATCAAACAATACACAATAATGTTTTAGTTATGGATCGGTAGCATTGATCACACTACTCTATGACTCTCACTCACCAGACATCACATTTTCCTTCTCATTCAATCCATTAATACACTAACAGAATAGGTCTAGAAGTCAGCTAACCTTAACACCACCACACTCACGACAACATACCATACCTTTGCTCCCTTATACTCAACCACATAACACATGAAGCTATTTCGGAGATATCTTTCCAGTCTCCGAATTCGTCCTTTCACTCTGGCACCTCTCTCCATCGGCTTACCTCTGCATTCACTTCACCGACTATTCCTCCTGCTAAATAGCACTTAGAATTGCGACATTTCATCTAAGAACAAAAAATACACAAATTATTCATCTTGCAAACTAACTGTACACATTCTTGGTACCGTTTTGATTAGTTATACTGGTACCAGGCTTCAACAACAACAAAAAAATTATTTTAGCCAAATTGCAAATCTTATGGTAGGAATTAGATTTACACTTATATTACATCTTACGTCAGTATTCCACAACGTTCACCATCTGGATCTCATACTCCCTTTATGTCCTTTCACATTGTGCAGTTGTCCTCATCTCTTCATTCGTATTTCGGCTCTCCGTACATCGATTACTCCATCATTTCCTGGTCTTCCTTCACCATTCGCATCAATCTCGATTGCAGCATACACAGGCCTCTCTGTAACATACATCTAAGACATCTCCACATTATTAATTCTACTCACCTTTATTTACCACTGTTTCATCACGTCGAATCTCTTTATTAATCACACTGCTTCACCTCGCTTCTCTCCTTAAATATCACCTTTATCCACTACTAATTATCACGTCGCTTCTCTATCTACCATCTTTATCCACTCATTAATCATCACGTCGTTTCTGCTTGATCCTTATTCATATGACAAAAAACACGTACATACACCACTCTGTCGACTCCTGTTCACGGCTCATTCGACCAGTCTATTCCGTCATACTTCCTGACATCCCGCCTGAAAATTCTTATGTTCGATTTGACCCTGCACAACGTTACACACCACAAATAAATACACTTACTGTCTACCATAAATTGTCTACTTTAGATCTATTCTTAACTTTTCCATAATTTGATGTTAGAAATGTGATGAAGCCCACGAGTTTGTTTCCCTTGATCGTCTCAATCAGTACAGCATTTTCATGGACAATACGCCTCACTCTGAATGGTCCACTATACACAGTAAAGAATTTGCTAGTTAGGAATCTAAGTTTACATGAAAATTAAATGTGTGCAGAGAATATACAAGCTGGGAGAGATGGGGCAGCCCAAGTGTTAGAAACTTTGGTGCTAGTGGCCTCTTTCCCAGATTCCGAACAACCATACACAGCACCTCATTATAATTGTCACCATGACAATGACATACTACCGATCAGATGGCAGCCAATCTGAAAACTTCGGTCACAATGTTGACTTTTTACATTACATGTTAAGTACCTGCAATAGTCAAATCACACTAATTAAACTGGACTTATTGGCATTCTTAAATAACATTTTAGCAACTGGTTTCTTTGAGGAAACAGTCCTTTTTACATTACTGTTCGAAATAAAAATTTGCAAATTTTGCTCTGAGAGACCAACCTAACAGATGCCATTACTGGTGTTTTATTCTCTGATCAGAAGTATGGTATTTGCATTCCTACATATCAGTAGAGTATGTCTGCTACATAGACAATTTTCAGTGCCAGCTGCATGTGTTTTAAGGCAAGATGCTAAGGGCTGATATGTTGGATTAGTTTCTCCTATTTTCAATCCATTATGACAAGAACGAAATGCCAGGATTCCATGCTCTCCTGTCATTCTCATAGTTTCTGCCGTTCCTATCCTCGACTCTGTCTGACCTATGGGTCGTGTCTCCGTTCACGATATTGCTCTCATTACCCAATCCTTGTAACAAGTGTTGAAATGACGCAGAATCGTCTACGCCTCTGCCTGCTATCGCTATATCTCCGCGCAATTTCACTGGCAACTTCGCTATACAGATCCTAATGAGCTCCCCAGGTTCGTATGTCACATCCAAATACCTGTTTCGTCTCAGCGTTTCCTGATAGCACGACACTGGATCTCTTATACCACCTTCGTTACAATTTGGCATCATCAATATGCCTTTCTTAACCTGGTCCTGCTTACTTTTCGACCAGAATTCATTTAAAAACTTGTCACAAAACATCTTGTAGCTACTACAGTCTTCAATAACTTCCTGCATTTTCGCTTTAGCCTCGTCCCTCAAATGGTTACACACAAACTTAATTTTGAGGAGCGGTCCCCACGATGAAGGTAATGAGTCTTGAAATTGAGACAGCCTTGGACTATACCCAGTTGGGTCTGCCACCTGTTTTATCCGACACAACCGTTCTTCTGACTCTCTGAATTCGTCTTCCTCTTTCTGCCCATTTTCGTTTTTTGAATTTATCTCACTCTCCCTCTGCAGCCTACCTGGTGGTGTTTCACCTTCGCTTCTGCACGCTAATTGCAACTGTGCTAGTTCTTCCCTATGTTTCCTATTTGTTTCTAATTGTGCCTCTTTAAACTGTAATAGTGATTGTACCTCCTCCTGGTCAGCATAAACCTCTCGCTGCGTACTGTCAGAGCCTGTCTCGCCTCTTATACTGATCTTTTCTACATCTGCACTAATCGTATTCATTCTGACCACTACCTCTTTGATTTGCTCATCCGGCAACACGTCCCTACGCTCAGTAGTATCACTCTCTATTGCAAATACTTGTACCTCCAAATTATTAGCTTTTCCTTTCACGGCGTCACATACTTGCTTCACCGCACCCAGATTCTTCTCCCCCTCGTCTAACCGATTATTAACTGCGGACAGACGCTCATCAATAACTGAGAGTAGCTTCCTCATTGCCTCTTTATTTCCCTTATCCATTGCCTCCAATCTTTCCTTATTATCTTTATCCATCGCTTCCAATCTTTCCCTATTATCTCTATCCATCGCTTCCAATCTTTCCTTAGTCTCCCTATCCATTGCTTCCAATCTTTCCTTAAACTCCCTATCTCTCTCCTTAGTCTCCCTATCTCTCTCCTTAGTCTCCCTATCTCTCTCCTTAGTCTCCCTATCTCTCTCCTTATTATCTCTATCCATCCTCTGTAAAAACTGCAGTATCACATTGTCATTTGCTACTTTCGGCGCGCTCACCTCGTTCGCCTGAGAAACGGTAGCTTCGCTAAGGGTAGCTTCACTTTCACTGCATACCTGACCTAGTACCGGCTCGCCCGCGACGTCGGGAAAAGCCCCCGATTGTGAACAAAGCCCGCCGCATAAAGGATCACCTAGCTGCGGTCCGCTGAACAATTCAGCCCCTTCTGAGTGCTTGCCGTCCCCGCTCATTAACACATGGTCAACAGCTACTTTCTGCTGCACTGCTACGTTCACCCCAGAATCGCTATTCTCCATGGTGGCTCCACTTTTCGACTGCGACCTAGTTACTACGGACATTACGCAAAAAAAATTATACCACGATCTTCCAGCCTTGGACGATACAGCAATTAATTACATAAAAAAATAAAAGATCCTCACCAATCCAGAAAGAAATTGCAAACAGAAAAAATTTAACTTCTTAGCGTTATCACAATATATTCGATCAAAAAATAAAAAAATCTTAACAGCAAACCCTAACAGCAAAATATCCTGGCAAAAAAATATCCTGGCAAAAATATATCCTGGCAGAATATATCATGGCCAAATTATCCTGGCAACAAAATATCCTGGCAGAAACGGAATCCTGGCAGGGTCGAAATTATGAGAGGCACCCACATGCCTTGCTCATACTGTGGCATCAAGCAGTCAGGCCTGCAAGATGAGTGGTCTGCCAAGCGAGTGGATTCATTCTTAATTTTATCGAGTAACATGAACTCTCGTACTCACAATTTAAGTTACAAGTTATCCTTCTATATGATTAATACGCAACGGAAACATGCATCTGACTATCAATAATCTACAGAACTCTGACTGTACACTACGTACTGGCAATACCACATTTTCTTTTTGTCTTTTACTTAACGGCTTTTGTCAGCACGTGGCCATCGCACTGAATATGAATGGCGCACACATTATAAATTCAGGACATTATGACAACACACAATTCGAAGGAATAGTCTACCAATCTTTTTCTTTTCACTATCTTATTTATTCCAATAATTTCTCTAACCTAAACACACAAATTCTACAACCTACAACAATAACACATGAGAAATTCCGCCCAGTGGGCATGGCTTTACAATGGTGAATCTCTATATTATGGTCTCGTAATTATTTTTAACGCTACAGTGGACTCTCTGGATAGGATGGTGGATCTTTTATTATATCTCACGCTTCGACTCTCACAATCATCATCACGAAACTTTCCTCCAGACCGAGTGGTACCGAAGGAACAAGCGTAACCCACTAATCTTTTGAAACTACCTTGCTACTCTCCCATGCAAACCACACATACCCAAATTACATGACATACATCACACTGCAATAAGAAATATAAAACACTAAATAGTCACAACACTATCACTTTCAGCTTTCCCACTTCAATTAATATTTATCCCAGTTTCACACGACACTGCCCCACTTTGTAATTCTACTTTCCTACTGTGAACTCTGAAGATATATGCACGTCTTCTTGTGCAATGCAAGCCAAGTGGCGTTGCTGGGTAGACGGCCGACTCACCTTGATTCTCTCTCAGAGTTTAAATCCAGCGTCACACGGAATCATATCACACAATTTAACATTAAGAACATCACACACGCGAGTCCTCAACTGATACCATGGACGAGTACTTCTCTTTATCCTTTGTCTCATACACAGATTGAGACTCACACAGTACTCACCACGTGGAAGTACTTGTCTCTAATTTCAAGTCCTGCACACGCCATTTCTTAAATATTTCAACTTATGGTACACACGCTATTTCTTAAATATTTCAACTTATAGTACACACGCTATTTCTTAAATATTTCGACTTATTATACACACGCTAGTAATTCAGCTTAACTTAAGCACACAGAAGTATTTCAACTTATTGCTACACGTGGTTTCATTGTGACCGTTGGTCACTTCCGAAGATTACTACAATCCCTTTAATATTACCTGCCTGACATTTAATTCTCCCCACAAAAATTCCTGAAATAGAGAAATTATTATTTTAAACTACTCTTAAATATTCCACATGCATACCACGTCTCCACTCTTTCATCATTACGGATCACAACTAAAACACGTCTTAACAGCACAAGATCCAGTGCTGAAACGCGGTCATTCTCTAGGTCCTCTCGCTCCTGTGTCGAGGTGGGGGAAGCACCTTGCTATCGTATTGGTCAGCCACATTTCAGGCGCTCAAAGCTCTGGTAAATTTCATCTCTTTGGTCCCACCAAAGGTGGCCAAAGGATCGACTCAAAGATGATCATATATTCACATTCACCATCTGCGGTTAGCAGACGACCATACATTCATTCATTTCACAGATCTCACCAAACTGGATGTAGGGATTTACTTTGTGGGAGTGCACATCATGTGATCAATTAAATAAGTAAATTGTCATTCTTTCCCACACTGGTATCCGGCTTCGCTGTATTAATTGAAATTGGGTTATTTTACAAAAAAAATGTGTTGTTCTGACAAAAATAATGAAGTAAGTTGTACCTATTTTCAATGTCAGGCGGTACTGTACCCTTTCAACGTTATGCATCTGGTGGTGCAAAGATGGTGCTCTGTCGTAAAAACTGCATCTCAGGAGAGTGTTGCAAACTGTTGCCAAAAACTGAGCTCCTTACGGCCACAACATAGGAAAAGTGACCAAGGAAACAGCAACAAGCGTTGTTATTGTATCGCAACGCCAGTCTACACTCTGGTGATTTCGCAAAAACCCTGTCGAGGATCTTGGTTAGAAGGCAGTCCCCACTGTTCGTATTTTTCTGATCAAACGTTTACCTTTCTCGATTCTTATCAAACAGCCATCAAAAGAAATTCTTTGTGGACGAAAATGAATGCACTTTAAAAATTGATTGGTGTTATTTTCGTCTCCGAACTAGTAGCTTTCTACAGTCGTGGAATCCAAAATCTGCCTGAGCATCGTCAAACTCGTTTAGCTAATGTGACGTAATATATGTATTTATTTTATACTGAATAAACCAACGAGAAGAGCACGAAAATATGCACTCTTCTGATACAAATTAATTAATTACAACTTTTCGCAACACAATACGACAAAAATCTAATTTAATAAAGCAAATACTATCTGAAACACTAGAGTGCTCAAAACATGATGCAATAGCAAGACACTATGTGCTTCGACCCCAGTACAGCCTGTGTCCTACGCAAGAAGCATTTCTGGATTACCATGAAAATATATAAACCTGGCACTAAAAGTAGACCCAAAGTGAAATCCACTGAACAAATTATTCAGTGCCAGACATAATCAACTGAATTGTGTATTTAGAAAAAAGTGAATATTTTGTCGATATAAGCAGAAATATTTACGTTGTAGCAGTTGTGTAGTGCTATAACTTATTAAATTTTTCACCTTTAGGTCTAGGGGGTACTAAATCGAGATTATGATAAGATTGTAGAAGTAGAAGTTATGAGTCTCTTCTTTTTTCGATCTAGAAGCTTTTAACTCAGTAGGAGAAGAAGTAAGAAGTAGACATATTGTCTAGATCTCTATTGAGATTAGATCCTTGGCCTAATGCATCGCCCCTTCGCTGAGAGGCTGGTTTACCACTTAGCTCTAGTGAGCCAGTGCTTCTTCAAGCACACTCGTATTGTATAGCAATGTTAAATGTGAGACTAGTTATAGTTGTTGTGTGTAACAACCTCCTGGGAATCAAATAATAAGTTACATATCCACTGTTACACGTTGAGTGAGAATTATTAAACTTATTTACTGAAGGAAGTAAAAAGTGAATTCAGTAGCACAGTTCTGAAGCACTCCAGGAAGTAAATTGACGGTCGCATAATTGCCAAATATATTTCATAATGTTTCCAATTATCAGTCACACTAGCAACAGTATGAACAAGTTTGCTCAGCCGATATGCTGAGTTTGCTATCAACTGGGAACTCTCGCTTATAAAACGCAGCGTTGCCGACTGCCATCGCGTTGACTGGGAGCCTCAGAGCCTAAGGTTTTAGCCCAATGAGTTTTATTAGCATTTCTGTAACTGTGACAATGGTCTAAAGCGTGATTGTGAATAATATCCAGATGCACCGACTGCAACTAGTACACCATTTTGAAGAGCAGGGGGAATTATTTGGGTGCCGTATTGTTCAGTAATTGTAATATTTTTTTTTTATTTTACTTCAAACAGAGACACTCATTCGTTAGACGTGATTCGCTTGTTTTTGTTTTCCAGAAAAACCACAAAACCATTGACTGTATTGTAAACATTATGAGAATATTTGATCTTTTGATCATTATGAACTCAAAAACAGTTTTTCTTAAGGATATTTTCATGGGTGCTATCCTGAAAGCTAACAATAACATTAAGTTTTTAATCAAGCAAGTGATGTGGGCCGAGAAACTGGCAAAGAAATGAACCCACGGAGTTTGTGCAGCCCAAATGAAGAAAGGAACACAAAACGCTGATAACTGTCTAGAATAAGTTTTCATTAAGCGAAAATTCCATTTAGCATGCAATAATCATAAAAACGAGCAGTTTTATCTACTTGCAGTGACTACAATATAATCGCTGATATTTCTTTGTCTGTGAAAGTGAAAGCCTTCTGATGAATGACCATGTCAACCTGCAGCACCCCCCAGGCGGAAACTAAAGGGGTGGAGTTCCTATGAGTGGCTTTGCAATTAGCAATGTCTGCTCTTTAGTTAGTTTCTCATTGTTTCATGCTACCAAAGCCCCTAGGCTAACAGAAATTTCATAGGAGAGCTATCGAAGTGTAAAATCAAAACCAGCAACTACGTTAAGTAGTACTCCACTTTTAGCTGAATATCACTCAGCTGGTGGCGTTAATTTTAATTTAGTTTCATCTGCTGAGGATTACGGCCCACTATCTTTCACTGTTCACGTAAAGTTAGTATCTCCTGAGTGAGAGTTCCTAAGAGTATAATTCAGTTTTGTAGACTCATTCCCGTCTACATCTCACTTCTGATGCACTATGTCGATTTCATAAGTTACCGTCTCTTTATAAATGCTAAAACAGTAGTCGAAAGTGGAATTACTGGCTAGTCCTCAACATTTCATTATACTAGACAAATGCCTAGGTGCTATAATTATTTGAATGGCTCATTACAATACTTTTACATTGGAACATTCATTTTCGACAATTATTGTGACATTATTACATTAGCAATTGGAAACCGGAATAGAGGAAAGTCGATCCGTTTGAGGTGTGGTCTTTCAGAAGAATAATGAAAATGAAGTGGCTAATAATGTAACAGATGAGAAAGTTTGCTGCATAATCGATGACGAAAGGAATATGTGTAAAATATTGGCTAAAACAAAGTGACAGAACACGTGATAAAGCATCAGGAGAATACATCCCGTGTTACTAGACAAATCCATAGGAGGTAAAAGCTGTCGGGGAAGACAGATATAGGAATTAATGTATCAAATAGCTGAAAACGTTTAGTGCAGGTGAAGAGGTTGATATAGGAGAAAATATTGTGTCGCTCTGCATCTTATCATTCAGAAGACTGGAGGAAAAAAAAATCTTCATTAGATAATTATGCGTATGTTGTCGCCGGTGTTGTTGGTGTGGTCATCGGTCCAAAGATTAGCTCTCTGCACTAATCCAGCTCATCTCTACAGAGCTACTTCAACGTGCATCTAGATGCGACAATATTCCAGCCTTGGTCTCTCACAATTGCTCTTACCCCTCCAGCCCTCACTCATCGCACCTTCATCAATTTCCAAATCGACGATTCCTCGATGCCTCAGAACGTGTCCTGTCAAACTTTTAGCCAACTTGTAAGGTAAACATATTTTCTTCCTAAATCGATTTAGTACATCCTCATTATGCGATCTACCATTCCAGTCTTCAGCATTCTTCTGAAGTGACACATTTAATAACCTTCTATTTTATTCTTGTATGACCTGCTTGTAGTCCTCGTTTCAATGCCTCTCAGTTTTATACTCCAGAGAAATACCTTCCGAAAATAGTTTCCTACACATAAGTTTATATTGGAAGTTAACTAGTTTCTCTTTCGCACAGATGCATTTCTTGCTATAGCACTCTGCTTTTCCTGTCCTCTCTACTTAGAACGTCTTCTCTTATTTTGCTGCCTGAATAACAAAACTAGTCTACTAAGTTTGGTGGCCCCTTTTGTAACATAATTTCCTCAGCATGACCGAATTTCGTTATCCATTCCGTTCAAATACTTTTCCATGACTTTTGTCATTACCGACGGGATTACAATGTCACTGCTAAATCTCAAAGTGTTTATTTCCGGTATCTGAATTTCTATTTCGTTTCAGAATTTCTTCTTCGTATCCTTTATAGGTTTCTCAGTGCACAAATTGAATAACATCGGTAATATACTACAAACGTCTGTCACTTCCTTTTCAATTAGTGTTCCCCTTCATTTCTCTCTACTGAAGTTTGGTTTTTAGACAAGGTGCTAATAACCTTCCTTTCCCCTATTTAATCCCTGCTACCTCCATAATGGTTGGGTGTCTTCCAGTCAATATTGTCAAATTTTTTCTATAGGTCCAGTACTGCCACATACGTTCCTACTACGCTCCAGAATCCAAACTGATCTTCCCTTAGCTCGGCTTCTGCTAGTTTTTTGATACTTCTGCAGATAATACGTATGAGTAATTTCTATCATGAATTATTAGACTGATAGTTCGCTAACATTCTCACTCTGAGATTGGAACTATGACAGTGCTCTAGGAGTCTGAAGGTATTTCGTTTACATCATAGATCTTTCATACCAAAGGACATGTTTTTGCCATTATATTTTCTGTCACTAGAACTCTCTGCCGTACAGCAACAGTTCTCAACCAAAGGGATTTAGTTGCAACAGGAATTGACACTTATATGAACGAATAACAGATAGTGTAAATAATTTATTTATCAACCAATATGGTGCATCTGTGTACTGTGTGGGGTCCTAGGGTATCGATGCAATTAATATTAGAAAACTTGTTCCAAGCTGAAACTACAACTGCTCTCATCTTTTGTGTCGTAAATTATCTATCTTGGCCATTACGGAGCGAAGAGGAAGCTGTGTTGTTACAGTTATCTTCTAGTTGAACACTGAAGTGTCACTCTTCAAAGGGAAGGCTGTGGTAGCTGTTACTATAAATCTCACTGGAGCAAAATATGTACTTCCTTTTGGACAAAGTAACCCAACACAAATCAAAATAACTAAGAAAATCATTAGAAAATTTATCCATTATAATTTTCGCCCTCGTAGTATTTCTTCCCACAAAGATAAACTGTAGATGTTTAGGTGAAAGACTTGCAGATTTACGCACTTCTTAACACCGGTGTTTCTTGCTTCCACCGAGACAATTTTTTATGAAGAAACAATTGTATTCACGTAATAGTGGGACTGAATAATTTGTTAACTGGATTTCGTTGCGTGCCTGCCTCCACTGCTACATTTGCATACTATCTTGACAGTCGTGTAACGCTACTTAAATATGACCATGGACTGCACATAGACGTTTTTTAAGCCAAAATTGAGTGCTATATAACTTGTCTGTGATGATTTGGAGACACTCGTGTTACAGGGACTTTATTTTATTATAGAAGAGATTTGTCGTAACTTTACCACGGCCTGTTGCAATTCATTTGTATTAGTGCAGTGCATATTTTATAACATTTTTCGTTAACTGATTGAACACAACAAATAAACACAAGAAATAAGTTAATTATCGGTATTATAGTCTCTCACATTAACTAAAATTATAGAACATGCACTGTACTGATTCACTTCTCATTTTCTTCATGGGTTTTTGAGTCCTGTTTTTCGTCCATTGCGCAATATTCCCTTGCAAAGCTTGTTTTTATGATCTGAAACTATATATTATTCGCAGATTATGAAATTTCTTTATAGATATTTGCCTTTTGTAATCACTGCTATGCTGATTTTTCTCCTGGGTTGTTATGTATTAGAGGTGAAACCAATGAAAGCATTCTGAAGGAAAACTATTTTGAAGAGTGTAATATTAAAATTAATATTACTTACTCGTAACTTTAATGTAACTGATGATGCTAAGAAAGCGAATCATTTCTGATGAATGAGCTTTCTATTTTATAGTTCACTTAAGGCATAAAATATGAAAACAGCTGACTGCCCAAGTAATTCCCCCTGCTCTTAATTTATGACTTTCGATTTGCAGTCGTTTCATCCGTATATAATGTGTAACTGCGCTATATATCCTAATCATTATTACAGAAAAGCGAATGAATCACATTGGCCCATAGTTTAGGTGCTTTGGTTCCCAGTCAACTCACAAGGGAAACGTTAAATCCGACATGTCGAATCCTGTTCTGAAATTTTTCATACAGAAAGAATACACAGAAAGAAACAAAATACCCAATATTTTTTAAAAATGTTGAAAATTGCCAAACTTGTAACTCGCCTGGTGGCTTCAGGAATGTAGAAACCCTGCTGTAGCTGCAGCAGACAGTACACGTGCAACATAGAGTTGATCGCAAATTCATAAACAGGTAACACAACACAACGCGATCGTAATTAGTAAAGTGAATTTCAGTTTCCATTGATAGTTTCTCTGACGCAATTGTTCGCAGTTACTAATCGCTAGAATTTGCCACTCATTTCATATCCATAATAATTAGCAGTTGCCGTTCCGGTATCGTTAAGGGTTAACAATGGAGATAAAACTTAATAAATTTTCTTTGTGTTTTCCTCATATGTGCTAGCTAATTGCATTTTTCTTTGCACAGTTTTCTGAGTTTCACAGTAATGTGGAATTCAATTAATGTTTTCAACTTTTAAAAGATGCGATGTGAAGAACGCGGTATGCAATCGAAATCATCTACTTCTCCTGAAGACCAATATATATGTTATTTATCAGGTAATTTCTTCGGCATTCATTCGAATGACGTCAACATTTCCTTACAAATTGTGGAAACGTTAGAGGGAATAGGAAATAAATGATGATTCCGTGAATTGTGTTCGACTGATGATTGTTGTGCTAATTAACGTCTTGTACCTCCCTATCCCGAAGGAAATATGTACAGAAATAGCTTCCACTGTTAGAGAAATGGCTATAAATTTTTTACTTAAGCGAAGGAAAGAAAAACTGCATAATGTTAAGCACTGTGCAGAGACAGTTTTGTTTGGTGAAACTCGAACGTGAATTGTAGAAACAGAAGAAAGCTTTACAAGAAGCACGACATATGCACAGAAACGAAACTAGCAAACGTTTGAAAGAGAAACTATGCGACAGATTTAGAACTACTCGTGGGAGTCAGTGCAACATTATGAAGGGAGATCCACATGAGTGGACCCTCTGAAATGCAAGTGAGATTTACATTACGGATTTCCATGTTTCTTCGATCTAGTTAAGCATATTCAAGAAATTATACTGAAAAGGTAGACGGAAAATAACGAAGTTCAATGCAACTAAATGATTGCATAGAGGAGATGTGATTAATAGGTACTGCTGTATAGAAACCAGCAACTAGAGGTAAAGACGACGTTCCTTGCTCTCTAAAACGCTGTGTAGAAAGCTAGTCAGTGAAGTTTCGCGAGGAGCTGCACGCAAACCGCACTGTATCATTTAGAGCGAAAGAAAGACAAAATCGCTTGTGCGAATGCCATGACACATGCTTATACAGCGACTCCAGTGACAAGTATCAGTGGATTACTGTTGCCACAGCTTTATACCTCTCTTCAGGAACCTCAAGCAAATTAGAATCAAATTTTAAAAAAAGACAACTGTACAGTTGCAACAATTTTGTGATCGGCGTAGCACACCCTGGAAAAATGTAAGAGAATAATTTTCAACATTCTAAACGTCTTATTACCAGCTGCAGCAAATAATTCATTGTTATTGTCGGACTCTTGGCCTGGACGTAACGTCACATCTGTGTTTAGGAAGATGGCTACAAGATTCTGCTTCTAGATAAAGAAATTTTTCGACATTGTAAAGCATTTTTCAGAAAATTCTCGAATAATATAATTTCTAATTGCTCTTTGTCATTTCAGGTTTATCAGTCGGACAGTAGTGTTAAACTTCAGTTATTTGTGCAGTATACCTGACTTCACGAATTTCATTAAGTATGTCTGGTACTCAGCACAGTATACGGCCACGATTATTTCTTACTCCTTCCAAATTCTATCTAAATAAAACTAGTAAGTACTTATGACGAAACTGTATTTTTCTTGTATAAAGTGAGCTTGATATAAAAGAAATCTTTGTTTCTGTCATCCAACAGATACTTCGCGTTTTGAACAGATTACTGGAAATTATCATACTAACTGTGCTACAGAAATTGTTATAAAATATTTCATGTTAATATATTAAAATCCGACTGATGGAAGTTGTCTGTAATGAAACATCACACGCTGTTTTATTTTCGTTCTTCTGCTAGTCACTTGTGTATTTATTACACCTGCAGTACTTTAGCTAACGATATTAACTGCAAGCTACTCAAAAAATTTACAATTTTAGGCATTTTCTGTATGGCTTAAATGCTTAAAATTCCCATGTGTGCACTTTGGACTTCGCGCTATTCGACGCTGTTGTTCTCTTGTCATGGTTGCGTCTCCGCGTCAGCTACGAAAGGCTGTACAAACCGCTGCTTCGTGCGGCAAAAATTAGTAACTTTAATTTTTTTAACTGCTTGCAGTGTGCCATAGCAGCTAAATTTTTGACAGTGCATTTATTTCTGTGTGCGCTTCCTGTATGTACAATTTCAGTTTAGGTTTCGACATGTCGAATTGGACTATTCCCTTGTCAGTGGCAATCGAAGCCTTCGCGTTTTTTGAAGCAAGAGCTTTCCAAGTGCTTGGTAGCTCAGAATATCGGCTGAGCAAATATGTTCTTTCTGTCGCTAGTATAATGGAGAGTTGGACATTTTAGATTCTAGAATACATTTGGCAACTATGTGACGGTGTATTTACTTCCTAGATCGATTCAGTAGTGTCTTACTAAATGTACTTGTTATTTCCTTGTCATTCTCAATAAATAATCCGAATGGTTCTCACTTAAGGTGTAAAACTAGATTGTCAAATTTATTATTGGAGTCGCAGAAGATCGTTCAACACAGATATCTATAACTAATCTCGTATTTAATGTTGCGAATTATCTGTGTTATCGACCGCATACTGCGGGCAATTCTGGCTCGCCAGAAATGTAAAAAGGTTCAAATGGCTCTGAGCACTATGCGACTCAACTTCTGAGGTCATCAGTCGCCTAGAACTTAGAACTAATTAAACCTAACTAACCTAAGGACATCACACACATCCATGCCCGAGGCAGGATTCGAACCTGCGACCGTAGCGGTCACGCGGTTCCAGACTGAAGCGCCTTTAACCGCACGGCCACACCGGCCGGCCCAGAAATGTAGTGAAGTAGCTTATTTGTGAGGTAGGAGATGCATTAGACCCCGGTTCTAATCTCAGTTGAGATTTAGACAGTTGGCGTGCTTTTACTTCTTGTCTTACTGACTTACAAGCTTCCAGATCGAGAACCAGAAACGGAATATTTACTTCTCCATCTTCACTCTTACAGTAATCTCGATTTAGTACCTCCTAGATTTAAAGGTGAAATGTTTAAGAAATTGTAGCACAACACGCCTGTTAAAACTCCCCCTGGGTTGGAACATGGGACTCCCTTAGATACAGACCAATTTGGGTCAAAATTGAATAATATCTTGGTAATGCATCGTGTTTCGGGCAGGCTGGTATTGCATGATCAACTAATCAACAATAAATTCCTCCATATTAACTAAGATTAAAGATGTTGTCAATCCATTATTAATGTGTATTTTCATCCACAAAGAAATTCTCTTGATGGCTGTTTGAGAAGGGGCGAGGAAGGTGAACGTTTGAGGGTTCTAGACCAGAAGAACAATTGTGATAGGGATTGTCTTCCAGTCAGTCTCCTGTGTAGGGTCTTTCGTGAAATCAGCACAGTAGAGTCGGATGATCTCATATAAAAGCAATACTTGATGCCGTTTTCTTGGTCGCTTTTCTTTAGTTGTTTAAGCAAGTTTTTGGGAAGAGGTGCAATCCTTGAAGGCACAGCCCTGGAATGCATTTCGTAACACGTAACACCTTCTTCGTGCCATCAGATGCATAACGTTACATGTTAAGGTCTCACAATTTCCTTTGCCTCAGATATTTTTTGTTAGTTCCATCCACAATTTTTTTTACGTTCTTAAATCGATTAATGCAAATACTGCGATTTTTCCTTTTAATTGGCACAGTCGATTTCCTTCCCCATCCGTCTATGACGTAGCTTCTCTTTCATCTCTAATGACCCTGCCGTCGACGAGACATTTAACACTAAGCTCTCTTTCATTTTTTCTTCCCAGACATTTTCCGGTGAACGCAAATGCCTCACGAACCACGTGGTCGCAGTTCATCGCACTTGCAAGTAATCTGATGAGCTGTAATGGCAAACAGTAAAAACGTAATTCTTCGAAGCTGGAAGGTCTTATTGATTGTGATGCATACTTCACGTCGAAACGATCCTACCGAACGATAAATACATTTTCGGATGGTATTTCTTCAATGAACTTACCCGATAGTAGGCACACGTTTCCAACTGCCTCCACTGCATGCAACCCTCTATTAAACATAAAGAGAACAAAATGTCACAAACGATAGATTTTCCCGTTTCAGTCTCCGTTTTCCAGCGTTTAAACAGTAAGTCTCATAACCTTCAAGTGTGTAACGTTCAGTATGTCACCGCAAGAACAATTTAGAACCTCGTATTTAAAAAAAAAAAGACTGTTGATAAATACACTTGTATCAGCCTGTGTGACAACACGACAAACAAAATCTCCGCGGAATTACGCACGAACCGACATCTTTCAAGAAAATATTGCGGTGATGGGTTTATGTATAACAATATTCCTTGCATAACATGCTGCGTGAGAAGTGGTCACTATGCCCTTGCCTATGCAGTTATGTGAATAGAAATGTGGTTCAAAATATCTGGCTTTTGTGTTTACATTGCACCTGATTTATCACTAGACCATAAATATATACACTACCGCAGAAGCTCAACTTTAAAGCAACCCTTCCTGCGCAAATTTCCACGTCCTACCAGTCACCGGTTGCCAATTCGTAGAGCTGGACATCACGTAATTTTATTCCAGGGGCTACGAAACCAAGCAGCGGTAGCAAAGGCAACTGATGAGTATTGATGGGAACGAACTAGAGATCGAATCTTTTGCACAGGCTTTGATCAACCTACTCGCAATCAGAATTTTCATCCAGTGAGGGGGCGTTCTTCGTCATGACAAAATCCTGAATCAAGGTTCTGTGTATTTCAGTGGGTTTTTGGAATACTTATAGTTTCATGCGTTTGAGATGTGGGTTTGATTCACACTTCACACAACCATTTTTAACAAGTACGAACAGCGCTCTATCAACTCGAGCGTCTGTCATGGTTTGAAATTCGCGTTAAACGTGATGTCCCTTCGCTACTTACTGGAGGAGATTCAGTGTAGATTGAGCCATGCCAACGGCAGAAGTCGCGGAAGGTTGAAACCCTGCTATCTGTATGCTTTCTCAAAGCAGAAATGTTATTTTATTGATAAGCCAATCGACATGTAAGGTCTCTGAGCACTTATTTCTATTTATGAACTTGAGATGTTGAAAACGTTGGTGCTTGACTGGAATACTCACACAGATCTCTCCTTTCGCCGAGTCTGATCCTTCGTTTCGTTGTTTCGCGAAAAGTCCAAACTCTTCAATGTCTCCACGACATATCGGGGTTCGAATCTTCTCCGGGCACAAACGTTTTCGTTGTGTCATTTAGGTTGTAACATAAGTTCGCAAAATCACAGGTGAAAAATAATTAAGATTTTTAACTTTTTTCCGTGCATTGTGAACAATAACGACTGGTTACATTTTCAAATTTCAGTGAAACACAGAATTCTGTATGATATCATTTCAGATTCAAATACGCCACTCCTAGTTACCGGTGGTAAAGATTTGGACAGACGACGTCTCTTCGTATATAGTCAACACTTACGGTTAATGCAGGGTTCGATTCCCAGTAAGAACAGAACTTTTCGTCACGTCATTTCCAGTTCAGACATGTGCACATCTCGCTACTGCTGAAACAAACCGTTATTTAACGCATATTCGTGGATAGGAAACAACGATAGGGTATGGCAAAATTTTTTGGTCTCGTCATTTCTGTTTCAGTTGTCTCGTAACTAGTGAAAATTTCAATATGTAACGTGCTACGTTCGAATCCCCATCCAACAAAAACTTTTACTCGAAGTCATTTTACGTTTAAACATGTGCGCAATTTTTTACTTTGGACTGAAACCATATTTAAGATCATTCGAGGTTATTTAGCAAAAACAGTAGTTGCTGGGAGGGATCCCCGGGTTCCAGTCCAGATCAAAATCTTGCATCCTATTATTTACAGTTGAAACTTGCTTTCTGAAATGACGTTTATTATAGTGAATTTGAGTTCTTAAAGCATTGAAGACTATCATTTCTAACAAAGTGTTTTTTTATGCTGAATTAATTTCCATCTGTACTGCTAGCAATAACACGCCTCCATAGCCGATATCGCTCACTGTCTGCGCCGGCCGGGGTGGCCCAGCGGTTCTAGGCGCTACAGTCTGGAACCGCGCAACCGCTACAGTCGCAGGTTCGAATCCTGCCTCGGGCATGGATGTGTGTATGTTCTTAGGTTAGTTAGGTTTAGGTAGTTCTAAGTTCTAGGGGACTAATGAGCTCAGAAGTTAAGTCCCACAGTGCTCAGAGCCATTTTTTGCACTGTCTGCATTAGGCAGCGGTGCGGCTCGGACCTATTGCCCCGGCTGCGAGCGAGCGTAGAAGAGGAAGTACTTGTTGTTGTTGTTGTTGTTGTTGTTGTGGTCTTCAGTCCTGAGACTGGTTTGATGCAGCTCTCCATGCTACTCTAACCTGTGCAAGCTTCTTCATCTCCCAGTACCTACTGCAACCTACATCCTTCTGAATCTGCTTAGTATTGATCTCCTGGTCTCCCTCTACGATTTTTACCCTCCACGCTGCCCTCCAATGCTAAATTTGTGATCCCTTGATGCCTCAAAACATGTCCTACCAACCGATCCCTTCTTCTAGTCAAGTTGTGCCACAAACTTCTCTTCTCCACAATTCTATTCAATACCTCCTCATTAGTTACGTGATCTACCCACCTTATCTTCAGCATTCTTCTGTAGCACCACATTTCGAAAGCTTCTATTCTCTTCTTGTCCAAACTGGTTATCGTCCATGTTTCACTTCCATACATGGCTACACTCCATACAAATACTTTCAGAAACGACTTCCTGGCACTTAAATCTATACTCGATGTTAACAAATTTATCTTCTTCAGAAACGATTTCCTTGCCATTGCCAATCTACATTTTATATCCTCTCTACTTCGACCATCATCAGTTATTTTACTCCCTAAATAGCAAAACTCCTTTACTACTTTAAGTGTCTCATTTCCTAATCTAATCCCCTCAGCATCACCCGATTTAATTTGACTACATTCCATTATCCTCGTTTTGCTTTTGTTGATGTTCACCTTATATCCTCCTTTCAAGACACCGTCCATTCCGTTCAACTGCTCTTCCAAGTCCTTTGCTGTCTCTGACAGAATTACAATGTCATCGGCGAACCTCAAAGTTTTTATTTCTTCTCCATGGATTTTAATACCTACTCCGAATTTTTCTTTTGTTTCATTTACTGTTTGCTCAATATACAGATTGAATAACATCGGGGAGAGGCTACAACCCTGTCTCACTCCTTTCCCAACCACTGCTTCCCTTTCATGCCCCTCGACTCTTATAACTGCCATCTGGTTTCTGTACAAATTGTAAATAGCCTTTCGTTCCCTGTATTTTACCCCTGCCACCTTCAGAATTTGAAAGAGAGTATTCCAGTTAACGTTGTCAAAAGCTTTCTCTAAGTCTACAAATGCTAGAAACGTAGGTTTGCCTTTTCTTAATCTTTCTTCTAAGATAAGTCGTAAGGTTAGTATTGCCTCACGTGTTCCAACATTTCTACGGAATCCAAACTGATCTTCCGCGAGGTCCGCTTCTACCAGTTTTTCCATTCGTCTGTAAAGAATTCGCGTTAGTATTTTGCAGCTGTGACTTATTAAACTGATAGTTCAGTAATTTTCACATCTGTCAACACCTGCTTTTACTTACACGGCTGATACTCGCACGTGTTGTTGTCTGAATAGATCGCCATGTCACGTAATTTTAGAAAGACTACGCTCCCGTTTACGTTTGACAATGACTATGCCAGACCCAAGGCTTTTGAAATAGAGCGTTTTTTGAGGGAAGAAATAAGAAATTCGCTTACGTGCTACAGACGTAGTTGGAATATACCTATCCATTGTAAGCAGCACAATGTACGTCAAGATGACCGATGAAGCTGTGTGTACAAGAACTATCACCGCTGCTCAAAGGGTATTTAAATTGTGACACTCTGAATGCCATTTCAGTTGTTTTAACAGTAGCTCCTTCAGGCTTGGGAGTTAGGGTCATTCGTATCTTTGAACTGCCGTTTGAGGTGGCAGAACCGATGGTTATTGAATCGCTGCGGCTATACGGAACTATACTCAATCATACATCTGAACGCTGTGCGAGTCTTAGAACCTACACTATGTGATCAAATGTATCAAAAATGGTTCAAATGGCTCTGAGCACTATGGGACTTAACATCTGAGGTCATCAGTCCCCTAGAACTTAGAACTACTTAACCCTAACTAACCTAAGGACATCACACACATCCATACCCGAGGCAGGATTCGAACCTGCGACAATAGCAGTCGCGCGGTTCCGGACTGATGCGCATAGAACCACTCGGCCACCGCGGCCGGCTCAAAAGTATCCAGACACTCCCTAAACATACGTTTCTCATATTAGGTGCATTATGATGCCACCTACTGCCAGCTATTCCATATCAGCGACCTCAGTAGTCATTATACATCGTGAGAGAGCAGAATGGGGCGCTCCGTGGAACTCACGGACTTCGAACGTGTTCAGGCGATTGGGTGTCACTTGTGTCGTACGTCTGTAAGCGAGATTTCCACACTCCTAAACATCCCTAGATCCATTGTTTTCGATGTGATAGTGAAGTGGAAACGTGAAGGGACACGTACAACACAAAAGCGTACAGGCCGACTTCGTCTGTTGACTGACAGAGACAGCAGACAATTAAAGAAGGTCGTAACGTGTAATAGACAGATATCTATCCAGACCATCACACAGGAATTTCAAACTACATCAGGATCTACTACAAGTTCTATGACAGTTAGGCGGGAGGTAAGCAAACTTGGATTTCACGGTTGAGCGACTACTCATAAGCCACACATCATGCTGGTAAATGTCAAACGTCGACTCGCTTGGTGTAAACATTGAACGATTAAACAGTGGAAAAAAGTTGTGTGGAGTGACGAATCGCGGCACACAACGTCGCGATCCGATGGCAGGGTGTGGGTATAGCGAATGCCCGGTGAACGTCATCTGCCAGCGTGTGTAGTGTCAACAGTAAAATTCGGAGGCGGTGGTGTTATGGTGCGGTCTTGTTTTTCATGGAGGGGCTTGCATCCCTTGTTGTTTTGCGTGGCACTATCACAGCATAGGCCTACATCGATGTTTTATGCACCTTCTGGCTTCCCACTGTTGAAGAGCAATTCGGGGATGGTGATTTCATCTTTCAACACGATCGAGCACGTGTTCATAACTCACGGCCTGTAGCGGAGTGATTACACGACAATATCATCCCTGTAATGGACTGGCTTGCACAGAGTCCTGACCTGAATCCTATAGAACACCTTTGGGATGTTTTGGAACGCCGACTTCGTGTTAAGCCTCACCGACCCACATCCATACCTCTCCTCAGTGCAGCACTCCGTGAAAAATGGGTTGAAATTCCTCAAGAAACCTTCCAGCACCTGATTGAACATATGCCTGCGGGAGTGGAAGCTGTCATCAAGACTAAGGGTGGGCCAAGGCCATACTGAATTCCAGAATTGCCGATGGAGCGCGCCACGAACTTGAAAGTCATTTTCAGCCATGTGTCCGGATACTTTTGATTACATAGCGCACCCCGTGCTAAATGGCGTCCGGTAGGTGCGGATCGTCCTTTGCTATATGTAATGTTCATGCATATTTGACACACACAGCTTGTGGATCACTACTAGTGGCTATCGTAGCACTCTCTGCTAGGCCGTGCTAATACTCTGTGAATACTGTCCACTACTGAGCACTGATGTCCGGCCGAGGCTGGCAGGAGCGGCGCTTATATTCACTTCGGCTACATGCCGTTCCTATCGTGGTGACGTCATGGTCAGCGCGCTATTGGCTGACGTCGTCTCACCGTCTTCTCTGGTCTTGCGTTCTTCTTCTTCATTCTGGTGCTTGTGGTTTACGCCGGAATATTCCTCTCCCGCAAAGTGACTGACCATCGTCGTGTAGGGAGTGCGACCACGGTGGGTGAGGCAGGAGAGGGGCACAACGTCGGGCCGGAACCTTTGGCTGCAGGGGACGTCAGGCTTCCGGCCTACCCCGCCATCCGGCCTGCGCTCTGGCGGAAACGTACCCCGGAAAACGACCAGAAGGGAACACCTTCAGCTCCTACTGCTATTAGGAACCAGATGATGGTGGCGACTGCTGCGGTGTGGGCGGGTCCAGCACCGTCGGTAGGACAAGAGGAGGCGGAGAAGGCGACAGCTCCGTCTGCATGGGGTCGTCCTGCGGTGTCGTGATGACACTCTCTGTTGGCTGCTGTGGCCACGCTGTCCTCTGAACCCGTGAATCTGGGGGAAGAGAGAATGAAAGATTATCGTGTGCACGACAGAGGTGAAGTTGATTTGGGTGGCGGTGCTGCAAGCCATCCATACCTGAAATAAGATACATGTAAGCGTCAAGACGACGGACTGTCACGCCTCGTGCGCACCGTCTGCTGCCGCTAAAAACCCTGAAAAAGACAATACCATACGGCTCTAAGCGATACTTGCGGCCTTCCTTGGGCACCGGATGCTAAGGAGGGTGGAGCAGCAGTGTCCGATGGCGGCGGCCGTGAAGCAATTTCGATGGCGATGGTACATCTCGTGGGTGCAAACGATATGAGGCGAGAAACAGTTGCAATGCTTGATCCCTGGTGTGTGCGGAGCGAAGTTGGGCCACCTGATGCTTGAATGTTCTGACAAAACGTTCCGCTTCGCCGTTTGACTGTGGATGGAACAGTGCACTAGTTACATGCTATATGCCGTTGCTTTCACAGAATGTTTCAAATTCTTTTGACGTGAATTGAGGTCAGTTGTCAGACACTATTACTTCAGGTAAATCTAACAGGCAAAAAATCGGTGACAACGACTGAATTGTGCTACGTGACGTTGTCGAGTGCATTGGCACAGCTAAAGGGAACTTGCTATATGAGTCAATCACAATCAACTAACCAGTCTTCCAAAAGGGTCCCGCGAAGTCTATGTGCGCATGTTGCCATGGCGATTGCGACATCAGCCAAGCACAGAATTTTTGTGGCGGAGCAGACTAATTTTCCGCACATGTATTACATTGTGTCATCATCTGTTCTTTTTGGGCATCCGTACTCTGCCAAGTACAGTGCTGACGCGCTAACTGTTTCGCACCAACAATCCCCTAGTTTCCTTCGTGAAGTAACTGCAACACTTCTTTTTTCAAAGCTTTAGGGATCAACACACGTGACTGTCCACTGTCATTTTGAACAATAATCACAGTATTCTGTACAGCGAGGCTACTTTATGCTATGCAAGGAACGAGGCCAAGATGTGCGAATGTATATTATCAAAATGTTCAAATCTGGATCAGCTTCCGTGGCCTGTGCAATCTTCTTATAGTTCAACGGGAAAAAGATTGAAGCAATTCAGAATCTTGAGCATCGATGTGACAACAAGATGCAGCAGAAGCTGTCTATCAGGGCCAACCGGAAGAAATGAAAGTGCGTCCGCATACCATGTTTAGCTGTCGGTCGATACAGAATCTCGTACTGGTACTGAGACATAAAAAAGCCCATCTTTGCCATTTTTGGACAGTTCGTACAGGAACCGGTTTCGTCGGATGAAATAAGGACTGCAAAGGCTTGTGATCCGTTACTAAGTTGAATTTTCTGCCAAACAAATAGCGGTGGAATTTGGTGACACCATACACATAGCCAAAGCCTCTTTTTCAATTTGTGAAGAGTTACATTGAGCTTTGGAGAACACTTTTGATGCGAAAGCAATAAGTCTGCCTTTATCACCAATTCTGTGCGAAAGCACTGCGCCGATTCCGTAAGAAGAAGCATCAACTTGCAATACAACTGGTTTTTCAGGATCAAAGTGAACTGAGCATCGATCACTGAGCAATGCATCTTTAAGTTTTTGAAAAGCTACTTGGCACTCATCTGTGCAAACAAAGGGGACATTCTTGCGACGCAAGCGTTGCAATGGAGCCGCTATTTGCGCAGCATTCCATATGAACCGAATGTAATAGGTCATTTTTCCTAAAACTGACTGCAATTCTGTGATATTGCAAGCAACTGGGCAGTCTCGTATGGCTAACAAATGGGACTGAAGAGGATGTACACCTTAACTGTTTATAACATTACCAAGATATTGCAACTTATATTTTTAAAAAAAATCACACTTGTCCAGTCTACACTTTAGGCCTGCACCAGGTAACACACGAAACGAGGCACTTAAATTTGCAATATGTTCTTCAGGTGTACGACCTGCTACTACAATATCGTCCAAATAGTTTGAACAGTTTGGTACTTGCGCAGTCAGCTGTTCCAAATATCGTTGGAAAATGGCGGGTGCGGAAGCACTGTCAAAAGGCAAACAAGTCCAATGAGTATTTACTACACACACTTTTTGAGAGTCTTCATCGAGCGATATTTGAACATATGCGCCTCGCAAATCGCCTTCTGGGGGTGGCAATGGATAAGTATCAATGACAGTGTGTGGGTTGACACTAGACTTAAAGTCAATACAGAGGAGAATGCGACCTGAAGGTTTGGGGAGCAAAACCAGTGGACTTGCCCATTGACCAGCTTGTAGCCGGCCGATGTGGCCGAGCGGTTCTAGGCGCTTCAGTCCGGAACCGTGCTGCTGCTACGGCGCAGGTTCGAATCCTGCCTCGGGCATGGATGTGTGTGACGTCCTTAGGTTAGTTAGGTTTAAGTAGTTCTAACAAGGGAACCTCCCCACCGCACCCCCCTCAGATTTAGTTATAAGTTGGCACAGTGCATAGGCCTTGAAAAACTGAACGCAGATCAATCGAGAAAACAGGAAGAAGTTGTGTGGAACTATGAAAAAAAAAGCAAAGTATACAAAGTGAGTAGTCCATCTGGAAGATAGGTAACATCAAGGAGTGCTTGAGCACAGCAGTGCCGTGGTCCTGTGGTTAGCGTGAGCAGCTGGGGAATGAGAGGTCCTTGGTTTAAGCCTTCCTTCCAGCGAAAAGTTTAATTTTTTATTTTCAGACAATTATCAAAGTTCAGGCACTTACATAATCAACTTCGCTCTCCAAAATTCCGGGACATGTTCAAATTTGCTTGGACATATGCAGGATTTGACGGTCTACACACGGAAAAATTTGAAAACGTTAAAAACATACTTGACAGAGCACAGGGAAAACTGTGCGACTGTGAAACTATTGCATTCATTTGTTACAGTTTATGTGACAAACTCTTATGTTTTCATCACTTTTTTGGGAGTGATTATCACATCCACAATAAAACCTAAATCGGGCAAGGTGGAAGAATCTTTTTACCTATTCGCCAAGTGTACAAGATAGGTGGGTCGATAACATATTCCTTTCATGTGACGCATATGCCGTCACCAGTGTCGTATAGAATAAATCAGACGTGTTTTTCTGTGGACGAATCGGTTGACCTACGACCATGCGACCAAATGTTTTCGGTTCCCATTGGAGAGGCACGTCCTTTCGTCTACTAATCGCACGGTTTTGCGGTGCGGTTGCAAAACACAGACACTAAATTTATTACAGAGAACAGAGACGTCAATGAAGAACGGACAGATCATAACTTTGCGAAAATAAAGACAATAAATTTATAGCTCACGGGAAAATTTGAACCAAGGACCCCTCGTTATGCAGCTCCTCACGCTAACCACGGGACCACGGCGCTCTTATGCTTGCACTTTCCTTGATGTTGCCTATGTTTCGCACGGACTACTCAGTTTGTATATTTTGCTTATTTTTTCATAGTTCCACACAACTTCTTCCTGTTTTCTCGATTGATCTGTGTTCAGTTTTTCAAGGCCTATCCACTGTGCCAAATTATAACTAAATCTGAGGGGGGTGCGATGAGGAGGTTCCCTTGTAAGTTCTAGGGGATTGATGACCTCAGATGTTAAGTCCCATAGTGCTTAGAGCCATTTGAACCATTTGACCAGCTTGTACGGGCGCAATAGCTCTGCTATCTTGCAATGCTTTAAGTTCAACAGCGACTTTGTCCCGTAATACAATGGGAGCAGTTCTGGCCAGGCAGAATTTTGGCTGAGCATTGTCTTTTAGAGTAATATGGGCAATAAAATTGTTAGCCTTGCCTAAACCTTCAGAAAAGAGTTCCGGGAATTCTTTTAGCAAGCTAGCTACATTGATTTTTTGCATTGAAAGCAGACGCTGACAACACGTTGTCCCGAATATTAAAGCCAAACGAATTAAAGCAATCAAGACAAATTATGTTCTCACACTCACGTGATTGCAGCACCGTAAAAGTCACTGTTCGTGTATGCAAGCAATACATAGCAGGCAAAGTATAAGTTCCAAGAACGGGAATGTCTTGTCCATTATAAGCCCGTCAGTTGCGTGCTAGTTTTAGATAGTCCTGGGGAGTCTAATAGTTCATATGTGTAACGACAGAGAAATGTGACAGCGGCACCTGTGTCCAACTGAAATTTCCCACATTTGACCAAAAAGAAGTAAATGAACAAAAAGTTAGTTTGAATGGCATATCACTGATGAAACTGCACGCTCGCTAGTTTTGGCAATGCCCATTTCAGACTTTGAATATACTGCATTAGTGAAATGTCCTTTGTGATGAGAGTTTTGTGAGTGGGCCGAATTCTTATGTTTGTTCCGTTGCAAACATACAAATCGTACATGTCCTTTCCTACCACAAGCGTAACACTCAGCTTGTCGGGAGGGGCAGTCTTGGCGTTTGTGCCGTGAATAACACCGAGAGAATGACTTAATTCTGTTCGCCTGTGTAGCCTCCTGTTTGACGAACTGCTGACGCGGCGTGTAACGTTGTTTACTCAGCGTGGCTAGAGCTAGCGGCCGGTGCAGGGACTCAATCCAACAAACAGCTGGCTGCTCAGATTTATCAGCCGCCAGGGCACCAGAATCGTACTGATTTAATATTTGCACTACCTGCTGTAATGATGGATCTGACTGTTTCAAACGCTGTTCAATGAGTTTCACATCAGGTACATTGTACATGATCGCATAGTGCAACATAACATCGGAATATAGAGCGCCGCAAGCACATTTGAATTTGCGTTTCCTTGTCATACCCTACAAATCTGTCACCCACTCCCAATAAGTTTGCTCTGACCCTTTTTTGCAATTAAAGGATTGATACCTAGCTGCTACCACATTCACTTGTTGATCATTAATAGTTAGCGAAGCGATTAGTTGGTCGTAACTAAGTTCACTCAGAGAGGTGTTAGAATAAAGATTTGAGTTTAGGCGGAACACTGCACTTCCTACCGTTGATAATAGATAAGGAAGTTTCACAGAACCCGTATATTGTCAGCTAGTAAATGTGGCTCGAGCTGTGACAACCACTCGCGCCATTCCCCTTCTTGGTCACAAAACTGTCGAAAAGGTGGTATAGCAGCTGCAGTAGGCGGTGCTTGTTCCATCGGGTGTGCAGCGTTGGCTAATAGCTGCTACACTGTGTTGAGAAGTGCAGAAATCTGTTGCGTCTGAAACTGAAACATCTGCATTAGCTGTGTGGCATCTAACGCTTGCTGCTGTGGGGCCTAAGCAGGGGAAGAGACAGGTGGGATGGCCATGTTGGAAAACACAAATGTAACAAATAGACAAAACTACGTACAAAGAAAGTTTCTGCAACGCCCACCTGAAAAAACTTATTAGCAAAAACGACAAAGTAAAGACAAGAGAGAATTAAGGCGCCAGCAAAAAAATTTCCGTGGCCGTAGGTATGGAGTTCGTTTGGAAGTACTCGTCGACAATGTGGGGTCTTGCCCACTCGTCTCGCACAGGGTGCCTAAGGGATTCTGTGTTCTCGGAATGCTATACAACAAATCGAGCAAATAACATTAGTAGTTTTATCTCAATAAAGCGGATTGGCAAAAATTAACTTTTAAATGACAATGGTGTCGCTAGCGATGGGCGACATGCAACATAAATCCGAGTACTTTGCTATATGTAATGTTCATGCAAGTTTGACACAGTTTGTGGATCACTATTAACTGTTATCGTAGCACTCTCTGCTAGGCCTTACTAAAACTCTGCAAATACCGTCCACTACTGAGCACTAATGTTCGGCCGGGGCTGACAGGAGCGGCACTTATATTCACTTCGGCTAGGTGTCGCTCCTATTGTGGTGACGTCCTGGTCAGTGCGCTATTGGCTGAAGTCGTTTCACCACCTTCTCTGGTCTTGCGTTCTTCTTCTTCGTTCCGGCGCTTGTGGTTTATGTCAGAACAGCATCAACGTGCAAAACTGGCCATACGAAGAGCTCTCATAACACTATGGCAAGGAAAAAGCGAGATGGCTCCGAGATACACTTGAATGTTACTACCTGGTGATCCGTGACCTGTCTAGGTCCCCATCGCTAGAGCGTCAAGCGGACGCCCATGTAGGCGAGAATTTTATCGATCACAGGACGTCGATTGGAGGGATTTTTGATCCGTGCTCGGTGCTTGGACAACGTCGATGGAGAATGTATCTCCATGTGTCACGTGTCCAAAGGACATCCACGTGCTATATCAAAGTGCTCCATGATGGGGATGATCGGCCCTTGACGTCACAACAGGACATTGCTGTTGGGTTTTGGAGCATTACCGCCTCCTTTTCAACAGGACGCCGACGGACGATCGGAAAGGTGAAGACATTTTGCGAAAGATGTAAACAGGGTTGGATGTTAGGGATGCAGAGGTGTTATTGGAACCCATAACGGAAGATGACATACGGATGACACTCATGACACTCACGAAGGGTTTGTTGCACAAATCCCCTGGGCCAGATACGTTGACACTCGAATTCTATCGTGAATTTGCTGATCGAATGATGTCCCAAAGGGTGCTGATGTATAATGAGCTATTGCGCCCTGACACGGACGTCCAGTCGCAATTCATGGTGGAAATGCTTGTACCAATAACGAAATCGGCACGGAGTGTCAGCGCCCATGAACTTAGACCACTCACAACGCTCAATACTGACTACAAGATCTTTGCGTGACTGTTGGCGGCAAGGCTCAAGACTGTGATATCGAAGACATTACCATCAGACCACTCTTGTCTAGGGGTTCGGAGCAACATCCGCTCCATACTGTGACACCATTGCCCTGATGGAAGCATGTCGCATGCGAGCGGCTTTCGTATCAGTGGGTTCTGATCGTGCCTTTGACAGGATCAACCATAATTTCCTTGACTCGATCATGCGACGCATGGCGAAACCTCAGGAGTTCATCACCGTCCTCATGCACCTTCGCGGCGCTCCTTCGACGGTGAGAGTCAATGGCAGGGAGGTAGAAACGATTCCTTTACAGCTGAGTTAGGCAACGATGTCCCTTGTCGATGGTGCTGTTTGCAATAGCGCTCGAGCCATTGATGCAGACTCTTCGACGGACTCTTACAGGCATCCAACTCCGTAGAGTTCCTTCACCTGTCGCGCCTATTCTGACGACTTTATGATACTCGTCCGGTTGGAGAGCGAAGTACGTAAGATGGTTTCCCTTATTATTACATACGGCGTGGCGGCAGGTAGCAGAGAGAACGTGAAGAAAATCAAGATTATGCACGTCGGGCAGGGGCTAGATGCTCTGCTCAGTCCTTTTACTAATGTGGTCATCATGCGATACTTAGGAGTTTTGTTCACCCGGTCGCTACGACAATCAGTGGCGGCGAGCTACCGGCGACTGCTCCAGCACGCCCGACTGTACATACGCAACAATTCACTCCGAACCCACGACCTGCTCCAAAGGTGGAATACACTATATATATTAAACAATCGCAAGAGAGCCGGCCGGAGTGGCCGTGCGGTTCTAGGCGCCTTCCAGTCTGGAACCGAGCGACCGGTACGGTCGCAGGTTCGAATCCTGCCTCGGGCATGGATGTGTGTGATGTCCTTAGGTTAGTTAGGTTTAATTAGTTCTAAGTTCTAGGCGACTGATGACCTCAGAAGTTAAGTCGCATAGTGCTCAGAGTCATTTGAACCATTTTTGAGCCAATCGCAAGAGAGTCATCCGCCGACGATTGTACGACATTCACATGGTAGATTCCCCACTCTGCCTTATATATGGCAGGCAGGACACTGACGAACATTGTCTGCAGTGCGGTGAGGCGAAGGATGTTTGGCGGCTAACGCAACCCATCATGGCACTCCTCCAATGCACTGACAACTCCACGATCGCGACCAAGCTTTATTTTTCCCGGACGAGGTCTTTTTCTCCTCACAGAAAACGTCGGCAATCCGCTGGATTGGAGGACACGCATCGCACTACGTAGTCTCGCGGACCGTGATATCGGGCATGGACTATTGGTTCTATCTAATAGAGCAACATGAGATCATCCGACATCACTCAAAATACAAAACACACTTTACGAACTTTCTAGGCAGAATGTTTCATGACTCAACGGAGTGGTGGGGAGTCCCAGGTTTATGTAGTTGCCCCGGCTACAATATTCCTCACAGTGAAGTGACGAGTATATCACTTCGGCCGAACATTATTTTCTTTTCTTTTCCATACGTGATTGATGTTCCCTATGATATTAAAATTTAAAAAATAAATAAACAAAAAAATTAAATAAATGTACAACGTTTTCCTTCCCACTGCCTCTCCCTTCTCCTGTCAGGAAACGGGGACACCGTGGCCAGGCCTCCAAGCAGGCCCCCTGCCCACTCTGCCCCTTGCTCTATACCTAAAGAAAAAAAGCTGTTAAGGGAAGAAAAAGGTCGCTAACGTGCGCCTGTGGGGGATGGCGATCGACTCAGAGATAAGCAGGGTCGAATCCTGCTGGTAGATGAAATTTTCTCAGCCAGTATTTGGTTGGCAAGGATGAGAGAGGTGGTGACATAGTATTTCTGATCAAAATTTTTTGCTCCATTGTCCCTTTCTACAGTGTTTGATGAAGTGAGGGAATGTTGATGGTGGTTTGTCCGTCGGGTGGGGACTTAAAGCTCGGTGGCAAACATGGTGCTTGTCGGGAGGAATAAACTTGTTGCCGGCACCGTGTTCCATCCTGTTCCTTCCCTTCATCCATAACAACGCAAACCCAAAGCTACATTGCGCAAGCACTCATCACAGTCATCCACACGACACAGATATACAGTCGACACCTCATAACTGGTCGGAGGAAAACAACGGCAAACCACCTCCATTAGGACCTTGCCATTATTGGCGATGCAGGATTCCTACATCTGCTCCCCCTAAGCACATCCCCTGAGTACGGAATTATTTATTGTATTACTGACATCAATAAAGAGCCGTTTCTCAGGTGGTCTCTTATGGTAACCATTTTGTGTATTCAAATCACTGTGCCGAAAGGAGGGCAGAGGACTTGCAAGACAATTACGCTATGTGGATTGCATGTAGATTTGGCGGAACAAAATTCATGTCGTTCGGATGCTTATGAGCACTACAGTACCCGCTCAAGGTATGTGGTACATGGCCTCATAGTCATTAATAACTCATATTTGACGCAGTTGGTATCGCTACGAAAAAACTGGAACAACATGCTTAAATGGCATTGGCCAATAACATTAAACGATCATCTGGGGATGCCCAAACAACTCAGCTGGGCACGATAATTGTCCTCCTTCAATAGAACTGGACAGAGTGCTTGAAATCACCGTTCAGTACAAGTTACAATAAACGTTCGAGATAATTAATGGCAAACTGCAGGTAATTCACAATGATAAGAAATTGTTCACAAAATCACACGCAGTAATTAAGACTCCTGTATGAAAAACATTTGGGTATTTTGCGTAGATCCGCGAGCACACTGCCAAAGCGACCGTCTCTATATAATGCTAAAGCTTGAAGCTATATGCGACCTATTTCTGGAGTCTCAGTCGTGTTTTGCGGCTGTTTTTGAGCTAAAACGTAACAGTTATTTTAACGAGTATTAAAACTTTTTAAATGACTCGGAAGAGCTATCTAGTATGGTAGCACTGCGGGTTCTGGAAAAAAAAATCTCTAATGTTAGCGCTTTACAGCAGGAGCATTCCTGGAATCGCAATGTCTTTCCCAGAATTCCCTCCTCTCCCTTATTTCCTGGAACCCTCTCCCACTACGTCGATTCCCCCCTCCCTCTCCCCATCCCACCATGGCTGTTGGAATTACCTGCGCTCATGTGCTGTCTGCCAGTTGCTGTGTGGCCTGGACCCCTAAAGTTTCGATCAATGGGATGCAAGTTCCCACCTCTTGAGCAATTTTAATTTTTATAATTCGACTGCATGAGCATCATCATTCGATATCTGTATTTTGTAGTGAGATGACCAGTATGAAATGCCAGTAGCGATCAGCTGGGCAGATGAACAATGACTGTAAGTTTTTATTCATTCTTTTTCCAAGGATGATATTTTTGCTGTAACAACACTTAGTTTTAACAGACTCAGTTTTCGAGAGGGCAGCAAGTAACAGCTAACTAGCTTATATACAAAACCTAGAAAACTACAGGTTGGCAGTGTCTGTATTGTTGAGCTCTGCATAGTCTATAGCAATGTCTTTCAGACATGTATGCATCTCTGCAGGAACAGACACTGCCTACGATCTACAGGCGTATTTAACTCACGGAATGTATTCGAAAATTGCAGATGTGATTATACATCAGACGTACAAATGATTAGCGACCAGTGAATATTTGTGCTGGGACGGGACTCGAACCCGGATTTCTCCCTTAGCACGAGGGGTCGCATTGACTACTTAAGTTATCTGTGCACTCTTCACGCACCGATCCAAATGTCCATATGTCACAGTGACTGCGTCTCATACTTGCACACATCCCTGTGATTCCTGCAAAGAGAGAGACATTTGTTATTCTTGTCACTTTGCCTTGCTAAGTCACGAAACACAGATTGGCATATTATTGACGCAGGGGGAAACGTCATGGAACGAATTTAACAGAAATTTACCAATAGATGGCGCTGTAAGCATCCCAAAGTAAACAGACTTGGCTGCAAATGACAGATGAATCGGAATATAATGGCTATGGATTGAGTTGCCCATTACATCAACCGTACTGTTCAGTTTGCGTGACCGCACGAGTTCAGCCGTCAACAATTGTGGCAGTGTTGGTTGGGTAAACCCACCGACGACGACAAGGTCGTACAACATCAGATGCGAAAAATCGATTTTTAACGGTCCTGAGGTCAAAAGCCTCATAAAAATCAAAATGACATCGGGTTTTAATGGTCCTAGGACCAAAACAGGATAAAAAGCAAAATGAGATCGGATTCTAATTGCCATGAGACTGGCCCAACACATGTTCAGATTGCTCTCCACGGTTACTTCCACAAGCTGAAATCGAGAAACATGTTCCATATCAGATCGTTGTCTTGAGGGTCACGTTCAGACTGCTTGACACTGTGGACCTCGGAATATTAATCCCCGAACGATTTCCAAAGTGGAATGACCATGCGTGTAACTCCAAGTGACATTCCGTGTTAAAAGTCTGATAATTCCCTTCGCGCTACCATATTCACGTCGGAAACCTTTGCACACTAATAACATGAGTACAAATGACAGTCCCGGCAATGCATTGCCCTTTTATACCTTGTGAACGCAATACAACCGCCATCTGTATATGTGCATATCGCTATCTCATGAGTTTTCAGTGTACAGCAGTATCACGTTAAAATAGAGTTGTGCTTTTGATTTTTAGATATAAATCATGAGTTGTGAACATGTAACATAGAGTCAGCAATATTCTCGTACGCCATAAATGTATGTGCTGCAGCTTTCGTAAAAAAAAAAAAAAAAATAAATAAATAAAATAAAAAAAAATTACTTTCGATGGATAGATCAAAATCGGCCACAAACTGATAGAACAGACCAAAACGTGTCTAAATAATTTGTTGCCTGTCGTAAAAATAATATTTAATTAAGTCAACTCTTTTTGAGCAACTGTATTCATATATCCTGTAGTGAAGGGTTCTTTTGTAAATGTAGCATATTCTGCAAAAAATGGCTGCCTTGAACACAATTAGGAGCACTGGCTCCATAATTTTATAAACTAGAAAGTATGTGTCACTCTACTCTCCATTGTTGCCAAATTTATTCAAGATGGCAGATCCAAGATTGCGGCGATAGATAAGGCAAAATCGCAATGAAGTCATCATGGGAAGTTCAAATTTTGCCAGGAAAATAGGTCAATTGAGCTACCTCCACTAACTTAACAACCTTCCCTCCCCCTCCCCTCCTCCAGAAAAAGGCGGGAAGTTCAAATTCCAGTAGGACAATGCAACACACCATGACTACCTCCACTAACCAAAGAAAATGGTGGGAAAATAGCTCACTTTGGCTGCCTCCACTAACCTAAGTCATCCAACCGCCACCTCTTCCTAGGAATTGGTGAGAAAAGGACTCAGCCTGTGCTGGGCGTCTGGATAGGGTGGACATAAATCTTTATTTTGCATGCAGTGTTTATTTAAACAATTTCAGGCAGTAGCTCCATCCAGTGTGTCCACCATGAGGTCCGGAGACCAACTGATGTAGTACACAGCATCACCACCAGAGAGCACTGTCGTTCCTTCCATGATGTAATCCAAACTGGCTGTCTGGGGTGGAAAATGGCGGGAAAAGACTCAGCCTGTGCTGGGCTGCTGGAGAGAGGAAGGAGTGTACTTTATTTTGGAACAATTTATTTAGGCACTGATTTAATGTAGTTTGTCTATTACAATAATACAAAACACTCGCCCTGACATGCTTGGGATCACGCTACACAGCACACAGACATGCTAACTACTTGTAAATTACCGAAATATTACAGTACACTGATGTGCAGACACAAAAACTCGTAAATTGTCAAAATAATGCATGTAAAAGGATCTGCAAACATGCTTGCTAATCGTCAACTGCCGAAATCACACATTGCACAGCCTGCACACCTGTTCACAAAATAATGCAAGACACGAAAACAACTCGTAAATTGTCAAAAGATAATCTATGTGTTATGCTATGCAAACACGCTCACAGCACTTAAACAGCCAAAAATAATGCAGTGCAAAAACAGTCATTGCACGTAAAAAATGATTTCGAAATATTGTCAACTGTAATGTATCAGTGAACCCCTACAGATCTCCGAGGCATGCACACCAGGCGGCGCTCTCTCGCTGGTCCCATATGCGAGATGCCTCCGGGCTGCGCGCTCGCGTTTACCATTGCTGGTGCGATACCTCTCTATCTACGGATACTGACGACACAGGTCGCGCTAGAGAAATCTGTTCCAATGCTTCCCAGAATACCACATGATGCATTGTTCATAGCGATCCTAACGGAACATGCGTGCTGTGTCTAGCAGTGCACGTGTTTACCTCGCCAGCACGACTGACCCATCGCTGAAAAATGTATGTGTGGTTACTCACCATCTAAAAGCTTCTCAATGTTATACTGACGTCAAATGGCCATGTAAATAAAAGCCAAGTCGACCTCTCAGAAATTGGTAAAGTGCTGCAGAAATAGCTAACAGTCGCTTTTGTAGGAGTTTTTGTGATGTTTCAGCTTGTCCATATGGAAATTCTTGTCCTTACAGAACCTGTTTACGAAAATAGCCCAGAATAACGCCGAATGCATTCCTCCTGATGGTCCTAACATGGCACCCCATCCATCACTTGTTACTCTTCCTGGAAATCGCGACATCCTGCTTTCAACAAACGTCTCAGAAACGCAAATGCTCTCACCGCTATGTAGAGGCACCTACGTCCTGACACAAAGGATGTTTTGTGAATGAATGGAGCACTCTGAACAACTCTTACTGAATTTACCCGCTAAATTACTGATGCTACCAGTGTGGAAACACTGCCCACCTCTAACTTTCTTTCTGCAAGCGAGACTTTCAGCGGCTAAACTCATATTAATTGTAGCTACGCTTTCGATCCAAATCACGTTTACAGGAATGCAAATAAAATCCATTTGCCTATACACGTGGTAATTCAGATGCCAGTATTAATGCCACAGCGATTTAGAAGTGCGAGCACTCCCATTGCTAGCTAGCTTAAGAAACACTTCGGTTAATGAACGTTTTCTGTCTGTGGCGAGTCTAATGGAGAAATCGTGATGCAGAATTATCCTACTAAATTTACTCGCTAATAGCAGTATTTTGTTATTTAGATAAACATCCCGAGTAATTGTCACATAAGCGGCGACATAAAGGTAGACAATTTATGTGTGTGAGTCCAGAAAGCTCTATGCAACAGACACTGCACATCATTCTGCCGTTTGCATTGCGAAATTGTCGGCTTATTCATGTCTGGGGTAATAATAGAGGGTTGCTCGCGTGGGTTGTAGTGAAAGGTGTTTCCTACTGCATTGGGGGGGTCTGGTTTGTTTTCGGTTCTAACCTCGATAGAGGCAGATAGACTATCAGTAAAGTAATTTTAGGAAATTCTCGCGCCCCAATGCGTTTTATTGCTACCTTAATTCTGTACCGGCGTCCTGTGGATGTCAATATGAAACACTTGTAGAATATCATACTTCTTACTGCCTACTTTTTCCGCTTCTGTCAATAACTGAATTGACTTAAGTGTGGCACTGAATGATTTTTAATTGGATTGCTAAATTTGCACACTTTCATGGTAGGTCAGCAACGGTAATCCAATATAGTGGTCTGAACGTTGACACAGACGGTTTCGCGGCCTAATGCGCATAATATTTTGCTAATTCGTAACGATTTGGGGTACTTTGTCTTATGTTATCTCGATAAGTTGAAATTCATTTTTGTTAGTACAGTTCATACTAATTATCGTTTCTTCTATCATTTATATCTTACATTTACGTGCTGTGTTTAGGACACTAATCAGCATTAATACACTCTTGCACATGATTGAAAACAGTCTGAAAAAGTTCGGATTATTTTTCAATTTCACGCCTGTGCATAGTATGTTGGTAGCACTTCGTCGCCTTGCCTGTTATGCTGTGTGGCAGACTTTAAAGCTGTGCGGAGCAACATATCGAAAAGGCGAGGGGTCTCGCTCGTGTCCACGACTGTACCTCCCCGATGCAAGACAGCCGCCATGTGGGTATTAAGAATATAGTCGAAAAAGTATACATAACTAACAGTCCATCTTCCTCTGGCTGTGTGAAGCGTCATCTTCCTGTGGTTATGTGAAGCGCAGGATTTGGGCTATGTTAGTTGCCATTCTTCTAGCACTTGGGAGCACTCCAGCCAGTCTAGTGAATAGCTGTTAGTTGTCTGGCGTCTGCGTTATCTTTTTACATATAACTCCAACGCATCACTGCTCGCAGTGACGTCTCCAAAACGCCCCAATGACGCTGCACATATGCTGCGCAGATGAGTCCCAACGTGCCACCTTTGAGAGTTTATCGCAGGGATCATCTTGTGAAGACTAACACGCTGGCTGGAATCTGCAATTGGTGTCTCTACGGGCTAGTTGTTTCAATGCTGGCTCTGAACCTGATGTCAATATTTCTTCAATAATATTGCTGTGCCCACCGCTAGATACGGGACACAGCTATTGTATAAACACAGAGATGGAAAGGTGCCAGTCGCCATATGTGTTGCGCCACGTAGATACTGTATTATCAGGTGCTATAAACATAGAGCACACAGCAGGGACCATCTTATGCTTCAGCGAGAGGTATATCCAATAGCCAAAGTTACGCTCTCATGCCACAGAGGGCGCTGGTAACAGGAACTACAATCTTCTACCTCCTGACGTCAGTCAAATAGTTTGGAAAAGAACATTCATCTGCTGACAGGAGATAAAAGCAGACGCACAATTTCACTTGGTCAGTGATTAGTTTCCGCCGTATATTAACAGGTACAGTTGCACAGTTATTGTCGATCAGTCAGTGCACAGTGTCGAAGATCGGCTGAGTTGCACAGTGTGTGGAATTATATATTATCACAGCCAGCAGAGCCAGAATGGTCTTACCACACTAATGGTAAAAAATCACAACACCAAAAAATAATTAATCTAGAGTGATGAAATTTCGGGAATACATATGTCTAGGAAACATATTTAAGTGATTAACAATGCATGACGCAGGTTAATGTAAGCGTGAGATAACCATTGGAAATGTGAAATGCTGGTACATTAGTAACGGATGTAACCAGCAGAATGTTGAATGCAAGCATGCAAACGAGCGTGTATTGTCTTGTACAGGAGCCAGATGACAGTTTGTGGGGAGAGTTCCATACCTGTTGCACTTGATCGATCAGTACAGGAATGCTGTTTGTGGATTACGCTGGAGTTGTCGTCCGATGATGTCCCTTATATGCCGGATTGAATATAAATCTGACGACCGAGCAGGCCAAGGCAACATGTCGATACTTTGTAGAGCATGTTGGGTTACAACAGCGTTATGTGAGCGAGCGTTGTCCTGTTGGAAATCCCCCCTGGAATGCTGTTCATGAATGGCTGCTAAACAGGTCGAATGACCGAATTGACATACAAATTTGCGTTCAGCGTGTGTGACATAACCTCGACAGTGCTCTTGATGTCATACGAAATCGCACTCCAGTCCATAACTCCAGGTGTAGTTCCAGTGTGTCTAACATAGACGGGTTGCCAGAATGAGATTTTCACTCTGCAGCGGAGGGTGCGCTGATATGAAACTTCCTGGCAGATTAAAACTGTGAGCCGGACCGAGACTCGACACAGTTTTAATCTGCCAGGAAGTTTCACAGACGGGTTGGTTTGAGATCCTAAACTTGCCTCCTTACCGAGCGAGGTGGCGCAGTGGCTAGCACACTGGACTCGCATTCGGGAGGACGACGGTTCAATCCCGCGTCCGGCCATCCTGATTTAGGTTTTCCGTGATTTCCCTAAATCACTCCAGGCAAATGCCGGGATGGTTCCTTTGAAAGGGCACGGTCGACTTCCTTCTCCATCCTTCCCTAATCCGATGAGACCGATGACCTCGCTGTTTGGTCTCTTCCCCCAAAACCAACCAACCAACTTGCCTCCTTCTAACCAACACACGGCCACCACTGGCACCAAGGCACACTCACTTTCATCACACATCACAATATATCCCCACTTTGCCCTCCAATGAGCTCTCGCCTGATACCACTGAAGTCAGAAATTGGGTCAGTGGAATGCACGCCATAGGGCGTCCGGCTGGGAGCTATCCTTGAAGCAACCGATTTGTAACAGTTCTTTGTGTCACAGTGGTGCCAACTGCTGCTCAGATTACTGCTGCAGACGCAGTACGATGTATCAGAGCCACACGCCGAACACGATGGTCTTCCCTGTCAGTAGTGCCACGCGGGCGCCCAGAGCCCGGTCTTCTTGCGACTGTGCATTCCCATGACAACTGCTACCAGCGATAGTGTACAGTGGCTACGTTCCTGCCAAGTCTTCCTGCAGTTTCACGGAAGAAACATCCAGCTTCTCGTAGTCTTATTACAATACTTCGTCCAAATACAGTGAGGTGTTGATAAAGGCGTCTTTGTCGCCTTAAAGGCATTCTTCTCTAACATCAACTCATCACGTCCAGTCTCAAAAGTAACTAACGCCCACGACGGTTACAGCGTGTTTTTAAAGCAAATTTGAATTGTATTCTCATAGAGGCGCTACTATCGCCACTTATGCAACTGACTTGAAATCTGAACAGGCATTACCTTTCAGATGTAGAACCACGCCTACCAACTTTCGTTTATGTCGCGTAACTCCGTCTTGGTGTTGCGATTTTTTTCCATGAATGCATCAGATTAATTATTCTTCGTTCACTGAGTTTTGTTTAGATCGGTCTTCAGAACTTTAATCTCAGGGGAACGCCTACTTCTCATCATCAGATTATAGCTTATTATTTTCACATATTAGATTTTAATAAGCGATTGTACATGTTACTTATTGTGTTGACAACATTATTTTAGGCGTGTCTTATTTTTAACCTATGGCGATGTTGTTTGCAGTGTGAAACACGTCACCATATATGATGATGATGATGTTTGGTTTGCGGGGCACACAACTGCGCGGTCATCAGCGCCCGTACAAGGTCCCAATTTTTACACAGTCCAGTTTTGTGTACACGGTCCAATTTAGCCATTGCCACAAATGATGATCATGATGAAATGATGAGGACAACACTAACATCCAGTTCCGGGGCAGAGAAAATCCCCAACCCGGCCGGAAATCTAATCCAGGACCCCGTAATCCAGAGGCAGCAACGCTAGCCACTAGACCACGAGCTGTGGACGTCACCATATATGCAGCAGCTACTTTCTGTGGTCGGAGTTTGCCTCTTGCACAAAGTTTACTTCTTAAATACAACACACACTAACGATTTGGATTGACTGGAATGAACGCCATAAATAGCTTCAAAACTTTAAAGAAAGTAAAGCCATGACTTGGTGAGGAGGATCTGCAAGCAACAAAACATTGCCTAGACAATGTTAACTGGGAACAAAAATAAAAACCAACACTACTGACAAGTGCAGGAACATTTTTGTGGAAAAATGCACTATGTTATCTAATGCATCGAGACACCTACTAGTGGACCTTAATTAGAAGTGTATGCTTCAAAACCGTCAGCCCCTGGTAACTGAGAGGCCAGCGTGATGGAATGTCATACCTAACGGCCCGGGTTCGATTCCCGGCTGGGTCGGAGATTTTCTCCCCTCAGGGACTGAGTGTTGTGCTGTCCTTATCATCATCATTTCATCCCCGTCGACACGTAAGTCGCCAAAGTGGTGTCAGTGCGAAAGACTTGAACCAGGCGAACGGTCTATCCGACAAGAGGGCCTAGCCACTCGGCATTTCCATTTCCATCAAAACTTTGCCTTTATGACGGCTTAAACTCCTCTCTGGACACTTTCAGTGAGCTGTCTGAAAGTCTATGGGGGAATAACAGTCCATTTTTCTTGAAGAGCTGAAACCAGAGAAGGTACTAATGTTTAATGCTCGGGTACAGAGTGAAGCTGATGTTGTGACTCATCCCAAAGGCTTCTCACTGAGGTCAGGTCGGGACCCTCCATTTCAGGAATGTCTTCGTTGACAATATTCTGCCTCACAGATGCTGCTGTATGACACGGTGCATTGTCATGTTGACACAATCGTCGTCTTTGATCAGTTCCCCTACAGCATGCAGTACACGGTGCTGTAAAATGTGTTGCTATCATTCCGCTTTTAGCTTTTTCTTAAGCTCAGAAAGTGGACCACACCCTAACCACGAAAAACATACATATGCTGTACCACCATCTCCCCCATACCTCGCGATTGGCAGTACGCATGATGCCAAGAAATTTCTCCTAAAATTCGACACATACAAACTCCTCATCAGATTGCCACATGGTATCTACATCTACATCTATATTTATACTCCGCAAACCACCCAACGGTGTGTGGCGGAGGGCACTTTACGTGCCACTGTCATTACCTCAGCCAGTCGGTGTGGCCGTGCGGTTCTAGACGCTTCAGTCTGGAACCGCGTGACCGCTACGGTCGCAGGTTCGAATCCTGCCTCGGGCATGGATGTGTGTAATGTCCGTAGGTTAGTTAGGTTAAGTAGTTCTAAGTTCTAGGGTACTGATGACCACAGATGTTAAGTCCCTTAGTGCTCAGAACCTCCCTTTCCTGTTCCAGTCGCGCATGGTTCGCGGAAAGAACGACTGCCGGAAAGCCTTCGTGCGCGCTCGAATCTCTCTAATTTTACATTCGTGATCTCCTCGGGAGGTATAAGTAGGGGGAAGCAATATATTCGATATCTCATCCAGAAACGCACCCTCTCGAAACCTGGACAGCAAGCTACACCGCCATGCACAGCGCCTCTCTTGCAGAGTCTGTCACTTGAGTTTGCCAAACATCTCCGTAACGCTATCACGCTTACCAAATAACCCTGCGACGAAACGCGCCACTCCTCTTTGGATCTTCTCTATTTCCTCTGTCAACCCGACCTGGTACGGATTCCACACTGATGAGCAATACTCAAGCATAGGTTGAACGAGTGTTTTGTAACCCACCCCCTTTGTTGATGGACTACATTTTCTAAGGACTCTCCCAATGAATCTCAACCTGGCACCTGCCTTACCAACAATTAATTTTATATGATCATTCCACTTCAGATCGTTCCGTACGCATACTCCCAGATATTTTACAGAAGTAACTGCTACCAGTGTTTGTTCCGCTATCATATAATCGTACAATAAAGGTTCTTTCTTTCTGTGTATTCGCAATACATTACATTTATCTATGTTAAGAGTCATTTGCCACTCCCTGCACCAAGTGCCTATCCGCTGCAGATCTTCCTGCATTTCGCTGCAATTTTCTAATACTGCAACTTCTCTGTATACTACAGCATCATTCGCGAAAAGCCGCATGGCACTTCCGACACTATCTACTAGGCCTAGCGTGGTTATCACTCCAAATCGATCGCTTCCAATCATCCACTGTCCATTGACGTCGCTCTTTACATCACCTCAAGCGACACATAGCACTCAATGTAGAAATGTGTAGCTTATGAAGAGCTGTTCTACCATTTTGCCCCATTCTTTTTAACTCCTTACTCATACTTACTGTGATAACTGTACTGTTGTTAGCACTTTGGATCTCACGGGTGATTCCTTCTGCTGATTTCATGTGTTTTACAACCACCTTCCGCAATGCTCAACTGTCCCTGTCCATCAGTTCATGATATCTACCTTGTCTTGGTTTAGCTGTGGTTTTCCTTTCGCATTTCCACTTCACAATCATATCACTAGCACACTAGCAGTCGGCTTGGGCAGCTCTGGAGGTGTTGAACTGTCCCTGATGGATTTCTTAGTCAAATGACATTCAGTGACTACTCCACGTCCACAGACACCGAGCTCTCCGGAATGATATGTTCAGCTGTTACCGCTTCTTTGCTTACAACACAATAGTTCTCACCTCCTTTTATATTAAACAGTTTTCGACTTTGGGCGTACTCTACCAGATATGACGTGTTAGTGGCCTAAGAAGTTTTAGCATTGCACTCGATAATGACATAAAAGCTGAAATATAGATAGTACATAAGAAAAATACTGTAATAACAGTCAAATGGCGACTTGTTCTTTAAAAATTTTTTTTTATACTGGTGGGTCCAGTGCTCGTAATACCTAGCATTCAATAGCGCGTTACATAGGGCTGTCCAGATAGTTTTCGTCAGAGAGTTTAGAACCATGGTATATGTGTATACATGGTGGTCCATTGATAGTGACCGGTCCAAATATCTCACGAAATAAGCATCAAACGAAAAAACTACAAAGAACGGAACTCGTCTAGCTTGAAGGGGGAAACCAGATGGCGTTATGGTTGACCCGCTAGATGGCGCTGCCATAGGTCAAACGGATATCAACTGCGTTCTTTTTAAATAGGACCCCAATTTTTATTACATATTCGTGTAGTACGTAAAGAAATATGAATGTTTGAATGTTTTAGTTGGACCACTTTTTTCGCTTTGTGATAGATGGCGCTGTAATAGTCACAAACGTATAAGTACGTGGTATCACGTAACATTCCGCCAGTGCGGACGGTATTTCCTTCGAGATACATTACCCCTGTTAAAATGGACCGTTTACCAATTGCGAAAAAGATCGATATCGTGTTGATGTATGACTACTGTGATCAAAACGCCCAACGGGCGTGTGCTACGTATGCTGCTCGGTATCCTGGACGACATCATCCAAGTGTCCGGACCGTTCGCCGGATAGTTACGTTATTTAAGGAAACAGGAAGTGTTCAGCCACATGTGAAACGTCAGTCACGACCTGCAACAAATGATGATGCCCAAGTAGGTGTTTTAGCTGCTGTCGCGGCTAATCCGCACATCAGTAGCATCAAATTGCGCGAGAATCGGGTATCTCAAAAACGTCGGTGTTGAGAATGCTACATCAACATTGATTGCACTCGTACCATATTTCTATGCACCAGGAATTGCATGGCGACGACTTTGAACGTCGTGTACAATTCTGCCACCGAGCACAAGAGAAATTACGGGACGATGACAAATTTTTTGCACACGTTCTATTTAGGCACGAAGCGTCATTCACCAATAGCGGTAATGTAAACCGGCATAATATGCACTATTGGGCAACTGAAAATCCACGATGGCTGTGACAAATGGAATATCAGTGACCGTGGCGGGTTAATGTATGGTGCGGCATTATGGGAGGAAGGATAATTGACCCCCATTTTATCGATGGCAATCTAAATGGTGCAATGAATGCTGATTTCCTACGTAATGTTCAACCGATGTTACTACAAGATGTTTCACTGCATGACAGAATGGCGATGTACTTCCAACCTGATGGATGTCCGGCACATAGCTCGCGTGCGGTTGAAGCTGTATTGAATAGCATATTTCATGACAGGTGGATTGGTCGTCGAAGCACCATACCATGGCCCGCACGTTCACTGGATCTGCCGTCCCCGGATTTCTTTTTCTTTCTGTGGGGAATGTTGAAGGATATTTGCTATCGTGATCCACCGACAACGCCTGACAACATGCGTCAGCGCATTGTCAATGCATGTGCGAACATTACGGAAGGCGAACCCCTCGCTGTTGAGAGGAATGTCGTTACACGTATTGCCAAATGCATTAAGGTTGACGGACATCATTTTGAGCATTTATTGCATAAATGTGGTATTAACAGGAATTCACGCTGTAACAGCATGCGTTCTCAGAAATGGTAAGTTCACAAAGGTACATGCATCACTTTGGAACAACCGAAATAAAATGTTCAAACGTACCTACGTTCTGTATTTTAATTTAAAAAACCTACCTGTTACCAACTGTTCGTCTAAAATTGCGAGCCATATGTTTGTGACTATTACAGCGCCATCTATCACAAAGCGAAAAAAGTGGTCCAACTAAAACATTCATATTTCTTTACGTACTACAGGAATATGTAATAAAAAATAAGGGTTCCTATTTAAAGAAAGCAGTTGATATCCGTTTGACCTAAGGCAGCGCCATCTAGCGGGCCAGCCGTAGCGCCATCTGGCTTCCCCCTTCAAGCTAGACAAGTTTCGTTCCTTGTAGTTTTTTCGTCTGACGCTTATTTCGTGAGATATTTTGCCCGATCACGATCAATGGATCACCCTGTATATACAGAGTTTATCTGAAGTAAATGTAGAAAATGAAAGGGCTAGCCGACCGGGGTGGCCTAGCGGTTCTAGGTGCTACAGTCTGGAACCGCGCGACCACTACAGTCGCAGGTTCGAATACTGCCTCGGGCATGGATGTGTGTGATGTCCTTAGGTTAGTTAGGTTTAAGTAGTTCTAAGTTCTAGGGGACTGATGCCCTCAGAAGTTAAGTCCCATACTGCTCAGAGCCATTAGGACCATTTGAAAGGGGTAGTGGAGTGTGCCATAAGAAACATATTTCACATGGCAACCCATGTCCGCATTCCTTAGCATTCGATGATAACAGTAGTTCAACGGCATACCACGCCGCCAGGAGGGTAAACACACAATATGCCAACACAGCCGTCATGGTAGCAGGTCTGAAGGGCAAAGTTTGCAATGTATTTGTGGCATCAACCTTTATTTGACAACAGTCACAAAAAGTGCTTGAAATTATGCCCTCCAGTTTTAATGCACGTCGTGCAACGACGCTTCAGTGACTGTCGCACTCTTCCAAACACTCCTGACAAAGATGAAATTGTATCTGGCGCTGCCATAATGCGCGCTATCAGTTTTTCATCCACCACAGTGGGTGTTTCTTAGATAACAGATTTCAGGTGACCCAGAAGAAAAAATCAAAGGGCAGTAAGTCAGGGGAACGAGCAGTCCATGCCACCAGCCCAGCACGCCCTATGAAGTTCTCACTAAAAGTTTTCATCCAAATGCATTCGCACTGCATATGCGAAGCGCCCAGGTATGCCATCGTGTTGGTACCACATTCGGTGTCACGCGTTGAGTGGAACATGGTCCTACAACGCTGATAAGAGTTTCTCGTAAAAAGATTAAGTATATGTTTGCCTTCAGTCGTCGGGGGAAAATGTATGGACTGACCAGATTATTGCCTACCGAGCCTGCCCAAACGTTGACATGGAAGCGATCTTGGTGACTACTGACAAAGGTGGCGTGCGGATTTTTCCGTGTCCATACATGTTGATCGACGCTGTTGAAAATACTCTCCCCTCTAAAGGATGCCTCATCCGTAAAACGTATACGGTTCGGAAAGTTTGGTTGAATTAGACATATTTGCAGAAACCCACTTGCAGAATTCAATTCGACTTGAAGAATCGTCCGAGTCAAGTGTGTGAACGTTCTGAAGACTGTAGGTGTGCAAATCATCTTCATACCTTACACACCGAATTGCGTAACGGCTTACACCCATTTCCCTTGCAACATACCGTGAGTGTGTTGAGGATGTGTTTTCTAGTAGTGCTAACGCCTCCTCTTCAAGCCCTGTTGACGCACAGTGCGTTGACGATCACGTCCGTCAGGCCTTCGCATCTGTAGCACAAAATTAATACACCAGGCTTCAAAGTAGGCCATAAATGCACATGTGGCATTACGAGAACATGCCCCAAGTGAAAATTTGGAACTTTGTGGTAATGTCTTATGGGATCCAACTGCTGAGGTCAACGGTCCCTAAGCCTACACACTACTTAATCTAACTTACGCTATGGACAACACACACACCCATGCCCGAGGGAGGACTCGAACCTTCGATGAGGAGAGGCGCACGGACCGTGACAAGGCGCCTCGGACAGCGCGGCTTCCCCTCGCGTCCATGCCCCAAGAGAATCTGTCTCTCTTATGGGCCTGTGGATGGCAGTAAATGTACGTGGATCTGGCACTCGACGATTCGGAAACCGTCGAACGTTCAAACGTCGGGCAACGTGAGCATTTCCATCCACTACCCCGTGAGCACAATGCATGTTTGCCCTTTCCTCCGAAGAATAGAGCTCCATTTCCTGTCCGCTCCACATAGGAACAAACACAAGAGTGTCCCCATTGGATGACGAAGTGACGCAGGGCGAACAAGACGTCACAAAGTGCACAAGTGCCGTCCTCTGTGCAACGGCTATCAAACAGGCATTTGCACAGCCCAAAGCAAGAGGCAGATCATTCGTATTGTTGTCCCGTCTGGAATATCCTCAACTATGTCAACTACAGCGTTTGCAAATAAAGATCATAAAACTTCAACCCGACGTCTGTTTTACCTTCATACCACAAATACATTGAAATAGTTGCCCTACAGACCCGGTACCATGACAACACGGATGGCATATTGTGTGCCTATTCTCTTGGAGGCGCGCGACGGTGTTCAACGACGCCTGGCGCCTTACGCTAAGGGACGTGGACAGTGGTTGCTATGTGAAATATGCTACTTCACCAGTTGAAGTCTTGTCCTTTTCTGCATTCATTTCAGATGCCGACCTGGCAGTATTTTCCATAGTTCCAGTTTGTGAATGGGTAGGACTACACAGCTCCTGACGATTCAGATTCTAATATCAACAGCCAGCAGTCCATAAAAACAACTTTCCTTTTTTCTGTCAGCCTGGAACCACTACGGTCGCAGTTTCGAATCTTGCCTCGGGCATGGATGTGAGTTATGTCCTTAGGTTAGTTGGGTTTAAGTAGTTCTAAGTTCTAGGGGACTGATGACCTCAGACTGGTGAGTTCTATAGTACTCAGAGCCATTTGATCCATTTTGAACCTATTTTCTGCAAAACCGACAGAAAGCAAGAAAAACAGCATAGTGTTATGCATACAATTTTTGTTTGAAAATATATATAATGATAAATAATACTAAAGAAAAAACTCCTCTAATGGTTTACATTCCCTCCTATCGTAGATGAAACTGCCTGCGCGGAAAGAATAGAAAGTGCACATTTTAGCACAGCCCAGCGTTTTCTTTCTCGCAGTTGGCTTTATCAGAAAACCTATACAAAGTCGTTTCAAAAATACATAGCCTATGTCCGTGTGAATGTTTATTCGAGTATATGTGAGGTACTTCCTCGTCCGTCTTCTCGGAGTTGCTGCAGTGTCTGTGCAGAGCGCGAGACAAATCGAGCTACGTATTGCTCCGTAGACTCCCACCATAACCTTTGTTGACGGCTGTGGATACTTTCTAGGCCATGATATACATATGATATCCAGATAAATCACTGTCGCCAGCCCTACTTTGACCCGAGAGACACAATTAGAACAGTCACTTCTTCTGTGCCACTACTGAATATCGTGTAGTCATCTGACTTCTCTCAAAACGCCCCCAAATACGACCAACGCTCCCAAATACGACCACTGGACTGGACAACGAACACCGCAATCAGTTTCTGCACTGTCATCAACCACTTTCTACTATCTCCTCTTTAACCCACACAGAATCACACTCCAAACTTAAATAGGATAAGGACATACATAAGAGATCCACAGTTTGAATGTTGTATTGCAGCAAAACGATGTTTTTTCTGTTCTAATAGCCCTGGCCAAGTCCGCTTCGTTCGTTAAAAAACTTCTCCAACTAGCTAGTTGCTCCAAGCTCCGTTAGGCGACTTCCTCCTAAATAGCCCATGTACACTCGCTATAAATCATCACCCACCTCTAAAACAAGCGATAAAATAAGCCATTTCCCTTGCATGTCAAAGGGGACGCACCTCCGAACACTTTCTGAATCTGTCACAAATAAAGAAAAACGTGACTGTTCCCAGACTAAAAACTGCCGAAATATTCCTCTTCATCACCTCTGTCCCAGATGTCTCAAAGTCGCCTGCTGCACCCTACCAGGGCCACTGCCCAGTTTGTCGTTTGCGTGAGCTATCCACAACTCCACATCATTCTTTTCATATGCACACGTTATGGCCAAACAGCCTAGAGAGTAGAAAATAGGCACTGCGATTGGCCCTTTCCTGCTAACTGTGTGGAAAGCACTGTTTTCATGCAAGATGTGGCAACACCTCATGTCGCTCTTCCAGTGAAAGATCTGCATAATGCAACCTTGCACGAACGTGTTATCTCCAGAGGTTTTCCAGATGCATGACCTGCAACATCACTTGATCTGAATCCATGTGACTCTTGGTCCTGAGGATATGTAAAAGAACGGGTTTACCACAGACACGTCCGGTCTCTACCTGATCTGCAGGCTGGTATGCAGGAACATGTTGCAATCGCATAGGCAATCCTCGCAACCGCACTCAGCAATATAGCTCCATGTTGAGCTACGCAATCGAGCTGCGACTCACACAAGAGAGCATCCCAAAGTGCTCCTGAGAGCTACAACACCACGAATCGCTTCTCAGCTTTTGGCAAGATCAGTGTGTAGGTTTTTTTTTTTTTTTTTTTTTTTTTAAGGAGAGGGGAATTAAGGTTCTTTAATTATGACAATATACACTCAAATCACCAAAAAGATCCCACTGGAATTGCTGCGAGCAACTATTAGTCACGTCGTTTTACGCATCAGTATCTCGTCAATCTCTGCGTTGCTCGTACTGAACAAATTGTGTAAGCGGCGGTTAATAATAAAGTCAATATTATGCCTTTCACAGTTGTTTGACATTTCCCGCATACGTCGCTTTCCTAATCCATTACATATTGAAACATTTATATCCGTCTTTCTTGCATTTTAACCTGGTGGCCAAAACTGGAACTAATTTTTTCCAGCGTAAATCGGTTCCGCATTAACGCCTTCGAATGTCTAAGAAGTTCCGCTGCCATACGATAATTACAGCCCACAGTGGACCTCTGTAGGTAGGTTGCAAATGGCTCTGAGCACTATGCGACTTAACGTCTGAGGTCATCAGTCGCCTAGAACTTAGAACTAATTAAACCTAACTAACCGAAGGACATCACACACATCCATGACCGAGGCAGGATTCGAACCTGCGACCGTAGCGGTCGCTCGGTTCCAGACTGTAGCGCCTAGAACCGCACGGCCACTCCGGCCGGCAGCAGATTGCACTTTATTTACAACCATCCGGTATAACTTATACGATGTTAGCAGTGCACACCAGGAAAGTTTTCTGGAGGCATGAATGTTACGTGTTCCATATTGAATTGACGTTTTGGGTGACATCTCGTGGCAATAACGGGATCACGCCCTTATTAAGTAATATGTTTAAATCAATGTAAATACTGTAAACAAATCGTGGTTGTATGTGTGTGTGAGTTATTTAGCATGTGGCGGAGATTGGGTGAAGTGACACAAATAAAGGAAAGAATTTTAAAAAAACCTATGATGTACACGTTTAATTCGTGTTACAGCACTCCTCTTGTGAACATTTGCCTGCGCTGTGATGTATTGTTGAGGCTCATTGCCGCAGTTCTTCGTAGTGGATTCTCTACGGCAGACTTGCCTTGCCAGGCAAAGAATCGTGTCCACAACTTGGTTTGATTCAAGGAACTCAGAAAGTCGACAGGTTAGTAATCTGCTGCGCTTTTGAAGGAACCTACTGTATGTAACTGAAGCAAAGTTCTGAGGTTGCTACAATAGTTTTTCGTACTTAACAGTATAAAAAATAAACGACCCCATGTTTTGGATTCGCATGTTTTTTCTCTGTGCAGCTGTGATATTATAGGTTACAAATTTTGAAAATGTCAAATAGTAAGTCTCGCATTATAGTTTGATGATGAGGTGGTTATCTCTTCGTTATTAGTCATATTTATTAAGATACTGCAAAGCTGAGTGTCTCACTACCATTGTTCGAGGACTCTGCAGTGAAATAAGAATGCTAATTGCGATTGCTAATCTGAGTGAAGCAGAAACTATCTGCCTGAAACTGTCGTCATACTTCTAAATGCGTCTCTCATAAATCTGTAGAAATATTTCGAAATCTTGTGAATTCACCCGCAAGAGATTTCCGGATCCCATTCAAGAAGATCGAACTTATGTCTTTATGTCGTTTAAAAGGCCTAAACTTCGATAACCGGTCTTCTATATAATTTGAAAATCTCAGAACAAAAAGTATCTCTGGCACCATCACGCAAAGAATCATGTGCACATTTATGATTGACTCACGTAAAGCAAAATGCTGAAAGTTGAGCCATGCGCTGTGCTGCTGCAAAACTTTCTTTGTTTAAACCAAGCAAAGCAGTATCTGATGCTGAAGCAGATTTTCTGAAAACGTTTTAATTTTTTGTACAGAACTGAAAACCACAGGTTTTGAATTTGTGTGTTTATTCGCTCTACAGTTGTTCTGAAACGGTTACATCAAGTGGATGTCCACTTGGGCAACTTGCATGTCCCTACACATTTATCCGACCTACCTTTAGTTTCTGTTGAATTTCGACAACCCCACTGCCCACATGCTCTAAACCTGGACCACCAAACAACAAACGAAGTAGGTTCTCATTGCTGCCTTCTCAGGTCACTCCTAGTTACGGCGGCTGGTCGCTAGGTGGCAGTGGCATCGCTTTTACAAGTTAAATTTAATTTTCATAATTCACACGATTTGTACAAAATATTTACTAAGTGCATACAAAAACTCTCCTCGTGAATCAGTGTATTTATTAGTGGAAGCCAGATCAAAATCCTCACAGCAGCTCCTGAGATTAGCTGCACATACAGGATATACGGTAAAGTCAATGCTATCTTTTCAGTAAATCACAAGGTAAATTAACTGAGACAGGGCAGTTTCAAACTGACAGAGGCTCTTCAGTTTCTTTAATTAATTTACAGACATACTGCATTTCAGAATTTCTATTTAGCTACTGCAGCCAACAAATACCGGTCAACTGGCAGTTCATGACGGATGTCGCATGGAAGCAATTACCTATCAGGCTAGATTTATTGTAGTCAATGCACACAAAGCAACAGATTTACTGGGCCTCAGTACATTACGCGTCACAATTCATAAAGCAGCAAATCAGATTCCCACTGATGGTTCTAATGAACAGCTACAAAAATTTATGCATTGCTTTCAGAACCATCAGGTGACATCAAAGACTACAAAGTACACTTCATACTAAAGCCGAACACTGTGTCAAAATTCTGCAAACCACGAAATTTTCAGTTTGCATTAAAGGACAAAGTGAAACGGGGACTTGGTGGCCTAGAACAGGACGTCTTTGAGAATACATTACCTGTAACCAATGGGCCACACCAGTGACTCTACTACAAAAACCGAATGCTACATCATGAATCTGCAAGATTTCAAAAGACAGCAATACGCTATCAGTAAAAGATTCCTCTAGAATTCCAAAACTGGAAGATTTAATGTTTAAATTAGCCTGTGGGGTTTATTTTGCAATACTTGATTTGGATGAGGCCTACTTACAAACACCTCTGAATGGCCATAAATACTCCATTTGCACTTAAGCAATACAAGAGACTGCCATTTGGGATTCCCAGTGCACCGAGTTTATTTCACCAATACTTAGAGCAATTAGCCAGGAAAGTTACTAACTCTGTGAGCCACCTGGATGACATATTTGTCTCATGAAAATCTTCTGCAGAATTATTAGAATCTGGAATGAGTTTTTAAGATTTTACAAGTTCCCAATTTAAATTTTAACAAAGAAAAGAGCACATTGTTGTAATAAGAAGAACGATTCTTATGACACATTCTGACACAACACGGCAACTAGTCTATACTGCAACACAGAAAAGTAATTGAAAAATCCCCTGTCTCTCAAAGATCTCAAGCAGTTACCTGCTGTGCTAGGAAAAACCAGTTACTACAGAAGGTTCTTTTCACATGTAGCATCTGTAAGTGAACCACTTTACAAATTGTTACCAAAAGGAACAAAATTAATATGGAACAATGAATGCCAACGTGCATTTTAAAACTACAAATAAAGATAATTAGCTGCTATATGGCTCACTACTTACGATACAAGTAAAGTGTTAAGTATTGCAGCAGATGCTTCTGAATAGGAGATCGGCCCAGTTTTGTCAGATAGACAACATGGTCGATCGCGTTCCTGCCCAAAACACTAACAGTTGCTCAGTGGAATGACAGTTATACAGAAAAGGGATCTCTTGCTATCATCTTTGCTGTTGAAAAGATTTATGAAAACATTTACGGCCGTATATTCCTTTTACTAACGGATTACAAGGCACTGGTGCCTACATTTAGACCAAAAAATACTATTCCTTCCAGAATAGCTGAAAGCTTGCAACGTTGGACATATCTTTTAACTAACAATAACAATGAATCAGTTATCAGATTGACAGTTAAAAAAGACAATGTTGATTTGCTACCACTACTGCGATAGGGCAGGACTGAATTCTTGACTGTTCTGCTGATGGAGGTTTTGATTTATATTTAATCAATCAAGACAATGTGGAAAACTTCCCATTGAATTCAAATTTGATTGCAGAGCTTATGTCAAAAGATCCATTGACACCAAGTTCGGTTCGTCGACAGTGCTGGATCATTTTTAGGAAGCTGCTGGTGGATTGTCATTTATGCATTTTCAGAATTTCCGTTTGTGATACGAATGCCACTGATAACCTCTACGAAAAGTATCCAAGCCTGTCAAGGATTTTCTCGAGTCAAGAGCTGACACATGCCATGCACTCAATTTTCATCACAGGAGTTCAAACTTTTCCGTGAGAAAATGGCATTTCAAATTTCAAAACTGCGTCATTTCATCCTGAAGCAAACGAACTCGCTGAAAACTTTGTACAGACATTCAGTCACATATGTGAGATCTCGTTCAGTGGTACAATTAGTATAATTCATTGTTTTTTTCTTTTTCAGAGCAGTTCCACCCCACATAATACTATACCGGTATCTCCAGCTAAAAAACATGGTAAACCGGACCATATTTAAATGTATATTCCAAATCGACTCGTGCATCCACAGACCGAGTGTGGGTAACAGCGAAGCCCTCTCTCGTTTTTTAAATAAAAAGTCAATGACCAAGTACAGAGTTCAAACTGATAAACGTGACACAATGCGACACCGAAACCAAATGTAGCCGTACCATGTGCATGTACAGATAAACAGAACTTCTAGGTCGTTTTCTTTCTAAGGCCTACATGACTGCAATGCAGTTAGCCGTCTTGACAACCGGCAGTTGCAGACGGCCGCTTCCAACCAAGACTTTGCTACAAGCAACAGGGCCCAGCTGAAGCCAACCGACGATGCCCACCTCTTCATCTACATCTGCATCAGTAATCCGCGATCCATCCACCGGTATGTGGTGGAGGGTACTTATGGAACCAATAACAGATTCTCCCTTCCCTATTCCACATGTGAATGGCACGTGGTGAGAATGATTGTCGGTAAGCCTCTGTATTAGTTCTAATTTCTCGAATTTTTTCCATCGAAGTCATTTCGCGAGATGTGTGAGGGGGATGTAATATGTTGTCCGACTCGTCTCAAAAAATGCTCGCTCGAAATTTTTATAGTAAACCTCTCCGTGACCTCCAATGTATCTCTTGTAGCGTCTGCTAATGGAGTTTTTTGAGCGTCTCTGTAATGCTCTAGTTCCCGATAAACGATCACTTGATGAAATGCGCCGCCCTTCGTTGAACCTTCTCTATCTCTTCTATCAGTCCTACCTGGTAAGGGTGCCAGATTGATGAAAAATACTCATGAATAGGTCGAACCAGCGCCTTGTAAGCCACTTTGTTCGTGGGTGAGTTACATTTCCTAAGACTCTTCCAACGAATCTCAGTCTGGCGTCTGCTTTTCCTACTATTTGTTTTCTGTGACCATTCCACTTTTGGTCGCTCTCTACAGTTACTCCTTGATCTTGTACGGTCTCTACTGTTTCCACCAATTTGTCATCAATAGTGTAGTTGTATAGTAATGGAGTTCTCTTCCTATGTATGTACAATACGTTACATTTATTTACATTGAGGGTCAACTGCCAGAGACTGCACCATTGATCAATCCTCTACAGGTCATTTTGCAAATCGATACTGCATTCTGGCTTTCCTACAAATACATCTACATCTACATGATTACTCTGCAATTCACATTTAAGTGCTTGGCAGAGGGTTCATCGAACCACAATCATAATATCTCCCTACCACTCCACTCCCGAACAGCGCGCGGGAAAAACGAACACCTAAACATTTCTGTTCGAGCTCTGATTTCTCTTATTTTATTTTCATGATCATTCCTACCTATGTAGGTTGGGCTCAACAAAATATTTTCGCATTCCAAAGAGATAGTTGGTGACTGAAATTTCGTAAATAGATCTCGCCGCGACGAAAAACGTCTTTGCTTTAATGACTTCCATCCCAACTCGCGTATCATATCTGCCATACTCTCTCCGCTTTTACGTGATAATACAAAACGAGCTGCCCTTTTTTGCACCCTTTCGATGTCCTCCGTCAATCCCACCTGGTAAGGATCCCACATCGCGCAGCAATATTCTAACAGAGGACGAACGAGTGTAGCGTAAGTTGTCTCTTTAGTGGACTTGTTGCATCTTCTAAGTGTCCTGCCAATGAAACGCAACCTTTGGCTCGCCTTTCCCACAATATTATCTATGTGGTCTTTCCAACTGAAGTTGTTCGTAATTTTAACAACCAGGTACTTAGTTGAATTGACAGCCTTGAGAATTGTACTATTTATCGAGTAATCGAATTCCAACGGATTTCTTTTGGAACTCTTGTGGATCATCTCACACTTTTCGTTCTTTAGCGTGAACTGCCACCTGCCACACCATACAGCAATCTTTACTAAATCGCTTTGCAACTGATACTGGTCTTCGGATGGCTTTACTAGACGGTAAATTACAGCATCATTTGCGAAAAACCTAAGAGAACTGCTCAGATTGTCACCCAGGTCATTTACAGAGATCAGGAACAGCAGAGGTCCCAGGACGCTTCCCTGGGGAACACCTGATATCACTTCAGTTTTACTCGATGATTTGCCGTCTATTACTACGAACTGCGACCTTCCTGACAGGAAATCACGAATCCCGGCGCACAACTGGGACGATACCCCGTAGGCCCGCAGCTTGATTAGAAGTCGCTTGTGAGGAACGGTGTCAAAAGCTTTCCGGAAATCTAGAAATATGGAATCAACTTGAGATCCCCTGTCGATAGCGGCCATTACTTCGTGCGAATAAAGAGCTAGCTGCGTTGCACAAGAACGATGTTTTCTGAAACCATGCTGATTACGTATCAATAGATCGTTCCCTTCGAGGTGATTCATAATGTTTGAATACAGTATATGCTCCAAAACCCTACTGCAAACCTACGTCAATGACATACGTCTGTAGTTCCATGGATTACTCCTATTACCCTTCCTAAACACTGGTGCGACCTGCGCAATTTTCCAATCTGTAGGTACAGATCTATCGGTGAGCGAGCGGTTGTATATGATTGCTAAGTAGGGAGCTATTGTATCAGCGTAATCTGAAAGGAACCTAATCGGTATACAATCTGGACCTGAAGACTTGCCCGTATCAAGCGATTTGAGTTACTTCGCAACCCCTAAGGTATCTACTTCTAAGAAACTCATGCTAGCAGCTGTTCATACAGTATCATCTGCGAAGAGCTTCCGACCCTTTCTACTAGGTTATTTATATATACTGTAAACAGTAACGATCCTAGCTTACTTCCTTGGGGTACTACGGAAATTACCTTGGCATCTGTCGATTTCGTTTCATTAAGAGTGATGTACTGAGCTCTGTCGGCAAGGAAGTCTTGAATCCAGTCCAAATCTGGTCTGATACAAGGTAAACTCGTATGTTTTTCCCTAGACGGCAATGCGAGACGGTGTCAAATGCCTTCCTGAAGTCAAGGAACACGGCATCGACCTGAGCGCCGTTGTCTACAGCGCCTTGGATCTCATAGAAGAACAGAGAGAACTGAGTTTCGTGATACCTCTATTTGTGGAATTCACGTTGATTTTTATAGAGATTTTCGTTCTCCAAACACGTCATAATTCTTGAGCACAAAACATGTTCCACAGTTCTATATCAGACTGACATCGACGATATAGGCGTATAATTATGTTTATATGACCTACGACCCTTCTTGAAACCTGGAATAACTCACACTTTTTTCCGGTCGCTAGTTATCCTTCTTTGGTCCAACGAACTACGATAAACTGCTGCCGGCCGGTGTGGCCGAGCGGTTCTAGGCGCTTCAGTCTGGAACCGCGCGACCACTACGGTCGCAGGTTCGAATCCTGCCTCGGGCATGGATGTGTATGATGTCCTTAGGTTAGTTAGGTTTAAGTAGTTCTAAGTTCTAGGGGACTGATGACCTCAGAAGTTAAGGCCCATAGTGCTCAGAGCCATTTTTTTGATAAACTGTTGCTCGAAGGGGAGCAAGTTCTTTCCCATAATCTTTGTAGAATCTTACGGTCCTGATACCTACCCACTACTAAGCGACAGTAGTTGCTTTTCTATTGCGCCATCGGTTATGTCAATATCTGCCATTTCGACATTCGTACGATGATTGGAAGCAGGGACCGTATTACGATTTTCGGTGGTGAAACAGTTTCAAATGACCGAATTCAGTATTTCACCTTCTTTCTATTATCTTCCGTTTCGGAGCCAGTATGGTCTCTGAGAGAATGGATAGATGATTTTGGCCCGCTTCTGAGTTTACTTAGGGCCAAAACATCTTAGGGTGTTCAGTCATATCGGTTGACAAAATTTTACTTTCAGAGTCATTGAACACTTCTGTCATTGATCTCCTTACGCTCATTCTCGTTTCGTTCATCTTTTGTTTCTCAGATGGGTTCTGACTTCTCTTGAATGTGCGAGACGGTCGGCCTTTCCCATCCCTAAAGACCTTGCTCGAAGCGTATTTATCTAAGTCATATTGAACGACGCCTTTGAATTTTTCCCATTTGTGCTCAACATCTTTGTCCTCAGAATGAATATTTGTTATTGACTACTCAGTTTGCATCCTGTCATTCTTGCTAAGCAAAAGTATTTTCCTAACTTTCTTAACATCCCCAGCAATACCCATAGTCATAGTTGCTATGACACCGTTATGATCACTGATACCTTCCTCCAAGTTTAATGATTCAATAAGTTCAGGTTTGTGGGTACCTAGGAAGATTATAACGTTTTCTTCTCGAGTTTGTTCATTAATTACCTGCTTGAAATAATTTTCGGACAAGGCATTCAGAATAATGCCACACGAATCCCTGTCTGTGGCACATGTTTTGATAATATGACTCTCCCAATCTATACCTGGCAAGTTGAAGTCATCCCCTATTACAACGGCATGGGCTGCGCTTGTAATGTGCGAACACCACGTGAACTTGCCACTGTTGGTATATGCTACAGGTTGCGTTGGATATAGTTCACAGGCTTCAGACCCCACGTTTCACCGACACTGAGGCATGTGTGATAAATGGGGTGGCACCTCTGGTACCGCTGCAATCGAGTGGATACTTTTTCTTTCCGGGGGTAACGTCTGACCACTCTGTCCTCATTCGAAGGTGAGTGGTGGGGAACAGAGATAACTCATTCCTCTGGGCGGAAAGCAAATGTGGGAAATGGCAGCACGGCTACTCCTTTACGTTTCAGCAACGGGAACGAGTTGCTGCCCAGTGTTGATAATACACTCTAACATAGAAAAAACGATGCAGCACAAAGGAGTTGTGCAAATTTGTCACAATTTATATTCAAACAGGTATCGACAAATATTCAGAATTCTAAACTTTGAAATGTGCGGCACTGCACCACAATTTCACTGTGCAACTGACAAGAAGAGCAAACTACGGACATGTTGATACCAGAGCAAAAAGTCTTTGTAAGTTTCATTCCGTGTATTGAGTTGCACAGTAGCAGGGCCTCGCAGACGGGTGCGTGAACAATATATGCAGATGTCGGCATTTAAGAGGACGTGTAAGCCGGTTGGAGTAATCGGCGAATCGCTCAACATTTGAATAGGAGCGATGCCGCTATTCGACGATGTTGGTAGGAATGTGTGAACCATGCCCGAACACAGAGTCAAGGAGAAAGCGGTCACCTTGAGAGAGAAAATGACGTGACGACCGATCAATCGCCAGAGAGGCACTTAAAGCCACCGATTCATAATTGTCATCGATCCGACGTGCAACTGGTGCTTCATTGACCATTAATAGGCAGCTCACAGAAAGAGGCTGAGCTCACGGCGTCCCTTGCGCCGCCTACCATTGACACCTGTACATCAACAACTACTTTTACAGTAGTGACGGGCACATTTGGCATGGAATGTAGTTGATTGCAGTAGAACTGTCTTCAGTGATGATTTCCGCTTCCTACTGAATCCCAATGACCAGCAAAGATGTGTCTGGAGATGCTACAGACAGCGGTAGGATACCAACCTGCCTGCCGCCCACCATACTGCCCGACAGCCAGGAGTGATGGTCTACCCCAGACCATTTCATAGTAGTACCCCTTTGGCTGTCATCCACGCTAGCCTTACAGCACAGCGGTACTTCGACGATAGTCTATGCCCCGTTTTGTTGCACTTCACAGCAAGTGATCGTGGTTTTACATTTCAGCAAAATAATACCCGGCTGCGCACGGCAAGAATTTCTACTGCTTATCTTCGTCCTTGCCAAGCCCTACCTGGGACAGCAAAGTCGCTGGATCTAACCCCAGTTGAGAACTTTGGGAGCACTATGGGCAGAACCTTCATACGAGCTCGGGATTTTGACGATCTAAGCTCCCATTTGGACAGAAATAGACACGATATCCCTCTAGCGGACATCCAACAACTCTATCAATCAATGCCGAACCGAAAAACTGCTTGCATAAGGGCCGGGGGTGGACCAACGCGTTATTGATTTGTTCAGTTTATGAAGCTCTCTCTGTTGAATAAGTCATGCCATTATTCTAAAATTGTAATCAATTACTTGCCTATACATGTATATCACATGTACTGATTTCCGTCCCATTCTGACAATTCCTTCGTGGTACGCCTTTTTTTTTTCCTGAGGGTGTACATCTGAGCCAGCACTTGATGCCTCGTCTGTTGCTTAGTCGCTGACTCCATTGCGAACTCCAGGCAAGTGCAGAGGGTGGGTATGGCGTTGGTAATTGGGAGATCCTACGTTAGATGGTAAATTGGCCGCACTACAAAATAGCAGACAAGTCGGGAAAAAATACCAATTTTCACTCGGTATGTGAAGAGTAGTTTCGTCCGACTACTGAATGCACTGAGTTCAACCGCCTGCAAATCGTAGCTCATTGCGGCAGGAATGATGTTTGCCTCCTGGCTTCTGAAATTGTCGTCACTTTGTTTAGAGGTTTGGTTGAATACGTGAAGTCCGCTAGCAGCGTATGCGGATTCAAAGAACAGCTCATTGTTTACAGCGTTAACTGCTAATTAACCGCATTCGTCGGGTTTGGAGCCGGGTTGTAGATCGTAGCTAGAGGCTCAAAGAATTCTGTGACTAATTCGGATACGGATTCTCGACCACTGCTCTCGAGAGGAAGAAGTTTAGGGACCCCTAGAAAGATCGGGCATGCACTGCACTAAGGAAACAGTTACTCGGACAAGTGACTACGTCCCTTTTGCATATGGGGGTTTTTGGGTTATAGGAATCTCTTCACCACGTCAACGATAAATAACCTGCCGTAATAGTCCACAAATCAAATCCTAGAATCCTGACATTCACTGCTCATTCAGCATCCCGATCACTGCTCAACTTCATGAACATATTGTGCCGAACAAGGCTTTGAGACATAGGAGAGAGCAGTCGTGGTTCAATAACAGTGCTAGAATCTTTCTACCAGAGCTAAGACAGCTTCATCACAGATTAAATAAAGTGTGAGCTTAATTGAGAAGCAATTGCTGAATGAAGCCACAAACAGCGTAAGATGATCGATGCTGGAAGCATTCAAAAATTGAAAAGCAGAATTTTGCCAACCGTGTTCTCTCTCAGAGACTATACTGGCACCGAAATGGAAGATGGCATAGAGAAGACCGAAATACAGAATTTAGTCTTCCGGAATTTGTTCATTGGAGAAAAACAAAATACGGTTACTCCTATCAATGACCGAAGGAACCTCGAAGCGAGTAGTAGCGAGGTAAGTGGATCGCAGAACAATCAATTAACTGAAATCACTCAACAGTTAAAAATTTTTTGTTGCTTAATGGTTCTTTACGAAAACTAATCTTGCAAATTTTTTCTCGTTCTCGTGGATTCAGCGCATACTTGCACCCATACCTAAGACGTGCCTAATGCATTAATCAAATAAGGCGGAAACAACCCTTGTGTTATTGCAGACCAGAGATACGGTGGTCCTACAACCTCAGTTAAAAATGCGTCTATCAAAAGTAGCCTTTGTCATTTGATAAGTGCTATTTTTGTGTTAAATGAAACCTGAATGTTTATTCTTACTCTCCTTAGTTATTGTTTGGGCCTGCAGTTCTCGTCCTAGCCTGTTTTATAACTGAATGCCTGTTAATCTGTAGTGAATTCAGAAGACAGTGTCTAGCAGTGTAAAAAGCAAAGACGACAAAAAAGAAAGGAAGCTGATTCGCTAGGAACACGTAATCCGTTCCCCGTTAAACGTGTTGGCGATGGCTGCAGGCTATCTTTCTTTGCGTTCTTTCCTTTTATCCTCTAGTGAATTTTTCAATCTGCGTTTCTTGGCAGCTGCGTAGGGGAAATGAAGTCCTCTCCCTTTGGTTACAGATGCCATAGACTGCGGCGCTTTCAGTCGACAACATTTGAACAAAGGGAACAACTTTCCTCAGAGATCTATATACTGGAAGAGAAAATTCACTGTATTCTTATTCGGCTGATCGTATCACAGTTGATAATATAACCAGCAGAGAACGCATAAAGTAGTGCATGCATAAGGAGCAAGTAATGATGACGACGCAATATCACTATCCAGTACACCATTTCCACATAATACCTGATTTTATTATAAAGCCCTAGTGACTGCTGATGCTACCACAACACAGGTACGTTCATGGGTTTTCATGTAATCTCTCGAGTTTGACTGGGCACTGTACAGCAGCATATGATCTGAAAAACAGTTCTCTTGTGAAAAAGAGAGTAAAGCATAATAACAAGCCACGTGCACTTCATTGGCCACTCACATACCTAACTGAACATCAAATAACCTTATTTAAATCAAGGGGTTCTTATTATTCATTCCATAACAATTCGTCTAAGAGATATCTGCTTGAAATTCAACTACGAAAATAAAGCAGGATATTTTTGTAGAGGAGCATCAAATTAATGTACGCTACAATCTCATTAGGGAATTGTTCAATACCTTCAATATATTATTTTGATGTCCTCGTTCTGACATTGTTTCTACCTGTGACAAATTAGGCAAGAGGATACCTGCTATTAGCACTTGTGAAAAAGCTAGATTGACTGTGCAAAAAAACAAAAATCACTTATGAAAAGCAGAAACCATTTATGAACTAAATGAACCTTTGTTTAAACAGAATGATCGATAGAGGTTAGTGGCAGTTTTATCTTTTGAATACATGCAAAGCTTCCCGTAAATCAGGTAACAGTGGAATATTTAGTGCCAGACAGTTGTGATACTACGTTTAGGCGTTTACGAACTTTTTAGTAACGATGTCGAATTTCTGATATGCTACGAAGGAGTTACCAAGAGAGGATGGAACGAAATTACCTCTTTATGTCGTCATTACTTGAAGAATACGTGACGAGAATTACTTTTGTATTCTGACGTATGCGCTCGTGAAATTAAAATTTTACCGTGATCTACTTTCATTCTATAGTGGTGCCCTGTATGAATTATTGTTAACCGATTAACTTACGTGTTTCCCATGTGAGAATACTCTGTTTAATCCAACGATCATGATATCTCCTGAATATCACGTAGGAAACACAATCAAGTCATTGAAGTACATGATGACTAGCAGTTAACCTGCAGGGACATGAGAAAAGCAGAAGGGGACTGGCAGTTCTTGGAAAGATCGCTGACTCGGTGTCCGTTAGCACTTGTTGAGTCTGGTCTCATATTACAGCTGACGCAGTGGTGCATATCATATCAGCATTCCCTGAATCCCCTCACCCCTCCCTCCACCCAATCCTTCCCTACTCCTTGTGGCCAATGACGATAGGTGACGTCATCACGCTAAGCCAATGGCCGCGCATGGGTGGGGGGAGGCACTGGAGCACTGACATTTAGACCAAGTTCATGTAAACTCAGTCCTCCACCCCTCCAGCAATTTTAGATTTTATAATTAGATTACGTAAAAACCATTTTTTTTCTGTTTCCACTTCGCAGAGAGATGATGAGTATGAAACACCATCCGCCACAATGATCGGCTGAGAAGAATGAGACTAATATTAAGAATTTTTTCCATCCATATCTAATTACTGTTATTATTATTATTATTATTATTATTATTATACGTTCATGTCATTATACTTAAGACTTCGCTGTTATTGTTACAGAGGAGGACACACAGGTGTTCTGTGATGTACTATTGCCTCAGCAGCAGGAGCCGCTGTCCACAGGATGTCTTCCCCACCTACTGGACTCATTGTCGTTGGACTAGGCCACAGCACAACCACAGACAGAACTCGAGACTCAGCTATGTGCTAGCAGATTGCTGATATGCGCCAATACACACAGTTTGACAGGAAGTGGATCTAAACGTCTGAATGTAGGCCTACCACCTCATCCTTCCCCAAGACTTTGATGTGATGGTAGAAAAAGAGAATTTCCAGTCTCTTGGCAATAGAATGCTGTGTGCATGGTACAAATGGGACATTATGATAGAGTTCATACAGGCATGTATGAGGAAGGAACACAACCCTTCGCATACTCTTATTAAGATCAGTATGGTGTCAGTTGTAGGTATGTATGGAGAGACAGTGCTTGAGTTAAAATCTGAGTATGCTGTCATATACATAATCATTCAAGAACAATGCAACGTGTCACACTGTTTGAAGTGTACACGTTTAGTTTGAGGCGTACCTGGGGCCACCAAACTCCCCAGGTTTAAATACAACTGAGAATCTGTGGGACCACCTCAAGAAATGTAGTGCAACTGGCCATGGCACTGGAGTTGGCATGGCTCCACACCTCCATATACCTGTTGGTAGCTTCCAGAACCTCACTGACCCTCTTTCTGCACATCTCATAGCAGTCTGCGCTGAAAAAGATAGGTATTCAGGCTTCTGACGGGTGGTTACATTAATGTGACTCGACAGTGTATATACGCATGCCTGACAGCCAATTTTTTATTTCTGTGCCTTGAAAGTTAAAATAAAGGGTAGTGCAAAGCTTTTACTGTGTGCATAACATTCTTCTTTTGCTACTGCCTTTTTCCGTATGTTGCGCAGTGTCAGCATGGTTAAGATCAGATTTGGTTGGTTAATTTTAAGGGGTGGCCAGATGCCCTTCCTGTCGCCACTCTGAAACATATCGGGATGGAACGAGTATACCCCGGTTGTTTGCGTCTAGTTTAAGCCATGCAATAGTGTGAACATGTTCAAATGTCTGCGAGTCGTGTAACTGTGGCGGGACATGGGGACCAGCCCAGTATTCACATAGTGGGATATGGAAAACCGCCTAAAAAACATATCCAGGCTGGCCAGCACACGGGCCCTCGTCGTTAATGCGCCAGGCGAATTCGATCTGGGGCCAGCGCGCCTAACCGAGTCCAGTAAGATGTGTGTCTAATGTGTGGCACGAAAATAGTGACACTGACTCTCGTGCAACAACTTATTTTTATACATCAATGCTAAGTGCTAATCAGTTTCCATTTTCTTTTATACATCGACACAGGCATTGTTTCTGGCCTTCGTGATAACAGGAATGTAATATAATGGAACCACCCTTAACTTTGTAAATAGTCTTTACATGTTTGCCGCCGGATGACGTTGTGCAAATTTCACAATATTTCTTCGGAGCAGCTGTCCGACATCTTCAGGTGGTTCAACCTTGCTGGTGGCTAGGTACGACTGACGGTATTCGCACATCGACGCCCTGTATATAGAACACGCGAGCGAAAAATACGCAGACGCAAAAATCACTCAGGCGATATGATTTGCAGATAGATAGCGCCATGCTAAAACGCCCTCTGCCGAAAATCGCAGATTCGTTATCCATGTGGGGCAGCATATATAGGCCAGGATCGTCGCACAGTTCAAGCTGTGATAAACATCAGCGTCATACACGCCTACGTCAATCGGAAAAGTCGGCAATTGCACAACACTGTCTGGATACAAGGTATCGCATACTTTGTGAAAAGACGGAAGTTTCATTCCCGGCGTCAACTTTCTGGGATTGCGTCATTAAGGAAGCAATACATACCTTGGGAAACAAAACTGTTACAAAAAACGAGATGTGGCGAATAGATGTTTACTGTAGCACGAAATCAAATACTTTACAAAAAAACTTTTGTGTGAATGAATAAATGAGATGAGATGGATTAGTATACCACTCTTCACTTTGATCATTTGTTTCCAGATTATATTCGAAAATGAATGATTTACCCTAGTTAATAACATGACAGTGCAAACTTGACACATTTTAGATGCTGTTGAGAGGAGGAAGTCCTTGGCAATACTCTTCTGAAGAAATTTAATCTGAGTTGTGTTGATGTTTGACCCTAGCTTAACATACAAATACCTAAACGGCAAATCTTGAATTTTAATTTCATAAAGCGTAAAACGATGGAAATTTTTAATTTATTGCCCATCATTCCTTAGATCATCTGACTGTCTGACCTGAGTCATTCTCATGACATTTTCGTTCTTTTGATGCTGAATGCATCTCTATGTGATGGTGTCCACCACGAGTTCTCAGCCCTTGCAAAATGGCATATACGACCAAAACACTTTTGCTAAGACATTATCCCGATAGACATTGAAATATTTTTAAGTCACATTCATGGATTCACCAAGACTCAAGAAACAGTTTAATGCCACACTCTTGGTAAACCAGAAGTTTGTGTTTCAGTTTCCATAATACAATACATAAACGGAACAGCCAGTACTGTTCTTTTTGTAGAGACAGTCACACACAGACAAAGTTAAAACTTGTACTGTGGCTCAGAGAGAGACTGTCCTTGAAGTTTGTGGAGGGCAGTGTCTTCAGCGTTGCCAGATTATTGTTAGTAAAGCCACTCTACTGGTGCATTTTTCATCAGAGCTGACGTGGAATAATGCAATATAGATTTTTGTGTTGAACTTTTTGACTGTCTTTCACATTTGTAGTATGAAAAGTACAATTCTAGGAATCTGAGTCGCCTCCTTTGGACTATTTGTTATTAATGTTCATGTTGCTCTCTTCAGCTGATTATTCAAGGTGTAGGCGACAGTTTCTCATAGTAACATAGGATCCATTGGTAACTAAACTGTTTTACTCATAGTCTTACAAGTTACCGTATTCATATGTAATTTACCAGTTAAACATAAGACTATGTAATTTTCCTTTCAGCTAGTCACCTAGTCTAGACTCCTAGTATAAAGCTGGGTCCTGCTTTATTCAACATCTCTCAATTAAAGCTGTAATGAAGGGTGCAGGTATTCCCTCTGCAAGGATACTTACGCCATCACTGCTTAACGTTATTGATTATTATATCAATCTATTATTTCTGTTTCATACCCTAGACAGCAGCAGACGATATTAATGGGACAAAATTGTGTACCACGTAATAGTGACTAATTTATTATCCTGATAGATTTCATTCAGCACACAAGACTGAAATAAAATGATCACTTCATATTAGCGTACACTCCAGCTATTCTACATACAGTTATAACTCATTGCAGTGTACTTTATATTAGACTTTGTCTTTCATACTTCAGCTACTATATTTTAGTTTTGTCTCTCTGTCTTCTTTGTTTGTTACAGTGATATGGTATGAATATTTCTGATGTTGTTTAGATTCTTCTGAACTTGGACTTTGTCTTTCATACTTCAGCTACTATATTTTAGTTTTGTCTCTCTGTCTTCTTTGTTTGTTACAGTGATATGGTATGAATATTTCTGATGTTGTTTAGATTCTTCTGAACTTCTTCTGCTTACGATATCTAAGGTACCAGTAGATTCTTGTGTTTAACAGAGACAGTTGTGCTGTGTGAGTACACAAACTGTCCCGTTTATGCAACAGGCTCACAACTAATTCTCTAAACTAAAAGATTTAGCTATTATATTACAACATACATTAGAAAAAGGTAGAGGCTAAAGATTACTGATGACAGGACTTATGTCCAAAGTAGGGAGACTAAGTGCTGTTGTTGTTGTTGTGGTCTTCAGTCCTGAGACTGGTTTGATGCAGCTCTCCATGCTACTCTATCCTGTGCAAGCTTTTTCATCTCCCAGTACCTACTGCAACCTACATCCTTCTGAATCTGCTTAGTGTATTCATCTCTTGGTCTCCCTCTACGATTTTTACCCTCCACGCTGCCCTCCAATACTAAATTGGTGATCCCTTGATGCCTCAGAACATGTCCTACCAACCGATCCCTTCTTCTGGTCAAGTTGCGCCACAAACTTCTCTTCTCCCCAATCCTATTCAATACTTCCTCATTAGTTATGTGATCTACCCATCTAATCTTCAGCATTCTTCTGTAGCACCACATTTCGAAAGCTTCTATTCTCTTCTTGTCCAAACTATTTATCGTCCATGTTTCACTTCCATACATGGCTACACTCCATACAAATACTTTCAGAAATGACTTCCTGACACTTAAATCAATACTGGACGTTAACAAATTTCTCTTCTTCAGAAACGCTTTCCTTGCCATTGCCAGCCTACATTTTATATCCTCTCTACTTCGACCATCATCAGTTATTTTGCTCCCCAAATAGCAAAACTCCTTTACTACTAAAATCGCCAAATTGATTTAAGCTGATTTTCTTTTTAATCCTGTGCACTGGATTCTGAAAATTATTTTAAAACCAATAACACTTACCAAGTTTCGTTCAGAATACGTTTGTAATATTCTCCTGGATACTATAGCATGATTCCTATTTACATTTGCTTATATCTGTCTGGCAATGATTTCTTTATTGATAGTAAACATTTTTAACTTTGTTGTGTTTGTGAAGTTGTGACACTACAAGAAGTAATTCTTTTTGTAGAAGACACATAGAACACTTTTTATTTGGAAGACTTGTATTCACAGGAAACTATCATTTTTGCTGAGACTCTCAAATCAATCTGCACTCTAAAAAAGAAAACATTCATGTATTGTGATCAGAGTATCATAATGATTTAACATAGTAGTAATTATATTTAATTATGTTCGTCCATATTACAAATATTTATGGTACTGCTAATCTACACTGTTACACATTATAATGTTTAAAACACATACAGTGTAATGAACATCCAGGCTTGTTAAACATCTGAAAATTGCTTGTTATTATCAGACACATAAGAAGGTAAGTAATCATTATAAAATAATCATGGAAATGTTATGTTTTAATAATATTCATAACTTCTTTCACATTTCTTTTAAGATATGTAAGTACAGCATGACCCAAATAACTGTGCATTTTTCAGCCACATTCACATGTTACTATAAATTTCCCTCAGGGAACCACAGTCTGTGGAATGTGCCACTGTAGAATGGTCTTTCATACAACCATATGTGTGATATCATTGAAGTGAAACAAGGATTTCATATTTGTGTCCATTCAACATAACCATATGTCATTTTGTGTGTATCATTGTTGGGAAACAAGAATTTTAAATCAGTGTCCACTCCAACTACATTGTATAGAATAATAATTAATTCATTGTAGTGTATTTCGGATTCTTCTTTGTGTTCTATACCTTTGTTTCATTTCTTTGTTACTATGACATAGATTGAGTGTTTCTGTCATATTTTACATTCTTCTAAGCTTCTTCTGACTTAGATGTCTAAAATACGAATACCCTGTGTATTTAATACAGGTATTAGCCCTAAGTAGCACTTCTCAAATACCTTCATTCATAATATTCCATATGGACAGCTAGAGCCTTTTCGTTGGTTCTGTGTACTCACTGGAGACATCACTATTAACAACACCACTTTCTTAATCCTCTCCACCCTGCCCTGATCTTTATAACTGTTCATTTGTGTTGTCATTTTGGTATACAACACTAAATTACTAATGAGTAATTATAAATAATTTGATATCTGTGCCTTTATAGTTTTATGTCACACAAATATTATGAATTATAATAAGGATATAAAGCCATTATACATAATTTGTGTCATCTGAATGTTTAGAATGACTCTAGTGAGCAGTGTACGAAGAAAATGAGGTTATTTCTGTCAATAGAAACCTACACAGACACCATTTTCTCATGGGGTACAATTCACCGATATAGCCACCGGAATACTGGTGTAGTGACATTAAGTTTCACATGTCATATAATAATGCTGGGCATTTTTTGTGTACCAGACCCTGGTCTTTAAGATGCTAGATGCAAATAATGTATGGCGCAAACTTAATGAAATGGCTTTACAGTCTTACATTTGGTTTTAATATCTAGAATTCATGTTTGAAAGCTCATTCACAAAGAGAGGGAAATGTTTCGATTTACATGGAAGATATTTTCTAAAAAGATGGAGAATACTATTTGTTTATCTCATTTTCATCAGACATGAACAGAAACAAAAAAATGCATAGAAATCTTTCAATAAATATTTTGACCCATGTATGCAAATGATATAGAACTATATTTTCATCACTAAAGTGTTGTATTATTCTCTGACCTCTGGTTCATTGCTACCATTCAGATAGTAGGTAGAAGAGCCATGTGTGTTGTGTCTTCTCAAAAGACCGATATGTTCAATTAATATGCATTCACAGGCCATGCAGACATCAATACTGTACAGTTTGCACACTAAGCTCACCTCTTATTGGCTAAATTCTAAGTTTTATATATTATATTTGTGTCTATATTAGAAAACACTTGAGGGTAAAGGTTACTGAAGACTGTGCTGGGTGCACCATAGTGATTTTGAAATCACTATGTTAATTTTAGCTGAACATTTTGAAGTACATTGAGACTCATAATTTCGATATAAAAGTGATGTCACTCACTGGCTTTCATGCAAAATATGTTTACATTATTCTTCTGCAAATCTAAAAAAAATTCCTTTTTATTACTTTATGTCTGTCTGGCAGAGTTATCTTTATTGCTACCTACTGATATTGTTGGTTTTGAGACATTGCTGTGTTTGTGATGTAACAGGACAACAAAAAACAATGAGTTTTGTTTAAAGTATGTCTAATACTCTTTATTTTAAGAAATATATTCATACAACAGTAGAATACCATTACTGCATTTCACTGTAACATATTGTTATTGCTAAGAACTATCAAATCATCAGGTCAATGAAAACAGAATACCTTGCAGCCCTATGTCCATAGTATCAAAACACTTTAAGAACTGTCCTTAGTCATGGGGGTTTATATTTTCACACAGTTGTTGTGTTGCTGATTTAAACCGTTACAATGGAATTTTTACACAAATTTCACAGTGTACTGAAAGGCAAGGATTTCTGAGTACTTGACAACTGACTACTATCATGATACCCCCCCAAAAAAACAGAAAAAGAGTCATTATAAAATATCATTAAGTCTTCATCTTTTTGCACAATGTATAGATTGTCTTTCACTGTTCCTTCCCTGTTGTAGCTATAGCTTGTCCAACTCACACTTGAGCCACAATTTCGCTCTGAGTAGCTAAACTCTAAGCATTGGCACACTCACATTTACACACATTTCATTCAGGGATTCATGTAACACATAATTATCCCCTGCAACAGCACTCACACTGGCAGTGTCCCACTCAATAGTACACAATAACCACACAAAAAGAAGTGGTGTTGGACAGGAACTTATAGAACCTGAAATAGATAAAATTATTAAAGTAAGGACACTGAATGGTTGTTCGATACAATCATGAAATTAGCCTTGTAGTATGTTTCTTAGTATAGAACTAAGACAGAAAATTCCTTCTCATTTTTCAAAATTACACAGTTGCATGAAATAAATTATAGAAACAAAGAACTATAACTTGCTAAAATTAATTTAGACAAGGCAGAAATATTTGGAAGTAATAGTAACACTTATCTCTAATACAAAGTACCAGAGACTTTAATCAAGAACATTCTTCCAGAGCAACAATTATTGTAAATAACATGCTGGGAAACAATACAGTACATAATTCTATTAAAATCCTGTTCAGTAGAAGAAAGTATGGATTAGATAATGAAATTATTCCTATTTATAAAATGGAGAGACATTCTGATGCATTTTATGCTGATCAAAACTTCTTGTGGAAAGGATGCGATGGATAATTACTTAGGAACATTGAAGGTGCAAAGTATGAAATGGATATTGCACCATGGAAAGGACCATTAATTTCAGGATCAACAGACCAGCCAACTGAACCACTGAAGCACACTACATGACGTAATGCATCAGTTGACCATTATGGCGCTCCCAAGTCTCCAAACTCCACATACTGATCTAATCTGAGTCACAGCGTTTTCTCCTGGGAGCCACGGTTGCTAAACACTCTAGTATGGTGGAGCTTGACTCAGACGAAGCCACTATCAATCCTGGTGGCACAAGAAACTTCCACAACCAGCATATTCCTTGAAAGAGGACAGGAGCAAGCCAAGTGTTCCTGTTTATTAGACTTTGCACCAATTTCTTTGGTGAAATTCCAATTTCATCCAAAATGACTCATGATGTGAAGGTATCTGTCACTGTTAATGGTGACATATCCATTGGATGGAAAATTTAGCTGTGATTGTCTCTGTTGTGCCATTCAAGAGGTATAGGATAATGTTTCACCTTATTTCTTATGTCCTCATTATACAACAAAAATATGTCACTGCACAGAAGATACATCCATTACAGTAACGCACACTCAACAGATGCTTGTAAGACAGAGCTCTCACACACAAAAAGGAAAGAGCCCATTGTTTAGGATGAAGAAATATGTTTCCTCGATTAAGCTACTCTATCTACACATTTTGCTCTCCTAGCCAATAATGGTCTCTTCTCCTTTCTTACGATGTGGATATCTCACTCCACTGCACACTCTGACCAGTAGTCATTATAACTGATGAAAAGCTCTCAGGCTTCCAGCCAGGTGACAGTTTTATAAAACTGCGATATTTCGATGAGTGACATACTCATCATCTTCTTCACCAGAAGAGGATGAGTATGCCACTCGTCAAAAAGTCATGGTTTTATAATACTGCCACTCTGCTGGAAACCAGAGAGCTTCTCATCAGCTGTATGCGATGACAAAATCTACATCCACATATGCAGTCATTATATCCAGAAGGTAGGTTATTAGAACCTGATGTACTTCTTCAGCCTCGGTCAGTCAGTTCTATTAAGTGTCTTAGAAATATTTGACCACAGGTCAATTATGACAGACAATATAGTGATATTCTACACTACTATAGTTGGTTTATGTCATACTCACAACTTTTTGACCTCAATCTTCAGACTACCCTCGAAGTTAAGATGTTATTGTGTCTAATTATTACAGGGGACTAAAGAGGGATTCCATTAGTAGTATAGCGCTGAGAAGGATGACACAATTTCAGTAATAGGAAAATTATCAAAAAAGTAAGAATTAAACCAGTGCATAAATAATCAAGATGAGGCATTGTTCATTTTCTTTCAGTTTTATCATGCAGTTCATAATTTTTGACACAGAGGTGCAATTAGAAAGATATAAGTAAGTAAAATAAGAAAAAAATCCACAACTGTAGCCAAAATGTAACATATTTATCATAGCATACTTCATATTAAAAATTTAACTAATAAGGTCAATCTAACAGCTAAAATCACAATTATGTGCCTGGAAACACCACTAACGATAAAGTATGTTATTGGTGTAAGTAACAAAATCCATTGTCTTGCATTCAATTTCCATTTATCATATTATGCATAAAAGTGTTCATGTAAGAGTAATATCTAATGGTAAATATTTGTTTAAATTGAATTTGAAACTAAATTTTAAGAAAAACATTACATGTAATATGAATGTAGTATCTATACATAACACTAAACCAGTAGTGTTAATAAATAACTCTATCAAAGTTGGGATGAGCATATGAGAATTATCAAAGGATTCAGTGTATAAATTTCATTAAGATGTTCTGATGCCAGGGTATAAAAACAATACTGAAGTACGTTATCACGATACAGAATTACATAAATAATATAAATGATGATGTATGTAACGATATGATAATGGTAATTAATGATTTTGATACAAATGAGTATCCATCTAACATATTCCACAAGTAAATTAAAAATTCAAAATGAGTAAGTGCAGGAAATGGAAAACCAACAGTTTGGAAGAAAGGATAAGCTGTTATGTTACATTTTATCTAAAATTGTCGGTATTAATCATTTATGAATATTTTTATAACCTTCAATTTTACGTTAAAACGACTATGCATCTTATCCAGAACCACTCAACATTCAAGAGGGAACTCAAGACATACATATTAGGGACGGTATAGCCACCATTGTGGTGCCCCTCTCATCTTTTTCTTTCTCCTCTCCATCATAGCTTCGAATTTTACCATTCTATTTCTCTTCCTCTAACCTATCTACAACTTCTATATCTCTTTCAACCCCATTCCATAGTCTTATGTCTCTGCTTGATGAGAGTAACTCAGAAGCTGCAAGAATATAACGAGAAAATTCCCAACTAGCAATAGGACTGACATTCATAAAAGAAAAATATGTTTACTTTCATATACATAGTCATTATTATTATTATTATTATTATTATTATTATTATTATTATTATTATTCTTGATTGTTATAATTATTTTTTGATTGTTATAATTATCATTGTACTACTTTTATAATCTCTATTTTTTTCTTTAACATTTATACTGTATAACATGTTATATGCCCTTAATGTTCTGTAGAAACTGAAATTTGTTGAATCTGAGTATGCCTGGTTAGGTGTAAGAGAGGGCCTGAAGGCCCTAATCTTGCCAGGTAAAATAAATGTATAAATAAATAAATAAAATAAATAAATAAAACGAAAATAAGTGATGAAATTTGATGAAAATATTTATGATTTAGTGTTCACATAAGACTTGTTTTTCTGATAGTCTGAAGATTATTGAAACTGCACATGCATTGTTAATGCCATGCCACTTGCTTATCCTGCCTAAGATTCTGTCTTGTTGCAAAGAACTAATCTGAAAATTTATCAGTTTCATCATGAGGGTTGAGGAGCTACTTGAAAGAGTTTGGAAAAGGAAACAAAATTACCATGAGAAATGAGTGCTAAATATATGCCTATTCTAATCATATGTAGTGGGGGCATATCATGCCAAAACAAAGATCGTAATAACCATCACATGAAGTCAGTTTTAGTGGATTTTGCTTAATTTCAAGAATGTGGGACAAACGAGGAAGAGTGAGAGAAAACTAACCTCTATGTGGCTGAGTGTGGAACTATGTGGTTACATTGGTGTCTGTCACTGGACACAATGCCAGGAAGGTGGCCCTACTTGGATCCACCCTCACAGCCATGCTGTGCAGTGTGCTGCAAATTTGATTCCTCAGTAGACCTGAAACAATGTACATGCAGGCAATCTGTACCAAGCGTAGTAACAAGATGACAATAATTTACATAAATATATTGATATTGAAAATCTGTTGTTTTGATGATGATATTTAATTCACTTGCTCATTTTCGTTTTTATACCATTCCATCTTCAGATGTGCTTGTGGCAGTTCGTCTCAGCCATAACACTGAAATACACAAAGTGATCGAAAACTTTACCACACTCGTAATCAGCAGTGCTACTGAAAGAATAAATTAAGCTAGTTCTTTTGTATACCAATATAAATGCAAAACATACAGTATCCAAAGTTTCTTGCCTGCTTAGCAGGAAAGAGTAAATTAAATGGTAGTCAATAAAATGGGTGAATAGATTATCAATGAAGAGTATATTAATGAAAAAAACTGAACCACTCCCCATCCCCAATCCTGAGGTTCAATCCATCAAGATGAATCAAACCTAAACAGTAATTGAAATACCCTCATCCTTCGTTTATGGGCCAATTCTAAAATGTTGCAAGATTAAAGGGTCTTAATTGCTGATTCCTTTTTTCCCTCTATAACTGCCTATCTTTGATGGTCCTGTTTTACTACAAGAATGAATTGGCCTTAAACTCAGCTGTCTCTACATGTTTTGATGATCTTATTACAGCTCCTGTGTCTCATTCAAGTTGAACCTTGTAACAGATGGTGTTGAATGTTTTATGAATTAATCTACAGTTTGTAACACTGAAGCAATTTGATAAACATCTCGTCAAATTAGATATATCGCTTATGTAAATGGTAAATGTGATAGACTGTGAACATTAAGCATGCCTTATACTTGAGTGTCAAATGTCTTAATAAATTTTCTTTTATTTTGTATTTGAGAACTCGCTATCAAAGATGAAGTTAAAAATAAATGCTTTGGTAATAGATGCTAAGGAAAAATTTTACAGGAAAAGACAGCATGGAGCGCTTTTTAAAATTTCCGAGTATTTTGCTTTCCTGTGCTTTTAATTACGGTGGGTTAGTGTGTTTATCATGCAAGAGACATTTTGTCTATGGTAGATGTTGGAGACATTAATTCTCACTAAAAAGGAACTTTGTTCAGTGATTAAAAGTCAACATTAGTGGAAAAGGCATATCATGCTGCACAGGTAGCAATCGGACCATTACTGGAAGCACACTCAGTGCACACACAATGTTAAAGATAAAGCTTTAGGGACCTGAATATTAATACTTGCTAATCATTGCAGCGCTTCAACTGAACCGTATTTTTTGACTGTCTTAATTTTTCAGTGTAGACCATGCCTAAGAATACCAAGCTTTCAGTTAACAAGAGTGTGGGTTCACAAATCAAACTGTCAGACAGCGAAAGATTGGCAACCAAAACAGAATTTAAGCGAAAGAAATAGGCAAATATTATGGATATACAGTCTGATGCATGTGGGACGCTGTTTGATATGCCATCGTCTAAATCATAAATGCTTAGAAAGTAAGTGGCTCTTTCATTAAAGTTATCCAATTTAAGTTTATTGACTTCCCACATGCATACAGACATAGTTTGCCACAATCTGCCCTTACACTTATGGATCACAGACACAATGGTCACATAAAGTGATGGTGTAGTGGTAGGGAGCCTGATAACGGATCTACTACTGTAACGGCTTCTGTATCACTTCAACGAAAACAGTAGTGAGAACATAGAGACGAAGACAGAGCTGTGGCTAACTGTATCTTCTAAGTGACTCGATGAAGCTGCATTGATAAAGTTATTGTAAAATAAAGATCCCAACTTACAGGTGATACTACAATGTGCATTCTTTTACAGTTTCTTAGTACCCATAGTTTCCCTTATAAACTTTGTGCAATTATTGTATCATCATATGTGCATAAAGTGTTCACTAACATTATTGTGACCACTTGTAAAAATGTAGACACAATGAAATAAGGTTCATTGTTCATTAAGTCTACTAGGCTGTTGATTCACATGATGGAGAGGAAAACTAAAATGGTCGCACAGATTTGTCAATGGGAATTAGCACACTAGGAAAGTATTTTCCCCTATTCATTTACAAACGCTTGTTGCTATGAGACTTGCCTGTGAAGATACTCCATGATCACATCCTTCTCAAAACTAACAGTTAACATGTATGTATTATTGTTATGTCTGACGATGTATTCGTTGTAGTACAGTCAACAGTACTTCCTAATAGTTTTAATGACTATAACAAGAAGCTCTCAGTCACTTTGTACATTAATGTCTGGTGTGTACATTAGGATGAAGAACAAATTAGATGTTTGCTCTAAGCGGTAAGTCTAGAGGTGATTTTAATTACGTGACTTAGAGTGACTTATAGTTTCTGTGTTGGCTGCCATTATCACAAATGGAGTATGCACTAGTTACATATAAACTATAACTACCAGAGACTACTTAATGGAGTATATATCATGTTTCTTACCTACTGCCGACGTCAGTCATCAAGGGTCCTGCTCCTTTCTGCAGTGTTTCAGGTTCACGACTCTGACAAACATAGTTACCTGGATCTTCAGAACTGGAAGATCTAGGCTTGACGTTGTCCAGAGCTTTGACACAGATCGCAGTGCAGTCACATTGGGTATTATTTGCTTTCAATTGGTCGCAGTCTGCTCGTTGTTTTGCACCATCGGTTCTGGAGACTCCTATAGCATTATCGTAGATAGAGTCCGTCTCACGTACCGTCTGATGATCAGTCCTTGGAAGAGAACAAAGGTAAGTACAGCTAGCGTATCTTCATACGACTCACCACTTTACAACGAGAAGTTTCATTTTTGTCTAGACTGCGACTCGAGTAGAAGCTTTTCAGTTTAGATATGGATCCTCTACCAGGCAGGCAAAATGAAGTTGACAGAAGAATCTATGAATATCTTACCTTTGGGCATTTTGATTATCTTGCAGTTCGGCGATGGTCGGTACTACAGCATCTTTGCTTTCAGTTTTGAATGCGGGCTTGGAGTCACAAGATCTCTTCTCCCAAGAAACTGTCACCTGTGTAATAAGCATAATAAAAGTGTGCTACTGTGGATCTCACAATTCCAGTCATTATCAGCTTTTGGCAGCTTTTACTTGAATTTCATAAAAAAAAGTTCTTAAAGATGTATGCTAATCAGATATTGCAAACAGTGGTGAAAATCATGCGAAACAACGAGAGATATCGTAACGTGTCTAAGTTGTGTCCGTTTTATGGAAACCCTCTTAGAAGATCGAATATTACGGTGGCCGTTTGTAGTTTTGCTTCCTAGTCTTCCGCATGACAGCTTTAATGTAGCTTCTTGCCTTTTGGAATGAACAGCTGTCTAAAATGTGATGGGATAGGAAAGTATAAACTGTCGTGTGACACCGATACCATGTAAAAGCGCATAGATGCATAGTCTGCAATAAAGTACTAGTATGATCATGAATGCAGGAAGATAATTGTTGGGATTTGGCACATGAAGACGATGCGTGACATATGACATCCCAGATTCTCAGAAGCTTAATAATCATCGGTCTGCCGTGTCAAGAAAGCACTGTAAGTGTCAATTACGGGAAATTTCTTCCCACCGTGATGTGCCCAGCCACCCCATTTCTGGACGCAGTTGTGAAAGCCTGATGAACATTGTCCGTACTAACAGGCAAGTAATAGTGCCACACCTCAAGTTTGCCGGAAATGAAGGATAAATAACAGATTATCCGATGAGATGCGTGCTACGACGTTTGACGTACCTGAGATACAGAAGCAGAAGTTCAGCAGGATTGCTCTCAGAATCATCTTGACATAGGGAAAGGCCCTATAGTGGGTAAGGCTCACGTATTGACACCTGGGTAAGTTGGAGTGTCACAAGGCCTTCCAGCCAAGAATTTCAATAGTTGCAAAAGAACTGTGCAACATGATAGTGATACAATAAAGTAGTGAAACGAAATTTTAAACTGTGGATTGTATCCAGTGGAGAAACGCACTCAGTCAGTGGTGATTCTTATGATCGGTTGCTAAGTGTCATACACATCTTTAAAGAACACCATACGTACTAACCATGGTGGTTTGTAGTAAGACAATTCGTCAAGTTACATAGCTGCAATGGTTTTTGGTTTTGTTGGAGGGAGGTCTGAGTAATGTATTACGTAGTTTATTAGAAATCTTTTACATACAAAAATAATCTTAATCACTCCGAAATACATCCGGAGGTAGGTACAGTATACGTCACTTTCATTTCATGAATTTCGACATACTAAAGGAGTTCCTACAAGATATACGAAGCACTTTTTAAGTTTTCAGTATCTGAGCTGGGTGGGAGATTATTTACGACAATATTTTCAATCACTTAACTATCTCGACGCATGATGTTTCTATGTCAGCACATTAAGAAAGAAAATTCATCGATATGAGCGATTGGGGAGATCTTCGGTGATCAACGATTACTTATTGTTTCTTAATATTTGTTGGATATAAAGCTTTGCTCACCCAAACAAGAAGATTCATTGAATAAATTTGGATTCAAAAATTGGAATATCGCGGGTAAAGCGCTCAAACTGCAAAAAGATTTTAGTAAATGAGTATTAGAACAGACAAGCGCATGAGACTGAGATGTAAGTTTCTAAAGCTGCAAAAAACCGACTCAAATAAAAGATCCTTGGGAACGTCATTCAGCTGGCATCTCGACAGAAAAAGTCGTGAACGTGAACAATCTTGTTCTGGAAACCCACAAGTAGATTATCGAAGATGTTAGTAGCCATCTCAAGAAATTTTATCAGAAGAACGAACGTGAAGACCCCATTCGAGACAAGAGTTTTTATAACGAACAAGAGTAACATCACATGGAAGTCTGCATGAAAGTCAAACATAATGTCAATTGCATCCAGACATTCGTTGCAATATTCAGAATAGCGGCGAAAGTTTAGCTTCTGACAACGATCCCAAGTCATGGCTTTTAAGGGAAAAACTTATATGATGATGGAACTGCGTAAGGAGAAGCTGAACTGAAAAGTTCGTTGTTAATACACTTGAGGACATTTTGCACAGCATGTCATTGGTAGGTAGGCGATGACTTTTGACATTTCCACCCGCAATTACATGATTACTGGTGGCTGGATTACAGTCGGTGAAATAAGCCGTTAGGTTAAAATTGTGTAGTAACCATTCGTTACAGTACCCCATACATACCCCGTACAAAACGACACCCGAAGTACAAAACAGAATTAACAGGTTCTTTTGATACCCCTGTACATTTCTTGCTCTTACCGTTTTCTCAAGGATTTTATCTAAAAGACTACAATCTTATGGTGGTGCGAAGTTCTCTGTCTTCAAGTTCGTAACCCTGTATCCTTACTACTACGCCGAATTTCGTGAATTTCAGTCTCCGAAAAATTTGTGTAGCACTTGATCATACTGTCGAACCGAGGAATTTTCTCTAAAGTGGAAAGTGCAGTGATCTCATACGTGAGGCGATGAAACTTATACGCTGCTCTTCGACACAGTGCTAGCAATTTACATGCGATCTTGTAAAGAAAAGTGCATATCGTTACAGAACCCCTCTTTCCTAGCAAGTGTCGTTGTTTCAACACCTATCTTCACACAGCAAACATCTCGCACAAGGTTTCGCAGTTTGCAGTAGTATTCCAACATCATGACCTACATGTCTGTTTACGTTGAAGGCGTGTTGCTATTCACAGTTTTCGTCCACAGACCCCTGCTACGGCGAGGCAACCATTACAACAAGAACGACATCACATTATAATTAACAGCATAAAGCTTCGCTGTATGTACTCTAATTCTGCTCTATATAATCACCCTTTCTGTGGAAATTATTCAGTTTTGCACCAGACAGACATAGTCATTCGTAGACGTGCTAAATATATTTCAGGTGGCACCGTGTTTGGCGCACTGGATTCGCAATGGGAAGGACGACTGTTCAAATTCTCGTTCGGGCATCCATATTTAGGTTTTCCACGATTTCCCTAAATCGCTTACGACAAATGCGAAGATGGTTCCATTTAAAAGGGAGTGACCCATTTTTCTTTCCCTTCATTCAGTGATTCCAGCTTGTGCTCCGTCTCTAATGACCTTGTTAACAGGACGCTAACCTCTAATCTACCTGATGTATCGAATTTATATTAGAAAATATACCTACCTTGTACATGGAAATGTACTTTCGAGTTTTTATCTGACGAATATGGTACTGCTAAAACAAATAACCTAACCATTCAGAGTCATGGACGACAAAAAGCAGTATTGCTGTGCACGTCGCTGGACCAGTTGTTTCGTTTAGTGTACCATCAAAACAAAAATGCATATACAAAATCAGACATACTGAAAGGACTGATAATTGCAGACTTACAAAAAAAAATGGCTCAAATGGCTCTGAGCACTATGGGACTTAACAGCTGAAGTCATTAGTCCCTTAGAACTTAGAACTACTTAAACCTAACTAACCTAAGGACATCACACACATCCATGCCCGAGGTAGGATTCGAACCTGCGACCGTAGCGGTCGCATGGTTCCAGACTGTAGCGCCTCGAACCGCTCGACCACTTCGGCCGGCTGCAGACTTTCGTGGAAGGATGAGAACACTGAGGGAACAGCAGTACTTACCAACACTCCTTCGCGCCCATTAACGAAAACATCTTTGCATGTAATTCCACGCACTTTTAATGGGACTGCTCTGTTCTTTCCATGTGCTTCTGTTGCTTGCGGTGGCTCGTCTTTTACTCTCGGTCGTTTGACCTCGGCGTCAGCTTGGTCTGCGACGTGACGACGACGCTTTTCCTGATACTGCCGTTTATTTTCTGGATCTGCAGCAGCGGCTCCAGCAGAAACCATTGGGCTGCTGACGATGGAAGTGAAGTTCCTAGCGCCATTGCCAGGGTTTCTTGGGTCCGGAGCCTGTGTATCCGCTTCCAGAACATGCAGCCTGTGGAAAATATTACCCTCACACTTCATGCACACCTGTGTCGGTAAGTAGTTCTACAAGGTTTCCTGGAAAATTTTGAGGTGAACACAAATAGGTACATGACATACAGATCAGTTCCAAAAACGCGACATGAAATAAGAAATAAATGTGAAGCTCAGGGACACGTGGAATTCTACACAGCGATTCGAATCTAACATGATAACTTGTATACGAAGCTGGTCGACAGACATACGACTACTACGAGGATATTGAGACACACTGAATCACAAATAAAAACCACCGCCTTAAATGCCAGAGTGTCGTGTTGCTGAAAGTGAAGTGAAAATAAACTGAAAGCTATGTTGAGGACGATACATAGTGGTTATTTTACAGGCACAATTCTGTGATCGTGTAGCGAAACAGTATTGTTAAAACGGTTAATGCACTCCTCCTAGGAATATCGTAGCCAAAAAAGATAAATCGTGGTCGTTCTAAATGCTGTTGAAGAAAGGAGATAAATTTGATGCTGTCGACGAAACTGGTGTCATAGTGGCTTCATGGAATTCGGCGACTGAGCTACCTACCTGATCCAGCGTAGCCTCCATGGGCCTACATGAGCTTTAGGGACACATGCTGCTCTTCATTCACATACACACTCTTCGCATAACCTAATTGGTATTGGATGAGAACCTTTTAAGAGGTTACGCATTTAGCAGGTTTACAACTCGAACGTTGGGACATCATACGTTCTCTCCTGCCTTACGATGTCAAAAGTTTTGAGAGAAAACCTGTTCATGTTTTCTCGCTTTTATACACTCTGTATTAACAGTACTTCATAAAAACATTTCTTGTATTCAATACAGTCTAGTTGACTCGTGCGAATGATTCGCACTGTATCCTGGTCACCGATAGGTAATATAGTAATGCAGGAACAAGTAAATACAAATAATTGTTAATAAAAAGTACAATGCTGCAATACCAAAATACAGTATAGAGGCCGGGGTAAGTTGGTGCAACTCCTGCAGGAGGTTGGGAATTTACTGTCGTGTGATAAACCTGACAATGTATTTTGAAACAATATGGACCACTGTCAGTAATATCAACCGAATTAAACTTCAGTGAAGCAAATGCCAGAGCATTGTTCAACTGTCTGATATTTTCTAGGTAGTTCTTACTATCGTCACAATTCTTCTCTATAAGTTTTCGACGCTCTTCATAAACTTCAATGGGCTGTAAGTTCACCTTTGCCTTGTGGCAACACATAGTAGCTCAATTGTCACTGAACTCTGCAGCAAACAGCAAAGAAGAGCAATGTATGCACATTTGGTCCGTCTTACCAATGTTTTGAGTTTGAACTTCATCGTCTTTAGTGAAAAGACGGGCAGAACAAAAAGTTTTTGGAAGTTTATATAGTTGTCTTCTAGCACTGATAGTTTGATGCAGATGAAGCATGTAAGTCGGTGACACAAAGTCGTTACTAACTTGTGCCGTTGACCATTAAACCCTACTTCTCTGCGACCGTCCTGAGCTTCTTTGACGTGCTGAATCCGAAGTGTTCTTTCTTCGTCACTGTGTCTGGCATTTCATTTTCTGCCGTCTGTGACACGTTGCAATAAGTATCCTATGATTCACATTAATGTTGATTGATTTTATTGTATCCGACGAGCAGACTCTAACAAACAGTTATGTTACGTGGCAATGATCGAGGAAAGCATAAATCAATAGATTCTTTAAAACGGTAAGTTAAAAGCGTGTGATTCCTAGACATTTTGCAGGGGGAGCAGTAAGAGAAACATGTTCATCACGAATAGCCACGCGGCACTCTCAGCGAAGATATTAGGTGCAGACAAAGTGCTGGCGCAGCGCAGTGTATGAGGGGCTCTGATACACGTCTTCACCGTAAGCAGGGTTGGCGTTATCATGCGATAAGGACGGTCAGAATGTCGCTTAACAAGACCCGACGGCCCACTGCCTCCTGCAACCCGCATAACTCGTGCGCTTACAGACCGACAGAGCACGAAATTGAGTCTCGAGTAAGCAACTCATTTATACTGTATCTCCAAGAGTCGACGTGTACGCGGTAGTAGACTCTATACTTATGAACACAGCGCTCTCTAGCGGCTGTTACGCCTACATGTGACTGCCAAAAGCTTCAGAAAATGTTCACATATGAAAATGCTGCGTTATTTTAATGATCGGGAGATGAGGGGAGGAAAGCCTGAAAGAAATTGTTGATGGATTCCAATGCACATATTTCGGAAAAAGTGATGAGCGCTCCACCGATCTGGTCTCAGAAGAGCCACTAGGGACCGACCGACTGCCATGTCGTCCTCAGACAACAGTGTCATTTGTTTGCAGTATGGAAGGGCGTGGCGTCAGTGATTCGCTCTTCCGGTCGCTGTCGTCTTTGCAGACCTTGAGAGTCGCTACTTCCCATTCAAGTAACTCCTCAATTTGCCATCAAGAATCTGAGTGGATCCCGTTCCTATCCTCCTCCTTCTCCCGCCCCCCTCACCAATGAAAAGTCCCTGGCAGTTTCAGGAACTGAATTCGGGTCCCCCTACATGGAAGTCAGCCATGCTCACTAACCCACGGAAGTGGACTAATTCACGTAAAAATTACATTACTTCCCTGAAAATGTGTATGTAATAACAGATTTGAGCTTTCAAATGAAGCTTTAAACATCTGTAACCACATAAAGCGACTGGGAATCGATATATTTGGAGGAAAGTACGCTGCAAAAACCGCTATCAGTACAAATCTCACTAATTTACTCGGAATTCATACCTGTTCGTTGTTTGCATCCATAGCTTCCACTTTAATCCCAAACAAGGTATTCCTCTCGACAGTTCTTGCTGATGTTTGAGGAAAAGTTCTGTAAAGTTCTAGATTCATTTCCTTGCACTTAAAAAAATTGTAGCACTTAAAATACTGTAAACATCCAGTCCCCAGAAAAAGATATTTCTTACGCTAGAGCTCTGTAAAATCATATTTTCGTAGAATATAAGTTATACTATTACAATCATCAAATGCGGCGCTCTTGTATGTGCAAGTGCTGAATAAACCTTGGTTAAATGAAGTTAGTGTTCGTTATTCATCTAACTACACCTTGTTCTACGTGATAATATTGTGATACACCTCCATCAACAACAGAAATTCCGCTTCGTAGTTCACCGAAATCCGATATAAGGTTCATGAGCTACACCACCGACAAGTTGTCGCCTTCGGAAAGTAGCGCAAGCTTTACCGAATTGTAACTCTAAATCTAGTAAACATTAAAGAAATAACTTTATGAAAGGTGTTTTCTTTTACAGTAATTGGCACATATCAAAATATTAATGCTTTTAAAAAATATAAGGTTAATTTTCTCATTTTTCGTACGATTTGAGATGGACGTCGCACGTGTTTAAGAACCGTTTTCGGTGTACCTGCATACTGGCAATTCTTATTTTATGTGTACGCATTAAATAATAACTAAGAAATATTTCGGATAGATGAGATTATACCCATATGCAGAAGAGAAAGATTCATACATTCTTAAACATTTCGGATAAAGTAATCGCCCACTAGGAAGATGTTTCGTCAGTTATGTATCAGCATGGTGCCTTGATTCTACTGCCACTTCAGTATGACAAACTAGAATCTCTGGGCGTCTCTCATCGTTGTTTAACGTAGTCCATTCACCTGGATGGTCGAATACAACTCGTATGTCTCTACTATGATTGATATTACTTCTTTTTATTACTGGATGGAAATTCGCATTCGTTTTCATGGGAAAATGGCCATCTACAGTATTTTATGAAACCTTTTCGATGAAGAATGCTACCTACCACTGAACTGTCTCCTCGTGATACTATTTTCATGTACTAGAACAAGCGATCGAAGTGACGCAATGGCTACAATATTATACTCTTCGCGTTAGGGGCTCAAACCTCCATCCGACGATTCATCTTATGTCTTCCGTCTTTCCTTTATTCGCTAAATGTAAATTCTGGGACGGTACTTAAGAGAGGATCTATCTTCTGATGTCAAACCTCGCCCTTAGCAGCTCGAGCTACTGTTCTGTCTCTAGTTGCTATTATGTCGACTGCGCATTAAACCCAATCCTTTCATGACCGCAGATTGGTAATTACAGCCAGTTATTCAGCTTTTGTCGCACCTGTGACGGTATTCGCTAAAGGTGGGCGTTCTTCGCGCCAGGATTAGGCAGGTATTTTCTTTTTTTTTTTGTGTGCTCCGATAGTTTCCTTACGAAATACCAAAATGAACTTTCAAAAGAAGATGTCATCTACATCTACATCTACATTTATACTCCGCAAGCCACCCAACGGTGTGTGGCGGAGGGCAGTTTACGTGCCACTGTCATTACCTCCCTTTCCTGTTCCAGTCGCGTATGGTTCGCGGGAAGAACGACTGTCTGAAAGCCTCCGTGCGCGCTCTAATCTCTCTAATTTTACATTCGTGATCTCCTCGGGAGGTATAAGTAGGGGGAAGCAATATATTCGATACCTCATCCAGAAACGCACCCTCTCGAAACCTGGCGAGCAATCTACACCGCGATGCAGAGCGCCTCTCTTGCAGAGTCTGCCACTTGAGTTTATTAAACATCTCCGTAACGCTATCACGGTTACCAAATAACCCTGTGACGAAACGCGCCGCTCTTCTTTGGATCTTCTCTATCTCCTCCGTCAAACCGATCTGGTACGGATCCGACACTGATGAGCAATACTCAAGTATAGGTCGAACGAGTGTTTTGTAAGCCACCTCCTTTGTTGATGGACTACATTTTCTAAGCACTCTCCCAATGAATCTCAACCTGGTACCCGCCTTACCAACAATTAATTTTATATGATCATTGTAATCCTGATCGTATGCGTGTTGCCATATACCTGCTCTGCGTTACAACGTTCAGTTCAATAAGACGTATACATCTTGGTTGAGCAGTGGCGTTTTGCTGGCAAGCCAGCATATTTGCAAGTACCTCGCCTTCGCGCTCTTATGTTTGCTTGTGGCGCGTACTGAGTCTTGGCTGCCTTATCTTTGCCGGAATAGTTAAATGGAGGCACTCGCCAAGGGCGTGACAGTTGGCGTTCGATGCTACCTGAGGCCGGAGTGTGCGTGTAGTGGAGCGGGAACCGACGACCTGTAAGGGGCAGCTTGGTGGGGAGCCTATCCTGTCGCCTGTGAGGGAGCTTGTTTCTGCCTTGGGTTGCGTGCTGCTAGTTCCGGACGCGGCTGCCTACGGTCGTCCGCCTGCTGTACCCGACGCAGGCCATATCGGACGTTAAGTGAGATTGTACATAGGGCATGTCTGTGAAGGTGAAGAGGGCTGCTACCTCACTTCTGGTAACTATTAGCGCATGGGTGTTACCATTGAAGTAAAGGTGTGCCTATGAAGAGTTCATGGTGTTCAAGACAAGTGTTAAATATTAATATAATGCACGAGCGTGCCTCTTCCAGCTCGTGAGAAATTGTTGTTTGATGTAATATGTAATCAGCTGCAAGACCATAATCTGTTTATCAAATATACTGCTTTCGAGTGTTTGGTAGCCTTAGCGTAGTGATCCCCAGTAAAGCTTATAATGAAATTTTCAAAATTGTGCTCGTTACGGTTTTCACTGAACAGTGGGCCATAAGAGTTCACGTAATTTAATTGTGACTAAGATTGGAGTGCCCGCTGGCCTTGCTAGTAATTGTAAGTTTTTTTAATGTCTTAATAGCAGGCAATTCTCCTTAAGGTTATTGATAAGATTTGTGCTGTTGGTTGTACCTTGTCTGTGTAGTTCATTCGTAGCGGGGACAAAGGCAGTGTGCCGATTTATTAGTGGATTGTCCCTGCGGACCTGTTGAGTGCGCTTGTTAAATGTTACAGCTGGCTGACTGGTGTTTTGGAGTAAGCACTACCTTTCCATCTATGGGTACCGGGCCTGTGAAATCCTGGGTAGCGGGAGGTGACTCCGGGTCGAAGCTCGAGAAGTGGGTCTTGTACGAAATGCCACCTTCCGTCTTGGGTTCTTCAAGCTAAGTTTTCGTTCTGCCCTCGAGCGACCTGGCGTCACTCCTCGCTAATTAATTCTGGCGCTAATTGTGTTTACTTGGGTATTTATTGTATTTAGTATATTTATTAATCCTTGTCACAAGAGCAACATACAACTGTGAAAGGTTGTTGCGGTGTTACTCTTAGTAACACTTCGCGCTGACTATTTGTGTTACTGAGCCTTGGAGCCGAAGTTTGAAACCTTAGTAAGCCTTAGTGATATTGATTGTCTCTTGAGTGTGAAACAAGTGCCTTTGTATTAACTTCATCCTGCTATTTATTGGGTGTATCTCTGGCAGGTTGTTATTTAGGTAAATGTTTTGAGAACATCAGGTCTCAGTGAGCGAAGACTAGTCAGGAATATTGTATTTCTCAATTCAAGCCGTTAGGAGCATAATTGTCAGTGGTTTTAAAATTTTCTTATATATAAGATAGACTTTGTTTCATAAAAGGACATTGGTAGCAGATTCACTAAATTCTTGTGACTTACTATTCTTATTACCTAAAGTAATCAGGAGTAAGATATTGTTGTTTTAAAGGAATTTGTTGATATGACTGTTAAATAAAATGAATGATAACGAAAGGGGTCTAGTCCCTCCTACTGTTTCCCCATTCCCTAGTAGAAGAATGTTTCAAAAGAAGAAGTCCTGCTCGTTTTTGTAATCCTGATCGTATGCGCGTTCCATACACCTGCTCTGCGTTATAACATTCATTTCAATAAGACGTATACATTTTGGTATTGCTATTTTCACTACCATTAGTGATATTGTATAGAGAAGTTTCTCCACTGATTGGTTACGAATAGGTTGGGAGTGGTGGCGTGCTCCTGTAATCCAGCGACCTGGAGGCCGGGTGTAGTGTATAGTCTGAGGATGGGAGTACTGTTTCGCAGCATCCTGTGTTGATCTGGCGTCCGCACTGAGATCGCCATCCATATGGTCGCTGAAGAGGAGTCTTGGGCGACCAGGTTAGCTAAGGAGGGGTGCACCGGGCCGGTTACGAATAGGGATCCTCTGGTTCTAGTGTAAACGCATTGCTGAACGTTACTAACTGAAACTACGGACGCTGGTATAAGGAGTAGAATAAAGTACTGTGATATGTAGATTCCACTACGTATAAGCAAATTATGTGATATATCTGAGGCATAAGGAGATGTATTCATAATTTTTTGACGAACATGACAAAAATACTTACGGTTTGTTTACATAGGTTCCCAGATGGACTAGCTGATAAACCCGACTACCGATAACCACCATCTTGGGTCCAGCAGGTGGAGCTGGTGGTGGCTGCGGAGGCTGCGGGGGTGGCACTGGTGGCCTCGGCCGCGGGGGAGCAGGCGGGGGTGGACGAGGCCTCCTCGGGTCAGGCTGCGGCTGCTGCTGCTGCTGCTGCTCCTCCTCCATCTCGGGTCCCAGCACTGTCCCAGCTATCAACGCCTGAAGCACAGTACATGCTCGCTGCTCTCACAACAAACCATACTTTACACCTCTCTGCTGGTTCAGATTTTACTTCTTGAGACCAAATGTCAAATTAACGATTTTACTGTCATTTTGCCATCCCGATTCAGTCCATGCTGGTAGGAATAGTTGGCCGGTAATACACAGAGCGACTTTTCGATGTGAACGGAAAAATCAAACGACGTACAGATACCGGTAAAAGGAAGTGAAAAGTTATGTACCACCTTCACGCAAAGTAATATTTGCGGGACTATCGCAAATTCATTTAGCTCAAAAATAGCAACACTGAAGATCACATTACTAACTAATTCGTACGTAAAATTATCACATTATAAAGATTTCATGTAAATGCTTGGTCTAAACGAAGAAAATTGTTCGCAAATTGACCGGGGAGTTTCAGCAATGAACCAGGTAACAGGTGGGTCGTAAGTAGGGAAAGATGGTATTTCTTCCCAGCTTGGTTGGATGGGTGACTGATGCCATGTGAATTTGTCATACTTCGTCTTGTGCGTATCCACTGCACGTAGACTATACGAACCAAGAAGTATATCGGCAGTTAACTGCTGTGTCACAAGCAGGAATTGTATCTGAACGGCGTATATACATAGGATGTAAACAATAACTGTTTACACTGCACCACACTGCTGTGGAGGAAGTTGAAACGAAATATTTGACGTAATATACCTGTCTATCATGTCGAGAAGCAACCTCAAGTTGGACAACAAATGCTACCTAAGCTTCTGTGCATGCACGCCACGTGAGACTTAATATCCTCTCGTCCTCTTACGCCACCAGCTTTGTGGAGGACCTACTGATTGTAAAACTGACGTTTTGTAAATGTTAGCTCAAGATTAAGTGAATTTTAGCAGCGTAAAATTAACTATTAAATAGTTTTTTTTTCTATGGCCGTCTTCCTGCGAGACGACTGTGCTCGTAAGAGGTAAGTTTAAATGAAACTGGAAACATGATTACTTTTTGCATGACGTGTTAAAAACCGTCCTTTAGTTGCTCTTAGTTTAACTTACTGATGATAACGAAAACCGGTGGCATAAGAGGTCGAGAGGATATTAAAAATCTCGCGCCGCGTGCGTACGCTGTGACTTAGATGGATTTTGTAGACCAGTTTAAGGTTGTCTTCCGGCTAGACTGACCGCAAGTGTTATACGACAAATTGTTCGCCTCGACTACCCCTACACCATTGCGGGGAAATTTTAAACAGATATCGCATACACACTGTATACTGTGAAGTTAGTAAATGATTTAAGTTACGTATTTTGATATGACAAAGCCATGACTGGAAATGTATATTTAATTTTTTAATGCAATACAGAAGTTACACCTCACCTAAGTAATTTCGAGTTCAGAACAAAGAGAACAACATACAAACTGCAGGAAGATTGGCACTGAATTGAGGTGTTCTTGAGGTTCCTTATCGTTTGCCTACAGTATTCCATGTGTTTGTAGTAAGCTCTAAACAGCATCCGTTGGTAAGGTAATCTGTTGGGCAAGTGGACGAACTTGGAAACTCCCTTTATAGGATGTAAAGGGTATACGTGCAGATATTTTTATTGGTGACTGAGGGTAACTGAACTGATAGCATGGACAACATCTCCATGCTTGAGTGTACTTGTCCTTTTTTAAGCTGGGTGATATTTTAATAGCAGCCTGTCGTCTTAAGTAAGGATAGAATGGTATGATGTCTACGTTGCAGCATAACACCTTAAAAGATGACTCTACTTTTGAAGGAGGTCTACATGATATTTCTTTTTTCTCGGTTCACTAGCATTTTACAGTCGTAATCGCTGTTTTCGTGCGTTAAAAATTTATTGAACAACCACACAAAACCGTTTTCAAACCTTACCGTTTCAATAATCAATTTTCTTTTGCTGTTCTGTGGAATGGTTATGTTTATCTATAGAAACTCCTAGAATTACTCAAATAAAAAATAGTTCGTTCGTCTTTCGAAAATACTTGCTGTCTCAGTTTTAGTTCCAACTATGTCTGCGTATTGCATTCATAATCGTCCCCAGTATGGATTGTGTCATTTGTGCCAGCTGATGCCTGAGGCTAAGTCATTTCGACTGAGAAACGGAAGAGACAAACACATGGGCGGAATAAAACTCGTTCAGTTAAGAACACTTGTTTACTCATTTGCTCCCTATTGAGTAGAAAATTCCTAACATGAAAAGCCTAGCGTACGTGGGAAATTTAAATGAGTTAAAACATCAGAACCTACTTTGGCGTCAGTCTAAAGTACATCTGCAAGTGCTATGGCGGACGTCTGTGATACTGCAAACGAAAAATGATTAATCTTAAATTATTTTATACCTATGTTCACTCCGTTTGTGATCTAGAGGGAGGGTCGAGTTTGGTTGTCCTCTTGTTATTTTCAGGATGAGCTGCTGTTGTTGTTGTTGTTGTTGTTGTGGTCTTCAGTCCTGAGACTGGTTTGATGCAGCTTTCCATGCTACTCTATCCTGTGCAAGCTTTTTCATCTCCCAGTACCTACTGCAACCTACATCCTTCTGAATCTGCTTAGTGTATTCATCTCTTGGTCTCCCTCTACGAATTTTACCCTCCACGCTGCCCTCCAATACTAAATTGGTGAGCCCTTGATGCCTCAGAACATGTCCTACCAACCGATCCCTTCTTCTGGTCAAGTTGCGCCACAAACTTCTCTTCTCCCCAATTCTATTCAATACTTCCTCATTAGTTATGTGATCTACCCATCTAATCTTCAGCATTCTTCTGTAGCACCACATTTCGAAAGCTTCTATTCTCTTCTTGTCCAAACTATTTATCATCCATGTTTCACTTCCATACATGGCTACACTCCATACAAATACTTTCAGAAATGACTTCCTCACACTTAAATCTATACTCGATGTTAACAAATTTCTCTTCTTCAGAAACGCTTTCCTTGCCATTGCCAGTCTACATTTTATATCCTCTCTACTTCGACCATCATCAGTTATTTTGCTCCCCAAATAGCCAAACTCCTTTACTGCTTTAAGTGTCTCATTTCCTAATCTAATTTGCCTCAGCATCACCCGACTTAATTAGACTACATTCCATTATCCTCGTTTAGCTTTTGTTGATGTTCATCTTATATCCTCCTTTCAAGACACTGTCCATTCCATTGAACTGCTCTTCCAAGTCCTTTGCTGTCTCTGACAGAATTACAATGTCATCGGCGAACCTCAAAGTTTTTATTTCTTCTCCATTAATTTTAATACCTACTCCGAATTTTTCTTTTGTTTCCTTTACTGCTTGCTCAATATACAGATTGAACAACATCGGGGAGAGGCTACAACCCTGTCTTATTCCCTTCCCAACCACTGCTTCCCTTTCATGTCCCTCGACTCTTATAACTGCCATCTGGTTTCTGTACAAATTGTAAATAGCCTTTCGCTCCCTGTATTTTGCCCCTGCCACCTTTAGAATTTGAAAGAGAGTATTCCAGTCAACATTGTCAAAAGCTTTCTCTAAGTCTACAAATGCTAGAAACGTAGGTTTGCCTTTCCTTACTCTTTCTACTAAGATAAGTCGTAAGGTCAGTATTGCCTCACGTGTTCCAGTGTTTCTACGGAATCCAAACTGATCTTCCCCGAGGTTGGCTTCTACTAGTTTTTCCATTCGTCTGTAAAGAATTCGTGTTAGTATTTTGCAGCTGTGACTTATTAAACTGATAGTTCGGTAATTTTCACATCTGTCAACACCTGCTTTCTTTGGGATTGGAATTATTATATTCTTCTTGAAGTCGGAGGGTATTTCGCCTGTTTCACACATCTTGCTCACCAGATGGTAGAGTTTTGTCACGACTGTCTCTCCCAAGGCCGTCAGTAGTTCCAATGGGATGTTGTCTACTCCGGGAGCCTTGTTTCGACTCAGGTCTTTCAGTGCTCTGTCAAACTCTTCATCTACATCCTCTTCCATTTCCATAATATTGTCCTCAAGTACATCGCCCTTGTATAGACCCTCTATATACTCCTTCCACCTTTCTGCTTTCCCTTCTTTGCTTAGAACTGGGTTTCCATCTAAGCTCTTGATATTCATACAAGTCGTTCTCTTATCTCCAAAGGTCTCTTTAATTTTCCTGTAGGCAGTATCTATCTTACCCTTAGTGAGATAGGCCTCTACATCCTTACATTTGTCCTCTAGCCATCCCTGTTAGCCATTTTGCACTTCCTGTCGATCTCATTTTTGAGACGTTTGAATTCCTTTTTGCCTGCTTCATTTACTGCATTTTTATATTTTCTCCTTTCATCAATTAAATTCAATATTTCTTCTGTTACCCAAGGATTTCTACTAGCCCTCGTCTTTTTACCTACTTGATCCTCTGCTGCCTTCGCTACTTCATCCCTCAAAGCTACCCATTCTTCTTCTACTGTATTTCTTTCCCCCATTCCTGTCAATTGTTCCCTTATGCTCTCCCTGAAACTCTGTATAACCTCTGGTTCTTTCAGTTTATCCAGGTCCCATCTCCTTAAATTCCCACCTTTTTGCAGTTTCTTGAGTTTTAATCTACAGGTCATAACCAATAGATTGTTGTCAGAGTCCACATCTGCCCCTGGAAATGTCTTACAATTTAAAACCTGGTTCCTAAATCTCTGTCTTACCATTATATAATCTATCTGATACCTTTTAGTATCTCCAGGGTTCTTCCATGTATACAACCTTCTTTCTTGATTCTTAAACCAAGTGTTAGCTATGATTATGTTGTGCTCTGTGCAAAATTCTACCAGGCGGCTTCCTCTTTCATTTCTTAGCCCCAATCCATATTCACCTACTATGTTTCCTTCTTTCCCTTTTCCTACACTCGAATTCCAGTCACTCATGACTATTAAATTTTCGTCTCCCTTCACTATCTGAATAATTTCTTTTATCTCATCGTACATTTCTTCAATTTCTTCGTCATCTGCAGAGCTAGTTGTCATATAAACTTGTACTACTGTAGTAGGTGTGGGCTTCGTATCTATCTTGGCCACAAAAATGCGTTCGCTGTGCTGTTTGTAGTAGCTTACCCGTACACCTATAGTTTTATTCATTATTAAACCTACTCCTGCATTACCCCTATTTGATTTTGTGTTTATAACCCTGTAGTCACCTGACCAGAAGTGTTGTTCCTCCTACCACCGAACTTCACTAATTCCCACTATATCTAACTTCAATTTATCCATTTCCCTTTTTAAATTTTCTAACCTACCTGCCCGATTAAGGGATCTGACATTGCACGCTCCGATCCGTAGAACGCCAGTTTTCTTTCTCCTGATAGCGACATCCTCTTGAGTAGTCCCCGCCCGGAGATCCGAATGGGCGACTATTTTACCTCCGGAATATTTTACCCAAGAGGACGCCATCATCATTTAATCATACAGTAAAGCTGCATGCCCTCGGGAAAAATTACGGCTGTAGTTTCCCCTTGCTTTCAGCCGTTCGCAGTACCAGCACAGCAAGGCCGTTTTGGTTATTGTTACAAGGCCAGATCAGTCAATCATCCAGACTGTTGCCCTTGCAACTACTGAAAAGGCTGCTGCCCCTCTTCAGGAACCACACGTTTGTCTGGCCTCTCAACAGATACCCCTCCGTTGTGGTTGCACCTACGGTACGGCTATCTGTATCGCTGAGGCACGCAAGCCTCCCCACCAACGGCAAGATCCATGGTTCATGGGGGGGTGCAGGATGAGCTATTGGAGTGTAATCTGACTTAAAGGGCCATCATAGTCTGCGTTAAACTACATCAAAAATAGCAAATTTAACACAGTAGTTTCAATGACAGACTTTTGACAACGTTACTGCTCACACACATTCAACATGTTTCTACCACACATATAGTATGTAGATTTGTTTTGTCAAAAGACTATTGGTAAATTAAAAGTAACGTTACTGATGACTTCCCTCAAGAATTCAGAATGTGAGGGGACAAGAAAAGGGACAGTAAATAAAAACATCAAGATCTCAGTGTTGTGACGGGGGCAGGGGCTATGTATTGAGTATTATAACACCCAAATCATAGCAGCTGTATCTCCAGTTAATTATACAGTTCTTAAAATATTTAACTGCAACAACGATCACAATGCACGCAATAGTTATTCCACTAAACCGTGACCAAGTTCGTAATCGGCGCGGAGTTTCAGAAACACTTTCGTTAATGCACGGACTGCCGTATTCTTGGAACTTCAGTACTGCGATAGCACTTTCGTTTGCGTCGTACTCTCCGCGCTTCGCCGACATTCTGAGAAGTGGGGAACTCGACTGACGTGATGCGCAACCACTTGTAGCAAGGGCCAGATCCGAAGCATAGGATGCAGTGGTAACTCAGCTGTGGATTCATGGCGTTTACTCTTCCCATTCGAAAACTTAATCGAGCTGAAATCTTAATGCTCATCGACTTCGACTAAACAGTTGAGTCGACGGAACAACTGATTGTATGCCCTGGGACTTACGAGCATGTAACCGCAACTGTTCAAATAAGTACAATAAGATTCGCACTCGTCAGCTAATGGTACGCAAACATTCTGAAATTGTAAGGCCATGGAACACACTGACTGTGTCTAAACTGAAATAAACATTGATTCAAACCAATATTGTTACTCTCTTGAACCTGAAACGACGCAACTCATTTAACGAAGAAAAATCCAGTGTATGCTCCTGTCTATACGATCACGTAATTGACACTGTTCAAATAAGCTCAGTAAGAATCGTACTAGTCAGCTAATTCCACACAAACATTTTGTTGTTTTTTACAATAACCAGCGCAAATATCGCGATCCTACGCATTCAGTTATCAACATTCGGCGATGTGCCAATGAAGTAACTAACCTTCTTCCAAAATAGAACCTTCTCAAGTAGTTAAGCCATGGAAACCAATGACTGTATCAAATCCGAAATAGACGTAGAGCCAGAGCGAGATTTCTATGGCATTTTAACCGAAAACGGCTCATTTCTGTCAGCGAACTATAGAATTATTGATTATTCTCATTCCGGTTTGGCATTCTCATCCGTAAATGTGTGCACTACAAAATTTTGTTATCGTCTAAGAACTAATGATAGTAAGGCGTTCGAACATCTTGGCGCTTACTCCAGTGAAGTAGTCAGCCAAGGTACTTTCTGGAATGCTGGCCATCGGATTTGCCAGATCCAATCCCCACATCGAGAAACGATCACTGCGTCTGTCTCTCGTGCTGAGTCGAACATTGGGTACTGCTCTCATGACATATCATCGGGTATGACAATGGACTTCATCTACGAAGGCAGCAGTATTAAACAATATTCTACATCTCTTTCTGGAACAAATTACAGTGCAATTTGTACATTTGGTCCAGTAATATTCTATGGATCAGTACAGCACTATCCGAAGATGTAGGGCTACGGCCAAATGCCAAACGGAGTAATAGAGGTTCTTGTTTTTTATGCTAGTTTCAGATATTCCATTATGTATCTGCTAGATAGTATGGACCTAGGAAATGTTCCAAGCACCGTTTCTGATTAAAACATATCTTTTTCCTGGGATATTTGCCGTCCTTTTACTATTACCAGTCATTTTAGTTTCTTTTACATTTCGGTAATGCCGTCCCGTGATTCAAACAAACCTGTGACCATTCATGTTGCTCTTTTTTGTATACACTCAGAATACTACATTTGTTCAATTTGATATTGGTCCTATACGCTTGACAAAAATTCTGTTAGATGGGTTCTACGAGTGTTTTCGAAGCAGTCTTCTACGAAGTCCCAATGCATTTTCCTAGTATTTTATCGATGAACCCAAGTCTATCAACTTATTTACCTACGATAGAACCTAAGTAATCATTCTATTCCACATCCAAATAAATTTGAACAACGAAACTGTCTCCAAATATGACAGAAAATCCAAAGAGATCCTATTCATATATAATGTATACAAGCCGCAAATCGCATTCATTGCATGGTAGCAATGATAATGTTGCCGAAGACAGCGCCAGCACCGCTAAGGCGGAGTTACTAAGCACGATTTTTCGAATTTTTTACAGCAAAGAAGAAGCCATAAATATTCTAGTTCGAATAAAGATCAGCGACCATCACGGGTAACGTAGAAGTAGCTTTCTTCGTTCTAACGAATCAACTTCAGTCATTCAACAAGAGCAAGTCTTCCAATCCACATTACATGCCAGTTATGTTCCTTTCAAAGTATCTTGATGAAATAGTTCCATTTGGATCAGTCGTATAGAACCACGCGGACAACGAAAGATCTTTACATAAAGACTAGAAAGCTGCACAAGCTACACCAGTATACAAGAAAGGAAATAGATGAAATCCTTTGCATTATAGACCCATGTCACTGATCGATTTTCAGTAGAATTTTGGATCATACATTGTGTTTGAACATCACGAAATACCTCGAAGGAAACGATCTATTGACACAAAGGCGACAAAAAAAAAAAAAAAAAAAAAAAAAACATTCAGGTGAAACACACCTGGCTCTTTATTCGCACAAAGTAATGAGTGCTATCAGCATTCCTTATTTTTTGATTTACAGAAGGTAATGACATCGCTTATCACAAGCAGCTTCTAATCAAATTGCTTGCCTATTCGTTATCGTCTCAGCTGTGTGACTATTCGTGATTTCTTGTCACAGAGGTCACACTTCGTTGTAACTGACAAAAATCGTACTGTGAAACAGAAGTGATATCTGGCGTCCGCTACGAAGTGCTATCGAAATTTACCCTAAACAACAGAAAGTGTCAAGTCCTCCACGTAAGTTCTAAAAAATTCCTGTACAGTTCGGTTTCACGCTAAATAACACAAATGTAAAGATTTTAGATTTAACTAAATGCTTCGTGATTACCAACTTAAGTTAGAACTTACACTAGGAAATTGTTGTGAGGAAGGCAAATCAAAGACTGCGTTTTATAGGCTGAACACTTAGAACTTGCAATGAATCTAATGAAAATGCTGCCTACGCTAATCTCGTCTGTCCTCCTCTACTGCACTTCTGTGCCGTATGGAATCTATACCAGATAAGATTGACGGAGGAAATCGAAAAAGTTCAGAGATGAAGAGTTCGTTTTGGATTGCCACGAAATATGGGGTGATGGCATGTCAGATTACGGTGTGGTCAGCTGTTGCCTCCGAATTCGAAGAATGGCCAAGCATTCACAATATCTCTATACTTCGCTAGAAGATCATCAGTATGACACTCATCGAAGCGTTGCGGTGATCAAACACTGGTACTCAATTTGAGATCCAAGAGTTGTTCATTAGAAAGTCAAGGTTTGTGTGTCACTCGTTAGAAATATATGTACAACATTACAAATATACAGCCAGAGCGCGATTGTGATTTCTGTACATCAACATCCTGAAGCTAATCTGTATCAAATACAAGAAAAACATAATAGGAAAACAACCGTTAATTCACTCCTTACGTAATGAAGTTCATCATCATACGTCTGGATTTGGGAATATCCTGTGCGGACTAATGTTTCGTCCATTTTGTTACTGTGCTTGTACTTCGTAATATACAATATGTTATACTGCAACGCTTAAAACATTGCTCAGATACATGCATATTTTAAGCAGAATTACTTTCCTTTATTACAGAACTGCTTCCAGACGTGCATAACAAAAATGTTGTTACTTTAACACTTTGCTGTACTGCACATAACGATAAATTGGAAAATAGTGCAAGAAGAAGCGAGCCCTTACACTTAAAATTTAGTAACAACTATAAGACTAACTTACAGCAAACAAAAGGTCTAATAGAGTATACACTGCGTAACAAAGAAAGTCTTAATTTCGCATATCTTGTATAGACAATTATCACTTGCTTTTATTTCAGTCTCAACATCTAGATAAAATATTCTTAAAGCGCATGTTTCTCAATTTCATTAGGTTGACGCTGCCATGTATTTGTCTTGTTGAAAAGAGGCTGCCCATCGACAATCCGATGCGCAGATGTGGAAATTTCTGTGCCAGATCTACGATTACTTTTGTACAAAAGAGATTTCGTATGGGCATTACTGTGTCTTGCCTAACATTCACTTCGGTAAACGTCCTATGAAATAAATTTCAAAACTATCACGTCACACCGGTGAAACATGAACAACATATGTGGCAGCTTAATAATTATAAAAACAATGTACCAAAAAAGGTTTTGTTGTATACGTTGAATTTTTAAACGTAAGACTGCTTTCACTTTTGGAAAGCAGACAACCTAGGGTCTAACAACTGAATAGAAACAATGATGCCATCACGTTAGTCTCAATCAACTATAAATTAGGAAGTTTGCTACGCGCTTATTTGCACATAAAATAAGTAACAAATAGTCAATAATTTCCTAAGTTTTGTACTTACCAAAAGAATAAGCACCCGTATATTTGTAGTGGCCACTGCCTCTGATCTCTTCCTCGTCCAAGCGACTGCTGTCGACTGAGTCGCGCTGTGGAACGCCTTCAAACAACCCCACCCCTACCCCACCCTATCCACAAGCTGCAGACTCAGCCTTGCGCCTTCCGTACGCTGATTCACTGAATACCGACAAGAGGCATGTGTGTCACTAGCGTTAGAACGCTAAATTCCTTCCGCTCAGACCCTCAGATAACAAGAAGGAGCACCTATTTTCGAATGACTCAACACTAGAGAATTTCCCTCCAGAGACTATGTAATCTCGAATATAATAATTCTGTCACTCGACCGCGAAAACCAAATGAGTGTCTGAATCTGAACTACACTGACGGCCTACTTTTCGTTCTCCCTACTGACACCAGATGATGTTTTATGCTAAAGTGAAATGATATGGCGGAGAACTATAGCACAGGACAGCTAGTTCAGAGGAGCAAATTTAAAATCCCAGTCCAGCCATACTGATTTAAGGTTTCGTTGTTTCCTTAAATCTCTTTAGGCGAATACATGGAGGGTTCATTCAAAATGACCAGTGCAAATTTCCACTACATTCTTGTATAACTGAACTGTTGCTTATGGGTCAATCATGGAAATTTGCTCCACCAAAGAGTAGTGACTGGTAAGGACTGTTCGTGACGTTGGAGGGACATTTTATTTACTTTGAACAGGACTGTTGTAAGATGCCTACTCCTTTATTCGTATCTATCGTTGCCAAGTTTCTCTCTAAAACCAGCTGTGTTGATATAACCACAGTGATCGGACCACTGTTAATGCTGCACAGCTTAGATTTGGCATCCTACTCCCAAGGAACACGCATTTGAAGACAAAAATGAGACTGTATGTCTACCGGTACATGCCCTACCAAAATCACAACACCTGCCATTAAAAATCTTCAAACTCGGTTAGTTTTAATAGATATGAAAAGAATGCGAAAGGAAACACTATCTTAATAGAAACAAAAGGTTTATTTTCTCTACAACGAGGCACAGTACACGTTCCTAACGTTTCTACCCACACCTACGGAGTTCACTCTTTTTTTGACTTATCATTTATTACCTTTTTGAGATAACCATTGCTTCTAACGGTCTTTGCTATCAACTCGCTGCTAATATTGACGAGTTCTCAATACCGTCCATGAAAACTGCAACATTTAACTGATTTATCGAGCTTCTCACGGAACGCGGACGTGAATCGTTCCACCACGTCTGACAAACAGTCACAACTCCCCACTACACATTGCCTTCCGAGCCGTCCGTCACGGCTGGCGCCGGACGAAACTTCTCGATCACTAAGGATTCCCCTGGCGGCAGTGCTGCTGCACTAGGCCGCTACGTGTAAGGTACAGATGTAAATACTCAATAGCGACTATATCTGTATCCTTACGGTCCCCAACTTAAAAGTTTTCAAGATATATTTTGAAAAAAAAAGAAGGAAAATAATCCCCCCCAAGGGAATGGAATGGAAGAAAATTCCCCTTACAGAAAGTCTGAGGAAAATTACTACAATGATATCATCAATCAATTTCAAGAAATTCGAAAAATCATCCCATTTCACATAATTCAAAATCCAAAAAAAAATCACAATAGTCCGAAAAAGTAAATATCAGAAACAATGTCCAATCTATATGGTGATTCAAACAGCGAACAAGGTAAAATTCCTCATGTACAGGAATATTATTTACAAATACAAGCGAATGGAATTAAATGCATTAAATTTTATTTTCAAAATTGCGAAGTAATTGCATTACATTTAGTCATTTATTTGACAGTTAACTAAACTATCAAACTGTATCTTAATGAAACACGTTACTCGTAGAAATTAGAAGCAGTTTATGTCTCAAAAATTTAAATTAGGCGAATATTTGATTTAGCTTAATATGGCAGTTATTTTTATTTCATTTATACATTTTCAATAAATTGAACGTTATTACTTTTTGCTGTAGACATTTGCATTAAACAACTAAGATATACAGGGTGATCAAAAAGTCAGTATAAATTTGAAAACTTAATAAACCATGGAATAACGTAGATAAAGAGGTAAAAATTGACACACATGCTTGGAATGACATGGGGTTTTATTACAACAAAAAAAAAAAAAACAAAGTTCACAAAATGTCCGACAGATGGCGCTGGACAGCAAAACGTCAGTAACTGCTACCGTGACGGGTGAGAGGTACGCCGATATGTTACAGAAGCGCATCATCCCCAGCCTGGCTGATAAACACCTGCTGGAACGTACGATGTTTATGCAGGATGGCGCTCCACCCCATATTGGGGTCACCTGAAGTCGCATGTGTATCGTGATCGACCGACATCTCTAGGGATGCTGAAAGACAACATCCGACTCCAATGCCTCACCATAACTCCGGACATGCTTTACAGTGCTGTTCACAACATTATTCCTCGACTACAGCTATTGTTGAGGAATGATGGTGGACATATTGAGCATTTCCTGTAAAGAACATCATCTTTGATTTTTCCTACTTTGTTATGCTAATTATTGCTATTCTGATCAGATGAAGCGCCATCTGTCGGAAATTTTTGAACTTTTGTTTTTTTGGTTCTAATAAAACCCCATGTCATACCAAGCATGTGTGTCAATTTGTACCTCTCTATCTACATTATTCCGTGATTTATTCAGTTTTCAACATTATACTGACTTTTTGATCACCCAGTATATTTGTGGTTTTCCCCATAACCATCCTTTCTTTTTCTTATCACTTCGCACTGGGTTTTAATTGACTCATTGGGGTCCTGCGCACGTTTCACAACGTGGTATCACCTCCGTCGATGTCCACCTCCGCCGATGTCGTGCTCGAGGACGAGTAAAGTGGTAGCAGCCAGGCAGCTATCAGCTGCACTCTGCTCGGCTGACTGTGGCATTGGCCGCAGTCTCCCCTCCAGTCTCTGCTGAACGCTGACCCTGCTCTCTACCGAGGCTCGCAAAACAGAGGCTGCTGGGTAGCAGGGAGCCAGCTGAGCTTGTCATCATTCAGGTTGTCACACTGCCCATACCTCCCGGCGACGACTCTACAACTAGCTGCTTTGTGAATTATATTCTGTCGTGTTATTTATGTAAATGAGGTAGATAAAGATGATCATTTGTGCGAAAACAGTCTCGCTTATTTGGCGTGTATTACAACTGCTGCAATATTAGAAAGTTCGGTTTTGTTTTATCTAGCAGACAGTGTGTTCATGTAGCAAAACGTTTGACGAACTTTGATGAGGTAATAGATTGTTTCGCAAAAAGGAAAGCTCACCGTGTAAAGTTGTAACAAGATTAGAGAGAAAAAATGCTGGGACCAAAGTATTGCTACGGTACCAGGTTCGAATCCTGCCTCGGGCATGGATGTGTGTGATGTCCCTAGGTTAGTTAGGTTTCAGTAGTTCTAAGTTCTAGGGGACTGATGACCTCAGACGTTGAGTCCCATAGTGCTCAGAGCCACTTGAGCCATTTGAACCTAAGGATTGAAGAAATGTGTACTGTTTTGCATCTCACTTGCCTTTACTGGTTCGATGTTTCCTCTATTTAATTTTATGTCACGCAAAAGAGAACGTTATTACTAACAAGCAATAAAAAGTGCAAATTTTCTGAAGAGTTCTTATTCTCCCGTTACAAATAATCGCACCCAGTGTTAATTGCGAGTTTTTTAAGCCAAAATCGGGAGGCTACTGAGAAAATCGAACATAAATACCGTCTTCCGAACGTCGCCGAAGACGAAAGAGATGCTGGGCTCAGCTAAAGACCCACTCAAACTCAACACACCTGGCATATATACACTACTGGCCATTAAAATTGCTACACCCCGAAGATGACGTGCTACAGATTCGAAATTTAACCGACAGGAAGAAGATCTTGTGATATGCAAATGATTAGCTTCTCAGAGCATTCACACAAGGTTGGCACCGGTGGCGACGCCTACAACGTGCTGCTCATACACAACAGCAGTTGACCGGCGTTACCTGGTGAAACGTTGTTGTGATGCCTCGTGTAAGGAGGCGAAATGCGTACCATCACGTTTCCGACTTTCATAAAGGTCGGATTGTAGCCTATCGCGATTGTGGTTTATCGTATCGCGACACTGCTGCTCGCGTTGGTGAAGATCCAATGACTGCTGGCAGAATATGGAATCGGTGGGTTCAGTAGGGTAATACAGAACGCCGTGCTGGATCCCAACGGCCTTGCATCACTAGCAGCCGAGATGACAGGCATCTTATCCGCATGGCTGTAACGGATCGTGCAGTCACGTCTCGATCCCTGAGTCAACAGATGGGGACGTTTGCAAGACAACTACCACCAGCACGAACAGTTCGACGACGTTTGCAGCAGCATGGACTATCAGCTCGGAGACAATGGCTGCGGTTACCCTTGACGCTGCATCACAGACAGGAGCGCCAGCGATGGTGTACTCAACGACGAACCTGGGTGCACGAATGGCAAAACGTCATTTTTTCGGACGAATCCAGGTTCTGTTTACAGCATCATGATGGTCGCATCCGTGTTTGGCGACATCGTGGTGAACGCACATTGGAAGCGTGTATTCGTCATCGCCATACTGGCGTATCACCCGGCGTGATGGTATGGGGTGCCACTGGTTACACGTCTCGGTCACCTCTTGTTCGCATTGACGGCACTTTGAACAGTGGACGTTACATTTCAGATGTGTTACAACCCGTGGCTCTACCCTTCATTCGATCCCTGCGAAACCCTACATTTCAGCAGGATAATGCACGACCGCATGTTGCAGGTCCTGTACGGGCCTTTCTGGATACAGAAAATGTTCGACTGCTGCCCAGGCAAGCACATTCTCCAGATCTCTCACCAATTGAAAACGTCTCGTCAATGGTGGCCGAGCAACTGGCTCGTCACAATACGCCAGTCACTATTCTTGATGAACTGTGGTATCGTGTTGAAGCTGCATGGGCAGCTGTACCTGTACACGCCATCCAAGCTCTGTTTGACTCAATGAACAGGCGTATCAAGGCCGTTATTACGGGCAGAGGTGGTTGTTCTGGGTACTGATTTCTCAGGATCTATGCACCCAAGTTGCGTGAAAATGTAATCACATGTCAGTTCTAGTATAATATATTTGTCCAATGGATACCCGTTTATCATCTGCATTTCTGCTTGGTGTAGCAATTTTAATGGCCAGTAGTGTAGCACTGCCAGGGAATGTGGTGTACAGTACATTGGACAAACGCAGCGCTGCGTATCGAAAAGGTGCGAGGAACATATCAGACACGGCCGACTTGGACAGACAGAGAAATCTGCTATAGCTGAACGTAGTATCAAAGAAAACCACACCTTTGATTTCGAGAACACCAGGGTGCTGTGCCGAGCCGGGAGCTATTGGGACAGCGTCATTAAAGAATCGATAGAAATACGGGTCCACGAGAATCTTGCGAACAGGGACGAAGGTTATCAACTTAGCGCGGCCTGGAATCCAGCATTGGCCGCAATACGCCGTGAACGCACCAAGAATCGTCCAGCTCGCGAGACGCGAGCGGAATGCTCTGACGGAGACACGAACGGCGCACCCCCTTCCCCCTCCTCCCCGCCCGCCGGTCCCCTGGACCCAGCCTCCCGCGGCCGGGTGGCGAAGGACATGTTGCACGTATAAAGGGACCGGCATCAAAAGAGTCTCGTCACTTCGCCAGAAGATGATGAGTATGTCACTCGTCGAAACGTCGCAGTTTGAAGACACCGCCACCCGGCAGGAAGCCCGAGAACTCTTCAGCAACGTGTATTTCGACGGATGTAGCTGATGTCAGAAGTATCAAGCTATCTGTTTACCTCAGAATGAACAAATAGTGTTTTTCTAAAGCTAGCATCTGCGTCCACTTTTCCAGCCACTTGCAAACAAACGTAGGATGTTCATCTCAGATTTTTTTTCTGCCCGACAGATGGGATCTGTTGCTCACACACCTGCAGCAAGTCTGCTTGAAGGAAAAAGAAGGCAAGTTAGTTGCTGGTATAGCATTCTGACTTCCTATTGGCCCTCTGCAAAATAGAGGGTGGAGTCTAAAGGTATATAAATCCCAACTCCCACTACACTCGTCATCAGTCTTTGACAGTGCCTAGTTTTGTCCATGTGATTCCTACAGTGTGAAACGATCAGCCAGCAGTGATGCCAGCGGTAGTAGTGGTTGGAAATGGCCAAGCTTCTGCCAATTGCTATGCAAGTGTTCACAAAAAAAATTTGTGAGTTCAGATTGCTACAGATATAAAATTTCGTACAAAGTATTCAAATTTATCGAAATTGTGATACATTTTCGTAACAAGTGGTTATAAATGTTCTTCTTTTCTTGCAATTGCAGCATTCATTCCCAAAATTTTGGCTGAGTTATCTGGAAGCAGAAAGTCGCCAGCAAGTGGAAGACGTTGTGCTAACATCATGTAAACTTAAAACTCTGTGCGTGATAGTTTACATGTTCACAAAACATCTCTTAAGGTATTCAAATCGTAACAAGTGCTTATAATATTTCTACTGTTGTTCTAGCATTAGAGCAGCAGCAGCTGGAAGTTGAAAAGCTCCAGCAAGTGGAAGAGTTTGTGCTACCATCATGTAAGTACATCTCCAAATTCTGTGTGATAGTTTACATGTTCATAAAACAGCTGTTGATGTATTCAGATCGTAATATGTGTTTATAAAATGTTTGATCGCGCTTTTGCAACATTAGAGCGGCAGTTGACGGACATTGGGCGGCTGCTGGAGGCCGAAATGCAGCAAGAACGTAAGTACATTTGTAGTGAATTGCTGTTAGACTTTTTTTTTCATTGTATACAGTTGTGATAGGCATATCTTACTCATTGTTGTAGATGTTGCTATAGATCAAGAGGAGGATGAGATTCTAGTAGGGGTATGCATCGAGAATGATGACCAGGAGTCATCACTTCCATCTGGTATGAACTTCTTATTTTTATTTTTTCGTATTTATGTATAATCAGTATCTCTCTGCAAGCTGAATTCAGTACAGATTTGTTGTTGTTTTTTCTTAATATCAATATCTTGTTGTAGACTACTTAGATAAGGTGGATAGGTGGCTACACAACAACACTTCCGGCGATAGTAGACCACCGGAATGGGAGTGTGAGATGGCTACTGAAAGGCAGAGCGACCTCTCCCTTCTGGAAGAGGAGGTGGAGACATTGGAATGGGTGGAAGAACTAGCAGAAAGATCGACTGAACTGCTCAAGTCTGGGACACAGAGTGTAAAAGGCGATTATCACATGACCGTCATCATTACAGCATATTATTATTCTGCAATGCTGATGTACTTCATTGGTGTTGTTTGTTTACAGCATATATTTAAAAAATATTGAGCATTGTACTTAATTTTGTTCCATTATTCGTATGTTACAGAGGTGCCACCAACACCGCCACAACAACAGCTTGCTGAGGCACCTGGAACAGGAATGCTAAAGCATTACGTGTAAGCTTGAATTCGACTGTGAGACTACCATCTTTTTTTTATGATCCATCCAAATATATATGAAACTCTTGTATGGAAGAGCTAACGAATGTTGGTGCTGGATGGCGATCCTAATTTCATTGTTCTTAAATGTCGATGAAGCATAAGGTTTACGCGAGAAGTATTCCTGGCGTATGATTATCTAAAGCTCTATTCCCTCGACGCCATGTGACCCTCTCTACGAGATACATATCTGGTTCCGAGCTCTTCCGTAGCTCTTCTGTCTAAAACCATCCCGTCATTTCAGCACCATTGCTTTCCTTTAAGAGGTAGGTTCTACGATTCGTTCTCTGCATTTTCGACCCTGTGAATATCTCGATTGACCAGTTTGGCATGTATTACTTGTCAATGTCCGTCTTGTGTTTTGAAATACGTACTTAATCACCTACATTAAATTGCTGTCTGCGCGAAATTATTATTTCGATACGATTCTATACTATATCTAGAAGTCTACTAACATGAACATCGAACAGTCTCATTTATATTGTGCGATGTTTGTTTTGATTATACTGTGCAATTATTTAAGGGAGGGTATCGGTTCCATTGTGTGAGTCACGAAGATTGTATTGCATCGACATTTGGGTTTTCACTGTTCTGTTCAGACATGCCACAATACTCGCCTTCAGGTTCAAAAAATTTGTGTGAATTCCTAATGGACCAAACTGTTGAGGTCATCGGTCCCTAGAATTACACACTATTTAAATTGACTTATGATAAGAACTACACACGCACCCATGCCCGAGGGAAGACTCGAACCTCCGGCGCGAGGGACGTGCAATCCGTGACATGGCGCCTCTAACCGGGAGTTCACTCCGTGTGGCCGCCTTCAGGTGGGTGAACCTCGAGTAGTCACATATTCCATACCGCTCCATCACAGTCTTGAAATATCTATTGTGAAACTCGCCGCCGTGATCTGTTTGAAGGTTGTCTGGGGTTCGATTCGTCTCCGTCTTCAGCAATCCCTCAAACACATGCGCGATATCCTTCCATGTTTTCGCTTTCACGGGTAATGCCCAGGCAGTTTTAGAATAAATATCAATTACCATTAAAATATACTTGAATCAGTTATTCACACGTGAATATTCCCCCATGTCGACAAGATCCGCCTGCTACAGATCGTCCAGACCTTTAATCATAACGTATCTTCAAGGGTATGTTTTGTGTGCTGGTTTGTGTAGTTCTACAGTCTTCATACTTACTACAGTCCCCATACTTATTCGATATTCGATGATAGCTCTCTCTCTCTCTCTCTCTCTCTCTCTCTCTCTCTCTCTAAGCTCAGAAATTATTGAAATGACTTCATTCAAATGGGCTGTACTACCAGCGGCAGCTGATGCCATGAGCAATCGTAGCTGGTCTATTAGCTTATTGGGCTCGTCGTAATATATATATACTGCTGGAATCTATTGCTCACTGTTTTATGCTGAATGTCAATACCCTCACCACTGCTATTTTTTCACCATCCACTTAGGTTTTATAGTGGATTTGAATTTCACATTGCTTCGGCGTTTTGCATTCTTATGCGGATCAGTCAAAAGCAATAGTTCATGATAAATTTCAAGATATTTAGGCGAATAGTTTAAAGTTTTTGTGAGTCTTAGGAAAATAAGGTTCACTAGGCCAGGTGTTTTTTGAAACTGTCTATCACCGATCTGTATTGTTTTTTACATTTAAAGTGGTAGGCTGCGTGCCCAATCTGGCCCAATATGTATGGTTTTTCACCACTGAGATCAAATGTTTTGTCTATCCTAGCGTTGCTGTGACGGTCAATGACATCGGCAATAGCGTCATCGTCGTTGTGGAATTTCACTGGGAGTTCTTCGAGAGATTCAGTAAATGGTTTAAAGGTTTCTTGCTGTGTCTGCTCCTGCTTCAAATGCGCTAACCTCAGCAACCGCAACATCTCGCGAATGGTCTTCCGTGCGTCAATGAATTTATGCTTAGTCGACATCTCGTTGTATACTAATCGGACTTCCGTGCAGCGCGAAGTTTTATATATCTGCTCTTCTTCTTCTTCTTATGCTCCTCCCCCTTCTCTGTAACAGCAAGTTTCCCTTTTCTTAAGTCGCCTACTTTCATTTCAATTGCGTTAACCCTTTCATACAATGGCCCCTTCTCAATAACGGCTATTTCCCCTTCAGTTAAGCCGTTTACTTTCTTCTCGACTACATTAACCCTCTCATTCAGTGTACTGTTCAGTCTCAGAAGATCCGTAGTTTCTTGCGTACGCCAATAACTTTACGTTCCAGAGTTTGAAGTTTTGCGTCCATGTCCAAGCGAATGTTTTGTCTATGCACATCCATCCTATCAAACTGAACTCCCAGCATGTGCGCGAATTTATCCATGGTGTACTGATGTACTCACCTCTTTGCATGGCTATATATATAGGGACTCCTGGAGGTTTCATCTGTACCTGCCGTCATTCAGTTTTCTTGTTTTAAAACCCATACTGTGAGTGATTCCAACAATCTCCATATATCTTTACAAAATCATTGAACGACGTATCGATTCCTACATTAGCCTGATAAATATGTTTTAAATTCAGATTTTCCTGTTTGAATGCTATAATTAGGTTTGCATTATCCCTCACCAGCTGATTTGGAATCTGGATTGTCTGACTCAGATAAAATACATCAACAGCCATATGGCGACCGAAACAGAAATATCGCCGAATTTGATCTTGGTTTTCCACAGCAACATGGTCAAATATGAACTCTGTGTCTGGCTTTACTTTTTCTGGTCGAGGGATATCACTGCTCTCACTGAATGTCGTGAATGTCACACCATCTACACTCTGCAATATCTCCTTTAATAGTTGGTATTTGGGCTGAAACAGTGTTTTTCAAAATACACACACATTGTCAAAGTGGACTCCATACTGATGCATTAGCAGCGACATGAGAACATTTGTCTTGCTGCAGTTGGATGGACCTACAATTATTGCACGTATGTTATTGGGAAAGAGTACGCCATTCTTCTTCCGGTCTTCTTGCACACCGCCACAGCTCCAGTCGCTTACAGCAAAGACTGCCATGATACCTGATACTTCAAGTACTGGCGTGCAATGGGTTTTTATAGAAAATAATGAACACTATACCCTTCCATGATACCGACTATGTCAGGTACTGGTATACGATGGACTTTTACAGAGAATTTTGTTCAATGACATACTTTTCTGCTGTTGCATTTTTCCAGTGAAAATACTGGTGGCAGTAGTTTTAGTACTTGCGATATAATGGGAAGTAAGAAATAAAATACATACATGGCTATATATATTTTTATTCAGTAATCAAACGCAGGATGGACTACATCAACTGGATCTTTCTTTATCTTAACACCGATACAAAATGTTCAAATGTTTGGGGATTCCTACGGGACCAAATTGCTGAGGTCATCGGTACCTAGACTTACACACTACTTAAACTAAGTTAAACTAACTTACGCTAAGGACAACACTCATACCTATGCACGGGGGAGGACTCGAACCTCTGGCGGGCGGGGCCGCACAATCCGTGACATGGTGCCTGAAACAACGCGACCACTACGCGCGGCACACCAGTACAGAATATAGAAAATAATGCCTTCTTGTAAGCACAGAATTCAGCACGTATTTCCCTCAAACTTATTGGCAGTACATTAGTTTTCGCTGGCACCATATTGACCCACTGTTCAAAGTCATCTACATGCACATTGTTCGTACTTAGATCCTCTGCAATGTTTCTACACACAACTTTAAAACAAGGTAACCATCTGTTCAGTCTTTTCAACACAGTGGATAGCACTATCTGTAGACCATACAAGTTTCTAACGGTGGAGTGGTGTACATAAATGGATGTGTCACCTGATTTCACACAGAGTGCAGAGTCATTGTACACTGTTGTAATGGACAGAGTTAACGCAGCACAGCTCAGCTCAGGTGATATACAAGGGTCAACTGCTGCTTGATGTGGGCTTTTGTGCGACACAGTTCATCCCATTCCACCTCCATAAACCGCACTTTAACACTTTAAGCAGCATTCTCTATCTCTAACACAACATACCACTCAGTCTGTGGTTGCTCCTATACCAACATGTAAGCACTTCAGACCACTAGCGGTTAAATTATACACTGAAGTGAACAATAGTGGTGCAAATGGCTTAACTAATATCTTTTATCCACTACATTCTCACTTTTTCTATGCAGTATCACTAGAATATTCTGTGATTATGGAGTCCAGTACCAACCTGCGTCATGCTGATTAGGATCGCCAGTGCACTTGAGTGAGTCAGGGGCTGGCTGGGTTTCTTCAACTGACAGTGACAGCTGATTGTCGTACTCCATCAAGCTGACCAGGCGCAGAACAGGATCCTAGGATGCTGCCATTGTTGCAGGCTGGGGCACTATGCTGTTGCAGACCCTAACTGGCTGGAGGACGTGACATCCACTGATGAGCAAAGAAGAAAAAGGCGGTGCAAGCAATGATACAATCACAAAGACTCATCTTCCTCATATAACAGTAAACACAGACATTAAGAAGGGGTACTTACTCTTCCGCAGCTTCTTCCTATTCTGCTTCTGCTGCAGCTGGGCGGCGCTGGACGATCTCGGGTGGCACTTCATGCTGACAGACGACTGCAACTGAGGCTGCAGAGCTGCTGGGCCCACCTTATGTCCCCCATGTGTTCGGATGCTCTATTCCTATTACCTACTGCCAATTTCAAGTGCTTCTGGTTTTATCATTGTGTTGGGGTGAGTGAGGTATTTGGGCTTTCCTTCCAGGAAACCAGTGTTAAAGTCCTGGAAAGTGCACAGCCACTTTTAATTTCCGCCAATTTCCGGGTGGGGCGTGGGGTGGGACGTCATCACAGTCCTGGGAGAATTAAATTCCCACCAAAATTGTAAAATCTCACCATTCTTGAAATTCTCGCCAAAATTCGAAATTCCGCCAAATTCGAAATTTCCTCCAATAGAGTAGGTTGGTGAGGTGGAGGGTCAGGGGGCGGGGATCGGAACCCACGTGCTGGCTGAAGAAAAGACGTAACGTCAGCTGGGGGTGAGGGTGGTTAATTTGATAACAATTTGATATCAAAATTGCACTCGAGCCCCCATCTTCCTACTACACTACTGGCCATTAAAATTGCTACACCACGAAGATGACGTGCTACAGACGCGAAATTTAAACGACAGGAAGAAGATGCTGTGATATGCAAATGATTAGCTTTTCACAGCATTCACACAAGGTTGGCGCCGGTGGCGACACCTACAACGTGCTGACACGAGGAAAGTTTCCAACCGATTTCTCGTACACAAAAAGCAGTTGACCGGCGTTACCTGGTGAAACGTTGTTGTGATGCCTCGTGTAAGGAGGAGAAATGCGTACCATCACTTTTCCGACTTTGATAAAGGTCGGATTGTAGCCTATCGCGATTGCGGTTTATCGTATCGCGACATTGCTGCTCGCGTTGGTCGAGATCCAATGACTGTTAGCAGAATATGGAATTGGTGGGTTCAGGAGGGTAATACGGAACGCCGTGCTGGATCCCAACGGCCTCGTATCACTAGCAGTCGAAATGACAGGCATCTTATCCATATGGCTGTAACGGATCGTGCAGTTACGTCTCGATCCCTTAGTCAACAGATGGGGGCGTCTGCAAGACAACAACCATCTGCACGAACAGTTCGACGACGTTTGCAGCAGCATGGACTATCAGCTCGGAGACCATGGCTGCGGTTACCCTTGACACTGCATCACAGACAGAAGCGCCTGCGATGGTGTACTCAACGACGAACCTGGGTGCACGAATGGCAAAACGTCATTTTTTCGGGTGAATCCAGGTTCTGTTTACAGCATCATGATGGTCGCATCCGTGTTTGGTGACATCGCGGCGGACGCACATTGGAAGCGTGTATTCGTCATCGCCATACTGGCGTATCACCCGGCGAGATGATGGTATGGGGTGCCATTGGTTACACGTCTCGGTCACCTCTTGTTCGCCTTGACGGCACTTTGAACAGTGGACGTTACATTTCAGATGTGTTACGACCCGTGGCTCTACCCATCGTTCGATCCATGCGAAACCCTACATTTCAGCGGAATAATGCACGACCGCATGTTGCGGGTCCTGTACGGGTCTTTCTGGATACAGAAAATGTTCGACTGCTGCCCTGGCCAGCACATTCTCCAGATCTCTCACCAATTGAAAACGTCTCGTCAATGGTGGCCGAGCAACTGGCTCGTCACAATACGCCAGTCACTACTCTTGATGAACTGTGGTATCGTGTTGAAGCTGCATGGGCAGCTGTACCTGTCCACGCCTGTTTGACTCAATGCCCAGGCGTATCAAGACCGTTATTACGGCGAGAGGTGGTTGTTCAGGGTACCGATTTCTCAGGATCTAAGCACCCAAATTGCATAAAAACATAATCACATGTCAGTTCTAGTATAATATATTTGTCCAATGAATACCCGTTTATCATCTGCAGTTCTTCTTGGTGTAGCAAATTTAATGGCCAGTAGTGTACTTAGGACTACTTGAAATGAGAGAAATTCCTTCTTTGTTAGGGTACTTCATTTTCCTTATAATAGAAGAAAATATTAGTCGTCCCTTTGCTTATAAACATGAAGCCACGTCCCCCCTCCCCAATTCTGCGATTTCTAAATGAATGATGAGAAACCCGTCCCAAAATATGTTTCTAGAACCGCCGTTGCGACTAACTCTTGGTTCACATTTGGTGCAGTTAATGCAAAATTGTCTTGGAAGACAGATTGCGACAGAGAAATAGGTGTTGATTCACTCAGTTTATGAAAAGATTAAAAATATCAAAATGACATTCACACATAACATCGGTTCTTAACCGCTTCCTCTTCAGCAACGGTAAGAACAACTCTGAAACAATGATATTGCAGTGCTGTCTTATTATTGTTCAACAAAAATTTTCTGCTTCTTTAATTTCTATGAGTGTTCACTAAAAAATAAAAATAAACAATGAAGCTCGAGACTTGCTGTTTTGTTATGCAACAAAGAGAAACTACACTCGATTTTTTTTTTCCTTAAGTAGCAAGATCATGTAACTGGTTACAAAAAACGCGGTTTAACTGCCCCTCACCTTCAAGTTTTATCGTCGCTTTACAGTTTCACCCCTAGTTGTTTTCAAAGCTAGATAGAATAATAAGTCTCCTCACGCGCAATTTTTTCGTTAGTTCAACTCGAGTGGCATGTAAGTAGGACATCACAACACACACCTCCAGCCTCAACGAATGATATTAGTCATGTTTTTCCCCTTCATGGAAAAAAGTTTTCAAAGAAAATTAACTTTGTACCTTTCGGTTGCGTGTGTGTTGTGAGTATGAACAGTTGTCTAAAAATGCATAGCAACATTTGATGCCTTTCCGTACCACTTATGTGAGCAGATCTTTTCCGACCTTTGCAGTATTATAACCTTAAAACGAAATCGTCTTAACAATGCATTTGAGAACATCGTTTATCCACTGGATTTCCTTAAAAAAAACTCTGATTTTCAGTTACTATACTTATTGTACTGTATTACAGTAAATGCAGTATTTTCTGTATTACTGTACTGTTACTGTATTACAATAAATTACCAATGGCATCATTTTTCTTGATCTTTTTCTTGCCTGTGGCAATTCTAATTAGTAAATTTTTTAATACCACGTGAAATTTCAGACAGCATTGCAAGGGGCTCCTTAGGTCACTTTCCGAATATATAGGGAGTCTACGTTATCGGAAAGTTCGGGAACCACTGCCCTAGGCGTTTGCGAAACTTACTTCTTATTCTCCGGCCTCCGGCTGCCTGCTGTTTGCTGTGGCTGCTCTTGTTCCCACGGTCGGCTGCTTGTGGCGCCGTGGCATCTGCTTTCTGTAACCAAGTTGTTCGGCGTTTCTTCCGCCATTGACTACATTTTTCTGTTTGAACTCGTATTTCGTATCCGTAATTTCCTCTGAAGATAACTACTGGTCGAAAAGTCCTTTCACGCGTCGCCAACTGTAAGATGCCCATTCCCTTACTCGTATCTAACACGGCCGAGTTTCTCTCTTACACCAGCTGTTTTGATATAACCATGTCAATCGAACTACTGTTAGTGCTGCACAGCTTAGCAAGGAACATGCACCTGAAGACTAAAAATGGGACGGTGTGCCTACCGGTACATTCCCTACCAAAATCACCACACTCGCCATTAAAAGTCTTCATACTCAGTTAGTTCTAGAAGATATGAAAAGGATTGAAAGGAGACGCTGACTTCATAGAATTTAAAGGTTTGCCGGCCGGAGTGGCCGAGCGGTTAAAGGCGCTACAGTCTGGAACCGCACGACCGCTACGGTCGCAGGTTCGAATCCTGCCTCGGGCATGGATGTGTGTGATGTCCTCAGGTTAGTTAGGTTTAAGTAGTTCTAAGTTCTAGGGGACTTATGACCACAGCAGTTGGGTCCCATAGTGCTCAGACCATTTAAAGGTTTATTCTCAGTGGCACAAGGCACAGTACACGTCCCTAACGTTTCTAAGCACACGTACTGAGTTCACTCTTATTTCGACTTATTAGTACTTTTCTGAGGTAACCAGGACTTCTACCGATCTTTGCTAACAGCTCGTTTCTAATATTGGTGAGTTCTCATTCTTTCCCACGAACACTGCAACATTTAACGGATTTATCGAACTTCTCACAGCACGTGGCCATGTATCGTCCTGCAACGTCTGACATCCAGCCACGACTCCCCAGAACTCATTGCTTTTCGTGCCGCCTGTAACGGTTGGCGCCAAACCGAGCTTATCGATCACTGAGGGTTCCCCTGGCGGCTGTGGTGCTGCGCTTGCCCGCTACGTGTACGGTACATATATCTCTACTCAAAGAGTAACTATACCTGTAACCTTACACTATTTACTGGAGATCTAATTATTTTTTGGGTATTAATACCAGTTTAGACAATATAAACTACAACAGATTTTACTTATCTACGGATGCTACTATAATTATGGACGTAATTTCAGTTCCCTATTCGAAATTTGCCTGACTTATTTTATTTCCTTCATAACAGGGTAGAGTCGTTTCGACCTTCTCATTGAATAGTTAAGAAATTGAGTAGCAACTTACTGGTTTCCAAATCTGGTCAAGTGTCACTGAGGGTTATGTTCTTGCAGCGATGCCCTATACCTTTACATCCCACAATATTTATTTTTGCACATTCATAGAGAAGGCAACAGATATTTCGTTTTTCTGAACGCAGCAACAATAATAGATCCTCAGAAAATTCATAGAAGCATTACATACACCATTATGTTCCTGGCGTCGGAAACCATGCATTAAGCACCCATGTTTCTGATAAACTTTTAGAAACAGTTCCATTAGCAGACCAAAGTAATAAATTTCTCACAATTCATTAACACTTACCAAACGTAAATACCACAATAAGATATTCTTGTTAATACCACAGCAAATTGCAGTTGTCTGTGGCTAACGAAAGGAAAAAGAAAACAAAATGAGTGCTTTAATCTTGCCGTTTCTTAATATTAGTTTTACAACAGTCAAATGTAACAAATTTCCTCTGTCCCACCCAAAACCGACAAAATATGAATGCCAGAGCATGACAGTTACGTGAGAAATGTCTCGTAGAATAGAAAGAACGTTATGAAAATTATTTAGGTTAGGTATCTTGTGTCATGAAGGTTTTTCTTTGTAACTAGGAACCCGGAATTTCTGCTATGTATCACCATAGCTCCTAGTTCGTTAAATTGTGGACTTTACTGCAAACGTATGCTACAGATAAAAGCTATCCAAAAAGTTCCGAGACCGATTTCATTCCTATCGTATCAGCGCCGTCAGCATAGAAACTACGTTGGTTGCCTGAAATAACAACTGTAAGCAACATACGGGCATTCCACCAGTTAAGTTGTGAGCAGGCAGTGTGTCAAACTTGTATTTCAAATTGTAATGGGGCAACATCTCTGAATCAAGTGTTCATGGGCATTGTATTGGATTTGTCCTGGAGCTGTGCTTGGTTAGCTGAAGTACACTCCTGGAAATTGAAATAAGAACACCGTGAATTCATTGTCCCAGGAAGGGGAAACTTTATTGACACATTCCTGGGGTCAGATACATCACATGATCACACTGACAGAACCACAGGCACATAGACACAGGCAACAGAGCATGCACAATGTCGGCACTAGTACAGTGTATATCCACCTTTCGCAGCAATGCAGGCTGCTATTCTCCCATGGAGACGATCGTAGAGATGCTGGATGTAGTCCTGTGGAACGGCTTGCCATGCCATTTCCACCTGGCGCCTCAGTTGGACCAGCGTTCGTGCTGGACGTGCAGACCGCCTGAGACGACGCTTCATCCAGTCCCAAACATGCTCAATGGGGGACAGATCCGGAGATCTTGCTGGCCAGGGTAGTTGACTTACACCTTCTAGAGCACGTTGGGTGGCACGGGATACATGCGGACGTGCATTGTCCTGTTGGAACAGCAAGTTCCCTTGCCGGTCTAGAAATGGTAGAACGATGGGTTCGATGACGGTTTGGATGTACCGTGCACTATTCAGTGTCCCCTCGACGATCACCAGTGGTGTACGGCCAGTGTAGGAGATCGCTCCCCACACCATGATGCCGGGTGTTGGCCCTGTGTGCCTCGGTCGTATGCAGTCCTGATTGTGGCGCTCACCTGCACGGCGCCAAACACGCATACGACCATCATTGGCACCAAGGCAGAAGCGACTCTCATCGCTGAAGACGACATGTCTCCATTCGTCCCTCCATTCACGCCTGTCGCGACACCACTGGAGGCGGGCTGCACGATGTTGGGGCGTGAGCGGAAGACGGCCTAACGGTGTGCGGGACCGTAGCCCAGCTTCATGGAGACGGTTGCGAATGGTCCTCGCCGATACCCCAGGAGCAACAGTGTCCCTAATTTGCTGGGAAGTGGCGGTGCGGTCCCCTACGGCACTGCGTAGGATCCTACGGTCTTGGCGTGCATCCGTGCGTCGCTGCGGTCCGGTCCCAGGTCGACGGGCACGTGCACCTTCCGCCGACCACTGGCGACAACATCGATGTACTGTGGAGACCTCACGCCCCACGTGTTGAGCAATTCGGCGGTACGTCCACCCGACCTCCCGCATGCCCACTATACGCCCTTGCTCAAAGTCCGTCAACTGCACATACGGTTCACGTCCACGCTGTCGCGGCATGCTACCAGTGTTAAAGACTGCGATGGAGCTCCCTATGCCACGGCAAACTGGCTGACACTGACGGCGGCAGTGCACAAATGCTGCGCAGCTAGCGCCATTCGACGGCCAACACCGCGGTTCCTGGTGTGTCCGCTGTGCCGTGCGTGTGATCATTGCTTGTACAGCCCTCTCGCAGTGTCCGGAGCAAGTATGGTGGGTCTGACACACCGGTGTCAATGTGTTCTTTTTTCCATTTCCAGGAGTGTAGTTAAGGCGACCGCTCGCGATAAATACCAACTCTAGGTTCGAGTCCCACTCCAGAACAATTTTTCATGTGTAGCAAACAGCTGACGTCAATGCACAGCCGAAGAATGCGACTCTATTTCGTAATGTTTACCACAGCTGTAATTGTTAGTGGCAGTGTCTGTTACTTCAGAAATGCATGCATGTCTAGAGCACATTGTGTTGTGAAGATACAGACACTGTATAAGCAAAGGCATTGTAACCATCAATGATGTATTCGCACTTCAATGTGCCCAAACAACAGCGCAGTATGTGTCTCGCTGTAGAGTAATCAGGAATTGTGTAAATATAGGTGTTGTGACTACATGACAAATGGAAATTTGGACGGGTCCTGGAGGTGTGCTTGGATAACCGGATTGCTCACGACTGCCTATGATAAGTGGGAGATCGGGCTTCAAGTCCTGATCCAGTAAACATTTTCGTATGTTGCAAACATCTCATGCCAATGCATAGCTGCACAATACGAATATATTTCACGATATTCCTTTCCCCTGGTACATAGGTGATTGAGAAGTCTCATTCTTGTCAACAAAATCCCATCTCGTTAACCTTTTGAGGGTCCATTGTGCTGTCAACAATAACCCTATGGTCAGTATACAGGGTGTTACAAAAAGGTACGGCCAAACTTTCAGGAAACATTCCTCACACACAAAGAAAGAAAATATGTTATGTGGACATGTGTTCGGAAACGCTTACTTTCCATGTTAGAGCTCATTTTATTACTTCTCTTCAAATCACATTAATCATGGAATTGAAACACACAGCAACAGAACGTACCAGCGTGACTTCAAACACTTTGTTACAGGAAATGTTCAAAATGTCCTCCGTTAGCGAGGATACGTGCATCCACCCTCCGTCGCACGGAATCCCTGATGCGCTGATGCAGCCCTGGACAATGGGGTATTGTATCACAGCCTCCCACAATACGAGCACGAAGAGTCTCTACATTTGGTACCGGGGTTGCGTAGACAAGAGCTTTCAAATGCCCCCATAAATGAAAGTCAAGAGGGTTGAGGTCAGGAGAGCGTGGAGGCCATGGAATTGGTCCGCGTCTACCAATGCATCGGTCACCGAATCTGTTGTTGAGAAGCGTAAGAACACTTCAACTGAAATGTGCAGGAGCTCCATCGTGCATGAACCACATGTTGTGTCGTACTTGTAAAGGCACATGTTCTAGCAGCACAGGTAGAGTATCCCGTATGAAATCGTGATAACGTGCTCCATTGAGCGTAGGTGAAAGAACATGGGGCCCAGTCAAGATATCACCAACAATGCCTGTGTTGATGACGTGATTGCACAATTGCGTGCGGATTCTCGTCAGCCCACATATGTTGATTGTGAAAATTTACAATTTGATCACGTTGGAATGAAGCCTCATCCGTAAAGAGAACATTTGCACTGAAATGAGGATTGACACATTGTCGGATGAACCATTCGCAGAAGTGTACCCGTGGAGGCCAATCAGCTGCTGATAGTGCCTGCACACGCTGTACACGGTACGGAAATAACTGGTTCTCCCGTAGCACTCTCCATACAGTGACGTGGTCAACGTTACCTTGTACAGAAGCAACTTCTCTGACGCAGACGTTAGGGTTATCGTCAACTGCACGAAGAATTGCCTCGTCCATTGCAGGTGTCCTCGTCGTTCTAGGTCTTCCCCAGTCGCGAGTCATAGGCTGGAATGTTCCGTGCTCCCTAAGACGCCGATCAATTGCTTCGAACGTCTTCCTGTCGGGACACCTTCGTTCTGGAAATCTGTCTCGATACAAACGTACCGCGCCACGGCTATTGCCCCGTGCTAATCCATACATCAAATGGGCATCTACCAAACCGCATTTGTAAACATTGCACTGACTGCAGAACCACGTTCGTGATGAACACTAACCTGTTGATGCTACGTACTGATGTGCTTGATGCTAGTACTGTAGAGCAATGAGTCTCATGTCCACACAAGCAACGAAGTCATCATTACCTTCCTTCAATTGGGCCAACTGGTGGTGAATCGAGGAAGTACAGTACATACTGACGAAACTAAAATGAGCTCTAACATGGAAAGTAAGCGTTTCCGGACACATATCCACATAACATATTTTCTTTCTTTGTGTGTGAGGAATGTTTCCTGAAAGTTTGGCCGTACCTTTTTGTAACACCCTGTATATCCTAGTCTTGCGTCCAAACTGCAAGTGCCTCAGGTTCAGTTACAGTGTAATTCTTTTCGCTCTTAGTCGGTGCATAGTAACGAAATGCTACGGTTTTGTGCTCACACTTTCGATTATTTTTGAAATCTTGAAAAATCATTATGCTGGGTTTTGTCTTAGCACAGTCTGTGGCCATAGAAAAATCTTTCATTAAATCAGAGTGTGACAGTATAAGTGCCGTCACCACGACTGCCTTTAATGTTTGGCAATCTCTCTCTCCTTTTGTGTCCTACACTCAGAGTGGTTTCTGCCACTAAGCTCACACAGCCATAGTGTTTTAGGCGTGTGTACCTTTATGAAATGCTTAAAAAATTAATGAGAGGTAGTAGTCCTCTCAGTACTTTCTTGGTTCTAGGTGACAGGAATTTCGCAATGGCCACGATTTTATCTGTGCTTGGTGATATACCTCCTGCCATAATAATGTGACCTAAGAATTCTACTTTGTTTTTCAGAAAACCGGATTTTTTGATATTTGTGTTTACTCCATTATTGTTTGAAACAGTGAGTAGCGCCTTTAGAACTCTGTTGTGGTCTCCCCATGGTTTCTCTTCACTTAATAAAACGTCGATTTAACTTGTTACATGTTGTTTCAATGACTCATCGAGTATGCCATCCAGTCTGTGAATAAAAGCTTCAGATGACATGTTCAGGCCAGATGGGAGGAGACGGAACTGATAGCATCGTCCGAATGCAAGAAACGTCATATATTTCCTCCACAAAGGATGCAACTTAATCTGCCAAACACTAGATCTCGGGTCTATTGGGGAAAAAATTGTGATCACGTGGAATTTTTGTTGTAATTCCTCAAGTTTCTCTGGGCTGTCCATTTCTGGTGCAATAATCATATTGATTTCTTGAGAATCAAGAACAAGGCGAATGTATCCATCCTTTTTATAACCAAGCTACAACAATCTATTATATGTTGAAACATTAGGTTCAGTCACTCCATCTTCTAATATTCTCCTAATTTACAGAAAAAATTTACGCCTGTTCTAACATGTGTGAGACTGGTTCTGATCTGACTTTTTACCACAGTTGTCCAAGGACGCTCTGTGAGTGCGTTAGGAACTTGGTGTTGAACCTACGGCCTGCAAGGTAGGATGATACCATCTCATGCATGCAGAGTTCAGAAGAGTGCAGCAGTACAGACAGTGATGTAATCAGACAATGCTCTCAATGTCTGTTCCACTACACTCCCTGTAAAGGCAACGTTATTGCTAACAGAAATTAGTGTACGGGTTTAGGAGCAACTGTATGTTAGCAAAACTGAATATCTTAGATTTTCGTTATTAACAAGGTTCTTTAATGGTAGGATGGTTGATGACTATGTCTGGGGGTCGATAAAAATACAAAACATTAAATAAAGTTGGGGCCAGAGATATCAATTACGCTAAAATGCACAATGAAAATATCTAAAATTGAATGGGAGGTCGGTAAAGAGCAATGAAAAAGAAGTACACAATTAAAACCATTCAGCAAATCCATAGTATAAAAAACTCTACCGTGACTGATCAGTCCTTTTCATTAGATCGGCTATCTTGCGTTTCTGCTTCAGTTAAGCGCAACAATTATGAATATGTTTAGCTACAGGTCATGTTTGAAAGTATAAAAAAAAAAAGGAAGATAGAGATGACAGTTGTTCTGAGTGTCAACTGAATATCACTTTCTGGCATAGTGGAAGGACACGTGTTTACCTTCTGTCGGCAGTGGCAGTGGCTTCTGTCAACACGAGCTGTGAACCTGAGAATCTATTCTAAATTTCTCTCGACTGTCAAACACCAGTCATATACATTTCCTACGTCTTCGGTGAAGCTGAGACTCCTAGTTATTCCCTAGGTAAGTTAATTGGCATGGTACACGCTATTTGGCTGGAATAGCGCATATGTCATTGCCCTCAAATCGTTCACAAGCATTAACTGTCAGTGCTCGGTGCAATCCTCCATACTAGGAGACTTTGCAGTTTAACTCCTTATGAATTAAGATGAGCTTGTGAACAAGTACTCACATAATGACTCTCGCAATAGTCTGAGCGCAGCACGAGTCTCCTTGCTGAAACACTCGATGATTTTCTGCAAGAGAAGAAGCGAATTGCTCTGTCATCAATTTGCCTATGTCAAAGCTGGTGGCCACACATTTTCTTTCCGGCTGACCAGAGCATTTGTACTTGTTATAACTCCACCCGCTAGAGTTTTTGTAGCCTATCACAGGCGTCGATTCTTTCGTTGGACAAATTTAACTTCTACTATGTAATACTGAGATAAACAGCTTTTTATTTCATGCAAGTTTTAACACAGGTGGCTACAGTGAGTCACCAAAGTTTTGAGTTGGGTTTCTCTGGAGGCTTATCTGGCATCTCCTGCAATGTTCCTGTAGAAAGGCTTTCCAAAGGGTCGTCATTGAAAGCAGGGACAAGGGCTGCTTTTGCCAGCGACCCACACAGTGCCTCTGGCTTCTCATTGTGTCTACTAGGTGTCCTGCTGTGAGGTTTCAGCAGAACGTGGGAGGGGCATTCCATCGTAAAAATTCTCCTTCCCTCAGAACAGCATCTCATAGCTCAGGTCTGGGAAACTGCTTGTGTGTAATTACTATTGCGAGTGTTAGTGGTTTACATTGACAAAATGTCGGTTTGTTTATTCGCTTTGGCTATCAATTAAATTCGTACCTTTTCATGTAACTATGTCATGTGACATATCGAGTTAACCAGAATTGTTTCAGTAATTGAGTGTAAGGTATGTTATTTGTTTCACACCTTACACTGTAGGCAAATCTGATATTGTATGGAAGTACAGAAAATTTATGATCGTCTTTTACTTTAAATGTGTATTGAAAGTTTTTGATCGTTCTCAGTTTTGGTGAGAAGTCTTCTTTATTGGTTAGTAGTTTCTTGGAATTCTCCTCTTTCTTACAAACTAATGTTTAGAAATTGTTCCACCCATTCCTTAAGTTTATGCTCGATTTAAAGTCAGATCACCCGCTTCTCTTAGTGACATTGTCTTCCTTGATTACTGTTACTGCTTACTTTTACTTCTGTATACTTGCCATGTTTCAAGCATATTTCAAGCAGGTCGCTGGAATTTATGCTCGAATAGCTTCTTCCACAGAATGGATGTGTTTTTTCTTCCTTTCTATAAAATTGCCTCCCCTCGGCCAAGATCTAACATTGCTGGGTTATTATTCAGACAGTCCTTTACCAATTATTAAGTTTAGAGTCAGTTTGGGTACCACCAAGGAATTTACTGTTAGCTGTCCCCTTCATAAACAAATTCTAGTCTGTGAATTTATCTGCTATGGCTCCTCTGATTCTCATTTCCTTTACTGACAACACAGGCCAGCAAAAATTCTTGACACGTGTTTGAAATGCTGTATCAGATATTACCAAAATTGGACTCCCACTGTCGAGTATCCCTTTTAATTGTGCTTGTCCTATTGTGACTTCAATCACAGGATTCAGATTTGGCAATGTGATTACTTCCTTCGCCTTTAATAGCATCTCTGAAGTGTCATCATACATAATCAATGTTATTTGGTTGATTATGAATTGCTTTGCTGGCGTCACAGCAGCCTCCCCCGCAGTTAGACTTCGTCATTGTTGTGATGAGCAACCACCACGCTTGTCATTCCTTGGATTAGGTGGTCTGATTTCTACGATGTCAGGCTGTTCCCTCTCTTGATCTGGTTTGGATCCATTTTGCATGGGTCACTGTCTATAGCATAGTTATAATTCTGATAGCTGTTGCAACCTTCTCTCTGTGGCAGGTGACTACAGAAATGATTTCCTCCGTATAACATTCCATGGTAATGACTACCTCCTGTTATAACCGCTCTTATTGTTATAGTGATATAGAGATCCTTTGAAATGACTTTCTTAACCTCTCACCGAGCGAGGTGGTGCAGTCGTTAGCACACCGAACTCGTATTTGGGAAGACAACAGCTCAAACACACGTCCCGCCATCCTAATTTAGGTTTTCCATGATTTCCCTAAATCACTTCAGGCAAATGCCGGAGTGGTTCCATTGACAAGGCATGGCCTACTTCCTTCCCCATCCTTCCCTAATCCGGTGGAACAGATGAACCGCTGTTTGGTCCCCTCCCCCAAATCAATGAAACAACCTTAACTTCTTCTTCTCTCCCTTGCGTTGTGCTCGTCAAAACTAAATTCTTATTCATGAAGCTATGTTTTTAAATCCTACAGTATCTTCATTGCATCTTTCTGATACTGGTGATGTTTGGTTTGTGGGCCACTAAACTGCGCGGTCATCAGCACCCGTACAAAGTCCCAATCTTTTCTCACACCAATGTTTTTTTTACGCACTCCAATGTAGCCACTATTATGTATGAGGATGGTGATGAGATAATGAGGACAACTGAAACACCCAGTCCGCGGACAGAGAAAATCCCCAACCTGGCCGGGAACCGAACCCGGGACCCAATGATCCAGAGGCAGCAACGCTAGCCACTAGACTACGAGCTGCGAGCACTCCTGATAGTGTTTGCTGGTAATCAGTCTGCAGTTTAATGTAGCGGTATTTGAATGTAGCATCCAAGAATTGATTCTTTCTGACCACAGCATCAAAGAACTTCTCTGGACTCATGAATCTGGATGCTACTAAATCATTGCACATTATCATTTCATGTTTCATTCATTCCTATGTCTTCGAAGAGTGCACAAACGAATTTGACTTTATATGTCAAGGGCCATGAAGGTGGGATACGTCAAGGGCCATGAAGGTGGTATTGACAAACTGAAATGAGTAATTCACATTTATGGGTGAAGTGTGTTCCCATTACGCTCATAATTTTGAAATTCCAGACCGAGATAAAGTGTTTAAAGTCGAACAGCTCTAATTCTCTAATGTATAACTGACTGCCGTTTCCAATGATCTCCTTGCTTCTCCCTGTCGGGATTCACTGTGCAAGTTTTCTCTGTTTCTGTGTCCAGAACTACACTCAGATGTGATTGTGACTTCTGCTCAGTGGTACAAAATTATGTGTTTCTCTTGATTCTGTTTCCCAGGCTAATGCTAGCGATACTTTCTTTTGAAGTCTGCTGTAATTTTTCTCTGATTCGTTATTTCTTTTCTGCTGCCTTTCATTTATGATTTCTTGATTATTCTGAGATGCAAGAAGTGACTGTGTCTCCTGGGCTTCTACTACTTATATCAGGACTGTGACGTCTGAGCCTACATGGGCTTTAAGTATTTCTTCTTTTACTGAATGTTTTGCCCTTACTTCTGTCTTAGATTCAACGCATCATTCCAGAATCTTCATGTCCTCTGTATTTCCATTGCTGTTTATCACCGGAAAATTGTGCAAACTTTTGCGAATGCTTCTTTGATCTAACAAATTCGTTATGTAAGACCATGCATTTGCTGATAGCCATCTTTTGCGTCCCCCCATTGCACAACTGATTCATAAACAGTCAATGAGTACTTCACTTACTTGCTATTTACTCACAATTTTCTTCTCGATAAGAACCATCTGTTGGTTCACTAATGTACTGTAGTTCCCTTACATTATGCCATTACATTGTGTGATGATTATATACATAAAGTAAGTTACAAGCAGTCAGCCATTCATGACATCCTTCCAGTAAACCAAGACACACGTTTAGCAGCGCAAAATAAATTAAGCAGGCACACAACACAGTACTACTGCCAATTCCTTTTACACCGACAGCAGGCTTCACAATTCTGTGCAAGCTAATCAGTCTCACAAGATAATAAACAAACAAAATTTTGTCTAATTTAAACCGATTCTAAAACGTTTGTGTTACTCAGAGATTTTCCGAAAAAATTAGTGCACCCGCACATCACTGACATAACTATGTGCACACCTACTTTCTCCTCTGCAAGGACGGCCACTCCAATTCTCTGCAGTTGATGGCAAGATACCTCTAACAAATAGAACAGACCATTGGTACAGATTGGTAACACAGAGTGTGGTGCTCTGTTAAGTTATAGTGAGAGCACCAGTTGTAGTACAAACCACCATCTATTTCTCTGGTGCGTTCTTGGAATTCTTTATCATCAATGTTCATACCTTTACTCTTGCACCTATCCCCAAAATGCTGATAATGTGACATGGTCACAATATTATCTCTCACTCTGGAAATAACACCAGAATGTTCTATTATTCCCATTGTCCATTCTAACCATACATATTACGATAAAACTTTCCAAAAATTTTCGACACTGGTATCAGGACACTGCAAAACAATCCCCTCGCTAAACTAAACCGAAATAAGTGTTTCTCAGTTTAACTGTGATTCCATAGAAAACTGCATAGCTGGCGCACAGTGTCAGTCATGTCTTACCACCCTAGACTGAAGGGTTTCCTCTTACCTGTTTTCTGTAAATATCTCGCAGATTTTGTCCGTCGAAGCAGTTGTTCTACCGCATTGGATTGTTCAGAAGGTACAAGCAGGCTACCTGTGATCATAAGTGGATATGTGCTTAGTTAATTTACTTGAAATAAGTCCGAGGATGTGATTACATAGCGTTTGTTAGCTAACACAACAAAACAGTAAGTAGTAATTTTGTGGAGAATTGCTGAAATGATGCTTCCACGATGTAATATATTTGTGAATTGTCAGTGACATGTTATGCAACCTCTCTGGGATGCAGACGCTCTGTACAAATGAAGTTACTTGTGTTTGATGTTCAAAATTCACATTCTGATTGTTCCCCAAAATTTTTGGTGCCGAAACCCGGGCGGCGTCATTACGGACGGGAACTTTCAGAATCACAGGAATGTCGACGACACGAGTAAGCGCACAACGATTCCGAACGACTGCGCGGTGACTACACAGCGGGATTTCTTCACACGTTAAGTGCAACGCGCGGGTCCAGCTAAGCCATTCATGCATTGTAGCATTCTGTTTATCTGTATTCATTACTGAAACATACTACATTACTGCCCGCACACTATTAATTGAAGTAATAGTTGAGCAGACAACTGATTGCGTGACATACACTATTAGCCATTAAAATTGCTACACCACGAAGATGACGTGCTACAGACGTGAAATTTAACCGACAGGAAGAGGATCCTGTGATATGCAAATGATTAGCTTTTCAGAGCATTCATACAAGGTTGGCGCCGGTGGCGACACCTACAACGTGCTGACATGAGGAAAGTTTCCAACCGATTTCTGATACACAAACAGCAGTTGACCGGCGTTGCCTGGTGAAACGTTGTGATGCCACGTATAAGCAGTGTACCATCACGTTTCCGACTTTGATAAAGGTCGGATTGTAACCTTTCGCGATTGCAGTTCATCGTATCGCGACAGTGCTGCTCGCGTTGGTCGACATCCAATGACTGTTAGCAGAATATGGAATTGGTGGGTTCAGGAGGGTAATGCGGAACGCCGTGCTGGATCCCAATGGCCTCGTATCACTAGCAGTCGAGATGACAGGCATCTTATCCATATGGCTGTAACGGATCGTGCAGTTACGTCTCGATCCCTTAGTCAACAGATGGGGGCGTCTGCAAGGCAACAACCATCTGCACGAACAGTTCGACGACGTTTGCAGCAGCATGGACTATCAGCTCGGAGACCATGGCTGCGGTTACCCTTGACACTGCATCACAGACAGGAGCGCCTGCGATGGTGTACTCAACGACGAACCTGGGTGCACGAATGGCAAAACGTCATTTTTTCGGGTGAATCCAGGTTCTGTTTACAGCATCATGATGGTGGCATCCGTGTTTGGTGACATCGCGGTGGACGTACATTGGAAGTGTGTATTCGTCATCGCCATACTGGCGTATCACCCGGCGTGATGATGGTATGGGGTGCCATTGGTTACACGTCTCGGTCACCTCTTGTTCGCATTGACGGCACTTTGAACAGTGGATGTTACATTTCAGATGTGTTACGACCCGTGGCTCTACATTTCATTCGATCCCTGCGAAACCTTACATTTCAGCAGGATAATTCACGACCGCATGTTGCAGGTCCTGTACGGGCCTTTCTGGATACAGAAAATGTTCGACTGCTGCTCTGGCCAGCACATTCTCCAGATCTCTCACCAATTGAAAACGTCTCGTCAATGGTGGCCGAGCAACTGGCTCGTCACAATACGCCAGTCACTACTCTTGATGAACTGTGGTGTCGTGTTGAAGCTGCATGGGCAGCTGTACCTGTACACGCCATCCAAGCTCTGTTTGACTCAATATCCAGGCGTATCAAGGCCGTTATTAAGGCCAGAGGTGGTTGTTCTGGGTACTGATGCCGGCCGCGGTGGTCTCGCGGTTGAGGCGCTCAGTCCGGAACCGCGCGGCTGCTACGGTCGTAGGTTCGAATCCTGCCTCGGGCATGGATGTGTGTGATGTTCTTAGGTTAGTTAGGTTTAAGTAGTTCTAAGTTCTAGGGGACTGATGACCTCAGAAGTTAAGTCCCATAGTGCTCAGAGCCATTTGAACCATTTGGGTACTGATTTCTCAGGATCTATGCACCGAAATTGCGGGAAGATGTAATCACATGTCAGTTCTTGTATAATATATTTGTCCAATTAATACCCGTTTATCATCTGTATTTCTGCTTGGTGTAGCAATTTTAATGGCCAGTAGTGTAGTTGTTCCCTGGTGAGGCTGTCAGTACGGAATCATGCAGAACACTGTAACTGATCATAGGCACGAATACTGAATCAGCAGATTGTCTCACCAAGCAGAAAGGTAGACGAGAAACGCAGCCAAACAAATTCATTTAATGACTCCACGCCCAGAAATGAAGTGCAACATGTTCGTAGTTGTCTACAGGAGGCTTTAGCTGAACTGATAACCTTGAATAACACTATTCAAAATTTATTCGACGAAATAGAGTACGACGCCGATGTCTCGACTTGCGAAGATTACACAGACTCGGCAAAATGAGCGATTCTGAAGGCAAAACACGATGTTTAGGCTAGAATTTCAGACGTCACGGCCATGAGGACGACTTCGGGGTTTTCTACGCAGGCATGTAACAGTGTTCGACTACCACAGATTAAGCTAGAACCGTTCTCCTGTAACAACGACCATTGGACTCGTTTCTGGGAACAGTTCGTATCTTCCATTGACGCAGACCAATACTTGTCAATTGTCGGTAAACACGTGTTCCTTAGAGGCGTTGTAACTGCCGCTTCCTACGCTCACACTAAAGAGACTTTTAGTACGTGTTATGGTGACAAAGGCAGAATGAATCGGGGACATCTTGATTATGTCGAAGCCGTCTAGCACATATCATCCGACTCCCCAGAAGCTCTCAGCTTAATGTTTAATGAATGTGAGAGACAAACCCAGGCTCTACAGATGGTAGGGAAGAACATAGAATGTTATGGTCGAACGTTTCTTGCTTTTCCAGAGGACATACACCGATCAGCCAGTACATTATGACCACCGACCTACAATCGACATAAAACCGTCAAGGCGATAGCTGCGTCACCTGACGAGGAATGACTGCTACTCAGGCACACATACGGTGCATGTAATGTCAGTAAGCGTGCTGTCCGTGTGTAGAATGGGGAAGGCGCGCGATCTATTTGAGTTTTGACCGAAGGCAGATTGTGATGGCCCGGAGAAAATTGCATGATTTGTCGGGTGTTCGAGGAGTGCTTTGGCGAGTGTCTTCAACACTAGGCGAAACCAAGGTGAAACCACGTCCAGACATTTTGAGGTTGGGCAGCCACCACTCATTACAGATGTCGGACGTCGTAGGCTGGGCAGACTCGTAAAACAGGACAGACAGCAAACAGTGGCGGAACTAACATTAGACTTTAACGCTGGGAAGAGTACTAGTGTGTCTGAACTCTCAGTGCACCGTACACTGCTAACGATTGGTCTCTTCTGCCGAAGCTCCATGCATGTTCCAATGTTAACACCACGAGACAGGCAACTACAGCTGTAATAGCCACGTTACCATCTTCACTAGACGTTGACGCAGTGGTAGAGCGTTGCATGGTCTGATGACTCCCGATACCTTCTTCGTCATGCCGATGGGAGGGTGTGAATTCGTCGTCTTCCAGGGCAACGCATCCTTGACACTTGTCCTTTGGCACACAGGTAAGCTGGCGTCAGCTCCATTATACTCTAGGTACCATTCACCTGGGCCTCCATGGGTCCAGTGGAGCTCGTGCAAGGCACCTTGAAGCCAGGGAGTATCGTAAAGTGGTTGCAGAATACGTACATCCCTCCATGACGATCATGTTTCCCGATGGCAGTGACATTTTTCTGCAAGATAACACGCCATGTCACAAGGCCAGGAGTGTGATGGAGTGGTTAGAGGAACACAGTGACGAGTTCCACTTGATGTGCTCGCCCCTCAGCTCACGAGATCTGAACCCAATCTAGCGCATGTGGGATGTGATTCAACGTGGCGTGAGAAATCATCGCCCCTCTCCCCGAATTTACCGGAATTTGGTTACTTGTGTGTGGCAACTCCATCCAGCGACCTATGAAATCCTCATTGATTCCAAGCCACGACGTCTCCCCGCAGTTATCCGTACTAAGGTGGACATAGCGGCTATTAGGTAGGTGGTCATAATGTTCTGGCTGATTAGTGTACGTCGGCGCTGGATAACCTTTCCCAAAAGGTTACTACTGGCACAAGGGAGCATTCTGAAACTAATGGAATTCTTGTCAGAAGAGGTTGACGGGGCGAAGAGGAAACAAACCATTCGAGTGGAAAATCATAAGTTAACTGGCATTGTACTGTTTACGGCAGTCGTCTTGGTTCTCTCCAAGCCAGGACATACAGTTAGTACGGAAGGTACAACACTATTGTGAAGTTCTATGAGCAGCAAGGTCACTGGGCACAAGACTGCGAGACAGTAAAAAACGTTCATGATCGCCTCAATATTCTGGGATCCAATAATATATGCTTTCTTTGTATTAACCAGTGCCATACAGAAGACGACTGCAGGAAGAAACGAAAAGCGTTTTGATTCTTTTGCAAGGAAGATCATCATACGTAGCTGGTACAAAAGCGGAACATTCTACTTGGTCAGTTCCTCTTGCCAAACACAATTCCGTCAGCAGTGTAAACAGAGGGCATCTAGGATATATATACCTTCAGATAGCTTCGCGTGTATGTATCGGGGCCCACCGGAATAAGTAGACAGCACACGCTGCATTCTAGATGGTGGTATAAAAAAATGGCTCTGAGCACTATGGGACTTAACTAAAGAAGTCATCAGTCCCCTAGAACATAGAACTACTTAAACCTAACTAACCTAAGGACATCCCCCACATCCATGCCCGAGGCAGGATACGAACCTGCGACCGTAGTGGTCGCGCGGTTCCAGACCGAAGCGCCTAGAACCGCTCAGCTACACCGGCCGGCCTAGAGCATGGTAGAGTCGACTATCACATAAGAACGGGCTCTGAGTACATCCTATAACAGACTGGTGAAATTGGTATGCGACCTAAATCTCTTGCTCACATCTTAAAGCTTCGTAGCTCCTCGTACAACTTCCATAATTTAACAATATTCAATTGTCTACAGAATTAACTGGTTTACTGCATAGTAACATAATATTAATAAAGACCTGATGACGCGTAGGCTCCTCATAGAATTTGCTATGTGAAAAGTGGACATTAATAATTAATATTTGACAAAGAAAATGTTGAGTTTCACTCTAGAACACTTGAAGTGTGTGAACTATATAGATTTTATTAGTGAATATAGTTAATTGATAATTGCTATTGTCTGTCTAGTAGAAAAATGAGGCATCGGACATTAACAATTAGCCAGATATAGAGGGTGATCTTACTGTCAACCTAAATGCACCAGAAGTTACAGTTTGACCGTGAGCCTAAGACGCACGCCCTGTCTATTCTGCCACACTGCTCTATGATTCTGTCCCTTCCAAGATATTCTATTAATAACGAAGAGGTTATAATACATTAACAGTATTGTATGATAGAGTTATTTTATTCAACTTTAAATTCATGCAACACATTCCCTAGTTGTTCTCACAGCACTCACTCTACAATTACAGTCACCCATTTATGACGAACTTGTGTGAGTTTACCATTGCCAATTCATCATTGTAACATCGCCTTTTCACTACGTACCAATTCCCCCATTAGAAACTTAATCTGTGCTTTAACCTCACTTCGCTCGCACAAATACGCGTTCTACTCACGTTTAAACTCTGTTGCGACTTTCAATATTCTTTACACAAATTTCATCATTAAGCACGATGCGTGGAGCAGGAGCTCCCGGGGCCTCCCCTGCAGATTTTCTCAGGCTCGACTGACTCAGACCGTGCCAAACGATTTTCAGGCGCCAATCTCTCCCTTCTATAACTATGGGCATACACGTCAGCAATGCCGCTGCACTGTAATAAAGAGCATAAGGGTGCATTCGATCCTTCAAGTGTAGGGTTGATATCTGTACCCTTACATCTCCCAACTATTTGTCTTCAGAAGCCGTGTGAAACAAGCGTTTTTGAAGAAAAACAAAATTCCCTCATTTACTGAAAAGAGGAAATTCCCCACTAACTGAACATAATTGAAAATTAGCAACGAATCCGCCATGCTTGGCTTCCCTTCTATTTCCTGATTTGCACTTAACACTACCTCATCCATCCATACATACTAAACTGAAGCGCTAAAGAAACTGGTATAGGCATGCGTATTCGAACACAGAGAGCTGTAAACAGGCAGAATACGGCGCTACGGTCGGCAACGCATATAAGATTCAAGAGTCTGGAGCAGTTATTAGATCGTTCACCGCTGCTACAACGTCAGTTTGTCAAGATTTAAGTGAATCTGAACGTGATGTTATAGTCGCCGGCCGGAGTGGCTGTGCGGTTCTAGGCGCTACAGTCTGGAGCCGCGTGACCGCTATGTTCGCAGGTTCGAACCCTGCCTCGGACATGGATGTGTGTGATGTCCTTAGGTTAGTTAGGTTTAAGTAGTTCTAAGTTCTAGGGGACTGATGACCACAGCAGTTAAGTGCCATAGTGCTCAGAGCCATTTGCACCCGGCGTACGAGCGATGGGACACAGCATCTCTAAGGTAGCGGAGAAGTAGATATTTTCCCGTACGACCATTTCAGAAGTGTACCGTGAATATCAGGAATCCGGTAAAATATCAAATCTCCGACATCGCTGCGGCCGGAAAAAGATCCTTCAAGAACGGGCCAACGACGAATGAGGAGAATCGTTCAACGTAACAGAACTGCAACACTTCCTCAAACTGCTGCAGATTTCAATGCCGGGCCATCAACAAGTGTCAGCGTGCGAACTATTCAATGAAACATCATCGACATGGGGTTTCGGAGCCGAAGGCCCACTCGTGCACCCTTGATGATGGCGCATCACAAAGCTTAACGGCTCGACTGGGCCCTTCAACACCGACATTGGACTGCTGATGACTGGAACCATGTTGCCTGATCGGACGAGTCTCGTATGCAGGTATGGAGACTACCTCATGAATCCATGGACCCTGCATGTCAGGAGGGAACTGCTCAAGCTGGTGGAGGGTTTGTAATTGTGTGGGCTGTATGAAGCTGGGGTGACAGATACGACTCTGACAGGTGAAACGTAAGTAAGCCTCCTGTCTGATCACCTGCATCCTTTCATGTCCATTGCGCATTCCGACGGACTTGGGCAATTCCAGCAGGACAATGCGACACCTCTCTCGTCCAGAATTGCTACAGAGTGATTCCAGGTGCACTCTTCTGAATCTAACCACTTCCGCTGGCCACCAACCCCCACAGACATGAACATTGTTGAGCATATCTGGTTTGAGCACTATGGGACTTAACTTCTGAGGTCATCAGTCCCCTAGAACGTAGAACTACTTAAACCTAACTAACCTAAGGATATCACACACATCCATGCCCGAGGCAGTATTCGAACTTGCGACCGTAGCGGTCGCGCGGTTCCAGATTGTAGCGCCGAGAACCGTTCGGAAACCCCGGCCGGCAGCATATCTGGGATGCCTTGAAATGTGTTGTTCAGAAGAGATGTCCACCCCTTGTACTCTTACGGATTTATGGACAGCTCTGCAGGATTCATGATATCAATTCCCTCCAGCACTACTTCAGACGATAGTCGAGTCCATGCCACGTCATATTGCGGGACTTCTGCGTGCTCGCGGGGATCCTACACGATATAAGGCAGGTGTCACTTGAATCAGCAGTTGTCTTGTGACAGCCAGAGCGAGAGCACCAGCAGCAGCGAGTACTGTTTGTATAAAGCGTTTATTTTGCATTTTGTTTACGACCTTCCACTAAGGAAGGGATTCTATTTGTGTTTATCTGCTCTGCATAGTAACTAACAGTTCTTGATAAAACTTTACGTAGTTTTCGTGTTAGATTTCTTAGTGTTTTCTTGATCGTTTAGAACAGAAAGCGCCCTAAAACCGTCTTTTGTTTGTTTCGCGGCCGTTAGCCACTAGTCACTTGAATCAGCAGTTGTCTTGTGACAGCCAGAGCGAGAGCACCAGCAGCAGCGAGTACTGTTTATAAAGCGTTTTTGTACTTATTTGCTGCGCTTAGCTTTTAAATAGTTTTTCTGGGAAAACCTAGCGTAGTTTTCGCGTCTCGTATTTCGGTGAGTGTTTCTTGATTATCAGAGTAGCTCATCAGAAGATTATCTTGGGAATTTGTCACCGTATAGAGTAGGGTAAACATAGTCATGTGTAGGGACTGTGGTTGTTGTGAGCGGACGCAAGGAGAATTGGCCACTCTTCGGGGGCAGGTGGAGGCTTTGTCTGTTAGGCTCATCGAGCTCGAGGCGCAGGCATCGGCTCGTAGTGGCGTTGGGGCAACTGTGGTGAGACCTATGCCTACTTCGGTGGCCTTGGAATCACATGGAACCCCTGATGTCGCTGCGTCTTCCGGCAGTGAGCATCTTACCGGTCAGCCATCACTCCAGAGTGAATGGCGGACAGTGGTGGGCTCGCGCGTGCCTGGCCGAAAGGCGAAGGTGGGATCTGGCCGCGTGGCAGCTGCCTTACCCCTTTCCAACAGGTACGGGGTGCTTCCTAGTGGTGATGACATCGTTTCCGAGCCACCACAGGATGCCTCGCCTGTTGGGCCAGTGGCCGATTCTCCGGCAAGGTCCCGACAGTCACAGAGGGCGGGCCTATTAGTTATAGGGAGCTCCAACGTTAGGCGGGTTATGGAGCCCCTCAGGAAAATAGCGGGTAGGTCGGGGAAGAATGCCAGTGTGCACTCGGTGTGCTTGCCGGGGGGTCTCGTCCGTAATGTGGAGGAGGCCCTTCCGGCAGCTATTGAACGCACTGGGTGTGACCGGCTGCAGATAGTAGCACATGTCGGAACGAATGACGCCTGCCGCTTGGGTTCTGAGGCCATCCTTGGTTCCTTCCGGCGGCTGGCTGATTTGGTGAAGACAACCAGCATTGCACGCGGAGTGCAAGCTGAGCTTAATATCTGCAGCATAGTGCCCAGAGTCGATCGCGGTCCTCTGGTTTGGAGCCGTGTGGAGGGTCTAAACCAGAGGCTCAGACGACTCTGCGACTATAATGGTTGCAAATTCATCGACCTCCGTTATTGGGTGGAGAACTGTAGGGCCCCCCTAGACAGGTCAGGCGTGCACTACACACCGGAAGCAGCTACTAGGGTAGCAGAGTACGTGTGGCGTGCACGCGGGGGTTTTTTAGGTTAGAGGGACCACCCCTTGGGCGAAACGATAAAATACCTGACGGCTTACCAGAGAGGACATTATCATCGTTGATAAAGAACGTCCGTCCTCAGAGACCAAAAACAGGAAAAGTTAACGTAATATTGGTAAACTGCAGGAGTATCCAGGGCAAGGTTTCTGAATTAGTATCTCTTATTGAAGGAAATAGTGCGCATATAGTATTAGGAACGGAAAGTTGGTTAAAACCGGAAGTGAACAGTAACGAAATCCTAGACACAGAATGGAATATATACCGCAAGGATAGGATAAACGCCAATGGTGGAGGAGTATTTATAGCAGTAAAGAATTCAATAATATCCAGTGAAGTTATTAGCGAATGCGAATGTGAAATAATCTGGGTTAAGTTAAGTATCAAAGGTGGGTCAGATATGACAGTCGGATGCTTCTATAGACCACCTGCATCAGCAACCGTAGTAGTTGAGCGCCTCAGAGAGAACCTGCAGAACGTCGTGAAGAAGTTTCGTGATCATACTATTGTAATAGGGGGAGACTTCAATCTACCAGGTATAGAATGGGATAGTCACACAATCAGAACTGGAGCCAGGGACAGAGACTCTTGTGACATTATCCTGACTGCCTTGTCCGAGAATTACTTCGAGCAGATAGTTAGAGAACCAACTCGTGAAGCTAACGTTTTAGACCTCATAGCAACAAATAGACCGGAACTTTTCGACTCCGTGAATGTAGAAGAGGGTATCAGTGATCATAAGTCAGTGGTTGCATCAATGACTACAAGTGTAATAAGAAATGCCAAGAAAGGAAGGAAAATATATTTGCTTAACAAGAGTGATAGGGCACAAATCGCAGAATATCTGAGTGACCACCATCAAACGTTCATTTCTGAGGAAGAGGATGTGGAACAAAAATGGAAAAAATTCAGAAACATCGTCCAGTACGCCTTAGATAAGTTCGTACCGACTAAGGTCCAAAGCGAGGGGAAAGATCCACCGTGGTATAACAATCATGTACGAAAGGTACTACGGAAACAAAGAAAGCTTCATCATAGGTTTAAGAGTAGTCGAATCATAGCTGATAAGGAAAAGCTGAACGAAGCGAAAAAGAGCGTAAAGAGAGCAATGAGAGAAGCATTCAACGAATTCGAACATAAAACATTGGCAAACAATCTAAACAAGAACCCGAAAAAGTTTTGGTCATATGTAAAATCGGTAAGCGGATCTAAATCCCCTATTCAGTCACTCGTTGACCACGATGGCACCGAAACAGAGGACGACCGAAGAAAGGCAGAAATACTGAATTCAGTGTTCCGAAACTGTTTCACTGCGGAAAATCGTAACACGGTCCCTGACTTCAGCCGTCGCACGGACGCCAAAATGGAAAATATTGAAATAAACGATATCGGAATTGAAAAACAACTGCTATCACTTAGTAGCGGAAAAGCATCCGGACCAGACGAGATACCCTTAAGATTCTACAGTGATTATGCTAAAGGACTTGCCCCCTTTCTATCAGCAATTTATCGTAGATCGCTGGAAGAACGTAAAGTACCTAGCGACTGGAAGAAAGCGCAGGTCGTTCCCATTTTCAAGAAGGGTCATAAATCAGATGCGAATAATTATAGGCCTATTTCGCTTACGTCAATCTGTTGTAGAATAATGGAACATGTTTTGTGTTCTCGTATTATGACGTTCTTAGATAATACAAATCTCCTTCATCATAACCAACATGGATTCCGCAAACAGAGATCATGTGAAACTCAGCTCGCCCTATTTGCCCAAGGAATTCACAGTGCCGTAGACACTGGCGAGCAGATTGATGCCGTATTCCTGGACTTCAGGAAGGCATTTGATACGGTTCCGCACTTACGTTTAGTGAAAAAAATACGAGCTTACGGAATGTCGGACCAGGTTTGTGATTGGATTCAGGATTTCCTAGAAGAAAGAACACAACATGTCATTCTTAACGGTTCAAAATCTGCAGATGTAGAGGTAATTTCGGGAGTACCGCAGGGAAGCGTGATAGGACCTTTATTGTTTACAATATACATAAATGACTTAGTTGACAACATCGGTAGCTCCGTGAGGCTATTTGCAGATGACACGGTTGTCTACAAGAAAGTAGCAACATCAGAAGACTCGTACGTACTCCAGGAGGACCTGCAGAGGATTAATGCATGGTGCGACAGCTGGCAGCTTTCCCTAAACGTAGATAAATGTAATATAATGCGCAAACATAGGGGCAGAAATCCATTCCAGTACGATTATGCCATAGGTGGTAAATCATTGGAAGCGGTAACGACCGTAAAATACTTAGGAGTTACTATCCGGAGCGATCTGAAGTGGAATGATCACATAAAACAAATAGTGGGAAAAGCAGGCGCCAGGTTGAGATTCATAGGAAGAATTCTAAGAAAATGTGACTCATCGACGAAAGAAGTAGCTTACAAAACGCTTGTTCGTCCGATTCTTGAGTATTGCTCATCAGTATGGGACCCTTACCAGGTTGGATTAATAGAAGAGATAGACATGATCCAGCGAAAAGCAGCGCGATTCGTCATGGGGACATTTAGTCAGCGCGAGAGCGTTACGGAGATGCTGAACAAGCTCCAGTGGCGGACACTTCAAGAAAGGCGTTACGCAATACGGAGAGGTTTATTATCGAAATTACGAGAGAGCACATTCCGGGAAGAGATGGGCAACATATTACTACCGCCCACATATACCTCGCGTAATGATCACAACGAAAAGATCCGAGAAATTAGAGCAAATACGGAGACTTACAAGCAGTCGTTCTTCCCACGCACAATTCGTGAATGGAACAGGGAAGGGGGGATCAGATAGTGGTACAATAAGTACCCTCCGCCACACACCGTAAGGTGGCTCGCGGAGTATAGATGTAGATGTAGATGTAGATGTACGAGTTTCTTTCGCTCTTCGGTGTATTTTCCGACAGTTACAAAGGTATAATGTATATTTGCATTGTGTACAGACTTATTCAAACAGGATAAGGTCATATGGCACACTGCAATTAAGTCCACTTCAAATTTTATGAAATATAAAATCCTTGGAGAAAGATAAATACATTGCAACATATTTTCAAATTTTTCACAACACTATATTCATCTGGAGATTACAATTACATTTCGTTTCAGTCCATTTCAAAATTTACGAGATATTAACGTCCAAGCTGAAAGAAAGTACATAGAAACACCTTTCTCAAAATTATTCAGATCACTTTTTGTTGTTTACTTTAACCAAATAGCCCAAATTACGTAATGTTTTAAATGACAATAGTTTTTGTACGAGAACCAATCTATAAATAAATAAAGTGTACCCAATACCATGTGTTACAGAAAAGCTTTTGAAATTTAATAAACATGAACTAGCCGTATAATACAAAACCCAGTTCAATGCAAAAAAGAAAAAAGTACAAATAAAGACATTGTATCTTACATTCATGCGCACTTCTTTATACTTCACAGATTAACGCACAGGGAAGCACTGCTCGGATATGAAAACAGAGTCTGCACACACGTCCACACTTAATCGCTGTAATGCCCCACAAACTCACTGACGTCGCACGGCTCCCGGGTTTATCGCTGCGTTACCTGCCAACGACTCAGCAGGCAGCCTGTAGCTGGCCCGCCCCTGTTGTCAGCTAATGAGGTTGCTGTCGCAGTTCGCTGAATACTTCCGCTCCCATCGGCTCCTTTAATGCGCCGCCAGAAGCCTCACCAACAACAAGGCTGCTCTCCGCCCAGCTGCTCTGCAGTTTATTGCCGCGCTTCGCCTTCTCTCACATGCAACCACAAATTACACTGTGTGATCCACACTCGCATATGCTGCACCACCCAACAAGTGTCGCAAGTCCTGGATTTAACTGCTAATCTTTTTTAGATCACTGTACTTTATCGCAACATCCTAAGTGACTGCGAGAATGGATGAGTTACTCTCTCTCACATATTTTTCGTAAATCGGAAATTATTAAAGATTTTGTTACAACCTGATGCACCTTGAGTGAGACTAGAAAGTTAACAGCCTGAGCAGACGTTGATGAAGCCTGGTAGGCAGCTAAAAGCATGAGGTATTTTTATGATTCTTAGCTCATAGAAACGGCTTGCTGGGAGTTGAAAGCAATTGGCAGCGAGCCCATCCCTTAGTTAATCTTGCCAGACAGGTCCACAGCCATACAGGGCTGGGAGGACAGCCCCTCATCGAGACAGGTCTCCAGCAGAACAATGCCATGATACCTGTTGTGGTGCTGGGGGCAAAGGTCTGAAGCAATGCGTCTACACAGTGGGGTTGTAAACCAGGCATTGTGTGCAGAGCCACGTGTAATAAAAATTCACCTGTTTTTGTGTTCGCCGATGCTGCAGATAGGCCTGTGAACCACTTCCATTGGCTGCCTCGATGGTATAAGAAAAATCCGGCGTCTGAGAAACATTTGGAGATAGAATCTTTATTACACCTCATAGCTAGGACTAACAAACTCCACGGCACAGGTGATTTAGACAAAGATCTTTAAGCTTGTATCTGTTCACCTCTTGCCATGGGAAGCGACACAACTTCAGAGTAAATCATGTCTTCTCCCTCTGTGAAAAACTTAATAAAGCCAGTAATTGGCGTTTTCTTATTTTCAGAGATGTGGGTTTCTTAACTCTTGCCCTGGTTCGACAAGAGTTTGTTCTGTCGTGTGAGAGGGGAGATTTAGCACCTCTAGAGCCCTGTGATTGGCTCAAGATGGGGTGAAGGCAGTGTCGTTCATGCACTTTGCGGGAAAATTGATTTTTTTTTTTAATGGTGTGGGACTTTGATCTGGAAACAGCTCTAATTGAGGCTCTGGCGTGTGGTTGGCACTTGGAACCTGTCCTGAGGCTGATTTCACTTGCAAGTAGTTTAGACTGGCGATGCTGTGGTGAAGTCCTTACTGTACCGATAGTGTGACTTCAAATGTCTCGGACTGCTCGTTTGCCGAGGGCACACTTATTCGTTCTTGGTTTACCAGTCTTGACATTTGGAATCCTTTTGCGCTCTGTTGTATAAGTGAGCCAAATTGGTCCTTGTTATGACCAGTGAACAGGTGTGTCACACACTGAAATCTACTGTGATTTAAGGGCTCTTCAAAAATGGTTCAAATGGCTCTGAGCACAATGGGACTTAACATCTATGGTCATCAGTCCCCTAGAACTTAGAGCTACTTAAACCTAACTAACCTAAGGATATCACACACATCCATGCCCGAGGCAGGATTCGAACCTGCGACCGTAGTGGTCACGCGGTTCCAAACTAAAGCGCCTAGAACCGCACGGCCATACCGGCCGGCTTAAGGGCTCTGGTAAAGAGTAAATTGCGATCTGTCTGTCAGAGCGCTAGACCGTGAGATTTTTGCATTTCTTTCATGGCCACGATCGATTCACAGGTGCCACCTCCACGCCTCACCTTCGCCTCACACATCTCGCCTGCTGCAATTTACATCGCCACACGAAGCTAACAGGGTAAAGCACTGCCGCTCCAGCATTGTCAGGGCGTACAGATCTCAATCGCCACTTACTCTCAGCTGTACCTATATAGAGAAACTTCAGTAGATTTGATTAATCAAAGTCTGCTCAGCGTCATATCAATTCATATTGCGTTACCCACATTTTAGGGCCAGAGGTAAACTGTCTTTGCCAACCCAGAATCCTTGTCCAGTGTTGTCTTAAACCACCTGTTAGTTGTTTATGGTATGCAATCAATAACTTGTTTAGCATAATGTATGTCTGTTTTTTTTTTTTAGAATGCTGTTCGAACACTAAAATTATGGCAACTCTATAAAAAAAATGGTTAAAATGGCTCTGAGCACTATGAGACTTAACTTCTGAGGTCATCAGTCCCCTAGAACCACTTAAACCTAACTAACCTAAGGACATCACACGCATCCATGCCCGAGGTATAGCGGTCGCACGGTTCCTGACTGTAGCGCCTAGAACCGCTTGGCCACCCCGGCCGGCAACTTTATCAATCATATAAACAGTCCCTACCGGGTTACCTTTCATTATGGCGTCCCATGCCAGGATGTCGGATTGATGGCACCTTCTGTGACAGTCAGATAGTACATAGTGTTGCATAGTGAAGTTTCTGTTCCCCATGTTTAATGTGGTGCACTGGGTAGAGTATTTTTGCGTTGCTGGTGGCTAGACATAGTACTAATAATTGTTGTATGTGTGTATTTTCATGTTGTGTTTGTGACTTCACTGTCAGTTCAACGATTGTTTCTGATGGCGAACGGCGTTGTGCTGATTTGTTAGTATAGAGGGCTCACAAACGAAAATCTCATAGACAAGGGTGCTGTAGTTGTCAGGAACTAGGAGTTAGTAGCTCACTGGAGCGTAATTTAGAGTAGAATCTGTGTGGCATAGGAATGTGTATTGTTTAAATTCGTTTGGTTCAAAATTAGAGTGCATGATTACAAGAAGCAAGGCACGTTTGCCGCAGAGTAGCGGATGTAATTGTATTTTGTTAACCATGGATCCACGTCATATTATTAGCGGGGACCAGACAGATATTACACGGGTTTCTCAGGTAAATGCAGTTGCAGACCGGGCAGAAATGTCGAACGTAGAACCTGCAGAGTATGACGACATGCTTCAGTCAGGTGACGAAAGTGAACGGGAGACCGTAGCAGAACGAAATGTAGGCGATGCTGGTACGAGAAGCACCATCAGTGAAACTGGTCGACCAGAATCACGAACGAAATATCACAGAATGATGGAATCTCGTTCATCGAGCCCTGGAGGTGTTAGCAGTGGATCTTAGTTTGAGGCTCTTATGCAATTCATGTAAGAGGCAGAAAGGAAGAGGCAAGATGTTCAAATGTGTGTGAATTCCTAAGGGACCAAACTGCTGCGGTCATCGGTCCCTAGACTTACACACTACTTAAAGTAACTTATGCTAAGAACAACACAAACACCCATGCCCGAGGGAGGACTCGAACTTCCGGCGGAAGAGGCCACGCAATCCATGACAAGGCGCCTCAAACCGCGCGGCCACTCCGCTCCGCGAAGAGGCGAGAGACAGAAAGGAAGAAACAAGAGGCAGAGAAAAATGAGACAGGAGGAAGAGGAGGAAAGACACAAATTAGTCATAAGAACGGACTAGATGGAGTCAAGAAAGAGATCGCAGGAATCCTAGAAGAGATAGAGAATGTCAAGGAAACGACAGTAGAAAGCGCGAGGCCAAAACAGCGTGATTGGCACGAAGAGACGAATGAGTGGCCAAAGAACAAATTAAACTGGCCAGAACTGAGGTGTGTAAGACAAAAAAGGCACCTGAAACTCTCCAAAAGCAAGGCAAAAAAAAAAAAAAATAGTTCAAGAAGCGCAAGAAAAAATGTGTGAGCTGCGAAGCGAATCGAACAGATAGAAATCAAACAGGCCGGAATCTCTGAAGTTAAAGATCAGCAGACCCGAGTCGCCGTGCTACAAAACGAGATGGCTAAGGACGTTCGGCAGGCACATGAACGGCTCGCGCAAAATGTGTGTGTGTGAAATCTTACGGGACTTAAATGCTAACGTCATCAGTCCCTAAGCTTACACACTACTTAACCTAAATTATACTAAGGACAAACACACACATCCATGCCCGAGGGAGGACTCGAACCTCCGCCGGGAGCAGCCGCACAGTCCAAGACTGCAGCGCCCTAGCCGGCCGCGGTGGTCTAGCGGTTCTAGGCGCTCAGTCCGGAACCGCGTGACTGCTACGGTCGCAGGTTCGAATCCTGCCTCGGGCATGGATGTGTGTGATGTCCTTAGGTTAGTTAGGTTCAAATGGTTCAAATGGCTCTGAGCACTATGGGACTTAACAGCTGTGGTCATCAGTCCGCTAGAACTTAGAACTACTTAAACCTAACTAACCTAAGGACATCACACACATCCATGCCCGAGGCAGGATTCGAACCTGCGACCGTAGCAGTCACGCGGCTTCCGGACTGCGCGCCTAGAACCGCGAGACCACCGCGGCCGGCTAGGTTAGTTAGGTTTAAGTAGTTCTAAGTTCTAGGGGACTGATGACCACAGATGTTAAGTCCCATAGTGCTCAGAGCCATTTTTTGCAGCGCCCTTGACTGCTCGGCTAATCCCGCGCGGCACGGGTCGCGCAATTGCAAACACAATCTCGTCCGGTAGAGCGCCATCTAGAGGATCACACAAGTGAAGAAAATGTTTTGCTATTCTCTGAACCGCTATACGAGGACACACCCCTGCACATCGGCGAATGCAGCATCAATATGCTCCTGCCGCGGCGGAACGCGTAATAGAAAATGCTCCGTCGGTAACACGCGGCATGTCAGAGACAGAGCCGGAAAACAATTGTACGCGCCTAAGGAGGTCAGAAACGTTATTACGTGAATCTGACAACACGAGGGGATACCATCACAGTGCACGAGGATCGTTGGGGCACGGATATATGGAATGAAGCGCTGCAGACGAGAGGGTAAATTCGTACAGCGGATACGTCGAACCTTTCGACCACAAACTTTACTTGACGATCCAGAATTTTCAAGTCTACAAGGAGGCAAGCAACGCATTACATCCAAAGACCTGGATGGCACAGTACGATCACGTGCTACCAGAATCTTGGCCACTGAAGTATAAGGTCCAGTTTATTTGTGGTTTTTTTAGAAAGATCGATTGCAGAACATATGCGTGGTGTTGCAAGAGTTGTCGCTCCTACTAAGAATTTATGGACGCATTCCTTAGCACATACTGGTCGCAAAACACGCAGGAGAGGATAAAACAGGAGATCATGTTAGGAAAGGACTTAGAAGCGTCAGAATTCCACAGACCTGTCAAATTCTTCGAATCCCTTGTCAAGAAGAATCGATTCTTGGATCAATCATACAGTCCCAAGGAAGTTATAAGGCACTGCTACATTAAATTATCTTTACGTTACGAGCAACTGCTCATCGGTAGATGCAGCGATTCAATCGAAGCTTTCAAGAGCGGGCTGTGCGAACTCGATTAAATGGATGAAATTTACAACTCGCGGGAAAGAAGTAGAAATAATGACCGTAGCTGGTCAGATTCGCCAGAGAGGAATGACGATGGACGAAATGGGGGAAACATACATCGAATCGAAACCAAAATTCAAACTTCAATGGGAATAACCAGCCATCATGGTAAAATAGAAGAAGACGAGGAAATTATAATCATAACAACAACAACAACTACCGACGGAACGGAAACAGGAGAGAGCAATAGAACTCGAACCAAGGCCAACAGGATTCTAAGGACCTACAGCAAAGCAATAGCCGGACATACAACGGTCAAGGTCAGTAGAATGACCAACGTAGCGAATATGTGTAACTGAGGCCACCTAACCCATATCACGGGTCACGCAGAGGAAATTCAAACAGGAATTGATACACAGCCGCTGCGGACTCATGTCAAAACAATGCTGCAGAAACTATCGGAACGAGCGATATTAGCCTGTTAGAGTACGAAGATACAATAAAACTGCTACGGGAAGAGGAGGTGCAGTATGTAAATAGTCTCCATGGATGAACTGTTTAACGTAATTCAATTTTGATATTGTGTTGCTTAGCGTAATTTTCCATTTGTCCTATTTCAGCGTTGTTCTGTTTGTTTGCCACGTCCATTAGTTTTCTTCATGAGTCCTTGTTGAAAGCCGGCCGCGGTGGCCTATTGGTTCTAGGCGCGTCAGTCCGGAACAGCGCCACTGCTACGGTCGCAGGTTCGAATCCTGCCTCGGGCATGTATGTGTGTGATGTCCTTAGGTTAGTTAGGTTTAAGTAGTTCTAAGTTCTAGCGGACTGATGACCTCAGGTGTTAAGTCCCATAGTGCTCAGAGCCATTTGAACCTTGTTGAAAGTGGTCAAATGAGTTGCGTACTTTTGACATCTTCACGACAACATTCACTGGCAGGTGGCAGATGGAATTAAAATTCTGTTGCAAATTATATCTCATTAACAACTGGCACTTTATGTGACATACCAAACCAGGCAAGTTGCAATACTGAGTACTCCAAACAACTGAGAACTGCTATTATTTCTTTGGACGTCACAATCGTTGTCCGATTTCCGCTCCCAGGAGAACAAGGAAATCTGTCGGAAGTTGGCCACAATTGACATCGTACTCTGCCATAGCATTCTCGTAGAAGAGCCTTCTCAAGTATCACTATGGCCACTGAAATGGTTTCTGTTTACTTTCCGTGGTTTCTTGTACACTGCCCAAGGGACGGATGTACGTCACTTTATGTTTTTCGTGATGTCAAAACGGTAAATCGTGCCATAGAGCAAGTGCGTCTCGATTTTCGGATGTGTCTCGTATGGTGTTAGCGGTCCACGCTTTGGGCGGTGGTCGACGCTAAGACTCGGTATGTTATGCGCCATTGCCTGTCTTGCAGTGTAACTTGCCTCCTGGTGGAATTTGCCAGCCCCATGTGAGCGCCACCGGCGAAATATTGTGTATGGGGAATTAGCACGGACAAGTGCAGGTTACAGTAGAGTGGCGAACCCCAGACCCGGAAACAGGAAGCAGAAATGAAATGATGGGCCATGGATGAGACTAAATATACATATATAATGCAATATGATTGTGTTTCATTTCAGCTGCAGTGGTCCTGACAGAGGCAACAGGAGCCATCCTTATAATATGTAAAATTACATGTACACAATCATAAAATGCCACTACAAAGATTACAGGCAAATCACCAGCACCTGAGTGAGTAGACGCACTTCCTGGCCACTTCAGCGTCAGCAGACAACACCACTGGACATCGAAAAACAAAATAGGAGTATACAAGGAATAAAATGCATGGAAATTCGCCTCAGTAGTATTAGCAAAGGCATAGGGTAGTACAGTAAGTTAGTATTTAATATTGGGATAAGTCTGCACGTTTGGTGAAGGTATAGAGGTAGCGCCAGCGTAAAATTAGGAAAACTAACAAAAACAAGTGCACACACAAACAAAGACACCTCAAACCACATACTTTACGTCCATACAGCATTAACAGGGCCCTGCAGTCATTAAGTTTATTTTTGGATATTGCGTCCTTAGTAATATTACAAATGTAAAATAAAATATGAAGTAAAAAATTTTTACTGTTCAATATTTTTTTCTGTAAATTGATTATATCGATTTGTGAGAGAATACGGCACTTGACCACACTTGATGATTGTGCAGATCTGCCATTGGACCCCACAACCAACACGGCAGACAGGACGTCACGGCCCACACCAGCCAGCGAAGGGCAAGTGGAGCAGGCAGCTGTAATGAGTCAGCTGTAGCAGCCCAGGGAAGTGGGACCACCCGCAGCGACAGAACCGGCCCCTGACAACTGACGCACATACGTCACGCAGCCCGATTGTCTACCAGTGGAGGCAGCACATCTCAAGCCAGTGCAGACAGCGTGATGCCACCACATGCCTGCAACAACCCCCTAGTGGCCAACGACCCACCATGCCACTAATTAAGGAACAAGCTAGTCGCGTGGCACCACAATTGACGCATGCGGCGAGCCTAACTGACTCAGTGGGGTGCCGAGAGTGATGCATCCCCTCGACAAAAGGCGAGCTTATCCGATGTCCCGTGCCGGCAGGCACATGTTCCGATGCAGAGGTGAACGGGAAGAGTAGGGCTGCCCCTTGTCCCGCTAACACTGAATGGATTTCTATGCCACAGGGTGGGTTGCTTATCAAATGCAATGCTGTCATGCCAATCCATAGCGGCTGACTGCGGCCTGACAAGAATGAGGTCAAGGGTCCAGCTGCAGTAGAGAAGCTGCCAAGTCGCCAGATGCTGCCAGAGACGTCTGCCACCACTTCTGCCATGTCATACACTGAGTGAGAGGCCATTCCACTCTGGCGCTAATTGCTGTTCTTCGATCCTACCAGCCACAGTTTGTGCGTGCACGCAAGTGCATTGTTCTCAATTCGTGTGACTTTTCAAAAAAAAAAATGGTTCAAATGGCTCTGAGCACTATGGGACTCAACTGCTGAGGTCATTATTCCCCTAGAACTTAGAACTAGTTAAACCTAACTAACCTAAGGACATCACAAACAGCATTGCCCGAGGCAGGATTCGAACCTGCGACCGTACCGGTCTTGCGGTTCCAGACTGCAGCGCCTTTAACCACACGGCCACTTCGGCCGGCGTGTGAATTTTCAATAGTAAAATTTTTCTCCCCAGGAAGCGATAGGACACCTTTCTGTAATATTATTATGTAATATATTTTTGTGTCTTTTGTATGTATCAACTGAACTGTTTTGGTTATGAGATCTACGTTTTTTCTGCACGTTTATTAATGCTCTCTACAATGATTATGTGGCTGTATTTGCTTTCATGTCGTAGAAAATGTCCGCAGCTCGTGGTCGTGCTGTAGCGTTCTCGCTTCCCGCGCCCGGGTTGCCGGGTTCGATTCCCGGCGGGATCAGGGATTTTCTCTGCCTCGTGATGACTGGGTGTTGTGTGCTGTTCTTAGGTTAGTTAGGTTTAATAAGTTCTAAGTTCTAGGGGACTGATGACCATAGATGTTAAGTCCCATAATGCTCAGAGCCATTTGAACAATTTTTTTCGTAGAAAATAATACACAAATTTACACAACTTATGTAATAAGACAAACAGATTACAGGTGTTTTTTCCTTGTTCATTGAGAATTTGGGAATGTATGTGTTTGATGATTGAGACCAAATGAGTGATAGAGCAGGGGTAAATCAAGAGCAGACAACAGTTCATACTCCAGGACATTGTAGATGATTAGGGACATTAGACATCTCTGACCTCAGGATATGGTGTGAATAGGTATATTTCTTTGCTTTAAGGCCTTGTAACTGCATATCAAATGTTAAACGGAAGTCTGTAATGTAGCAATGACCCCTGGGTTTAACATAATTCACACTACTCACAGCAATGTTTACATGTATTCTTGCTAGCTTGCAGCTTCATGTGAGTGAATGACCCCTGGAATAAATTAGGTCAAACTAGAATGTGTTTTAGAAATGGGAAATATTGATTGTCAAAGTTACCTTTTTCACACATATATCGGTTATCAGGATGAGATTCTCCTACAAATTTTCAATGATTTCCTCTGGGTCATGTCACACTAAACAATATTGAAGTGAGACACTACCCATGCAGAAATCAATGGCAGGTAGTAGGCAGTGAGAGAGGACTCACCTACTTTTCGGATACTGAAATTTATTAAAGGTTTTATTACAACCTGATGCACCTTGAGCGAGACTCCAGAAAGTTAACGGCCTGAGCAGACGTTGATGGAGCCTGGTAGGATGCTAAAAGCATGAGATATTTTTATGATTCTTAGTTCGTAGGAACGGCATGTTAGGAATTAAAAGCAATTGGTGGCAACCCCATCCCTTAGTAAATCTTGCCGCACAGGCCCACAGCCGTTCAAGGCAGGCAGTCCCTCGTTGATACAGGGCTCCAGCAGAACAATGCCACAGTGCCTGCGGCGGTGCGAGCAGAAGCCTGGGCAGGGGTGACGGTCTAAACTTTAGACTCTAAAGGGACATATCTACTCAGTGGAGTCGTAAACTGGGCATTGTGTTCAGAGCCACGCTTGATAAAAATTCACATGTTTCCGTGTTTGCCGATATTGCAAGAAGGCCAGTGAGGCACGTCCCTTGGCAGCCCATGTTGTATAAGAAAACTCCGGCATCTGAGAAACGTTTGGAGATAGAATCTTTATTACACCTCATAGCTAGGACTAACAAGCTCCAAGGCACAGGTGATTTAGATAAAGATCTCTGAGACTGTATCTGTTTGCTTGTTGCCGTGTGACGAGACGCGACTTCGGAGAAAATCATCTTTTCCCCCTCTGCGAAAACTTAAAAAAAAAATCTAGTAATTGGCGGCTTCTTTTTTTTCAGAGACACAGGTTTCTTGACTCTTGCCCAGGTTCGACATGAGCTTCTGCTGACATGTGGGAGGAGAGATTTAGTGGCTCTAGAGCCTTGTGATTAGCTCAAGACGGTGTGAAGACGGTGTCGTTCGTGCAGTTTCCGAGAAAACGGAATTTTTTCTGGATGGGTGGCAAGCTCTCGGGTGCAGAACTTTGGTCTGGTGAGGACTTCTGGTCGAAGCTCTGGCGTGGGTGGTTGGTACTTGGGACCTGTGCTGAGACTGACGTCACTTGCGAGTAGTTTAAACTGGGAAGCCTGTATTGAAGTTCTTACTGTAACGACAGTGTGACTTCAAACGTCTCGGACTACTCGTTTGCCAAGGGCACACTTATTCGTTTTTGGTTTACCAGTCTTGACGTTTGGTATCCTTTTGCGCTCTGTGGTGTACGTGAGCCAAATTGGTCCTTGGTATGACCAGCCAACTGGTGTGTCACACACTGAAGTCTACCGTGATTTCAGGGCTCTGGTAGAGAGTAAATTGCAATCCGTCTGCCTGATAGCTAGACCGTGAGATTTTTGCATTTATTTCGTTTTCCGCGATAGATTCACAGGTGCCGCCTCCACGTCTTACCTCCTCCGCCGCACACATCTTGCCAGCTGCAAGTCACGTTGCCGCACGAAGTAAACAGGCTAACGTACTGTCGCTCCAGCATAGTCAGGGCGTACAGATCTCAATCGCCACTTGGTCTCAGCTGCACCTCTGTAGAGAAACTTCAGTAGATTTGATCAATCAAAGTCTGTTCAGCGTCAGATCAATTCAGCTTGCGTTATCCACATTTTTAGGGTCAGAGTACATGCCTCACTGGTCACCTAGTCAAACTCTCTTTGCCAATCAGGCGCCACCCAGTGGAGTGTTTCATCGTCTGTTAGTAGTTCAGGATATTCAATCTATGCCTTGTTTAGTATAATTTATGTCTTGTTTGGTAAAAATAAATGTTGTTAGTACACTAAATATTGCCAACGTTCTCAATCAATTAAATAGTGCAAACAAGTTACCTTTCAAAGGCGCCAGTCGACATTGGCCGCATCAACTCTCACGTTGACTTTGTCTGCACTTACTACATGAAGATGAGCTGTATTGAAGATAATTTGCCAACTCACAAGACACCGCAAGGTAGACCCTCTAGAAGAGAAACATCTAGCGGTGTCAACTGGAAAAGCGTCTGGAAAAATATTAACAACCTTATCTTCCAATTCAAAATAGTGTCCATATGGTATGACATAGTAACCAAGAACGTCCACCCAGGTAAAAAACTACACTAGATTAAACTGAAGTTGAGTCCGTACTGCGGTTATTGGCATACTTTCGACGCTTTGGCTGACACTAATCTGCAAAGAGCAATTCCAAATATGGAAAAGGAGTAGAAAAAAAATTCGCAGCTATTACTAGAACTCCAGAAACTACTATAACACTTACATAAGTACTTCAGCCAGACTGGCATTTCTTTCCTGAATCAAAGAACAATAGCTGCGCCTGGATTATCGACCAGTTCTTATATTTTGCAATTGCGACCAAAAATGCGAGTATAGATGGATTTGTAAAATTTATAACGGGAGAGTAGCATAATCTTATAAAGAACCCAGAATACAAAGCTATGTCTTTTTTTTTCACGATTTACAGTAAAGAAGAGGTAACATTTGATTGTTGCAGTTCAGTTAAGAAAATTCCTACAAGATATGTATCATTTCATTTAATTTCGCTTAAAAAATTGTGTTTTTGACAAGTCATATTGCCTCAGGAGATCTCTTATTTCGGTAGAGCCACGACATAGAAGTACAACAAAAATGGAAAAAAATAAAACATTTTTCTAGAAGTATTTGCTTTATTTTGTATTAAGAAATTTGAATTCTTTGTTTAAAAAAAAACGCCAGCAGTTGATGTCTTCATAACTTATGACAATGAACGGAGATTTATTCCTACAGGGTGATTCCGCGATGATAGCACAAACTTTCAGGGTTGATTGATGGAGAAGAGTAAATGTATCAGTCTGAGGTAAGGAACCCCGCCCCGGAAACGACCGGGTCGATAGTTAAAAGCAAAAATCGTTCTGATACCTCTGACAGGTATCTGCATTCATTAAAGCCCTATTAATTACTGCCAGTGAGAAAATTGAGCAACAGTGGATGAATGGCAGCAACTCTTCTGCACCTCACACATGAAATAGACCCATTATATGCCAGTTAATCAGAGCAATATGTGCTATGACTGCATGTTTCTGCCAACGACTTAATTTCTTTCGCAGTAGTCTTTCACCGTGTTGTGGAGCCAAGAAAGAAGTGTTACGGTCTACCACACTATCGTTCAAACCCACTCCCTCCCCCCACCTACAACACCCACAGAGGACGTCTTCATAACTTATGAGAATGAACGGAGCATTCCTCATCAACAGGGTGTCAGTCTGCTGCGAAAGAAATGAAGTTATTGGCAGAAAGATGGAAGCATAGAGCAATTTGCTGCTATTAATTGGCATATAATCGGCCTGCGTTTTGCGTGGGGTGCAGAGATGTTGATGCTGTTCAGACAAAGTTGAGGAATTCCTTCACAGGCAGACAGTAAGTCTAGACAATAAGTCGAGGAAGTGGTAGTTTGGCTTTATGAATCAACAGAGTATGGGTAATGTCAGTAAATTCTACCAACGGTCTGCCCATCTATGCCGTCACATTACAACTCGATAATTCTCTTCTGAATATTACGATACCCTAGAGTGGTCGTTCATATCAAAACGTCTGGGGCTAAATTAATAATACACTGCGCCGACGCCGCATAGAATCTCAGCAGCGCGTTCAGTTTGGTGAACCAGTTGTTATTTCGCGTTCTCTCTGCCTTAAGCGTATTGCAAGTTGAAAACTTCTTAAACACAGACGCTTTTCGCTTTTATTGACAAAGCATCAGAAATGGTAATATTGTAGCTATTACAAGTAGATGATTTTTGTCATTCTTGCAGCATTTATCGACTGAATGACGGTTTTGCTTAACGATCACTTACTCTAGACATTACTGTCAGCGTTACTTGCTCCACGTTCTGATGACAACTGGTTTTCCGATCTTCTTAGCTGGTTTAATTTTCTACAGCAGTTTTGGAGAGCGCTTATTCGGACCTGGCGTATGGTTTCCGTGCGCAGTAGACGACTTGATGAGGAACTTTATCTTATTCATAGATTACGAAGTCTCTCTGTTGATGTTCTTGTTCTGCAGTAATTGCTGTGTCGTTCGTTATCTTTTCATTTGTGTTCTTCTGTTCTGGGGAATAGTGCCAATGGCAAGTTCTTAAGAAAAATATTTTAAAGTGTGTAATGATCAAAAGACGTGTTGCCTACTCTTAATGTTTACAGTATAAGCACTGAAACGCTTGAAAATGTGAATGATATTTTCAGTATTCAGTGCGCTTAAGATAAAAAAGTTGTTACAATTATTAATTTATTGCATTTAATTTGCAGTCGGTGTACCTAAGTATTATAATTAACTACGCTCTAGTCCTTAAAGCTCGTTACAGAAATGGCAATAAAAACTCACTGAAATATACTTCACGTATTCCGACGCTGAGCACCCGCGTCTTTGAGACGTAAGCTGTAATCACTTCCGAGCCCGCTCAGTGCGCACATTGGTGGTATTCTTCCTCCTGGTAGTTAGTTGAATCTTGGCATCAATGCAGAATAAGTCTGGCAAATCTGGTACGGAAGAGTTACTTCCTGGATGGCACAGAATTATCCTGCTAAATTCAATTGATTTTACTTGTCATTACCACTGAATATCAATTGGAAACCAATAAGGATATCTTAAGAAGGCTTCTCCATGAAATATCATCTCGCAACTTCCAGTACCTCTTAGTGTAAGGGGGAGAAACTTACGATAATGCACAACTGATAATGCCTCTTTCCACTTCTGCCGACATAACTTTTTGTGAATACACAATTTTACTTATGAAATTCCACATATCCATACTACATGAGTATGACACAGATCAGCAAATAAACTAAGACTAATTCGTAGACACGCTCGTGTTACAGATGCTTCATATTTTACTAGAACAGACATTCATCGTAAGGTTATCATGGTAAGCTGTATTTCATTTGTATTAGTACAGTACATATTTTAACAGCGTGTTTCATTAATTTATTGAACACAGAAGTAAACATTAGTCAATGATCAACAATATACTCTCACACATTACCTAAACAGTCTGAAATGCTAAGGTTATTTACCAATTCCACACCAGTAGAAACCTACTGGTTCTTAGCTGAAGATGTCAAACCAGATTGAAAATCCGCGTCGGCAGCTGAGTGATCTACATCTACATCTACATGATTACTCTGTAATTCACATTTAAGTGCTCGGCAGAGGGTTCATCGAACCACAATCATACTATCTCTCTACCATTCCACTCCCGAACAGCACGCGGGATAAACGAACACCTAAACATTTCTGTTCGAGCTCTGATTTCTCTTATTTTATTTTGATGATCATTCCTACCTATGTAGGTTGGGCTCAACAAAATATTTTCGCATCCGGAAGAGAAAGTTGGTGACTGAAATTTCGTAAATAGATCTCGCCGCGCCGGCCGAAGTGGCCGTGCGGTTAAAGGCGCTGCAGTCTGGAACCGCAAGACCGCTACGGTCGCAGGTTCGAATCCTGCCTCGGGCATGGATGTTTGTGATGTCCTTAGGTTAGTTAGGTTTAACTAGTTCTAAGTTCTAGGGGACTAATGACCTCAGAAGTTGAGTCCCATAGTGCTCAGAGCCATTTGAGCCATTTGAGATCTCGCCGCGACGAAAAACGTCTTTGCTTTAATGACTTCCATTCCAACTCACGTATCATATCTGCCACACTCTCTCCCCTATTACGTGATAATACAAACCGAGCTGCCCTTTTTTGCACACTTTCGATGCCCTCCGTCAATCCCACCTGGTAAGGATCCCACACCGCGCAGCAATATTCTTAATGAGGACGAACGAGTGTAGTGTAAGCTGTCTCTTTGGTGGACTTGTTGCATCTTCTAAGTGTCCTACCAATGAAATGCAACCTTTGGCCCGCCTTCCCACAATATTATCTATGTGGTCTTTCCAACTGATATTGTTCGTAATGTTAACACCCAGGTACTTAGTTGAATTGACAGCCTTGAGAATTGTACTATTTATCGAGTAATCTAATTCCAACGGATTTCTTTTGGAACTCATGTGGATCACCTCACACTTTTCGTTATTTAGCGTCAACTGCCACCTGCCACACCAAACAGCAATCTTTTCTAAATCGCTTTGCAACTGATACTGGTCTTCGGATGACTTTACTAGACGATAAATTTCAGCATCATCTGCGAACAACCTAAGAGAACTGCTCAAATTGTCACCCAGGTCATTTATATAAATCAGGAACAGCAGAGGTCCCAGGACGCTCCCCTGGGGAACACCTGATATCACTTCAGTTTTACTCGATGATTTGCCGTCTATTACTACAAACTGCGACCTTCCTGACAGGAAATCAAGAATCCAGTCGCATAACTGAGACGATACCCCATAGGCCCGCAGCTTGATTACAAGTCGCTTGTGAGGAACGGTGTCAAAAGCTTTCCGGAAATCTAGAAATACGGAATCAACTTGAGATCCCCTGTCGATAGCGGTCATTACTTCGTGCGAATAAAGAGCTAGCTGCGTTGCACAAGAACGATGTTTTCTGAAACCATGCTGATTACGTATCAATAGATCGTTCCCTTCGAGGTGATTCATATTGTTTGAATACAGTATATGCTCCAAAACCCTACTGCAAACCGACGCCAATGATATAGGTCTGTAGTTCGATGGATTACCCCTACTACCCTTCTCAAACACTAGTGCGACCTGCGCAATTTTCCAATCTGTAGGTACAGATCTATTGGTGAGCGAGCGGTTGTATATGATTGCTAAGTAGGGAGCTATTGTATCAGCGTAATCTGAAAGGAACCTAATCGGTATACAATCTGGACCTGAAGACTTGCCCGAATCAAGCGATTTGAGTTGCTTCGCAACCCCTAAGGTATCTATCTACTTCCAAGAAACTCATGCTAGCAGCTGTTCGTGATTCAAATTCTGGAATATTCCATTCGTCTTCCCTGGTGAAGGTATTTCGGAAAACTGTGTTCAATAACTCCGCTTTAGCGGCACAGTCGTCGGTAACAGTAGCATCGGCACTGCGCAGCGAAGGTATTGACTGCGTCTTGCCTTTGTGTACTTTACATATGACCAGAATTTCTTCGGATTTTCTACCAAATTTCGAGACAATGTTTCGTTGTGGAACCTATTAAAGGCATCTCGCATTGAAGTCCGTGCCAAATTTGCGCGTCTGTAAATTTTAGCCAATCTTCGGAATTTCGCGTTCTTCTGAACTTCGCATGCTTTTTCCGTTGCCTCTGCAACAGCGTTCGGACCTGTTTTGTGTACCATGGGGGATCAGTTCCATCTCTTACCAATTTATGAGATATGAATCTCTCAATTGCTGTTGCTACTATATCTTTGAATTTGAGCCACATTCGTCTACATTTGCATAGTCAGTTCGGAAGGAATGGATATTGTCTCTTAGGTAGGCTTCTAGTGACATTTTTTCCTCTTTTTTAAATAAAATTATTTTGCTTTTGTTTCTGGTGGATTTGGAAGAAGCGGTATTGAGCCTAGCTAAAACGACCTTGTGATCACTAATCCCTGTATCAGTCATGATGCTCTCTATTAGCTCTGGATTGTTTGTGGCTAAGAGGTCAAGTGTGTTTTCGCAACCATTTACAATTCGCGTGGGTTCGTGGACTAACTGTTCGAAATAATTTTCGGAGAAAGCATTTAGGACAATCTCGGAAGATGTTTTCTGCCTACCACCGGTTTTGAACACGTATTTTTGCCAACATATCGAGGGAAGGTTGAAGTCCCCACCAACTATAATCGTATGAGTGGGGTATTTATTTGTTACGAGACTCAAATTTTCTCTGGACTGTTCAGCAACTATATCATCGGAGTCTGGGAGTCCGACAAGGAGCCAATTATTAACTTAGTTCGGCTGTTAAGCATAACCCCCACCCATACCAATTCGCACGGAGTATCTACTTCGACTTCACTACAAGATAAACCACTACTGACAGACACAAACACTCCACCACCAATTCTGCCTAATCTGTCTTTCCTGAACACTTCGTAAAAATTTCTGCAAAACTTATTTCAGGCTTTAGCCAGCTTTCTGCACCTATAACGATTTCAGCTTCTGTGCTTTCTATTAGCGCTTGAAGCTCAGGGACTTTCCCAGCACAACTACAACAATTTACAACTACAATTCCGACTGTTCCTTGATCCAAGCGCGTCCTGTATTTGTCATGCACCCTTTGAGATTGCAGCCCACCCCGTACTTTCCCGAGGCCTTCTAACCTAAAAAAAAACCGCTCAGTCCACGCCTCACAGCCTCCGCTACCCGTGTAGCCGCCAGCTGAGTGTAGTGAACTCCTGACCTATTAAGCGGAACAACCCTGGTCAGCGTGGTGGACTGCTAAACAAAGGGACCGGGTTCGATTCCCGCCCGGTTCGGAGATTTTTTCCACTCGTGGACTGGGTGTTGTGTTGTCCTCACATTCGTGTCGTCATAACTGACTTTGCGCTATTGGGATGGGTATCACCAAAATCCATTACTTAAAAAAAAAAATAAAAGGTTCGCAGTGCATTTTCTTCCGGTAACGAACTACCTTGACTGTTGTTCAGTAAGAAGGGGGAACATTCTTGATGGTTGTTCGGCAAGGAGCAGGACAGGTAAACATTTGAGATCAGAATATCCTCCGGGATGGTTTTATTTTTGAAATCCGCAGAATGTGTTACGTGTAGTAGCAACAGTTGATATAGTTTAGGTCTTTCGTTTTTCTTACTCTGCGACCGAAAGGCGTCTCAGCTGTGGGGGCCATATATACCAGGTGTGATGGACACACTCCTGGGGAGCAGCTGCTGGTGCAAATCGCACTTTTTCAGCCAACAGATGCAAAATATGTTCATGCTGATCTTTACTCGAGAATATGACCCTTGTTACGGCTCAGCCATTAATTTATTCTTAAGAAGTTAATATAAAGGCATCATAACTTGCCACCAGTAACAATACTGCATAGGAATGCTCAATGTAAGAACTGATGGCGTTGAAGCAAAAATACAGGAATAAGCATTGCTTTGACTTCTGTTACTATGAATTAGAGCACGGAGTACTCCTACACCCGACTTCTGAACCTTACCTATTGAATGCAAATCTCGCACAACACTTAAATCGTCGCAGTTCATCACATACAGTTCATCATAAGTGTCGGCTACGGAGACCTCCTGAATGTGGAAAATCATTCACGCCAGAACGATCTTCCCTGAAAGAAGATAATCCTCTCATGACGTGTTTTGTCCAAAGGCACTCACCCCAAACACAATACAAAGGCCCCGAACTGCCTCTCCTGCTTTCGCCCCTGTATTAACTCCAAAGCGAATAAGACGTCCAAAATGTTAGGTCTTTTATGGTGTCCATTCGCCCCGTTTTCACCGGGACAGTCCCGTTTTATTCCCAAATGTCCCGCTATCCCGAAAGTTTTTTTGGGGACGCTCAAACGTCCCTTCATTTTGTGATTCCGCTTGGCTAAAGTATTTATCAGGTGTTTCATTTGTAGTTAACAGCGCAATTATGTACGCTTGGAGGAACCACTTTTACTGTTTTGGGTACTACGTCCCATAATTAATTAAAGCCGTTATGACTTTTAGCACTTTACTTACTCGTTAACTCGAAAAGAGTCAGAGAGAGCAATACTGCAAGCAAAGGGATTACATAAAACTAGGTTACGAATAACAACAAAGGTTATCCTCTTCTAGTCTGTCTTCTCGGTCCTCAGATACTTCATACCACTGCCACTTGCTTTCTTCGCTATACTGTTAATGTTTTGCTCTTTTGGTAGTGAAGATTCATGCTGTATTTTCTATTGTTGGTTTTAAGCAGTCTGAAGACATTATAGCCGACACCTGACAATTTTAAATCTTCTCAATCACTACTTTTTCATCAGGCCAAAATGGCAGTGCAATTTTAACAGCAATATAAAAAGTGAATTTCCTTGTATCACTAGTAATGGAGAAACCGTATAATGTACGTTCTGTAAATCAAAATTTGTTATTGGACTTGGTGGAAGGTCTGACACTATGAATCACGTACAGACGAAGAAACATAGCATGGCTGTCCAGACGAAAAATGCAAATAAAAGTGTAGGTAACTACTACCTAAAGTTAAAAACAGTAACTGAAATGAATAGGCAATTGCTAGCACAAGGAGATACGTTTGCTTACCACAGTGCAATGCAATAACCATAGCTTTAAGTCAATGGATCGTACTACAGTACTTGTTAAAAAACTTTTAAGCTTTAAATTCACTTGTGGATCCACAAAATGTAATGCAATTATTTCAAATGTTGTTGCACCGTATGCAGCTCAGAAGTATTTAGATGAACTGAAAGGTGCTACATTCACTTCTGTAATATTGATACACTGAATCATTTGAATTTGTAGTTAGTTACTCTCCTTGTCACGTATTTTCTCCCGAAAAATGGAATCATAGTGAAAGTACTCGAATTGGTTAATTTGTCAAGAGAAACTTCAGATTTACTTCAGAACCATGTGCTGGAGATTTTAAAGAAATATGAATTTGAGGGGAAGGTCGTTGCAGTTTCTCCAGACAACACTAACACTAATTATGATGATAAATAGAGGAAACGAAAAAACAATGTATTCTATAAACTGCAAGAGAAGACAGTGAATAATATTATAGTTGCTGGCTGCCCAGCACATGTAGTGCGAAGTTCCTTACAATCTGGGTCAGACTGGATACCAATTGACTACCAATTAATTGTAAACAAAAACAACCAGCATTTCTACACATACAAATAAGGTTGAATCTCTCAAATCATTCTGTAAGTTTCATGAAACTGAATACAAAACGGGACTCGGGCACAGCAGTACAAGACTGCTACCAGTATTGGAAAGGATTATAGAAATATATCCTACTTTCAAATTCTACTTCATTTCCATTGATAAGTGTCCTGTTTTTCTTAAGCATTTCTTTTAAAACCCTCTGTATATTGTTTTCTGCATTTTCTTGTTAGCCAGCTAAGACCTTTCTCCACAACAATTAAATGTATTGAGAAACAAGAAATCACAGTGGTGGGAGTGTATCAAGAAATGAACAAATTATTGGGAAAATTACAGTGTAGAAAGTCTGAAAGATTTCTCTTATCATTTGTACATGAGCAGTTAACAAAACTGGAAGAAGAAGATGAAATTACTGTTGAAGAATTTAACAGTTATGGTGACATCTTCTATGACACTTGAATTGAATATATTAATGAATGGTGTTTATCATTTCTCAAACATTTTAAAGCATTTGGGTGGTCTTTGAAAAGGATCAGCTACAATGGAAGGATATTCAGCATTTTTGTACTTTAGTTAGCAGTATTGTGTCAAATTTTTCTGTTGACGAAGACGAACTCTTCGATAAATTTTCATGTACGCAGAACCGAAGGAAAAGTGAAGGAGAAGACAATGAAAGTGCTAGCGTAATGTGGTCTAAAATGATTGTCTATTCGAATAGTAAAAATATTAACACGAAAAACATGAGCCGGCCGCTGTGGCCTAGCGATTCTAGTGCTTCAGTCCGGAACCGCGCTGCTACTACGGTTGCAGGTTCGAATCCCGCCTCGGGCATGGATGTGTATGATGTCCTTAGGTTAGTTAGGTTTAAGTAGCTCTAAGTCTAGGGGACTACTGACCTCAGATGTTAAGTCCCATAGTGCTTAGAGCCATTTGAACCATTTGAAAAACATAATTCATATGGTGGAGTTTTGCCTGGCAATTGCTGGGTCAAATGCTGCTGCGAAACGTCTCTTTTCCTTAGTGAACTCTTTGTGATCAGGTGGGAAAAAAAAGAAACAGAATGAAAGATGAAACAGTGAAGGTATTGCTCGTTTTCAAAATACACTTTAATGTGTATCATGCGCTGACTTTTACGATACGATATCAAAGGAAAATTCACTTCTAGATAAAATACAGAAAAGTGAAAAGTACGGTAACAGCGGGGCAGAAAAATTGTAAAAAGTTATTTGAATCATCTGCGTTCATGATATGAAGGTAAACTATGTCCACTAAATTTTGTCAATATAATTTATTGGCTGTTTTTTTCCTTATTTGTACCAGGTTTTTGTCTAAAATTTAATAATTGCTCCGTTTTTCATTAAAATAAAATGAACACCATACCTTTTCCCACTTGTATGTCTATTTTACAACTTTTGAACGACGTTCGTAGGTTTCTAGCATGCAAAATCCAATATGTAAATCCGAGGTAAATATTATAACTTCAAATAACAAAATTACGGTTGATAAATACACTCATAGCCCCGCGTCGCGTTCACGTGACGGTCAGTGCCTGACGGCTGGCGGCGTACAGCCGGTAGCCGGTGGCGTCGGCCGGCGGCCGCTGTAGCGCGAGGAAATTTTCGAGCGTGAACTGTTCCGATCATAACGCAGCCACGAGCCATTGGCGGAATAGTTTTTGGAAGTTTTTGCTGTTGCATGTGGGTTAGAGAGTGAATCTTTGAGGTTCCATCATTCTCTTTGGCGTGTCAGTCCGGACGCGGGGAGAGAATAGTCATTCATTATTTACCTATCGTCGAAGACAGTCATTTTCGAACGATCTTGGTTTTCGTTCGGACAGAAAAATATTGAAGCAAGCAGACCGTCCTGAAACTCTGATGGTGATGTTGAAAGGCAAAATTTAATATGGTGGTCTCGTAACCCACAGTGATTCGGATTCCCCGTTCAGACATAGTACCGATATATAGAGTCTGGGCTTTTATAGCTAGCAAGCAGCCACATCTCCTAACAGCTACGCAGATAACGCAATCCTAGAGTACACCGAGCACGCCTGCTTTCACCTGAAATGTTCAGACCGCCTTATGTGGTAAAGTTAGCGACTACTGCTTGTATTTCTGTTGCTCCCTTTCAGTTGTTGTTGTTGTGGTCTTCAGTCCTGAGACTGGTTTGATGGAGCTCTCCATGCTACTCTATCCTGTGCAAGCTTCTTCATCTCCCAGTACCTACTGCAGCCTACATCCTTCTGAATCTGCTTAGTGTATTCATCTCTTGGTCTCCCTCTACGAATTTTACCCTCCACGCTGCCCTCCAATACTAAATTGGTGATCCCTTGATGCCTCAGAACATGTCCTACAAACCGAGCCCTTCTTCTGGTCAAGTTGTGCCACAAACTCCTCTTCTCCCGAATTCTATTCAATACCTCCTCATTAGTTATGTGATCTACCCATCTAATCTTCAGCGTTCTTCTGTAGACCACATTTCAAAAGCTTCTATTCTCTTCTTGTCCAAACTATTTATCGTCCATGTTTCACTTCCATACATTCATTCTGAAGTCATATGTAAGCTTACAATGAGCCTGCTGTGTTTTGGACGATGTTTTCATCCAGCTGTTCAGCATTTGAACTCAGAAGTCATTGTAAGTGAACAAGTGCCCGCTCCATGAGCATTGCAGAGCAGGCACACAGGGGGTGGGGGGGGGGTGGGGGGGAGGCGGTGTTGCTACTTAATAATATGAGCTACAATCCTAGGCGCGTTATGGAGCCCCTTAGGGGAATGGCGTCAGGCCTGGAAAAAAGTCTAATTTACGCCGGTACGTCTGCTGAGGGGCCTCATCCGAGATGTAGACGAGGCCCTGCCTGAAGCTATGGAAGGTCCAACGTGCAGTCAACTTCATGTTATGAATCATATCGGCATCAACGAGTCCTATCGCTACGGTTCGAAGGCCATTCTCACTTCGTACTTGCGGGTGTCGGAAGTGACGAAGACTGCTGGCCTCGCTCGCGGTGTGCAAACAGAGCTTACAATTTGCATTAAGGTGTGCAGAATTGAATGGAATCCTTTGATTTGGAGACGAGTGAAGAGTCTGAACTAGATGTTACTTCGAGTCGGAGACTGCCTTTGCTGTATATTCTGGACCTGTGTTATGGGGAAGAAAATTGTGGGACTCCCCTTGGTACATCTATATAAATTCAATGCAGGTCGCAGTCAGTCCTGTGAAGTGGTCCTAAACACATTTTCCGGAATATCTAGTTCGACAACCCATCAGCAACGGAAATATTTTAGTCCTTGCAGCTACAAACAGGCCTGACCTTATCGACTGTGTCAGTAGGGAGACAGGCATTAATGATCATGATGTCATCATAGCGACGATGATTACTTAGGTTAATAAATCAGTCAAGATGGCTAGGAGAGATTTAATGCTGTAAAGAACCGATAAGCAGTTGTTTGAATCCTACTTAGATAATGAATTGACATCATTTACTTCCAATACGATGGAAGTAGAGGAATTAATGGGCAAAATTTAAATTAATAGTATATCAGGCTCTGGAGGAGAATGTGACAAGTAACTGAATTAATGGCGGAAAACATCCACCGTGCTTTAATAACAAAGTGCGGAAAATACTGAGGAAGCAGAGATTACTGCAATGTCCGTTCAAATAAGAACACGATATTGTCAACAGCCAAAAGGTATTAGAAATTCGATCATCTATAAAAGAATCTATGTACAAATCGTACACCAATTTTCCATTGCGATGCGTTAGCAGAAGATTTTATGGATTACCCAATAAAATTCTCTCCTTGCGGGGCAACCCAGTTGTTAGCATACTGCACTCGGATTCGGGAGGACGACAGTTCAAACTGGCGACTTGCCATCCTGATTTAGGTTTTCCGTGATTTCCCCAAATCGCTTAGGGCAAATGTCAGGATGGTTCCTTTGAAAGGGCCCAGCCGCTTTCCTTCTCCACCCTTCCATAATCCGAGCTTGTGATCCGTCTCTAATGACCTCGTTGTCGACGGGACGTTAAACACTAATATCCTCCTCCAATTCTGGTCGTATGTACAATCACTAAGTAGGTCGAAGGCTTCTGCACAGTCTCTAGTCGATCAGAATGGTATAAAAATGACGAACAGCAAAAGAAGAGCTGATGTTTTGTAGTTCGAGTTTAAAATAGTATCCAAACATAAGGTGGTACAGACAATTGTTTGAAGGTGTCACGGACTCCCGTAAGGAAGATATAGAAACAGGTGTCCCTTGTGTCGAGAAGCAACTGAAGGGTCGACAACAATTAATTCGCCAGGTCCGTATCGAATCCCAGTGCTGCTTTACAGGTGATACTCCTCGGCACTGGTCCCTAACTTAGCTTCAATTTATCGCGAATCTCTTGCCCAGTGTAAATTGCAAGTAATAGGGTAAAACAAAATATCTCTATGTATATATTTATATAAATTTTCTTTTAAATGTTAACATGCATAAAATGTTAGGTTAAAATGAAATTTTTGTATTGCAAAACCTTTTAGAGAAGAAAAAATATTGTCAATAAACCTATTCTGGTTAAAAAAGCAAAATAATACTAATACATCATAAGTAATTTGTTATCATATTCATACCTGTTATTAATACAAAAAAAACACTCCTTGATCTCAATCAAACATGGCAGCAGCGCCTTCCACTACAGTTTACAGGCCAAGAATAAGGAGGTTCACGGAATTGCTCTAATGAGAAAATGAGGGAAGGGAGAGAAGGACTTGATTTAAGTAACCATTTGGTCTAGAGAGAAAAGGGGAGAGTGGCCTGGTCTTAGAACATTATCTGTCCCAGAACACGCACTGTTAATGAGTGACCTCCATTTCTATGTTACACAATTTCCCAGGGCGTGTGGGCGCCCATGTGACATTCTGGCCTTGAATGAACCACATACAATTAATTGCCTAAGAGGGGAGTGTGTGACCTTGAGATACAATTATAATATGTCTTACAAGCTGCGCTGAGCCCGCTACTAAATTTTACTATACATTTTCCACTTGATTTGAGTTCGCAACACACCAGGTTCTCATGCAAGTCACTTGTAAAGGAGATTAGCATGAATCACTATTATTAATTTTCCTGTAATTTGCATAGTTTTGCTGTATAGAATATTCTAAGTGTGGACCCGTCCGATGCATGCACTCAATTTTTGTACCTTTTGAAATAAATGTAGCATTACAGGATTGTTTGACACCAAATATGCAAGATATTTTCGTAGTCTTATTTCATTTCAGTGAACAATCTCGCCACGACACATCTTTCGTTTTGTACGGGCGAGTATGGCATATCTTGGTACCACGGAAATCCAACACATGGTCAGTGTCTTTTGTGCCTTGCCGTTTACGTGGTAGCCGGGAGCTGTGCTTAAGCTTCGCCACTCGCGGTGGACTACCACCACCCCGTTCGACAGGCGTGCATATCTAAAATGAGTGCTTCTGTGTGTGTACTCAACATCCGGGATGACAGAGCCTGCAAGTAACACTATATGGCACACTGTGCCATTACCTCCCAGGCCATAATTTCACTAGTGAGTCGGAGAGTCTTGCAACTATGGGTGGAAGAGTGGCTGGCTGTGAAGGACAACGAGCTGCAGTTTATGAAGCCGACTATCCGACCATGGTGTTCCTCATACCATACATGATAAAGTAACTCTGACCTCCCTCCGAATAAGGACTGCCTCAAACAGTTACGTCTGTAGCATACAAATAAATATACATCACAGTTTAAATGAGTGTATTTTATATCGTGATGAGAGGACAGAAGCAAACGTAGGTGGGAATCTGCATTCTATTTTAGCTAATGATGGGATAAGTGTGGTAAATACTTCAAAAATTAAGGGAAATTTATATGATTTAGCTGCTTCGGGCGTTGAAAGAATTCAACAGCGGCACTTGACTCTTTGTAACCAGATAGCGACTCGAACCTGGATTTTCTGCTTTTCAGAAACGGTAGCCTTGACTGCCTCAGCCATCCGGTCACACTTCCCATCATCATCATCATCATCATCATCATCATCATCATCATCATTTAAGACTGATTATGCCTTTCAGCGTTCAGTCTGGAGCATAGCCCCCTTATAAAATTCCTCCATGATCCCCTATTCAGTGCTAACATTGGTGCCTCTTCTGATGTTAAACCTATTACTTCAAAATCATTCTTAGCCGATTCCAGGTACCTTCTCCTTGGTCTGCCCCGACTCCTCCTACCCTTTACTGCTGAACCCATGAGTCTCTTACGTAACCTTGCTTCTCCCATGCGTGTAACATGACCCCACCATCTAAGCCTGTTCGCCCTGACTGCTACATCTATAGAGTTCATTCCCAGTTTTTCTTTGATTTCCTCATTGTGGACACCCTCCTGCCATTGTTCCCATCTACTAGTACCTGCAATCATCCTAGCTACTTTCATATCCGTAACCTCAACCTTGTTGATAAGGTAACCTGAATCCACCCAGCTTTCGCTCCCATACAACAAAGTTGGTCGAAAGATTGAACGGTGCACAGATAACTTAGTCTTGGTACTGACTTCCTTCTTGCAGAAGAGAGTAGATCGTAGCCGAGCGCTCACTGCATTACCTTTGCTACAGCTCGCTTCCAGTTCTTTCACTATGTTGCCATCCTCTGAGAATATGCATCCTAAGTACTTGAAACCGTCCACCTGTTCTAACTTTGTTCCTCCTATTTGGCACTCAATCCGTTTATATTTCTTTCCCACTGACATTACTTTCTTTTTGGAGATGCTAATCTTCATACCATAGTCCTTACATTTCTGATCTAGCTCTGAAATATTACTTTGCAAACTTTCAATAGAATCTGCCATCACAACTAAGTCATCCGCATATGCAAGACTGCTTATTTCGTGTTCACATATCTTAATCTCACCCAGCCAGTCTATTGTTTTCAACATATGATCCATAAATAATATGAACAACAGTGGAGACAGGTTGCAGCCTTGTCTTACGCCTGAAACTACTCTGAACCATGAACTCAATTTACTGTCATCTCTAACTGCTGCCTGACTATCCTTGTAAAGACCTTTAATTGCTTGCAAAAGTTTGCCTCCTATTCCATAATCTCGTAGAACAGACAATAACTTCCTCCTAGGAACCCGGTCGTATGCCTTTTCTAGATCTAAAAAGCATAGATACAATTCCCTGTTCCACTCATAACACTTCTCCATTATTTGCCGTAAGCTAAAGATCTGGTCCTGACAACCTCTAAGAGGCCTAAACCCACACTGATTTTCATCCAATTGGTCGTCAACTAATACTCGCACTTTCCTTTCAACAATACCTGAGAATATTTTACCCACAACGCTGATTAAAGAGATACCTTTGTAGTTGTTACAATCTTTTCTGTTTCCATGTTTAAAGATTGGTGTGATTACTGCTTTTGTCCAGTCTGATGAAACCTGTCCCGACTCTCAGGCCATTTTAATTATCCAGTGTAGCCATTTAAGACCTGACATTCCACTGTATTTGATAAGTTCCGACTTAATTTCATCCACCCCAGCTGCTTTATTGCACTACAATCTACTGACCATTTTCTCCACTTCCTCAAATGTGATCCTATTTCCATCATTATTCCTATCCCATTCTACCTCGAAATCTGAAACATTACTGATCGTATTTTCACCTACATTGAGCAACTCTTCAAAATATTCCCTCCATCTGCCCAAGCCATCCACAGGATTCACCAGCAGTTTTCCAGACCTGTCCAAAATACTTGTCATTTCCTTCTAACCTCCCTTTAGAAGACTGCTAATTACACTCCAGAATGGTTTTCCAGCAGCTTGACCTATAGTCTCCAACCTGTTTCCAAAGTCTTCCCAAGATTTCTTCTTGGATGCTGCAATTATCTGTTTGGCTTTGTTTCTTTCTTCAACATAACTTTCTCTGTCTACCTGAGTTCTAGTATGTAGCCATTTTTGATACGCCTTCTTTTTCCTTTTACAGGCTGCCTTGACTGTGTCATTCCACCAAGCTGTTTGCTTCATCCTACTTTTACACACTACTGTTCCAAGACATTCTTTAGCCACTTCTAGTACTGTGTCCCTGTACCTTGTCCATTCCTTTTCCAATGACTGTAATTGACTACATTCAAGTAACTGGTACCTTTCTGAGATCGCTGGTATGTACTTGTGCCTGATTTCCTTATCCTGAGGTTTCTCCACTCTTATCCTCCTACATATGGACCTGACCTCCTGCACTTTCGGCCTCACAATCCCAATTTCACTGCATATTAAATAATGATCAGTGTCATCAAAGAGCCGGCCGCAGTGGTCGTGCGGTTCTAGGCGCTGCAGTCTGGAACCGCGAGACCGCTACGGTCGCAGGTTCGAATCCTGCCTCGGGCATGGATGTGTGTGATGTCCTTAGGTTAGTTAGGTTTAACTAGTTCTAAGTTCTAGGGGACTAATGACCTCAGAAGTTGAGTCCCATAGTGCTCAGAGCCATTTTTTTTTTTTTTTTTTTTTTTTGGTCATCAAAGAATCCCCTGAATACATGTGTGTCCCTCACAGCCTTCCTGAATTCCTGATCTGTTATTATATAGTCAATGACAGATCTGGTTCCCCTGCCTTCCCAAGTATACCGGTGAATGTTCTTATGTTTAAAAAAGGAGTTTGTGATTACTAAGCCCATACTGGCACAGAAATCCAAGAGTTGTTTCCCGTTCCTGTTGGCCTCCATATCCTCTCCAAAGTTACCCATAACCTTTTCATACCCTTCTGTTCGATTTCCGATCCTGGCATTAAAATCCCCCATGAGCAGAACACTGTCCTTGTCCTTTACTCTAACAACTACATCACTGAGTGCCTCATAAAAACCATCCATCTTATCTTGATCTGCCCCTTCACAATGCGAATATACTGACACAATCCTAATTTTCTTGCTAGACACTGTCAAATCTATCCACATCAGTCGTTCGTTTACATACCTTATTGCAACTACGCTGGGTTCCATTTCTTTCCTGATGTAAAGCCCTACACCCCTTTGTGCTACTCCCGCTTTGACTCCTGACAGGTAGACCTTGTATTCTCCCACTTCCTCTTCTTTCTCACCCCTTACCCGAATGTCACTAACAGCTAAAACGTCCAGCCCCATCTTACTTGCAGCCTCTGCCAGCTCTACCTTCTTCCCAGAGTAGCCCCCATTGATATTAATAGCTCCCCATCTCATTACCATTTGTTTGCCAAGTCGTATCTTAGGAGTCCCTGGTTTGTCAGTTAGAGGTGGGACTCCGTCACCTCCAAAGGTCCGAGGCATTTTGCTCTGATTGTTGCCAGCATCATATTTAAAGTGCCAGGGAAGCAGGTTACTAGCCTTACTTGCCCCGAGTCCCATTGGGTTTTACCCCTAACGGTTCCCAAGTGACGTTCAGTAATTTTGTTGCGACCCCATTCATTTTCCCCTTTGCTCGTAGCCTCATTGTATTCCCACAAAGGGACGAACAATGGCATGCATCCACCTTGAAACAGCCGCATGTCCATCGTGGCGTATCTATAAAATTATATGTGTGGTATCCATTTGGACATGAAAAGCTGAAACAATGCATCATCGGGAAATTCAGATCAATTGATATACATGTCGTCCTGACGCATTGTCTCTGCAAGTTCTGAAAAGGTGATGAAACTGACCTAATAATTCTTCAACTTCAAATCCCCAAGTGCTCAACAAAAAAGTGAGAATCGTAGCAGCTCAAATTATGGAAGAAGACTGGTATGTGTCGTGGTAGTCTGTACTTCAAGGTGCATGCGTTGTGAGCTGCGCTGTGGAACTTCCTCGTTATATGACAGTGGTCTCTACGAGGAGTTTCCACTTTTATGTCCAAAGATAGCCCAGAAATATGACATTTAACTGTCTTCTTGTATAAGGCATCATCCTCCTGCGAGTTGATCATTGGAATGTTTCTACTAGTGTTTCGAGCTCAGAGAGCAACTGTTTCGCAGGATTATCCCCGACATATGAATCAAAATGTTGCAGCTGGAATGATATGAGCATACATGATACACTGCCGTGTCGTCCTGTGATAGCGGTGTGAGAGGCATTGGAATCACCTTCACAATGATCGGCATAACTATTATGCACTCAAAGTCAGTGTATACAATGAAGGGACATCGCTCCTGGTAGAGGTCGTTCTTAAACTTTAAGGAATTTTCATCGTTGGAGGACTTTTCACATGTACTGCTTCTTGGCTGGAGCAATCAATCAGATGTCTTTCTAATCACTCATTCGTAGTAAAAGAGTTGATGCCTGGGCGACAGAAATAGCTTGTAGCACAGTGTTTCTACAAATTGGAGAAAAATACGTGCGGCTTGTTTTTGATCCATACGTAGTGATGCTTTTCGCCTTCGGCGAATAGCATCAGATCTGCATGTTTCCAGATCAACATCAGTAATTTATGTTCTCATTTGTGATTTGACGTAATTCATGCGACTAAAAAACTGTCCTAACACGTCAATATTTTCAGATAATGAAATTATTTTTAAAACATATTTGTGAAACGCTGAATATGTCTTCTTGTCCAAATATGTTTTATAGTACTCTTCCACACTAACCTGATTAAATTTCTCCTTTAACTGTGCATCACATTGCATTTCGCAGCGTTCAATTCGTAGATGTTGCGGTAGTGAACTCCTGTCTACGCAGAATGGAGTAGCAAAGACAGAAAAAAAGCAGACGATGTTTTTTAAAATCTTGAAATCGGTTTTAGAATTCGTATTTCAAGTCAGATATCAAAGACACGTATTTAATCGCTGCCACCTGTATGACATCCGATTGCTTTGACAGTGTAGGAAACTGTTGTTCCCAAAGCCCAAGTTTCATTTGGAATGCGGAAATAAAATAATGCATGACGTTAATCAGCACATCATTTCCTTGCAGTTGAGTAGTTACATCATTTAGGTGGCTAGTTATGTAGACCAAGAACAAAAAGTCGGAAAACCGTTCTTTATCTTCGAACTCCGGGAGTTGCTTTCAAAGAACGATTGTATTTCTTGCTTTAAACCTAAAACCCTTTTCAACATTTTCCACACGGGTTAGACATCTTACTTCTGTATAATACGAAATGTTATCATGTTCTGAATCCAAAGACCTCAGAAATTCTTGAAACTGACTGTGATTCAATCATTTTGGCTTAAAAAAGTTCACTGTTTTAATATCCACCTATATGACGTGGTCCATTTGGAGGGACTTGGCACATAAATTCTCTTTATGGATAATGCAATCAAATTTTAGCATTGACTTGTTGACAGATTTGCGGGTTTCGTTCCCAACAAATCAACTGAATCAAACCTTCGCGTTTTCCAGCCATTGCTAGAGCACCATTCGTTGTTAGCCCCAATAGGTTGTTAAGCTTTAACTAAAAGTTACTTATTGCCGATATAACTGCTTCTAACACATCTCATGGCTTCGTGGTATCCTTAAGTTGGTACAACGCCGCTAATTCTTCTGTTTTATTAAAATAAGCATCAATACCTCTGACATAACTCGCGACTTGGGCGGTATCCTCCGTATCTGCGCATTCATCGAAAGCTAGAGAGTAAAATATAAACTCAGATGCACGATTTCTTAAATTATCTTCAGTTTGTCCTGCAATGTCATCCACACGTCTAGTAACATTTTTACGAGACCGGCTCATTTTTGAGAAATCCTTTTTCTTTTCTGGACACACAATTTCAACAACTGTCTCTAAGTATTCCTTAACCATTTCGCCATCTGAATATGGCTCTGATTTTTTTCCATTATCAGAGCAACTGCATAACTCACTTTCACATAGCATTTTCACTCTGAATTCGTCCTTATAAATATCTGTGTTCAGCAGAAAGTTTCCTTTTTAAGTCGTTTATATGGTCTTGTCGAAATTGTCCCTTTTACCTATAAAACATGTTTGGTCCCGTAATGCCGTTTGATGTTATATTCTTTTCGAACTGAGACAGATTCATTGCACATCAGACATAAGGGTTTTGTTTTGTATACCACAAAAAATAGTTTACAGTCCATTTGTCTTGGAAAGTTGTTAACTCCATGTAACTTTTCTCTTCTTAGGTCCTATTTGTTTACTAGTTGACGCCACACCAACTTTACGCCTTGAACTAAAACAAACATTTTTTACTATAATTCGGAAACCGACAAAGAGACTTCACGGTAATCGGGGTTTTGTAATTTTTTTATGCATATGGTAGGTGAAGTCCAGAATCAAATATCAGTTACCTAAAGTACTTCGGCACAACTCGCAAAAATCCCTTACGAAATCAACTTTAAAGTTTCCCGAAGTTATTTAACTGTTTTGACGGCCTGTGTGGCTCTGTGGTAGGAAGCCCAACTGCCACATGGGTGAACGTCGATTTCCAGTTGGGGTAAATTTTTAAAGGAAGGTTCATGTTCCACGAGCATTTCCGTGAAGCGTAGTGTACATAAATTTGGAAAAAATTAATTTGAAATATTTTTCTTTTTTTGAAACAACCTTATATATAAAGGACCAGTGATTAGGGAGTTACATCTGCATTTTTGGATATGATATCTAATTAGAAATAAGAAGAGGCACATTTTTCGTAAAACTGGTCGTTAAATATGTGCTAATTATCATATATTTATATGACGTAGGCATTCGAACTGAACGGAAAAAAACTAAAAAAGTAATGACCGAAATTAAACTCGAACCAGCAATCCAGCAATTACTAGTCTCGAGCGCTGCCTTCTTTTTTTCAGTCTTTATGTATTTCACTCCTCACGGAAATGATTGTAGAGCACACGACTATTTTTAAAAGTATATATGAACCATGCACCCATGTTTAAAAATTCGACCCACATGGAAATCAAACCCTGGCCATTCACATAGAAGGTTAGCATTCTACCACAGAGCTACACTGCTCGTCGACTTATCAGTCTTTCAAATGAGTATTATACACATTTCGGGAATTTCATAGCCTGTTCTCTTGAGAATTTTTGAGAGTAGTAATCAACTGCTTTAGGAAATCGATATTTTAGTGCTGAAAGTCATGTATCATAAACAGAAAAAATTACATAAGATTCACTTAACCTAGCACCCTTACTTTAAAATTTCGACCCCCATTTCGAGTCCCTTTGTCATGACTGTTTCATAAAAATATTCTACATTGTTTTCAAGTCGATAATATTATTAGTTGCTGCAAATAAGAGAGAAAGACAGGTGGATGAAATTGCACTAGGAGGTTCCCTATTCTACCTTTCTAATGCGGAATCCTTAAACGTCATCAGTAAAGACACATTGCTACAATTAAGTATTTATTTATTTTGCACTATTGAAATTTAAAAAAAGGCACTGAGGCAGGAACCATTGCACCACTAAAATTAAAGACAAGCATCAAAGATTAATTTAAAGAGATAAAAGCTGACTTTACTTACCTGAAGTGTTAATAGGTCTATCGCAATCGAATGTGCTCCACTATGCACGGAGAGGCCGTAACTTTAGGGCCGATAGTTTTGTAAGATCGCACTAAAATTAAACTGGAATGTATTGGCTATGTCTGTCACTCGTCTCACTCGCGCAGTGCAACAAACGCATCCGGTTGCCCAATCCATACTACTGCTGATTGTTGCTTGCATATCGCCAAGGCGAACTATATTTTCTTCAAAATGGCGCACGGGTTTTTCTAAAGAAATTCCACATAGTGATGTTTTTAAACAGGAATATAGCCGAAAATCTAACTATATTTGAATCAAGGAACTGAGACAATCCTATTGTAATTGGTTATGAAGACGCTTTATGGATGCTCCTATAGGAGTTTTATTTCACGTTAAAGTTACATTTTTCTGTCATACGAAACAGCTCCACGGGCCAAAACATAGCGATCGCGCGGGCCACATACGGCTCGCGGGGGCCGCGGGTTAGCCACCCCTGTTGCACAGCAAAAAAAAGTGACTCTGAGCACTATGGGACTTAACATTTGAGGTCATCAGTCCCCTAGAACGTAGAACTACTTAAGCCTAACGAACCTAAGGACATCACACACATCCATGCCCGAGGCAGGATTCGAACCTGCGACCGTAGAGGTCGCGCGGTGTTGCACAGCATATTCTGCAAAGTTCATTCGTCAGCCCAAAGACAACTGCAGAGCTCTGGGGCCAGAGACCATCGTACACGAGCTGACCGCTAGAAGAACGACTGACGGCTATATGTTGCTCATTGCCGATTGTTAAGGAATATTGGTGGCACCGAACATTGGTCAACGCAATGGTTCAGCTATCGTTTCATGCCAGAGGAAAGGCAGTTACTTTCGAGGAGCAGTGAGAGACCCTTAAGAGGAACTAAGTTTGTGTGTACAGGGTCGGAAGAACATGAAATTTAGTTGCTGTTTGTTCGCCGATTTGAGCTTATGCGGTTAGTTATCGATATAAATTAATCGGGCGACTGTATCGATTTCTTGTTGGGGTAGGAAGTTTCCGCAGTTTTAGAAGTATGACTGAAAGTGTCTGTATTTCGGGGAAAGATTGCAGCAACGGGTATAGGGCCGTATATTAAAGACTGGAAATAATTTAATTTTATTGCGTTCCTCGATTTAAATTGTAGAATTATCGCAGTAACCCAGTCTTCAATCAGCTGAGTGAGGCTTTAAGTTTTGTACGTGTAACATGGTTACGAATTTTCTGAGGATCGTGAATCGTGAATCGACGAAGTATTGCTTGACTTCAGCCATCGGGCACAAGCTATTTGAGCCGGGGTTCCGGTTATGGCGTATTTGTGACACGCCTATAAAGCGGGTGCTGTGATTAATTGTAAAGGTTGACGAAGGCATTCTCTGAGGCATAAAGTAACGACCGTGAATGTATTGGAGGGATATGGTATTTGAGGATATATGTGAGTAGGATTTTGTGGATACCGAATTATTTTACTGTCGAGCGGAGTTCTCCATTTTTTTAAGAGATTTGAAGATTGTTGCCGGAACACCCAGAGCGGTGTTTTTTTTTCATTTTGATAAAATTTATAACACTCAAAGTTGCGATAGTAGCATTTAGTGTTTATCCAGATCCTAACTGAACCATAATTAAGTAGAATTCCACAGCTACCCTTATTCCCACAGTTGCTAGTAACGAGTGACATTTTCATTAAGGTTTTGTTAGTGGGATCGCGGATCGATAACACCTCAAGTGGCTGCAAATTTTGCAGTTTGTGTTTTAAATTGAGTTAAAATGTGGTGATAGCACCTAACTTCATTTCGTTTGGAGTGGGGATTTAGTTTTGTTTGTTACTCGATCACTCCTTGACGTTTGTCTCTGTATACAGTTAGTGAAGAGATGGAAATAGACAGTCATTTTGTCTACAAGTCAAAACATAGTCCCAGCGTTCTCATTTAGCCGGAATTACTAAATTATTGCTATCGAGAGAAATCATTCCTTATTACAGAAAGAAGCTAGATCTTACACTAGCGGTCTAAGGCGTTGCAGTCATGGACTGTGCGGCTGGTCACGACGGAGGTTCGAGCCCTCCCGCCGGCCGCGGTGGTCTAGCGGTTCTAGGCGCTCAGTCCGGAACTGCGCGACTGCTACGGTCGCAGGTTCGAATCCTGCCTCGGGCATGGATGTGTGTGATGTCCTTAGGTTAGTTAGGTTTAAGTAGTTCTAAGTTCTAGGGGACTGATGATCACAGATGTTAAGTCCCAAAGTGCTCAGAGCCATTTGAACCATTTTAGCCGAGTCCTCCCATGGGCATGGGCGTGTGTGTTTGTCCTTAGGATAATTTAGGTTAAGTAGTGTGTAAGCTTAGGGGCTAATGACCTTCGAAGTTAAGTCCCATAAGATTTCTAACACATTTGAACATTTGATCTTAAACTGTGGAATATTAACAATTGGAAGAGAGCTGCTCTATTCAAAGATTCTTTAGTCAGAAATAAACGCAAAATAGAGAATCCAAAGTATTTGTGAGTTAAAGAATTTTCATTTCACAATCATTTAATTGATAAAATCATAATAAAACAAAAAGGGCTATAGTTTGTGTTTAAAAGGATATAAGAGTGAGTTATATATTCAAAAGTCCAGAAACTACGAAGGACTGGTTTAATTTTGTTCTGAAGTTGAAATTTGACGAACTTAGTCTCGTAATGTAAAGACAGAGACATTGTTTATAATATTGACGCTCCTGTTTCTATCAAAATTCGTACATTTGAAACGTTTTGGATTCTCAGTGACAGTAGTACGCACAAGAAAGAAATTAGGAAAATATGTCAACCTCTGACGGCGATTTTACTATATCTTTAATAGCAAAGTGAGTTCATTTGTGGTTGGTTGGTTAGTTGGTTGATTTGGTGGGAGAGACCAAACAGCGAGGTCATCGGTCTCACCGGGTTAGGGAAGGATAGGGAAGGAACTCGGCCGTGCCCATTCAAAGGAACCATCCCGGCATTTGCCTAAAGCGATTTAGGGAAATCACGGAAAACCTAAATCAGGATGGCCGGCCGCGGGACTGAACCGTCGTCCTCCTGAATGCGAGTCCAGCGTGCTAACCACTGCACCACCTCGCACGGTTCATTTAAGGTCTTCGACTTACGTTAAAGAGCGGTCTGACGTGTGTATTACTAGTAGTGATTCTTGGCTACTCCAGAAAGGTTACGTGTAAGAAAATTAAATTATTTCTGTTATAGGAACAGTTCTAGAGAGCTACCTCTTATATACGTGTTTAGACAAAATAATTTTAGATTAATTTCGATCAATTTATGGTATTTAATCATCGATATTACTTGAGAGTGTACTATACGCAATCGCAATTTTTCCGTTAGTGTTTTGACGTCAATATAGGAGGAACTACCGCTAAAAGTCAACTACCGCTAAAAGTCACTGCTAATGACCTTAACATAGTAACAAAACCATAAGGGAAAAGTATTTAAAAACTATATCGATTACAATCCACGCAGATAGCTGTCGTTTGTGTGCTCAGTTGCAATGCCCCAGAACTTGAACTTCTGTGTAACGAGAGTGTTACCCCTGTGGTTCTTCACGTTATAACTCATAATTCTTAACACTATTTTTTAAAAAAATTCTCTCCATTTATTCTTTTACTGGGGCTGGGTTCTGTATGCTAACAACAAGACTAGTTATGTGAAGTTATGGGTTGCATTTCCGGCACGGTGTAGGAAGAGAAGAAAAAAGAGTGGCGACCCTGGTGTCCAGGATATGTATTAATTATATACATTTCCTGAGAGGGGAGAATTGAGCCAACGCCCGCATCTCGTGGTCGTGCGGTAGCGTTCTCGCTTCCCACGCCCGGGTTCCCGGGTTCGATTCCCGACGGGGTCAGGGATTTTCTCTGCCTCGTGATGGCTGGGTGTTGTGTGCTGTCCTTAGGTTAGTTAGGTTTAAGTAGTTCTAAGTTCTAGGGGACTTATGACCACAGCAGTTGAGTCCCATAGTGCTCAGAGCCATTTGAACCATTTGAACCAATTGAGCCAACAATAACGATTGTGACAGAAGCAGTAAGGTTCATGGTAATGTGTTAACAGAGAGATAGATTTTTGATTCCAAATTGTATCATTAGATTTATTTAGTATTAAGTTTAACCCTCTAACCCGTAGGTTAAAGTAGTGATAAGGTTTGTCCAGTTGTTGGCTGATCTTAATCCAAGTCACGATCGAGAGCAGCAGAACTCCGAGAGGCGAGCTGCCAGAACTACAGTCTAAGCCATCGGCTTCAGCTGCAACTACATCATCGGCTTCGGTATCGAACGAGCGAGTCGAAACTAAGGAGGAGGCACAAAAGGAAAATCTTAAGTAAACTAAGAACTTTGCATTCTTGTGTCTGTTTGGTGTGTAGTTCCTCAGTGGTTGTAGAATAGCATTTGTCTAAAGGGATAGTATCATTTTGTCTATCTCGTGAAGTGGAGCCAATACATATTTGAAAGTGTATCTGGTTATCAAGGGAAGGTGGAGTAACCTTTACACAAATAATAAATTTGTTATTTGTGGGTATTAAGTAATTAATTAGCAATCATGTCAGAGATCATGAAGGAGTTACTGGCCGAGTTACTGAAGGAAGTGGAAGATAGTAAACAGGAAATGAAAATGGTTTAAAGGAAATGAAAGAAGGTCAGAATAAATTAAGGGAAGATATGAGAAAGGGTCAGGATAAAATGAAACAGGAAATGAAAGAGGGACAGGATAACTTAAAAAAAGAAATGAAAGAGGGTCAGAATAAATTAAGAGAAGAATTGAAAGAGAGTGAAAAGGATTTAAAAAAGAATATTAAAGAGGTCAATGTAAAGTTGAAAACAGAGAGTTATACGTTAAATCAAAGATGTGGGGAACTTAATAATAGGCACGGAGCAGTAGAAGAAGTTTTGGAAACTTTGGCTGTACGTCCTACAGAATTTGAAAAGTTTCTGGAAGAACACCACCAAGCTATTAGTTTATTGGTTAAAGACGTTAACGCTCAATTGAATAGACGTTCAGAGGAGGTCACAGAGAAATTTCGAGGCATGATGGCAGTGGTGGAGAACAAAGTACACGGGGCCAAGGATGACATGTTAGAGAAATTAATTAAAACGCAAGAGCGGGTAACAATAAAGGAAACGGCCGTAGGTGTTAAATTGTTTGAGGTCAGTTTTCCAGGGGAGAATGTTAAGAAAGAAAGTAGATCGCAGTTAGAAACTGAAAAGCAATCTACGTGTTCTCTCTGTAATGGCAGTGCAGTAAGTTCAAGGTGTAATGATCAAAGTAGGCAGTCAGTAAGAACGACACTAAATAGTCAAATTATGAACCGAGGTGCAAATGTAAGAAGGACAACAGTTCGTGTCGTTTGGCAGCAGAATGGTCTTGTTGTGTTAAGAATTTAAGTAATCAATTTCGGAAATTAAAGCCAAGGGGATTGGTGCACACTGTAATTTTCTGTATATAGTTTCAAGGAGCTTTACCTCCTTCTTGGGATGATGCTCAATGTGTAAGATTTTTAATAAGTCATTTAGAGGGACACGCTTATCAATGGGCGATGTTGAATTCACCAAGATTTAGTACGGTCAAAGATTTTGCCAGTGCGTGTAAAGAAAAATACTGGTCTTCAAATGAATGATCAAACGTTGAGGCTTGGGTCTCATTGTCTCAGTTTCAACGACATTTGGGTGAAGAATTCTCCAAATCCTGGAAGGACCACAATAGACATTAAAAAACTTCTTAGGAAGGTACCCGTGTTTATGCAGTGGTCGGTGGGATTTCACTAATACTTTCTGCCCTACAGCTACTTTCATTTCTCTGATTGCCTTTGCGCAGGTCTTTCCTCTTCTGAACATATTCCTAATCTGCTTGTCACTGACCGAACCACTTCTGTGTGTCTATTTGTCCTCGTAGGGGGAAAGCTGACTAGCTATCTTATCCTGGCAGTAGGCAGCCAATTTTTCAGCACACGGATCTGATCTGTGGATCACATCTGTAGATTTTTGCGGTAAGTTCTTAATCACTTCTTGGAAGTCCCTGAGGAATTCGTCCCATCTCCTATGCTGCTTATTACAGTTCCTTGATTAATCACTTTCCTGGGTTTGAAGCTAGATGCAAACAGGATACATCCACTGCCTTCATTCTTAACTTTCATAAAATATCTTTGGGATCTGTACTGTACTCAGTTGTCCGAGATGACCTTGTCTATCTTTCCTACATCTGCCAGCAACTTTTCCACAAATGGTTTAATTATTGGCTTTACCATCACGCATTGTAGGGGAGTAAAGGTCACGTACTTAAAGGTTGATTCGACTGTCATAACTGCGTATCGCACTCCTGACCACGTTACGGGAAGGGGATCTAGATCTAGCAGACTGGTGGCAGCAAACTGTCTCAATTGGTCTGGTATTACGAAGAAAAGTAGACTTCAGTCAGTGACGCTAGATGGTTTTGCCTTCTGGCAAGCCGTGCATATCGCCAAGACTCTCTGATTCCTTTTCTCCGTATTATTAGAGTACACAGACTGTCTCAAATTAAGGAAAGACTTACAAATCCTCGTTCTCACTTCTTTTTCGGAACAAGACTCCGCCACTGACTTTCTAGAAAATTAGAATGTTAAATTTCTCTTTGTCCTTCCACTTATCTTTTACATCATTTCAAGCTGGGTCTCTGTCTCCCTCCTCACTGATATTGCTCAGTCACATTGACAGATAATTCTCAAAAGGTACTTGTTTCAGATATGGTGTAACGAACACTGTTCGTTCAGATAATCATCGCTACCCCCAGACAAACCTACTGGCGCTTTTGGTAGCGCAGTACTATGACGTTCTCCTTTCCCAGCGAATAATGGGGTGTGAAATGGAATTCCTGAAGGTACAAAGCCTAATGGGCCAACCGTCTGTGCGTCAGCTTCGCCATTCGCAGTCATTGACCATTGCTTTATGGTCGATATAAACTGTAGTAGTACGCCAGTAGAGAAAGAACTGGACCTTGTGAAATCCTCACACAATAGCGAGGGCTTCAATTCAGTCACCAAATAGTTTCTTTTGGATTTGTTTAACATCCTTCTGGCGAATGCTATGGTATTTTACGTTACTACACCACCCTGTACTGTTTCTTGCACACATAGATACGAATTCTAATTCTGGAGCTATCCGAAGCGAGACAGAACTCTTTCTCCAGGTGTGAGTGTGATAGAACAGGTGCATTAATGAGTGTATCTTTAAGAGCCTCAGACTAGCGCTCGGCTTGTCCATTCCACTCCCAGGCAGTGTTCTTACCAGTCACTTCGCAATGATAAGGCGTATTTACTGTATTAATAATAAATTTTTTATATGAATTGACTAGTCCAAGGAATCTACGATCTTGCTTCTTAGAGGTGGGATGGCATATTCTCTGATAGCCCTCAGATTCTTTACATCTGGTCGGATCTCAGAAGCAAACACCACGTGTCCCGGAAAGTAACTTCCCTGCACCCCAAGCCGGATTTTTTTTTGTATTTATCTTTACTCCATGCATTTTAAAGACGTGTAGCAATCAGTTTAATATGTTATTGTGTGTCTCCTAGGACCTTCCATCCGTCAGGGCATTGTCGATCTACAAATCTTTTTCCTTACATCGTCTGGTATGACGGTATTAATACCACATATGATAGCTGTCGACGATATATTCAGTCTGAATAACAACTTTCGGAAATGGTAACATCTACCATTGCAAACAAAGGCTGTAAATTCACAGCAGCCAGAATGCAACTGTAATTGTCAGTAACTAGTTTGTAAATCAACGGATGTCAATACTTTTATCCCATTAAAGGGCTGCAACAGCTCATCCATCGTTCCCAGGCGATCAGTCTCAGTCGCAGTGACCGTATTTATCTTCCTGGAGTGTCCGCCTGCTTAGCTGAGTGGTAACATATTTGCCTACCATGCAGCACGTCCGTGTTTGATTCACGACTGGATTGGAGATTTTCTCCACTCGTGGACTGGGTGTTGTGTTGTCATCATCATGATCATCATCTCTTCATCGCGAACACGAAAGCTAACCAATGTGGTGTCACCTGCAACAGGACTTGCAACCCGGCGGTCGAACTTCACCGCATGGGCCTCCTGGCCATCAGTGTCACACGATCTTTTCATTTAATTCTTCTGCCTGGAGTCGAGGACTATACCCGGGCTGGTGAAACATGTCACTTGACAGCTCGCGTGTGGTTGGCCACACTGCGATTGCGAGGTTGCAATAGCTGCCACCACACACGCCCACAACTCCGAAGTACGTTTTGTAAATGTAAGCTACAATCAACGTTTATACGTAAGTGCAACAAAGTACGTTTTTCTAACAATGGAGAGAACGACGACGGAGACCAAGCGTTTGATAGTATATTAAACCTGGAAATTAAAAAAATACCTGAAGTTAATGACAATATCTATGAAAAGTCCTCCAAATTGTTACAGTAATAGCTGCATGTAAAACGTCGTATAATAATGCAAATCTGAGCATACCAAATAACACGCTATCCACACTCATAGAAAGAAATGAAGCAAAACATACATAGCCTGCCCGATTGCAGAGAGAAAAAGAATTAATCCTGTATACATTTACATTGACCAATTTACCATGTCAATGGCGCAATTCCATCCAGTTCTCCTTCATTGTGATCGGAATCGGCGCCAAAACCGTTGTCTTCGTCATCATCATCATCATCATCATCATCATTAAGAGAAATCATTACCTGTTCGTTTTCATTTATAATGCCATCTATAGTCTGTGCTTCTCTTATCAGTTTAGCTACATTGTCTACTTTTTTCCTCCATGAGGCAGCGTCTGCCGTAGCAAGACCTTCACGTAGCATTCTTTCCACTTGTGTTATAGTAAAAGTCATTAACAGCAGTTTCGTCATGCTCATGTCCGCAGCAATGTCTCTCGCCTGCAACCACTGCACCATAGTTTCTTTACGGTCACTAGTGGTGGGAGCTTTATCTAAAATCACAGAATGGTACGGAGCACTGTCCATCACAAAAACGGTCGTAACATTAAACTGGAGCAACAAGTTTTTAAACCACTGTAGAAACCGTGGGTGATCCATATCCTCATGATAGTCACCGGTTTTTTTCGATCGTAAAACACGTAGTCCTTCAGGAACAAAGCCGTTTGAAGATCCTGCATGGGCCACAATTAATCGTGTTCCTATTCCTGTTGTCTGATGTCCGCTGCTGTTCGGAGTCTCATCTGTCCAACATTTCTCAACTGATTCTCCAGCGTTGACCCAGGTTTCGTCTAACCATATGTCTGAGTGTATGTCCTTTCCCACAATTTTGTGTAAGAAAATGGTACGAGCTGCAACGACATGAGCTTTTTCTAGTAACAGTTTTCGTCCATCTAACTTTTTAAAACGGAAGCCAATACCTTTAATATCATCTTAAGTGACGTTTTTCCACCGGAGGAAAGTTCACTTTCTTTTAAAGAAATTAGCAACTTCGCTATTGTGGGGTATTCTTTCCTTTTATAGTATCCGTAAATGTGCCGACGAATTGCATCGGATTGGAAAGAATCAATATCTGTAATAGGACGAGGCTGCTTCTTTTTCTTACCCGGAGTATTTAAAAACACACTGTTTCTTCCACAGGGGCTTGCTTCCACACTGTTTATTTCACTGTCTTGTAAGTCTTGAAGTAGCATCCCTTTCCTCATAACTGTTCTTTCACTGAGTCCTAGAGTTTTTGAGGTACGCTCTAAAACTTTATCGGCAGGAATCGACGCATCCTCCGTAGTAATTCCAAAGCCTGACTATTTAATGGCACTCCACTGCGCAAAGGATTGTCGCTTGGTGAACGACATCGTTTTGGAGACATTGTTTAACAAACAAAAACTGTAGTCGAGGCGGTAACACAACACAACAGCTGGCGTTCGCGCAGGGCTTTTTTTCAGTGCCGTTACTGGTTCGGTAGACGCGGTGCCTCCCGTTCCTCACTTGTTTGTTAGTTATACTACCAACTCTAAGGCGCTTGGGGAGTGACCTTTAAGTGACATGTCTCAGCGACCCGGGTATAGACAATTGAACCATTATGCTTCATTACAATATGGGGAGGGCTGTTGTAAGATGAGGTGGCGTGCTCTGTCGGTGATGATCTAGCAGACATTTCAATTGGTCTCTGCACTCAGGACCTTTTCCTCTAATATCTTATTTAATGACATCTCACTCTAGCGTTTCTGTAGTTCTAACAGCTCTGACTCAGAGACGACAAACCCAGTCACACTCCTGTCTCCTGCGTTGTTCCAGCCAAACAATCCTTGAAATATAAATGTGCTGCACTGCTCCCTACTTTAACCTCTACAAAGCGTCATTTCATACTGATACTGGCGCGATAGTATTTGCGTAGCCCAAGTATTGCATTCACTGAAAGAGAAGCTATGGGCACAGAAAATCTATGAGTATTTTTTTCGTTATCAGCGCTGTCTTTCCCCCAATCGCTCCTCTGATTTTTGTTTTATGTAGCGCTAACACTGGCCTCTCCGCTTCTATCATGCATACATCGAATATATTTTCATTAATAACTGATATGCAGCTCGCTGTTTCGACAATACGCTGTACATTTCTAATTATAATATTTACATTAAGTACTGCATAGGAAACTAAACCAGTACTTTACTTCTCTCGCAGTAAATCTTCTATTATTTCTTTTGCCTCCACGAATAGTGACATTTGTTCTCCTAGGCCACAACAGTATATATTCCGTCTAATTCTCTCTAGTCATCTGTGCGTTAGATTGACGTCTTCTTCACGTGCCGCTTTATGTTGTGGGTCGGGGACTCGAATCTCTATGATGCTCGCCAGAGGTAAGTTATCCCGTGCTGCTTCATTATGCATGTACTCAAGCCTTTCAGCTAAACGGTTATGTTGGGACCAATCATTTCTCTGGGTAACCCTGTTCCACCGCAGGCAGTTTGGTCGTGACAGTCTCTGTGGTCTTCAAGTGGACGTATGGGTGCCGGCTGGTTCCTATCTGCTTGCACATTTTCGCGCCCTTCGTTATTTCTATAGTATGGGAGTTCCTGCATAAGCAACTGGAACGATCTGATGTCGCTTATGCCTCTCCCTGCAACGGCTATGACTCGTTGCAGACGTTTAGAGAACTTTGTCAAGCAGATACGGATAAGCTCAGAGGAATCGTAATGGGTGTCTAGGAACTGATTTCTTTAAACCATTTTCTTGAATTAAGCAGTAGGATCCTAATTGTTCGTCTCCCCAGATGGTTTTGTCATTCACTATACAACCGATAATCTCGCACTAAGATTCGCATATGTACCACACGTAATGGGTGTCTAGGAACTGATTTATTTAAACCGTTTTCTTGAATTAAGCAGTAGGATCCTAATTATTCGTCTCCCCATATGGTTTTGTCATTCACTATACAACAGATAATCTCGCACTAAGATTCGCATATGCGCCACAGCTTCGTTGCAGAGATGTCTGCAAACAAAATTAATTTTAAGACTAGAGCTCCATGATACTGGTAAAGCATCTTGGAACCGATCAATCCACATGAGTGGGTGAATCTCGTTCTCTGGGTCTGGATAGATGCTATATTTCTGTACATGAAGGAAGTGCCTTCAATTCTCGTCTTCTTCCATTTCACTGATCGGTTCGTTATCTGTCACCCTCTCTGACAGACTGCAGTCGCTTAAATGACGTAATCTTTCCCCAAAATCTTTTATCTTCTTCGCATATCCCTACATTTTTCATGAGATCCTCACTACCGTGTTTATAGGCGAACGAAATGCTACTAGGCATCGCCTCATGGTGAATGGTTCATTTATGAAATTCGTGTAATACGTTGTGGTTTCTCTTGTTAATTTCAGTCTGGTTCTCCTTGAAGCGGAGTAACGACTGTATTTTCTCACTATCACTTATCCCTAACGGTTGTACCCGGTCAGAAATTTCACTACATTTTGTTGACGTAGGTTGAACTGTTACAGTTAGTCTTTCTAGTCGTTCCGCAACCTTGCTAGCTTCTTTTTCATGTCATGCAATCTGCTGTCAGACGTTTTGTGCAAGCGCAGTGCATACTTTATTAACTTCGTCAAGAACTTCACGGATTTTAACCGGGTCTACCGTGCCCATTTCTGTACCACCGACTGCACCACTTTCCACGGCAGTAATACGGTTCTCCAGTCACCCTTCGACCTCTGTTGGGTCATCTATTACTTCTCCCATCTGTACGAGCCAAGTCTTCCTCGAAAACACTACTGCTTCTAACCACGTTGTTGCTTCCTTCATTTCCAGCCTACATTTTTCCGCTACGCCCTTGGTCGCCACTATGAACACATGTATCCACGTGTTCTGGTCGCCTGTTTTCTGTACCAGGATCGAGCTCGTGCCGTCTAATTTCTTTTCTAATTTGAATACGAGACCTCTTGTTATTCTTCTGTGACACTTTATTTTTCCATTTACTATATTATAAGTGCTTGCAAAGCGGAAGGTCGAAGACGGTTGCCATTGTTTGCTCTGCAGGCGGCGTCCCGTAGCTGCGTTAGGGTCACCATCCTTCGCTTGAGCTTGGGTGGGCTGAAGGCCTACTACTACGGCGGGACTTGCTTTGTTCGGCTCCGACATAGGGGAGAGCGGTCCGCCACCTAGTCTGTTTCGCATTCTACTGTCCTGGATTTTTCCAACTTCATTGTGTGAGACGGCAGGACCGACGGGTCCTCTAAACCCGGCACGAGTGCGTCGCTTCCCTACATGTCTGGAATGCTGTTATTCTCTGCAATCCTTCTCACGGGTTGTAATATTTATAGTTGCTGCAACGACAAATAACAATGCTTAAAAGTTTACTGAACTATTCCGCTCTTTGTGGACAACCCTAATGCGAATCTCAACCTGATATAATTGAAATATTTTTCCACCAAAACGCACAGAAATAATTACAAAGGAAAACGACGCTATAATACTAATGTAGATTCATTTCAAGAATGCAAACAAACTGCAACGAGCTGTTGAAAAGGAAATTTAAAATTAGAAAAAAATGTTGTTGTTGTCGTGGTCTTCAGTCCAGAGACTGGTTAGATGCAGTTCTCCATGCTACTCTATCCTGTGCAAGCTGCTTTATCTCCCAGTACCTACTGCAACCTACATCCTTCTGAATCTGTTTAGTGTATTCATCTCTTGGTCTTCCTCTACGATTTTTACCCTCCGCACTATCCCTCCAATACTAAATTGGTGATCCCTTGATGCCTCAGAATATGTCCTACCAATCCATCCCTTCTTCTAGTCAAGTTGTGCCACAAATTCCTCTTCTCCCCAATTCTATTCAGTACTTCCTCACTAGTTATGTGATCTATCCATATAATTTTCAGCGCCATTCTGTACCACCACATTTCGTAAGCTTCTATTCTCTTTTTGTCCAAACTATTTATCGTCCACGTTTCACTTCGAACATGGCTACACTCCATTCAAATACTTTCAGAAAAGATTTCCATACACTTAAATCTATACCCGATGTTAACAGATTTCTCCTCTTCAGAAACGCTTTCCTTGCCATTGACAGTCTACATTTTATATCCTCTCTACTTCGACCATCATTAGTTATTTTGCTCCCAAAATAGCAAAACTCATTTACTACATTAAGCTTCTCATTTCCTAATCTAGTTCCCTCAGCATCACCCGACTTAATTCGACTACATTCCATTATCCTCGTTTTGCTTTTGTTGATGTTCATCTTATATCCTCCTTTCAAGACACTATCCATTCCGTTCAACTGCTCTTCCAAGTCCTTTGCTGTCTCTGACAGAATTACAATGTCATCGGCGAACCTCAAAGTTTTAATTTCTTCTCCATGGATTTTAATTCCTACTCCGAATTTTTCTTTTGTTTCCTTTACTGTTTGCTCAATATACAGATTGAATAACATCGGGGATAGGCTACAACCCTGTCTCACAACCTTCCCAACCACTGCTTCCCTTTCATACCCCTCGACTCTTATAACTGCCATCTTGTTTCTGTACAAATTGTAAATGGCCTTTCGCTCCCTGTATTTGACCCCTGCCACCTTCAGAATTTGAAAGAGAGTATTCCAGTCAACATTGTCAAAAGCTTTCTCTAAGTCTACAAATGCTAGAAACGTAGGTTTGCCTTTCCTTAATCTATTTTCGAAGATAAGTCGTAGGGTCAGTATTGCCTAGCGTGTTCCAACATTTCTACGGAATCCAAACTGATCTTCCCCGAGGTCGGCTTCTACCAGTCTATCCATTCGCCTGTAAAGAATTCGCGTTAGTATTTTGCAGCTGTGACTTATTAAACTGATAGTTCGGTAATTTTCACATATGTCAACCCCTGATATCTTTGGGATTGGAATTATTATATTCTTCTTTAAGTCTGAGGGAATTTCGTCTGTCTCATACATCTTGCTCATCAAATGGTTGAGTTTTTTCAGGACTGGCTCTTCCAAGGCTATCAGTAGTTCTGATGAAATGTTGTCTACTCCCGGGGCCTTGTTTCGACTTAGGTCCTTCAGTGCTCTCTCAAACTCTTCACGCAGTATCATATTCCCATTTCATCTTCATCTATATCCTCTTCCATTTCCATAATATTGTCCTCAAGAACGTCGCCTTTTATAGACCCTCCATAAACTCCTTCCACCTTTCTGCTTTCCCTTCTTTCCTTAGAACTGGGTTTTCATCTGAGCTCTTGATATTCATGCAAGTGGTTCTCTTTTCTCCAAAGGTCTCTAATTTTCCTGTAGGCAGTATCTATCTTACCCCTAGTGATACACGCCTCTACATCCTTATATTTGTTCTCTAGCTATCCCTGCTTAGCCATTTTGCACTTCCTGTCAATCCCATTTTTGAGACGTTTGTATCCCTTTTTGCCTGCTTCATTTACTGCATTTTTGTATTTTCTCCTTTCATCAATTAAATTCAGTATCTCTTCTGTTACCCAAGTATTTCTATTAGCCCTCGTCTTTTTACGTACTTGATCCTCTGCTGCCTTCACTATTTCCTCTCTCAAACCTACTCATTCTATTTCTACTGTATTTCTTTCCCCTATTCTTGTGAATCGTTCCCTAATGCCCTCCCTGAAACTCTCTACAACCTCTGGTTCTGTCAGTTTATCCAGGTCCCATCTACTTAAATTGCCACCTTTTTGCAGTTTCTTTAGTTTTAATCTACAGTTCATAACAAATAGATTGTGGTCAGAGTCCACATCTGCCCCTGGAAATGTCTTACAATTTAAAACCTGGTTCCTAAATTTCTGTCTTACCATTATATAATCTATCTGAAACCTGTCTGTGTCTCCAGGCTTCTTCCATATATACAACCTTCTTTTATGATTCTTGAACCAAGTGTTAGCTATGATTAGGTTATGCTCTGTGCAAAATTCTACCAGGAGGCTTCCTCTTTTATTCCTTACTCCCATTCCATATTCACCTACTACGTTTCCTTCTCTTCCTTTTCCTGCTATCGAATTCCAGTCACCCATGACTATTACATTCTCGTCTCCCTCCACTATCTGAATAATTTCTTTTATCTCATCATACATTTCATCAATTTCTTCGTCATCTGCGGAGCTAGTCGGCATATAAACTTGTACTACTGTGGTAGGCGTGGGCTTCGTATCTACTCGTATCTTGGCCACAATAATGTGTTCACTATGCTGTTTGTAGTAGCTGACCCGCAACCTATTTTTTTTTATTCATTATTAAGCCTACTCCTGCATTACCCTTATTTGATTTTGTATTTATAACCCTGTATTCACCTGACCAAAAGTCTTGTTCCTCCTTCCAGCGAACTTCACTAATTCCTACTATATCTAACTTTAACCTATCCATTTCCCTTTTTAAATTTTCTAACCTACCTGCCCGATTAAGGGATCTGACATTCCACGCTCCGACTCTTAGAACGCCAGTTTTCTTTCTCCTGATAACAAAATATTGTACGAATGAAATTTAGTCCTAAGGGCGGGGGTTCAGAGGATCCCTAAATATAGGATCCTGGATAAAAGAGTTGCCGCAGAAAGGAGGCGCCTGGGTGTGTAAAGTAGGATTTTGCTAGGATTCGTAATTCAACAAAGCTAAAGGGAAAGGTTATGGTTCTTTGATAATAACTGTTAGTCATACGCCCGCATCTCGTGGTCGTGCGGTAGCGTTCTCGCTTCCCACGCCCGGGTTCCCGGGTTCGATTCCCGGCGGGGTCAGGGATTTTCTCTGCCTCGTGATGGCTGGGTGTTGTGTGCTGTCCTTAGGTTAGTTAGGTTTAAGTAGTTCTAAGTTCTAGGGGACTGATGACCATAGATGTTAAGTCCCATAGTGCTCAGAGCCATTTTTTGTTAGTTATATAAGTCGATATTCAGGGGCCTGATAAGGAAGACTGCCTAGGAAGACTGCCTTCACAGAATGATCCTGAACAATAAACGCATAAATATAGCCTTCCAAAAGCAAGTATCCTCTTTCACTACAGTAACTGGAATTTTATTTCGTGTCTAGCAATAAAGCATGATGCTTCCTTTACTAGAAGGAACAATTTACGGCTAGTCTTTCGAACGTGCAACAGTCGGAATGGATCTTGTAATGAAACGCCCTGTCCTCTAGGGTAATTTAGCAACATCAGCACGACGACAAAGCGAGATCCGTGACGACCACACCAAAAATAAATGTCTTAATGGATTTATTTGTTCCCCTTCTGGAGGCCATGACAGGTTTTTTTGCAATTTCATGCGTTTCCTCTACGTTTTTGTTGGGAATGGACGTTATTAAAAGAAGGAATTTCCAACTTTAGTTTATTACAGCAAATCTCAGTATTGATTAAAAAGTGATGTTTAGGCTATTACAATTTAACATTCTATCTGCATGAACACTTATTTCAACAGCGAAATCTCTCAATAAGAAATCGAGTGGAAAAAAGAAGAGAATGATGGAGCCTGACAGTTACTACGAAAAAATTACGCTCGTTGTTACAAAGAAATGGAGGAGGGTTAACATGCAGCCTCCATTGCAGACAGATAATCCGCGAAATAGCTCGCTACCGGGATGGAAATTTAGCAGAGAAGGATCCCTTCCGCAAGCCGCAAGTTAGGTAAATCACTGGAGAATTCATCATACGATCTGTAACTTACTACAGTGCACATGATGGATTCCTCAGCCCATATAACTACTGTTCTATTAGGCAATACTATGTTGACCACTGTCCACAGCTTCCTAGGGAGAGGAACAAAGCAGTAAGATCACGTCCCACAAAAACTGACAGTTGCAAAAATATTCACGTCACTATCAAAATATTGAATCGAGTATAAGTCTAAAAATGGTTCAAATGGCTCTGAGCACAATGGGACTTACCTTCTGAGGTCATCAGTCCCCTAGAACTTAGAACTACTTTAACCTAACTAACATCCATGCCCGAGGCAGGATTCGAACCTGCGACCGTAGCGGTCGCGCGGTTCCAGACTGTAGCGCCTAGAACCGCACGGCCACACCGGCCGGCAGTATAAGTCTCACTGAAGGCGAAACAAATGCATGAAAAGCATATGAATTTGCTGAACATGGTTATCAGGTGCATCTACGTTGTCGTAAGGTCAATAACAAACCAACAGGATCATGTCTCGCGAAAATCAACGGTTCCAAAAATATTCACTTATCTAGCGAACTAGTGAATCGAGCATAACACGGTGAAAGATATGCATGAAAAGCGATGAGGTTATGTGGTTTATAAAGAGTCTCTACGTACATGAGGCCTAACTGGCGTACAAAAATTCGGGTGCCGAGTCCAACACATGAAAGAATTCGAGTAAGGCTAGATATCCGAAAAATAAAGAGCTAATGCTTTCAAGTTTACTTAATATACGCATCACGACTTAGTCTAAGTCGGTGTTCACTAGGAACATATGCTTACCCATCGACAGCACGAACACCACTCCACTACCGAAGTCTACCTCTCTCTCTTGTTCAAAGTGGAGCCGCGACTTTGTGGAGGCGGAAACTGGCGCTCTCCATTCTCGCCAATGAGACTGCGTAAAATTGCCTCGTGAACTACATCCTGCTCTGGCAAGAAACCCGAGTGCAATAGGATGGCTCGTAATTTGCTAAAATTTAAGTAGGGTGATTTCTTTGCGTCACCAAACCTGCAAGAGAGACCAGCTTTCAAAGACTGGTACAGCTAATTGGGAGAATAACTGCTGGAGATTCTTTGGATCCTACAAGGTATTCAGACGAATAAGCCATGATTTCAGGCTAAACATCTGTTGCGGGAAAAGAACTAAATTATGGCTGTTTGAGAGAGAGAGTCCAGTTTTTAAGGAAATAAAAGGGAAATATCTTGAACCCAACCTCTTTCACATATCAGTGTGGTTTTAGATATAGAAAGTTAAAAATGCACAGGGCACGACACTGCCAAATCAAACACTGATAGGGATCACATAATAAAGTATTAAAAAATATGAAAGGAGGCTAAAATAGCACATATCTTTCATCAGCTTAAAACATAATATTATTCATAATTTTAATCCAGCTCATTCTCTTTACAAAACTCAGGTGTTACAGAATTAACTGCGACATACAGTATGTCCAGACTGTTACATAAGACAAACAAGATGAGCAATTTCTGTTCGATCCAAATAATATCTCTTAGGAATAAAGGTAACGACATATATATTTCATCTTTGCCGATCATTTATTAATTGCAGGCCATAAGCCTAAGGAATGTCATGACGTCAGCACCCTGCACGCTGAATATTCTTGAAGAATTAAAAATTTCAAAACACCTTTCTTATAATGACGGTTTCGTTCTAAATCAATATTTGCAATTACATAACAAAAAACTTTAGTGGTATAAAGCCGCTGCTTAGAAATGCTTAAAGCTGAGTCCCTTTTCTCTTCAGAGTAGACTTTCAAGTCTCGTTTTCCTCTCTCTTTTTCATCTATTATATTGTAATCATTTTATACAAAGGGGTACATGTTAGTTGGTGTTGTACTATCCTATGTAATTTTTCATTTTGTATGGTACTGGCTATAAACATTTGAGGTGAACACTCATATGCTGTTTAAAATACTTTTCAGAAGTTGGGCAGCTGTTGTCTTCGATTGTTGCAAGATGTCGCGATTTGTTTCGTGTCCACGTTGTGACAATTTCGGCATATATCCCTTTTAGTTTGGTGCCACCTCTAGTGACTGTAGTCTTTCGCGTCCCTTAGCGGCGTGTACAGTGCTGCTTACTCCATGTAGCTATAGATTTACTGGCAGTTACCAGCTTTATGTCAGTTTCAATGTCTTTAACTTTATGTGATTTTAATATTAAGGTCTTGAAGAAGTATCTTATGTGGCGAGAGCATTATTGCTCTTAAATTTGTTCATCAGTTACTACAGGTAAGTACAGTCTTATAATAAATCTAATCGGAATAAGAATTTGTTATTCTTTAGTTTTCTCCATGTTAATGTTTACTTATAATTTTTTTAATTAAATGTGAATTTTCTGACGAAGACAATCATAGTCGGTGTCGAAACCTGGTAAAAGTAAATTTTTGTTGCAACCAATTCACTGTTTTATACCAATTACAATAATAGATGGGTGAATACTTATTGCAGTTGCAGGCACTGCTTGAGTAGTGGGGGACGGGATAGAGATTTTAAGAAGGGTATACAATTCCAACATATGCACCACGATGTGCTGGTGGATACAGTAAAATAATGCAACGTCCTACCATTCAATTGCATTGTCATTATATGTTAAACTACATTGCTTCCATCTGCAGTCATACACTCCTCCGTTATCATGCTTATCGTTCTTGATACAGAAAGGTGTGAGTACATTACCCTGATAGATGTTTGCAACATTTACACTTGTTAAATTCTTCTTTGCTCAATGCAATATTCTCATCTATTGAACACATGAGACCAAGATGTCCATACTGACAGCAAATTAATGATTGCCCTTAAGTTGGCATTATGCTTTTTACATAGTGAATTATTCTCATTGCATCACCAGTTCATAGCTTCTCTACAATACAGCGGCAGGAAAACTGCAGACTGCATTGCATGCAGTTGTTTGCTGAGTAGGGATGCTTGGAGTGGGGGAGGCAGTGGCACGTCAGATTCCAAGTACTCGGCAATAAGTGTGAGTAAGCACACTCATTCACTCGAGTCGCATTTACATATAAACTACAGTCCTCTCTTGCTCCTGTTAAATCGCGAATGTAGCTGTACATGCTAATAAGTGCTACACAAGCGAACTACAGTCGACTCTCGCACCCACAAGAAGCGTAAACGCAACAACTATGTCAGCGCTGCACTAGATACGCACGAAAGTGCAAACTAGGCGTTTACCCGGTATGGCAATGGCTATACGTTACAGCACTGGTGCGGGGGATTGGGAGGCGAGAGGATGTGTTGGAGGGGGGGGGGGGGGGTGATGCTCTCTCCCTCCCCTTCCATGGTCGTGGCACATGTCGACAGAACTCCAGAAGTTGCTGATATTAGTAAAATATAACAAGCACAATTGCCTCATCACTGTGGACACTGGCCATACCCCTCCCCCCCTAACACTGACAATGTTGAAAGCGACCTTGTCTACGTCATGCGTAATTATGTCAATGTAATATGACACTGCTGTGTCACATCAGCTAAGAGAGCTCAGATAATGGCGTCAATGAAATTCCTGCCAGAACAAGCACTGACCCACTACGTGCCAGTTCTGTAGATGCCTGTCGAGTAATTGTGTAAGTAGGCTGTTTAGGTTTTTTTATTGGTAACGCCACCTCTGTATGAAAATCACTGGCTGTGCTGTGTGCAGTCTGTGTCTGCTTTGCATTGTTGTAATACTCGCCATTGTAGTGTTAGGCAGCTGGCTGTGAACAGTGCGTAGCGTTGCGCAGTTGGAGGTGAGCCGCCAGCAGTGGTGGATGTGGGGAGAGAGATGGCGGAGTTTTGAAATTTGTCATGAACTGCTATATTTATATATGATGATATCAAGGTAAATACATTGTTTGTTCTCTATTAATATCTTTCATTTGCTAACTATCCCTATCAGTAGTTAGTGCCTTCCATAGTTTGAATCTTTTATTTAGCTGGCAGTAGTGGCGCTCGCTGTATTGCAGTAGCTTGAGCAGCGAAGATTTTTGTGAGGTAAGTGATTTGTGAAAGGTATAGTTTAATGTTGGTCAGGGCCATTCTTTTGTAGGGAATTTTGAAAGTCAGACTGCGTTGCGCTAACAAAATATTGTGTGTCAGTTTAAGCACAGTCATGTATAATTGTTCAAAGGGGACGTTTCATATGTCGACCCTTAGCCTAGGATACCTCACTGGAGTCTTCTGATTTTTTTTCTTGTAGTTTGTGTAATTAGTGTAGCCTTTGTTTATTGCTAGCGCGTAATTGTAGAGAGAATCTCCTTTGTAGTTGCAGTCTTTCATTGTGGTACAGTAAAACAGTTGTAGCATGCATGCAGTTTTACACCAAGTATTTCTCAGCAGCGCGTGCAATTAACTAGATATTTTTTCAGTGTTATGTTAATGTGTTCTCTTATTTTTGCTCTTCAAATTGTGCTTTTCTGTGTTGTCGTGTGAAATATTGTGACAATAATGGCGTGTGAAAAACGTAATACTAGGCTCCAAAGTAAACTGAGAAATGACAGTGAAGACGAAAGCAGTGTGTTAGCGCCGCAGAGTAATGAATTAACAGACATTGAAAGTAGTAATTTGGTAACTGTGCATAGGGAAATGGAGCGGGCGGCAAACAATGGCGTGGACAGTGAAACAATTAGTGAAGAGGGACGCATTATCGATCGATCGGTCGGCAACAGCTCGCCTCAGGAATCGGGAATGACAGGACACAATTTTGCAAATACTGTAGACTCAGGTTTTGGGTTCTCACCATTTTCTCAAATGAGTCAAGACACATTTTCCGCTTGTCAAAATGTGAATGTTGCTGGTGCAAATTCACTGCCGAAAAGCACTGAGGAACATGTTTCAGACACCAGTGCATTGTTATTACAATTAATGCAACAAATGGAACAAAATCAGAGACAAATGGGACAAAAGCTTCAAAAGTTGGACACAATGGAACAACACCAGAGACAAACACAGCAACAGTTAGACACAATGGAACAAAATCTTCAAAAGTTAGACGCAATGGAAGAAAAGCTTCAAAAGTTAGACTCAGTGGAACATATGCATGAACAAACACGTGAAGATTTAACTACTGAGTTACATAACATTGAATCGAAATGTCAAAAAGTCTGTAATGACGTAAAAACACAAATTTGTGAGCATTTTCAACCTATTTTTTCGCGGCATGAAAATGCATTACAGAATCACGAAGCAGCCATAAAAGAACTTCAAATTATTGTTCATGAAAATCATGAGACCTTGCAAGCTAAATTTGACTCAGTTGCATCTACCGATTCGGTTACGCAACTTGCAAAAACTCAGGAAAACTTAAAGGACACAGTAGATACTCTGAAACTTGGTTCAGAAAAACACACTGAGGAAATAAGTACACTATCGGAGAAAGTAGCCGAACTCTCGGATCAGTTCACTAATTTATCTACGAAGGTAGATGATAATCTGAATGACACAAAACCGGTAGTCTTTAATGACACAGAAGAGTGCGAACAAATTAGGAAACTGAAACAAAATCTGAATCAAATTAATACGCAACACCAAAGAGAAATCCGGGAAGTACAAGATCAGCTGACACAGGTAATACAAGAATTACGTATTTCAGAGGACACTCGCGCTCCAATACGGGAAGAGGGACATAGAAATACGGAACAGCCACAAAATAATAACACAGCGCATTTCGGAAGTTATGAAAGAAATTGGCAAGGTGCACCGAATTTTGAAATGGAACCGCCGACACGACGTAACAATGACCGATCTGCTATTCGCCGACACGATGATTTTGACTATAAGCTGTTCATTACTACACGTAAATTCAAAACATTTAAGAATTCTGGCAACGACATTCATCCACAAGCGTGGCTCCATCAATTCTCTCATTGTTTTCCTCCCAACTGGTCATTAGAGCTCAGATTAGAATTCATGTGTGGCTATTTAGAGAATGAACCAGCTGTAAGAATGCGATCGGTCATTCACGATTGCCACAGTGAAGGAGAATTTTACCATGCCTTCCTCTCAGCATATTGGTCTCAAGCCACACAAGACAGAGTAAAACATGGCATCATAATGATGAAACATTTCGAACAATCTGAATTCTCCAGTCTTGTGAAATATTTTGAAGACATGTTGCACAAGAATCAGTACCTGTCAAGCCCATACAGCCCTTCAGAACTCATCCGCATTTGCTTAATCAAACTGCCTGAACATTTACGACATATTATTTTGGCAGGACGTTGCAAAGACGACATTGAAGCTTTTCAGGGACTGTTACAAGAACTGGAAATTGACACTGAAAATCGGGGAACGCGGGAACAGGAGCACAACAATTACAGGTCACATCTGTCACAATTCCGCGATGACGGAAATAATACACGACAAGGCTATTCTTATAACGTAAATCGTGACCAAAACAGACACCACCCGTATGACAACCGTTGGCAGAGTAGTAATAATTACAGGGAAAGATCACCTCTCCGTGGTAATGACTATCACAGAGACAATAAGAGAAACAGACAATATGGGAACCAAAATAAATACTATCAAGGGAGACAGAATAACTTTAGACGCAACAGACCAGCGCGCAGTTACGATTCAGGGAGAAATTCTCCACCATGTGACCGACAAGAAAGAAACTATGGAATCTACCGACATGACGACAGACGATATGAACGTAACGACAGACCTGAATTCCATCAGAACTGGCGAGCTTTAAACACAGCTGGGCCCTCTCGGCAAGGCGAATTTGTAGTAGTTAGGTCTCCTAATCCCAATAACGACGCGCGCCAACAAAGACACAGACAATGACTCGCACAGCAGGCAGCCGCGTGCGCCAGGTGGCTCAGAGAAAAATAACATAGACGCTAACCTTGAGAAAAATTCCAGTATTCTTTACCGACGTATACCGCATGACAATTGCATTCAAGTTCAAACTCTGAGTACTAGGAAGAGTAAAGGTTTACACCACATTTCACATGTAAAACCATTTATTGAGAGATAATCTGCTTTTTAACTTTGTCATTGCCATAAAACTTTTCACTTTACATTACTAGTATGCTTGTCAGACTTAGAATCTGTTAACATGCAACAATGTTTGAAGTTAAATATCCAGTCAAGAACCAAGAGAATTTATTTAAACAGAAATTACGAATGCATTGTTCTTGTGAACAGACGACACAGTGTTATTGTATGTGTATATTCTTGCTTGTTAGTTGTACGATTATGGAACGACTATAAGGCTTACATACTTAGAACATTTACCAGTACTGCTAATGAGATTTTAATGCAACATTTTGGTTTACTTGAAAATACATTCTGGATTTAAAGTACTTTCAGTGAGATACCAGATGGCACAGTGGTTAGTTTATGTGACAGCTACACGATTTTATCACGACGCTACTAATGAGTGACAATTTACAATGTTGCTTTTGCAGTGTTTCTGTTTTATATCTGCACAGTTTTCTGTTTTATTCTGGAAAGTAAAACAGGTTTTAGTAGTAACTTTTGTGGTATAGCTACAATGAGACTGCCTTTTCCGTAGCACAACAATACGTTACAGCACAGTACTTTCCTCATCACGGCAATAAGCGTAATAACTAAGACATTTATACGCAAAGCATTTCACTTTTGTGTATTATGAGGTAAGTACATTGACTTTTGCAGAACTTAGCTTTCGGAGGACGATAACTACGACACTTCCACACAGATTATGTTGCAACAAGACGCACATTTAGCGCTACAGTACACGTATTTGAGTGATTAATTGTGTACTTAAAACATTTATTTTTAAAGATTTTTGAATTACAAAGAAAGTTTTCCGTGATACATTTCATTCCATTGCTGTAATCTGTAACACCTGAGGGTATAATTACATTAATCCTCAGGGGGGTACACGCTTACTTTGTGTACCATGTGTGTGGCAACCACAAGGAACCCTAGCTAATATGGTATTTGCTTATACAACTTTACACATCGGTACCATATTTCTCTAAAACATAAATTACACGGCTATCTGATCATTTAACTGAGAGATAAACGTTTTTTTACTATATCAGTGACACATGTTTACGCAATTACACAGTTGGGTAACTTCACACTTATGAAATTGTGTTTTGTCTGTACTTTGTGAACTGCTCATATTTTTTGGAACCATTGTGATACTATGAGAGCTTTGAATGTCACATTTGGTATGATTTTTTAAGTACGTTTGAGGTAGATGACACTATTGAAATGAGCAGAGAATTTTTTTTAGGTTTTGAAATTATTGCAGAAAGCTACGACGTTTTTGAGATTTGACTGAGGTGTTATGATGTTATTTTTACGACGACGATGTGTATTATGCTGTTGAGGTGTGTTTATGTCAATAAGATGATGCTACCATATATGAGGAATGTGATTACGTGTTTATATGTATATGAATAATGAATAGAAGTTAGGGACTCTTGACTTGTGAAACAGGATGTTTGAAACCAAGAATCGTACTTTAAGAGTTATGAAAGGTGTGTAAATGCGTGAATGTATCACAATGCCAGCAAAAATTTTTTTGGACACTGTTATATTCATAGGATTTTGTTTCTACACATTTGCAACGTAAATTCTCGACCTGTGAAATTTTTATATGAGACTGTCACTGTAGCGGAAACTGCTGTCGTAAATATTTCCGTAAGAAAGTTAAGTGACCACCTGCACATGCGTCGTCGGCACACCGCTGTATCAGACACCTGGAGAACAAGCCATTAGGGTGTGCCTTTCCGGAAGCACAGGTAGAAAAAAAAAAGGGGAGGCCATTATCCTTGGTATTGACATTTCCTTGTTGAAAGCATAATGTGGAGCTCGTAATTTATGATATTTACTGAAATGCCTAATGAAATGACGAGAAATATTTTTACATCTGCAAACCTGATAATGACAAGGGTCTTGCTACGAGAGTTGAGAGAATTTCTACTAACTTATGAAATGTCACATGACTATTGAATGATATTTTTATGCTTTGGTTTGCGTAATTGCTTATTTCATTTGATACCTGTTTTCCAGCTGTGTTACAGCATTAGTTTTATAAAATAAACTTAGATGCATTTGCTAATGTGAACACTTTCTGTCAACAGATCTATTAAATAATAATTTTGTGATCCACATTCTTCAAAAAAGGAGCACTTGGAAAGGAAAGAACAATAAGAAGGGACTAGTAACAGTAACTGCATACATAATATTCTTTTCAAGTACATGGTAATATTTTTTTTACAATAAGTTGTTGTGGTGCACCACTTTAATTACATAGACATTAAGATGTGAATATACATTTCCCTTATCTGCATTGTTGTTTTTACTGTAATATTTTTTCTGCTTGAGCTATGTCATGTTTACGTATAAGTTACTGCTGTTTGCCAGGCATAGTGCTACTGAACTTTAATTTGTGTTACTCTGCTAAGCCAGATTTATTTTTTTGTTTGCTGTGCATTGCCTCATATTTGTTGTAATGTTGAATTGCTTGGTAATTTAGAATTACTGTAGCTTGCTTTGCGATTTTCCGTTTTTTTTATTGCTGTTTATATTAATTGTTTTATGTGCTGCTGCATTGCCTCGTCCCTTAGTTTAGCATCTGAGCTCAGTAGATTTAAGTTAGCTTAAGAGAGGGTAGACTATAGAAGAGAATGAGTTGCGATGAATTGGAAGAAATGCATTGAGAATCTATACAAAAAACGTACAGAAAGCAGGTATGGGTAGGATTTTCTTGGAAATAAATAATGAGGTAAGAAATATGTGAAATAAATACAGAAAGCATGCTTGGATAGGATTTTTTTGGTGGAAACAAAGGATGAAATAAGAGGAAAGATATATGAAGTTTTGGGTTGGACTGCGGTACCACATGTTACACTGAAAACGAACCCTGTCCTTTCCTTTTGTGTTATCCCACTATATGTTTGTGTACCCTTATGTATTTGTTTTCTTCCTGTCTCTGTGTAGTTTCATAGAATTTTTTCTTCTTTTAATATTAAGCTACATTCACTATGATGAGGAATACTGTTATCCTCAAATATAATTGGCATTAATAATATGTTATTTACCTTATAAATATGCTTACACATTATTTATTCTGTTTAATGCTCATGTGTGAAGTTGATGTTTCAAAAGTTATTGTGATCTTTTATGTATGTACTCATGTCATAATTCCACTGATGTATATGTTAGTTCGATTCTTTTGTAAAGCCTGTACTACAAATGTTATCTGTATTGTTATGTTTTTAATGATGTATTTTGTACCTTTGTTATTGTATTCTTATGTTATAAAATTGTAATTGTCACCAGTTCATGATATTATTAACTTGTTAGTTACATTTCACTGCACACGTTTCTATTGGTCATACTATATGGACAATATGTGAGTAGTAGGGACTGTTAGTGTTTGCACGTGTGTTAATAATTCAGCAAGGGACTGGATAACAGCATTGCTCGTACTAAGGACAATTCCAAAAAACTTTGTGAGTGCACAAGTGGTGGTTTATGGACTTGCTATATTCTCCGCAAGACTCTTCGATGGTGAATGTGCACCTGCACAATCGCAACAGATGGCTGCTGGCCATCTCTACAAGGACTACAGTGGGTCTGCACCTCTGGTGGCCCACCAATAACATTATCTCTACAAGGACTACAGTGGGTCCACATCTTTGATGATCCATCAATACCATTATTTCTACAAGGACTGCAGTGGGTCTGCACCTCTGGTGGCCCACCAATATCGTAATCTCTACCAGGACTACGGTGGGTCTGCTCTGTGATAACCTACCTACCAATATTCATCAAAACTTCGACTGACTCTGCAGTGGGTTTGCTCCATGGTGGCGCATTACCTGTCTGCATGTCGAGAGTCAGCACTGTCTTTCCGTTGGAAGGACAACACTACTTCTTCAAGACTGCATGGAAATCCACTACTTCTGTGTGCATTTTCTTTTACTGCTCAGACTTTGAGAAAAACACTGCAATTTTACTGTGATGAATCAGGACTGTCTTTACGGACTGTGAGAAATTTTTAGCTTTTGACCAACATTGGATCAATAAGTGTGTGCATTTGATTTCTTTGTTATTGTAGTTATGAAAAATTTTTTCAAATCTGTATTGGCCACTGCCCAATCCAATTTGTAAAATTTTTTGTGAGGAGCATGGGGGCTATGTAAGTAGGCTGTTTAGGTTTTTTTATTGGTAACGCCACCTCTGTATGAAAATCACTGGCTGTGCTGTGTGCAGTCTGTGTCTGCTTTGCATTGTTGTAATACTCGCCATTGTAGTGTTAGGCAGCTGGCTGTGAACAGTGCGTAGCGTTGCGCAGTTGGAGGTGAGCCGCCAGCAGTGGTGGATGTGGGGAGAGAGATGGCGGAGTTTTGAAATTTGTCATGAACTGCTATATTTATATATGATGATATCAAGGTAAATACATTGTTTGTTCTCTATTAATATCTTTCATTTGCTAACTATCCCTATCAGTAGTTAGTGCCTTCCATAGTTTGAATCTTTTATTTAGCTGGCAGTAGTGGCGCTCGCTGTATTGCAGTAGCTTGAGCAGCGAAGATTTTTGTGAGGTAAGTGATTTGTGAAAGGTATAGTTTAATGTTGGTCAGGGCCATTCTTTTGTAGGGAATTTTGAAAGTCAGATTGCGTTGCGCTAACAAAATATTGTGTGTCAGTTTAAGCACAGTCACGTATAATTGTTCAAAGGGGACGTTTCATAATTGTAATGTGAGAAACACATAACAAAATGTCTTTCTTTTCGTACATTTACTGGAATTTAATAAAACAGCTGCTTTTTGGCTGTAATATTGCATTTTTTACCATCAGTTTACAAATCACCCATTTCAAAATGGTTCAAATGGCTCTGAGCACTATGGGACTTAACATCTGAGGTTATCAGTCCCCTAGAACTTAGAACTACTTAAACCTAACTAACCTAAGGACATCACACACATCCATGCCCGAGGCAGGATTCGAACCTGCGACCGTAGCGGTCGCGCGGTTCCAGACTGAAGCGCCTAGAACCGCTCGGCCACACCGGCCGGCTCACCCATTTAAATGACGTTATCCAGTCTAGTAACTCAACAGTGACGAATTTAAAAATATCATGGATTAAAAATAAAAGCTTCCTCGTATCAATTATGGTGGAGATAATGGAACGTGGTTTATTTAGTTATCGCTAACGGTGAATGGAGTCATAACATCAAAGTTCTCTTCACTACATAGAACGTAACTTCTCCATCTATAGCGACACACCTGTGGCCATATTGCCAGTCTGTATATAAGAATTTCATAATCTGGTGGCTTATTACGTGAACTACTGATATTTTTCCATCAGTTTGAGGGAACTGTATGATTGTAAGAGATACAGAGGCGAGCGAGTGTGCCGCAGCTTACCCTAGTTCACTACTACGAAGCGGCGCATCATCATAAAGCGTCTCTACTTAACATACAAAGAATTGCAGTATAGTTTAAGAGTGAAATTAAAGATTAAAATAGCTTTTCCAGACTTCATCAGTGTATGCTTAAGTATATTAATGTGAACTTTCTCTAGTCTCAAAATGATTAAATGATTATGTTAGGCAAAATACACTACGTAATAAAAACATAAATGGCGCTGTATAATAAAATTAGAAAGCTAAAAATTGGTCAGAATACGTCACAATTAAAAGTTAAAAGTCTCAACTGGATCAGAGCAATATTTTGGTTCAAATCGATATTTTTACAAAAAATTGAAGTCCCTGAATATTTGACTCAACAGCTGAAATTTCGTATGTAGCCTCACATTCATGTGAAAGCATTAAAAATGTGACACCAATAAGCTACGTCTACTAGTTTTCAAGTTATTTATTAAAAACTAAATCGGGAACGAAAACGTATGAATTAGTGTCCGAGAAAGGGGCCATTTAGATACTGTTACATGTGCTTACGGCAGCTGACAGCAGATGTTCCGTTTGGCGGTCCGCAGTACCCCTATATAAATACACCCAGAGAGGCAGTAAGAGGAGACACTTCGCATCGAGATATGAAGCTATCTGCATTAATCAAATGCCCACGTGCGTGGATTAATTATCACCTGTGTTTGTAATAGAAAGTTCTAATTATAGCACTCGATTACATTCATGCAGTAATATGTCTGTACCAAGTTTCAAAACTGTATTTTAAATAACAATGGCTACAAGGACTCTTAAAGAGGCAATTCAGAGGCCATGTTCTACTGTTGGTTCCGTTCTAAAAATTCTCGCTAGCAAAGTTTAAATATAGTTGAGCTAAGACTTTTTCAGTAACGAAAGCAAAGTTAACTCTATTTATGTAAATATTAAGATGATTGTAAGTCGTTAAACAACAAAGCTATTAATTAATACGTGTCCAAAAAGCGGCCATTTAGATACTGCCATCTGTGCCTAGGGCATTTGATAGCAGATGTTACGTTTGGCGGTCTGATACGCCCCTATACAGGGTGTTACAAAAAGGTACGGCCAAACTTTCAGGAAACATTCCTCACGCACAAATAAAGAAAAGATGTTATGTGGACATGTGTCCGGAAACAATTAGTTTCCATGTTAGAGCTCATTTTAGTTTCGTCAGTATGTTCTTCCACCTACGCTCAATGGAGCACGTTATCATGATTTCATACGGGATACTCTGCTGCTAGAACATGTGCTTTTACAAGTACGACACAACATGTGGTTCATGCACGATGGAGCTCCTGCACATTTCAGTCGAAGTGTTCGTACGCTTCTCAACAACAGATTCGATGACCGATGGATTGGTAGAGGCGGACCAATTCCATGGCCTCCACGCTCTCCTGACCTCAACCCTCTTGACTTTCATTTATGGGGGCATTTGAAAGCTCTTGTCTACGCAACCCCGGTACCAAATATAGAGACTCTTCGTGCTCGTATTGTGGACAGCTGTGATACAATACGCCATTCTCCAGGGCTGCATCAGCGCATCAGGGATTCACATGCGACGGAGGGTGGATGCATGTATCCTCGCTAAGGCTAGGCGCAAATTGAGACGCGTATAGCGCGTGTGGCGCGACGCAGCGCAGTGCGCATTTTTGTAAATCACAGGTTCAAATGGGACCGCGCAAATTGCGACGCGACGCGAGTGGGACGCGACACGCGCCTGCGCCAGGTCGCGCGGCGTTGTGGTAGAGGCACAGTTTCTCGCGCCGCGCGTCACGCTTGCCTCGCTAGCATCGTGGGAAATTTGAGGAGGGGAGCGGAAAAGTAGCCCAGCCATATGCTCACATCGGAGCAGAGCATATCAGCAGTGGTAGTATTGCCAATACGATAAATTTTGCCTTACTGTGTACTGCATTTTATTGCCTTTGGGTAGTGTTTCGTTTTTCGCCATTTAAACGCTCCAGCTTTCTTCGTTAGCACGTTATACTTTTATGTTATTTATATCTGCATAATTTTGTTTTGTTTTTCTTCTGTCAAGAAAAATGTATTCTTCAGTAACTGATGAGCCATTGGCCCCTGGAATTGCACCATATGCCTCCGTGATGTTTTCAGATCGCAAGAAGGGACAGGGGGTAGTGAATAAGGAAGCAAGGAATATTGTAAAATCATGTGATTAAGAATCAAGGCAGGAAAGCAAGGTTATATTCTCACTGCCTAGTAAGCTAGCGAATCTGTACGATCTGTTACAAAAATTTAGAGAGGGATAATCTCCACAGGTGTGATCCGTTTGTTCTTGTGGTGAAAAGCGTTCACTGTGATTACTCTGATATGTGTGTAATAATGTAATACGACACACTGTACTACATGCATGTGAACAACATATTTCCACTGCAAGCTAGAAACAGTCGAAAAGCAGTCACAAATAACAATGTTTTAGTTGGTTCGCCGTGATGAGAAAAAGCATTTCAGTTGTAGCATGGACATTATCAGCATTAATAAACTAATTATACAACAGCAGGTAAGACAAATGAAGAAAATGGTCGGTATTATTACGAAAGTAGGAATATCCTAAAAGATTGTTATGATTAGATATATTTAATTTGTTGAAATGTGCTCCTGACAAAGGCAGATCTACTTTCATGACAATGTTTTTCGAACTCCATCTCACAAGGCACACATGGCTAACTTGTGCATTCCTGTCGCGCGCATTATCCTTCGCTGCTGACAATACACTGACCATTGTGTTGTGTGACAGATCAATTGTTTATTTTTCTCAATAACAACTACTTTATTCGCGATCACGCATTGTCAGTTTGCCAAGCCCTAGGTGAGTAAACAGTATCTGGCATGTGCCTATCATTCCGCCTGAAGGAACGCTCGTCATTATTTCAATACTGCTCAGATCAAGAGAAGCAATAAAATCCTTAGGTAAGTTTCCATTCCCGTGGCTCAGTGTTAAAAATACGATGGGTTAAGGGGATTCCACCAAAATTCCAACAGAATTGCCAATCTGTTTTTGTGTGAGTTGTTAACCTTTTCTCATTCGAAGAAGCATCACCATTTATGAGTAAAGGCCACATTTCTCTTGGTGACAGGTTTAATTGTACTTCCTTTGTCACAATGTAATTTGCCAAACTCATCTCACAGCAGCTATTGAGACAGAATTCCGAAACGTAGGGCCTCGTTAAACAAGTAATTGGCAATTACAGAGCTCAATAGCTTACGAAAAACCTCATAGTATCGGTTTGCAGTAACATAAAAGAAGAAATTTCATGTTTATTTTCATACTAGGAAGCTCTTGTTTCGCTAGCTGTCGTAACTCTTAAAAAATTACAGTCACTGGAGTGAAATAAATAAAAAAAGAAGTATAAGTAGTGATATATCGCCATAGATAAGAAAGTTCCGTATGTTTAATAATTGGCAAAACACTCTCCTCCCTGTGTGCTATCATTCGCCAAACTTTCGTTTCGAGTCTCGAGCGGTTTAGGAGATACGAGAGATGTTGCGAGTATTTCATTCTCGCGGGCGTGAGATCGGAAGTGAGCGCACTACATGGGATCCATTTTCTCGAGATCGGAGGCAGATAGAGATCTCCTCCCAAGTCTAAACAAAAATTCAGCATGTTAGCTAAATTTCATACGCAGCAACATATGGTGTAATACGCACCAAACGCAAAAGCATAGCGACCCCTAATTTTCGTTGCAAACTTTTAGAGTTTTGCGTAGTGTCTTACTAAAATGTGTACATCACAATAAGAATGGTCTTTAGCGAGGTGATGGGCACGAAGCTGACATTTAACGCTACAAGTAAGGCAAAAATCATATATTTTCGGATAATAGTTTCTGTAAAATCGTTTGAGAAAGATAAGAGGTTGCGCGCGCTTCGATTCAGTCAGCGCAGAGCGTCGCCAGACGGCGCGTGCGAAGTATGGTGTACGCGTCGCGATATGCGCTGGACCCGCGCGACCCGTGAGGCACGTGCGTGTCGCGCTGTAGTTTCGTGTCACGTCACACGTGCTATACGCTTCTCAATTTGCGCCTAGCCTAACGGAGGACATTTTGAACATTTCCTGTAACAAAGTGTTTGAAGTCACGCTGGTACGTTCTGTTGCTGTGTGTTTCCATTCCATGATTAATGTTATTTGAAGAGAAGTAATAAAATGAGCTCTAACGTGGAAAGTAAGCGTTTCCGGACACATGTCCACATAACATATTTTCTTTCTTTGTGTGTGAGGAATGTTTCCTGGAAGTTTGGCCGTACCTTTTTGTAACACCGTGTATAAATACAGATAGAGGGGAAGCAAGAGAAGACACTTCACGCCGAAATATCAAAGTATCCTCATCATTCAAATGCAAGCGTGTGTTGTGCCTCGGATGACGTCAGAGCTTGGCAGACTTGGATGTGTTTTCGGGAAAAGTAGTAAGTGAACTCATGAGGACTGTACACCATCTTGGATCGCTCAGATTTCACGGAAGTAACTTTTTTGTGCCGTCCGTAATGTTAACAAAATCGCGTGGCAAGTGGAGAGATTATTTTCTACTTAAACGTGAGCAACTGACTTTTGGTTATTAGAAGTCAGGGACGTAGACCATTTTACTTGGAACCTTCTGTAGAGGTCATCTCTGAAATCGTAATAGTGCTGTTTCTGATTGTGATCTTATTATTATTATTATTTATTTTCCTTTCTCAGACGCTATGTCTGGTTAAAAATGGAAAGTGACACGGACCTTGATCAAGCGTGACTTCGTTTTAACTGTACGGTATATGTTACATTGCATTTAGGAACTTTCGGGTAATTGAATATGTATCAATAATTACAGATTTCTGTAGTTGGATTTATAAGTTTGGATGTAGCTGTATTGCGTTGATGTACTGGTGGATATTGTGTGGTATGAATCCTGTAGTTGATAGTATAATTGGTATAATGTCAACTTTATCCTGATGCCACATGTCCTTTACTTCCTCAGCCAGTTGGATGTATTTTTCAATTTTTTCTCCTGATTTCTTCTGTATATTTGTTGTATTGGGTATGGATATTTCGATTAGTTAACAAACCAGGTATTTAGATTATATAATTCCGTACAGTAAGTACACTGCGAAAATTTAAAAGATATCATAGGTTAAACATATATTTTCAAAGGTATCGTAGACGCTAGTGATGATGGAACCCAGACGATGTATTTGTGATTAATGGTTCAAATGGCTCTGAGCACTATGGGACTTAACAGCTGTGGTCATCAGTCCCCTAGAACTTAGAACTACTTAAACCTAACTAACCTAAGGACATCACACACATCCATGCCCGAGGCAGGATTCGAACCTGCGACCGTAGCAGTCGCGCGGTTCCGGACTGCGCGCCTAGAACCGCGAGACCACCGCGGCCGGCTGTGATTAATGGTTGATCGTGCTGTAACATTGTAAGGTTTGATAACACTTGGAATATTTAAAGTGAGATATTAATGAAAGACATTTGAATTTAATGTTCCGGCAACAAACTACAAAACTGGTAGAATTGTACAAGTAAAATGAAATTGAGGCAGTTAAATCTAATGATTGAACTGCTACTGCTCATAGTTCCATGTAATTTGACACTTCAATTGCTTGGCCTAGTCTTTATAAGAACAGTAGCTCAAAATTCAATACAGATCTGACAAGAGAGAGTTGCAGGAGGAATTACATGCATAATACAGGGAAACGAAGAAAACATACTGTAAGGTGTCAGGCAAATCCAACACCTTCCATGAGTACTCTGACATTATAGCAAATCCGGCAGTATGTCACATAGCTCCGAATAAATCCTGACATTAAATTAACCAAAGTAATACGATCAACGAGTGAGCAAATGGAATACCACAGACTAATACAAGAATGCCTAAATGCATGTCATACCTTCCCACCATGAAACAGATGCAGTTCCGATGGGAGAAACGAGGACAGAGAGCAGAGTCATGTAGGCTAGGAGGCCCTACGATAAGGGACGGACACCCACGTCGCCAGCCGACCGCCAAGACCACCCCCAGCCCATGTTAAAAGATAGAGCCCTCCAGAAGAACAGTATAGATCTTATGATAACACTAAAAGGGCCACACCAGCTGCAAGTTTTAGCATGAGACTATACGCGGCTGTGTTACGTAGCAAACATTAAAAACATTGCCCCACCATGAAAAGTATAACGTTTCTCATTGGATAGACAGAATTTTTGTAGGCAGAGCTTAAGGTTAACATTGGGACCCTGATTGGTCAGTTGAAAACACAGCTAGATATCTTTTCTTAAACCAACTTAGGCGAAACGGTAGTAAAGAGAAGTTAGGGAGAGTTGCTTCCCAGACGGTGAGGTGTGTGGAGCCGTGCCGCCCGTCGCCCCCTGACGCTGACTAACCTTTTTTTTTTTTATTTTTACTTTTTTTTTTTAAAGAGGTGGAGCCCCTCCACGCCCACACCGGCATGATCGCCAACACAATAAGTCTACTGCCGTCTCTGCATAAGGGTTAGTATTCACTAAAGTGAGGTGTCGCAGGATGCGGGTACTGCGATGTTTGCGTACGTCTGGTTAAGGTTAACCATTAATACATGCTCATCTGGTGATAGATTGGGTCAAAATCGAACGAAGGGTAGCGGTTTGAAGGGCAGAGGAAAAAAAGTGCCAAGGCAAGAGCCAAGGGAAAAAAAACCTCTGCGATAGTTAGGTCGGGTGATACGAGCAGTAGCGGTTGTCTTGCTGCCTGCAATAGGTCGTGCAAGGATAGGCGTTGTTAGTAGTGGGTATCACACATGTCGATACCTTGACGTTGTCCGGTTGTGCTGCTTGGAGGCTGGCGCTAGGTGCTGGTGCAGAGTCCTCGTTCAGCGTCAGCAACATGCAACAGTTAGGATTATTATCGTTCTTGTGTCCGATAGGTCATATACCGGACGCACAGTGTGAGGTAATGTTGGCGGATTGTTTGTGCCTCTGTGGGCGAGCTCGTCGGTGTCCCTACTGTGGCCTGTTGGTCGGCTCTAATAGCAGCTCGTAGTTACCAGTCAGTGTTGCTGATATGCAAGGGCTTGCCGACGTTTGTCGCTTGTTTGCGTGTGTTAGTTTACCATAGGTGGCTATGCCCTAGCTAGCAGTGTCTTTGGCCGCTTGTGCTTCCACCTGTGGTTGTGATCGCAGTTTCCCAGAGTGAGGATGAAAGGACTGTTCGAGTGGCTCGAGTTCCTGTATAGTCGTGTGGCGTGTTTTTTGAATACTTCATGGTGAAGATCCACGGTGCGTGTGTAGCGTGGACCGTTGCTAATGATTCGTAGCACCTTGTTCTGTATAATCTGCAGGCGGCACAGTCGTGTAGGAGCTGCATATCCCCAGACGGGAGCTGCGTACATCATCAGAGGTCTAATCAGTATCATGTATATGGACCTCGACACCCTCCTACTCAGTGTGCTGTCCCTGTTGAGCATTGGGTAGAGCTGTTTGAGCCTCGTGTGCGCTCGGTTGGCAACGTACTCGATGTGGTCCCCCCATGTAAGTTTCTGGTCCAGCCATACACCAAGGTATCTGACTTTCTCTCGGAAACATATTGGGCGTGTATGTAGTGTTATCGGTGTACAGTGTTGATGTTTGCGCAGTAGTTTCGGTCTGCGTGTGAACAGAACTGCTTCGCACTTGTCGATGTTTACTTTAATACGCCGTCGCTCCAACCAAGGCTCAGCTGTTCTGAGTGCTGTCTGTATTCGTGAATCGATGTTCGACGGTTTCCAATCTTGCGCAAGGATGGCGGTGTCATCCGCGTAGACGGCTAACGTCGTGTTTTGTGTTGCTGTGAAGTCATTAATGTACAGGTTAAACAAGATGGGCCCTAGGATGCTTCCTTGGGGTACTCCAGCTTGGATACCGTGTTGTGTTGATTGTTTATCCTGCACGTTAGTGTTGAAACACCTGTTCGTGAGATATGAGTGTATGAGACGTACGAGTCCGTCCGGGAAACCAGCTTCGCTTAGTTTGCGTATGAATCCGTTGTCCCAGAGACGGTCGAAAGCCTTTTCGATGTCCAGGAACACGGCCCCTGTGGCTTTCTTCATGTTGTAGCCGTGTGTTATATGTTCGACTAGACGGAGGAGTTGTTGTGTTGTCGAGTGGTGACTCCTAAAGCCGAATTGCTCCTGTCTTAGGGTGTCATTGGCGATGCAATGCCTAGTGATACGTTTTAATATTACCTTCTCAACAATCTTGCTGAGCGAACACAGTAGACTGATGGGTCGGTAATTTTGTGGGAGGGGGTGGTCTTTCCCAGGCTTCCTGAACATCAGGACCTTGGCCGCCTTCCAAAAGTCAGGGAAGTGTTGGTGTTTCAGGATGGCATTCGTTAAGTGTGTGAGGGATTCTACGGCTTTATCCGTGAACTCCTGGAGGACACGGTTTTGAATGCCATCAGGCCCAGGGGCTTTTCTAGCGTTGGTGTGCTTGATAGCTCATGTGATTTCATTTGTGCTAGTACGTCTAATTTCGTTGCGTGAGGGCTGGGCTACAAGTCGTGTAACCTCCTGGTCCGTTTCAAATGTGAATACTGGGTCTGAGGGAACCAGATTCGGCATGAAAGACGCTGCGAGTGTTGTGGCCATAAGCTCTGCCTTCTCCGTCGCGGAGTACGCTGGGCCGTCTGGTCCTTGTAACGTGGGAACGTAATGTTTCTCCCTGGTGAAGTGTCTGGCCAGCTGCCACACGCCAGGACGTGCGGTATCTAGCCCAGCGAGTTTCTATCCCCATTGTTCGTTTTTGAATGTTTGTATTTTACCCCGTATTATTCCCTGGAGTCTGTTGACGTGCAGTTTATAGAACGGGCGCCTGGTACGCTGCCAGTATCTCCTGAGGCGGTTCCTCATTGAGATAAGGCCCAGGATCTCCTGGGACAGGGCCGTCGAGTGTTGTCTTGGTGTTGTATATGGAATGGCGTCAGTCATTGCGTCTTGGACGGCAGTTGTGAGAGCCTCGACAGCCTCATCGATTTTCTGTGTGTTGTTAATTTCGTTGGTGTCAGGAATACGACTATCAAGCGTTTCCTTGAACAGTGTCCAATTCGCGCGCTTGTAGTTAAGCATCCTGCGTGGTTCGATGTCCTGCAGTGTATCTTCCGTGTGCAGTATTACAGGCATGTGGTCTGAGTCCAGATAGTTTTCAACCGTAAGGTTGAGTGTGCATGTGATGCCCTTTATGAGGGCTATGTCTAACACGTCTGGCCTATGTCGGGGCTGTGTAGACACGAACGTGGGAACGTCCGGCCCAAGTATAATGTAGTTTCGGCCTAGTGCGTGTTCGTACTTTTAGGTCTCCAGCGGCGATTACCCGCGGCGCTATATTGAGTACTGTGCTGATATCGCGTGTTATTATGTTTTTAGGAGGATTGTATATCGATACCAGTGTGGTGTTGGCTCCGTTAAACTTGACCCTGACGGCCGTGGCCGTCTTTCAAGCGTAGGGAGCTCGATGTTGGTGTGTTCTATGTCTCTGTGTATGATGATTGCCGTGCCGCCTCCCCTCCTGCCATCCGCTCGGTCGGTACGATAGACGCAATACCCTGGGATGTTTAGCTGTTTGCGAAGCGTAAGCAGTATTTCGTTCACAAGAGCGATTCGGATACCCTTTCGCTCCATGAACGCGGCCATTTCGGCTTTTTTGTTTGCGATCCCGTTGGCATTCCAAAGCAGGATCTGTGAGTTTGTGTTAGCGTCTGCGTTTCGGGGCTGACGTGGCGTATTATCCATGTAGTAGGGTAAAAAGTGGTGTGATAGTGGCTTGGAAACTAGTCCAGTTGAGCGTGTTCGACATGAACTGCATGAAGAGTTGTGAGACACACCCCATAATCTTCGTGACTATTTCGGTGGTCGTGCGTCCGGGGAATAATGTTTCCATTATTCTCTGGAATGTTGACATAATGTTGGGCATGTCAGCCTGTGTGTTGTTGGTCGTGTTAACGGCCGCTTGTTCCTGTGTTGGCGTCTGGTGAGGACTGGCCTGTGTGTCGGCTGTTCGTATGACAGTTGTGGGCCCCTGTGTATTCTCTGTGGTGACTGGGTGTGTTGTGTGGGTTGTCGAGTTGGTGTCCGGATTGTGTTCGTGAGTATTGGTGTTCTGTTGCCTGTGTACTTGTTGTGGTGTGGTCGTGTTCCTCCTGTTTTGGTTATTTCTCCTTCTCCTCCTCTGGCGCTGTGGTCGTCCCTGTATTGGTGCGTCTTCTGTAGCCTGTGGTGGGCTGCAGTTCGCGATCTCAGGGGCTAGGGTGGTGTTGTTGCTGGTGTCGTGTGGTTTGCCCGGTGCTGGTGTGGTGTTAGGTGTAGTGTTTGTCTGTTGTGTGTCTGTTGCTGGGGGTGTTTGTTGTGCGTGTCCTGAGCTCTGGGGCTCCTCTGACCGTCCCGCGCTGCTGGGGCTGCCAGCGACCACTCCAGCGAAGGATACTCCACTTCTTAGATTAGATTAGATTAGATTAATACTAGTTCCATGGATCATGAATACGATATTTCGTAATGATGTGGAACGAGTCGAATTTTCCAATACATGACATAATTAGGTTAATTTAACAACATACTTAAGTTAATATAACAACTTTATTTTTTGTGTTTTTTTGTTTTTCTTTATTTTTTATTTTTATTTTTTTTTATTTTATATTTTTGTTTTTTTTCTTTTTTTCTTAATTTATATCTAAAAATTCCTCTATGGAGTAGAAGGAGTTGTCATTCAGAAATTCTTTTAATTTCTTCTTAAATACTTGTTGGTTATCCGTCAGACTTTTGATACTATTTGGTAAGTGACCAAATACTTTAGTGCCAGTATAATTCACCCCTTTCTGTGCCAAAGTTAGATTTAATCTTGAATAGTGAAGGTCGTCCTTTCTCCTAGTATTGTAGTTACGCACACTGCTATTACTTTTGAATTGGGTTTGGTTGTTAATAACAAATTTCATAAGAGAGTATATATACTGAGAAGCTACTGTGAATAACCCTAGATCCTTAAATAAATGTCTGCAGGATGATCTTGGGTGGACTCCAGCTATTATTCTGATTACACGCTTTTGTGCAATAAATACTTTATTCCTCAGTGATGAATTACCCCAAAATATGATGCCATATGAAAGCAATGAGTGAAAATAGGCGTAGTAAGCTAATTTACTAAGATGTTTATCACCAAAATTTGCAATGACCCTTATTGCATAAGTAGCTGGACTCAAACGTTTCAGCAGATCATCAATGTGTTTCTTCCAATTTAATCTCTCATCAATGGACATACCTAAAAATTTGGAATATTCTACCTTAGCTATATGCTTCTGATTAAGGTCTATATTTATTAATGGCATCATACCATTCACTGTACGGAACTGTATGTACTGTGTCTTATCAAAATTCAGTGAGAGTCCGTTTACAAGGAACCACTTGGTAATTTTCTGAAAGACAGTATTGACAATTTCATCAGTTAATTCTTGTTTCTCAGGTGTGATTACTATACTTGTATCATCAGCGAAGAGAACTAACTTTGCCTCTTCATGAATATAGAATGGCAAGTCATTAATATATAATAAGAACAACAAAGGACCCAAGACTGACCCTTGTGGAACCCCATTCTTGATAGTTCCCCAGTTTGAGGAATGTGCTGATCTTTGCATGTTACGAGAACTACTTATTTCAACTTTCTGCACTCTTCCAGTTAGGTACGAATTAAACCATTTGTACACTGTCCCACTCATGCCACAATACTTGAGCTTGTCTAGCAGAATTTCATGATTTACACAATCAAAAGCCTTTGAGAGATCACAAAAAATCCCAATGGGTGGTGTTCGGTTATTCAGATCATTCAAAATTTGACTGGTGAAAGCATATATGGCATTTTCTGTTGAAAAACCCTTCTGGAAACCAAACTGACATTTTGTTAGTATTTCATTTTTACATATATGTGAAGCTACTCTTGAATACATTACTTTCTCAAAAATTTTGGATAAAGCTGTTAGAAGGGAGATTGGACGGTAATTGTTGACATCAGATCTATCCCCCTTTTTATGCAAAGGTATAACAATAGCATATTTCAGTCTATCAGGGAAAATGCCCTGTTCCAGAGAGCTATTACACAGGTGGCTGAGAATCTTACTTATCTGTTGAGAACAAGCTTTTAGTATTTTGCTGGAAATGCCATCAATTCCATGTGAGTTTTTGCTTTTAAGCAAGTTTATTATTTTCCTAATTTCAGAGGGAGAAGTGGGTGAGATTTCAATTGTATCAAATTGCATAGGTATGGCCTCTTCCATTAACAGCCTAGCATCTTCTAATGAACACCTGGATCCTACTATATCCACAGCATTTAGAAAATGATTATTAAAAATATTTTCAACTTCTGACTTTTTGTTCATAAAGTTTTCATTCAATTTGATGGTAATACTGTCTTCCTCTGCTCTTGGTTGACCTGTTTCTCTTTTAATAATATTCCAAATTGATTTAATTTTATTATCAGAGTTGCTGATTTCAGACATGATACACATACTCCTGGATTTTTTAATAACTTTTCTTAATATAACACAGTAGTTTTTATAATTTTTGATAGTTTCTGGGTCACTACTCTTTCTTGCTGTCAGATACATTTCCCTTTTCCGGTTACAAGATATTTTTATACCCTTAGTAAGCCATGGTTTGTTACAAGGTTTCTTACGAGTATATTTAACTATTTTCTTGGGGAAGCAGTTTTCAAATGCATTTACAAAAATGCCATGAAATAAATTATATTTTAAATTGGCATCAGGTTCACGGTACACCTCATCCCAGTCTAACTGCTGTAGGCTTTCCCTGAAATTTGCAATTGTTAAATTGTTGACTGAACGTACTACTTTGAAGGACTGTTTAGTATTGCTGAATGGAGCTATGTCATATATTGTAACTAGCTGTGCACCATGATCAGAAAGACCATTCTCAACAGGCTGAGCATTTATCTGGTTAAACTTATCTTGGTCTATAAAGAAGTTATCTATCAGTGAGCTGCTATCCTTTACCACCCGAGTAGGAAAATCAGTAACGGGTGTCAAATTGAAAGAACCGAGTAATACTTCAAGGTCATTTTTCCTATTACCCTCTTTCAGAGAATCTACATTGAAGTCCCCACAAATAATAATTTGCTTCCCCCTGTCTGACAGATAGCACAACAAGGAGTCAAAATTTTTCAGAAATAGATGAAAATTTCCTGATGGGGACCTATATACAGTTACAATTATAAATGTGCCTTTATTTAATTTAAGCTCACAGGCACATGCTTCTATATGTTTCTCTACACAAAACTTTTTTGTTTCTATACTTTTTGCACAATGATAACTTCTGACATATATGGCAACTCCTCCTTTCTCCATATTTTCTCTCATTACATGTGCAGAGAGCTTATAACCACTTACATTTACCTTATCCATATCAGTAACAATGTGATGCTCAGACAGGCATAGTATATCTATTTCATTCTCAGCTTCTAAATCTTCCAAACAAACCAGAAGCTCATCTACTTTATTCTTTAAACTCCCAATATTTTGATGAAATATACTTACATTATTTTTAATTACACTTTTATGAGAACCTTTCCTTATTCTAACATTTGCAGTACTCTCCTGTCTGAGTTTCTCATTGTGCTTAGGCCTAGTTCCTATACCAGTGGTCACATGGTGTTCAGAGAGGCAGATTATGTCAATTGGGTTGGGTGACTTTAGTTCATCAATGCAATTACCTAGGACTGAGATACAACTTGGTGGAGATAAAATTTCTGGTGATTGGTGAAAATTTATAATTGATAGCTGTGATTGGTGATCCAATGTGCTAGAATTGTGCTGTTGAATTTCTTTCCTAAACTGAAGATTTGTTTCAATCCTGACCTCTCGTAGAACTTGACATCTTTCTGTCTTACCTATCCTAAAAAAGGTGCTGCTCCAACACCTGTAACCACTGGTATTTTACCATTCATGGCAGTGCCTCCCCCCCTTAAATTTCCTGCTATTACCCCAGCCAGTTTCCCCTTCCCTTTCCTGCTGAGATGTAGGCCGTGCCTGGTATAGTCCCACCTACTGAGATAATCAACAGGAACCACACCAATATGAGCCCCCGCACCCGACACAAGCAGCCGTTCCAACTCCAAATTAACTCTCCCAACAGAAGAGTTCAAATGAGGCCGGTCATGGCGTCTCAGGACAGATACAAATTCAACATTGGTGTGTCTCGATGCCGACGCAATCTTTACCAGGTCACACTCTATACTGTACCCAGGATCTCTGTCGATGCTGTTCCCTGGCCCTCCCACAATAACCACGGTGTCTTCCCTGGTAAATCCTTTACAGAGTGAACCTAAATCCTCTGTCACCTGATCCAGACTAGCACTTGGTGCACTGGGCGCGGGGACGGTTTCGGAACTGTGATGGAGGTAGGTTTAGCGTATTTGGCTATTTTGCGCCTCAGAGCTGCTTTGTATGCAATGCACCCCCTGTAGTTTGCCGGATGGGCAGCACCACAATTGGCGCACTTGCGAGGTGCTGTATGGGGGATTTTGCAGTGTTGGGTCGTGTGACCGCCAGCGCAAATGCGGCAGTGGGGAGCAAGACCGCATCGGATACCCGCGTGCGCAAAGCGCTGGCAGTTATGGCATTGTTGGGGGGCGCGCGGCGTGTTGTAGATCTCTACATTGACGACCATGTGAAGAAACAACTTTAACTTCAACAGGTCGCGGGACTTGGCCGCGTCGGCCAATTCCGCCATGTAGTTGTGCGACGGTCTTGCTGTGCCGAACTCTGACATTCGGTTTACCCGAATGCACTCCCACCCGAGAGCAGAGAGTTCTTCGTGTACTGTTTTGGTCGGGATTCGTGAATCTATCCCCCTGATCACGTACTGCTGTGTCTTTTCAAGGATTGTTCTGTACGTGAAGTGCTCTACCTTCCTTTCTTTAAGAAAGTCCAGCAGATTCGAGTAATCTGACTTGTTTGCCACGTACAGTGCGGCGTGTTCCCCAGTGAGCTTTGAGTAGTATGTTGTGGGGTTGTATTTCTTATTAAATTCTTTGTTTAGGAGACTGAGGTCTCCGTAGTTGTGTATGATGACTGGTGGGAAGCCAGTCGCGGTATTGTTTGGGTTTTGCGTAGCTGCTTGTGTGTTTGTGGGTGCTGCAGTCGCAGGGTTGTTCGTGTTGGTCCCTGTGTTGCCTTTGTTGTTAATTTGCGGTGTGTTTGGAGTTGGCAACAGCACTCGGCCGTTGCCTCGTGAGTTTATGGGCTCACTTGTTTGTGTGTTTGGCGGCTGTTTGCGTCTTGGACCGACCTGCTGCCACGGTCCGTCTTCTTCAGTGTTAGCTGTGTCCTCCGTCGGCTCTGGCTCCGGTTCCGTCGGTGCCTCGGCCACCGGAGGTGAAAGAGTGGGCATGTCCTTCGAGTTTTTAGCAGGCGCCTGTGTGTGTGGTGTGGGTGTTGCTGTCTGCGTGTGTTCACTGCCCATCAGCTCTGCTATCAGCTCTTGCTGTTCCGCAATCTGCTTGTCCTTCAAGGCAACCTGCTCTTGGAAGGTGGACAGTGGGACGGAAATGCTGGCGGGAGTAGCCGGCATTCCCGCCACTTCTTGGGCTGCAGCTTTGCTGCGGGTAAGTGGTGGGAAAGCACAGGAAAGATCAGACATCTTTGCTGCTTAGAGGAATTTTATTTGGATAGGGAAGGATGTACGACAATTTTGCTCTTTTTACGAAACGACAATATTTGTTTTTTCAGCGAAAGTGCAGAGTATCGTGTCCCTACGGAAGACGGAAGAGGGGGGTCCCTACGACCTATCTGCGCAGTGTGCAATGCGCGGTGCAAGAGAGCGCGGGTAGAAGAGAGCGGCCTACAGTGCACGGGGTTATCCGACGTGAACGGGCCCCTGACACTGAGATTACCCTACCAAATAACGGGAGAGTCCCGCTGGGGAGATTTGCAACGGAAGTTGCGGGAAGTTGAACCGAAACTCTTGCCACTTAGCGCCTGGAAGCGTTAAGCGGCTTGCGCTGGTTCGTGCCGCTCAGAAGAGCGTCACCGGCAGCTACGCCAGTTGCAGATTATTTGTGACCACTCCGAGGAGCTATCAGACGGGCAGCTACACCAGGTGCAGCGGGCAGCGTTCCGCTGGGGTCGGCTGCTCGACTGCGAGTGCTGCCTAACCAACGACAAGGTAATGAACGCACGCGATGCCGCATAACAGCGCATAAGGCTTCACTCAGAACTGCAGAAGTCTCGCCTGTTACACCCCCTTTTTCGTAATACTAGTGTCGATCGTCAATTAAACTTCGTGGTATTCACATTTGCTATTAGAAGTTAAAATCTGAAACGCGATGATTTTTCTGTTATATAATTATTGAGAAGCCACATCAGCCACTATAATTTACGACAAGTTAAATAAGTAATTAAAGATAATTGAGGGTCGCTGTAGACAATTTCGATAGTTTTCTCTTTTATGAAACTTAACTTAAACCTATATTATAGATGTGATATGGCATAGGTCATCCTTCGATCCATTATAGAACTTGGAAACCCATTCAGGGAATATTCGTTCACATTTTTGTTGAACGCAGTTGGTTTTTATCATCCTGTATTAAAATATTTCCTTTTATCAATAGTGCAATTTATAAACAATGTTTTGTGAGTAGAATAAAAATTCCAGTGGTAAACTTAACTGCTTTGTCGACGTTATTTTACCAGCTAACTAAAAATAGGAAAGCCTTGAACCCCTTCCACTAAATTTAGTAAATATTAAGATTCTTTTACAGGGAGTGCAGTGGAGCTGACGCTGAAATCATTAAGTATTTGATTACATCATCGCTAGTCTCACTGAACTCTTCTGAACTCTACATGTCATGTGTGGTCTGGCGTCTCCTTACCAGCAACAGGTCCCAGGTTCAAATTAGTAATCCCTAAAAAACACGCTCAGAGCGTCGTCGCGCGAAAGTGGTAGGGAGACACGACTTAGAACAAACAGATACGCCGCAGAATGTTAGAATACTGATAGAAACAAAAAGTGAAGAGGAGAAAACATCTACAAAAGCAATGAATACATTTATGAACAATGGTGCTCTTGCCATAAAATCAGACAAGGTAACACCATGTTAGTAATAAAACAGGAGGAATATAAAAATAAAGCCCTAAAAGTTTTAGAAAACAACAACATAATAAAGCTAACAGGTGTCCCAACACAAAGATGCCAGAAAATACACAAGCTCTTCTCAAAAACATCTCAGATGTATTCACAAAACAAAAAGTGAAATGACTAAAAGAAAAGAACCCCAAGTCACCCACACTGAACGGTCTACTAAAACTCCACAAGTAGGCTATGTTAATATGCCCAGGTGTAAATTTCAGAAGTGAACCCACATATCACCTAGCCAGAGAAATATACCCATACTTACATAAACTTTATGTATACACAAACAACAATAGTATGTACAACACTGAAGAGCTGATAGAAAAACTCACACACACGAACATACCCACAACAACCACACTCACACCATTTGACATCAGCAATTACAACAACAGAAAGACATTCGCAAATCCCACATAAAAGAGATAGCAAACATTCTCAAATTAATCAAGATGCACAACTATTTCTCGTTTGACAACAAGTACTACACATAACAAGATTTGCTTTCCATGGAGTAACCAGTCACTGAACTCCTAGCCAACATCTTTCTCAGTGATGTGGAGAACAAAATACTTAAAGCCATAGTCAGATACATCAGTACAGGGTATTATATTGATAATGGCTCTGTAAATTACATCATATACCTTCTAGATGAAACACTCAGTCATATCCAACAACACCATACAAAGATTCATCGAAGAAACAGAAAATGACAGAATGTTAAATGCACGAAAATAACACCAATTCTCCATAAGCACGAAACTCACCACCACTAACACAAGTATACACAAACTAGCTGGTTTCCAATACATGCTGTGTAGACTGAACGAAACTCCACTCAGTGAAGACAATTTCAAAAAAGAATTACAAATAACCAAATATACTATAGAAAACGATATGACATAGACGCACAAAGTTATAACATATATAAAGAGGGCACCTAGAACACAAAAACAGTGTTCATCACCAAGACACAAACACACAACATAAATACACTTAACACACACAAAGGCACACATGAACGATAAACGTCCACAATAATAAGTAAATGGTACACTCTCACTTTAAACAACCAAGCAGCCAAAGCATAGGCAATGTACTCAAAGAAATAAGAAATAATAATAGCCTGGAGAACAGGTAACTCAATAAACAGAAAACTAACGGCAGCTAGTACAAATACAAACACAACACATCTGGTATTTATCATTTGACGAAGCAGGACTGCAAATCAAATTGTATTGGACAAAGAAGGAGAAACTTTAATAGCATATACACACAAGACAGAAAATTATTAAAAGAATCAACTGTCATTTAACGGTTATCTGTGCAGAAAAGCACTGAAAAGTAATAATTGTAATTTTACAATTTGCTGGACATCCTATGCACATGAAGCACAGCTTAACAGACATCAACACCAACTTGAAACTTCTCAAGTACAGCAACAGCCCCCATGAAAACAAATAATGGATAAAAATACCAAATACAAAAAGCCAAAGTCAAAAGAAAAATAATAAACGAATACACTGCTCTGTGCAACGGAACTCTATTCTCTGCCCTCAAACAACTATCAGATACCACACCCACCCACCCATCCATCCACACACACACACACACACACACACACACACACACACACACACACAATATTTCATATACAGTTAATTTGACCTCACCACAAAATTCCCAGTCGTAAAATTTCGAGGTAAATAACTGTCTACATGGGTTTCTATACGTTTGCAGATGGCAGACTGAGAAAGGAACACAGCTGTAACAAACAAAAGCCCAGGGAAACCACGGCATCTGGTACCAAAGTATATGTACAAAATATTATTTGTCTTTCAAATTTGAAAATGTTTTTTAACAACCCGAATTTAAATGTGTTCAAGTAGTAAAGAGCATTTTTCCTATTGTTTAATAGAAAGGAAGTTAAAGACTTAGAACTACTTAAACCTAACTAATCTAAGGACATCACACACATCCATGCCCAAGACAGGATTCGAACCTGCGACCGTAGCAGACGAGCGGTTCCTGTAACCGCCCGACCACAGCGGCCGGCTAGATAATAGAAGAAATGAAGTGTTTTGTTCAAGGCGGACACTTTTAAAAAGTGATAAAGTAATTAAACCGTATTTAATAACTTGATACGCTCTCTATCTAGTCTAGATAAGAAACTTATGGAAAATACGTTTAGACCATAATGAGACATTTTGTGGGTGAAAATACCAGGTACTTTTAGACCATACCGAGACATTTTGTACGTGAAAATACCAGTTCTCATTCAAATTATTGAATTTTGTTCCTCATGTTTTGTGGACCATTTTGTCACTGCTCAAAAGCAGTCATCCTTTGCCTGCAGGTATCTCAGTCAAATGTTGCCATAGCTCTTCAGTAACGCGAAATGCGCGAGGAATGCAATTGCTAACAATTTGCCTGCTGACAGCTCATGCATGCACAACGTTTTTAGCCTTAGGGGGCTCTTAAACTTCTCAATATTCACATTTACTTTTAATTATTCTGGCAAAGTTCACAAATAGTGGTACAGTAAAATCCATTTGGTCATTTGGTAAAAGTTTTCACTGGCCCTTTTAAGCTCAAATTCTAATACTTTAAGGTGTGCAAATATCTGACTCCTCTGTCCTGAGTACAATATTCCGAAATATTTCTAATATTTGTCTTTCGTTTTTAGGCAACACTGTGGACATGCTGCACCTTTTCTGTATTTTACAGCTATTACGTACCTCCAGTTGGGTGTATACATCTCTTTTCTTCTCATTCATGGCTAGACGTCGTACTGACTGCATTTTTATTTACACGGAATATTCTAAGTCCTGCTTTCATACTTCTGCAGTGTCAGTGGCACGCAGTTGTGACTGAGAAGGTGAGACATACGTGTGTGGTAACTGCCCTACAAAATCTTATGCAGAAACTGAAACTTCTCATGTGTAGTTTCTGCACTAGGTGGTACTACATCAAGATGGAAGCAATCGTAGTTTATTAACGGTGTCTTATTTTTCAAGACTACATCTCAAGAACACAATTACAATTTCCTTCGAATTTGAGACTCTTGGTGTGAATGTTCATTGTGTAGTATCTGATATGAGAGGCCAAAATCAAGTTGTACGGGGAGAACTCGGAGTTACGGTAGGTAGGTTTTAAATTAGCTAACTCTTGTCAGCATTCTTTTGATGATAAAAGGAAGCTAATTTTCCTACCTGATACACTAAATATTTATAAAAATGTGTGATATCACTTGAAGAATGGGCTTTCAGTCTTGCTTCCCAATCAAAAAATATGTCTCTCCATGTAACGTAGTACAACTAAGTCATTTGAAACGTTTATTTAAGACAGACTACGTTTAAGGCTTGAAGGTGACACCAGAACTGTGCAATGGGTGTTGATGCCAATGAACCGAAACAAAATTAAATATGGTTTGACTACTGTGCTAATTAACACCCAAACTGCTATAGCTGCTGCTGCTCAGTCTGCTGTCGAGACAGTGAAACTTCCAAGAAATGCTTTCACCACAGCATGACTGGTTGAGCCTCATGGTATCTAGAGCTGTAGCTATGGCTCTGAGTGGTACTAACAATCAAATCTACAGTGAGTCACTTTCCAATCTGAAGGACATAATTTCAGTATTCGAAAATCTGGAGATGAGATAGAAGGGCAGTTGGAAACCGCTCCATTCGGGTATGCCTTTTGCCATCTGCAGAATTTCAAGACTCATTTCTGAACGACAATGGGCTTAAAGCTGTACTGACAGAGCTTAGAAAACCTTTTTTCAGTGGCCCACTTGAAAAATCCTGTTTCAACATCACGTGAATTTCAGTCAGCAAGTAAAATTAGTACTCTCATTAAGTTTTTTACAACTAGTTGTAATTATAGTGAAAAGCTGGTAACAGTAGTTTCTCGGCAAGACTGATGGTGGAGACTATAAGTGAAAATGAGGAGAAATATGGTGAGGAAATTGATGAGCCAGATTGTGGCCTGGTATGTGATGATGTGCATCAGTCTTTTGGGCAAGTTATGAAATGTTATTTACTTTGAAAATCATGCCAAAACAGCCTTCTAGCATCAGAGGAAAATCCTCATGTACCTATTAAAATGCTTTTACATATGATGTCATTTACAGAGATCTCACTTTTTCATGCGTCGAATACTGTTTTCAATCTCTGGCAGACAGGAGAGCTGTATGTGAGAGGCAACGAGTAAAAATTACTGGTCAGTCAAATGTTGCTAGCAGATCTAGCACTTGTATTAAGTCAGTGAAGGAAAATCAATCTTCCCAAAAAAATGGCTCTGAGCACTATGGGAATCAACTGCTGTGGTCATAAGTCCCCTAGAACTTAGAACTACTTAAACCTAACTAACCTAAGGACATCACACACATCCATGCCCGAGGCAGGATTCGAACCTGCGACCGTAGCGGTCGCGATGTTCCAGACTGAAGCGCCTAGAACCGCTCGGCCACTTCGGCCGGCTAAATTCTTCCAGTACAGACTTCAGCCTTGCTAATATGAATATATCATAGATCACAAAGAAACAAGTCTCACTCAAAATCTGCAGAATTACAGTGTCCAGGCAGGTGCACAGTTTTTGAACAGTACAAATAATTTCTGGTAAAGAGCATTGCTCTTTTATAATGTAACTGCAGTACCCATGTCAGTTCACAACGCATCCGTTTTATATATATATATATATATATATATATATATATATATATATATATATATATATATACACTCCTGGAAATTGAAATAAGAACACCGTGAATTCATTGTCCCAGGAAGGGGAAACTTTATTGACACATTCCTGGGGTCAGATACATCACATGATCACACTGACAGAACCACAGGCACATAGACACAGGCAACACAGCATGCACAATGTCGGCACTAGTACAGTGTATATCCACCTTTCGCAGCAATGCAGGCTGCTATTCTCCCATGGAGACGATCGTAGAGATGCTGGATATAGTCCTGTGGAACGGCTTGCCATGCCATTTCCACCTGGCGCCTCAGTTGGACCAGCGTTCGTGCTGGACGTGCAGACCGGGTGAGACGACGCTTCATCCAGTCCCAAACGTGCTCAATGGGGGACAGATCCGGAGATCTTGCTGGCCAGGGTAGTTGACTTACACCTTCTAGAGCACGTTGGGTGGCACGGGATACATGCGGACGTGCATTGTCCTGTTGGAACAGCAAGTTCCCTTGCCGGTCTAGAAATGGTAGAACGATGGGTTCGATGACGGTTTGGATGTACCGTGCACTATTCAGTGTCCCCTCGACGATCACCAGTGGTGTACGGCCAGTGTAGGAGATCACTCCCCACACCATGATGCCGGGTGTTGGCCCTGTGTGCCTCGGTCGTATGCAGTCCTGATTGTGGCGCTCACCTGCACGGCGCCAAACACGCATACGACCATCATTGGCACCAAGGCAGAAGCGACTCTCATCGCTGAAGACGACACGTCTCCATTCGTCCCTCCATTCACGCCTGTCGCGACACCACTGGAGGCGGGCTGCACGATGTTGGGGCGTGAGCGGAAGACGGCCTAACGGTGTGCGGGACCGTAGCCCAGCTTCATGGAGACGGTTGCGAATGGTCCTCGCCGATACCCCAGAAGCAACAGTGTCCCTAATTTGCTGGGAAGTGGCGGTGCGGTCCCCTACGGCACTGCGTAGGATCCTACGGTCTTGGCGTGCATCCGTGCGTCGCTGCGGTCCGGTCCCAGGTCGACGGGCACGTGCACCTTCCGCCGACCACTGGCGACAACATCGATGTACTGTGGAGACCTCACGCCCCACGTGTTGAGCAATTCGGCGGTACGTCCACCCGGCCTCCCGCATGCCCACTATACGCCCTCGCTCAAAGTCCGTCAACTGCACATACGGTTCACGTCCACGCTGTCGCGGCATGCTACCAGTGTTAAAGACTGCGATGGAGCTCCGTATGCCACGGCAAACTGGCTGACACTGACGGCGGCGGTGCACAAATGCTGCGCAGCTAGCGCCATTCGACGGCCAACACCGCGGTTCCTGGTGTGTCCGCTGTGCCGTGCGTGTGATCATTGCTTGTACAGCCCTCTCGCAGTGTCCGGAGCAAGTATGGTGGGTCTGACACACCGGTGTCAATGTGTTCTTTTTTCCATTTCCAGGAGTGTATATACACTCCTGGAAATGGAAAAAGGAACACATTGACACCGGTGTGTCAGACCCACCATACTTGCTCCGGACACTGCGAGAGGGCTGTACAAGCAATGATCACAAGCACGGCACAGCGGACACACCAGGACCCGCGGTGTTGGCAGTCGAATGGCGCTAGCTGCGCAGCATTTGTGCACCGCCGCCGTCAGTGTCAGCCAGTTTGCCGTGGCATACGGAGCTCCTTCGCAGTCTTTAACACTGGTAGCATGCCGCGACAGCGTGGACGTGAACCGTATGTGCAGTTGACGGACTTTGAGCGAGGGCCTATAGTGGGCATGCGGGAGGCCGGGTGGACGTACCGCCAAATTGCTCAACACGTGGGGCGTGAGGTCTCCACAGTACATCGATGTTGTCGCCAGTGGTCGGCGGAAGGTGCACGTGCCCGTCGACCTGGGACCGGACCGCAGCGACGCACGGATGCACGCCAAGATCGTAGGATCCTACGCAGTGCCGTAGGGGACCGCACCGCCACTTCCCAGCAAATTAGGGACACTGTTGCTCCTGGGGTATCGGCGAGGACCATTCGCAACCGTCTCCATGAAGCTGGGCTACGGTCCCACACACCGTTAGGCCGTCTTCCGCTCACGCCCCAACATCGTGCAGCCCGCCTCCAGTGGTGTCGCGACAGGCGTGAATGGAGGGACGAATGGAGACGTGTCGTCTTCAGCGATGAGAGTCGCTTCTGCCTTGGTGCCAATGACGGTCGTATGCGTGTTTGGCGCCGTGCAGGTGAGCGCCACAATCAGGACTGCATACGACCGAGGCACACTGGGTCAACACCCGTCATCATGGTGTGGGGAGCGATCTCCTACACTGGCCGTACACCGCTGGTGATCGTCGAGAGGACACTGAATAGTGCACGGTACATCCAAACCGTCATCGAACCCATCGTTCTACCATTCCTAGACCGGCAAGGGAACTTGCTGTTCCAACAGGACAATGCACGTCCGCATGTATCCTGTGCCACCCAACGTGCTCTAGAAGGAGCAAGTCAATTACCCTGGCCAGCAAGATCTCCGGATCTGTCCCCCATTGAGCATGTTTGGGACTGGATGAAGCGTCGTCTCACGCGGTCTACACGTCCAGCACGAACGCTGGTCCAACTGAGGCGCCATGTGGAAATGGCATGGCAAGCCGTTCCACAGGACTACATCCAGCATCTCTACGATCGTCTCCATGGGAGAATAGCAGCCTGCATTGCTGCGAAAGTGGATATACACTGTACTAGTGCCGACATTGTGCATGCTCTGTTGCCTGTGTCTATGTGCCTGTGGTTCTGTCAGTGTGATCATGTGATGTATCTGACCCCAGGAATGTGTCAATAAATTTTCCCCTTCCTGGGACAATGAATTCACGGTGTTCTTATTTCAATTTCCAGGAGTGTGTATATATATATACCCCTTGTGCACTAATGGTAAGGAAGAAATAGCTTATAGCTGGGGGTGCACAGTTTTTTAATTGTACAGGTTATTTCTGGTAAATAGGTCTGACCTTCTGCAGTGTAACTGCTGTTTCTGTCAGGTCATGATATACCAGTTTCATCTGAGAAGCATGACTGTGATTTGTGAACGAATGCCGGGGGCAAGAGACGTCACAGACAAGATCGGAAGAGTTTTGGTGTTCGAGTATGTGCAGCGTTTTCAACAATTTAGGTTTGCCATCATTGTAAATTGTGAAGATAATTACTGGTATACAACACTGTTCCATGCCTAAATAATTGCTAGCTCTATTTTTGTTCATGGGCTAGTAATTTGTGTAGAAGAGCATATTTATGAGATACATCATGAAGGCAAGTATCAGAAATGCTACATTTTTTACAGATGCAACATTTACGCTTTTGTTACTACTTTTATACCTTCTTGGCCCTCCCTGTGTGCATGCTGCGTACAGAAACAGGATGAGCTTGCTGTAGCTCTCGAACAGCTGAAGCCGGTGTTGGCCGCGATCAGCCGTCTGCAGGGGTGTTGCATGGGACACCTCAGGTTTCGCTCATTTCGCCCACCGACTACTGCACCTTACAGTGACACAACACAGATGATCCGCTCTCACAGCAGGATGACTGGCGGACTGTAACATGTTCGCGTCGCTCAAACAGTCAATATGGTAACTGGGGAGCCAGTTCACCCAGCAGGTGGACAGGCGGCGCTCCTTCAGCAGAGTCCGAGCAAGCATAGCGTGGGTTCAGGGTGCAGTTATCCGCAGGTTGTAGCTCAGGTCGGCACGAATGACCCCTGCCGGTTGCGTTCTGAGGCCATCGTTGGTTCGTAAAGGCGGCTGGCAGAAGTGGTGATGGCTGGCAGCTTCGCTCACAAGCAGAGCTCGGGAGATGCGTTGCCGTTCCAAGGGGGTGGGGGGGGGGGTTTCTTCGGTTCGGAGTAGAAATGATGGCCTCAATAAGAAACTCCATCGATTGTGTCACGTTCTTGGCTGTAGCCTTTTGGACCTGCATTATGGTTTGGGGAGCTGCAGGTTTTCCTTTGGTAGGTCAGTGGTGCATTACACCCACAAAGCAGCTACGAGGGTAGCACGGTACTTGTGGAGTGCACAAGGTCTTTTTTTTCTAGATGATAGTCTGAGATTCGTTAATGAGTGCTCACGAGTCGATACGTAAAAAACGAAATTAGACTGCGTATAAAGTAAAGACACTCCAACTGTCAAAATGTTTAACAGTAAATTGCATCAGCATTCGAAACGTAGTTCCTGGATTTTGTGCCCTCTTGGAAACCTGTCACACTAAAATTATTCTCGGAACCGAGAGCTGGACGGAACTGGAAGTAGAAAGCTCCAAATTATTTGACGAGGCATGGATCGAACGAGTATATCGGAAAGATAGGTTAAACAACGTAGGAGTGGGTGCACTCATTGTAGGCGACAAATACGTTGAATCTGTTGAGGTTGAAATCGAGTCTAAATGTGAAATTACTGGGTGACAATTATTCAACTATATGAAATAAAATTGTCATAACTTCTGAACGGTTTGCGTTAGGACTTTCAAACTGCACGGTTGTCCGAGGGACATGATGGGAATTAGTATGCGCATGCGTAGTTTGGTTTAGTGACGAAGCCCACTTTCATTTGGAAGGGTTCGTCAATGAGCGAAATTCGCGCATTTGTGGGACTAAGGATCCCCATTTCGCGATAGATAAGTGTCTTCACCCTCAACGGGTGCCTGTGTGGTGTGCAATGTCCAGTCAGAGAATAAGCGGTGCGATATTCCTTAATGGCACGGTGACTACTGAACGGCACGTGGAGATTTTACAAGATGATTTCATCCCCATTATCCAAAGTGATCCTGATTTCGACAAGATGTGGATCATGCAAAATGAAGCTCGACCCCATCGAAACAGGAAAGTGTTTGATATCCTGAAGGAGCACTTTGGGGACCGCATTCTGGCTCTGGGGTAAACAGAGACCACTGACATGGACCTCGATTGGCCACCATATTCTCCGGATCTGAACACATGCGACTCCTTTTTCTGTTGCTATACTGAAGACAAGGTGTACGGCAATAACCTCAAAACCATTGCTGAGCTGAAAACAGACATTCAGGAGGTCATCGACAGCATCGATATTCCGACACTACAGAGGATCACGCATAATTTCGCTATTCGTCTGCGCCACATCGCCGCCAATGATAGCAGGTCTATCGAACATGTCATAACGTAAATCCGAATATCTGCAGTGACGTTTACATGTTGAATAAAGTGTGCACGCGCCGTATTTTGTAACTAATTTACGTTTTTTCTCATATAGTTCAATATTTGTTATCCTGTATCTGGACAAAAGTAACAGAATTAGGTGAGCTCAAGATAATTATCGAATGTTTTTACCGGTTACCCGATTCCGTCACGATGGTTATAGACTCGGTGAAAGGAATTCAAAGCTCAATAGCACGGATGCATCCTGATTGTGCATTATTAGTTGTAGCCAACTTTAACCTACCAAGTACTTTGTATTGGCAGGGACATCTATGGGTCCACTGCAGTTGTTCTGAACACAGTTTCTGAAAACTGTCTTGAGCAGCTATTTCGCTAGCCCATAGACAATGGAAATATTTTAGAATGTGTAACTATAAACAGGCCTGACCCTATCGACAGTGTAAGTATAGAGACAGGAATTACTGGTCATGATGTCATCATAGCGATGATGGTTACTAATGTTAACATATCCATCAGGAAGGCTAGGAGTTTATTTATTGTGCAAAGAGGAGATAAGCAGTTGTTAGCATCCTACTTAGACAATGAATGAACATCATTTGGTTCCAATATGATAGACGTAGAGAAATTACTGGCAAAGTTAAAACTGATTGTAAATCGCGCTCTGATGAAATATGTGCTAATTAAGTGGATTAAGGACGGAAAAAAATGGTTCAAATGGCTCTGAGCACTATGGGACTCAACTGCTGAGGTCATTAGTCCCCTAGAACTTAGAACTAGTTAAACCTAACTAACCTAAGGACATCACAAACATCCATGCCCGAGGCAGGATTCGAACCTGCGACCGTAGCGGTCTTGCGGTTCCAGACTGCAGCGCCTTTAACCGCAAGGCCACTTCGGCCGGCAGGGACGGAAAAGATCCACGATGGTTTTAATAACAACATTAAGATAATGATGAGACAACAAAGCTTTTTGTACTCTCTGGTCAAAAAAGGATGTGGAAATCACGGCAGGTAAAAGTTAGTACAAAGGTTTATGAGAAGATCAATGCACGAAGCGTACAACAACTTCCACCGTCATACTTTAGCGAAGTATCTTGCCGAGAACCCGACAAAATCCTGATCCTAGCTAAAATCATTAAGCACGAAGAATCCTTCTATCCAGTCACTTGTCGACCAGTCTGATACGGCAGCAGATGACAGCAAATGGAAAGGTGAAGTTTCAAGTTTCGCGTTTAAAAAGTCATTCACCCAGGAGGATCGTACAGACATACCATCGTTTGAATGTTGCACAGACTCCTGTATGGACGACATAGAAACAGACATCGCTGGCGTTGAGAAGGAGCTGAAAGAGTTGAAAACAAATTAGTCACCAGATCCTAACAGAATTCCAGTTCCGTTTTAGAAAGAGTCCTCTACGACACTAGTCCCTTACTTAGCTTACATTTATCGCCAATCTCTCGCTCAGCGCAAAATGCCAAACGACTGGGGAAAAAACCAGGGGCCGACCGCGATGGTCTCGCGGTTCTAGGCGCGCAGTCCGGAACCGTGCGACTGCTACGGTCGCAGGTTCGAATCCTGCCTCGGGCATGGATGTGTGTGATGTCCTTAGGTTAGTTAGGTTTAAGTAGTTCCAAGTTCTAGGGGACTGATGACCACACCTGTTAAGTCCCATAGTGCTCAGAGCCATTTGAACCATTTTTGAAAAAACCAGGTCACTCCTGTACGTAAAAAGGGAAAGATAACGGACCCACAGGATTACAGATTCATTGAATTAATGTCAGAAGGCTGTAGAATTCCTGAAAATGTTCTAAGTTGGAATATAATAAATTTTACTGAGACGGAAAAGTCCTGCCGCAAATCAGCACGGATCCAGAAAGCATCGCTTGTGTGAAACTCTGCTTGCGATTTTCTCACATGGTATGCAGCGAACCACGGATGTAGGGCAACAGGTAGATCCCACACACTTAGATTTCCGGAAAGAGTTTGATACGGTGCCTCACTGCATGTTATTAACAAAGGTACGAGCACACGGAAATGGTTCCCAGACATGTTAGTGGCTTGAATACTTCTCAAGTAATAGAAATGGTTCAAATGGCTCTAAGCACTATGGGACTTAACATCTGAGGTCATCAGTCCCCTAGACTTAGAACTACTTAAACCTAACTAACCCAAGGACATCACACACATCCATACCCGAGGCAGAATTCGAACCTGCGACCGTAGCAGCAGCGCGGTTCCGGACTGAAGTGCCTAGAACCGCTCGGCCACCGCGGCCGGCTCAAGCAATAGAAGCCACTACGTTGTCTTCGACGGCGATCGTTCACCAGAAGCAAGGGTATCGCCAGGAGTGCCCCACAGAAATTTAATAGTACCTCTCTTGTTCTTTGTATACGCAAATGATCTTATGGACAGGGTGAGCAGTAGAACATACAACCATGTTGTCTATTCGCGTCCCATAGTGCTAAGAGCCATTTTTGTCTATTCGCGTGGCTCGCACGCGCCTGTAGTGTGCGAGTGAGAGCGCTAATACGTTTCGCGAACATTGGCAGAAATTACCAGAGATTACCGATGCTAATAACAGCTGGGTGATCGAAACATTATACACTTACACGAATAAAAACACTTATTCGCCATCTGTGAATAAAAAGCGTTAAGGATAATAGAGAAATTGGAAAGTCAGCTGCATTTATAGAGCCAATTATTTGCCGTTTATAAGAGAAATGCACTTGTCGTTTCTTTGAAATTAGTTTTTGGAACAAATATTTTTTTGAAGCGTCTCATTAGAAACATTATTCGATTTACAGAGATTTAACATTGTGACACTAAAGAAAATACGATCTATACGTGCAATGCACTCATGATGATGAGGTCCCATACTCCGAGGAGCGTAGGGAACGATGCGGGAGGCCCGCACCGCCGACTAGGCAAGGACGTAGCGGAGGTGGTTTGCCATTGCCTTCCTCCGACCGTAATGGGGATGAATGATGATGATGAAGACATCACAACACCCAGTCATGTCGAGGCAGGGAAAATCCCTGACCCCGCCGGGAATCGAACCCGGGACCCCGTGCGCGGAAAGCGAGAACGCTACCGCAAGACCACGAGCTGTATTCGTCTTTAATCATGACATACATTATCGATTTTCAGCTCAAAATTGTCTACAGCAAAAATTGAGAAATCATCAGTTCTGCTGTAGTTTTTGCCAAATAATTCGTTGTGATTCCACTTTAACTTCACTTCTCAAATCACTTTCCTAATAAAATCTTTTTACGCCATAGTGTCATTCGAAACTCGTGACCCGATTTCTTTGGCTGTTACATGTCTGAAGTTTGTTGTAAGTCTTCCTTGCTCATGGACAGCAATAGATGTAAAATATTTATTTTTAAATTGAGGACAAGGCTTTGCTAAGATAACTGCAGTTGGTACAGAAAGGCGAAAAACGTGTTGCAGTAGTCTCTTGACACTTTCACGATTCCCAAGTTCCATGTGTGGAACTCTTTTATATAGTAGAGCCCAGTGTCTGTTCCGAATTTTTTTAATCTCAGAGCTCTACATAATTGCATTGACGGATGTCGGACAGAAAAACTGTTCCACATTTTAAACGGCTAGCTAACTCAGATTTAATCCTAAAACACTTTGGATGACACTGGATGTACTGCAGCATTCCATAAAGGATTTAGGAGAGTTCAGAGAGTTCAAATTAAAAGTCTGGTATTGTTAATCGTTACGATACACCCAATTCTTGCTTGCTTCATTCATTTTGCATTACTAACGACGAATTACCTAATTATACTAAGGAGACACGCATATCGGGTAATGTTCGCAATTTAAGAAGGGATTGGAGATTGACAGTGTCTGTCGATTGCATCTCATCGCTGGCTGCTTACGTAGAGTTCTTGCACCATGTTACCAGTGGGACAGGGAGACATATAGGTAGGTCCAGAAACAGATTAATGTTGCCGAGTCGGTAGTGCACTGGATAGGCTGTGTGCGGCAACCAACAAAAAAATTACATGCAGTGTAGCCAGCGTTCTGGGTCGTTGCGACAGCCAGCTGGGTCCACGTTGACAGTTGTGAGCAGGCTGTCTCATGTAGAACTTAACAGTGTACTGCACTTGACGAAGCAGTCAGACCTCCCTTGCATCCGGAATTAAATTTGATGGTGGCTTTCGACAGCTTGAAGAACTCTGGACGGACGTACAATTTCTCTTCAAACTTACAGCCATCTCTTTCTGACACATTATTTTGTAAAACACAGCACGCTTTTATTACGGCAGTTGCAAATTCATCTCGAAGATCCATTGGACGATGAAAATTCTCCGTTCTCCGCCTCTTAGCCAGAGTGTATTCTATAAACCACTTAGTCCGAGACAGTCGGTTTTTAAAAGTTCTTCTATTGTTTGTTAAACTCCTTCCTCCATAAGGATGCCTTAAATTTTCAGATATACTAAATGCCTCATCTACGACAATGACAGATGGCATCGTTACTCTCTTGTTTGATATGTGGTTTTTCTCTGATGTTTGTAAATTTTTACAAACGAGGTTTTCATGCAGAATTGATTGCGTAATATCAACTGAGTCACTGTATTTCCCGTATGCTCTAGCATCTTTGTAAATGTACTTATAATCCATAGCGCATAAATCAAATAAAACGACGGAAAAATAATTTTTATAATTATCGTAAAGTACGTTTGTGTTGAGAAAAATGGCATAACATATTCCACGTCCATCTCGCTCAGCTGATCAGTCATGACTGACCGTCAGCTGGCTTACTTAATTGGCTGCTTAGTGTTGCGTCTGACTAGTGTGTTATAGCCCAGCCTGCTGAGGCCGACCGCCTGAAAGCATTTTCATGTTTCATTTGTTATTCTGTAAATCAAGTAAAGCTGTGCTCAGCTTGAAGGGTGGTTTCAGCGCTGCAGCGCTTTAGTAGGCGTGGTGGTCCGCCCTTGACTTCCTCCCAATTCTGATCAGACGTATATAGCCAGTTAAAGGGGATCTACATTTCAACACGTACTCCAAAGTATGGTGCCAAATGACTGGGCATTATTTTCATTGTTACAGGTGATAGAAGCGTTAAATAAAAGAAAATCATGGGACCAAATGGGGATCGAACCCTCAGCCTAAGTTTTATAGTGTGAAACTTAATTGAGCCACGGAGGTACATTTTTGGACAAACCATTAATAAAATATTTATCAAACAGAAACTGTGCTGAGCTAGGGGAACAAATAATAATACTGTAGAAGAAGTAAACAAAGAAAGTATGGTGACATTATATGTTATTCCTTATTTAATTAACAGATAATTTATTGGTGAATAAATTTCTTTGAATGACCTACTTATTAAAATACTTACGCAGACAGAAATTCATTCGAATAATACCCATCTCTTCTCACCACTACATCTTGTGCTTCCTTTCTCTTTATGTTCATATTATCAAATGTAATGAGTCATACCAGTTCATTTGCTCGATTTACTAACGAAAGACTATGGTTTAGCTGGACTGAATTTTTCTGTTAATTCTGAACAAAGTTGACAGTTACGGTCTGTTGGCACACTTCTCAATGTCAATCTTTTTAATTTGTTCTGTTAAAATATGTCCAAAAGTTAGTGCGATTTTAGCTCCTGACTGAAAGCGAGCATTAATTCATCAGCTATTGTTTCACAGAAATATTTCAACAACATTCAATATTCGGTCACCACATTAATTTTCGTAACACCATGGCATCTCGGGTATACAGCACACACCTTCTACATAGAAAACATGGAAAATCGACAGAGTAAACGAAATTCTAAATCTAAATGTATTTAAACGCTTGCTAGGCCCACCAGTGCCCTACGTTGTGTCGACGTTGTATAGGTAGCGTCTACATTTCCTTACCCGCATGGCTACGTCACGCGGCTGGTGCCCGTCACTCTGTGAGTGATCGCCGCGTGATACCGAGTGAGCAAACTGTCAGCCGTTTGCGTGTGCATAGCGAGTGATGTAGACGAGCGCTATTCACGTGTATTCGCCATGTAGCTGCAGTGCTCTAGTGTACACATGGCTGACGCAGCCACGTGAGCCACGTGGGTTTCTCGTACCTGCAGTCACACACACACACACACACACACACACACACACACACACACACAGAGACACACACTGCGAATCTGCAGAGTGCACATGCGCTGTGCGCTTTGCTTAGCGTCAGACTTGGGCGAAATTTAAGTGATGACAAATGAAGAATACATACATAAATTACTATTCGTTTTCGTAAATAACAAATATTATGTGAAACATTATTCACTTACACGAATAAAAACACTTGTTCATCATCTGAGAATAAAAAGTGTTAAGGATACCAGATAAATTGGAAATCTAATTGCATTTACAGCTCCAATTATTTGCCATTTATTAAAGAAATGTAATTTTCGTTTCTTTTAAATTAGTTTTCGTCCGCAGCTCGTGGTCGTGCGGTAGCGTTCTCGCTTCCCGCGCCCGGGTTCCCAGGTTCGATTCCCAGCGGGGTCAGGGATTTTCTCTGCCTCGTGATGACTGGGTGTTGTGTGCTGTCCTTAGGTTAGTTAGGTTTAAGTAGTTCTAAGTTCTAGGGGACTGATGACCATAGATGTTAAGTCCCATAGTGCTCAGAGCCATTTGAACCATTTTTTTTTAATTAGTTTTCAGGACAACTCTTTTTTCGAAACGTCTCATCAGAAACTTTATTTGATTTACAGAGATTTACCATTGTGTCACGAAAGAAAATACGTTCTACACAAGCAGTGAACTAATACAATGATCTTTAATCATGACTCAGATGATTGAGTTTCAACTCATAATTTTCTTCAGCTTAAACTGAGAAATCATCAGTTCCACTGCAGTTTTTACCAAATAATTCGTTGTGATTCCACTTTAACTTCACTTCTATAAATCACTCTCCTAATGTAATGTTCTTTTTACGCCATAGTGTCATTCGAAACTCGTGACCAGATTTATTTGACATTTTTTTGTCTGTTATATGTCTGAAGTTTGTTGTAAGTCTTCCTTGGGCATAGACAGTAGTAGAGGTGATCTACTTGTTTTTAAATCATGTATAAGACTTTGCTGCAATAGTAGCAGTTGGTATAGAAAGGCGAAAAACGTCTTACAACCGTCTCTCAGCACTTTGACGAAGAACAAGTTCCAAGTGTGCTACAATATTACGAACTTTCTCTTACATTCGAAACCAGTGTCTGTTCCGAAATTTTTGAATCTCAGAGCTCTACATAATTGCATTGGCGGATGTCGGATCGAAAAACTAATCCATATCATGACGGCAAGCTCTCTCATAGTTAATCCTAAAACACTTTGGATGACTCTGGACGTCCAGCAGCATTCTATAAACGTTTTAGGACACAGATTAAAGTTCTGGTGACGTCAATCGTTAGGAACCACTGAGTTCTTGCTTGGTTCACTCATTTTGCAGCACTAAAAGAACGAATTGCGTAGTTATTCTAAAGAGACAAGCATATCCCATACTGTTAGCAGCCTAAGAAAGGTTTGGAAGATTGCGGGTTTTTGTCGGCTGCATTCTCATCGTTGGATGCTTGGCTGCTTACGTAGCTTGTGCCATTGTAGCAGTGGGGAGGGGGGGGGGGGGGGTGACGTATTGGCAGATGCTGGAGACAAATGAAAGGGGCCGAGTCGGTAGTGTGAGAGGGTTCTAACGCGCTAGGAAGGCCGTCTGCGGCAACCAATAAAAAAACGACGTGCAGTGTAGCCCGCGTACTGGGCCCTTGTTTAGTATGGAGTTTTTCTCCAATATTTGTAAATTTTTTCTAACGAGATATTCATACAAAGCTGATTGCATAAAAATAGATGAGTCATTATAATTTCCCTATATTCCAACATTCGTGTGAGTGAAGTTATAATCCGCAGCGCATAAAGCCAGTAAACGAAGGGAAAATAATTTTATAACTGTAATAAAATATGTTTGTTATGACAGAGAAGGCATGAAATATACCATGTCCATCTCGCTCAGGTGATAAATCATGACTGACAGTCAGCTAACTGAGTAAATTGACTGCTTAACATTGCAGCTGCCTGGTGCATTATAACCTAAACTGTTGAGGCTATCCACCTGCAAGCGTTTATGTTTCATTTGTCACGTTGTAAATCAAGTAAAGCTGTGCTTAACTTGAAGACGATTTCAGCGCTGCAGCGTTTTACTAGGCATGGTGGTGTGTCCTTGACTTCTTCCCAGCTCTGGACAGATAGAGACAGTTAGAGGAGGATCTGCATTTCAACACGTACTCCAAAATACGGTGCACTTGACTTGGCATTATTGTCATTGTTATAGTCTGGAACCGCGCTATCGCTACGGTCGCAGGTTCGAATCCTGCCTCGGGCATGGATGTGTGCGATGTCCTTAGGTTAGTTAGGTTTAAGTAGTTCTACGTTCTAGGGGACTGATGACCTCAGAAGCTAAGTCCCATAGTGCTCAGAGCCATTTGAACCACTTTGTTATAGGTGAAACAAGCGATAAGAATAGAGAAAAATCACATAACCAACTCAGGGTCGAAACCTAAGCCGAATTTTTGTAGTGTGGAATTCAAGCCACTGAGCCACAAAGGCACATTTCTGGACAAACCAGTAATAAGTTATGTATAAAATAGAAACTGCACGGAGCCAAGGAAACAACTAATTTTATACAAGAAGTAAACAAGGAAAATACAGTGGTATTATGTGTTATTCGTTATTTAATTTACAGATAATTCATCGGCGAATAAATTTGTTTGAATGATTTACGTATTCGAATAATTATCCAGATAGAAATTTGTTCGAATAATACTCATCTCTTTCCACCAGTACACGTTACGCTTCATTTCTGTAACAAGTTCTAATAGTTCCCTTGTTCTATTTACTCATGTAAGCCTATGGTGTAGCTAGATTGAAGTTTTATAGTTAATCATAAGCAAAGTTGGCGATTATAGTCTGTTGTCACACTCAACGTAAATTTTTCTAATTTGTTCTGTTCAAAATATGTCTAAATGTCAGTGTGATTTTAGCAACTGACTGAAAGCGATCATTAGTTCATCAGCTATTATTTCACAGGAACATACAGTTCCACAACTGAAACAATGACCTTCAGTAACATTCAGTGTTCGGTTATAACTTTAATTTTCGTTAGATTGTGGTAACATTTGGTGAACCCCATGTATACAGCGCGCACCTTCTCCATAGAAAACATGGAAAATAGACAGCTAAAAAGAAAATCTAATTCTAAATGCATTTGAATGCTTGCCGGGCTCGTTAGTGCCACTGCGTTTTGTCGAAGCTGTAAAAGTAGAGTCTGTGTTTCCTTACTCTCATGGAAAGGCCATACGGCTGTTGCCCGTCACTCGGTGTGTGAGCGCCACGTGATGCTAGTGAGTGAACTGGAAGCAGCGTGCTTCCGTGTGGGTGTGTATAGCGAGCGCTAGTCACGCGGATTGGCCACGCGGCAGGAGTGCTCTAGTGAGCAGCAATCCGGGACTGTTTGCTGCTGACACTGTGGTATACTAGAAAGTATCGTCGTTGGGTGTCTGTAGAAGGGTACAGGGTGACTTTGGATTCCTATTTGGTGTGTTGAATGGGAACTTGCTGTAAATGTAGGAAAATGTAAGTTAATGCAGATGAGCAGGAAAAAGAATCCTGTGATTTTCGAGTACAGCATTAATAGCTGCTTCATACGGTAACGTCGATTAAATATCTAGGCGCTGCGTTTCAAAGCGATATGAAATGGAACGTGCACTTAATGACGGTATTAGGGAAGGCGAATGAACACGAAGGTTATCACGTGTAGAACATTTGTGCGACCCATTCTTTAGTACTGCTCGAGTTGTTTGCGATCTCCACCATGTCACGTTAAAGGAAGACATCCAATCGATTCAGAGGCGTACTGCTACGTTTGTTACCAGTAGGTTCAGTCAACACAAGTCTTACGGAGATGCTTCCCAAACTCAAATGGAAATCTCTTGAGTGAATACGGCGTTCTTTTCGCAATACACTGTTGAGACAATTTAGAGAACCGACATTTGAATCTGATACCAGAACGATTCTACGGTCACCAACGTATATTCTACATACCTCGAATTCAAGATAAGAGAAATTGGGATCGAACAAAGACACATGGACAGAAGTTTTTCCCTCGCCTCATTTGTGAGTGGAGTACGTATATAAATGTAGAAAGGTGCAGATATACCTTCATATTTCGTATATGAGTAGCATCATATCGTCAGAAAATTCAGAAGCTAAGCATGACTACAGTGGTCGGTGTGCAACATTCATATCAATTAAATAATAGTCAAGATATGTATTTCTAGTTTGCTAGTTAAAGCGTAGATACCACAAATTCTTCATGCCTAGGTGATACGTCTGTAAGGAGGTTATTGTCCGGTATTTTCCCCATTACGGATATTGCATTTATTTTGCTTCAATAAATTTTTTTTGCCAACAATATAGTAGTACTACTACATACAACAGTATATGATATACTGTGATCCTTCCTTAATAATAAATTAGTGAGCGTGGAAGTTGTGTAATAAAGACAACCTTGCAAGACTAGACTTACAATCTCGTCTCTTATTTAAACTTTACTGAAGGAGGAACATTGCTTTTATACTAGCACATGGTTTGTTTTGAGTGATTACTTTTCAAGTGTCACGCAAACGGCTTTAGAATCCTGGTGTTTGTCCTGCAGATTTGAATTTTCCTTGTAAAACCATGTTTTGTGACACACATTGGTTACCTTTTTCTGCTCCTCAGAAACTGAAATGATCAGTTGAAAGCAACACTAAGTATTTTAGCTTGTTGCTGTATCAGGAACTATAAAATCTATCGCTGTCGCTGTTGATGGATCTTAACTAAAACAAGTTTTACCTAATCAGAAAATGTGTTTTCCCGACACATAATGCTACAATTTCTTTCACCTGAAGATTCAGACGTTCGCTTTGCCGCTTATACTTTTCCTTAGTAATGTGTTACGTCCGTGTGCGCGCTTCTCTAACAAAAAACAAAAAAAAGGCTAAAGACCCCAGAAAACGCACCAAGTTATCGGCTGACCAACCAATTTCGTGGCAACCTACGCACGTCCCGATCGATTTCACTGAGGGATTACAGCGCTGCCCTGTTTCTATCGCTGATAGCGAATAGGTTGTGGTAAGTTCATAAGGTCATGTTAAACAAGATGCCGCCCGATTATACACAGAAACAAAAACTGGGTTTTGCGTTGGCTGCTTCAGAGGTAAGAATGCCAAAAAAGTCGAAAGAAGCTATGGGCAAAGAAGTGGCTAATGCATAGAATGTGATTCACCGACACTCTGCTACGTTAGGAGATGAGAGCCAATGATTTGCATAATTACATAAGAAAAGATGGAACATGCTTTTAGGAGCTGCTGAACATCATCAAACTATTCTTAAAGGGAAAGAATACAGTCATGACAGGGGCTGTAGGCTGCGAAGAGAGACTGTTAACTACATTTCGGTTTCTAACCACAAGCAGGAGCTACGATGATCTCAAATTCAATGCAGTTGTAACACCACAATTATTATTTAAAATGATACCCGAAACCTGCAATGTGATTTATAGTTGTATGAAGAAATACATCGCGCTAAAGCAAAGAAATATAAAATATTCAGGTGAAAGTTATTAATTTATACAGATATGTAGAATAAAAGACGTTCCTGCAAGATTAACGAATTCGTTTCAGATTAGAAGAAAGGAAAACTACAGATTTCGCAATGTCTAAAATCAAACAAATACAACAGAAACAAAATAATGAAGCATTTAGCAACAGTTATTACTGTAAAAGAAGTCACAGACATCGCTGACATCGCTCTTCATAGCAGAAGGCTTGGATATAGGTTGAACTTTTTAACACTTCTAACAACAAATTTATCTCATGAATACAAGATCTAATTTATATATATTTACATTTTTAGATTTACTCTCTGTTAAGCATCGTAAATAAAACCTAAAAATCGAAATACAGGCGGTCGAGGGGCTTTTATTCGTAAAATGTATACTATAGTTCCGTTACTTTCTCCATGTGTTATATGAAACCGTTCTCCATTCGTTAAAAGTGAAACGAGTGCTTAATTTCTTGCATTGCTATTGGTATAATCCTAACACGACGTGTCCTACAAACATCTGCAGTCTTTAAATTTCATCAGAAACTGCCATTAAACTTTTGTCCCCATCGCAATCCGTCGGTTATGTTAGAAAAGCATTTAATTCCGCGCACATTGACAAAAGACGAACTTTTGTCGGGAGGTTGGCACGACAACGCTACGAAATGAAGTTGGGGGGAGGGGCAGGAGTGTCTGCTGTCGAGCGATCATACCCAAGCAACAACTCGTCAAGAAAAGTCGGTCGGTTGGTGCTTTTTCCCTTTTTTTTTTTCTTTAGTAATTTTCAATTCCCCCGGAAGGGGGCGGGCTGGCAGCAGCTTAGTACGCTGCTCTACAGCCTACAGACTTTTTTAAAAACGGAAGAAGAAAAGAAACACGAAAAACAGGCGATAAAACGGTGACTTAAAGTGTAAAATGGCGGAAAAATGCGGAATGCTGTCGGTTGGTGCGTGTGTAGGGCCCTTAAATACCCTATAGCGGTCAGTGTATACCCAACAGCGCGACAGGCCAAGTACTGCGGCCGCCGGCAGGTTGGCCATACTTTCCCTATAGGCGCCTACATACGCTCCAAATTCATCGGCCGACCGACCGACCAATTTCGTGGCAGCCTACAGACGTGCCGACTGATTACACTCAGCGGAGCGATTACAGCGAAACCCTGTTGTTTTGATTTGTTTATCTTAAGTTCATTGAGTGTATATTCTACAAGATCCCGCTCGGTTTTAGAGAAGCACAGAAACAGGGGTTTGCCTTGGTAGATTTAGAGGTAACAAGATAAAAAAAAATCCGAGAGAAAGCTCTGGGTGAAGAAGTGGCTAATGCAAGGAAAAAAATTCGCCTCGTCCTGTTACTTAAGGGGATACGGAATCGGATTTTGGGTTAAAAAATCGAATTTTTTTTATTGGCGTATTATATTCTGCCATGATTCCTCTTTAAAATGACGTATCATACATAGCTCTACTACAATTATAACTATTTTATTTTTATATATTTGTGAGATCGGGTATTGCGCTTTAGTTATACACGTCTCTCGTGGCTGACCATGAACTTTTTGGCAGTGCCTTTAAAGTGACATGAATTCAAATATCCCGGTTTCCAGCGACTATTTATACACTAGTTGCCCGAAAATGTTTCTCTCTGGTTTCCTCAAGTTACTCTTTGACTTTGTGGCGGGACTGTTTTGTAAACAGTGTGTTATAAGAAAGTAGTTGTTGTTGAGTTATTTCGTATTTAGTGCTTCATTTTTCGCAGTGAAAATGCCTAGAGCTAAAGCAAAAGTATTTAAAAAGCGTGTGAACTGGCAAAAGAAAAGAAATAATGATTCATTAGCAAAGCAAAGCAGTTCATCATCATCACTGTTGGAAAATGTGAATCCACTTATTACTGATTTGCCGAACGAACTTAGACCAAATGAAACCAGTGCTTCTCATAAAAAACTAAGAGATTTGGAAGAGAAATATAATTTACTTGATAGAGGGAATGAAGTTTTTGAACTCATTGATACGAATATATTGTGTGAAGCTCTTGAAAACAGTTTGTGCTGCAAAAAATGTCATGGAAACGTTTCTCTGAAAGTAGAATCCCATGTTGGCCTGGCTGCCCAGTTTAATTTAATATGCAGTGTTTGTAAATACAGCTGTAAGTTTCCAAGTTCGGTTTCAGTAACTGTAAATAATGGATACAAGAAAACTGAACTTTATAGTGTAAATATTAGGTTAGTTTATGGATTGCGAGCAATTGGTAAGGGCAAAGCAGCTGGTGATATGCTATGTGGTGTTCTAAATCTTCCAAGTGCACCTTCAAAGTTTGAAGCTTACAATTATGTACTAGGATCTGCAGTTGAAGATGTAGCACAGAAGTCAATGCAGGTTGCTGTGGAAGAAGCAGTGGAAGAAAATGACGGCAGTCGTGACCTCACAGTGGCGTTTGATGGCAAGTGGCAGAAAAGGGGCCACACCTCCAACAATGGTGTTGTAACAGCAACTAGTGTTGATACTGGCAAGGTTATTGATGTTGCAATAATGTCTAAATACTGTAGGTGCACAGGCAGGCTGAAAAATGAACACAGTGATGACTGTATTGCTAATTATTATGGTAGTAGTGGTGGCATGGAGGTTGCTGGGGTGAAGAAAATTTTTCATCGCTCTTCACAGTGGTATAATGTTCGCTATGTCAAATATCTGGGAGATGGTGACTCTAAAGCATTCAAAGAAGTTTTGGAAAGCAAACCATATGGGAACAGTGTAAATATAAGCAAACTTGAATGTATAGGACATGTGCAGAAGAGAATGGGTGCCAGGCTGAGAAGGTTAAAATCAGTTATGAAAGGGAAAAAACTAGATGATGGGAAAACCTTGGATGGCAGAGGAAGATTGACTGATTCCATAATAGACCACATTCAGAACTGCTATGGCCTTGCAATCAGGCAAAATACAGGCAATCTTGAAGAAATGAGGAGAGCTATATGGGCTTTATATTTCCACACCGCATCCACGGACGAGCATCCACAACATGGTTTGTGCCCCAAAGGTGAAAACAGCTGGTGTAAATACAATAGGGGACTAACAACAGGAGAGAAATACATTCACCACCACAGTCTACCATCAGCCATCATGGCAGAAATAAAGCCCATTTTCAGAGATCTGGCTGACAGAAGTCTTCTGATGAAATGTCTTCACGGAAAAACGCAGAACCCCAACGAGTGCTTGAATAGTGTGATATGGCATCGTCTCCCAAAAACAGTGTTTGTCGGAATTAATACACTACATTTTGGTGTGTATGATGCTGTGGCAACCTTCAATCTTGGAAATATAACTAAATGCCAGGTCCTTCAAAAGTTGGGTATGTGTGTTGGTTCCCGTACGGTATGTGCTATGTTCTTTTTAGATCAGCACAGACTAAGGCATGCTGATAATATAATCAAGACATTAGTGAAAAAAGCAAGACAGGTGCAGAGGGGTGCCAAAAGAAGACTTGAAGATGATTATGAAGACTGTGAAGGGGGTATTAGCTACGGATCAGGAATGTTTTAATCTTCTTTCTCCGTTTCCCGTAAGTTTACTTTTTACTTCATCTAGGAACATTATCTCAGGTACTGGTCAACCTAGAAGTCTGAAATTTTTATGACGTAGTGACATAGGTCCCTATTACATACTGAAACAACGATTTTTTAATTACTTGATTTACAAAAGACTTAGGGGTGATAGTCTAGTAAAAAGCGATGGAAAAAATTTACTTAAAAATAAATGTACAATATCTCTGTAAGAAAATACTTTGACAATAAACTGTTGTTTCAGTATTGTTGTAACATATGAATGCACATACAGTAAAATTTTTACCTCTCTGTCTCCAGTAGTTTGTGAGAAAATGTTCCCTATAGTAGGCATATTTTAACATTGCGGGGATAGGTGATTCCGTATCCCCTTAAGGAGCTGATGATTTTCGTAATAATCTAAGAATGCATGAATCATGCGCTTCAGAGCTGTTGAACATCATCAAACAATTCTTACCGAAAAAGAATAGTCATGAGAGAGGCTATAAGCTGCGAGGTGAGCCTCTTAGCTACATTACGATTTCTAGCCGTTGGCAGAAGTTAAGAGAACCTCAAATTCAATGCTCTTATATCCCCACGAGTATTAACTAAAATTATTCCTGAAACTTACAATAAAAGACTTTCACCTAATTTATTTATGTATGTAACATAAAAGATGACCGGCAAGTAAGAGAAACTCACTTCAAATCCGAATAACAAGGACCACACATGTTGTCGCGCACAACACCTAATATACACAACAGATACATAAGAAACGAAGCATTTAGCGACTGTTATAACTGTAAGAAAGTCACACACTTTGATTTTCATAGAAGAGGCCTTGGATATAGACTGGACTTTTTTAACACTTACAACAATGAAGCAAATATAATATATAAATTAAAGTTCATTGAACGTCGATATTTCGGTTTTTAGCTTTTATTTCCGACAAGTACCGGAAATAAAACGTAAAAAGAGAAATACAAAAGATCGATGGACTTTTATTCTCTATATACGCCACACGAAACCATTATGGATTCGTTAAAAAAATGAAAAAAAGTGCTTCACTTCTTGCATATCTGTATTTCCTATACTCCTCGCATGACACGTCCCACAGACATCTGCAGCTATTAAATTTCTTCAGAAACACTGTCCTTATAGTGTCGTCCGTCTCGCACTCTGTCACGTATTTCAGAACAACATTTAATCCCACAAGCATTGTCAAAAGTAAGATTTTGTCGGGCAGTTGGCACTACAGCGGTACACACTGTACAGTTCGTTGGGTGGAGTGGAGTGTTCGGAAAGGTCGCTGGGGGCGGTCGGCTGTCTGGTGGTCCTTCCTGCCCGACATCCCGACAACAGGAAAGTTTGTCGGTCGGTCAGAACACCTATACACATCCAATTTGTCCGTCGGTGGATGTGCAGGAGCCGTATCAGAGCTTTGCCAGCCCTTAGCAGTTTGGCCGGCGTGTCTTCAGCCAGCAGTTGGTTTCCGGCATCGCCTCAATAGGAACTAAACCTGGAAGTGTTTGTTTACACAGCCACATAAGTATGCGGGAAATTCTGCACATACAGTGTGGTCAGTGTGGAAATCAAATCGGCAGCAAGGTAAGCCGGCTCAGAATTACATTTGAATTTTTCTTCACGGTCACTATGGGAGCAATACGTGGTGAGGTTGTCGTACATTCCTCGGTTCCTCAGTACATACTGGATTTTGGAAACCTTTTGTGGAGACTTTCGCGTTATAGTTGGCATCTACCTTAAACTGTATGCCAGGTCAGGGTTTCCAGTGTTCTCTCTCGGGGAGGAAAAAAAAAAAAAAAAAATCCCTGCGACCATTTGTGTTGCCCTGAAAGTTACTGAGCTGCGAGTTCGTGTTCATACTATTTACTGTAGCAGTATGGAAGACAGTTGGTTAAATTTTTAGCTAAAACCTGTCGACGAAACGAACATTACTGCATTTACTCATTCTGTACATTGGACGATGTAAGTTTGTGCTACTGCGTTTAGTAAACGTTGTTCGTTGGCATCCCGCTTTCAGATATACTACGTGCAAATAATGTATACCAATATCTCAGTACTAAGGTTTTGAAACGTCTTTTTTGCTACCGACCTGTGTAATGCAGTCAAATAATTTCCACCTACTTTTTAGATTCTCGTGGAAGCAGCTAATGTTGAAGCTCTCATGATTGGATGTGTAAAGATGTTTGTAACTAGTGCAAGGTTTCCAAGAGTGACAAATATAGTAAATTTCATGTTGCAGTGATAAATTTGAGTCGCTGTATCATATTAGCGAAAAACCACACCTGTTAAAGAAAAAAGGTCAAATGGTTTGTGTATGATTTGTTTAAAAGTAAGAAATAAACATCAATAATTCCCGAAGCTATGCGCAACAAATGAGGTGCTGATTGAGAATGCGCAATCCCTCTTATGGTATCTGAATGATTCTCTCATATTTTAAACCGAAGAATCGTTGCAACTCTTACACCTTCGGGCACAGATGATAGAACTGTTCAGGCCACATAACAAAAGGTTGCGCGGTCCACACAGTACACCAAATATCATAAAGTATTCAAATTCTAAGGTTCTAAGTCAGATGCGTACCTTTAAACTAGCAATCGGCTCCTCAGTTGCTATACATAATGCCGAGCGACATTAGAGAGGGTCGTCAAATGTGTATCTAACCTGTTTTATTTCTTACTTTTAAATTATTTGGCAAAACATTTGATACCGGTAGTTTTTCAAAAATTCTTAGTTTGTTGAGAAAGCATGGTCCTTTCTGCAGCGCATTTGCTTTCCAACTGTCTTGTCATCGAACTGTCTCGAATATAGTACGTGAGGTGAAGGAAACAGTTTTTCATACGTAAATATCACACCAATGCAGCTTTTAATACCTGAAAAAGCTATGACCTGAAGAGATTAACTTTTTGACACTCCATTTACATAACTATAAATAGTTAAAATTTCCTTCAAAGTTTTCGTAATTAGCCTTCAGCAGTAATTACGTGTGTGTGTGTGTGTGTGTGTGTGTGTGTGTGTGTGTGTACACTGGTCATTTTGATGCCCCATTCCATTCGTGTATTTCACCAAGAACTCGATATTATATAGTCCATATTTTCAAGTTGAATGTTTACTCTCATGTAACCGTTAGTGTATGTAACTAAGTTGCTCAAGCATCGGTGTTCAAACTATTACGTATTGCACTTCAGGTAAAGTTTATAAAATCAGAAATTTGCGTTAACAGCACAGTCTTTCGGGCTTAGTGATTTTTAACGATTTGTGGAATTTGGCGCATTACATATGGCAGAAAGGATGGTTTGTACACTGTAGGATTACCAGCAGGAAGGGCTAGTGGATTGCAAAAATTTTCTGGCAAGCCTCGTTCCGTAGCAGAAAATCCCCTTTCGCCTGCGATCACAGCTGTTTGTCACAGGCTCAGATCCGAAACTGAGTAAAACGAAATATTTAATCGAAACTATTAAATGATCTAATGGATTAATGAAGCTTCATTGAAAATTTTTCGAGTTAGGTTTCGCTAAATGACATCAAAAGTTTGTAGTGTGAACACAAGACAGTAACAGGAAGTACGTTATGGAAACTTCAGTCTCCATTACCTAGCTTAATCATGTCTCAATAGATCTGTGAGTAAACTACCCATCCTGACATGGGTATGAGCCGATGTAAAAGTAACGGACATAGGTAACCGGACAGTTTAGAATACTGGTTCCCGAGTAATAATTAGGACGTTCATCGAAAAGCTTTACTGTTTTCCACTAAGTGGAGTTTCTCCACCTTGTAGGCCTAATTTAGAAACTAATCTCAGAATTTTTCTTTCCCAAAGAAAGCAGGTGTTGACAGATGTGAAAATTACCGAACTATCAGTTTAATAAGTCACAGCTGCAAAATATTAACGCGAATTCTTTACAGACGAATGGAAAAACTGGTAAAGCCGACCTCTGGGAAGATAAGTTTGGATTCCGTAGAAATATTGGGACACGCGAGGCAATACTGACCTTACGACTTATCTTAGAAGAAAGATTAAGGAAAGGGAAACCTACGTTTCTAGCATTTGTAGATTTAGAGAAAGCTTTTGACAATGTTGACTGGAATACTCTCGTTCAAATTCTAAAGGTGGCAGGGGTACAATACAGGGAGCGAAAGGTTATTTACAATTTGTACAGAAACCAGATGGCAGTAATAAGAGTCGAGGGACATGAAAGGGAAGCAGTGGTTGGGAAGGAAGTGAGACAGGGTTGTAGGCTCTCCCCGATGCTATTCAATCTGTATATTGAGCAAGCAGTACAGGAAACAAAAGAAAAATTCGGAGTAGGTATTAAAATCCATGGAGAAGAAATAAAAGCTTTGAGGTTCGCCGATGACATTGTAATTCTGTCGGGGACAGCAAAGGGCTTGGAAGAGCAGTTTAACGGAATGGACAGTGTCTTGAAAGGAGGATATAAGATGAACATCAACAAAAGCAAAACGAGGATAATGGAAACTAGTCGAATTAAGTCTGGTGATGCTGAGGGAATTAGATTAGTAAATGAGACACTGAAAGTAGTAAAGGAGTTTTGCAATTTGGGGAGCAAAATAACTGATGATGGCCGAAGTAGAGAGGATATAAAATGTAGACTGGCAATGGCAAGGAAAGCGTTTCTAAAGAAGAGAAATTTGTTAACATAAAGTATAGATTTAAGTGTCAGGAAGTCGTTTCTGAAGGTATTTGTATGGAGTGTAGACATGTATGGAAGTGAAACATAGACGATAAATAGTCTGGACAAGAAGAAAATAGCTTTCAAAATGTGGTGCTACAGAAGAATGCTGAAGATTAGATGGGTAGATCACATAACTAATGAGGAGGTATTGAATAGAATTGGGGAGAAGAGGAATTTGTGGCATAACTTGACAAGAAGAAGGGACCGAATGGTAGGACATGTTCTGAGGCATCAGGTGATCACAAATTTAGCATTGGAGGGCAGCGTGGAGGGTAAAAATCGTAGAGGGAGACCAAGAGACGAATACACTAAGCAGATTCAGAAGGATGTAGGTTGCAGTAAGTACTGGGAGATGAAGCAGATAGCACAGGATAGAGTAGCATGGAGAGCTGCATCAAACAGGTCTCAGGACTGAAGACAACATTTTTTTACTTCTAAAACGAGGAGATATAGATTAATTTTCCGCGAAGTAATATTTTCACTGCTGGGAATATACTGCATGTCGTGCTAGAAGTAAAAATGATAATATTCTGTTGGCATTTGACGTATTAAACAGGGTGAAGTAGAAAGGCATGTGGGCCGTCGGTCATGGGTGCGGAGTGGACAGTGTTCAGTGGCTAGATGTCGCCAAAACGAGAAATATTTTTATCCGTGACTTTTTATCCTGTCAGCTCTTCCAGGTTAATGTCGAAAGAGCGGCCAGTTGGGTCAATACCTTCATATGCTCTGATATTTTCAGTTAGCAGTGCCCCTTTACCACTGCACTAGAAGACGCAGTCGTTAGTGTCTGTCAGTTCGGATGACAATATGTAATGTTTATCTATCCCCAGATGGACGTTTCCATTATCATGAACTGTTAGTGGCACAGCTCCCTGTCCCCTTCCTCTTGTTGGGGGACTTTAATGCCCATAATCCCCAGTGGGCTAGCGACGCTGTCTCTCACAAAGTACTAGAACACCACCTTTAAGAATTGGACGTCTGCCTACTCAACACCGCAGCTGCAACCCATTTCCGTGTGGCCCACAGAACGTTTTCAGCTATTGATCTCGCAGTTCGCAGCCCGAGTATCTTACCCCTGATTGAGTGGCACGCCCAAGGCGATCTTCGTGACCGCGACCATTTTGTTATTGTTCTGTCTCCGCTCGGACATCTAGAACATGTTCCACGTTGGTCGCTTAGGAAAGCTAATTGGCAGGCTTTCTCCTCTGCAGCCACTTTTGTAGCTAGTCGTGTGATGAATATCGACAAATTGGTACAGGATACTATTGATACTACTAATCATGCTACAGCAGCAGCGATATACTTCTCCGGCTCATCCCGACGACCACCGGTGCAATGGTGGTCTCAAGATACAGCCACAGCTATCAGGGGACACCGCTTTAACAACACATGCGCAATCCCTCTATGAATGGTTTAACAACATTCAAGAGACTGCGTGCGAAATGCGGTTTTTAATAAGGAAAAGGGAGCTGTCGTGTTGGGAGCAATATGCCTCAACTACGTGATCCTGCACCCCATCGTCCCAAGTATGAACGAAACTCCGCCGCACTTGGGGCCATCCATCACCCATGGCAGTTCCTGGCATCCTTGTCAATGGTAACATCTGCACTGATCCCGTGGTACTTGCCGAATGTTTTGTAGCACACTTTGGTGAAGTTTCCGCTTGCAGTAAATACCATCCTCATTTCCTGGCCCGGAAACACCTTACTGTGTGCCGCCCGCTATCTTTCCATGCACGTGGCTCTCTATTGTACAATGTCCCTTTTAGTGAACGGGAGATTCGCAGTGCTTTGGCAGTGTGTCGCAATATGGGACCTGGACGCAACAAAATTGACAGCTAAATGCTCAAACATATTCATGCCGACAGCATGAAACATATCCTCTGGCTTTTTAATTGCAATTGGCAGAAAGAAATATTTCCCTCCCATTTACGGTAAAGTATTTTTATTCCTGTCCCGAAACTGGGTAAGGACCCACATATTTTAACTAATTACCGACCATTCTCTTTAGCGAATGGGCTGTGTAAGCTATTCAAACAAATTGTCAGGGGCCATCATTGTTGGTGCCTTGAAGTCTGAGGGCATATACAGATTCCAAAGCGTTTCTGGTCCACCATAGATCACCTGGTTCGTTTGGAATCGGCAATGCGCAATGCTTTCACGTATCGCCAACATCTGATAGCTGTGTTCTTTGACCTACAGAAGGCATCCTATACCACCTGGGTGACATCACACTGCATTAGTGGAGTTTATGGGCCAATTTACCCATTTTTATGCAGACTTTCCTATCTTTTTTTTGTCCAAATAGACTCGACTGTTAGCAACCACTATGTGCAGGAAACTGGAGTCCCTCAGGGATCGGTTCTGAACGTAACGATGTTTGCTATCGCCATCAGTGGTATTGTAAGTGCAGTGGGCCCCACAGCTCCTCTGTCACTGTACATGGATCTCTGCCTGCGCTATGCCTCTGCGTCACTGTGCACCCCTGAGCGCCAGCTTCAGGGGGCTGTCTGGAGAGTCCATGACTGGGTCCTGAAACACAGCCACCAATATTCCCCTGCACAATCACTAGTTATGCATTTTTGACTACAAATTGTGCACCCACACCCAGAAATTTATTTTGGTGACCAGTTGCTAGAAATGCCAATTCGTAGGTATTTCGACTACACGCTAACTTGGCCCTCGCATGTCAGCCAGCTTAACTTGCATTAAGAAGCTGAATGCTCTCCGTTTTCTTAGTCAATCCTCATAGGGCGCGGACCGTACAGTTCTTCTGAGGTTTTACAAAGCACTTATTTATCCTGCTTGGACTATGGATGTGTTGCCTGTGGGTCGGCAGCGTTGTTGGTACTGAGCTTGCTGGAGGCTGTTAACCACGCTGGCTAGCGGTTGGCCTTCCATACGAGCCCTGTGGAAGCCGGTATCACACCACAGTGGGTTAAAAGACAGTAGCTTCTGGCAAGTTACACAGTCACGGTCTATGAGATGCCTACCCACCCATGTCACTCAACACTGTTCCACAATCCCCACAGGAGACTCGTCACTCTTCAGCGGATTCGTGCTTGGCTACCACGGGGCCCCAGCCTCTGCAACATTTTTCCCTTCCGTATAGTGTGTCTGTCGTCCTGCTATTCTTTCCCCTCCCCCTCCCCCCCCTCCCCCCCCCGGGAAATACGTCTGGGGAATTCTTTACAATGTTCTGCATTCTGTCGCTGGTGTACGAACAGTCTCACCTTTATTTTTGGCTCCCTTTTCCTTTCTTTGTTTCCCTTCTCTCGTTCCTCCGCTTCAGCGTTAGAGAATGCTCTTTTTTCTTTTTCCTCCCTGTGCTCTTCTGAAGGCTCACCCACGGATCTGACACATAACGGATAATTAGGTAACGTGTAATTCAAAGCCCAGATCGACAGGTAGGGTTCACATGTACCGCCTGGTACAGGCCAGGCACAGGGAGGGGTAATTGCCTGAGCTGCAACCTTCCCAAATTGCAGATTAGTCGCTGTGTCAGATGTTCAGGAGGTGTGACCTGAGGTGTGAACAATCGTCTAAGGCGGGTGCTCCCCCTTGTGGAGGGAGCTCCTAGTTGGAACGAGCGCACCATCGGAGACGCTGCCAACCATGGGGATATTCTTGCAATGAGTCACTCATCTTCCCAATCAACGTCTACAAAACCCGTAAACGTAATGAAGCTATTGATTCGAAGACCCTTCCTGCTGCACTACAGTTTCTTGTGGTCTCACGTACTGAAGACGGTCAGTCCTTCGCCACGGTCAATCCGTTTATTACTGAGGAAGGTGTTGATGCAATTGCTGGCCCTGCGAAATCCTGCTCTCGTTTACAAACTGGCACTTTGCTTTTGGAGACGGCTTCAGATTCTCAAATACAGCTACTGCTTGCTGCCTCGCTTCACCACAGCTACCCTGTTGATGTCAAGGCCAACAGAGCTTTGAATTCTTCCTGTGGTGTAACTAACACCAGGCTGTTCGACGGTCTAACCGAGTCCGAAATACAGTCTTACCTTTCTGGTCAGGCTGTCATCGCCATCCATTGTGTAATGAAAAAGGTAGATTATTCCTTAGAGCCCACGCATACTCTTTTCCTCACCTTTGATAGAGTGGTGCTGCCGTCAAAGATGAAAGCAGGCTATGAAATTACCACAGTCCGGCCATACATTCAGAACCCGATGTGCTGCTGCCAGTGTCATCGTTTTAACCACACTAGAATATCTTGTTGACACCAGCCTAATGTGTAACCTGTGGCAGGGATACACACGAGGACGATTGTCCACCTCCTCTTCCCCACTGTATCAACTGAATGGCAGCCATGCCGCCTCATCTCTGGATTGTCCCATGTACCTAGATGAGTGGGTTGTCAAAGAGGGTCAGGTAATGGAAAAAGTGCCTTACCTAGTAGATCGCAAGTTACTGGCTAGTCGTAAACCCTGTGTTCTCCAGTCTGGCACCTACAGTTCTGTTCTTCTTACCCTCGATCCATGAAGGACATGGCCACGCAAACATGCGACCTGAAATTCGGCTCTGAGGTTGTGAAGTCGCCCAGTGTCAAGGTGGCATCGCCATCCCCCCCCCCCCCCCCGTCCTGCTGTGCAACAAATGGTCAAATTCTCGCCTCAAGGGGCGAAGCGGCAAACTACACAACCAGTAGGCAGGAAAAGACAGAAGTAGTACTCTCATGACGACTTCCTCCGTCCCTCCAGCCAAACACTCGAGACTTTCTCTAATCAGAAAGGCTCGAAGAAGTCCGCCAAAGGGAAACAGTCTTCTCCTTCGCCAACTTGAAGATTCTGTTCGATGGTGTCGCCACGTGGTACTTAGCCCAGCCGCCCTCCGTCTCGTCGGTGCGCACCACCAACCGTTTTACAGCATTTGACTCTACAGACCGACCGCACGAGCAAGCCGATGCTTCTGTGGACCTCGGGGAGCAGGATCCTTCTGCTCCTGTGCCCTGTAGTAGCGACTCCACACCGGCTATCACTCGGCAACCACCGAGTTTACACGCCTCCATCTCTTCCTCCCCAGCCGGCCGCGGTGGTCTCGCGGTTCTAGGCGCTCAGTCCGGAACCGCGCGACTGCTACGGTCGCAGGTTCGAATCCTGCCTCGGGCATGGATGTGTGTGATGTCCTTATGTTAGGTTTAAGTAGTTCTAAGTTCTAGGGGACTGATGACCACAGCAGTTAAGTCCCATAGTGCTCAGAGCCTCTTCCTCCCCATGAATGTCCTCCAATGGAACGTCCACGGCCTTTGGTCCCACAGAGGATTTACGGCTGCTTTTAGCATCGCAGCATTCCCATGTACACTATCAGGAAACGAAATTTCGCCCACACAACCGCTTTGAGCTTTCACGTTACTTACCGATTCGTTTCGACCTTCCCCTTGAGGTCGGCATTCCGTCCCATGGGGGTGTCATGCTGCTCTTATGAAATGATTCATAGTCAACCCATCTCCTTGACTACCTGTCTTCAAGCTGTTGCAGTTCGCCTTTTCCTTCCCTGCCTGTCTTTCTCCCTTGAACCATTTATGTACCTTCGTCCTCCGATGTCACCAGGACAGACTTCCTTCAGCTTATTTGGCAGCTGCCTCCACCGTTTTTGCTACTCGGTGACTCTAATGCGAATCATCCACTCTGGGATTCTCTCAGGACTTGTCAGAGAGGTGCCCTCTTTGCTGACCTTAACTAACTCATCCTCTTCTGCCTTAACACTGGAGCACCCACTTTCCTTTCTGACTCCTCGCACATCTATTCCCATTTGGACCTATACTTCTTCACTGCCCATTTTTCCTATCGTCTTGAATGGTCCGTTCTGACACTTTCTCGAGGGACCATTTCCTGTGTTCTCTCTGTTTGCTGACTCCTACCCTGTCCACATGCACCCCCCAATGGTAGCTTACTAAGGCGCTCTTCCCATTATCACCCTGCCTTCCTCCATTGGAAACGAAGAGGAGCTGGCTTGGGCGATACCCTTCTCTTCTACGAATCGTGAGTACTTCACTGCCGCCTTTACGATGAGGGGGCCAGATCATGCTCTCAGTTTATCCTGATCCTCTGCCCCAGGGCCAGACGCCATCCGCATTCAGATGTGTAGTAACTTTCTCTTACAGGGAAGCAATTTCTGCTTAACACATACAACTGCATCTGGGTAGAGGGCACATTTTCCAGACGCTGACCTGAAGCCACTGTCGTACCCATACCTAAGCCCAGCTAGGACAAAAATCTTCCTTCTAGCTACCGCCCCATCTCTCTTACCAGCTGCGTTTGCAAGGTGATGGAATGTACGATTCATGCCCGGCTGGTAATTTTGCTAGAGTCTCGCAATTTACTGACGAATGCACAGTGTGGATTTCGAGCACGACGTTCTGCAGTTGACCATCTAGTTACTATGTCCACCCGTGTCATGAATGGCTTTCTGCGGAAAACAGACACTGGCCGTGTTTTTTTTCCATTTGGAGAAGGCCTAGGACTCCTGCTGAAGTACTGGTATCCTCCATACTCTTTACACGTGGGGTTTCCGTGGGCACCTGCCATGTTTTCTTCAGGCATTTTTACAAGAGCGAGATTTCAGGGTGCGAGTGGGTTCTGCCTTGTTGGACACATTTATCCAGGAAAACAGTGTGCCTCAGGGTTCTGCCCTGAGTGTCGACCTCTTTGCTATTACTATTAACCCTATAATGGCCTGTCTCCCACTGGGCATCTCTGGCTCCCATTTTGTTGACGATTTTGCCATCTATTGCAGTTCTCCATGGACCTGTCTCACTGAGTGGCGTCTTCAGCGCTGTCTTGATCGTCTTTACTCCGGGAGCATCGACAATGGGTTTCGCTTTTCCACTGACAAGATAGTCTGTATGAATTACTGGCAGCGCAAATGGTTTCTCCCACCATCACTACATCTTGGGCGTCTTGCCCTCTTGGTCCTCCCATGTGTCTTATCTGGCAGCCCGCTTTACATGGTTCCTCAATGCCCTACGTGTTCTCAATGTTACTTCCTGGGGTGCCGATCGAACCATCCTACACTGTTTGTGCCAGTCCTTTGTCCGTTCGAAACTAGACTATGGGTGCTTTGTTTATGCATCTGTACACCCATATCTCTTAACCCGTCTCAACACCATCCATCATCATGGCATACATTTGGCCATGGGCGCCTTCTACACCAGCCCAGTTGAGAGTCCGTATACTGAAGCTGCTGAACTACTATTGTCCTGAATGAGATTTTCACTCTGCAGCTGATTGTGCGCTGATATGAAACTTCCTGACAGATTAACTGTGCTGGACCGAGACTCTAACTCAGGACCTTTGCCTGTCACGGGCAAGTGCTCTACCAACTGAGCTACCCAAGCACGACTCACACCCTGTCCTCACAGCTTTACTTCTGCCAGGTTCGCAGGCGAGCTTCTGTAACGTTTGGAAGGTAGGAGACAAGGAACTGGCAGAAAATCTGTGAGGATGGGGCGTGAGTCGTGCTTGGGTAGCTCAGTTGGTAGAGCACTTGCCCGCGAAAGGCAAAGGTCCCGAGTTCGAGTCGCGGTCCGGCACACCGTTTTAATCTGCCAGGAAGTTTCATACCACATTGCTGGAACTTCCTCCTCAGCTGGTATGCATGCCGTTTGTCTGCCATGCATGGCCACTCGTCCCATGCCTCCTTCTTTGATGATTCCTTTGGCCATCAGTATGGGGCTTGTCGTTTTTATCTGTTCCCTCCTGGAATCCACTTTCGGCACTTGCTACAGCGGTTTAACGTCACGCTACATGCACCTTTCCCGGTGGGTATGAACCCTTCACCACCTTGGCTTCGTGAAGTGGCCCCCTGTTAACCTTGGCCTTCGTTCTCTTCCTAAGGACACTACGGCAGCCTCGATCTATCGCCTCAAATTTCATGATCTTCGCATGAAACTTCGCCATAGTACTCTTGTCTACACTGATGGCTCTCGGACTGGCCATGGGGTCGGGTGTACCTTCGTCATTGGCACCTGTGTCTTTCGATATCAGCTTCTGGCACACTCCTCAGTCTTTACAGCCGAGCTCTTTGCTTTGTTTCAGGCCACGTAGTACATCTGGCGACACAGCCTTTTCAATTGCGACTCACTCAGTGCCCTCCAAAGGCTATGTGCACTGTACACTGCTCATCCCTTAGTGCAGCAGGTACAGGAAACCTGTCACTTGCTCACTGTTGTATAGCCAGTGTCCTGTTTCTGTGGGTCCCTAGTCATGTCGGTCTGCCAGGAAACGACGCTGCTGACGTAGCTACCAAGGCTGTGGTCCTTGTACCTCAGCCCGCGAGTACCTATATTCTCTTCGATGTTATCTGCGTTGCTGTCAGGAGCTGGAGTCCCTTTGGCATCTCCAATGGTCCTCTCTTCACGGGAATAAGCTTATTAAGCCTCTCCAAGCGCTTTGGACGACCACCTCTCGGCCCTCCCGCTGGGAGGAGATTATTTTAACTCGGCTGTGTATTGGGAACTGCCTTTCTAGCTATCGTCATTTGCTAAGTGGCGCTACCCCACCACTTTGTGAATATAGCGCCTAAATTTTAACTATCCGCCGCTTTCTCTTGAATGCCCTTTATAACAATTTACATTCCAGCTCGGGTTTGCCATCTGATTTGAGCCGTTTTAGCGAATGACCCGCGGGCGCAGTTGTTTTTGCGCTCTAAAGCAAAACACAACTGTTCCACAATCTGCAGTTCAGACTGTTTGTGCATAGCCCAAAACTGGAAAGACCAACTGGGATCCGACTCAGTTTTCCACTGAAGAACCTCCTACAGCGTCTGTTAGCCTCTGTTAGTCTGTGTTCTACAGCTCCCTCTAGACATCCCCCATGGGCCGTACTGTCTCCTGCGATAGGGATGGACCTCTGGTTGCCCCAAGGATGTTAATTCTACCCTTCTCAGACAAGTTTCTTTCAATCCTCCACTATTGTTTTAATTCAGTATGCATGTACACAAATGGATCGAAAGTTAACAAGAGTCGGTTACTTTTGCACATGCAGGTAGACATGAGAAAAACACACTGCCGAGTGCCTGCAGTGTATACCTTGTAAAGTTGATTGCTGTATCTCAGGCTTTCCAGTATGTCAAATGCCACGTCACGACGATATTTCTGATCTGTAGTGATTCCATGAGTTACTTAAAAGGCATAACCCTGTGCTCTCCCATAAATCATTTGGTCACAAATATCTGGAAGCTACCGCCTGACACATACGGCTCTGGACAGATGGTGAGCTTCATCTGGACGCCGAGCCACATAGGCATTCCAGCAAATGAACTCGCCCGACCATCTATCTAAATACGCAGCTACTGGAGATCAGCTTGACATCAGGATATCAGGCCCAGACGTCAGATTACAATTCCAAGGCAATAATTTGAGGCTCCGGGAATTGGAATGGCAGGCTACTACGACCCAAAACACGTTGAGAGCGATTGAAGGCTCCAGTAAGGCTCTCGGAAAGATGCCATTGTGTCGTGCCGACTACACATTGACCATACAACTCACCCACAAGTTCCTTCTGTGTCAGGATGGTGGTCCTCACTGCAGCTGCGGTAGCCTACTGACGATAGCGCATGTTCTTGATGCACCATTCTGGTTGATCTGCAGCACGGTCTCAGCTTGCCTATCTCACTACCTAAGGTGCTTATGGGTGATGTGCAACCACTGCCGAAGTGTTGCGTTTCCTGAGGGAGAGTGGATTTTATTCTAACATATAATACTCTTCCACTTCCAATGTTAAGAGCGGTTGTCGGGGCGACTGCCTTCCCCTTTGGCGGGTACCCATTGCGCAACCACAGATTACTTTCCCCCCAGGGGGTCCACAACTCTTTTGTGGATACGTGCGTGGCGAGCATGGGGCCCCGAGCTATTGCAACCTTCTTTCTCTCCAGGGCTGCATTTCCATTCCCCTCCGTGCTCCATTCCCCTCCGTGCTCCATTCCCCTCCGTGCTCCATTCCCCTCCGTGCTCCATTCCCCTCCGTGCTCCATTCCCCTCCGTGCTCCCCCCAGGGGGTCCACAACTCTTTTGTGGATACGTGTGTGGCGAGCACGGCGCCCCGAGCCATTGCAGCCTTCTTTCTCTCCCAGGCTGCATTTCTTTCCCTTCCCCTCCTTTCCCCTCCATGCTCCTTTCCCCTCGCCCTCTCCTCTCCCTCTATTGGTGTCCTTGCTTATGTTGGCCCCCGCTATCCTCCTGGTTCTGTTGGTTTTACACTCCGGCTTTGTTGCGTAATCATCTCCTCCTTTTGGCATTCCTTGGTCCCCCTCTGGGGTTTGACCTCCATTACAAAATTTCTCCTCCATAGTGTGAGCCATTTGGGGAAGAGCACCTTACCTAGTGTCTCTGACGTGTGCCCTCCTAGTACATTCCACCTTTTCTTTCACGTCGTTGTCAGATGCTAGGGTGCATAGCCAGCACGGTAGCCAGCCCATGTGGTGGGGTCGCTATGGACCCTTTTGGTTGAGCCCCCTGAACACACAGGGATCACACTTCTGATACCTGAGCTGTGACCTCCTCATGCATGCCTTGGAGTCGTTGCTCGTCATCCTGGAGCATCGGAACTCCCGGCAATGGCCGCTGTGCCAGACGGCTCTTGCTGTGGCTGTGTGGCGCCCGTGAGGAGAGCCCCTGATCGGAGTGGGTGGTATCAGGGCGGACACTATGCAAATGAAACGCATATGGGTCCAGAACTCTGGCCGTTCTTCTGCGGCCATCTCTCTGCATGGAACTGATTCTTCAAGTGCTGCTTCTCTTGCCCCTTCGGCCTTCCCTTCCATGGCTATCCCCCTGGGAAGGTCAGGCCTGTCAGCTATGGGCGAAACCTTTCCCCTTTCCCCTTTTACCTAGTTTGCACTCGGACTGATGGAGATACTTTCACGAGTACCACACCTTTATTCTTTGTGGAACATGTAGAAGACAAGTTTGATGAAGTGGACTCCCTGACCAAGATGCGGTCGGGTTCGTTGCTTATGAAAACTGCTTCAGCTGCCCAATCTGCGGCCCTTCATGCCTGTAAACATCCTGGCACAATTCCTGTGTCAATTACCCCCACCAGTCTCTAAATATGGTACAAGGTGTGATTTTTCACAGGGACCTCATCCTTCAAACTGATGAGGAACTTCGGGACAATCTTGGACAGCGGGGTGTTCACTTTGTTCGGCGTGTTCAGAAGGGTCCTAAAGACAATCACATTGATACTGGTGCCTTTATCCTGGCCTTTGAAGGGGATACCCTCCCTGAGAAAGTTAAGATTATGGTTTATCGATGTGATGTGAAGCTGTACATCCCACCTCCTATGAGGTGTTTTAAGTGCTTGCGTTTTGGACACATGTCTTCCCGCTGTTCACAGGCCCCTCTCTGTGGTGACTGTGGACGTCCACTCCATGAGGGGAGTCACTGTGTTCCTCCTCCTGTGTGTGTAAATTGTCATGGTAGCCATTCTCCACGTTCACCAGATTGCCCAGTATATAAGAAGGAAAAGAAGATAAAGGAGTATAAGTCCCTCAATCGTTTAACCTACACAGAAGCCCGTAAGAGATATACACGTCTTCACCCTGTGTCCATGACATCTAGTTACGCCTTGGTTACATCTTCACCCCTTCCTCAACCCCATCCCGGACCGCTCTCCTCCCCCACTTCCCTGCGGCTCCCACACCTTCTCCTCTGAGCGCTGCTCCCCCTCCCCAGCCAGAGAAGTGTCCCACTCCTTTGGCGTCTGCCGGTCAAGGGCGCCTCGCCTGGGATGCCCCTTCCCGGCACCTTCCAGGCCAAAGGTCTGCTGCCGCATGATGCCCGCGAGAACAGTGGTCTGTCGGCCCCCAGGTTGCCCGGTCTCTTTCTGTTCCTGATCTTGCTGCAGCTGGCTCCTTTATGCCACACAGCCCTCCTCGATCTCAGCCTGAGAAGAAGAAGAAACAAGTCCCGGGACAAAGAGCCTCTGGTGTCACCAGAGGTCCCTTCCCAGACTTTACAACCGGATTCTGACCTGTCGTTCATGGATGTCGCCCCCTCCTTGTCGGTGATAGGTGGGGACCCGGCGGTATGACTGGCTTTAGCGTGTTCAGCCCCCATTTAAATCATCGTTCTGTAGTTCTCGAATGGAACTGTAATGGATACTATCGTCACCTTCCGGAATTGAAAACCCTTCTTTCGTCTTACTCTGCAGCTTGTGTGGTTCTCCAGGAATCTCACTTTACTGATAACTCACCGACCCTCTGTGGGTTCTGTGTTTTCTGTCGAAATCTGGTCGGACCCCTGCGGGCTTCTGGTGGTGTTTGCATGTTGTTCTGTACAGACATTGCTAGCACGTGGATTCCTCTTCAAACTACATTGGAAGCAGTTGCTGTTAGGGTCCACCTAGACTCTGCGGTCACAGTTTGCAATCTTTATCTCCCTCCTGACAGGACTCTTACACCTGATGCCTTAACCACCCTTCTGCAGCAACTTCCTCCTCCCTTCCTCCTCCTTGGGGATTTTAATGCTCATCATCCTTTGTGGGGCAGTGCCTTTCCATCTAGACGAGGTCTTCTTATAGACCAATTTCTTGCAGACCATGACTTGCGCCCTCTTAATGATGGCTCCCTTCTCATTTCAGTGCCGGTCATGGTACCTTTTCTGCCATTGATCTTTCTCTTTCTTCTCCCTCTCTCCTCCCTTCATTACACTGGTCGCCACACGACGACCTTTGTGATAGTGACCATTTCCCGCTGATTATCTCGCTCCCTTCCCGCTCCCTGATGGACAGGTTACCTCGTTGGTCTTTCCAACACGCCGATTGGCCTCTATACACTGCACAGGTCGTGTTTTCTCCCTCTTTCTCGGGTTGTATTGATGATGTCCTATGTGACGTGTATAACGCGATTGTTCGCGCTTCTAACCTTGCTGTCCCGCGCTCATCTGGACCATTTCGTCGCCGGCAAGTCCCATGATGGAGTACGGCCATTGCCATCTGTGATCGCCGTCGAGCATTGCAACACTTTGAGGCACCCATCCGTAGCCAGCCTTACTACCTTTAAACGCCTCCGCGCTTATGCCCGTTATTTAATCAAACAGAGCAAGCAGATATGTTGGGAACGATTCGTTTCTACCCTTGGTTCTACTGTCCATCTGTCACGGGTATATTGTGGGGAAGGCGAGCCATAGGTTGCGTTTAATTGGCAGGACACTTAGAAGATGCAACAATCCACTAAAGAGACAGCTTACACTACTCGTTCGTCCTCTGTTAGAATATTGCTGCGCGGTGTGGGATCCTTACCAGGTGGGATTGATGGAGGTCATCGAAAGGGTGCAAAAAAGGGCAGCTCGTTTTATATTATCACGTAGTAGGGGAGAGAGTGTGGCAGATATGATACGCGAATTGGGATGGAAGTCATTACAGCAAAGACGTTTTTCGTCGCGGCGAGATCTATTTACGAAATTTGTCACCAACATTCTCTTCTGAATGCGAAAATTTTTTGTTGAGCCCAACCTACATAGGTAGGAATGATAATCAAAATAAAATAAGAGAACTCAGAGCTCGAACAGAAAGCTTTAGGTGTTCTTTTTTCCCGCGCGCTGTTCGCTAGTGGAATGGTAGAGAGATAGTATGATTGTGGTTCGGCGAACCCTCTGCCAAGCACTTAAATGTGAATTGTGGAGTAGTGATGTAGATGTATGGGCTCCACTTCGCTCTCTCCAAGGTTGCCATCGGCAGTCCACCCTCCCAGGCCTTCACCTCCCAGATGGCCTTTGTACGGACCCATTAGTTCTTGCAGAACATCTTGCGACCCATTTTGCAGTGGCATCAGCATCAGCCTCCTATCCAGATGCGTTCCTTCACCAGAAACAGCGGGCTGAAGCTTCCACCTTATGTTTTACCCCTTGTGAGTCAGAATCTTACAACGAACCTTTTACTGAATGGGAATTTCTTTCTGCTCTATCTTCTTCTCATGATACGGCCCCTGGCCCACATTCCATTCATAACCAACTGCTTCAACATCTCAGTGCTCCACAACAGCAACATGTTCATTGGGTGTTTAACAGTATCTGGCTCCAGGGTGACTTCCTTCTCAGTGGAGGGATAGCATTGTGGTTCCTGTCCTTAAGCCTGGTAAAAACCCCATATCTGTTGATAGCTATCGGCCAATTAGTTTGACCAATGTTGTTTGTAAGTTACTTGAACGGATGGTAGCCCGTCGGCTCAATTGGGTCCTCGAATCTCGGGATCTATTGTCCCCTTACCAGTGTGGCTTTCGAGAGGGACGGTCTCCAATCGATCATTTACTTCGCTTGGAATCCGCAGTTCGGCAGGCTTTTTCCCAGCGCCGCCATTTGGTTGTAGTGTTTTTTGACCTTCGCAAGGCCTATGACACGGCCTGGCGCCATCACATCTTACTTACCCTTCATCAGTGGGGTCTTCGGGACCCACTCCCGATTTTTATCCGCCAGTTCCTGTTCCATCGGTCATTCAGAGTTCGAGTTGGTACTGTTTTTAGTTCTCCACGGACCCAGGAGACGGGCATCCCACAGGGTTCTGTCTTGAGTGTCCTTTTCCTCATTGCTATCGATGGACTTGTGGCCTCTGTCGGTCCTTTGGTCGCCCCTGCCCTCTATGTGGATGATTTCTGCATTTGGGTTAGTTCCTCTTCGATTGCATCTGCAGAGTGGCAGCTCCAGGGAGCTATACGGCGTGCCACTGCATGGACCCTCTCACACGGGTTTCAATTATCTCCTCCAAAATCGCGAGTGGTCCACTTCTGTCGCCGTACTACGATCCACCCTGATCCAGAGCTCTATCTCGATGCCAAACGATTGCCTGTGGTCCCACAGTTTCGTCTCCTGGGTCTTCTTTTTGACAACAAGCTCACTTGGCTGCCCCATATCACTCCTGAAGGTAGGATGTTTCCATAAACTCAATGTCCTTCGCTTCCTTGCCCACTCCTCTTGGGGTGCGGACCGTTCCCTCCTTCTCCGTCTTTATCGTGCTCTAGTTCTGTCTCGCTTGGACTATGGTTGTCAAGTTTTGGTTCAGCTGCTCCTTCCACACTGCATGTGCTGGATCCAGTCCACCATCGTGGTATCCGTTTGGCTACCGGTGCCTTCCCTACTAGCCCTGTTGATAGTCTCCTGGTTGAAGCTGGGATCCCCCTCCCCCTTTCTGTTCGGCGGTCCCAGCTTCTGGTGTCTTATGCACTCGCTATCCGTTCCTCTCTCTCATGCTTCCTATTCTATCCTGTTCCCAGACCATTGACGTCGCCCACCCGACTCCCACCCTCGGGCGGGTTTACCGGTTGGGCTCAGCCTTGCGTCTCTTACCCGTGATTTTCAGCTTCCTTCTTTGTCCTGCCTTCCTCGCTCCCTCCCCTCCACCCACCCTTGGTTAGTTCCTCGGCCTCGAATTCGGATGGATCTCCGCCAAGGTCCAAAAGATTCCATTCACCCGGTGGTTTTCAGTTCCTTTTTCCGCCAAATTTTATGGGAGTTTCGGAATGCTCTTGTTTTTTACGCTGATGGCTCTAAATCTGCTGATGTGGAGTATGCCTTCACGTCCTCTGTCGGAACGGAAAATGATCTGCTGCCACCTACATGTGGGGTGTTTACTGCGGAATTGATGGCAATTTCCCAGGCCCTTACCTTTATTAAACAGTCCTAACACAACCGCGTTTTGTTATGTACGGACTCATTGAGTGGCCTTCTTGCTATTGACCGGTGTTTTTCGCGCCATCCCTTGGTCTCTGCCATCCATGACCATCTCGCTGATATTCACCGTGCTACTTGTTCCATTGACTTCCTTTGGGTCCCTGGCCATGTGGGTATCCCAGTTAATGAGCTCGCTGATCGTTTGGCTGGGGGAGCAGTCACTTAACCCCCCCCCCCCGTTTTCTGTAACCTCTCCTGTAGCGGATTTACAGCTTCACATCAAATCCCACTTCGCGCAGTCATGGGCCAATTCTTGGGAGGCTACTCCCCTGTCTAATAAACTTCATGCGATTAAGGTGACACCAGGTCCGTGGCGTTCTTCCTTTCGCCTCTCCCGAAAGGACTCGACCACACACTGTCGTCTCGGCATTGGCCATACCAGGCTGACCCATGGTTTTCTTTTGCGTGATGAGCCACCCCCACTTTGTGGTTGTGGAGCCTTCCAGATAGTAGCCCACATTTTGGTTGAATGCCCCCTTCTTTTGGCTCTGCATGCTAAGTACAGACTCCCCCACACTTTACCTTTGATGTTGGCTGACGATTCCTGGATGGTCTCTCTGGTTCTCGGTTTCCTCCGGGAAAGTGGTTTTTATTCTCAGTTTTAAGGTTTTTAATCTCTCTCTGGTATTGGGGCAGGGCGGTGAGTGTTGGGCGTCTCCCACTGTAAGCAGTGTTCGGAGATTCCCGATTCACCTCCCTGACCGAAATCCTCTTTTCTTCCCCTTTTACTCTGGTTTTACCTTTTTTGGGATTGGTTAGTCTCCTTTTCCCATACGTACTTCTACATTATAGCGGTTGTACCTTTTAAGTCACAGGTGGTCTTGCCTATGCTGCTTCAGCATAGCGTTGGGTTCGTTCTCTTGCTGACTTCCCTCGTTTTGTTTTTACCATTGACAACGTGACTGCTCCTTTACAATTTTAGCCTTTTCCCTTTTATTGTTCTGACTTTCCTGAGATGTCACATTGGCGGAATGGACCGCATTTGAAACAAGGGACTGATGACCTTGCTGTTTGGTCCCTTAAACCTCAAACAACCAACCAACCAACCAACAAACAGATTCCTTTTCCCCCCCTCACCTTTTTGTGCTCTTAGTCCCCCTTGTGCAAGATGCTAAGTGGTTTCTCTCTTTTCTTTTACCTGATTTGGTACAACTACTGTCACGACGTTTTAAACTCTTTGACTTGCTCGTTTAGTTTGAGCAGCCTAGCACCATTGTTTTCGATTCTTACCTATGAAATGTATCTCTCGTAGTGAGGAGGGACGGGTGGCCCCGTTGTTTAGCCCCTTAAGCACACGACCATCAACAACAACAACATTGTACCGTCAAAGGAAAAGTGTATCATCTCGACTGAGGATATTATGCGTGACATGACTCAGAGACTTGGGTTATAGTAGCATTGTTTGTAAAGGCATTTGCTGATTAGATCCATAAGTTAGTTTTATGTGGGATCGGTTCATAGTACTTAGTTTCTAGACCATTTCCTGAAACCCGAGTCTTGGGTTGTCAGCGTGCACCCACGAAGATACGCTGTAAAATAGGAATCAGTCAGGAAAATGCTTTATACGGTCTCTCATTCGCGGAGCTCCATCTGAATGCGGCTTGGGGAAACGTAATTTTCATTGCGCAGAAGGTGTTTTCCAGCAGCTAAGACGATCAAAGAATAATTTATAGACCGCTACGGACTAGACATCATGAAGAATACGTAGGAACGACAAGGAGTTGGTGGCTATCTGTCTCAAGCTAGGGATGGGTTTCTGGGAAGGTGCTAAGAGTGATTCAGAATTGAGGGAACTGTTGAAAACAAATATGTTGACGTAATTGATACTGTCTTCAATGCAAATACTAAACAGTGAACGAGAATTCACATTACAAGATCGTCTTTTGCATAAACCACATTCGTTCGGCAACAGCTGTCCAACATGGGCATTAACGTTACGGACTCTCAACCACACTACCTGCCGATTCGAATCGCATGGAGAACCTGTGTGCTGAGGTAGCTTAATCACTGTCAGATAACTAAGATACCAATTGGCTACAGCTAATGCTCATTGAGACTGCATTCTTGAAGCCTGGGATGAAGTAGACATCTATGACTATCCTCCAAAAACAATGCAGAAGATATCTTCTAATATTTACTCACCTTGAATTTCCACTCTCACCTCTTTCTCTTACACTCTCGTCTCACTTGCCTGTCACTCCATCCTCTGAAGATTAATAAAAAAATCAGTTTTCGTTGAAATTATATTTTCTTGTAATGTCTGCCTCACGCCTCACTTTTTTCCTTACTTTTCTCTATCAATCCTACCGGTACCTATGAAATAGTTCTTTTAAATCCCCATTTGGTTACTGATTCTTCGTTCTGAAAATATCCTTTCCGTTCCCATTTTCTATCTCCCCTCTAAGTTAAAAGACACTGTGACATACTTTCTTAAACGATCTATTATTCATGTCTCTTTTATTTTACTCTTCTACCCTCCAGCCTGTTCCTTGCTCATTCAATCGTAATGATTTTGCTACAGATCTTTCTTGACGTTCACCATCTGAGAACAGAGTAGAGTGGGAGGAGGGTAGAAAATAGTGATACTCGATATACCCTCTACTACACAACGTCTAGACACTTAATGAGTACCTCTGTAGGTGTGGAGGTGCTCTTAAGTGTCTCGTGAGAAATTTCTGCTCAGCAGAAGGCGCGCAGATGAAAGTTTAGACACTGATGCAATGATGGAAACTAATTATTATTTCACAGTCTAATTTGGTGGGGGGAATTGACTGACAAATGTACTAGCAACTTTCCACGTGTTTGACATCGTGATGCAGCTATCGAAATAACTGTGCTTCCTCTCTTCATTGGCAAGGTGACTGAGTTAAATTACTGTATGGGCCTGTATCGACAGTTCCTCTACAGGTGCAAACAAGGGCCAAATGACGGGCACAGTCTCTAGTCTCTGTTCTCCGCCACGTACCACTCCATGGCCCGCAAATTATATACATAGATGTGAAAGTAAGTGTAAATGTGGTAAAATCACGCCGTTACTTATGACAATTTTTACAGTGTGACGTGTTTTTCCCGTATTTCAGTTCTGGGAAACGATATCAGGAGAGCATGGCATAGACTCCAATGGTGTCTACATCGGTAACTCCGACCTGCAGCTGGAGCGCATCACTGTTTACTACAATGAGGCCTCAGGTGAGTTTTTAGATTTTTTAGCAGCCGATACCAGGTATAGCACAATGAAAATTATAAATTCTTCGATGTAACGAGGGGCAGCATGTGTAGGGATATATCAGTAACTCCAGGGTTTCAGAAGACATACGGAAAATATCCACTTCAGTGGATAGAGAATCTCTCGAAGGTTTTAGCACGCCCTACAGGGGCTCAATGAGGGCACTGTTTGTGACGTGGGAACCATCAATACGTGCATGAAATTGACGTCGGTGCTGCTTTTGCTGGAAAGGCGAAAAGACAGCAAATCACTTTGCTTATCTGCAGGCGAGATCTAATTATATGTGGCAGTAGAGCTGATTCAGGGTGACAATTACTGAACTATATGAAAAAAATTAGTTAGAAACTACGGCATGCACATTTCATTCACCATGTACGTGTCACTACAGATATTCTGATCTAAGGTGTTATATGTCCGATATGCCTGCCATCATTGGCGATGATGCGGCTCAGACGAATAGCGAAATTCTGCATGAGCCACTGACGTGTCGGAACATCGATGCTGTCGATGACCGACCTCCTGAATGACTGTTTTCAGCTCAGTAAAGGTTTCGGAATTATTGCTGTACATCTTGTGTTGAATACAATCCCACAAAAAGAAGTCACATGTGTTCAGATCCGGAGCATATGGCGGCCAATCGAGGCCCATACCAGTGGCCTCTGGGTACCCCAGAGCCAGACTGCGGTGCCCAAAGTGCTCCTCCAGGACATCAAATACTCTACTGCTTCGATGGGGTCAAGTTCAGTCTTGCACGATCCACATCTTGTCGAAATCAGGATCACTTTGGGTAATAGGGATGAAATCATCTTGTAAAACCTTCACGTACCGTTCGGTAGTCGCCGTGCCATCAAGAAATATCGCACAGATTATTCCGTGACTGGACATTGCACACCACACAGGCACCCGTTAAAAGTAGAGAGACTTCCCAATCGCGAAATGCGGATTGTCAGTCCCCAAATGAGCCAATTTTGCTTATTGACGAACCCATCCAAATGAAAGTGGGCTTCGTCTCTAAACCAGATCATCCTAATTCCCATCATGCCCCATGTACAATCGTGCAGTTTTAACGTCCTGACGTAAACTGTTCAGAAGTTATGAAGATTGCATTTCATATAGTTCAATAAATGTCATCCTGCATTTGTCTAAATGTGCTGACAGGTCTGCCTGCTGTATCCTCTAGAGTCCTGATTGTTGTTCCAAGGTTTGATTTTATTGAAGCTGATATTCACAAGCGATAAGGACACAAATAAGACAAAAATACGGAGGAAAATTTTTTCATTTTTCCATACTTTTAAGGTTTTTTTCAGTTGATATCATATATCGAAGATCGCTGTGGATGGAGACATCTGTATGAAGTTTCAACTGCGTAAGAATGAATGAGGAAATGAGGTCAAGACACTAAGCAATGAGCAAAATGATTAATTAATGAATCATAAGTGATACCCGCGGCCTAAGTTAATACAAAGTAATATAATACATATGAGCGTTAAGAAAAAATTTTAACATATAAAATAATCCTATTTTTGAAACTTCCTGGCGGATTAAAACTGTGTGCCGGACCGAGACTCGAACTCGGGACCTTTGCCTTTCGCGGGCAAGTGCTCTAGCTCTAGGATTCTGTGAATCCTATTTTTGTATGAAAAACGTAACATAGGTTCAAATTCAATTCTTGTGAAAAAGAAAAAAACAATTTCTTTCAGACTTAAAGCACAGGAACATTTGACACGTGCTACATCGTACAAACTTTAGGCCTCTACAACCCTCTAATCTGCATTTTAATCTATTTTTCTGTATGTTGTTCATCTGAGGCATGTGCTTTGCATTTGATACCCTGAATGGCAGAGATGGTAAAGTTTTTGGTGCTCTTGCCCGTTTTGCTGGTAGACCTTCATCACCACCACCACCCTCATCATAATCATCGACTGAGTCTGATCTTTGCTCTTGCTGACAAACTGTAGAAAATAAGACTTTGTGCAAACAGCAAGCTTGAAAGCTTAATATTGCATGATGTCCGTTCTCATAAATTTATTACTTTGCGTTGCTTGGCTATATTCTAGCCAAACTGCTGCAACAGCAAAATCTATGAAGTTGTGGATCACGTGTACTGTCCATTTGTCAGTTCTGCTTGTCATTGGGTATTTTCCCTCCAATATCAAAGTTGTCAGGTACTAGAATTTTTCCAGACACGATATCTTTACCCTTTCTTGGTATATCAAAAAGTAGTATACCGTTAGATGTAGATAGCACAACGTTCTTAAAGCCGACTGGGTGAGGTTTGACCCTTACATACTGTCTCTTTCTTGAAGAATGAGATTTTCACTCTGCAGCGGAGTGTGCGCTGATATGAAACTTCCTGGCAGATTAAAACTGTGTGCCCGACCGAGACTCGAACTCGGGACCTTTGCCTTTCGCGGGCAAGTGCTCTACCGTCGTGCTTCGGTAGCTCAGATGGTAGAGCACTTGCCAGCGAAAGGCAAAGGTCCCGAGTTCGAGTCTCGGTCGGGCACACAGTTTTAATCTGCCAGGAAGTTTCAAGTCTCTTTCCTACTTGACCTGTAAACTGTATCATCTGCTCATCTATACGTGCATGAGTTGGTCGGGTATGATTTCAAAATGCATTTCTTAGTCGGTCAAGGAGTAACTACCACTTTGTTTGATTTCCTCTGATGCAGCATTATCATTAACCAGTTTCAGATTATTTCTTACCAGGTAAAACATGTATCTGCAATCGTTGGATGTGTTCTCCTTTCCCCAACACATTCTCAATCTAGGGAGCCCCAGTAATGCAATCAGCATACTAACCACTCAAAACTTTAATTCTACTCCAATACCGGCCATTGACTTTACTGTTAGTGTAACATGATGTAAATTTATTTAATAAGCCATATCATCAAATCTTTGGACAATATATTGCGTGAAATATTGAAATGGTGACTCCACAGTTGGAATTTCAGATGTTGCAAATTCTGGTACTTCAGGATTAAACCTAGAAATTAAAGTAAAATAACGTAACCTTTTCAAACTATACGTTAAATATGACATAAAAATTTGTATCTAGCAACCGCTTACTGTCATGTCTCCATTTTGCACCTCTGTTGAATCTCACTCAAAGGTACTCAGTTGTTATCTGATTCGGATGAGGACTCATCAGCTGCTGGAGTTAGTGATCTGACAGCTATATCACGCTCATCTTCAGACAAATCAAAGTGAGAAATATTTGGGTCTTCGACTGCCAAAAGTTCATCAGTTAGGCCTACAGCAAGGAAAATTGGGATTACTGGGTTCATTATTTTCATTACAGTAACACAATAAATATCCAATATATTTACATGTAAGAGAAACACACAATTTAATACAGGATAACGACAGCAAACAGAACAACATTCAGCAAAAAATGAAGATACACACACACGCGCCACTATAACCATGAAACAATGACAGGAGATCTATAGTAACAGTCCCGAGGTATCAGGGATGATACCTGCAATTAAGGAGAACATTTTGTTCATGAAGAGTAGTTTCTTGGTAGAGATATTTACAGGTTAAATGAACCATTTGCGAATACAAGTATCCTTCTAAATGTGTGAAATTGCAAAAGATAAGAATACCTACCTTTTTTTATTCCCGACATGCTGCATGCCATTGTAACACAAACTTTCCTGATGCTGCTGCTACTGCTGCTGCCACCTGTTGATGGCGTGAAGAAGTTTAAACAAATGACGAACAGCATGAGCTGAATGTATACCCTGTGATACCGGCAGGAGCTCTCGCTAAAGCGGTCGAAAAACGAGTAAAAATATATTTTAGACTATAGGCATCTCCCATGATACCTACGGACGCTAGAGTATATAGGAAGGTGGGTATTGGGCCAGGGCCAGCTGAATAGGCAATCTGCACTAATAGTGAAACACAGTTCAAAGACAAGGTCACAATGCAACCCACAGACACATCTAAGGCAATCGTATGTGGTGAATTCGACGTCATGATATAAGCTAATACCTATAACGAGTCAAGGTAAGGATCCCCTTTCTGCCATTCATGTATGTAGGCCAGTTCTATGACTTAACTAATGGTGTGAAAATAGTCATCCATCACACTGAACATACGAAGACAGTTAATCATCCTTCCATTGATCTAGGCCAATTGGATGACATAAAAACGGCGCGAAAACAAATTCCTTCCCTTCACTTACCCTAAAAGCTATGGCAAATACTTAATACCACCAATTATCCAAAGTGGCCACCTTAAAGCTTCTAGATCAGCACACTTGACAGGAGAGTATTCGTCATTATCTGTAAATACTCAAACGTAAGATCACTTGCCATTGCTATTTACAGTTTTGTGGTAATTTGCTATGTTTTTGACCATTGTCCCACTTTCGAGAATGGTCAGCCCAGGATCCACGTAAATACTAGACCGAGGGGTATCTGTTGAGAGGCCAGACAAACGTGTGGTTCCTGAAGAGGGGCAGCAGCCTTTTCAGTAGTTGCAGGGGTAACAGTCTGGATGACTGACTGATCTGGCCTTGCAACACTAACCAAAACGGCCTTGCTGTGTTATACTGTGAACAGCAGAAAGCAAGGGGAAACTATAGCCGTAATTTTTCCCGAGGGCATGCAGCTTTACTGTATGACATTGTAATTGTCAGACAGCAAAGGACCTGGAAGAGCAGCTGAACGGAATGGACAGTGTCTTGAAAGGAGTATATAAGATGAACATCAACAACAGCAAAACGAGGATAATGGAATGTAGCCGAATTAAATCGGGTGATGCTGCGGGAATTAGATTAGGAAATGAGACGCTGAAAGTAGTAAATACGTTTTGCTAGTTGGGAGCAAAATAACGAATGATGGTCGAAGTAGAGGGGATATAAAATGTAGACTGTCAATGGCAAGGAAAGCGTTTCTGAAGAAGAGAAACTTGTTAACATAGAGTATAGATTTGTCAAGAAGCCGTTTCTGAAAGTATTTGTGTGGAGTGTAGCCATGTATGGAAGTGAAACATGAACGATAAATAGTTAAGACAAGAAGAGAATAGAAGCTTTCGAAATGTGGTGCTACAGAAGAATGCTGAAGGTTAGATGGGTAAACAACGTAATTAATGAGGTATTGAATAGAATTGGAGAGAAGAGAAATTTGTGGCACAACTTGACTAGAAGAAGGGATCGGTTGGTAGGGCATATTCTGAAGCATCAAGCGAATACCAATTTGGTATTAGAGGACAGCGTGGAGGGAAAAAATCGTAGAGGGAAACCAAGAGATAAATACACTAAACCGATTCAGAGGGATGAAGGTCGCAGTAGCATGGAGAGCTGCATCAAACCAGTCTCTGGGCTGAAGATAAGTGTTTAATGATTACAATATTGTAATATTGTAACAAATACAGATATTCCCCTATAAACAATTTTCAAATATCAACAAATACGCTCTTGCTACGTACTAAGTCCGTTTCACTGTAAAGATCATATTCCTGCAGGTAAGAGATATTTAAAAATTGCACTCGAAACAATTTCCTGCCCTTGTGCTGCTACTATCACTACAAGGGACAGTATCAAAATAGGAGAGGGACGTAATTTATTTGAAACCACCTAAAAATACAATGTAATAGTCCAAATCATGTTCATAAAGTCTGTTATCACGAATTGCTCTACACATAGTCTGCAGTGTCTAAGCTGTCGCCACCCCAGCCTCTCGTGTGTGCTAACAGCTTGTGGCAAGAGGAACTACAGCTCGCCTAGATAGATAGATCTGTGCTGAGACACTGCCCCGACTGCTCAGTTCAGAATACGGGGCCAGCATCTCTGTGCCTCACACGAGAATGACTCTTGCAATGATCGGCCAGCATCCATACTGAACTAAAGTGTAAGTCCTACCTCCAGCCGCGATAAGGCTGACTTGACAGGTGCATGGAACATTCAGCAGAGGAGAATGTAATGGCTATAATCTTAAATTGCTCTTATATTTTTATTATATGTCTAATTTTCGAGGCTATTTCCAGTAATGAGTCATTAACATTCAATCACTTTAAGGTAATATCAATGCTAGCAAAGTTCTCCTGTACCGTAACAATTTTTTCAAGTCGACTGTTCTAAAAAATGTACTAGTAGCAGTCCCAAATGAGTCTAGTTAGATATTAATTTGTTCGCTATGTATTAACAGGGACATCAGGAACACGAAGAATCGCCAGTACTGACAGGGAATAACTATCCCTGTCAGCTTCCCAATTTGATTCTCCTTATACAGCGCCTCCGCCTACAAGTCTTCCTCGTTTCTAACCTTAGCATTTTCTAGTATAGCATCTCATAATGCTCCACGTTTTCTTCCTTGAAGTTACTCTAAAGTTGTGGCTGCCGACGTCATGTGTGGAGTTTTGAGGTATCAAGTACCCTCCATGTACAGGTGTACTGTCGAACGATCGCGAAATTGTGTTGTGACAGTCTGAGATAAAAGCACTTCATATCTCAAGGCCAGCAGTTTTTGATTAACAGTTTCCTAGAGCAATGATCAAATAAGTCTCATTTCTGCGACTTTAATTACACATTAGTTTCCTGTCACTGTTGCACATTTTGCTTCGTATGTAGGAGTAGTACTATTCTTACCCTGACTTCATGTTTCACAGAGAGAAGGCAAACAATTGCCCTAGACTCTACGAACTGACGTTCTATTACTGTTAGTCACCATCCAAATACCACATGTAGATCACTGTAAGTAGCAGACTTTTTAGAATCTCTTCTTATGGCAGGGCAAACTATGTATTTTGCATATAGTCACACACAAAAAAGTGTTTGCTTGGTATAGTAATACAGTAAATTTTCATGGGTCCATTGATTTCTGAAAGTTTTTAGGGGTGGAACTTCTTAAATGGGGTATGGTTTAAGTCTGCTCAATCCATTGGATCCTTCAGGTATTGTAAGTCTCGATACAGAATTTTGATACATGGTACATTACTTTGAGGTCCTTGGTCGAGGAAAACATATGTCCGCCATTTTAATGTACCACCTGTTCGTAGCACCTGTCATCTGTTTGTCAGTGTTAACAAAGATCGTCCACACTATGCCTGTAAGCCTCTTTTTTTGGTAGATTGTAGTTTTGTAGGGCTGTCACTCTTTTTAGCAGACCATTGCTGTGTGGTACTGCCTCCCACCACTAACAAATGTGCATTAAGAAAGACTAGTCCCACATAGTACATACACCTAACATCGATTCTGATTCTGAAATGCAATTTCCTTGTGAAGTATAGCACGTAATTTAGCTGAGCAATGGAATCAGTTGTGTAACATTGATGTTCACAGAGTTTACAATCAAATAATTAAAACTATAGGCGGCCAGAGCATAGTTTAACCTTTTCCCCAGTCTTGATTGCCTCTGAAGTGTACTTCATCAGTAAATTTCCGTCTGATCACAGTACTCTAATAGGCTAATTACTGAATGGGAATAGTAAAATAGTGCTACATATGTTTTATATGTTTTATACTGACAAGAGCCAGTTCTAATTTGTCAATACGTAAATTTTTTATGGTTCTCAGTAGTACATCCCAGACTGAGAAAGTTTCTCCAGCTTCAGTAATAAGACACGTTAATTCTAATACTTATCATGTAAAGTGGTAGTCGTTGACGTGAATGTTGCAATAGTTCAGGCAATTACAACACACATTTTAACATCTGTCTCTTCCACTTCGCGAAGAGTGTGTATTCGTCAAAAGAATGTACTGTGGCAACTAATAAACATTAAATCATGGGACACTGACACACATGCAAGCTGTAAGACAGCATTGCTGCACTGATGTGGAATGGCTCCAGTCAGCGATGACAGCCTCATCAACCATACAGTATTGTGTTCAGGCAGGTGCAGTTAAGAGTGTAAAGTAAAGCAGGATTCTCAAGCAGGCGGTTTCCATCGAGCATTGTCAATATCCAGGGAACTGATTCTAAAATTTAAGAATGTGTATATATAATGCAACTTAAACTATGAAGAATATTCAAAACACCAACTTACCCACAATGTTTGTGTCCGAAGCATTGGGTAGTGTGTGTATGGTAAAAAGTATCGAATCGATATTTATGCAAGTACCCCAACGTGTGGTCACTCTCCCCAAAAACCAGTCGTAAACAGAGATCAGTGACTTTTCCACCGCTGATAGCGATAGAGATATAGATATAGAGAGATATATAGAGAGATATAGATATAGAGAGATATAGATATAGAGAGATATAGATATAGAGAGATATAGATATAGAGAGATATAGATATAGAGAGATATAGATATAGAGAGATATAGATATAGAGAGATATAGATATAGAGAGATATAGATATAGAGAGATATAGATATAGAGAGATATAGATATATATATATTACTCCGCAAGCCACCTAACGGTGTGTGGCGGAGGGCACTTTACGTGCCACTGTCATTACCTCCCTTTCCTGTTCCAGTCGCGTATGGTTCGCGGGAAGAAAGACTGTCTGAAAGCCTCCGTGCGCGCTCTAATCTCTCTAATTTTACATTCGTGATCTCCTCGGGAGGTATAAGTAGGGGGAAGCAATATATTAGATACCTCATTCAGAAACGCACCCTCTCGAAACCTGGCGAGCAAGCTACACCGCGATGCAGAGCGCCTCTCTTGCAGAGTCTGCCACTTGAGTTTGTTAAACATCTCCGTAACGCTATCACGGTTACCAAATAACCCTGTTACGAAACGCGCCGCTCTTCTTTGGATCTTCTCTATCTCCTCCATCAAACCGATCTGGTACGGATCCCACACTGATGAGCAATACTCAAGTACAGGTCGAACGAGTGTTTTGTAAGCCACCGCCTTTGTTGATGGACTACATTTTCTAAGCACTCTCCCAATGAATCTCAACCTGGTACCCGCCTTACCAACAATTAATTTTATATGATCATTCCACTTCAAATCGTTCCGCACGCATACTCCCAGATATTTTACAGAAGTAACTGCTACCAGTGTTTGTTCCGCTATCATATAATCATACAATAAAGGATCCTTCTTTCTATGTATTCGCAGTACATTACATTTGTCTATGTTAAGGGTCAGTTGCCACTCCCTGCACCAAGTGCCTATCTGTTGCAGATCTTCCTGCATTTCGCTACAATTTTCTAATGCTGCAACTTCTCTGTATACTACAGCATCATCCGCGAAAAGCCGCATGGAACTTCCGACACTATCTACTAGGTCATTTATGTATATTGTGTAAAGCAATGGTCCCATAACACTCCCCTGTGGCACGCCAGAGGTTACTTTGTCTGTAGACGTCTCTCCATTGATAACATGCTGTGTTCTGTTTGCTAAAAACTCTTCAATCCAGCCACACAGCTGGGCTGATATTCCGTAGGCTCTTACTTTATCAGGCGACAGTGCGGAACTGTATCGAACGCCTTCCGGAAGTAAAGAAAAATAGCATCTACCTGGGAGCCTGTATCTAATATTTTCTGGGTCTCATAAACAAATAAAGCGAGTTGGGTCTCACACGATCGCTGTTTCCGGAATCCATGTTGATTCCTACAGAGTAGATTCTGGGTTTCCAGAAATGACATGATACATGAGCAAAAAACATGTTCTAAAATTCTACAACAGATCGATGTCAGAGATATAGGCCTATAGTTTTGCGCATCTGCTCGACGACCATTCTTGAAAAGTGGAACTACCAGTGCTCTTTTCCAATCATTTGGAACCTACCGTACCTCTAGAGACTTGCGGTACACGGCTGTTAGAAGGGGGGCAAGTTCTTTTGTGTACTCTGTGTAGAATCGAATTGGTATCCTGTCAGGTCCAGTGGACTTTCCTCTGTTGAGTGATTTCAGTTGTTTTTCTATTCCTTGGACACTTATTTTGATGCCAGCCATTTTTTCGTTGGTGCGAGGATTTAGAGAAGGAACTGCAGTGCGGTCTTCCTCTGTGAAACAGCTTTGGAAAAAGGTGTTTAGTATTTCAGCTTTATGCGTGTCATCCTGTGTTTCAATGCCATTATCATCCCAGAGTGTCTGGATATGCTGTTTCGATCCACTTACTGATTTAACGTAAGACCAGAACTTCCTAGGATTTTCTGTCAAGTCGGTACATAGAATTTTACTTCCGAATTCACTGAACGCTTCACGCATAGCCCTCCTTACGCTAACTTTGACATCGTTTAGCTTTTGTTTGTCTGAGAGGTTTTGGCTGCGTTTAAACTTGAAGTGGAGCTCTCTTTGCTTTCTCAGTAGTTTCCTAACTTTGTTGTTGTACCACGGTGGGTTTTTCCCGTCCCTCACAGTTTTACTCGGCACGTACCTGTCTAAAACGCATTTTACGATTGCCTTGAACTTTTTCCATAAACACTCAACATTGTCAGTGTCGGAACATAAATTTTCGTTTTGATGTGTTAGGTAGTCTGAAATCTGCCTTCTATTACTCTTGCTAAACAGATAAACCTTCCTCCCTTTTTTTATATTCCTATTTACTTCCATATTCAGGGATGCTGCAACGGCCTTATGATCACTGATTCCCTGTTCTGTACATACAGAGTCGAAAAGTTCGGGTCTGTTTATCAGTAGGTCCAAGATGTTATCTCCACGAGTTGGTTCTCTGTTTAATTGCTCGAGGTAACTTTCGGATAGTGCACTCAGTATAATGTCACTCGATGCTCTGTCCCTACCACCTGTCCTAAACATCTGAGTGTCCCAGTCTATATCTGGTAAATTGAAATCTCCACCTAAGACTATAACATGCTGAGAAAATTTATGTGAAATGTATTCCAAATTTTCTCTCAGTTGTTCTGCCACTAATGCTGCTGAGTCGGGAGGTCGGTAAAAGGAACCAATTATTAACCTAGTTCGGTTGTTGAGTGTAACCTCCACCCATAATAATTCACAGGAACTATCCACTTCTACTTCACTACAGGATAAACTACTACTAACAGCGACGAACACTCCCCCACCGGTTGCATGCAATCCATCCTTTCTAAACTCCGTCTGTACCTTTGTAAAAATTTCGGCAGAATTTATCTCTGGCTTAAGCCAGCTTTCTGTACATATAACGATTTCAGCTTCGGTGCTTTCTATCAGCGCTTGAAGTTCTGGTACTTTACCAACGCAGCTTCGACAGTTGACAATTACAATTCCGATTGCTGCTTGGTCCCCGCATGTCCTGACTTTGCCCCGCACCCGTTGAGGCTGTTGCCCTTTCTGTACTTGCCCAAGGCCATCTAACCTAAAAAACCGCCCAGCCCACGCCACACAACCCCTGCTACCCGTGTAGCCGCTTGTTGCGTGTAGTGGACTCCTGACCTATCCAGCGGAACCCGAAACCCCACCACCCTATGGCGCAAGTCGAGGAATCTGCAGCCCACACGGTCGCAGAACAGTCTCAGCCTCTGATTCAGACCCTCCACTCGGCTCTGTACCAAAGGTCCGCAGTCAGTCCTGTCGACGATGCTGCTGATGGTGAGCTCTGCTTTCATCCCGCTAGCGAGACTGGCAGTCTCCACCAAATCAGATAGCCGCCGGAAGCCAGAGAGGATTTCCTCCGATCCATAGCGACACACATCATTGGTGCCGACATTAGCAACCACCTGCAGATGGGTGCACCCTGTACCCTTCATGGCATCCGGAAGGACCATTTCCACATCTGGAATGACTCCCCCCGGTATGCACACGGAGTGCACATTGGTTTTCTTCCCCTCTCTTGCTGCCATTTCCCTAAGGGGCCCCATTACGCGCCTGACGTTGGAGCTCCCAACTACCAGTAAGCCCACCCTCTGCGACTGCCTGGATCTTGCAGACTGAGGGGCAACCTCTGGAACATGACAAGCAGCCATGTCAGGCCGAAGATCAGTATCAGCCTGAGACAGAGCCTGAAACCGGTTCGTCAGACAAACTGGAGAGGCTTTCCGTGTATATATATATATATATATATATATATATATATATATATATATATATATATATATATATAATTAAACACACTCTTAGCAGTAGTGTTACTTGCTAATTTCATGAAGATGAATGTAGACCAAATATTTAATATATCTATCGTGGGGATGGTAACAAATTTTTTGTGTGAATTCATTTGATTTTTACCGTCAATTGCGCTGTTGCAATGAATGTATTTGTTTTACTTTGTCTATCACCTTACCAGCTGAGCAATAACTTGTACACACATCTATAGCCTTTATGTGTATTCTCTCTCCACAGGTGGTAAGTGTCCTACGTGGAAAGCGAATGGAATGTGGTTATTGGCAAAATGTTTCGTTACTCATTCAACCGCATTTTCCACATTTTATGTGAAAATGTACATGAATATCTCTACTCTTAATGCTTACCATACCTTTTTTCGTTAGCAGCTATCAGTGATTGGATATTCACACCAGGCAAGGAATAATCTGCAGTGTCTGCATGATCACTTGATATTATTCTTCTTCCGCATGTCAACGCAAATCTTCTGCCAACACAATGCTAACTGCCAAAATCCAAATCTTACATGCACTAAAACACGCATGGGCAGTAGTGGAGGTTGAGTTCTGAATTTAGCCATATTAATTACAGCTTTATGCCTACCTACTGATCTTTACACAATCTTGCTCTTTGTTCACCTAACAATGATACCCGTTTGTCCCTTCTTGGGAGTTAGTAATACCGAATGAAGTCAAACTATGGTTGTTGGTTTCGTATATACTCTAAAGATATAAAACGTAACATGGAAATTTCATAATACAGATTCACTGGAGCTCTCTCACAGCTTCTTATATACGCCGAAGATATATTCTATACATTAGTTACATCCGTATTTACACACAGTGAGCTGATAATGTCGATGGGCGTTGTGCGCACATTTGCCTCTCTCGTTTTACTACAAACAAAAGTACGAAATGAACAAGTGGACGTAAAGGGCTGTCACTGCTACGCAACTGAAGTATTAAATGTCGTGTCAAGATGAGTCGTCAGTGGACTACAGGAGGCGAAAATTTGAAACACTGTTCGCGAAACGGCGGCATTTTTAAGCCACGCAAATAAGTTTCCGAGATGTACGGTTCCAGCTGCGACGAGACGTCCCATTTGGTTCATGGAGTGCGTATTTTACGTACTTTTATCATCTCCATCGAATCATTCAGGAACTCTTCTCGGCACTTCAGTGTGCTGTAGCATTTCTGAAGTGAGACGCATATTTAGAATTATCAGTGTCCAAAAGTCGGATCATACTGCGTTCAGCCTAAGGCCGACACGTGACGGGTCATGACATCACTTAAAAATGGACATCTACCGGAAATCATGATACATGGAAATACTATCACTTTCTCAATTAAAAACCAAATCGGACAATATCTTCCGTGAAATCTCGTCGCTCTGCAGACTGAGAATTCTTACTTCCGCCTTCACCACAGTTCCAACAGCACCAAGGGGCACTATTTTATTATCCCCCAGGGGGTCCACAACTCTTTCGTGGATACGTGCGTGGCGAGCACGGGGCCCCGAGCCATTGCAGCCTTCTTTCTCTCCCGGGCTGCATTTCCTTTCCCTTCCCCTCCTTTCCCCTCCATACCCCTTTCCCCTCGCCCTCTCCTCTCCCTCTATTGGTGTCCTTGCTTATGTTGGCCCCCGCTATCCTCCTGGTTCTGTTGGTTTTACACTCTGGCTTTGTTGCGTAATCATCTCCTCCTTTTGGCATTCCTTGGTCCCCCTCTGGGGTTTGACCTCCATTCCAAAATTTCTCTTCCGTAGTGTGAGCCATTTGGGGAAGAGCACCTTACCTAGTGTCTCCGACGTGTGCCCTCCTAGTATATTCCACCTTTTCTTCTACGTCGTTGTCTGATGCTAGGGTGCATAGCCAGCACGGTAGCCAGCCCGTGTGGTGGGGTCGCTATGTACCCTTTTGGTTGAGCCCCCTGAACACACAGGGATCACACTTCTGATACCTGAGCTGTGACCTCCTCATGCATGCCTTGGAGTGGTTGCTCGTCATCCTGGAGCATCGGAACTCCCGGCAATGGCCGCCGTGCCAGACGGCCCTTGCTGTGGCTGGGTGGCGCCCGTGAGGAGAGCCCCTGATCGGAGTGGGTGGTATCAGGGCGGACGCTATGCAGATGAAACGCATAAGGGTCCAAACCTCTGGCCGCTCTTCTGCGGCCGTCTCTCTGCGTGGTACTGATTCCTCAAGTGCTGCTTCTCTTGCCCCTTCGGCCTTCCCTTCCGTGGCTACCCCCTGGGAGGAGGGTCAGGCCCGTCGTCTAGGGGCAAAACCTTTCCCCCGTTATCTAGTTTGCACCAGGACTGATGGAGATACTTTCACCAGTGTCAAACCTTTATTCTTTGTGGAACACATTGAAGACAAGTTCGGCGAAGTGGACTCCCTGAGCAAGATGCGGTCGGGTTCATTACTGATAAAAACTGTTTCGGCTGCCCAATCTGCGGCCCTTCGTGCCTGTACCCATCTTGGCACAATTCCCGTGTCCATTACCCCTCACCAGTCTCTAAATATGGTACAAGGTGTGATTTTTCACAGAGACCTCATCCTTCAAACTGATGAGGAACTTCGGGACAATCTCGGACGGCGGGGTGTTCACTTTGTTCGGCGTGTTCAGAAGGGTCCTAAAGATAATCGTATTGATACTGGTGCCTTTATCCTGGCCTTTGAAGGGGATACCCTTCCTGAGAAAGTTAAGATTATGGTCTATCGCTGTGATGTGAAGCCGTACATCCCACCTCCTATGCGGTGTTTTAAGTGCTTGCGTTTTGGCCACATGTCTTCTTGCTGTACCCAGGACCCTCTCTGTGGTGACTGTGGACGTCCACTCCATGAGGGGAGTCCCTGTGTTCCCCCTCCTGTATGTGTAAATTGTCATGGTAGTCATTCTCCACGTTCAGCAGATTGCCCAGTCTATAAGAAAGAAAAAAAGATACAGGAGTATAAGTCTCTTGATCGTTTAAGCTACACAGAGGCCCGTAAGAAATACGCACGATTGCACCCTGTGTCCATGACATCTAGTTACGCCTTGGTTACATCTTCATCCCTTCCTCCCCCTTCCTTACCCCCGTCCCGGACCCCTCTCCTTCCCCCCTCCCCTGCGGCTCCCACACCTTCTCCTCTGGGCGCCGCTCCCCCTCCCCAGCCGGAGAAGTGTCCCACTCCTTCGGCGTCTGCCGGTCAAGGGCGCCTCTCCCGGGATGCCCCTTCCCGGCACCTTCCAGGTCAAAGGTCTGCTGCAGCGCGGCGACCGCGAGAGCCGCGGTCTATCGGCCCCCAGGTCGCCCGGTCTCTTTCTGTTCCTGATCTTGCTGCAGCTGGCTCCATTATGCCACACAGCCCTCCTCGATCTCAGCTTGAAAAGAAGAAGAAACATAAGTCCCGGGACAAAGAGCCTCTGGTGTCACCGGAGGTCCCTTCCCCGGCTTCACAACCGGATTCTGACCTGTCGTTTATGGATGTCCCCCCTCCTTGTCGGTGACAGGTGGGGACCCGGCGGTATGACTGGATTTAGCGTGTTCAGCCCTCATTTAAACCTTCGTTCTGTGGTTCTCCAATGGAATTGTAATGGCTACTATCGTCACCTTCCGGAATTGAAATCCCTTCTTTCGTCCTACTCAGCAGCTTGTGTGGTTCTCCAGGAATCTCATTTTACTGATGCTCACTCACCGACCCTCCGTGGGTTCCGTGTTTTCTGTCGAAATCGGGTCGGACCCTTGCGGGCTTCTGGTGGCGTTTGTACGTTGGTCCGTACAGACATTGCTAGCACGTGGATTCCTCTCCAAACTACATTGGAAGCAGTTGCTGTTAGGGTCCACTTAGACTCTGCAGTCACAGTATGCAATCTTTATCTCCCTCCTGACAGGACTCTTACACCTGCTGCCTTGACCACCCTTCTTCAGCAACTTCCTCCTCCCTTCCTCCTCCTTGGGGATTTTAATGCTCATCATCCTTTGTGGGGCAGTGCCTTTCCATCTAGACGAGGTCTTCTTATCGACCAATTTATTGCAGACCACGACCTGTGCCTTCTTAATGATGGCTCCCCTACTCATTTCAGTGCTGGTCATGGTACCTTTTCTGCCATTGATCTTTCTCTTTCTTCTCCCTCTCTCCTCCCTTCATTACACTGGTCGCCACACGACGACCTTTGTGATAGTGACCATTTCCCGTTGATTATCACGCTCCCTTCCCGCTCCCCGATGGAGAGGTTACCTCGTTGGTCCTTCCACCGCGCCGATTGGCCTCTATATACTGCACAGGTCGAGTTTTCTCCCTCTTTGTCGGGTTGTATTGATGACGTCCTACGTGACGTGTCTGACGCGATTGTTCGCGCTGCTAACCTTGCTGTCCCGCGCTCATCTGGACAATTTCGTCGTCGGCAAGTCCCGTGGTGGAGTACGGCCATTGCCATTGCCATCCGTGATCGCCGTCGAGCTTTGCAACACTTTAAGCGGCACCCATCTGTAGCCAGCCTTTCTACCTTTAAGCGCCTTCGCGCTAAAGCCCGTTATTTAATCAAACAGAGCAAGCGGATATGTTGGGAACGATTCGTTTCTTCCCTTGGTTCCACTGTCCCTCTGTCACGGGTATGGGCTACACTTCGCTCTCTCCAAGGTTGCCATCGGCAGTCCACCCTCCCAGGCCTTCACCTCCCAGATGGCATTTGTACGGACCCATTAGTTCTCGCAGAACATCTTGCGACCCATTTTGCAGTGGCATCAGCGTCGGCCTCCTATCCAGCTGCTTTCCTTCATCAAAAACAGCAGGCCGAAGCTGTCACCTTATGTTTCACCACTTGTGAGTCAGAATCTTACAACGAACCTTTCACTGAATGGGAATTTCTTTCTGCTCTATCTGCTTCTCATGATACGGCTCCTGGCCCAGATTCCATTCATAACCAGCTGCTTCAACATCTCAGTGCTCCACAACGGCACCATCTTCTTCGGGTGTTTAACCGTATCTGGCTCCAGGGTGACTTCCCTTCTCAGTGGAGGGATAGCATTGTGGTTCCTGTCCTTAAGCCTGGTCAGAACCCCCTATCTGTTGACAGCTATCGGCCAATTAGTTTGACCAATGTTGGTTGTAAGTTACTTGAACGGCTGGTAGCCCGTTGGCTCACTTGGGTCCTCGAATCTCGGGATCTATTGTCCCCTTACCAGTGTGGCTTTCGAGAGGGACGATCTCCAATCGATCATTTGCTTCGCTTGGAATCCGCAGTTCGGCAGGCTTTTTCCCAGCGCCGCCATTTGGTTGCAGTGTTTTTTGACCTTCGCAAGGCCTATGACACGGCCTGGCGCCATCACATCTTACTAACCCTTCATCAGTGGGGTCTTCGGGGCCCACTCCCGATTTTTATCCGCCAGTTCCTGATCCATCGGTCATTCAGAGTTCGAGTTGGTACTGCTTTTAGTTCTCCACGGACCCAGGAGACGGGCATCCCACAGGGTTCTGTCTTGAGTGTCCTTCTTTTCCTCATTGCTATCGATGGACTTGTGGCCTCTGTCGGTCCCTTGGTCGCCCCTGCCCTGTATGTGGATGATTTCTGCATTTGGGTTAGTTCCTCCTCGATGCCATCTGCAGAACGGCAGCTCCAGGTGGCTATACGGCGTGCCTCTGCATGGACCCTCTCCCACGGGTTTCAATTCTCTCCTTTAAAATCGCGGGTGGTCCACTTCTGTCGCCGTACTACGGTCCACCCTGATCCAGAGCTCTATCTCGCTGCACAAAGATTGCCTGTGGTTCCACAGTTTCGTTTCCTAGGTCTTCTTTTCGACAGCAAGCTCACTTGGCTGCCCCATATCAGACTCCTGAAGGTAGGATGTTTCCGTAAACTCAATGTCCTTCGCTTCCTTGCCCACTCCTCCTGGGGTGCGGACCGTTCCCTCCTCCTCCGTCTTTATCGTGCTCTAGTTCTGTCACGTTTGGACTGGTTGTCAAGTTTATGGTTCAGCTGCTCCTTCCACGCTGCACGTGCTGGATCCAGTCCACCATCGTGGTATCCGTTTGGCCACCGGTGCCTTCCCTACTAGCCCTGTTGATAGTCTCCTGGTTGAAGCTGGGATCCCCCCCCTTTCTGTTCGGCGGTCCCAGCTTCTGGTGTCTTATGCCCTTACTATCCGTTCTTCTCCCGCTCATCCTTCCTATTCTATCCTATTCCCAGACCATGGGCGTCGCCCGCCTGACTCCCGCCCTCGGGCGGGTTTACCGGTTGGGCTGCGCCTTGCGTCTCTTACCCGTGATTTTCGGCTTCCTTCTTTGTCCTGTCTTCCTCGCTCCCTCCCCTCCACCCCTCCTTGGTTAGTTCCTCGGCCTCGAATTCGGATGGATCTCCGCCGCGGTCCGAAAGATTCCATCCCCCCGGTGGTGTTCCGTTCCTTTTTCCGCCAAATTTTATGGGAGTTTCGGGATGCTGTTGTTTTTTACACTGATGGTTCTAAATCTGCTGATCATGTTGGGTATGCCTTCACGTCCTTTGTTGGAACGGAAAATCATCTACTGCCACCCTCATGTGGGGTGTTTACTGCGGAATTGATGGCAATTTCCCGGGCCCTTACCTTTATTAAACAATCCCAACACAACCGCGTTTTGTTATGTACGGACTCGATGAGTGGCCTTCTTGCTATTGACCGGTGTTTTTCGCGCCATCCCTTGGTCTCTGCCATCCATGACAATCTCGCTGATCTTCACCGTGCTGCTTGTTCCATTGACTTCCTATGGGTCCCGGGCCATGTGGGTATCCCGGGTAATGAGCTCGCTGATCGTTTGGCTGGGGGAGCAGTTACTTACTCCCCGTTTTCTGTAACCCCTCCTGCAGCGGATTTACGGCTTCACATCAAATCCCACTTTGCACAGTCATGGGCCAATTCTTGGGAGGCTACTCCACTGTCTAATAAACTTCGTGCCATTAAGGTGAATACAGGCCCATGGCGTTCTTCCTTTAGCCTCTCCCGCAAGGACTCGACCACACTGTGTCGTTTCCGCATTGGCCATACCAGGCTGACCCATGGTTTCCTTTTGCGTGATGAGCCACCCCCGCTATGTGGTTGTGGAGCCTTCCAGTCAGTGGCCCACATTTTGGTTGAATGCCCCCTTCTTTTGGCTCTGCGTGCTAAGTACAGACTCCCCCACACTTTACCTTTGATGTTGGCTGACGATTCCCGGATGGTCTCTCTGGTTCTAGGTTTCCTCCGGGAGAGTGGTTTTTATTCTCAGTTTTAAAGTTTTTAATCTCCCTCTGGTGTTGGGGCAGGGCGGTGAGTGTTTGGGTGTCTCCCACTGTAGGCAGTGTTCAGAGATTCCCGATTCACCTCCCTGACCGGAATCCTCTTTTCTTTCCCTTTTACTCTGTTTTCACCCCTTCTTTTTAAGGCTTGGTTAGTTTTTCTATTCCCATACGTACTTTCTGCATTATAGCAGTTGTACCTTTTAAGTCACAGGTGGTCTTGCCTATGCTGTTTCAGCATAGTGTTGGGTTCGTTCTCTTGCCAACTTCCATCATTTGTTTTTACTAATGACAACGTGACTGCCCTTTTACGTTTCCCCTTTATCCGTTTTATTTTTCTGACTATACTGAGATGTCCCGTTAGCAGAATGGAGTCTATTTGAAACAAGGGACTGATGACCTTGCTGTTTGGTCCCTTTAACCTCAAACAACCAACCAACCAACTATTTTATTAGTACATGCAGTTCAGAGTTAACTAGTTACTGATTTGTGTTATGACAGCTGGGAGCCAATCGTGCAGCAGCAGGTACGTGCCGAGAGCCATTATGCTGGACCTGGAGCCTGGTACGATGGAAGCGGTACGCTGCGGGCCCTACGGACAGCTCTTCCGGCCTGACAACTTTGTGTACGGTCATGGCGGCGCCGGCAATAACTGGGCCAAAGGCCACTACACCGACGGCGCCGAGCGCGTGGACTCGGTGCTCGACGTGGTGCGTAAGGAGGCAGAGAGCTGTGACTGCATCCAGGGGTGAGTACACTCCATCACTACTACATTCTTTTTCTTGCAGGGACTACTTGTACTTTGGTCTTCATCAGTCATATCCATTCCTTGATTCGGCACACCAAGACTTCCTCTCCTGTGCCAATCTCATCTCAGGGTAGCACTTGGACTCAGCGTTCTGTATTAGCTAGATATATTTGTCTGTCCATCGCCTAGAGCTTTTGCCTTATGTGGCTTATTCTAGCACTGTGGAATTTACTCCCGTCGTCTTCATGCATGTCCCTTCGCACTGGTTCCTGCATATTACGCTCTTCGCAAAAATTCTGCAGAGGACCACCTCATACAACAATTTACAAAGTCGTATCGAGAGATGTTGCAGATGATCTTAGAAAATTCTCCTCCTGCCTAAAATCGCTAAGTGGAACAGACTTCAACTCACTCTTCGACCAGTCTGGTGTAACTTAAGCTTTGATTTTGTCGTTTTCTATTGCTACACACACTTCCATGCAACTGGAAAAAGAGCAGGTAACTCTCACATATAAGGTGGTCAGAAAGTGTCTGAACAGCTTTGTTAGGCTGTTGCACGGTAGGTTGCGCTGAGACATAACTGACAAAAGAAAGGCACTTCGCGCCATTTACGGTTTACTTAGCATTAAAGTTAGCCAATCAGGTAACTGCGCGCGAAAAATCAAGCAGCCTGCTTGAGACAGTGTCGCCAAACCGAACAAAAGCAACTTTCGCTCACGTTTTAACAAGTGATAACTCACGGACCCGCAGATGTGCGTTTTAGCATGTGCAATTGCCAGCATCTGCGCGCGCCACTATCTGACTAGCTAAAGTCAATGCCAGTTGAATCGGAAACAGCGCAACGTATCGATTTTCTTTCTTTACAATTATTTCTCAGCACAATCCACCCTGCAACACCCTTAAAAGCTTTTCAGACATTGACTATCCTGTTTAAGAATAATAGGGTAATTTTGGGTATAATCGGGTAGCTAAGGAGAAAGCTAGATAACAATGATTTTCATTTTTTGGGCGCCGAATTTATTTCAGTGAAAGATAAAAATGCATAAACTTAAGTTACATACCATACGATACAATACCATAAACTTTGTGATCAAAAGTATCCGGACACGTGGCTGAAAATGACTTAAAAGTTCGTGGCTCCCTCCATCGATAACGCTGGAATTAGATATGGTGTTGGCCCACCCTTATCCTTGATAGCTTCCACTCTCGCAGGCACACATTCAACCAGGTGCTGGAAGGTTCCTTGGGGAATGGTAGCCCATTCTGCACGGAGTGCTGCACTGAGGAGAGGTATCAATGTCGGTCGGCGAGGCCTGGCACGAAGTCGGCGTCCAAAAACTCCCAAAGGTGTTCCATAGGATCCAGGTCAGGACTCTGTGCAGGGATGTTACGATCGTGTAACCACTTCGGCACAGTCCCTGGGATATGAACATGTACTCGATCGTTTTGAAAGATGCAATCGTCATCCCCCAATTGCACTTCAACAGTGGGAAGCAAGAAGGTGCTTAAAACATCAATGTAGGCCTGTACTGTGATAGTGCCACGCAAAACTTGTGCAAGGCCCGTCCATGAAAAACACAACACCATCGCTTCCTATTTTTACTGTTGGCACTACACACGGTGGCAGATGACATTCACCAGGCATTCGCCATACCCAGACTCCGCCATCGGACGCCACATTGTGTACCGTGATTCGTCACTCTACACAGCGTTTTTCCACTGTTCAAGCGTCCAATGTTTACAGTCCTTACACCAAGCGAGATGCCGTTTGGCATTGCCGTTTGGCATTGCCGTTTGGCATTGCCGTTTGGCATTGCCGTTTGGCATTGCCGTTTGGCATTGCCGTTTGGCATTGCCGTTTGGCATTGCCGTTTGGCATTGCCGTTTGGCATTGCCGTTTGGCATTGCCGTTTGGCATTGCCGTTTGGCATTGCCGTTTGGCATTGCCGTTTGGCATTGCCGTTTGGCATTGCCGTTTGGCATTGCCGTTTGGCATTGCCGTTTGGCATTGCCGTTTGGCATTGCCGTTTGGCATATGAGCAGCTGCTCGACCATGAAATCAGTTTTCTCACCTACCGCCTAACTATAATAGTACTTACAGTCGATCCTGTTGCAGTTTGGAATTCCTGTGTGATGGTCTGGATAGATGTCTGCGTATTTCACATTGCGACCCTCTTCAACTGTCAGCGGTCTGTCAGTCAACAGACGAGGTCGACCTGTACGTTTTTGTGCTGTGTGTGTCCCTTCATGTTTCCACTTCACTATCACATCGGAAACAGTGGACCTAGGGATGTTTAGGAGTGTGGAAATCTTGCGTACAGGCGTATGACGCAAGTGACAATCACCTGACCACGTTCGAAGACGATGAGTTCTGCAGAGTGCCCCTTCTGCTCTCTCACGATGTAAAGAGAGCCGGCCGAAGTGGCCGTGCGGTTCTAGGTGCTGCAGTCTGGAACCGCGAGACCGCTACGGTCGCAGGTTCGAATCCTGCCTCGGGCATGGATGTGTGTGATGTCCTTAGGTTAGTTAGGTTTAACTATTTCTAAGTTCTAGGGGACTAATGACCTGAGAAGTTGAGTCCCATAGTGCTCAGAACAATTTTCTTAAAAAGAAATGACTCCCGGTTCTTCCCCAAACCCGATTATACCCCAATTTTCCGTAAAAGAACAGACCCACAAACGTAGATCCATATCCTTAACAACAGTTTTCTACAGAATTGTTCAGTGAGTTGAAATATACTAAAGTTTTTTGTGACAGAAAAGATCTTATCCACAAATCAGTACGGATATAGAAACCATTGCTCTTGCGATACTTGGCTTTCCTATTTCTCGTACGATATCCTGTGAACCATTGACGAAGTGCATCACGCAGATTCCATATTCCAGAAAGTGTGTTCATACTACAGATTGACGAAGATCCGAGAATAAGGAATATGTTCTTATGTATGTGAGTGGCTCGAAGATTTAATTAATAGAACCTCGTATGTTTTCCTGGATGGAGAATGATCATCAGTCAAGGGTATCATCAGCAGTATATCCAATCTGCTTTTCAAATCCGGATCACATGAATATGTTTCTTGAAACGTCCACCGAATGTAATACCCTTTCTGTACAAATTTTAGACCCATAAAATCTTAAAACGCTTACTAAACTTTTCCGAAGGAACAGAACAGGAATAGCTCATTTTGTTCAACGTAATGTTAATGTACACAAGTACATATGAATTACATGAATATTATAAGTTGGGATAAGCACATAGGCTATTATTAACAACGTCTAAGTAACCCAGCTTGTAACACAGGTACGTGGAGTGGACACGCTTGGCTCAGTATGTTAGACTGTCTTTGTTCAATCATTACTAGACATCACTCGCTCGCTCGCCCGCCTCATTGCCTAGTGTATTTCTTTTCTTTCATTATTACTCCCAAAATAGCACAGCAACGATGGCCAGATTCAGTGTCAGTGCTGAATGTCTTCATCACTGTTTGCTTCGTGTATCAGTATGATACCCTTTTTTCAGTAAGCTTCTGTATGGTTAAAATGGCTCTGAGCACTATGGGACTTAACATCTGAGGTCATCAGTCCCCTAGAACTTAGAACTACTTAAATCTAACTAACCTAAGGACATCACACACATCCATGCCCGAGGCAGGATTCGAACCTGCGACCGTAGTGGTCGTGTGGTTCCAGACTGAAGCGCCTAGAACCGCTCGGCCACACCGGCCGGCTAGCTTCTGTATGTTCGCAGCAGAAGAGTGGAATATGCCTGAATAAGACTCTTATTTTGGTTGTGTTGTAAGTTCCTCAGCTGTCCTTTATTTTCCGATTGTAGCTTTAATCACGTAAATCGTCCTTAAGCAAACTTTTGTGCTTAATTATCTCTCCAGCAGGAAAGGGAAGGTGACATCTTGGTCATGGTCAGGACACGGAGCAATTGTGCTGTTCCAGCGATAGCACGAGAAGACCATAGTGGGCCCTGTGTTCTTGCTACATGCCGTCGCGGCTGCTGCCTCTTAGTCCCCTCTGCTGCTGTGCATTTTGAGTTACTATCTCTCATGGATTTCTTCGCCTTCATCATCTTGCTACCCAACCTGTGTTACCTCCATACACCTTGGCAGGCCCTCTCTAGTGGCTGAGCGTGTCTAACACTTCATCGTTCCTCATGGATATTCTTGTCTAGCTTGATTCCATTTTTCCTACTTAAGTGGTTCTAGTCGTGTCCCTTCTAGTTTCTATTTCCGAAAAACCTTAGTTTTGCTGCTTAAATTTTGTTTCCAAAAACTCTCTCTCTCTCTCTCTCTCTCTCTCTCTCTCTCTCTCTCTCTCTCTCTCTCTCTCTCTGTGTCTGTACGGCTTGCCCGCTCTGTGTGTTCCCATGTTGAGCCAACAGCAGCTTCAATTGCGATTACAATGGGCACTGCGTCATCAAGATTGGACCGTGGATCAATGGAATCGTGTCGCCGGGTCTGATGACTCCCGTTTTCTATTAAACCAGGTTGAAGACGAACGGTTGCTCGAAACATGTAGCGCGCCACGTACTCAGGCCAGTGGGAGCTGTATTACGTTATGGTGCATATCAAAGTGACTTCAGTGGGACATGCGGTAGTATTCCAAGGCACCATAACTGTGGATTACGTGAACATTATTAGGAACCACCTGTAACCCCTAAAGCTTGATGTCTGCCCCAACAGCGATGGCATCTTTCAGCTGGATAACTGTCAGTGTCACAAGACTAGAATCGTTCTTCAATGGTTCGAGAAGCGTGATAGCGAACTCACGCTGATGTCTTGGCCATCAAGTTCGGCTTATCTGAACGCGATGAAACCCAACTGGAACGTTATCGGGCGCCAGCTTGCGTCCACAAACAAACCGCCTGTAGTGATTCTTCAGTTTCTCCCGGCGTATTTGTTCCTCGAACAGTCCACGGGCATACTGCCGGTTCATAGTGTCCAATGGGCACAATATTTCGGCGATCAGACATGTCGCCATCGTCAGGTGCGCTGACGTTAGAGGACCTGACGATGGCGATATGTCTGATCGCCGAAATATTGTGCCCGTTGGACACTATGAACCGGCAGTATACCCGTGGACTGTTCGAGCAAACTGCCTGTAAATTACGGGAAGTGTGTGGCCTGCTACGCATAGGCATCTGGTGCCACAAACTTCTGGAAACCTCTCAAGTATTTATCGAATCCATGGCACGCAAAATGGCTGTTGAATTGCTTTCCAGAGATGGACCAACACGCTTTCGCGTAGGTTGTCATAATGTTTTTGCCGGCCGCGGTGGCCGAGCGGTTCTAGGCGCTTCAGTCCGGAACCGCGCTACTGCTACGGTCGCAGATTCGAATTCTGCCTCGGGCAAGTATATGTGAGATGTCCTTAGGTTAGTTAGGTTTAAGTAGTTCTAAGTCCAGGGGACTAATGACCTCAAATGTTAAGTCCCATAGTGCTTAGAGCCATTTGAACCATTTCATAATGTTTTGGCTCATCAGTGTATGTAGACCTACAGACAACATACGTTTCCCATGAGACACTTCGCTTGTTAAAGTTATCTAGCTGCCTTAAACGGTCTGCTGCTCCCAATTATTCCTCGTTTTTCTCATATTCCCTTCAAAATATTGACGTTAACAAAGCTGTTACTTTTGACGCTTAATTTCTTTATTTAATGTAAACTCTTCTGTCCAGACATGGATGTTTGTTTTTATTGTCTATAGTGCCGTCATTTACTAGTGCGGAGAAACCGAACGGGTCAATTGACAGGCCTTTCATCTGATAATTTAGAATGGTCATCATAAAAAGCTAGTCTATTACCTACGCCTGGACTTAGAGTACACCAGTAACAGGAATTATTTGTCTGCTCCAAATTGTATAATTTATGTTCTCAATGTTAAAAGAAAAGGTAACTCGCAAAATTTATTTAGTGTCCTTCCAATCTAAGTTAACTGTACAGTAACGATGACACATTACAACACTGTGAAATGAAATGTCGACAAGACAGTCTCATACCTCGTCAGAAAGAGCTACTGACGATCGGGTGCAAGGGAGAAAATTTCTGCCATAATGAAACACTGCTGATGAAAGTGTTTTATACTTCAGACTTGGTCATTTTTCTAACTTAAGCGTACGGTAGGTTGAAACAGACGTTTTGCCTTTGTTAAAAAAAAAGCATTCAGTGACTGTAGAGTAAACATTACGAATACATACATGTTACCGTCAAACAGTTAAGATACTTGTCCTTCCAAGTAAGAGTATGTAAAAAAGGATTATGTACTCGCATAAAGATGTAGTCTGACTATACAACATGCTCTGAAAAGTTACTGGATGTCATTCTTTCAACAATTTGCAGCAAGCTTAAGACTAAAAATTACGAATACCTTTGGCAGTTGTTGTGGGTTACAGATGCAGATTTATTTTGTTAATAAATAAGATTTTTCGTTAATGCTTTGCGTCCTTCACGCAAAAAACAGTGTTTCAGGTGGTAAGTTAGAGCAGTTAAAATGCTTAAATACAAGCAGACTTGTGTTCACAATGAATAGATAATCGCCAAACATGACATTCGTTTGCTGCAGATAATGTATGGTGGCTGTACCTCGTTTAAACCGAAACATGAAAGGTTTCGAATGCAATGAAATACAAAAACTTTCTGAACTGACGTTCCTTGTGTGTGTGTGTGTGTGTGTGTGTGTGTGTGTGTGTGTGTGTGTGTGTGTGTGTGTGTGTGTGTGTGTGTGTGTGTGTGTGTGTGTGTGTGTGTGTGTGGGGGGGGGGGGGGGGGGGAGTGAAATGCCTCGTTTCTTTAATCGCGACCAGAAAACTGCTCACAACCACTTCCAGATCACGATGCAAGAAGTTAGGACGACAATGGATTCTGACATACTCGTAATACTGCCGGAACTCACTGTGGCCTTTGGGGGAAATCTGTAATTTCAGAAAGTGCAAGCTGAACGTAAGAGGGTCGAGGACTGACGGAATAATGCAACATATTGAACATAAGGCACGTGTTGCACGTGTTGCACGTGTTGCACGTGTTGCACGTGTTGCACGTGTTGCACGTGTTGCACGTGTTGCACGTGTTGCACGTGTTGCACGTGTTGCACGTGTTGCACGTGTTGCACGTGTTGCACGTGTTGCACGTGTTGCACGTGTTGCACGTGTTGCACGTGTTGCACGTGTTGCACGTGTTGCACGTGTTGCACGTGTTGCACGTGTTGCACGTGTTGCACGTGTTGCACGTGTTGCACGTGTTGCACGTGTTGCACGTGTTGCACGTGTTGCACGTGTTGCACGTGTTGCACGTGTTGCACGTGTTGCACGTGTTGCACGTGTTGCACGTGTTGCACGTGTTGCACGTGTTGCACGTGTTGCACGTGTTGCACGTGTTGCACGTGTTGCACGTGTTGCACGTGTTGCACGTGTTGCACGTGTTGCACGTGTTGCACGTGTTGCACGTGTTGCACGTGTTGCACGTGTTGCACGTGTTGCACGTGTTGCACGTGTTGCACGTGTTGCACGTGTTGCACGTGTTGCACGTGTTGCACGTGTTGCACGTGTTGCACGTGTTGCACGTGTTGCACGTGTTGCACGTGTTGCACGTGTTGCACGTGTTGCACGTGTTGCACGTGTTGCACGTGTTGCACGTGTTGCACGTGTTGCACGTGTTGCACGTGTTGCACGTGTTGCACGTGTTGCACGTGTTGCACGTGTTGCACGTGTTGCACGTGTTGCACGTGTTGCACGTGTTGCACGTGTTGCACGTGTTGCACGTGTTGCACGTGTTGCACGTGTTGCACGTGTTGCACGTGTTGCACGTGTTGCACGTGTTGCACGTGTTGCACGTGTTGCACGTGTTGCACGTGTTGCACGTGTTGCACGTGTTGCACGTGTTGCACGTGTTGCACGTGTTGCACGTGTTGCACGTGTTGCACGTGTTGCACGTGTTGCACGTGTTGCACGTGTTGCACGTGTTGCACGTGTTGCACGTGTTGCACGTGTTGCACGTGTTGCACGTGTTGCACGTGTTGCACGTGTTGCACGTGTTGCACGTGTTGCACGTGTTGCACGTGTTGCACGTGTTGCACGTGTTGCACGTGTTGCACGTGTTGCACGTGTTGCACGTGTTGCACGTGTTGCACGTGTTGCACGTGTTGCACGTGTTGCACGTGTTGCACGTGTTGCACGTGTTGCACGTGTTGCACGTGTTGCACGTGTTGCACGTGTTGCACGTGTTGCACGTGTTGCACGTGTTGCACGTGTTGCACGTGTTGCACGTGTTGCACGTGTTGCACGTGTTGCACGTGTTGCACGTGTTGCACGTGTTGCACGTGTTGCACGTGTTGCACGTGTTGCACGTGTTGCACGTGTTGCACGTGTTGCACGTGTTGCACGTGTTGCACGTGTTGCACGTGTTGCACGTGTTGCACGTGTTGCACGTGTTGCACGTGTTGCACGTGTTGCACGTGTTGCACGTGTTGCACGTGTTGCCGATAGACTACACTACAAGGATAATTCACTGGACACAGTAACAACCGTAAAATACGAAAGCAAAGGGACCTAAGGCGGAATGACCACATGGAACGTGTTTTAGGAAATTCGGATGCTGGCTGCGATTGATTGGAAGAATTTCAAGGAACTGTAATTCATTCTCCAGATACGTTAAGTACAAAACACTTGTTTGGTAGATCTTAGACAACTATTAGTCAGTCTGGGAGCTTTACCAAGTAGGATTAAAGAAAGATCCCTCGAAGAGAGGTACATGTCGTCAGATGTAAGTTCAGTAAGTGCGAGACTGTAGATTCGAAAAAGACAGGCAAGGTATTGTTTCCACCCAAAGAAATCGTGAAAAATGACAGTGATGGTGAAACAGAAATCATGGCCCATAGGAAGGCTTACAGTTATTTTTTACACGTACTAGTAAAGAGTGGTACAGGAAAGGGGAATCCTTAGGAACACACTTGACCTGCAAAGTATGGACGTAGACACGTAATGAGTGGATTGCACTTTTTGGACTTGAGGAATACTGAGGTTAGTACGATCCAGGCGCAGTCCGTGCCCCTTTAATGTAAAAATAAGGTAACTCCAGTCCCAGAGAATCATGAGATGTCGACCAGCCCAAGGAGTCATTTCAATGCAACATGAAAATGTCACACCGATCTCCCAGCAGTTGTCTGTGTCATAGATGCTGGAGCTATAGCTGAATAAAGTAGCTGCCAATTGGCCTGAAGAGGGTAGTTAGCTCACAAATGAAAATAACGGCAACTGAACCCGATTCCTCCAAGTGAGAGAGAGGTGCTACCTGCTCATATTCGTGAACATAACAAAAAACATGACTTAAGTACCAGCATTGACGGTTTTGGACTCGTTTGTTGCAGATTCCAGCTGACTCACTCCTTGGGAGGTGGCACGGGGTCAGGCATGGGAACACTTCTCATCTCGAAGATCAGGGAAGAATATCCCGATCGCATCATAAAAACATACTCGGTGCTGCCGTCGCCAAAGGTGAGTACCCAACTCCTCTGCTCTGTCGGTCTCAATATCCTCTGAACTTTTAAGATATTAAGAACTACTTGTTATTACCCAAAATATGAAGATGGAATGTATTGGTTTACAAACACATCGCCTTTTAAGATCAGTCTGAGTGTTCGCCATATTTGCGGTATCGGCATAGCGTCTTTTGGCCGAGAAAATTTCCTGAGTCTAGAGTTAGATCCCAGCCACTGCTTTCATGTGGAATAAGATCAACAATGGTGGCCAAATACTTTCGGCATAATTCACCCTCGTTCTGCGAACGTTCTTAACAAAGATAGCGCAGAGGACAGATTCAGGACAACTTTTGTCCTTAGGGTGAAAACTGCATCTAATAGGCGAAAGAATCACTCACGATCATCGCCCTGAGGATGCAGGAGCCAATGGAAAGCATGCATCAAAAACACACACTGTGAATGCATGGGACATGTGCCAAGTAATTTAAGAGGGGCCAGGAAAACTCCATTCGCAAAAGATGATTCTCGAATAGCCCTACATCCTGAACTCTGGGAAGGTTTTCCAAAGGAGAGGTGACAACAAGAAAAAGATCGCATGACTATCGAAAGAGCAACACTCTAAGGGGTCGAAGCGTGGAGTGTCAGAAGTTAGAATGTGGCAGGGAAGCGAGTAAATCTGAAAAGGGAAATTCAAGGGTTAAGTCTAGATTGAGTGGGGTATTTCTTGTCAGAAGAATATACGGTAACAGCAACAGCAGTATTAAATGGTGTAAGGGTCGTAACCCGTTATGATTAGGAATGTAGGATAGAGTTACTGTCCACCCCCAGGTGGCTCAGAGTCCTTTTGTGAGTACGTGTGTGGTCAGCATGAGCCCCGAGCTATTGCAGCCTTCCTTCTTTCCAGGGCTGCATTTCCTTGCCCTTCCCCCCCTTTCCTCTCCTTCCTCCTTTCCTCTCCTTCCTCCTCCTTTCCTCTCCTTCCTCCTCCTTTCCTCTCCTTCCTCCTCCTTTCCTCTCCTTCCTCCTCCTTTCCTCTCCTTCCTCCTCCTTTCCTCTCCTTCCTCCTCCTTTCCTCTCCTTCCTCCTCCTTTCCTCTCCTTCCTCCTCCTTTCCTCTCCTTCCTCCTCCTTTCCTCTCCTTCCTCCTCCTTTCCTCTCCTTCCTCCTCCTTTCCTCTCCTTCCTCCTCCTCCTTTCCTCTCCTTCCTCCTCCTCCTTTCCTCTCCTTCCTCCTCCTCCTTTCCTCTCCTTCCTCCTCCTCCTTTCCTCTCCTTCCTCCTCCTCCTTTCCTCTCCTTCCTCCTCCTCCTTTCCTCTCCTTCCTCCTCCTCCTTTCCTCTCCTTCCTCCTCCTCCTTTCCTCTCCTTCCTCCTCCTCCTTTCCTCTCCTTCCCCCTCCTTTCCCCTCCTTCCCCCTCCTTTGCTCTCCTCCCCCTACCCTGGCCTCGCCTCGCCTCGCCCCGCACCCCACCCTGGCCTCGCCTCGCCCCGCACCCCACCCTGGCCTCGCCTCGCCTCGCCTCGCCCCGCACCCCACCCCGGCCTCGCCTCGCCTCGCCCCGCACCCCACCCCGGCCTCGCCTCGCCTCGCCCCGCACCCCACCCCGGCCTCGCCTCGCCTCGCCCCGCACCCCACCCCGGCCTCGCCTCGCCTCGCCCCGCACCCCACCCCGGCCTCGCCTCGCCTCGCCCCGCACCCCACCCCGGCCTCGCCTCGCCTCGCCCCGCACCCCACCCCGGCCTCGCCTCGCCTCGCCCCGCACCCCACCCCGGCCTCGCCTCGCCCCGCACCCCACCCCGGCCTCGCCTCGCCTCGCCCCGCACCCCACCCCGGCCTCGCCTCGCCTCGCCCCGCACCCCACCCCGGCCTCGCCTCGCCTCGCCCCGCACCCCACCCCGGCCTCGCCTCGCCTCGCCCCGCACCCCACCCCGGCCTCGCCTCGCCTCGCCCCGCACCCCACCCCGGCCTCGCCTCGCCTCGCCCCGCACCCCACCCCGGCCTCGCCTCGCCTCGCCCCGCACCCCACCCCGGCCTCGCCTCGCCTCGCCCCGCACCCCACCCCGGCCTCGCCTCGCCTCGCCCCGCACCCCACCCCGGCCTCGCCTCGCCTCGCCCCGCACCCCACCCTTTACGTTGGCCCCGCTATCCCTCCGGTTCTGTTGCCTTTGCAGTTTGGTTTTGTTGCGTAATCACCTCATCCTTTTGGCATTCTCTGGTGCCCCTCTGGGGTTTGACCTCCATTACTAAATTTCTATTCCACAGTGTGAGCCATTTGGGGAAGATCACCTTACCTAGTGTCTGACGTGTGCCCTCCTAGTTCATTCCACCTTTTGTTTCATGTCGTTGTCTGATGCTAGGGTCCATAGCCAGCACAGTAGCCTGCCCTTGTGGTGGGGTCAGAGGGGGTTCAGAAGGGTCCGAAGGACAATCGCATTGATACTGGTGCCTTTAACCTGGCCTTTGAAGGGGATACCCTCCCTGAGAAAGTAAAGCTTATGCTTTATTGATGTGATGTGAAGCTGTACATCCCACCACCTATGCGGTGTTTTAAGTGCTTGTGTTTCGGTCATGTCTTCCTGCTATTCGCAGGCCCCTCTGTGGTGTCTGTGGACGTCCACTCCATGAGGGGAGTTCCTGTGTTCCCCCTCCTGTGTGTTAACTGTCATGGCAATCATTCTCCACGTTCACTAGATTGCCCAGTTTCAAAGAAGGAAAAGAAGATACAGGAGTAAAAGTCCCTTTATCATTTAACCTACACTGAGGCTCATAAGAAGTGTGCACGTCTTCACCCTGTGTCCATGACGTCTAGCTATGCATTAGTTACATCTTCACCCCTCCGCCCCCCTCCTCTGCGGCTCCCACGCCCTCCCCATCAGGCACCGCTCCCCCTCCCCAGCCGGAGAAGTGTCTCACTTTTTCGGCGTCTGCCGTTCAAGGGTGCCCCCTCCTGGGATACCACTTCCTGGCAACTTCCAGGCCAAAGGTCTGCTGCCACGCGACGACCGCGAGAACCACGGTCTGTGGGACCCCAGGTCGCCCGAACTCTTTCTGTTCCTGATCTTTCTGCAGCTGGCTCCTTCATGCCGCACAGCCCTCCTCGATCTCAAACATAAAAGAAGAAGAAACATAAGTCCAGGGACAAGGAGCCTCTGGTGTCGCCAGAGGTCCCACCCCCCACCTCCACAACCTGATTCTGACCTGTTGTTCTTGGATGTAACCCCCTTCCTGTCGGTGACGGGTGGTAACCCAGCGGCATGACTGGCTTTAGCCTGTTCAACCCTCATTTGAATCATCGTTCTGTGGTTATCCAATGGAATTGTAATGAATATTACTGTCACCTTCCGGAGTTTAAATCCGTTATTTCGTCGTACTCTGCAGCCTGTGCGGTTCTACAAGAATCTCATTTTACTGATAGCTCACCGACCCTCTGTGGGTTCCGTGTTTTCTGTCGAAATCGGATCGACCTCCTGCGGGCCTTTGGTGGCGTTTGTACGTTGGTCTGTATGGATGATGCTAGCACGTGGATTCCTCTTGAACCTACATTGGAAGCGGTTGCTATTAGGATCCACCTGGACTCTGAGATCATGGTTTGCAATCTTTCTTCCCCCGACAGGATTCTTACACCATCTGCCTTAACTGCACTTCCTCAGCAACTTCCTCCTCCCTTCCTCCTTCTAAGGGATTTTAATGCTCATCATCCATTGTGGGGCAGTGCATTTCCATCTAGATGGGGTCTTCTCATAGACAAGTTTCTTGCAGACCAAGACTTGTGCCTTCTTAATGATGGCTCGCTTACTCATTTCAGCCAGTCATGGTACCTTTTCTGCCGTTGATCTTTCTCTTTCTTCTCCCTCTGTCTCCTCCCTTCATTACAGTGGTCGTCACACTTCGACCTTTGTGACAGTGATCATTTCCCGCTGATTCTCTCGCTCCCTTCCCTCTCCCTAATGGACAGGTTACCTCGTTGGTCTTTCCAACGCGCCGATAGGGCTCTATATACTGCGCATGTCTTTTTCTCCCTCTTTGTGGGGTTGTATTGACGTCCTACGTGACGTGTCTGACGCGATTGTTCGCAATGATACCTTTGCTGTACCGCGCTCATCTGGACCATATCGCCACCGGCAAGTCCTGTGGTGGAGTACGGCTATTGCCATCCGTGATCGCCGTCGAGCTTTGCAACACCTTAAAAGGCACCCATCCGTTGCCAACCTTATTACCTTTAAACGTCTTCACGCTAAAGCCCGTTACTTAATGAAAGAGAGCAAACGGATGTGTTGGGAAAGTGTTTCTTCCCTCGGTTCTACTGTCCCTATGTCCTGGGTATGGGCTAGACTTAGCTCTCCAAGGTTGCCATCGGCAGTCCACCCTCCCAGGCCTTCACCTCCTGGATGGCCTTTGCACGGATTCGTTAAGTCTCTCAGAACGTCTTGCCACCCATTTTGCAACAGCATCAGCCTCCTAACCGGCTGCTTTCCTTCACCAGAAACAGTGGGCCGTAGCTGCCGCCTTATATTTTACCCCTTGTCAGTCAGAATCTTACAACGAACCTTTTACTGAATGGGAACTTCTTTCGAATGATACGGCCCCTGGCCCAGACTCCACTCATAACCAACTGCTTCAACATCTCAGTGTTCCACAACGGATGCTTAACCATATTTGGCTCCATGGCGACTTCCCTTCTCAGTGGAGGGATAGCATCGTGATGCCTGTCCTTAAGCCTGGTAAGAACCCCCTGTTTGTCGAAAGCCTTCGGCCAATTAGTCTGACAAATGTTGTTCGCAAGTTACTTTAACATATGGTAGCCCGCTGGCTCAATTGTGTCCTCGAATCTCTGGATATATTGTGTGACTTCCGAGAGGGACGGTCTCCGATGATTTACTTCGCTTGGAATCCGCAGTTCGGAACTTTTCCCAGCGTCGCCATTTGGTTGCAGTATTTTTCGACCTTCGCAAGGCCTATGACACAGCTTGGCGCCATCACATCTAACTTACATTTCACGGGTGGAGTCCTCAGGGCCAACTCCCGATTTTTCTCCGCCAGTTCCTGTTCCATCGGTCGTTCAGGGTTCGGGTTGGTACTGTTTTTAGTTCTCCACGGACCCAGGAGAATGGCATCCGACAGGGTGCCGTATTGAGTGTACTTCTTTTTCTAATTGCTATCGATGGACTTCGGGCTTCTGTCGGTCCTTTGGTCACCCCTACTCTGTATGTGGGTGATTTCTGCATTTTGGTTAGTTCCTCTTCGATGGCCTCTGCAGAGCGGCAGCTCCAGGGAGCTATATGGCGTGCATCTGCATGGACCCTCTCACACGGGTTTCAATTCTCTCCTTTAAAATCGTGGGTGGTCCACTTCTGTCACTGTACTAAGTTCGATGCACAACGTACTTGTGGTCCCACAGTTAAGTTTCCTGGGTCTTTCCGATAACAAGCTAACTTGGCTGCCTCATATCATACTTCTGAAGGTAGGTTGTTTCTGTAAACTGAATGTCCTTCACTTCCTTGCCCATACCTCTTGTGGTGCAGACCGTTCCATCCTTCTCCACCTTTATCAGGCTTTAGTGCTGTCTCGTTTGGACTATGGTAGTCAAGTTTATAATTCGGCTGCTCCTTCCACACTGCACCTCCTGGATCCAGTCCACCATCGTGGTATCTGTTTGGCCACCAGTGCCTTCACTACTAGCCCTGTTAAGTCTCCTGGTTGAAGCTGGGATCCCCCCTCCCCTTTGTGTTCGGTGGTCCCAGCTTCTGGTTTCTTACGCAGTCGTTGTCCGTTACCCTCACACTCATACTTCCTATTCTATCCTGTTGCCAGATAATGGAAGTCACCCACCTGATTCCTGCGCTCGGGTGGGTTTACCGATTGGGCTCTGCCTTGCATATCTTCGCCATGATTTTCAGCTTTCTTCTTTGTCATGTCTCCCACGTTTCCGGCCCAACACCCCCCACCCCTCTTGGTTAGCTCCTCGGCCCCGAATTCGGATGGATCTCCACCGAGTTCCGAAAGATTCCATTCCCCCGATGGTGTTCCGATGTTTTTTCCGCAGAATTTTATGGGAGTTCCAGAATGCTGCTGTTTTTTTTTTTTTACACCGATGGCTCTAAGTATGCTGATCGTGTGGGATATGCCTCCACATTCTCTGTTAGCGCGGAAAATCATCTCCTGCCACCTACATGTGGGGTGTTTACTGCGGAATTGATAGCAATTTCCTGGGCCCTTACCTTTATTAAACAGCCCCAACACAACCGCGTTTTGTTATGTACGGACTCGATGAGTGGCCTTCTGGCTATTGACCAGTGTTTTTCCCGCCATTCCTTGGTCTCTGCCATCCATGACCATCTCGCTGATATTCACCGTGTTGCTTGTTCCTTTGACTTACTTTTGGTCCATGACCATGTGGGTATCCCAGGTAATGAGCTTGCTGATCGTTTGGCTGGGGAGCAGTCACTTACCCCCTGTCTCTGTAACCCCTCCTGCAATGGATTTACGGCTTCACATCAAATCCCACTTCCCACAATCATGGGCCAACTCATGGGAGTCTACCTCCCTGTCTAATAAACTTCGTGTGATTAAGGTGACACCAGTCCCATGGCGTTCTTCCTTCCGCCTCTACCGAAAGGACTCGACCACCCTGTGTCGTCTCCGCGTCTGCCATACTAGGCTGATCCATGGTTTTGTTTTGGTCGTGGAGCCTTCCAGTCAGTAGCCCACATTTTGATGGAATATCCCCTTCTTTTGGCTCTGTGTAGTAAGTACAGATTTCCCCGCACTTTACCTTTAATGTTGGCTGACTATTCTCGGATGGTCGCATTGGTTCTCAGTTTCCTCCTTGAAAGTGGATGTTATCATCAGTTTTAAGGTTTTTAATGTCACTCTGGTGTTGGGGCAGGGCGGTGTGAGTTTGGGTGTCTCCCACTGTAAGCTGTGTTGGGATATTCCCGACTCCCCTCCCTGGCCAAGATCCTCTTTTCTTTCCATTTTACTCTGTTTTTATCACTTTTTACAATTGGTTAGTCTCCTTTTTCAATACGCACTTCTCCATTCTAGCGGTTGGATGCTTTTAAATAGCAGGTGGTCTTGCCTCTTCTGCATCAGAGTTGGAATATTTCCTGCCTCTAGCATAGCCTTGGGGTTGGTCTCTTGCTGACTTCTCTCATTTTGTTATTGCCATTGACGACACGACTGCACTTCTACGTTTTTTAACCTTTTCCCTTTTATCGTTCTGACTTTTCCGAGATGTCAAACTGTGAGACTGGAGCACATTTGAAACAAGGGACTGATGACCTTGCTGTTGGGTCCTTTCAACCCCAATGAACCAACCAACAAGAGTTACTGTGAACAGTTCAGTGACAATTGGTTCTTGTCAGAATCGACAGCAAACTAATGCCAATAACACTAGTTCAGATACAGATAATGACGACTCTCGCAGATGATGATGATATGGTGATGATATGGTGATGAGGGTGGTGATGATATGGTGATGATATGGTGATGAGGGTGGTGATGAGGGTGGTGATGAGGGTGGTGATGAGGGTGGTGATGAGGGTGGTGATGAGGGTGGTGATGAGGGTGGTGATGAGGGTGGTGATGAGGGTGGTGATGAGGGTGGTGATGAGGGTGGTGATGAGGGTGGTGATGAGGGTGGTGATGAGGGTGGTGATGAGGGTGGTGATGAGGGTGGTGATGAGGGTGGTGATGAGGGTGGTGATGAGGGTGGTGATGAGGGTGGTGATGAGGGTGGTGATGAGGGTGGTGATGAGGGTGGTGATGAGGGTGGTGATGAGGGTGGTGATGAGGGTGGTGATGAGGGTGGTGATGAGGGTGGTGATGAGGGTGGTGATGAGGGTGGTGATGAGGGTGGTGATGAGGGTGGTGATGAGGGTGGTGATGAGGGTGGTGATGAGGGTGGTGATGAGGGTGGTGATGAGGGTGGTGATGAGGGTGGTGATGAGGGTGGTGATGAGGGTGGTGATGAGGGTGGTGGATGGTACATGAGGATAAGAAATGCGTAATTCAGTAAGAACAGTAAGAAATCTTCTAACCATGCGGGTTATAACGCTGTAGTAGGTGAAGGAAAGAAGAAAGTTACGATAGGAGACGGACTTGGTAGCTAAAAATGAGAAAGGACAAAGAATAACAGATATGCTATAACTTTCAACTAGTAAAAGCGTAAAAACTATTCAAAAGGCACGAGAGGTGGTACACTTGTAAAAGGCCCAGGGACACGAGAAGATTCCATCTGGATTAAATCATGGTCCGATTTCGAAATCGTTTTGGATTGTGCGGATTATTCATGAGCAGATACAGATCCGGATCAAAATTTAGCAGTCGAGTAAACTGAAGTATAACAGAATCGCTCGCACGAAACAATGTGGTAGGGAATGGGACACTGAAATACTGAGGAATAATGATATTTGTTTGAAGTACTCTGAGACTGTAGATACTGCGGTAATAACAAAATAGGTAGTGAATTGAAGAGAAGGACTTTACTAAAAAGACAATGACTGAAGTTGGACAAAAGTATGGGTATAACGAAGATAGCGTCGAAGGAACTGCACATTACATAATTGGTAGACGAAAGGAGGCCAAAAATGTTAAGGAAAAGACAGGAATGCAATTGTATGTCACGTATGCATAAAATTAGTAGCATTTGCATAAAAACCAATTTGAAATGTCTGTAGAAACAATGTTGGCCTAAAGAAATCGGAGAGATGGCTGGGAGAAGGACTGAGTCAGGAAATGGAAAAGATAAAACAAGTTTCTTTGAAATTAAAGCAAAAGCCGTAATACTGATAGAGTAGTGATAATTTCCTATTAACCGCAGAAGACATAGCGCATGCTGGAAAGAGTATGTTGGACAGTGCAAAATGGAGGATTTCTTGGGGATGATAGAAGAAATGGTGGTCGATATACAATATCCAGTATTTAACAGTTTTCGAATATTTGCGCTGAATTAAGACAGGAGGGATAGAAAACATTATTTCCCAATGTCTAAAATCATTCGGGAAGTGGCAACCAGGCGACTATTAAACATGATGTGCAGAATTTGAGAGAGGATACATGCCATCAAACTATTGGAAAATATAATCTATGCAATCGCAAAGTTAGTAAGAGAAGTGCCAGAACTGTAGCAGTCAGCGTAAAAGATCATGCATGCAGTTTTCTGACAAGAATTAAATACAAAATGAAAATAAATTTGAGAACACAGATTGTTAGTTGTCGATCAGTTTGGCTTTCGGAAAGGTAATGGCCCAAGGGAGGTCGTTCTGCCGTTTCGATTAATAATGCAAGCAAGTGTTAAGAAAAACGACTGCTACGGTCGCAGGTTCGAATCCTGCCTCGGGCATGGATGTTTGTGATGTCCTTAGGTTAGTTGTGTTTAAGTAGTTCTAAGGTCTAGGGGACTGATAACCACAGCAGTTGAGTCCCATAGTGCTCAGAGCCATTTGAACCATTTGTTAAGAAAAATATACATTTTCGAACTAGAAAAGTTACGACGTTACAAATTCTGCATAAGATTGGAGTGACCTATAAAGATGTGTAATACGCAAAATTTAAAAGGACAAAGAGAAAATAATAAGCTTGGAAGATCAAGAACAAGGTGCTCAGATTGAAAAGTCTTTCGTCCCCTGGTGTTCAGTCTATACAGCGAAAATGCAAACATGAAAATAAAAGAAAGGTTGAAGAGAGTGGAAATAAAATTAAAGGTGAAAGGACATTAATGATTTGATTCGCTGATAACATTGCTACCCTCGGTGAAAGTGAAGAATTAAAGGACCTGTTGAATGGAAAAGTCTGAGTTCTGAATATAGATTAAATAAGCAGGAGTCGACGTAATGGTACGTAAATATAATGATAAACTTAACTTCAAAATTGGTAACACAAGCAGGTGAAGTGAAGGAATTCTGCTGCCTGTTAAGCGAAAGAACGCGTGATGGACGAAGTAAGCAGACTGACAGAAGCGAAAAGGGAGTTCTTGCCCAAAAGAAGTCTACTAGAATTAAACATAGGCCTGGTTTTGAGAGAGAGATTTCTGAGAATAAAGTTTGTAGCACAGTGTTGCATGGAAGTGAACCATGGCAAGCGGGAAGGAGAATTTACTGACGATCTTGTAATTGTCAACGACTGTTATGGACTCGAAGCAGTTTAGCAGTGTGGATACTTGCTTGAAAGGGATAAGAAGATGCGGTTCCAAAGAAACATTGCATCGTTAAGTCGGAATAACACACACTTCAATATCACATTTATCCGCCGGCTCCGGGCAAGCTACTTCAAAGTAAAATGTCTCCCCTGTACAGGAATATACATATTCTATGTAAGAGTATAGGTTGTAGACACATCGTTGACATCTGGAATTTTGGATCTGGGCACGAGTCGTCGGATAACCGACTGCTCGCCATAGGTGGGAAATCTGGGTTCTAGTCCCGGTTTGGTACAAATTTTCATTGCCATTCCATAATACAGCTGATGGTTGTCCATATTTACAACTATGAATACATTTCATGTATCTACTGAAGTTAGTTTGACTTGGTACAGAAAGTCACACAACAGCGGTTCGGGAAGGATTGGGCGTAACGTGTGATAAGCAATCTGCTGTCAACTCAGCAAGGGGCATCCCGTCAAAACCCCTTGCTGTTGGCTGGGGTTGCTTCACATACGCTGTCCCGTATTACTCACTAATTATACTTGCGCTTAGGTGCATAGTAAAGATGGACATATCAAAGTGATATGACAGATGTAGTACACCTTACGACCAAATAAGATTGTTCAGATGAAAAGTAACTCATTATATGAAGATGAAGATGCGGATGTAATATAACCTGTTACATATGTCCGTTGCCATTTACCAAAGGAAGATGCAATCCACAGCTGCTTCCTTCCTGTAGCACACTTCTTCATGGTTTACAACTTAGCGTCTTCATTCAAATATCTAATTCCTACATTCCAGTTATTATATGAAAACAAAAATTGTCACGGACTTTAGGAAATGTTTGTTTAGCGAGAGGGCACAAATATGTTGCAATAGTTTTTGTTTGCACACTTCGTTTCCACGAAAAGCAAAAAACTTGAGTAAAACATGTTTTTTCCATGCTGGTGTTTGCTAGTAAAAACCCTTCAGAGACATAATTTATAGTTAGTATGTATTAGCCTCTCCTACTTTACTTTTTGCTGCTGCAAAACCCAGTGATTGAATATTTTGGCATTCAAATTCAATACAGCTTGCAGTGTTTCACCACATCTGCAAATCAATTTCCTAATAGTTTCACAGCTTCTGGAATTTCTCATTCTTCAGATTCAACATAGTCATCTATCAGCAGGGGCATGCGTGGCTTATAGTTTGAATTCAAATTTTGATAACTCCTTTCAAATTTTTATTTTAAAATCCTTATCAAAATAATCTCAATCGCTTTTACTCAGTTCATTAGTTTCAATGTACAAGGTAACAATTACTGAACTATATGAAATAAAACGTCCTAACTTTTGAGCCGTTTGCGTTAGGACGTCCAAACTGCTCTGGTGCACGCGGGGCATTACGTGAATTAGTAGAGTTTGGTTTAGCGACGAAGCCGACTTTCATTTGGATGTATTCGTCAATAAGCAAAATTTGCGCATTTGGGTGTCTGACAATCCGCATTTCGCGATCGAGAAGTCTCTTCACCCTCAACGGGTGACAGTGTGTTGTGCAATGTCCACTCACGGAATAATCGGTGCGATATTCCTTGATGGCACGGTGCTACCAAATGGTATGTGAAGGTTTCGGAAGATTATTATCCGAAGTGACGCTGATTTCGACAAGATGTGATTCATGCAAGACAGAGCTCGACACCATCGAAGCAGGAGTGTGTTTGATGTGCTGGAGGAGCACTTTGGGGACCGCATTCTGGCTCTGGGGTACCCAGAGGCCACTTTGATGGGCCTCGACTGACCACCATATTCTCCGGATCTGAAGACTGCGATTCCTTTCTGTCAGACTGTACTGAAGACAAGGCGTACAGTAATAACCCTATAACCGTTATTCAGCTGAAAACAGCCATTCGGGAGGTCGTCGAGATCCTCGATATTCCGACACGTCAGCGAGTCATGCAGAATTTCGCTATTCGTTTGCACCTCACATCGTGGCAATAATGGCAGACGTATGGAACATATCATAACCTAAATCCGAATATCTGTAGCTACGTTTACATACTTAATAAAGTGTGTGCCGTAGTTTGTAACTAATTTACGTTTTCTCTTCTCATATAGTTCAGTAATTGTCGCCCTAACTTCTAATACTTTGTTGCATCATTTTAATCATGGTATTAACTTTTTATTCCTTTTCATCTGCAGTTTTTCTCCATCCGATTTTAATCCCCTTATGTTTTAACTGTGATTTAAATTCTTCCGTTTTACCATTTTGTATTTTTCATGTTCCTCCATGTATTATTTCTATTCATTTTGACTGATTTACTGTAATCCCTACTTTTGCTTGAATCTAAATCTGTGTTATTTTGTCCATACTTCACTTAGTTATACAAACATGTAAAACAGACTCTATCAGCATCCAAAATACGTACGTCTTCCTCCGAAAAATAAATTTGACTACATTGCACAGATAATATAAACGTCTTTTGTTTTGTAACAGTTACGGATTTTGAAACGTTTAAATACCATAATTAAATAATTAAAATAGCGTGTACAAAGATTGCAAATGTAAAGAGAATAATAATGAAAATGATAACAAACTGTAATTAAAATAACAGCAAGGTTAGCAATAAAAAGTAATACTTACCCCAATTAATTGAATAATTATCTAAGTTATTCCAATAAAAGCCTGAAAATACAAATTTTAAAAGCTCTCAACAGGATTCTAACCCAAAACCTTCAACATGTCATGTATGTCTTAATCACTACACTACGCTGCCACTTCAGAAAATAGTATTATACGCAAAATAGTGCGCACATTTGTATCGAACTATTCTTTCGCATTGCAGTTGCTCACCTTTGGGAAAACAGTGATAAATGTTGCCGTTTTTCAAGTAGTATTAATGCATTGTGCCACGCAGCAACTACTGACACTTGCTCATATTGACACGAATAAGCTATTTTCGTTTGATGCACACCACAACGTACGTGTTCAGATGAATGCACAGAAACTACTGTTACAGTACCTGTGTGGCGCCAGTGTTCGCATTGGCGTCTGGGCATTTTTTCTCGCCAGGGGTTAGAACGGCATTTCTCCTTTTTATATATACCTCGAATGTAGCCACACATTGTTCTTTCCGTAGGTGTCGGACACGGTGGTGGAACCGTACAACGCGACCCTGTCAGTGAATAAGCTGGTGGAGATTACAGACCAGACTTACTGCATTGACAATGAGGCACTGTACAACATATGCTTCCGGACGCTGAAGGTGCCTAATCCCAGCTATAGCGACCTCAACCACCTCGTCTCACTCACAATGTCAGGAGTCACAACGTGTCTCAGGTACGACTATTAATAAACAGGAAGAACTGTTAATGGCTGCGATGTCTCATTTTTCTCGTCACGGTTAAAGGTGTGTTCAGCCAAATTTGTATTTCCCTTTTCGCACAGCATAATTCGCAGCACCTGGATAAGAATACTGATTAGACTGTCGAAACAGTACGAAAATGGATACAAACTATGCTGAAAATAAAATAAAGCATTTTTCTCTATCCCCCCTCTCTTTCCCCCCCTCTCTTTCCCCCCCTCTCTTTCCCCCCCTCTCTTTCCCCCCCTCTCTTTCCCCCCCTCTCTTTCCCCCCCTCTCTTTCCCCCCCTCTCTTTCCCCCCCTCTCTTTCCCCCCCTCTCTTTCCCCCCCTCTCTTTCCCCCCCTCTCTTTCCCCCCCTCTCTTTCCCCCCCTCTCTTTCCCCCCCTCTCTTTCCCCCCCTCTCTTTCCCCCCCTCTCTTTCCCCCCCTCTCTTTCCCCCCCTCTCTTTCCCCCCCTCTCTTTCCCCCCCTCTCTTTCCCCCCCTCTCTTTCCCCCCCTCTTTCCCCCCCTCTCTTTCCCCCCCTCTCTTTCCCCCCCTCTCTTTCCCCCCCTCTCTTTCCCCCCCTCTCTTTCCCCCCCTCTCTTTCCCCCCCTCTCTTTCCCCCCCTCTCTTTCCCCCCCTCTCTTTCCCCCCCCCTCTCTTTCCCCCCCCCCTCTCTTTCCCCCCCCTCTCTTTCCCCCCCCCCTCTCTTTCCCCCCCCTCTCTTTCCCCCCCCCTCTCTTTCCCCCCCTCTCTTTCCCCCCCTCTCTTTCCCCCCCTCTCTTTCCCCCCCCTCTCTTTCCCCCCCCTCTCTTTCCCCCCCCTCTCTTTCCCCCCCCTCTCTTTCCCCCCCCTCTCTTTCCCCCCCCTCTCTTTCCCCCCCCTCTCTTTCCCCCCCCTCTCTTTCCCCCCCCTCTCTTTCCCCCCCCTCTCTTTCCCCCCCCTCTCTTTCCCCCCCCTCTCTTTCCCCCCCCTCTCTTTCCCCCCCCTCTCTTTCCCCCCCCTCTCTTTCCCCCCCCTCTCTTTCCCCCCCCTCTCTTTCCCCCCCCTCTCTTTCCCCCCCCTCTCTTTCCCCCCCCTCTCTTTCCCCCCCCCCTCTCTTTCCCCCCCCTCTCTTTCCCCCCCTCTCTTTCCCCCCCTCTCTTTCCCCCCCCCTCTCTTTTCCCCCCCCTCTCTTTTCCCCCCCCTCTCTTTTCCCCCCCCCTCTCTTTCCCCCCCTCTCTTTCCCCCCCTCTTTCCCCCCCTCTCTTTCCCCCCCTCTCTTTCCCCCCCTCTCTTTCCCCCCCTCTCTTTCCCCCCCTCTCTTTCCCCCCCTCTCTTTCCCCCCCTCTCTTTCCCCCCCTCTCTTTCCCCCCCTCTCTTTCCCCCCCTCTCTTTCCCCCCCTCTCTTTCCCCCCCTCTCTTTCCCCCCCTCTCTTTCCCCCCCTCTCTTTCCCCCCCTCTCTTTCCCCCCCTCTCTTTCCCCCCCTCTCTTTCCCCCCCTCTCTTTCCCCCCCTCTCTTTCCCCCCTCTCTTTCCCCCCTCTCTTTCCCCCCTCTCTTTCCCCCCTCTCTTTCCCCCCCTCTCTTTCCCCCCCTCTCTTTCCCCCCCTCTCTTTCCCCCCCTCTCTTTCCCCCCCTCTCTTTCCCCCCCTCTCTTTCCCCCCCTCTCTTTCCCCCCCTCTCTTTCCCCCCCTCTCTTTCCCCCCCTCTCTTTCCCCCCCTCTCTTTCCCCCCCTCTCTTTCCCCCCCTCTCTTTCCCCCCCTCTCTTTCCCCCCCTCTCTTTTCCCCCCTCTCTTTTCCCCCCTCTCTTTTCCCCCCTCTCTTTTCCCCCCTCTCTTTTCCCCCCTCTCTTTCCCCCCCTCTCTTTTCCCCCCCTCTCTTTTCCCCCCCTCTCTTTTCCCCCCCTCTCTTTTCCCCCCCTCTCTTTTCCCCCCCTCTCTTTTCCCCCCCTCTCTTTTCCCCCCCTCTCTTTTCCCCCCCTCTCTTTTCCCCCCCTCTCTCTTTCCCCCCCTCTCTCTTTCCCCCCCTCTCTCTTTCCCCCCCTCTCTCTTTCCCCCCCTCTCTCTTTCCCCCCCTCTCTCTTTCCCCCCCTCTCTCTTTCCCCCCCTCTCTCTTTCCCCCCCCCCTCTCTTTCCCCCCCCCCTCTCTTTCCCCCCCCCCTCTCTTTCCCCCCCCCCTCTCTTTCCCCCCCCCCTCTCTTTCCCCCCCCTCTCTTTCCCCCCCCCTCTCTTTCCCCCCCCCCTCTCTTTCCCCCCCCCCTCTCTTTCCCCCCCCCCTCTCTTTCCCCCCCCCTCTCTTTCCCCCCCCTCTCTTTCCCCCCCCCTCTCTTTCCCCCCCTCTCTCTCCCCCCCTCTCTCTTTCCCCCCCCAAAGGTATTCTCCAACCAATGCCGATGTTACTCCATCATCCTAATTTTATGTTAGTCTTTTCTGACGATAAATCAACGCACTGTTGCTGCTAATGCATCCTTAATTACGTATCCATCTTCGTAGTCTTTTCAAATTTTTCTTGGTTTCTTAGGAAATTTGTATTGGACGTTTCCCACTCACCCTTCTCGATGCATGTATGGCGTGCGATGCATGTATGGCGTGCGATGTAGGACAAAATAGTGCGGTAGGGTGTTCATACATTTCTTGACCCTGGTGTGAAGTGCGAAAATGTAAAAGTAATCGAACATGACATAGGTTAGCGTCGAATACATAGTATCAAGTTTATCCGGCGTCAGTGTTATAATGAATCGATAAAGTACTTTATATTTCCTATGATATATTTATACTTCCAAAATTTGTAAATCGTTTTCACAATGATTGAATTCATTTTCCTGTCCAATAAGGTATGTAGGTAACCAAGCATTACCAGTTAATCATTTCGCAATCAAAAATTTGAAATAGTCTTATGTTGATAGGACACATTAGAGGCATCAAGTAACAGTAAACTTCGAAATAGAGGAATGTGTGTGGTGGTAAAAATTGTAAAGGTGAGCAAGGCTTGAGTACTGTAAGCAGGTTACAGTGAATATACATTGATGAAATTAGAGACGGTCTCCTCAAAAGACGACTAACGGGTTACAGAGCTGCCTCTTAAGATTCTGCTAGTGATACCATTTCACAGAACGTATGACAAATAGGTATCACATATAACGTTGGTCTAGTAAAAGTATATAAACAGTAGAATGATGGTATGCCAACAAATAGGAAAAATGTATAAAGATTATCGCTATTGATGTTTTTCCTTTGGCATATTGATACATCGTTGTCACTTGTACAGGTTCCCTGGGCAGCTGAATGCAGACCTGCGTAAGCTTGCTGTGAACATGGTTCCTTTCCCGCGTCTGCACTTCTTCATGCCAGGCTTCGCTCCGCTTACATCACGCGGTTCACAGCAATACCGCGCGCTCACCGTGTCGGAGCTCACACAGCAAATGTTTGACGCCAAGAACATGATGGCCGCCTGTGATCCAAAGCACGGGCGATACCTCACCGTTGCCGCGATCTTCCGCGGTCGCATGTCCGTAAAGGAGGTAAGTTACGGGCTCTTCTAAGTGTATGTAAACCTAAAAAGTTGAGACAAATAACAAATTTAAACCGACATGTTGATAACAGAAAACATATTTCAGCCTTTGATTGTTTTGAGAAACAGGTGAAACACGCTGCTGCTGTTGTGCTTTCGTCGACCATCTCGTCACGTTTTGCATTGGTACTCACCTGTTAAGGCATGTGTACGCGAGTGCTTATGTTTGCAGGCATTTTTACGTCGGATTCCCTTTGCGCAATTACTAGCTCCCTACTATAGAAGTCAATCGTATATTCCCTCGACTGGTCAATTTTCCATGGGTGGCGTTCATTCACAAACTTAAAAAGATCTCACTGTCAGTATTAACTTTCTAAATTACTTACAAAATTGGCAGTTCCGGTTTCTGGAACATAGCTCAACAGAACATGTCAACTAACATTTATGCTCTTATTCATAAAATAGTCTGTACTGCTGTAAAATTCAGAGCTGAGCTGAGCAGAGCGTGGCAAATTGATTATACTTCTGCCTTCTAAAATGTATAGTACGATCTGGCTGTAAGTAATACAATTGACAATGATCGTTAACTGTTGAATGGAGCAAACTACCACAATACGCTTAAATCAGACAGCGACTGCAGCTGCTGTGAATGTGTGGTGTAGTGAGGGAAATTCACTCTGAAGATTCCTTGTGCTGGTGCTCCGAAATGCTCATCAAGCACATGGAGAAATTTCGAATTCAGTGGCCAGCATGGCTCTGCATCGTGTTCAACGATTGACGTCCATATCCTCGTTCGGATCAACTTCGCGCCCAGACTCATTGGTCAAAGCTCAAATACACTTACCTCCAACATGACACAAGATTACACTTCTCTGCTCCACGGCACCCGAAGGAATTCTGCTAATCTCGTCCACGACAGAAAACTGAGTCCCCACTTTCTCAAACGTTATGCAAGTCCACGAACACGACGTGTGAATTATGTGTCAAAACGTTAAGAACCACCAATCGAAAATGGTAGTGCTCTCTTGCACCAATTACACATCACCCCTTGTACTGTACAGCCTTCTTCCAAAAGCTGGGGAAAAACTATATCCCCATGCTAGCATATCTCGAGGCATCGAACATGAGTTCACTGTAAAGTTTCCTGACGTCACGATCGGTGTCCGTAGACACACCTATTTTGCGTGCACGGGAAACAGTGGCATCGGCAAAACGCAACAGCCCTCCGAGAGAGACAGCGTCAGGCGTACAGCAGAGCCGCCCCATTTCGGATATTTCGGGGACATGTTTTCACATGTCCAGCTAATAACGGTCATGGAATGAACATATCCTTGGCCAAGAGAAATTGTCAGTGCATCGGCTTTTTGCAGCTCGGCGAAAGCAGTCGTCAAGAGTTCTGCCTCTGGCCTATGGAACAATACGCTGTGGCGCGCTCTGGGCTCACCGCTTGCCGTAGGCAGTGGACCTCCCATCACCCATCACCTCTCCAGTGCCTTAAGCCATGTCCTCTGCCTCTGCTTCCGCTGTGCTGACCAGTCGCCCTTCACTCTGTCGATACCTATTCTCAAGACCCATTGTGTTCTCCGAAGTGGAATCAGTAAACTCATCTGCCACAGCCATGGCTTCCGACAAAGCAAGCGCTCAGTTCCATCAGCTCTAATAACTTCACGCATCTAACTAACATTTAATTCAGGGTTACAATCACAGACAACTCTCTTTAGTAGCCTCATTGACCATAGAGCCTTCCTAACCTAATGAAAGTACCTTAAATGTATGTGTCTGCTTGAATGAACAATTAAAGCGGAAGAAAGGCAGGACCGAAAGACTTGCCGTCTTTAAATTTTTCTGTATGTTGTGTAGTTTTTGCAGTGTCGTTTTCTGAAACAGAGGTACTTACGAAGAACATTGTATCATTTCCATCGTCATATTACAAGCTACCAAGATTACATTCGATATAGTCATCAAGGTAACAAATTAACGCAGTGTAGTGTTCTAAATCTTAATGAGATTTAAGGGAAGGAAGTGGTAGTTTGAAGTGGTATGACGTAGCAAAACTGAGGACGCCAGTAATAACGTGTCAGATTAGTTCATGTATTCACAACTGCCAACAAACCTGCCAACAAACCTGCCAGTAATTGACCTAGTCCCGTTTTCGCTTAATGTGGGCACATTTTCACAGCTGTGAAATCCACCAATGAAGATGGGCCATAGAACATGTGTACATGTGATGCTCTTAAAAATGACATGCGGAGGCATGTAAGTGTCAGTAATTTGTCGTTTCATATTGTAGCTGCCATTTGCGTGAGGCCATGTGAATTAATTGATGAAATTCTATATGTATAATGTCCACTACAAATGACGAAAGGCTGAAATAGCTTCCGGAGATTCTATAAACATAATTTGAAGTCAACATTGTCCACAACCATCGTTCCAGTTTAAACTGAAATGAACAAAAATGCTGTATCGTCATAATCGTAAACAGCACGAAGCGTTCCTAATGTGATTTTCCACAATGATATGTTAGATGCTGCACAGGGTTTTCGCGATATAGATAGTAAATCGAAAAATTGCTGTCTATCGCAGAGTTAATGGATTTCTCTAAACCTTCCCCCCCACCCCCACCCCCAAACTCGGCTAATGTGAAAACTAATCTCCCAGATCTCCCAGGATGGTGAGAGAAACGTCGTTCCCCTATCATCTACTGCTCTTAACGTGATGCTGCTACTTAGAATAGCATTTCAGCAATCTTGGCAGACAACAGCTACTGGCTCATTAAAACTGTTTTGGTCTCTGTAGGAACGGATTGGCTTAGGGCGATATGGATTCCACTGAACATAAAACTGCGTTACTCATACACAGATTAAACAAGTGTGGCAGGGGCCTTCGTAGTCCAGTGAAAAATTACCAACGAGTGTTGCACGATGCGCAAATACTTCATTTTTGCTGTGTTTCTGTTGATAATGATTTGCTTACGTAACTGGTGACTCGGGTAAATGCGGAACCAAAAGGCTAAAACCAACACCTAAAAGTAAAGAGTTTCTAAGCTTATATCAAAGTTCTATCCTCGTTAATAAGTAACAAAGGCAGATCCACCAATCCATCTCTAACGTCTAGCTGTCCCAGAAGCATGTGTCTATCCCAAACGCGATTGCGAAGTGCATTTCACTAATTGTAAAATATTCAAAGAACAGCAATCAGGTCATACGGCGAATGTCCCAGTATGTGGTCTGATTGAGACAAGTATATTATTGTTTAAATCATCGCTCGTATGGTCAGTCTGTCTTACCTCTACCTTTCTCAGCTGTTACTTACTAACGATAATTGTGATTAGATCTTAATCATGTTTATTCCTATCACATCGCTAATTTACTGGAGCGGTTTGGCCAACAGAACTTACCTCCCACTCCTGGCGAACCACTGTCTAACGTCCCCCGCTGCATGAGGATGAAGGATTCGTCAGAGCCAGGGGTCTGTCTGGTATGAACTCTTGCAATACTAGCAAAGAAGACAGCAGACCACCGGCTAAGTACGATCAGCGAACTTCTACTGTCTTTACCTGGAGTACTGAAAATCGGCTTCCACTTAGTGTCATTCAAATATCAAATTTTTAAAGTGCATGGGACACCTGTACCCTTAATATTATGCATGTATAGAGCTACCACAAAATGTCTTTCATATGAGCCGACAACCAAACAAATGTATATGGTCGTAATTTGGATGTAAAAATAGGCGCTATAACTACCTCAAGTACTATAGGCAAAGACAGTGTGAATGACATGGTGAGTGAATCTTAGAATAATTTGTAAAGTGCTAAATCGAAAATATTTTGTAGAAACAGCATATACAGGTATGATGCATCTCTTCATGCTAGACTAACCCATGCAAGTATATCTTATCTGCATAACTACTGCAATCCACATCAGTTTGAATCTGCAGTTTTATTTATTCCGTGATCTTCCACTACAGCTTCTACACTCCTTTTTTTCCCCTCCTGCATCAAACTAAAAATTTTTTGATGCATTACTATTTGTCCCATTAACCGATTCTTTTAGTCAAGCAAGAAATTTAGTTTCCCCCGATTTGATTAGTGTACATTATTGGTTACTTGATCTACCCATATAATCTTCAGCATTCTTCTGTAGCACCACATTAAACACGCTGACTGCCACAAGGCCACATTTGGCGCTCCAGGGCCGCTGACAGCGCGCCCACCAATGGCCTCTTGGCAGTCAATGTCCTGAATGTGGCGCTACAGAAGAATGCTGAAGATTATATGGGTAGATCGAGTAACTAATAATGCAATTAATCAAATTGGGGGAAACTAAATTTAAGAGTTAACTTGCCTAAAAGAAAGAAACGTTGATCAGAGACATGCTGAGGCGTGCCCGCTGCCGGCGGCAGTCAACATGTTAACGAGCTGTGTTCTTTACACGTCACTTCCTTTACAGGTTGAACTCACGTCAAATATCTTCTGGAAAGGAAAATAATTTCTAATTTTGAAATTGGTTTTAGGTGTAGACAAATTTCTTTCCGAAATGCTTTCCTTGCTACAGCCATTTCGTATTTTCTATGATCTATAATTCAACCAACATCAGTTACTTAGCTGCCAAAATAGCAAACCCCATTTTTTAATCCTATTCCCTCAGCGTCACTTCATTAAATGTTATACCACTTCCTTTGTTTCACTTTTATTGATGATCATATTATAATTACCCTTTCTAGGCACTATGCATTCTGTTCAAACTGCCGTTCAGTCGCTAGCCTTAATTGACAAAATTACAGGCTCATTAGAAAATCTGTTTCCATTTCTTCTCCTTCAACTTTAATTGCCTCTCCAAAATTCTCCTTGATTTCCTCTACTTGCTCCATGTGCGCATTAAATATTGTGAAGACTACCTTCTCTCTCTCTCTCTCTCTCTCTCTCTCTCTCTCTCTCTCTCTCTCTCTCTGCAACTGCAGCCTGATTTCTGTGCAAGTTAATGACATTTCGCTTTCTATCTTTCAACTGAGCTGCCTTCATAATTTAAAAATTTATTCCAGTCAATATTGTAAATCAACAAATGCCATAAACGTAGATTCGCCTTTCTTCAACCTATCGTTCAAGAAAGTCGGCAAGTATAGCGCTACGAACTTCCAAATTTCTCTCGATAGCCTAAATTATCTCAGAGGATACCTTCAACCACTGTTTCTATTCAGCTTTAAATAATTGCTTTTGCAACTATGGCTTGCTGTACTGGTTGTACTTTCGTCAACGTAATATCGATGCATTTTCTCAGTACATAAGCTGTTCAAAGCCTGTTGTCTTCCATTTTCATTAGGTATTAGGGCATATACTGAATGCTGATACAGCATGGACGTATTACATCAAGGTGAACTGTTAAGACGCATTTACCGTGTACAGATAACCACAGCACGAGTGACAGTAATTTGTACTTGCGACATACAACCTGACACAGGATGCGCACACGTAAATGCTCAGATATCTCCTACATATATTCTAGTGCACATCAAACAACTGACGTATGAAACAAAATTAGATACATATTTGCGAAATGTCTTGGAGTTCAATCAAAAAAGTCTCTACTTTCCACTCTAGAAATATTTTTTCTATTTGCTATTTCGCATTTTTTGGGCAAAAATTTGTTTACTCTGGCATAGCACTTTCAGGCGATTTTTAAAAAATTTATTCGAAAATTATAATTCGATATTTATTAACGAACATCTCCATTTAATAATTCAGAATTTTATTGAGAGTACGTAAAATTTGCTGATAGCCAGATCATAACCAACGTCTTAAAAATAACGAGACTGGTAACCTATCGGATCTCAAAATTGTATACTTAAGAAGGAAATCGAAGACCATCTTCCAAGGTGATCTTGTCAGTGTTATAATGGACTTGTTATTCTGCCAAATTGACACTATTAACACAAGTTTATGTAGAACATACGCTGTTGTCCCAGTGAAAGCACCCGAAATTGTTTACAGGTGGACGAGCAGATGCTGAGCATGCAGAACAAGAACAGCAACTGCTTCGCAGAGTGGATCCCTAACAACGTGAAGACGGCCGTGTGCGACATTCCGCCCAAGGGCCTCAGCATGTCCTCTACGTTCATCGGCAACACAACGGCCATACAGGTAAAAAAATGAACTAAAACGGTGTGTCCAAAGCACGCTGAAAACTAATACTCACAAAGTGGTCCATATTAAATAAAAAGAGTGCAAATATTGTTAACGAAGTGCGAAATCCATTCGCTTATAGCGCACTGCAACGTGGCGGACGGCAGCTTCATGTAAGTCATATAACCGCCCCACCACTTTACTCGCATACTTTAACACTGGAATACCTCTGATAGTAAAATCTCATAGGCTCGATGCATACGAACGAGTCAGCAATGTGCTCGGAACGTCAGATATTGTTTCGGTACATGCAGGGCCTCATAATACCGGTAATCCCGCAGTAACAGTAGTTTGTATGGCAACGGGTATGGACGCATGCAGAAGAAAGCAAATAGATAATGCTCTCCCCCGGGATCTAGTCATTTGCTGGTTATAGCAATTCCACGTTTTTAACACGTACAGTCATAGACAAAAAAAACTGACGGCCGGTCGGCCGGCCGCCACAGAGACCAAGTCAGAGTCGTTCACTTCAGGTGGCCAATAAAACTGACCGCCTCTGACAATGCTAAGTCCGGCCATCTGCACAATATGGCAACGCTAAAAGATGCGGAAGTTTCAGGAGGAAGTGTTGTGTATTTAGGAGATACTCTGCCGTTGTGTTAACTCGTGGGCTAGTGGATCCTGCATTCTAAACTTAGTCGTCTAAAGTTATGAATATCGAAGATAACTCGCATCACATTTTGCCCACTTGTAATAAAAAATACTTTCAGAAACAATTACGCAGGACAGCTCGTGGTTGCGTCGCTATCAATGCAGCCTATGCTCGAACGTTTCCTCGCGATGCATCAGCAACCGGTCACCGGCCAGACGCCACCCGCCGCCTGAAATCGGCCGCCGCCAAGTTGAACGCGGCGCCACGCTGTCTGTGTATGCATCAACCGTCATTTTCGAATTTGGAGTTCTAGTTGTCATCTTGCAGTTAAGCATTGGATTTTGCACACTTCAAAATCATAAACTACCGTTAAGTATTGTAAAATTAGGTCGCAAGTGGAAAGAGGTGTAACATCTGCAACACAATACTTACTTTAGGTATAACAGAGGGGTGAATGCAGAACAAGTAGCTCGAAAGATTTGAACTGTATGTGGTGCGAATGCTTTTGGGAAATATGCGCCGGAAAAAGATATTCTTGTTTCAACAAAGATCTTTCTAGCATGATTGATTTTCCATATTAAGAAAGTCTTGACTACTGATAAAGTGATGAATTACCATATAACCACCATACGACATTTGCATTCAACAGGCAATCTTCAGAAGTTTGGTGTAGGAATCCTGCACGCTCTAATTCGAAACAACTGAAATCAACGAAGTAACTATTAGTGCAGTTTTGCTTGATCATCATCAGGTCGCTCATTGCACATTCCTATGCAAAACTCTTACTGGTGACGAGTTATGAAGCCTTTATCGTTAACTTCCTAACAAGAAATGAAAAGCTGAGCCCCCAAAAGACGTAAACTTGGGAAGAGAGTAGTGTGAACATAATACTTTCCATCTGGTAGCTCCAAAAGTGCAGTTTGCTCTACGAATTCTTCCCCAAGGGTGTGTCCATCATAGCTGGAATTTGTTGCCAACAATTGACACCTTTCGATCGCAGTGTAAGAAAATCGACTGACAAAACATAACCGCATGTGCTAATGCATGATAACGCACTCTGTTAATTTGAGACAGAAAACTATCCAGGAGATTGATAGGGAAGTCATTTCTCAGGAACTTGTATCGATGGGAAGTCATCTCTCAGGCACTTGTCCCTCTCATCGTATACTCGTAAAATTTTACCTTTCCCGCTCTTCATCGATCAACCGTCAAGGCAATTCATTTCTAGACGAAAATGCTCTTTAAATTACACTGGTTTAATAACTTTGTTAGAACCAGTAAGTTTCTACAGACGTAGAATTTGGAAACAACTTCAGCGTTGTTATACTGTGAAAGGATATACTGTTGCTGATATAACTGCGTTTTCCATTACTTTATTGAAGACAACTGTAATCATCAAAGAGAAAGTAAATATTCACTTCACTAATACAAATTAAATTCAACTTACTACGGAAACATCACGACGGCAGTCTACCTTAATAAAGCATTACATGCCTGTAAGACGACTGTGCCTATTTTAACACAAATTAATAGGATATTACCGACTTTTGATCTCGAAAAGGTCTCTATTTACTTCATGTCTTGTATCATACTCAAATATTATGAAAATGCGGCGGATCATAGGTAGAATTATGTTTTCACAGCAACAAAAAATGTCGGCAGAAAATAAGAGTGGTATTACGAATTTTTCAGTACCATAAGGTTTTCGTTCTGACACTAAGGGGCACTGAAAGTAGCAAGACGAATTTTCTCGAGCGTTCTTAAGATTTCCTTAATGAGTTTCTATCTGCCTGCTTGTAGCTCTGCCACAAAAGAATTAAAAGTACGGCTTTCAGTGAGACTCGAAAGGCGAACGAAAACGGCTTGTAATCGGCAGACAAGCACGTTACCTCGGAGCTAGCGAAAAGGTGCGCCGTCTGTGAGTTACTTATCGGCACAGTAGCCGCTATGACAGATAAGTCGCAACATTTGAGACGAGAGTAGTTGTACTTCCCGTTTCCAACGACTTTCGTGGACTCAAAAGCATTAACTGATATCCTTATATCACTTCTCAAGATAAAACACATGATTCAATTGAAACGACAGCATAATATCAAGTGCATTTAGCGAGGTAGTTCTGTGCCATCACGGAAGTAACTCGTCTGTCGCAGAGTTGCCAAACATAGACTGCGTTGTTGCCAAGTTTCAGTTATACGCTCAGGAAGGATACCAGCTGATGCGTTCTGAGAGTGACATCGGAAGTGGCTATAGCTTCGTCTTAAAGTTGTGGCTCGCAAGGGCCGGAATATACTCATAATATTTCAATGAGTCTTATTCGCATTTCTGTAGCTAGGTTTAGGGGCTGGAGTGGAATTACCTATAATACATCGAAGCACTGAATGCAAAGGAAACGTCATAAATAAATAACTGCGACGATTATTTGTGTTTTACTGTCTTAATCGGACCGAAACCTTGAAAGCGTAATCACCAGACGCGACTCACAATTTTGGAGCTTCTCCATTGTTTGAGTTGACAACGTATCTTTGCTATATAATATTGTTATTGAGATCACTGTCAGTGGCACATCTGCCAGAAGACAGGCATGACCTGGCTGCTTTTTGTCAGCTTTTCTGGCGTATATTCTCCCGTTGCTCGAAACGTGAAGACTTAAGGTAAATTCGAATATTCCATATAGCGAAAATCTGATGTTTCTTTTCTTCCAGCTCTAACATTAAAAAAACAGGTTGCAATAAGCAGCAGGAAAGCGCCTGTGAACCAATAATTAATAATGCAGTCATAATTAGTGGAATCTGACAAACTCCATCTGTCATCTGATCATTGTGAAAAACTTTTTTCATCTGCACAGCACCACAATATGAACTCAAGGGTTTCGTACGATTCCTATACTTAATTTCGTTGTGATCGTTTTCAATGACATGAGAGGAGAGGCAAAACCATCTGACTTGAAACACACTTTTTCCAGTGGGATTGGAATATTTGGCTACAGTTGCAGTAGCACTTCCAGTGTGGTATCAAGAATGTGACCAATCATTCACTGCTGTAGTATAGGCTAGGACAGAAAGAAGCAGGTTTCCCACAAAGTAAACGGAGAGACCCTGTCGCTGTCACTTATTAAACATGAATGGTTCAGAAAATTTCAAATATATCTAGTGAAATGAGTAGGTTAATGCAGCTCCAGTCCGTCATTATCACTGAGTCGCCAAACATTTTTGAAGATAGGGTGTGTGTGTGTGTGTGTGTGTGTGTGTGTGTGTGTGTGTGTGTGTGTGTGTGTGTGTGTGTGTGTGTGTACTTTGTGACATGTCCGAAAGAACGGACACCACACATATTTGCATATGCAGGGTTTTTCAGGAGGAATAGTAGATATTTTAGCAGGTGGTGGTATAGACGAATTGCATAAAAGAATTCCATACAAATGGGTCCATTTTTATTGAGTACAGAGATACAGCTGTTAGTACGTAACCCTAAAAAACTCAAAGCAAAGGCAATTGAGGACGTTCAAAGTTTATTTTCAAAAAATTCTCCCCCAACTTCAATCCAATTTTGACTTCTCTTGATAGCACCAAGTGTAGCTCTTCTGAGGTCGTCTTTGCGTTCTTTTATGAGGGCTGCACTATTCTTAATCCGAACGATCAAATCGGCTCTTGAGTTAACTTTTACTTTGTATATTTCACCTTTTAACCATCCCCACAGGCAAAAATCAAAAGAAATAAGGTCTGGGGGCCTCAGTAGCCAAGGAAAGTGGCCATATCTACTGATCCATCTTCCGGAAAATGTTAGGGTTGGATTGTCACCTGACGACTAGAATGTGCAAGAGCCCCGTCATGCTGGAGGAACATAAGCATTCTTGCAGCAAAAGGAACCTCTTCCAATAATGCTGGAATCTCATTTTCAAGGAATTGTAGCCAACGGGTTCTTGTAAGGACCAACAAATGAAACGAAAATGCATTGACCCCAGCTGTATGTACTCAAATATTGGACACATGTTGTATGGCATTTTTCTGCGATTCATCTGTACTACCACGTCCTACAATATTTACTATTCTCCTGAAACATACTGTATAATTATTCAGGTCTCGACGGAACCTCGAAAGTTTTTAGTGCTAGACGCACGTCGTCATCCGAAACCTCGCCGGAATACAGAGTAGCTGCAGGCGAATGGAACAATTGATGGATTGGGGGGGGTGGGGGGTGGGAGAGGGAGGGTACCGCGTATGTGGTATGCGGCAAAGATGAGAATTTTCATCAGACGAGGAGAGTGTATAGATAGGTCCTGCAGGCATCTTGGACGTTGTGTCCCGATAGTGCAATGGTCAGCGCTTCTGCCTAGTCAGCCGGAGATCCAGGTTCGAACCCCTTGCGATCACGCGTTTTCATCTGCCGCCGCTGCTGTATTTCAACGCCCTGTGACTGTGTGGAGGTCTGTCCTTCGATATTTAAGATGAAATTGTTTTTTGGGGCAATACTGTGATTTGTGAACATTTGTCCATTATTGTGGCGCATATTTAGTCAAGTAATGAATGGTAAGAATACAAGCATTTACGAACAGTCAAAGCAGGAAGCAGCTGATCACTTAACGAAGTGCAACATAGTCATTTCAGTTCCATAGCTGATGGTAATATTTGTCAAGCAATTTTCTGTAGAATTAATGTAGCACCTACACGATTCTCTCTGTAGTCGTACTGTATCATTAGCAGCCTGTGAATGGAGTACTATGTTCGTTAAATCAGATTACTCAAGCTGATGCCCAATAAAGAGAAGCGACGACGCCACCATTAACGTTACTATAAGCAGTAACACCATACATCCACTGCAACCCAGACCATTATCATGCAGTTGTTACTCGCAGTGATTACAAGTCGCTGATGTTCGTCAAGAATAGCGTAAAGCGCTTCGTGAATGTGAAGTTCCATTTGTATTACGCGTAGGACAGAGAGAATCCTAAATAACAGTAAGAGATTACCCAGAGAAGTAAGAGTCCACGTATTGTCTCAAGTTGTTGCAGTTTGATATTAATGTAGTTCCCGATGGTTTCACACTAACGGTATCTTTTGGCTATCTGAGTACTGATATGGGAATTATCAAAGTGATTCCTAGAACACTCAACTACCTTAACACCTCATTTTGGAGTGAATATGACTAGGAAAGCGACGTTAGTTTGGCGTTTCCGTCCGTCTCCTGACGACTTACGAATGAAGTCTGAAGTGCACTCACAGTTGTCTGCCGCATGAATTCTGTAAAGCATTTCTGAATACAGACATGTGCAAATATCTTCACTGCTCTAGGGAAACTCGTCTTCGTTGAATTTTTTCCATATCGTAATTAGCACAGTAACATAAGGCTCATTCTGTTGAACTTGATGCCCACAAATCCTTATATAAGAATCTGCGAGCGGTAATAATGTATGAAACAGACTGTTGGACAGAAAATAGAGCGCTCCCTGCTTTTTGCGTTTCCGATAGGGTCTACGATAAGACTCTGGTGCCATTCTATGCTTCAGAACACTTCATACTAAAACAAAAGCTATTGTATGAGAAGAGGAAATGACTTATATGCTTCTCAGAAACTTTAGTTTTTCATTTTCTCACTTCATACTAAAACAAGGGCATTGATATGAGAGGAGGAAATGAAATACTCTTCCAAGACATAATCTTTCCTTGTGTGTTACTACTGCGTGCATGAAAGCTCTGCAGTTAATTTTTGTGTATTGGATAATTTTGATATCACCTCACATTACTTTGGGAGAAGGTACCTATTTTCTTTGGATCCAAATAGTGGAGATTTCCTCACTGGTTAATATTCTGATGACTAATGACATGATACCCGTTCCAGTTGCTCCGTGGCATCTGTGAGTAGATTGTCACGCTGGTTACTATAAGAACATGCGGGCAGTGATGTCCGCTCACTGCAGTCAGAGCCAAGGTGATGTCTTTATGTTTACGGCCAAGCGTCTGCTGCAGTGTCCACGCTCAGCCAACATAAACAAATCACGGTGGCACTGGGTGAGATTTTTCATTTACTTTGCATTGTAAGAATTGTGAGGAGGAGACTGAAAGTAAATGGACTTGTACGCTAAAGAGCTGCGACAAATCAAAGCTTGCCCGACTATCAGTTAATTGTCCACATGGGTTTTGTGGACGAATATACCTTCAGTAACCAACCCAACCACCATCATTACGTAAGATTTCTCGAAGGCGTCAGGGCATTGATTCCATTAAGGTCCTCGATAATGTAGCGTGATGGTTTACTTCCCACCATACGTTTTTTATATTCGACCAAAGGTCGCGTACATTTGTAGGTCCACATAGCAATGACTTCGTTACCTCTGTCCACATATTCTCTATCGGGTTGACCGTGGAACAAACGGCAACAGCTTTATCCTCTCTTGGCCCTGAAATCAATCTTGCACTGCTCTGCTCTGGCGGAGGGGGCTCTGCTCCTGTAAATAAACTGTTATCTCGTTACTTCATATATTTATATTTAAATAAGGTATTTGTAATAAGCACATTGTATTAGTATTTTCCATAGTGTTTAAGAATGCAGGCCCTGTCATAGATAAGAAATCTAGATTCAATAGTCTGATTAGGAATGTGGTTTATCGAATCAATCATGTGATGAGAGTCGTAGTCGGAAATCCACATTAAGACTGACTGGCTGAATCCGATTAGAACGATCTGGCATCGAACTGAAACTACAGAAATGGGATAATTTGAACGTCTGTATTTCAACAACGCTGCGCTCATAAATTCCTTTGGTGGAGTAACAGGTAACAACTGTCTAAGAAAAAGTGAGGAATATGTCTACTAGCAGCAACGTAACGTAATTATAACCTATATTTATGTGATGCAAATATTGAATCGAACAATATACATCTATTTCAGTGGTAGGAAGACACACCATATTAAATTTGCTGATGACAATAATAATAATAATAATAATAATAATAATAATAATAATAATAATAATAATAATAACCCCGTGGAGGCCCGGGAAAAGAATCGGCCTCCGGTATGTTCTGTCAGTCGTAAAAGGCGACGAAAAGAACAAACCACTAATAGGGCTAACCCCCCTTTTAGTGTGATTACTTGGTTCAGGACAGAACTAAACAAGCCTCGGACAAGCGCCGTCATGGTCGGGGACGACGCTTGAACCCTATGCCCGCCCACAATGGTAACAACACTGCTAGCCAACTGGAAAATGATTTAAATCCAAATAGAGGTGTTTTGCAGGATATGCTTCCTGCAACCACCCTAGAAGGAAAACAAAGACAGAGGATGAGATGGTCAGATGAAGTTAATCGACACCTCATGTTCTGTTATTACCAAGCAACAAACCTAGGAACCAACACAACTGGATACAGATCACAAGTATACACAACATTTATTACCTGATACCCGGAATTAAAATTTTTAACAGAACAACGACTAGCTGATCAGATCCGTGTAATAATAAAAAATAACAGGATACCCCAGTCAGAATTAGAAAACATCAAACAACAAGTACAAGAAATACTGGAACAAAAAGAAAATACAGTAATGGACTCAAACATCCCAGAGCAAACAAACAAAGAACAACATGCACCAATTAAACAATCAGAGGAAAACGAAATCTTAAGACAGCCACCAGAACAAGCACAAATAGAACACGAAGTGACACAGATGTTAGATATACAAGAAAAATTTCAGCTAACATATATAGAATACAAAGACACAAATACAGACATTAGACCATTCTTGCGTAGACCACCAAATAACCCACAAGTAGAAACAACAATAAAAACTATCAACACAATCATACACAACAAAATAAATGAAAACACAACTATGGAAGAGTTACAACTACTGGTTTATATAGGAGCACTCACTACACTAAATATACACACTAGGCAGAGATCAGAACCAACCAACACACAGAAGAAACCCACAAAACCAGCATGGCAACACAGGCTACAGATCAAAATAGAAAAACTGAGAAAAGACATCGGACAGCTAACACAATTTATAAGAAATGAAATCTCGGAAAAAAACGAAAAAAGTTAGGCAAAATCTCACAAGAAGCGACAGAGCAATTAGACGAAAAGAAGCAGAAATTACAAGCATTAGCCAAACGACTCAGAAGATACAAAAAAAGTGAAAATAGAAGGAAACAAAACCAAATATTCAACACAAACCAAAAGAAATTTTACCAGACAATAGATAACACACACATTAAAATAAACAATCCACCAAACAAAACAGACACATACAAGATGATACCACAAATGCCTAAAGTGATAATTTTGCAACATGAAGTCACCCAAGCAATTAATTCTACTCACAATTGGAAAGCCCCTGGAAATGATAAAATAGCAAATTTCTGGTTAAAGTAGTTCACCTCAACACATTCACATCTAACTAAATTATTTAACAGTTACATTGCAGACCCATACACATTCCCTGATACACTTACACATGGAATAACATATCTGAAACCTAAAGATCAAGCAGACACAGCGAACCCAGCTAAATATCGCCCCATAACATGCCTACCAACAATATACAAAATATTAACTTCAGTCATTACACAGAAATTGACACATACAACACAGAACAAAATTATAAATGAAGAACAAAAAGGCTGTTGCAAAGGAGCACGAGGATGTAAAGAGCAACTGATAATAGATGCAGAGGTGACATATCAAGCTAAAACTAAACAAAGGTCGCTACACTACGCATACATCGATTACCAAAAAGCTTTTGATAGTGTACCCCACTCATGGTTACTACAAATATTGGAAATATATAAAGTAGATCCTAAATTGATACAGTTCCTAAACATAGTAATGAAAAACTGGAAAACCACACTTAATATCCAAACAAATTCAAATAATATCACATCACAGCCAATACAGATTAAGCGTGTAATATACCAAGGAGATTCATTAAGTCCTTTCTGGTTCTGCCTTGCTCTGAACCCACTATCCAACATGCTAAATAATACAAATTATGGTTACAATATTACTGGAACATACCCACACAAAATCACACATTTGCTATACATGGATGATCTAAAACTACTGGCAGCAACAAATCAACAACTCAACCAATTACTAAAGATAACAGAAGTATTTAGCAATGATATAAATATGGCTTTTGGAACAGACAAATGTAAGAAAAATAGCATAGTCAAGGGAAAACACACTAAACAAGAAGATTACATATTGGATAACCACAGCGACTGCATAGAAGCGATGGAAAAAACAGATGCCTATAAATATCTAGGATACAGACAAAAAATAGGAATAGATGATAGAAAAATATAGACAAAGACTAACAAAAATACTGAAAACAGAATTGACAGCAAGAAACAAGACAAAAGCTATAAATACCTATGCTATACCAATATTGACCTACTCATTTGGAGTACTGAAATGGAGTAACACAGACCTAGAAGCACTCAATACACTTACACGATCACAATGCCACAAATATAGAATACATCACATACATTCAGCAACAGAAAGATTCACATTAAGCAGAAAGGAAGGAGGAAGGGGATTTATCGACATAAAAAACCTACATTATGGACAGGTAGACAATTTAAGAAAATTCTTTCTAGAACGAGCAGAAACTAGCAAAATACACAAAGCAATCACCCACATAAATACATCGGCTACACCACTACAATTTCGTAACCACCTCTACAACCCTTTAGATCACATAACATCAACAGATATGAAGAAAGTAAATTGGAAAAAGAAAACACTACATGGCAAGCACCCGTATCATCTAACACAGCCACACATCGATCAAGACGCATCCAACACATGGCTAAGAAGAGGCAATATATACAGTGAGACAGAAGGATTCATGATTGCAATACAGGATCAAACAATAAACACCAGATATTACAGCAAGCATATTATTAAAGATCCCAATACCACAACAGTTAAATGCAGACTTTGCAAACGACAAATAGAAACAGTAGATGTACAATACTAGCAAATACAGAATACCCCAGAAGACATGACAATGTACCAAAAATAATACATCAACAACTTGCCATACAACATAAACTAATAAAACGACATGTTCCCACATACAGGAATGCACCACAAAATGTACTGGAGAATGATGAATAAAAATTATACTGGAACATAACCATTATAACAGATAAAACAACAGCACATAACAAACCTGACATCATACTCACCAATAAAAAGACGAAATTAACACAACTAATCGAAATATCCACACCCAATACAACAAATATACAGAAGAAATCAGGAGAAAAAATTGAAAAATACATCCAACTGGCTGAGGAAGTCAAGGACATGTGGCATCAGGATAAAGTTGACATTATACCAATAATACTATCAACTATAGGAGTCATACCACATACTATCCACCAGTACATCAACGCAATACAGCTACATCCAAACTTATATATACAACTACAGAAATGTGTAATTATTGATTCATGTTCAGTTACCCGAAAGTTCCTAAATGCAGTGTAACATATACCGTACAGTTAAAAGGAAGTCACGCTTGATCAAGGTCTGCGTCACTTTCCATTTTTGACCAGACATAACGTCTGAGAAAAGAAAGAATATTAATAATAAAGGCGCCTCCCCAGGTGGCAAATAGGAGAAAGCGTCCCAGATATGGATGGTACTGAGGAAATCGCCGTTGAACCCAAAATCCAGACACGTCTCAGTGAAAAATCACCGGTACTCTGGTCACCGTGTGTTAGCTCAATGAACTTGGCTGAAAATATTTGGTTTCAAAGGCTTCGACACAAGCAAAAATGAACTGTGCAAGTAAATTCAATTTGCAGAGAATATCGGAGATCTCTGGTAAACTTCCCTGCAAGCAGAAAACATTCATTGGAACGCTAAATATCAATACACTGATTCAAGCAGGAAAACATAATCTCACATAAGAATTCGACCGACAAAAAATTCTCAGCCTTGCTCTTCAAGAAACATGATTAACTGATAATGAAATTTTGCATTACGGAAACTATCACATCATAAAGAGGAAAACACAGCAAAAGATAACAAAAGGCTCACAAACCTTCGGCATGGTATTTCTCATACACAGATCCGTCATCAACTCCGTCAAAGAAATCACACCCATTAACAATCGACTTATCACTATGCGCATCCAGAGCGCCAATAAAAAAATATATATTCTTCAATGGGCATGCACTCACCAACATCGAAAACAAGAAAAACCCCTAAAATGTCGAAAAATCTGGAACACACTCGAAGAAACCATGAGCAAAATTCACCAAGAAGAACGTGAAAATGCTAATGCGAGACTTCAACGCTCAATTGGCGACAGCAAAAACCTATAGAAAAATCGTCGATAAAAATTCTACACATCGAAACACTAAAACCAACAGAATACGTCTGATTGACATTTGTCAACAGTTCAAACTCAAAATGTCTACCCACTTTAGGAAAAAATCAGCTCCGAGGTAACAGGCTTGCCTACCAGTTGCAAGCTGCTTTCGTTCGCGTTTAGACACTTGCTGAAAGCCATATTTTTCATTCTTTTGTACCAGAGTTTCAAGCAGAGAGAGAAACTCAATAAGACAACCGTAAGACAACGCTCCCCCAAATTTTCACTAAACCAGTGTAGTTTGAAGAGCATTTTCGTCTAGAAATGAACTGCCTTGACGGTTGATCGATCAAGAGCAGGAAAGGTAAAATTTCACGAGTATACAATCAGAGGGACGAGTGCCTGAGAGATGACTTCCCTATCAATCTCCTGGATAGGTTTGTTCCTAAAAATGGTTCAAATGGCTCTGACTATGGGACTTAACTTCTGAGGTCATCAGTCCCCAAGAACTTAGAACAACTTAAGCCTAACTAACCTAAGGACATCACACACATCAATGCCCGAGACAGGATTCGAACCGGGGACCGTAGCGGTCGCGCGGTTCCAGACTGTAGCGCCAAGAACCACTCGGCCACCCCAGCCGGTTTGTTCCTAAGATCAACAGAGTGCGTTATCATGCATTAACACACGTGATTTAGTTTTGTCGGTCGATTTTCTTACACTACGACTGAAAGGTGTCCATTGTTGGCAACAAATTCCAGCTGTGATGGACACACCCTTGGGGAAGAATTCGGAGTGCAAAATGCACTTTTGGAGCTACCAGATGGAAAGTATTATGTTCACACTACTCTTTTCTCGAGTTTACGTCTTTTGGGGGGCTCAGCCTTTCATTTCTTGTTAGGAAGTTAACGATAAAGGCTTCATAACTCGTTACCAGTAACAGTATTGCATAGGAATGCTCAATGAGCGACGTGATGTTCAAGCAAAACTGCACTAATAGTTACTTCGTTGATTTTAGTTGTTTCGAATTAGAGCGTGCAGGATTCCTACACCAAACTTCTGAAGATTGCCTGTTGAATGCAAATGTCGTATGGTGGTTATATGGTAATTCATCACTTTATCAGTAGTCAAGACTTTCTTAATGTGGAAAATCAATCATGCTAGAAAGACCTTTGTTGAAACAAGAATAACTTTTTCTGGCGTATATTTCCCAAAAGCACTCGCTCCTCATACAGTTCAAATCTTTCGAGCTGCCTCTTCTGCATTCACCCTTCTGTTATACCAAAAGTAAGTATTGTGTTGCAGATGTTACACCTCTTTCCACTTGCGACCTAATTTTACAATGCTTAACTGTAGTTCATGATTTTGAAGTGTGCAAAATCCAATGCTTAACTGCAAGATGACAACTAGAACTTCAAATTCGAAAATGACGGTTGATACATACAGCGACAGCGTGGCGCCACGTTCAACTGGGCGGCGGCCGATTTCAGGCGGCGGGTGGCGTCTGGCCGGTGACCGGTTGTTGATGCATCACGAGGAAACGCTCGAGCATAAGTTGCACTGATAGCGACGCAACCACGAGCTGTCGGGCGTAATTGTTTCTGAAAGTATTTGTTATTACAAGTGGGTAGAATGTGATGCGAATTATCTTCAATGTTCAATCAGATATAACTTTAGACGAGGGCCGAAATGTATTTAAAAAAAAAGACAGTTGGACACGAACACGCGATTTCAGGTTAAGAATGCATAATTGCGACTAGCCCACAGGCTAACACAACGGCAGAGTATCTCCTAAATACACAACACTTCCTCCTGAAACTTCCGCATCTTTTAGCGTTGCCATATTGTACAGATGGCCGGACGTAGCTTTGTCAGAGGCGGTCGGTTTTATTGGTCACCTTAAGTGAACGACTCGGTTAGTCGATGTGGCGGCCGGCTGGCGATCAGTTTTATTGTCTAAGACTGTACTTTCTAATAATCGATGATACTCCCAAAATCGTTAAACGATGCAAACTTTTAACAGTTGGGATTTCGTACTACTATTTGCGATGTGTACCCAATACTTCATGGTATTTCTGCACCGATTCGAATTGCACATCCAAGCCGAATACATATATGGGAGGCTGACGGTAGCTGTTGTCTGAGTTACAAACACGAGGCTACCTCCCAATTGTTCCATAAGGACTGCAGCTTCGTGGTATAGCTCCACTACCTGAAGTGTACTACTGAAAAGCTTAGAGTTGGCATACGAACATGAAAATGGCAGATACTGAGATACGTGACAGCGGAACAGAATAGCATCTACAATCGCTTAATAAAGGAAACGCATCTGGGCCAGAAGTGAAACCTGTAAGATTCTACACAGACGATGCGAAAGAACGTGCTTTCCAGTACAAGCAGCATTTCATCGTAAGTCGCTGGAGCAACGAACGGTACGTAGCAATTGTAAAAAAGCGATAGTCATTCCCGTTTTCAAGAAGGGTCCTAAGACAGATTGAAATAATTACAGGAAGGAAGGAAGGAAGGAAGGAAGGAAGGAAGGAAGATTGTGTTTAACGTCCCTCATTAGAGACTGACCACAAGCTCGGATTGTCTCAAGGACGGGGATGGAAATCGGCAGTGCCCTTTCGAGGGAACTATCCCGGCATTTGCTTGGAGCGATTTAGGGAAATCACAGAAAACCAAAATCTGGATGGCCGGACGTGGGTTTTGAATAGTCGTCCTCCCGAATGAGTGTCCAGTGTGCTAACAATTGCACCACCTCGCTCGGTACATAGTTATAGGACTCTACCACTGATGTCAATTTGTTATAGAATTATGAAACATGGTTTATGCTCTCGTATTATGACGTTTTGAAGAACGAAAATCGCCATAAAACTCAACATGAATTTCGCAAAGAGATTTGTGAAACTCTGCTCGCTCTGTCGTTCCATGAGATCCATAGTGCTCAGGTTTATGCCTTGTTTCTAGACTTCAGGAAGGCATTTGACACCGTCCCGAACTGTCATCCAGAGAAAAAAATAAGAGCTAATCGAGTATCCCGAGTATCGTACCAGATTTACTACTGCGTTCAAGGCTTCCTTGCAAAGAGAACACCACGTTGCTCTTAATTTAACAAAATAGATGTAAAGTAATTTCAGCAGAACGCTAAGAGTGTATGAAAGAACCATTGCTTTTAATGATATATTAGATGAGACAGCAGAAAATGGCAGAAGCTCCACAACATTGTTTGCAGGTGATAGTTTCCTACAAGAAAGTAGTAATGCAAGAAGGCAGTAGCTATTTGCAAAAGAACTTGGAGGATTGATGAATAGTGCAGAGAAATGCAGTTCACCCAGAACGTAAATAAATGCAAGATACTGCTCACACATCGCAGAAATAAACTAGCGTGGAAATACCCCACTGATGACAAATTTTTAGAAGTCGTATCAACCGTAAAATATCTAAGAGTAAACGTCCAGAGCGACCTTACGTGAAAGAACCACGTAAAATAGATGTCGGACAGATTCATTGGAAGGGTCTCAAGGCGACATCTACGAAATAAGTAGCTTAAAAAACATTACGTCAATTGACTCTTCAGTACAGCTCCTCACTCTGGAACACCTACCAGGTAGGACTAATAGTAGAGAGCGGAGAGTTTAGTCACAGAATATTTCACTTAGCGCAAAAGCGTTTCAGAGATGAACAAACTACACTACCAGGCGCTGCAAGAGGGACATCGTGAACCACTGCGTGGTACGAGAATAGACTCGCGGCCCTTCTTTTCCTGTCGTAACAGGAGCTTAATAGGAGTCTCTTTATTTGGCACGTTTTTGCCTTGGTAATTGACTATACTTTGGACCAATTCTCCCTTTTGGCCCCCACACCCGCCCCTTCTGGCCTTCTTGTTCCCAACGACGACGGAATTTTCGTGGAAGACAATGGCCCATGTCACCAGGCCACAACTGTTGGCGGCTGATTTGAAAAGCGTTCTGGGCAGTTCTATCGAATGATTTGGCCATTCATGAGACATTTTTTGGGACATAATCGAGAAATCCGTTCGTGCACAAAATCCTACGCCGGCAATACTTTCGCAATTACGGACGGCTACAAAGGCAGCATGGCTTTTATTTCTGAGGGATTTCCAACGACGTGCTTTGTCCATGCCACGTCTCGCCACTGTTCTACACTGGCCAAAAGGTGGTCCGTCATGTTAAGAGGTATGTCATGACTTCTGTCAACTCAGTGTATGAAGCACCGCACTTCTGAGAAAACGTAGCTAAGTTCATCCAGTAAGATAATGCGGAAAGAAGTAAGAACTACCATCACACTCATGTCTGGTTCCATCCTACACGCTGAGGCTGAATCGCTATCGTTGTCATGTACTGCATTAGGGTTTTCGTACGCACAGACGTGAACGCTACGATAACTGAAGATCCCATCACTTGTAAAGCAGCCTTATCAGTGCCAACAACTGACAATGCACGAACACAGCACACTGCCGCGACGTGCGTCGACAAAGATCTTCTGCTAAGGATGTTTTCGGGATTTAAGCATTTCACCCACTGAAAGTGATGAGTTCACAGGAGATTGTGATGCTGAATGTTACAGGTGAGGTAACTCCTTGCCTTCGATCAGTCAGTATATTAGCTTTTGTCCAAAATATGAACGCGTTCTAGCTCGCAGCTCCATAGGTCTTGGGGTCTGCCAATGTTACAAACCCTTCTTTCCAATGTGCCTTTCTCTCAAAAGCACTGTGTAAATGTATTTACACATGGTAACTGCCTCTTGAGATACCTTTAAGTATGAAGCTGAAGTGCTGCCGCAGCATTTCCATCCGCAAGGCCGTATATGTAGTGCATGTCACTTATCTCTCTCACCAAATAAATCTTTTGTGACGTGATGGATGTTACTAACATACGCAAAACAACAAAAGACAAGCTAAAAAGAAATGACGAGATCACCTGTAACGAAGAATGTAATTAAAAATGTAAGTCTGAGGTGCATTACATAACGGGGAATTCCTCTCGGGATTCGGACATTTTCGGCCCATTTTCATATGGGCTTCTTGTAATGGGTTGGTGACAGGAACAGTCATTCACTTACGGACACAATTTACACACACCATGTGTATATGTTGTCATATATTAAATTGATATTATTAATGTAAGTAATACGCAACTCTAAAAATGGAATACAATACATACAGGGTTTCCGAAATTCCCCTTACAAACTTCCAAGATTTGTAGACTGGAGCGAGAACATAATAATTTGAATAGGAACCCATGTTCGGAAACGTACCGTTTCTTTTCACGGCAGCTTCAGTTTACATGTGTAAGGCGTCCACGTCTGCTGAGGGAAAGTCTGAGTTGCTTCTCCTGGTATGCAATAGAGTAGACAGGATGATGTGGACTACCAGTTGAGTCGCATGCAAAGTATAATTTAAGAGACCCCTGTAGAGACAGAGGAAGATCTGCTCTCATGAGTTCTGGTCGCTGCACTAGAAACTGAAGATATGGCATGTGGGATGGCGAGGGTGTACCACAACAGGTTTCCTAAGTAAACTATCTTTAACAAAGTTTGTGGCCGCCATATCGAGCCGCTGTTATGCATCAGTACTGTCCTGTGCGTACAGTACGCTGAGTTCTTTTTTGTTTTAGAATAATATAAAAACGTAATGTTAAAGTGTCAATACAAACAATTGGGATTATAAATGGATGTTCAGCTATATTTCCTTTCCAATTGTACTGCGTCACTCCTAATTAAATTCCTCGAGGAGAAGTGGACACGTTAAACATCTGAACAGAAACTGTCAGAATGTTATGTACTTACTCCCCTCTAAAAGTCTTAGAAGCTTGTAACAGGAATCCCAGATCACCTTGTATATCATGAAGTTTTCCGTGCTTTTTGAGTTACACATTGATAGCATTCATAGAATCAGTACAAAGATAGATTTTTAAGTAGATAACTATAGTCCAGTTGTGTGTTCGAAAATGGAATAACGAACATCTCAAGTATGGGAAATTTAGAACATTGTCAAATAATAATTCACAATTTAAGTCTCTAGCTGCTCTATTAAAACATACTGCGGGTAAAAGAACGTTGCTACGGTGGAGAGCCGTCAACCTAAACGAAAAAGTAGTGATCCATGCTACTGAAACAGATGCCACAACCATAGAAGATAGCAGAACAGTATAAAAATGGCTCTGAGCACTATGAGACTTAACTACTTAAACCTAACTAACCTAAGGACATCACACACATCAATGCCCGAGGCAGGATTCGAACCTGTGACTGTAGCGGTCATGCGGTTCCAAACTGACGCGCTTAGAACCACACGGCCACACCGGCCGGCGCAGAACAGTATACTATAGATCTGTGTAACCGATATAAATGATGCGTAATTTTCAATAATCGTCACTCGCACGCACTCCACAGACTTCTTTCGTTTCTGGGTTATGTCAAGTACTCAACTGTGCGCGACATGGTATCCCGTTATTTCTGGTGTCATTTGTGAACTGCGGCAATTCTGATAAGAATACGAACTTTTTTCAGGAATTGTTTCGGCGTATTTCAGAGCAGTTCGCTTCCATGTTGCGACGCAAGGCTTTCTTGCATTGGTACATAGGCGAAGGCATGGATGAGATGGAATTTGCAGAGGCAGCCTCCAACATCGACGACTTGATCAGCGAGTACCAGCAGTACCAGGTTAGTAGCGGATGTTTGGTGAATCTAAAAAAGAAATGAGGCGATGTAGCAGATTTTGATAACCTTAAATAAAGTTACCCTGCCACCTACATGCTACCTGGTTACTCCTGCCTTAAATGCCACTTAAGTCGAAACGAAGAAGCCTTTTGGCAGTTTTAATGTTCACAGAAAATAGGCTTACCTTATTTAGTGCTACGCCTTTTCCATTAAGCGTAATAAATATGGTAGATGCGCCATCACTACATAACTGAATGAATGAATGAATGAATGAATGAATGAATGAATGAATGAATGAATGAATGAATGAATGAATGAATGGACTGGTCCGTGTACTGACCATGTAGCTACTTGTCTCCAGTTTGTTGTAATAATAATGTAAGCAGCTCGTGGTCTTGGAGTAACGTTCTCGTTTCCGGCGCACGGGGTCCCAGGTTCGATTCCCGGCGGGGTCAGGGATTTTCTCTGCCTCGTGATCACTGGGTGTTGTGTGTTCATCATCATTGACTCGCAAGGCGCCGAAGTGGTGTCAACGAAAAAGACCTTGCAATACGGCGGCCGAACTCTCCCGCCTCCCGACGAATAATGCCATACGATCATTTCATTTTTAGTAATAATTATTATGAACCAGTTGTACAAAATACTAAACAGAATTAGTATCTCGAACTACGAAACTATACTCCGATGTTGCAAATGTAGCCCTATTCTTGCAACCAGTGGTTTCACTATAGCTAAAACGAGTTAGTTGTCTGAACAGCAAGTGTTGAAGTCTTATAAGGTATCTTCAACATTTGGTATGTGTCGGTTAGCATTATTGCAAGAAAATAGTAATTCACGTGGTATTTTCCTTCACTCTCATCGTCATTTTTGCAAATACGGTTATTCGTGAGCAACAAATTACTATAAATACTTGTATGTGTCCTCGAAAAACTGCACGATGTCACAAAATAATGTACACTTTTTGGAACTGAAGCCCTTCAGTGTAAATCGGACAGAACTGTAAAGTTTTCCGTGTTGTATAGGTTAAGATGTAAATTAGCGGTATATATTCAAAACTAAAACCATGCTGAAATAAGACTACGGTTAAGATTACTGCTGCTAAGACAGTGACATAACTAATGTATTTTTTATAATGGAATAGCATCGAAAGCTTGCTGGATTTGACCTCTTAGATCAGTGTTTGTATTCTTGCGGTATACATTGTTTCCTTGTTAGTACCCAAAAGGTTGAACATAAAAGGATTAAATGTGGTGATAGAACGAGTACCCTACAACACTTCCACTTTGCCCTATCCATCTCGGAGCGACTTGGTGACTCAAATTTCCTGTTGCAAAAATAAACTTAATTTTCAAACATTTCGTTAAGTCCTGTACTTCTCAGATGCAACATTTCTTGTTAAGTCACCTACTTCGACTGGGCGGTGTCTTGTATCAGTCATCCATCTACTTAGATCATGGTTCGGCCTGAAGGTCTTTATTTCTTGGTTTCGGTGCAGAAATTTGTCAACCTACGTAGATAGGCTTGTTCATGCCCATTCACTTCACTCTGTGTTGATACGTGCTAGTTCAATCGACGAAAAGCTCCATTAAAATAACACCGACCAGGTAGCATGACTCAAACTTAGTGGCAGTATCTGTATATTTTTAGAAAAGACCTGGCGTTCGGAATTCTAACTAATTGCATTAAACGTTAAACGTTCAATTAATGAGCCTTTAATGTGTCTGAAAAATCATCTTAGTGGCTATCAAATCCATATTCACTGCCTAAACTATTATCATTGCAAGCTTGTTACTGTTTTACTAAGTGTCTTCACACGCAAAACAGCCACCCGAATAAATTGTGTGTTCTAAACAACCAGTGACCCACAACTATCCGCGAGTTAAAGTAGTTCAGTCTTCTTCTTTTAAAGAAGTGCTCGCCGTAATGCTCCATGAATGTTCATGACACACCATGTGGAGTTCTAAAACGACCAGCAATTTCTCACGCAAATAACTTCCAAAGTAATTCAATAAAGAATTCTCAAACATTTCACTAAACATTTTTAAATTTGTACTCGATTCATATTTATGGCAAAACATCTGAACGAATACATGATTCTAATCTTAGCCGAAATTTGTGTGGTACCGGTCCACACGTTCCGTTCACTAAGACGGCTGATGTTCGACAACTCGATACACAGGACTGCAGCACAGTGCGTTTCGCAAAGTGCGTAGAATACTTAAATCTCTTGTGCTGATTGTCTGTCCAGATAATCAGAAAAGCTCCTGCCTTCAAATGCTGGCGATAATCAATAACTCGTCCAACAGGATTATGAAAGAATTTATGAAACGAAATTCAAATAAAATGAACTCCGAATTATCGCCAGCAATTAAACTTTTTCTTTCGTTTTGGCTGTTTTTATACAAAAGAAAGCACAGTGGACACGAGTCTCATGCCTCGTGACTGCACAAGATTTTTTCCAAGCATACTTTTCCATAGTTTTCAGTAAAATAAAACATTCACACTTCACGTATGTCCTCTATACGCTCACTCTAACCACAACATAATTAAATAATATTGAAACGACTGTTTCTACTTCAAGCAACTATTAAAGAAATTTTATGTACTAATCTTCAATAAAGAATTCTCAAACATTTCACTAAAAATCTAATCTTACAATCCATAGCTCTGTTTCGTGGCGAAAGAAAAGTTATTTTCAGATTAAATATATCTCCGAAAGTATTGAAGATTATGATCTGAGGTGATGAAAGTACAGTCGTGGTAGCGACAGGATTACAGTATGTAGAGTACGAAAATACGAGTTTCCCCCGGCAACAGAACCAGACACTGTTAAAAATCGCGTACTTCACTGCAAGGAATAACAACTCGGGATAATGTGCTACGTTAGACTGTGACAGGCTCGTCAAAGAAGCGGGGCCTGATAAACCGTCCGGACGGAAAACACCAGAATATTCGTGGTAGGCTAACGTGCCTAGCTTCAGTTACGTATGGATTTTCTTTAGCCCAGTGCACGCAGCTTTCACAATTAATTGTTCCGTAAAATTTAAAGGTTACGTCATCCGGCAAAATACTTAGGTCCTCGAAACATTTAACTTCACAAATTTTGATGAACAACTAACGAAATTAATTTCCCGTTTTGGCATCAGCTACATTCAGAATGTGTCGGAATGTAAGCCTGCTAATCTCGATCCATTGTCCTTCGTTGTCAGTGTGACCGAGATTTTCTTCCGCTACATGCCTTCACGCAATCTACCGTTCCCTAGACTTCAACCATGCCTCGGATTCTTGTAACTCTTAACTGCAAAGATCAAAGGTGGTACTGCCCAAGTAAAATTCTTAAACGTCGTTTGTTTTCTAGAAACACTTCAGCACCCACTTCATACCTGCAAACGATAATGTCACGTCTATTTAGAGTCCTGCAAGGAATGGAAGCGTTGTTAAGTTTTGCACTTCATTCTGATTCAGTGCCCACAAACATACGAGGGTTATTCCAAAAGTAAGGTACGGTTATAAAAAAAATCAAAACTAAAATGTTTTTTCAAAACAATTGTTTTATTTACATTCCTTACATCTTTATCTATTTTTCTACATAACTTCCATACTTATTTAAACATTTGTCACATCGTTCAACAAGCTTTTGAATGCCCATGTTATAGAAATCGGCCGCCTGTGACGATAACCAGTCCTTAACTGCTTCTTTCACTTCATCATCTGTGTCGAAGCGCTTGCCGCCGAGAAACTCCTTTAAGTAACGGAACAGGTGGAAATCACTTGGCGCCAGGTCCGGACTGTAAGGAGGATGGTCCATCTGTTCCCATCCAAATTTCTTGATCAGAGCTTGCGTTTCATTTGCAGTGTGGGGTCTGGCATTGTCATACAACAACAAGATTCCAGACGACAAAAGACCACGTCGCTTATTCTGGATTGCACGTCGAAGTTTAGTCAGGGAAGCGCAGTAGGCGGCTTTATTAATCGTTGTTCCTCTCTCCATAAAGTCGACTAACAATACTCCACGTCTATCCCAGAACACAGTCGCCATAACCTTACGTGTTGAGATTGTCTGCTTTGCCTAGACCTTGACTGGCGATGACGTGTGACGCCATTGCATTGACTGACGTTTAGACTCTGAAGTGATGTGAGAAACCCATGTCTCATCCCCTGTGACAACATTGTCTAAAAGACTGTCACCTTCCTTATGATATCGCTCCAAAAAATCAAGAGCAAAAGCCATTCTTTTCATTCGTTGGGGCTCAGTAAGCAGCCTGGGAACCCAGCGGGCACACAATTTGTGAAACTTCAAATGTTCAGACACAATTCTGTACAAAGTTGTTCTACTCACATTCGGAAAATGCATGTCTACGTCTGTAATAGTGAATCGGCGATCTTCACGAATTTTTTTGTCAACCGCATTGACCAAATCGTCTGAAATCACTGATGGTCGGCCACACCGTGGTTCATCGTGCACATTATCCCGTCCTTCATTAAAAGCTCGCACCCACTTGCGCACTTTACTGTCGCTCATTATGTTAGGACCGTACACTTCAGTAATCTGCCGATGGATTTCCGCCGCTGAATTGTTTCTTGCAGACAAAAACCGTATCACTGCCCTTACTTCACAATCGGCGGGCTGATCAATTGTCTTAAACATTGTAAAGTGACACTGTGAACTACACTCAGCAACAGTAACAAAGCGAATGGCGGCGTTTGACGCGCAAGGCTTGCCGGGAGTCGGCGCGCATGCGTGTTTTGTCATTGGCGCCAAATTTCAATAGTTACGGCGAATCGGACCTTACTTTTGGAATAACCCTCGTATTTCCCTTTTTAATCAACATTTTTGGAACAGTGATCAAAAATTCTTAAAATTTTTCTTTCAAAAATTCAGGCTTGATCACACCACTTAAGAGTTTCAAGAACATAGGTGACTGGTTTCGGTCATATCACATGATCATCATCAGACCTGTAATTTAATTTAGAAAGTAATAGAAACCTTACTAGATTGACAAAATATGACAAAATGCTTATAAAGATAAAATACAATAAGACTTGTTATACCCAAGGCAACCTTCGAAGATGGTAGGTGGAGCACTCTTCTCAGCTGCTGTGATGTCAACTGGTGCCAGCAAGTGACGGGCATTCGCTTAAATACGAAGATGCTCCGCCTACCTCTTCTCCCTCTACCTCACGTCAACCAGTGCAAAACGGGTTCACATAATCGTCAAAACGTAAAAAAAAAAGTACAATAATAACATAAAAGTAGTTATCTATAAAATATATCTTTACAACCATGGAACTACTTAGATATTGTATAAAATGTCAATTAAAAGCTTTAAAAATAACTGTACAGACTATGAATGAATGCTTAGTGTGCCCTCTATGGGCTAAGGTTGTACTACCACAATGGTTTCAAAGTCAACGATGTTGTGAAGATCTTTGGCATTGTGGCATTATATCGATATGAGTTGTGACTTGACTGCAAGTATACACCTATGCTAGATTCAGTCTGTCTTATATTAACATTATTTGGCACTGGAGATACATGTAATAATGAAATGATCAGCTGGCGAGTGGTATGATATTACATTTTTTTAAATGTCATAAAACTGGTTTATTAAAAATGGAGTTATATTTCGTAATATTTCTAGCTGGAAGTTTAAGATTGTGATATAAATATTCATGTACTGTTCGGAGGTACATTTCTGCCATGGATAGAACTGGGTCCTATGATTTTCTGAACAAAACAGTACATACGTGTTCATAGAATTTCGTCAAAGAGATCATAAAAATGTTTCTCACGAAAATCCAGCTGTTCATTGAGAAGCACTGACGGTTCATCTCTCTAATGGGTATATATATCTCGATCTCCTCCAAACTATCTAATAATAAGCCTTTATTAGCGCAATGAAGGACTTGCAAATTCTGTTGTACCGTCCCTTCAGCATGCTTATTAAAAGTTATATGATGGCCGAAGACTGATTTTGTTCGTGCGGTGCTATTCTGATGGTCATGTGATATGACCGAAACCGGTCACCTATGTTCTTGAAACATAAGTGGTGTGATCAAGACTGTATTTTTGAACGAAAAATTTTAGATATTTCCCTGCTTGTAAAAAATAAATTCAGTTCCACAGAGTTCATTTTGCGACAAGCAGGAGTAGTTGGGTTGAACTGAACTTGAAATGCGAACATTTTACGTTAGGATTTACCGTGACTTATTGACAGTAAATGAAACATAAAGTTTACTGTAACCAGTCAACGGTGACTGGTAACAGTAAACTTGTTGTTTCATTTAATGAACTGAACTTGCTGTGACAGCCTACTAAGATGTGCGTTTCGTCTGCAGGAGGCGACTGCAGAAGACGACGACGACCAGGGCGATGACCAGGACGACGAAGTAGAAGAGGCTGCCGAGGATAAGGTGGCGGATGTCTCCGCGTACAGCCTGGACGACACACGGGTTGTGGGCTAGCCATACCATATTTACGTTTAATAAAATCAAAATATGGATTGATAGCGGATGTTGCAGTCACAGATATAGTTATGAGCGCAGAACTAAGTATTGCATGCATCAATAAACATGTTTGAAGGGACGTATTTTTGTTTGATCTGCCGTAACGATTGGTCCCCTGAAATATGTTCTATGTAATTGGTAAATTAGTTTATTTACGAGAAGAAATGAAGAAGATGCAAAATTTAGATTTAATCAAAGTTTTTTTCCATTGAATAGTTGTATTTGGTCTTCTGTTACAGTAATCTGGTTAGTCTTTGTTCTAAATTTCATATCGAAAATCACAACTGCGAAGTTACACACAAAGAGCGAGAAAACTGTGGCTTGTGTGGTCAGTAAGAAATACAAGAACATAATTTATTTATCTCTTAATGAAAACATTTTTCCACCTGTAATACAGTATTTCAATCGTTAAAGGCACAAATAGCGCTTCTCCACTTTTTTACACTGAGTCATTTAAATTTTCGTATTTGTGGAGACAACACATACAGTTTTATGTAGGAAGAACGTATCTATCACATACTTCTGGCCTACAGGCGAGGTTTAAAATTTCAGTATAATTGAGAAACGACTCTTCTCCGGCAGAGGTGCTATTTATGCTTTGAATGTGTGCATGAGAAGTGTTCTGTCTGTTCAGCACGTGGTATGCCACTACCGTCCTTTGAATGTCAAACGGCAGCATGGCATCTGATAATGAGAAAGTGTTTTGTTCGAAGTGAAAAAAAGTGAAAAGGAACTTAAAAATATCGAATACAAATCAGAACATGTGAAGGAAGCAAAAGTAAATAGTTCGGCATACATCAACTGTGCTTCTAAGGTCGTCACAAAGAAGAAAATTGGATACGATTGCAAATCAGTACGCTGCAGTTTCACTGTAAATTTTGATCATGCAAAACGTTTGCTGTTGAAAACAGTGCTTCAGTGTGTCATTAACAGTTCCATAATCGTGTGTAAAAAGGTTACGGAGCTGTCAGAGGGATCATTATGAGATATCCACAAACTTTTGTAGCAAATAAAGATGAACACGATTAGTATAACAAGCACTGCTGAAGTTGTAAAAGTTAACAAGGTAAGGAAGCAAAGATATTTCGCACATGCTATTTCATGTATTATGTTACATAACGTTTAGTAATATGTCAAATATGTGCCAAGGCATTTCAAAATAGAAATGTGACAAAAGCTCGTGCTCGCCGTTTGACATGTTTCTTTACTGTCTGGAATGTCTCCAAAGAACACAAAGGGTAAAAATGTCACTAAATGCATCTCCAAGGGGCCAGTATTCCAGTAGTCGAGCAGTTACGCTCATATCCAACAAAAAAGGGTCATTATAAATAACGAGATGAAAATATTCGACTAAGAAACTTAATATCAAAATAATGAATAGCATTTTTGTGGAGAAATATCCTGAATAGATTTCGTATTTGTTGAAGAACTTTATTTTTGGAAGAACGGTTCACACTGATAGAAGTCTACAAATTGCTATTTCCTGTAAATGTAAAGCCGTAGCAATAAAGTTAAGTGTAGTAGTAGTAGTAGTAGTAGTAGTAGTAGTAGTAGTAGCAGAGTATACAGTCCATACGAGGAGACCAAAAAAGTTCACAAGCAAAATGGAATCCTTGTATAATCTAAGTAAAGAAAACAATGAAATTGCTATAATATGTGTAATTACATGCAGAATCTGCAGCTGCCGAAGATGTCAGTACAGGAAGCGCTCTGCTGCAGGCAACTTCCCTTCAAGGTATTATATATTCACAATATGAACTACACTGCAAAACTTTGCGTACAGGTATATCATGAGGGATAGGCCAAGAAACATCTGGATGAAGTTGCTCTTCTTTCTTAGACTACATTAATAGTGAAGTACAAAGTTCTACTACATAACTACAAATTTCCTGGTGGTTTTCTAGGTCAGAACAAAAATAAGTGTTGGATTTCTTAAAAACCACTTGTTAGCACTGAAAGATTACATAATTTAGACCATTATTTTCCCGTACGTGGTCATTCTTACACGCCACCTGACTGTAATTTCGATGTTACAGAGAGATTCGCATATCAGATAGAATATATCCATTGCATGAGGAAGTAGTGTTAATAGTATCTTCGAACAAGAACAACATATTTAGTATTAATAATTTACAGACTGCAAACATTTTTGATTTTCATAACTGGTGACAAAAATAGGTCTCCTTCAGGAAGTAAGTATTTTCGGTGGAGTCTATGCGAATAACGGTGAAAAAATGAAAAGTAATATTCTATGTATGTGCATTTATGGAGTTTAGATATGAAGAGCATCTTGTCGTAGGAAGGAATATCACTGATGGACTGATTGTTCATAATTTTCAACTATTGCTTTGCACAATCAACCGTCCATTGTTGCCATGTGCTCCTCCTTTTCTGCAGGGCTATGTGGAACTAAATGAGAAGAAACCAACCGATAGACAGAAACTGAAACCATTCACACCAACAGTATATTGTGACTACATAATTAACTGGTGACAAATTCTGTCGATAAGGCTTATTCCACAAGATACTTTTATGTTTTCTTTACTGAATTTCTAACATTTGTGTAGCCTTATGATGTGACAAATATAAGATTTTCATTTTATTTCAAACATGTTCTGCGTAGATATTTGAGTACTCAAATTTTTTGTTACAAGGGAAGCACCCCCTTCCCCTTCCCCTCCCCCTCCATTAGATTTAGTGGTAAGATGGTCCTGTGGATATCCCGTCAAAAACTGAACACAGATCAAGCATGAAAACAGGAATGTGTACTAGACTTTGAAAAAATAACCAAATCGAAGCAGTGAATGATCGAACTTTAAGATTGGAAACATCGAGGGAAATGTGCAAAGCGAAGTGTCGTGGTTGTGTGGTCACGGTGTTTGAATGCTTCGCGGGAGATAGTTCAAATCTCCCTCACGCTCTATTTTTTTCTCAAATTTATGTCCGTCCAGTCATTGACATGTCTGTTTCCGCTTCTCTAGTCTTGGTAATTGTCGTACCCTACATCGGTTATACAACATGAGTCATATGGTAAGAATAAGAGTATATTACCGCCGTAAGCGCACATTATAAGGTGAGAGCAGGCGAGATGCCGCATAGACCTCTCACGGAAATGAAAACAACAAATACACGGGTGAACAGTGTTACAAGAAAAAAAAATTGTCAAAACTTTCAAAACTGAACTAAAGAGGCATAACAAGTGGTACTTGCATAGAAAAAAAATAGACACGTACGTCTGGAGGACAATTCATTACACTTCGTTGTTGTAAACGGAAGTTACAGCACAATACACACACATTAATGACCCGACGGACAGTTCATAACTTTGAGAAATAAAAAAATGTTTGAAATCGGATCTCTCCTTCGCAGTCCAACACTGTAATCACATAACCACGACACCATGGCCGTGTATATTCGGTAGATGTTGCACATTTTTAGCTTGGACTGCTCATTGTTTTTATTCTGCTGATTTTTTTTTCGTAGTTAAGTACATCTTCTTTCTGTTTTCATGCTTGATCTGTGTTCAGTTTTTGAAGGGCTATCCACTGGGCCATCTTACCACTAAATCTGGGGGGGGGGGGGGGGGGGCCTGTGATGGGGAGTTGATCTGTAAACCCCTAGCACAGGACAGGAAGAATGGGTCTCATGATCTGCTACCAGAGTAAAACTTTCCTAATAAACAGATTTGTTGCTTTACGTTTCCTAGTTTACTTCTGAAAAATGTAGGCTTTTGTCTTGGTTTCGTGTTATCGACAGAATGTATAAATATGTGCACTTAACACTAGATAATTAAAAGAATTCCATAGCTCTCGGCGCCATATTAACGCCTACGCTTAAAGTGCTTGATAGAGAGTTCATTTAACCACCTTCCCACTAATTCTCTATTATTCCATTCTCGAACAGCGCCTGGAGAAAACGAACACCTATATCTTTCTGTGCGTGCTCTGATTTCCCTTATTTTACAACGGTGATCTTTCTCCCTCTGTAGGCTGGCATCAATAAAATACTTTCGCATTAGGAGGAGAATGTTGGTGATTCAAATTTCGTGATAAGTTCCCGCAGCTACGAAAAAGCCTGTGGTTTAACGATCTCCACCCCAAATTGTGTATTACGTCTGTGAAGTTGTCTCCACTATTTACAGATAATATAAAACGTGCTACCCTTCTTCGAACTTCCTCCATGTATTCCGTGAATCTTACCTGGTAACTATACCACACTGTGCAGCAGTACTCGAAAGGTATAGTGTAGGCACTTTAATGTTGCATCTTCTAATGTTCTGCCAACAAAACTTTCTTCTGTTTGCCTTCACAACAACATTTTCTTTGTGCTCTTTCCAATGTAAGTTATTCATGATTGCAATTCCTAGGTATTTAATTCAATTTACGGCCGTTAGATTTGACTGATTTATCGAGTAACCGAAGTTCAACAGATTCCTTTTAGCACTCATGTGGATGACTTCACACTTTTCATTATTTAGGGTAAATAGCCAAATTTCGCAGCATACAGCTATCTTTTCTAAATCCTTTTGCAATTGGTTTTAATCTTCTTATGACTTCACTAGTGATAAACGACAGCATTATCTGCAAACAACGTAAGATGGCTGCTCAAATTGTCTCCTAAATTGCTCATGAAGGTAAGGAACAGCAAAGGCCCTGTAACACCATCTTGGAGAATGCCAGAAATGACATCTGTTTTATTCGCTGTTTTTCTGTCAATTACTACAAACTTTACTAGTATAGAATTATTTTTTCATTTACTGGAAAATGACAGCGCGCAGAAGTATTGTTGCAGAAGTAAGATTCACTGGGATCGTGTTCTAATTTTAACACATGTAAATCCGCTGTTCCAACAAATACAATAATTCCATCTATAAAGTACAGAGGAGTCGGTGCTCGTTCGGGGACAGGGAAGGGGGGATCAGATAGTGGTACAATAAGTACCCTCCGCCACACACCGTAAGGTGGCTCGCGGAGTATAGATGTAGATGTAGATGTAGATAAGAATTTGCTCTGGATCCAGATTCTTAAATTTTATTCGAGAAGAAATTCGCAACATAGCCGATCGATATACAACACAAACAAATAATTAAAATTTCAGAAAAAATTGGGCAAGTAGCTAACTCGTTGGTCCAGCTCTGGCCTTCATGCAAACAGTTTTTCAGCTTGGCATTAGTTGAGAGTTGGTGGATGTCCTCCTGAGAGATATCGTGTCGAAATCTGTTCATTTTGCGCATTAGATACCCACAATCCCGAATTGGCTGAATGTCTTTGCCCATAATGCCCCAAACGTGCTCAATTGGAAGTGATGGGCAGCCTTGGTGGCAAATCTAGGGTTGGGTAGTACGCTTTTACTGGTCAGCGGGGCTCAGTTCCAACCAGGACTCAATGACGAGAATTATACTCTAGTAGTCTAATCAGAGATTCCATGCCCCGATGATAGCGAAGACGTGTCTGCAGGCGCCCCCAGTCAGTGGTGAGATACCAACCCGTCAGTCACCTGCCATACAGCCTGCCAACCATGAGCAATGATCTGTGGTGCCTTTTCATTTCACAGCAAGACCCCTTTGGTTGTCAGCCGCGGAGCACTTACATCACAGCGGTGCATCGGCGATATTCTATGCCCCTTCTGTTCATCGCAAACCATCATGGGTTTACATTTCAACTAGATAACACCCGCCCACAGATGGCGAGAGTTTCTACTGCTTGTCTTAGTGCTTGCCAAACCCTACCTGAGCAGCCGCTGGTGAAGTATCAGTGCAGCAACGAGTCGCATATTTAGCTTTCGTATTTGTTTTGTAGTTTGATCTTATTTTCTTTCCGAGTGTTTGTGCGCTTGCATATTTAATTACATAAAATCCTTGCGTATTCTCGCATTTGAGGAGTAATATTGCTTATTGATAGCCGTAGAGTATAAATTCGCGGAGTCGTTAGATATTAGCAGTAGGATGGATAGGGTGTGTGCGTACTGCGTGCGGGCACAGGAGGAACTGGCTGCGGTTCGCGAGGAGCTGAGCGTGCTGTTGGCCACTGTCAGCCGCCTTCAGGCTGCTGCGTCGAGGTGCAGCGACGGCGTAGGGTCTGGCGCGTCGCTTGAGACATCCTACTTGTCGCTTGCTGCGTCCGCTGACTCAGCCGCCGAGGCACCTTCTAATGTACCTGGCGTGTTGGGGCCGCCCTCACCTCAGGGTGAGTCACGGACTGCAACGCGTTCGCGTCGCTCGAGGCGGAGGGTCAATGTGGAGGCTGCCTGGCTGGCCTCGCCCGTTCGTCCTGTTTGGGCAGGTGGCCGCTCCTTCAGCAGGGTCAGAGCAGGCACACAGGGGCAAAGGCTTGCTGGTTATCGGGCGCTCCAACGTTAGGTGGGAAATAGCGTACAGGGCTGGAAAGAACTCCAACGTGCACTCGGTTTGTCTGCTGCGGGGGGGGGCTCATCCAAGATGGGGAGGCGGCCTTGCCTGCGGCTATCGAGCGTACAGGGAGCAGTCTTCTGCAAGTAGTTGCCCACATCGGCACCAGTGATGCCTGTCGCTTGGGTTCTGAGGCGATCCTCAGTTCGTACAGGCAGCTGGCGAATTTGGTGAAGACCGCTGGCCTTGCAGGTGGGGTGCAAGCAGAGCTCTCTATTTGCAGCATCGTTCCCAGAGTGGATTGGGGTCCTTTTGGTTTGGAGACGAGTGGAGGGTCTCAACCTGAGGCTTCGTCAACTCTGTGACAGTCTTCGTTGCAGATTTCTAGACTTTCGCTATTGGGTGGGGAATTGTAGGACGCCCCTAGATAGGTCAGGGGTGCACTACACAAAGGAAGCGGCTACTCGGGTAGCAGAGTACTTGTGGCGTGCACATGGGGTTTTTTTAGGCTAGGCAGTAGTGTGAGGTGTCCTGATGAAGACTCACCAGTCGACGTGCAGGCAGGGAAATCAGGACGCGCTCAGTGTAATGGCGCTTCAGCTATCAAGATATTAGCAGTAAATTTTGAGTGTTCGGAATAAAGTTCCTGAATTTGCAGCCCTCCAGGAAGTGTGTGGCGCGCAAATTATTCTCAGGACTGAGACCTGGCTGAACCCTGAGATAGGAAGTTCTGAAATATTTAGTGAGGGTTGGAACGTGTATCGGAAAGACAGATTAGACACCGTAGGAGGTGGTGTCTTCATTGCAGTTGACAAAAATATTGTCTACTAAGGTCGAAGTAGTGTGATTGTGAAGTTATCTGGACACGTTTAACAGGGCTAGGGGAAATAAAGTTAATTGTGGGGTGTTATTACCGGCCACCAGGTTCCACTGTGACAGTTCTAGAATCATTCAAAGGGAGTCCACATTCTGTATCGCAGAAGTACCCGGATCATGCTATATTAGTCGGAGGCGACTTCAGCCTACCTAGTATAGACTTGGATGTCTATGGATTCATTACAGGTGGTACAGACAAGCCGTCGTGTGAATTACTTTTGAACACATTAGTCGAAAACTGTCTTGAGCAGCTAAATCGACAGCCAACGCATGATGGAAATATTTTAGATCTGGCAGCCACGAACAGACCAGACCTCATCGACGGTGTCAGTGTTGAGACAGGGATTAGTGATCATGATGTTGTCATTACGACTATGGTTACGAAAGTTAAAAAGTCTGTCAAGAAGGCTAGGAGAGTATTCTTTCTAGTAAGAGCAGATAAGCAGTTGTTAGCATCCCACTTAGTAAATGAATCAACTTCATTTACTTCCGGTACGATGGACGTGGAAGAAGTATGGGCAAATTTTTAACACATTGTAAATCACGCATTGGACATTTATGTCCCGAAAAAGTGGGTTACGGACGTAAAAGACCCACTGTGGTTTAACAGCGCAATTCGGAGAATGCTTAGAAAGCAAAGGCAGTCGCACTCGCGGTACAAGAAAGATCGGGAGAATGAGGGCAGACAAAAGTTAGTAGAGATTCGTGCTGCTGTAAAAAGTGATGCACGAAGCATTTAACCACTATCTCCATCATACTTTAGCAAAAGATCTTGCTGAAACCCCAAGGAAATTCTCGTCTTACGTAAAATCGGTAAGTGGGTCGAAAGCTTCCATCCAGTCACTCACTGATCAGTCTGGCCCGGCAACGGAAGACAGCAAATCCAAAGCTGAAATTTTAAATTATGATTTATAGGATGCTGTACTTCGAAACATTGTTGTGTGTTCTTGTAGTCTGTGTCTGGAGATGTTTGTACAAAAAAAGGGAGCAGTCAAGGAAGAAGAGACAGTAACTCATTTGTGTTGAGGGGAAGCGATCACCGAATTCGTGGAACAGTTCTGAGAGAGACTTCCATCCGTTGATATAGAAGAACTGATTACCGCTGAGTGTCGCGTGTGTAGAAAGAAAGAGCAGGTTCACAGTGCTTCCTTAGGGATGGAGAGCATAGGGGCATGTAGTCGGTATTGTCAAAGTTACTGTGGCTTACATTGTGTAGGCTTTGTATATATTAGATTGTAAAGCTACTATTGCTTATGTTATGGGATGAGTAGAGAGGATGACTGTGTGTGTGTGTGTGTGTGTGTGTGTGTGTGTGTGTGTGTGTGTGTGTGTGGTGGTCGTCGTCGGTGGCGGCGGCTGGCGGGTGCGAGCTGTGGCTGCCTCATTTCGCGGGGGTTGTAGCGCGCGCGGTGAAGCGTCAGTCAATCGTCACTTATGGTCCGTTAGAATCGCTAATGGGGGACAGAAGGTTCTTCTATTGTGGAATGGAATTTCTGAAGCGTCTTTGCCGGACCGCAGTTAGTGGGGAAGGCCGATCGCACGCGGCTCTGCTTGGAGTGCGCGTTGTGTGTGTAAATAAACGCTTGGTCTTTAAGGGCGCCTACCTACAACTTTGGCCTGCGTTCGGCTGAAGCTCAGGGTTGCACTCCCGCCTGATCACATCAGCACGTGTATGTAGGTGAGCACGTATTTGGATAGGTATTTCACAGGTGTTACGTATGAGGGAGGTGCTGCCACTTCATGTTTGCGGAAGCCGAGCAGGGGCTGTGCAAGTTTAGAGATCTTAGATTTACGGCAGTTATCGCTGCCTCCTGTGTATTCAATGGATTGTGCTTGCATGCGTTGATTGCATTATTTCGATATCGTGTCGGTAGGCCTTCATATGCGCTATTTGAATAGCTTACGAGTATTTAGCGTGTCTACACATCATTGTGGTGTATTATTTAGGAGCAGTTTGCAGGTCTGGACTGAAATTATTTGCGCAAATTAGGAGCTGTTTGGGTATTTAGAAGTAAATGTTTTGCATTATTTACGAGCGGTTCACATGTCTGTAGGCTGTGCTATGGGTTATTTTTAACTGTTTACAATTAGCAAGCGTGTGTCTAGAGCATTATAAATGAGTTATGTGGGAGTGGTTGGCAGGTCTGTATGATATGGGGAATGTCAGAGCGTGTGTTCTGTAATACATATACTCCATCCGTAAATAAATTGCCCCCAAATAAATAAATTTTCTCCTTCCATCAGCCTAGTGCGGGCAGAGTCCTTTTACTAACTGCCCCCTAGGAAGTGGTGGTACGCATCGTTTTCAGCAATATTCTTACGTTGGTAGCAAAGACGCAAGTGAGCTTTGTTTATTGGCAGATTTCACACTTGGCGCCTGATCGTAGGAGGTTGTGGTGGTCGGGTGGATGAGGTTAGTGCAAGTGTCCTTTCTTTACGCGCAATTTTCTTAGATCGGTCGCGAAAGCGTAAGCGACCTGTCTTTACTGCCAGAATTCAAACTCGGCGAGGGTTTCTGGGAGGAAGTGGCGGTCGGTTGGCTGAGGTTAGTAAAAGTGCCCTTTCTTTAAGCGCAGTTTTCTTAATTTGGTAGTGAAAGCGCAAGTGAAGTTTCTTTACTGACAGAATTCAAACTCTGCAAGGGTTCCTAGGAAGAGGCGACGGTCTTCTAAAAGTAGTAGAAAGTAGGTAGTTGAACACCTTTGCATACATATATGAAATTGTAAATTGAATTATTTAATATGGTTAAAATTGAAATGGAATTAAGTACTTAGGTAATTGATAGGTTAGATGGGCGATGTGGGTGTTAGCATATTTACAGAAGACTATGTCAGTCGTGTATTGAGGGGGTGTTCTGTTAAGTCTGTACATTGTGCTACCCTCTGCAGCGGATATATTTCAACTATAACTGTAAAATGAATGTGTGAGAATAAAGGTGTGTGTGAGCAGAAGTTTTACTGTGTCCTTGATTTCACTAGCGTGTAGCAACATTTTGGTGCCGAACCCGGGAAAACATGAAGAGATAGTGCTACTACACATTAAAGTGGACTCGACGCCGGCGGAGGTGGTTTTGAGCGACTTCAATCTCAAAATCTGGTCTCGTCACGCCACGTTCAGCTCACACAGATAAGTTGCGGCATTGCTCTGAAATTGTAGGAAAGGACACTGTGGGGCGATTGATTTGTATGTGATGTTACTTGGTGCATGTTTGTTGGTGGCAGAGCAATAGAGGGCAGTTGGCGTATTATTTGCAAAGCATAAATGGGACTTGCTAAAGTACTGGTAGACTGCAGCGCCATCTGTTAGCAACAGCGACCACTACTAAAGGTCGCGGAAGTTGAAAACTGCACGGTCGCGCCATCTGTTGAGAACTACAAACGTCATTAGGGGACTGATAACGGTTCACACTCCAGGACAGCGCCATCCCTTAGCGACAGACAGCAAAACCACCAACTCACCATAGCAGAAGCAGTAGCTACGAACTTCGGGAGGCTGCGCCGGAAGCGGACGACCTTGCGATCGAATGCGACGCGTTTAGTCAGCCAAATAAACGCCTTCGATGGTTCTACAGCTGCAGAAGTAGAACACTTCCAGGAACGCCTTCAGGAAACAGAAGAGTTGACCCGACTGAACGATACAATCCAGGACTTGCTGGATGACTCCGAATACGAAGCCGACACGGAAGCTTGTGAGGAATATACTGATAAATGCAAACGGGCCCTCTGAAAGGCCTTCTAGGAGGAGCGCGCTCAGGAGACAGAAACGCGACGTCAGCGGCTCAACAACACGCCTGTATGGACATAAAATTGCCTGCTATCAAACTGCACCCATTTTCAGGGGACATAGAAGCTTGGCCTCGATTTTGGGAGCAGTTCACAGCCTCCATAGACGAGAATCCGATGGTGTCAACATTGAACAAGCATGTATTCCTCCGTGGTTACCTTGATGGGGAACCTAAGGACTTGGTCTATGGCATTGCTGTTACAGCTGATACATATGAGCAGACTAAGCAAATTTTGAAATCCAAATATGAGGATAAGAACAGAATTATCCAGTCACCTAGATTTCTTGGAGAATCTTAACACTTCGACTTCAGGCAGTCCAGAGGCTCTCAATTCCACCTACATTGAGTGCCATATGCGCATCCAAGCACTACGAGCTCTAGGAGAAAATGTGGACTCTTATGGGAGAGTGCTTGCACCCAAACTTCTTCGAGCCTTTCCTGAAGAAATAAGCAAAAATTGGCTTGTTCATGCCCGAAGGCAAAAGATTGAAGAAGAGAACCTCACCCACGTTATGGAGTTCATAAATGAAGAGGTGGAAGGAGCTATCAACACACGCAAAATTCGTGGCGATACTGTACCACGCGAAAATTACGTACCAACAGCATCTGCCTTCCATGTAAAGGTTAAAACGAAGAGGGACAAGAAGAAACAACAGAATTCAGAGCCCTTCTGTGTGTATTGCGGCGAAAGAGGGCACTGGGGCCAAGACTGCCAAAAGACTACAAGCTTGCAGGCAAGAATCGACGCCCTCAAGACAATGAACCGTTGCTTTCTATGCCTGAGACGTGGCCACAACAGAAATCAGTGTTTCAAACGGGGAAAGGCGTCCTGTGCGAAATGTAAGGGGAGCATCACATTTCTATCTGTAGTAGCCATACCACAACAGTAAATAAAATTGAAACTATGACTTCTAACTTCACATACCTGCAGACTGCTCGTGTATCACAGGACCCACTGGTAAGAGCAGACAGACACCTGCCATCCTGGGCACAGGGAGTCAATCGAGTTTCATTCACCATTCACTGATCGAATCTCTCCAACTAAGTGTCATTGGAAGCAGCACTCTCGAGATAACTACTTTCGAATCCAGTTACAGTTCATCACTCTCAAGGAAGAAGGTGCAGTTTAATATGATGGGATGCTCCACTAATTCCCACATATCAGTAACAGCCTTTGAAAGCACAAATAATTTTTCACAGCAACCAACAGTGCCACAAGATGTAGGAGATATGGCCTTGAGGGGTGGTACACCACTCGCAGATCCTAAGGGAGACACTGAAGATCTACCTATTGAGATCCTGATTGGAGCTGATTATTACTGGAGAATCGTGACTTTGGAACGACCAATCAAGATATCACCATCATTGGTTCTTCTCCCATCAATCTCTGGATATATCCTCAGTGGAAACAGATCTAGCACCACCGTCAACAGAGCAACTGTCAACTTTATTCAGGGCAGCTGCAGTGATATATCCGATGAGTCAGTGCGCCGATTTTGGGACCTGGAGACAATCGGGATAACAGGACATCAAGAGCGAGCATTAAAACCCATGGACCACCCCATTTATCAGGAATTCCGAGAATCATACTGTGTGTAATATGGCCACAGAGTTGTATCTCTGCCTCGAAAGAAGGATATGCCTCTCTCCTGCAACCGCACAACTGCTGAAGCGCGTCTTCGCTCCTTACAAAACAAGCTGCGAGGGAATGAAGAGCTGAAGGTCATTTACCATGAGACAATGTCGAAATATATTGAGAAGAACCAGGTAGAGATAGCACCTGAGGACTGTACTGCGGGAAACACATTCTAACTGCCACACCATATTGTGAAGAAATGCATCAGTGGAAGTGTGAAGTACAGAATAGTCTACGATGCATCCTCACATGAGCCAGAGTCTCTATCGCTGAATGATGCCCTCGAAAAGGGACCAAATTTACTTCCGGATATTCTAGCAATCTTACTAAGATTTTGCACACTTCCGGTGGGTTTAGTGTGTGATGTGGACCAAGCTTTCCTGCAGTTAACGTTGAAAGAAGAAGACAGAGACCTCACAAGGTTCCTTTGGTATTGTTGAGCAAGCTGGAAGTGGTGCCTACATGACCACAAATGACGTGATTACATATCACTTCAAACATTTGCCATTTGGACTTGCACCAAGCTCATTCCTGTTGTCAGCTGCTATAAGGGAGCTAGCAGCACTAAATAGTGAAAAATATCCACTATCCTCAGGACTTGTAAACAAGTCAGTGTTAATGGACGATTTCGTAGCCAGTGTTAGAGACAGTGACACCGCTGCAACTGTTCACCATGAACTGACAGAACTTTTCCAGCAGATAAGTCTTCCATTGTCCAAATGGGCGACTAATTTGAATGACCTGAAGGCAATATGGGATGTCAAAGACCACAACACAAGTTTTAGGAATTAATTGGAACACAGATGATGACTCCATCTGCAGTGACTACGAGAAGACAACTGGATACAGATCACAAGTATACACAACATTTATTACCAGATACCCGGAATTAAAATTCTTAACAGAACAACGACTAGCTGATCAGATCGGTGTAATAACCAAAAATAACAGGATACCCCAGTCAGAATTAGAAAACATCAAACAACAAGTACAACAAATACTGGAACAAAATAATGTGCAATCAGAAGAAGAATAAGAAAATACAGTAATGGGCTGAAACATCCAAGAGCAAACAAACGAAGAACAACCCGCATCAATTAAACAGTCAGAGGAAAACGAAATCTTAAGACAGCCACCAGAACAAGCACAAATAGAACATGAAGTGACACACATGTTAGATATAGAAGAAAATTTTCAGCTGACATATATAGAATACAAAGACATAAATACAGAAATTAGACCATTCTTGCATAGACCGCCAAATAACCCACAAGTAGAAACAACAATAAAAACTATCAACACAATCATACACAACAAAATAAATGAAAACACAACTATGGAAGAGTTACAACTACTGGTTTATATAGGAGCACTCACTACACTAAATATACACACCAGGCAGAGATCAGAACCAACCAACACACAGAAGAACCCCGCAAAAGCAGCATGGCAACACAGGCTACAGATCAGAATAGAAAAACTGAGAAAAGACATCGGACAGCTAATACAATTTATAAGAAATGAAATGTCAGAAAAAAACGAAAAATGTTAGGTAAAATCTCACAAGAAGCGATAGAGCAATTAGATGAAAAGAAGCAGAAATTACAAGCATTGGCCAAACAACTTAGAAGATACAAAAAAGTGAAAATAGAAGGAAACTAAACCAAACATTCAACACAAACCAAAAGAAATTTTACCAGACAATAGGTAACACACCCACATTAAAATAGACAATCCACCAAACATAACAGACATGGAACACTTCTGGAACAACATATGGTCAAACCCAGTACAACATAACAGGCATGCATGGTGGATACAAGTAGAAACAGACACGTACAAGATGATACCACAAATGCCTAAAGTGATAATTTTGCAACATGAAGTCACCCAAGCAATTAATTCTACTCACATTTGGAAAGCCCCTGGAAAAGATAAAATAGCAAATTTCTGGCTAAAGAAGTTCACCTCAACACATTCACATTTAACTAAATTATTTAAGTTACATTGCAGGCCCATACACATTCCCTGATACACTTACACGTGGAATAACTTATCTGAAACCTAAAGATCAAGCAGACACAGCAAACCCAGCTAAATATCGCCGCATAACATGCCTACCAACAATATACAAAATATTAACTTCAGTCATTACACAGAAATTGACACATACAACACAGAACAAAATTATAAATGAAGAACAAAAAGGCTGTTGCAAAGGAGCACGAGGATGTAAAGAGCAACTGATAATAGATGCAGAGGTGACATATCAAGCTAAAACTAAACAAAGGTCGCTACACTACGCATACATCGATTACCAAAAAGCTTTTGATAGTGTACCCCACTCATGGTTACTACAAATATTGGAAATATACAAAGTAGATCCTAAATTGATACAGTTCCTAAACATAGTAATGAAAAACTGGAAAACCACACTTAATATCCAAACAAATTCAAATAATATCACATCACAGCCAATACAGATTAAGCGTGTAATATACCAAGGAGATTCATTAAGTCCTTTCTGGTTCTGCCTTGCTCTGAACCCACTATCCAACATGCTAAATAATACAAATTATGGATACAATATTACTGGAACATACCCACACAAAATCACACATTTGCTATACATGGATGATCTAAAACTACTGGCAAATCATGCCAGTTTTTTGAGTTTCACCGAAAATGCGAATAAAATACTTTCTGCACCACCCAAAATTTTCGTCGTTTAATATCCGTTGATAACTTGTACTGTACTTCTAATTCCGAAGCTGTAGGTTTTTTACAGAACCTACATGTAGTATGTAATCGATATAACAGTATTTGTTTCTGAAAATTTATAGTCGATTGTAATTATAATGCAAATATTGAATATTGCTGGGTAATGGCCACAGAAACTTTATTTTAAATGTACCAATAGAAAAAGCGAATTGGCAATAGCTGTTCTATGGCTCATCTTTGCATATGGAGAGTCTCTGTCGTGCTGCAAGCAGAGAGAAAGCAGAACAGCTTCAGTCATGAAAGAGTGCGGAAGTGTTTGATGGGCGCTCCCGCAGATGCAGTGTGCAGCTATGATCGCGCCAGTGTAGGTGCATCTAATTCGTTAATCCGCTAGTATTGATAACACGGTAGGAGTGGACAGGCAGCAGAGTAAGTCGCAGTTCTAACTATTGCCTGTCCCATAAGTACCCGTGGCACTGGAGACGACTCGTGTTTCTTTACTAGCAGCAGCAACATTAGTAGCTCAGCATTATCGTCGGGTACATTCTTCATCGTCCGTCCTGCTACAAAATCGCAGGCTATTAAGTGACAAAAATATAACTAATATTCTGGAGGCATTTCTTTCACAAAGTATGACTAACCTTAATAATAAGCTGCAATATTTGTTGTCATTGTCCTCAGACATTGTTACCAAGAGGGTCCCTTTCGTTTCCGTGCAATCACAGTGTGTCGTAAAAATATGAAAATTGATTAACTGTTTACTGCCAATTTTGTTTGTTTGCTAATGAACAATTTGTCTAAATTTTCTGCCTCTCTAACTGTTCGCTCTTGTATGGCATAACAGAGGCTTAACTAATTTGCAATTTTAAGTATTGTGTAAATTCATTCACTCAAATCAACGTAAAATTTCACTGTCAAAACTAATAACTAAAGATACAGCACAAATTAAGAGTGTGCAGTTTCATTTATTCTGTATGTAGCTTAACGGGTGACTGCTGCCGGCTTGGTATATATTTTATTTTTATATTAAAAGTAAAATCTGTTGCTCATTTGCTTGGATTAAATTCATTTCAATCTTTCACTAATTAAAAGTAAGTTTCTTGCCTTTTCATAATTTTTACATTATGTTACACTGAGGTTACTGAAAATCATTTTTTTTACATAACGAAATTTAAGTTATAGCCAGTCATTTGTTTAACCAGTAACGGTATTTAACTTTATTTTAAAAATTTAGTATATCAGAATAAGTAACTGCAAACTCGGTGCTTTCTGATTCATTTATTTCCTCGAGTACTTTAGTGTTGTGGAAAAGCGTGACAACCTTCTGTTGCCATGCAAGTGATTATTTGCTTAAATTTCTTTGCCATTACTTTTCTTAAGATTCTGGAGATTCATTGCCCTAGTGGGCTAGCGACTGTTTAATTATCCTCTCGTTTACTAATCACTACCTCTTTTTGTATTAAATATTAGGTGACACCTTTCTCCCCCTGTGTGGTTCCTGAGTAATGGCAATATATTCTCCCAAATCAGAATTATCACCAGTATTTCGATTAGGTTTTAAAATAGATCGTTCCCTCAGAAGGGTCTTTCCTCCTCCTAACCGGTACTACACACACTAAGAAACGTTTTCCATAACATTGGTTGTGGGAGTTCTGGAACCTGTACAGAAAATTCGAATATTGATCAACATAAACATCATTTCAGATACTTTTATTGCTCATGAAAACCACACACTGCATGTTGTACCACCATACAGCGAGGCCTTCAGAGGTGGTGGTCCAGATTGCTGTACACACCGATTACCTCCAATAACAAGTAGCACGCCCTCTTGCACTGATGCATGCCTGTATTCGTCGTGGCATACGGTCCACAAGTTCATAAAGGCACTGTTGATCCAGATTGTCCCACTTCTCAACGGCGATTTGGCGTAGATCCCTCAGAGTGGTTGGTGGGTCACGTCGTCCATAAACAGCCTTTTTCAATCTATCTACGGCATGTTCGATAGGGTTCATGTCTGGAGAACATGCTGCCCACTCTAGTCAAGCGATGTCATTATCCTGATGGAAGTAATTCACAAGGTGTGCACGATGGAGGAGCGAATTGTTGTCCATGAAGACAGTTGCCTCATCAATATGCTGCCGATATGGTTGCACGATCTGCCGGAGGATGGCATTCACGTATCGTATAGCCGTTACGGCGCCTTCCATGACCACCAGCGGCGTACGTCAGCCCCACATAATGCCACCTGACCGGGTTGCCTCCAAACACATTTCTGACAGTAGTCTGGTTGAAGGCATATGCGACACTCACTGGTGAACAGAACGTGATTTCAATCCTGAGCCGTCCATTCCGCATGTTCTCCGGCCCATATGTACCACACTGAATGGTGCCGTAGTTGCTAAGATAGACCTCACCGTGGACGTCGGGAGTCATGTTGCGCATCATGCAGCCCATTGCACACAGTTTGAGTCATAACACGGCGTCCTGTGGCTGCGCAAAATGCATTATTCAACATGGTGGCGTTGTTGTCAGGGTTCCTCCGAGCCATAATGCGCAGGTAGCGGTCATCCACTGCAGTAATAGCCCTTGGGCGATCTGAGGGAGGCATGTCATAGATAGTTCCTGTTTCTCCTCCATGACTGAACAATATCGCCTTGGTTCACTCCGAGACGCCTGGAAACTTCCCTTGTTGAGAGCCCCTCTCAGCACGAAGTAACAATGTGGACGCGATGGAACCGCGGTATTCGGCGTCTAGGCATGGTTGAATTACAGACAACACGAGGCGTGTACCCCCTTCCTGGTGGAATGACTGATACTGTTCGGCTGTCGGACCCCCTCCATCTAATAGGCGCTACTCATGCATGGTTGTTTATATCTCTGGATGGGTCTGATGACGTCTTTGTACAGTCAAAGGGACTGTGTCTGTGATACAATATCCAAAGTCAACGTCCGTCTTCAAGAGGTCTGGGAAATGGGGTGATGCAAAATTTTTTTTTTATGTGTGTGTCGTTTGATATGAGGGTGGAGAGGAAGGATATTAGGAGTTCCTTTATTGGTCTCTGCATTGCATGTTGTCGTTGGCGGAAATAGGCTTTTTCCACTGGAGTTTTTTTATTGCTTGTCATTGGTGGAAATCGGCGACAAGGAGACTGAGTGGCGTCAGCAGCGTAGCGCTGTTTACTAACTGCCTAGTATCGATTAGGGCGCGTCAGCACTGTGTACAATCTGCTGTGGCCTACCGCACGCCTGTTGCTTTGCGAGAGCTGTCTTTCCGCAAAGCTATGTCCTATATCCTTGTAAAAAGAGATCTACGGATGAATAAAGCAGCAGCAGCTGCTGCTGCTGCTGCTTTCACTGGTGGCAGCCAAGACGCTAGGGGTCGGTACCCATCTTCCCTATTCATACTGTCATGTCGCTTGGCTATTTATTTAGCATCTCTTATGTTCCTCCTCGAGCGAAACAGCTGTTTCGTCAGTACGCGGACCTCTCGAAATTCAATCTTCATCCTGCACTGTTCCTGTTATCCTGCCACCGCTGATTTGTTGTTTTGTTTGAGACGGATATATCTCTGGTTTTCAGATAACCTCTCACCTACATACACTAGTCCACATTCGCACCCGATTTCATAAAATCCGGCTGCATGAAACTTCTCAGTTGTATCTTTTGTCGAGCCCAGAACGTCTTTTATTTTGTTGTTGGTACGAAAAATCGGCTTAATGTCTGCCCGACGGAGAATTTTATCCAGGCGTTCAGTGACCCCTTCTACATATGGTAGCAGGACGGTGTTCCGTGCTTCGATCTGTATTTCTTTATTGTCCTCCTCCTTTGGCGCCATAGTTTTATGTGTCATCCTCATGTCGTAGCCAGTAGCTCCAAAAATGGACCAGAGGTTCTGTAGTTCAACTTTGAGATAGTGTTCATTGCTGATCCTGTAAGCTCTCTTAGTTAACTAATATAGTTAACTTAATATAATCTACACTTCAATGTAAAATGTTAATAACATACATTTACTTTACACTTACAAACAAATACCAAAACTCTGGTAAACCCTAGTAAACCCTAGTACAAAAGGTAAAACAAAACAAAATTTTGTTCTTATTTACATTAATATTTCATAAACTTCTTCCCATATATAGTTTCCGGTCCATCTTCTACATTATGGCTTAACTCTTCATAATTGTAGCTACCTTATCACAATACAAGAACGACAGTGACATGCAATGCATACACACCTTTAAACCAATACCACTTAACATAACAAAATTAAAATACTATCAAATACACCCTCATTAAACAGTTTTCACCATCACATCAGCTATAATCAATAATCTGTTGTAACCTACTTGTATTACTACAAGGTCCAGCTTCACCTGAATATTTTGCGATTTCAATTAAAGATATTATAAGTCTAGAAAGATTCTCTGATAAGAGTGACATACAAAGATGTACCTTAAATAGTCATCACATATTGTTAATGATGGAGTAGATTTCTCTGAATGGCATGAGACACAGCCAAATTATTTTAATTCAGAAGCCTCATCTAATGGGACCCAGGTAAACATAATAAACATTTAAAATAGCTATTCCTAGCTTATCATCTCAGTGCCACCCATTCTTAAAATGTTGAAATAATTTTACAGTTCACATTACAAACATATAACTTTACCCTCAAATTATAAATAACACCTTTAACCAATAATATTCGCTTGTAACCATCATCTAGCTGGCACTAACAATGCTGACACAAAATCAATTGCTAACTTCAAAATCACTTGGAAATTACATCAATGTTGTTGTGGTCTTCAGTCCTGAGACTGGTCTGATGCAGCTCTCCACGCTACTCTATCCTGTGCAAGCTTCATCATCTCCCAGTACCTACTGCAAACTACATCCTTCTGAATCTGTTTAGTCTATTCATCTCTTGGTCTCCCTCTACGATTTTTACCCTCCAAACTGCCCTCCAATGCTAAATTTGTGATCCCTTGTGCCTCAGAACATGTACTACCAACCGATCCCTTCTTCTAGTTAAGTTGTGCCACAAACTTCTCTTCTCCCCAATCCTATTCAATACCTCCTCATTAGTTATATGATCTACCCATCTAATCTTCAACATTTTTCTGTAGCACCACATTTCGAAAGCTTCTATTCTCTTCTTGTCCAAAGTAGTTATCGTCCATGTTTCACTTCCATACATGGCTACACTCCATACAAATACTTTCAGGAACGACTTCCTCACACTTAAATCAATACTCGATATTAACAAATTTCTCTTCCTCAGAAACGCTTTCCTTGCCATTGCCAGTCTACATTTTATATCCTCTCTACTTCGACCATCATCAGTTATTTTGCTCCCCAAATAGCAAAACTCCTTTACTACTTTAAGTGTCATTTCCTAATGTAATTCCCTCAGCATCACCAAACTTAATTCGATTACATTCCATTATCCTCGTTTTGCTTTTGTTGGTGTTCATCTTATACCCTCCTTTCATGACACTGTCCATTCCATTCAACTGCTCTTCCAAGTCCTTTGCTGTCTCTGACAGAATTACAATGTCATTGGCGAACCTCAAAGTTTTTATTTCTTCTCCATGGAATTTAATACCTACTCCGAACTTTTCTTTTGTTTCCTTTACTGCTTGCTCAATATACAGATCGAATAACATTGGGGACAGGCTACAACCCTGTCTCACTCCCTTCCCAACTACTGCTTCCCATTCGTGCCCCTCGACTCTTATAACTACCATCTGGATTCTGTACAAATTGTAAATAGCTTTTCGCTCCCTCTTTTTTACCCCTGCCACCTTCAGAATTTGAAAGAGAGTATTCCAGTCAACATTGTCAAAAGCTTTCTCTAAGTCTACAAATGCTAGAAATGTAGGTTTGTGTTTCCTTAATCTAGCTTCTAAGATAAGTCGTAGGGTCAGTATTGCCTCACATGTTCAAATATTTCTACGGAATCCAAACTGATCTTCCCCAAGGTCAGCTTCTGCCAGTTTTTCCATTCGTCTGTAGAGAATACGCATTAGTATTTTGCATCTGTGACTTATTAAACTGATTGTTCGGTAATTTTCATATCTGTCAGCACCTGCTTTCCTTGGGATTGGAATTATTACATTCTTCTTGAAGTCTGAGGGTATTTTGCCTGTCTCATACATCTTGCTGATGGTAGAGTTTTGTCAGGACTGGCTCTCCCAAGGCCGTCAGTAGTTCTTATGGAATGTTGTCTATTCCAGGGCCTTGTTTTGACTCATGTCTTTCAGTGCTCTGTCAAATTCTTCACGCAGTATCGTAATTCATCTTCATCTACGTCATCTTCCATTTCCATAATATTGTCCTCAAGTACACTGCTCTTGTGTAGGCCCTCTATATACTCCCTCCACCTTTCTGCTTTCCCTTCTTTGCTTAGAACTGGGATTCCATCTGAGCTCTTGATATTCATACAAGTGGTTCTCTTTTCTCCAGAGGTCTTTAATTTTTCTGTAGGCAATATCTATCATACCCCTCATGAGATAAGCCTCTACATCCTTACATTTCTCCTCTAGCCATCCCTGCTTAGCCATTTTGCACTTCCTGTCGATCTCGTTTTTGAGACGTATCTATTCCTTTTTGCCTGCTTCATTTACTGCACTTTTATGTTTTCTCCTTTCATCAATTAAATTCAGTATTTCTTCTGTTACCCAAGGATTTCTACTAGCCCTCGTCTTTTTACCTACTAGGTCCTCTGCGGCCTTCACTACTTCATCCCTCAAAGCTACCCATTCTTTTTCTACTGTACTTCTTTCCCCCATTCCTGTCAATTGTTCCTTTATGCTCTCCCTGAAACTCTGTACAACCTGTGGTTTAGTCAGTTTATCTAGGTACCATCTCCTTAAATTCCCACCTTTTTGCAGTTTCTTCAGTGTTAATCTACAGTTCGTAACCAATAGATTGTTATCAGAGTCCACATCTGCCCCTGGAAATGTATTACAATTTAAAACCCGGTTCCTAAATCTCTGTCTCACCATTATGTAATCTATCTGAAACCTGTCAGTATCTCCAGGCTTCTTCCACGTATACAACCTTCTTTAATATTCTACAGCATAGTGAATGCATTATTGTGGCCAAGATAGACACGAACCCCACGCCTGCCACAGTAGTACAAGTTTATATGCCAACTAGCTCTGCAGATGAAATTACATCAAATTAGTGCAAAAAGAATATTTGGTCTAATAAAAATTCCATTGGATACAAAGAGTAAGTGAATAGCTAAGCAAGAATAAAACTTTTGATTAAACAACAGAAGTTCTTGTAATAAGATATTGCCACTTATCTTAAAACATCACAATAATTTCAAGAAAATTAATTTAAAAAATTAGAACACAAATCCTTTATGATCATAGTTTTCCTACTATATGTAGATAATGAAAAATATGTGGCTTGTATCATGATAAATGTATTATATATTGTCAATACCATTTATTCTTTCTATTCTGTTAATAATGAAGGATTAAGTAATGATATTGTTTAAATTAATATTAAAATTAGTTTAGAATAACATGTCATGATATGCCGATACCCCTAATGTAGTATTATATATAAAATACTAAATCAGTTCATATAATTATTTTATTACATTATTATAATAGAACTGGTTTATTAAAATAATAACATTAATTTAATAATGATAATTCGTATACTATATATTAATACTGTAAATTTTTTAGTTATGTTACTTTAAATAAATCATTAGATGGTTATTATTTCCAAAAGCACATAGCTCCATATTTTAATAAGAATATTCCGAAATTTTAATAAAATAATAATATATGTAAATAAAGTTTGGATGTTAAATTAAGTTACTCCTTTAAATACACCGAGAAACGATAAAATTAAAGCTCTATTTCATTAATTTAAGTGGACAAAAAGAAAACTATCTATACATTATGTTAAAACATTCAGTTTATGTGTATATAACAAAAATGGAGAGTGTGTTGAAGGTCTGACAGATGATTAAAATAAGTTTTATCTGAAAGATAGGTGTCTTATAGTCCTCTATTAAATATACAAATTACGTAATTAAGCCCTTAAACCTTACCCATAACACAGAAATAATTTACTATTAGTATTTGAAAAATTAAGAAACGTAAATGTTTTCTTAAGAAATTAGAGATTTTACAAAATGTTTTATTTATACAAATAAATAACACTATGATACAGTAACTATACAGTTTTTGTGAATGACCTAAATCGATATAATTAATAAATTCCATAATTCTGATGAAGACTGATACAGAAAATACAACAAATTAGTTATTTTGGTAAATTTTGAGTAGTTTTTCATGAACAACCTACATTATATAAACTGTAATATAAAAAAATCAATTCTACAAAATATACTAAGGCAATGAAAAGGCAATAAAATTTCATCCACACAGATACTCTGCAAATCACATTTAAGTGCCTGGTAGAGGATCCATTGAAGTACTTTCACAGTTATCTATTATTCCAATCTCGGACAGTGCACGCAAAGAATGAACATGCAAATCTATCCGTATGAGCTCTGATATCATTTATTTTGTCGTGGTGATCGTTTTTTCCTGTGTAGGTCGGTCTCAACAAAATATCTTAGCATTTGGAGCAGAAAGTTGGTAATTGGAATTTCGTGAGAAGATTCTATAGCAACGAAAAACGCATTTCTTTTAACGATTTCCAGCCCAAATCCTGTATCATTTCTGTGACACTCTCTCCCATATTTCGCGATAATACAAAACGATCTGCCTTTCTTTCAACTTTACTGATGTACTCCATCAGTCATATCTGATAAGGATCCCACACTGCACAGCAATATCCTGAAAGAGGACGGTTAAGCGCAGTGTAGGCAGTCTCCTTAGTAGGTCTGTTACATTTTCTAAGTTTCCTGCCAATAAAATGCAGTCTTTGGTTAGCCTTTCCCACAACATTTTCTATGTGTTCCTTCCAATTTAAGTTGTTTATAATTGTAATACCTAGGTATTTAGTTGAATTTATGGCCCTTAGATTTGACTGATTTATCATGTAACCGAAGTTTAACGGATTCTTTTTAGCACTCACGTGGATGACCTTGCACTTTCCGCTATTTAGGATCAACTGCCACTTTTTGCATCATTCAGATAATTTTTCTAAATCGTTTTGCACTTTGTTTTGATCTTCTGATGACTTTATTAGTCGATAAACGACAGCGTCATCTGCAAACAATTGAAGACAGTTGGTCAGATAGTCTCCCAAATCGTTTGTAAAAAGAAGGAATAACAAAGGGCCTATAACACTACCCTGGGGAACGCAAGAAATCACTTCTGTTTTGCTCGATGACTCTCCGTCAATTACTAAGAACTGTGTCCTCTCTGACAGGAAATCATGAATCCAGTCATATGAGTGAGACGAATTTCTATAATCACGCAATTTCAATACGAGCCGCTTGTGTGGTACAGTGCCAAAAGCCTTCCGGAAACCCAGAAATACGGAATCTATCTGGAATCCCTTGTTTATAGCACTCAACACTTCATGTGAATAAAGAGCTAGTTGTGTTTCACAGGAACGATGTTTTCTAAACCCATGTTCACTGTGTGTCAATAGACCGTTTTCTTCGAGGTAATTCATAATGTTTGAACACAGTATATGTTCTAAAATCCTGCTACATATCGATGTTAACGATATGGGCCTGTAATTTAGTTGATCACTCTTACTACCTTTCTTGAACATTGGTGTGACTTGTGCAACTTTCCAGTCTTTGGGTACAGATCTTTCATAGAGTGAGTGGTTGGGTATGATTGTTAAGTATGTTAGTATGGAGCTAATGCATCAGCATTCTCCGAAAGGAACCTAATTGGTATACAGTTTGGACCAGAAGACTTGCTTTCATTAAGCGATTTAAGTTGCTTCACTACTCTTAGGATATTTACTTCTACATTACTCATGTTGGCAGCTGTTCTCTATTCGAATTATGGAATATTTACTTCGTCGTCTTTTGTGAAGGCATTTCGGAAGGCTGTGTTAAGGGGCTCCGGAAGGGCTCAAAATCATGAAAAGTTCAATTTTTACTTTTTTGCGTTTTCTGAATCTGCAGACTATTACCTTTTAATAGATATATAATTTATTCAATTCCGAAGACTACAACTATTTTTAAATTTTTTTTGAAATGTGTTCTACATGGGCGTGACCCACTGTGGCGCTGTTAAACTGCTGTCAAATGGTGATATTATTAACGTCCGTGTTCATCAGGTACATTTTAGTGATGTGAGATAAAGTATGTGTTGTGGCTAACCTGTGATGGTTCAATATATATCGCTGGTGTGATTGTCGATTGTTTCATGTTTATTTACTCTGTCGTTATCTCGAAAATATTCGTAATTAATTCTGTTTCTTGAGTCTCTGTTTTGTTGAAGTATAATAATGAGTAAAAGTAAAGTTATTAGAAATCCTCTGAAGGCTTTTAAGAAAAGGAGGAATGTTGGAAAGCCAAAGGTATGTGTTATTACTGTAAACAATAAAGACGATAACCAAATGAGTGAACCTAACCTCTCAAGTACACCTGCCCATAGCAGTCAAAGTGGGAAAGAAAATACTTCACAGAAGAAGCTTGGTTCAGTGAGTGAAAACTATGAATGTTTTATGGGCGAATCGGATGTGAATGAAATATTTGATATGTCGGTTCTCAAAGGAATTTTTTCAAACTGTGTAAGATGTATTCATTGTAGTGAAGTTGGTCTGGAACTCTCCATAATAAAGCACGCAGGACTTGCTAGTGAAATACAACTGAAATGTGATAAGTGTTCATACATGACCACCTTTTGGAACAGTAAGGTGCAAGGTATTTAGAAATATGGGAATGAAGATAGGTTCTAACATGGTACGAGCGATGCTTGCTTTGGACAAGGAACGCCTTTGGGCTGCAGACCGGGCTGTAAAGAGTCTAGAAATACAAGCAAGAGTAAACAGGAGGAGGAACAAGAGGAAGCTGGAGGAGGAGTTTGCAGAGGATGAAGATAATCCATCCTATGGACCAGGAATGCACTAAAAAGTTAATCCAATCTTTGTCACTCGATTCTCAAAACTTTTATTTTCTCATACTAATTACATGTTTTCTAAGGATCTTCCAAACATATTTGTTTCAAACTTTCAGTAAATGTTACACAGTACCTTCTGCATAATTTAACACAGCCTTTTTCCAAAAAACTGTATATTTTTGAATATATAAATAAAAAATTGCAAAAAATGTTGTGAATTTTCATTACAATTGGAAAAAATCATCTTTAATAACTGAACTAAAATTTTGTAGAATCCCTGTGTTAAGTTGTAGCCCATATTCCAATAAATAATCTGTAAAAAGTTCAACTTCCTACCTCAAATACTTTGTGAGGAAAGATGTAATTTATAAGCGTTATTTTAACATTGCAAGTATAGGGCGTTCTGGAGCCCCTTAAGTAACTCTGCTTTTGCAGCGCTGTCTTGGATAGTATCTCCATTGCTATCACGCAGAGGAGGCATTGATTGTTTCTTGCCACTAACATACTTCACATACGACCTGAATATCTTTGGATTTTCTGCCACGTTTCGAGACAAAGTTTCGTTGTTGAAACTGTTATAGGCATCTTGCATTGAAGTCCATGCTAAATTTCGAGCTTCTGTAAAAGATAGCCAATCTTGGGGATTTTGCATCTGTTTAAATTTGGCATGTTTGTTTCATTGTTTCAGCAACAGTGTTCTAACCCATTTTGTGTACCTAGGAGGATCAGCTCCGTCCTTTGTTAGTTTATTTGGTATTAATTCAAATGAGTAATAGAACAAACAAAATTTAATATGACATATCTGGAGTAACACAAAAAATTTTCAGTATAAATGAAATATTCTACCGATAAGTAATACATAGTATCCCTTCCTAAATAGTTTCCAGTACATTTACTATGTTAGGACTGACCTCTTCTTAAATGAAAGGATCTTTTCACAAAATTTTGGTAGAATAACTAACAATGAAAGTGATGAGTGATGTGTGCACACCTCAGAATCAGTATCACTTATTTTAAGTGAATTAAGTTACTATCAAATCGTCATTATTCATAAACAGTTTTTGGCTATCAAATCCATTATAAACAAAAATATTATTTAACCCACCTCCTTTTAAATTTAAGCTCCACTACTGCCTGAAATATTTTTTAATTGTAAAGTGAGAGAATTATAACTTTAAAAGGGTTCTCTAATGATTGAGATGTTCAAAGATATAAATTCAGTGGAATAATTCATGTATCATTGTTAATGGGATAGGTTCCTCGGAACGGAATTCTTTGGGTTTATAGGGATCTGGTAAGTACAGCTACCATTACAAATTATAGTGTGAGAGAGACTGTTATTTCAAAAATGCTCTTAATGTGCAACACAGAGCAATGCTGAAAGTGGCCCCCACAAGGTATATCAGAAATGCAAGATGTTTTATCAACAGATGATTTTAAGTGAGCAATGTCTGAGATGCAGCAGATGATGTAGTTTGTAGCCCTGAATTTAAACACAAGTCCTAAATTGGCTACAACAATGTGAAAAGTGTCTGAAAAAACAACTGTCAACAATCTAGGGCAGAACTAAAATCACGATCACTATGTTCCCGGTGATTAAAACTAACCTGTAGGAGCAAACTAAAGACAGAAAGAACACATTTTCAGTGCTAAAAGTAAACGAATCATTGGTTCCCTGAAGCAACCCTCTTATTAGCTATATGAGCTGCCAATCTACTAACCAATGAGCAGTCCTCTTTGCCATGTGGTTATAAGATTACAGGTGACACAGATTCCAAACCAAAAAAGAATGATAGGAAGACAAAAGCAAATAAAGTCAAGATGATGATGAAAGTGACACAGTGAAGAATTAGAAATAAAAAAATTACATTTAAAACGATTAATTGAATAAAAATAATAATCAAACTCATTTAATTAGATTGAGAAATAAGAAAAATTCGCCACAATAGATTAAATTCGAATGTTCGAACTTACTACACGTCAGGATAATACGCTAACTATTGTGGTAAGCCACATGATTTGTTTCAGCACTTATTTTTGATTGTAGTGCTCCAGTTGCAATGACGAACTGCAGCCTTCAAAAATTTTGTGTCACACAGTGTCCCATAGACCTTATCTAATGTAAGCAAATATCTGTAATTATGACAGCCCTATATGTGATAAGTAGCATCTTGTGCAGAAGTATCCAATAGTGTTTAGTCAGCACTGTGTAAGAAACGTGTGTATTTCATTACTGCCATTCTCTGTGTGCATTGTGTTTGGTGTGGTTCTCATTAAATACATAAAATACAAAGAAAAATCGCCAGATCATGACTCAGGATTCAAACACATGGAGAAAAAATACTGGATAAGCAATTGGAAGCGAACTCAATTGTTATGGCAGTTTGGCAACAGCAAACAGTGGATGACTTTAGGTGTTCTGATTGAAGGAAACCATTGTGTGAAGTGGGAATTATAAAGTAATTTTAATTGGACAATTTATTGTTTAAGTTCCTCAGATTCCCAAAAAGACCCATAACAAAAATAAACACTTTACCTTATAAACAGATAGTTTTATTCTTACTTTATAGATAGTTTCAAGGCACCCGGAAGGTGAAAATGTGAAAAATAAGGAATTTTTGTTTTTTGCATATTAAAATTTTACTTAGTTTTCTGATTAATTTGCTTCAAGAATCACATATCTAACTTACTTATAAGTATGTAGCAATAAGTAAATAGAAAGGGCCTGCACTCCTCTTTGTGAGAGTTTTCTCACCTGTTTGAAGGGTTGTTCTTGTTTGTTTGTCAGTGAAAGATTTTAATATCTTTTGAACTTTCCTCTATTTTCTTTGGTGATAGGAATAGGGATTTTGCGTTGTATGGATTCTGTGCAGATGTTGGCAGTTCCGGCAAAAAAATAAGACATTCGTATATCAAAGTTTATTGTTGTGTGGTTTTCAAGTGCAGTTTTGAGTGTGTTTGAATAATCATTTTTAGCGAAAATTCTCCAATTGAGTAACAGAACTTTTAAATAGCGGAAAGACAAGGGAAGAAGCATGTTTGGATGAATATATCTGCAAATGTATAAGTTAGATCTGAAGCAGATATTGAGGCCTCTTCCTCCAATTACAGTTCATCCAAGAGGAGACTGAATACTAGTGAAGACAGCTACAATAAAATACCTCATGAAACAGATCAAAACAATGTAAATGAAATATTTGATGTACGTGTCAGGTATTTTTAAAAATTGCATCGGGTGTAATAATTGTAATCAGGAAAGTTTCGAGCTTCAAGTCAAGTGACATGTAGGCCTTGCATGTGAATTAATGTTATTTTGTGACATGTTTGATTACAAAGTATCATTTCTTAATTGTCATTCTGTACAAAGTGAGTCAGGAAAGTTATTTGAACTTAATTTGAGACTGGTTTATGTCCTTCACTCTACTGGGAAACATGCAAATACAGGACAAATGATGGATCGTATTATGAACTTAAAACAGTCTCCCACAACATTTAGTATTTACAATAAAATAGTAGAGTCTGTAGTGGAAGTTGTTGCACAAGAAACTACGTTGGAAGCAGTTGAAGAAGCCGTTAGTGTCATGACAGTGTCAACAAAAGGGCGCTTACTGTAGGCTTAGGCAGTTCCTGGCAAAAGAGAGGCCATCAGTCACTCTGATGTGGTAACAGCCACTAGTGGGGACACTTCAGAAGTGATTGATATTTTATCAAAATATTGCAGATACCCTGACAGAATTAAAAATAAACATGCTGAGAGCTGTCAATTTCATTACAGTGGAACCAGTGGTGGTATGTAAGTTGAAGAGGTTGGTTGGTTGTTTTGGGGAAGGAGACCAGACAGCGAGGTCATCGGTCTCATCGGATTAGGGAAGGACGGGGAAGGAAGTCGGCCGTGCCCTTTGAAAGGAACCATCCCGGCATTTGCCTGGAGCGATTTAGGGAAATCACGGAAAACCTAAATGAGGATGGCCGGACGCGGGATTGAACCGTCGTCCTCCCGAATGCGAGTCCAGTGTCTAACCACTGCGCCACCTCGCTCGGTAGTTGAAGAGGCAAAGAAAATTTTTGAAAGGTCTATTTCATGATACAACGCTAGATATGTCAGTTCCTTAGATGATGCTAACTGCAAAAGTTTGAAAACAACTGAAGAATTGAAACCCTGTGGTAACAACATCCAAAAAAAAAGTTCAGATGTACTGGTCACATTCAGAAGAGAATGGGGTCAGGACTAAAGCAGCTGAAAACAAAATTAGAAAGAAAGCAACTTGCTGATGGAAAGCCTATTTCAGGTAGGAACAGCCTGACAGATGTCACAGACAGATAGCAGAGATATTATAGAGTTTCTTTAAGACAGAATACTAGATGTGTAAGTGATATGAAAAGGCAATTTGGGCCTTATTTTGTCATACAATGTCGACAGAACAAAACTGAGCACAGTTTTTGTCCACACAGTCCTTCGTTATGGTGTAAGTACGATAAATTGAAAATACAAGAGAAATTTATAACCACAAACACAATTTACCTGCAGCAAAAATGGAAGAAATATAGCGAATGTATAGAGAATTATCAAATGGAACATTATTGGAGAAATGTCTGCATGGAAAAACACAAAATTGCAATGAAAGTATGAATAATGTAACTCTGAATCACGTTCCCAAACGGCTTTTGTTCAAATTAGTATGAGGGCAAGTCAATTATTATCCGCAAAGCAGTTATAAAATTTTATAGTAACCAAATAGGAAACTTACAAGAAAATCATTTTTCGACATAGTCTCCTTGCGTTTCAACACACTTGGTCCATCGTTGTACAAGCTTCCTGATGCCCTCATAAAAGAAGGATCTTGGTTGAGCTGCGAGTAAGGAATGCACAGCTTCTTTCACTGCATTGGTAAAATTCTACCTACGTAGGAAGATTACTGTCACTTTGTCGTGACCTACCGCTCCTGCAAGCTACCGTCAGTAGTAAATGGTTTCTTAAATTCGTGTGGTCTACGAAATTACTGGCCCTGCGAATTATTACCAGGTATTAATAATTTCTAGCGGAAGGTTTTAACTAACTGGTAAAAATTTGAACGCAATGGATAATGCAATATTTTTGAATGACTACAGAAGGTACCTATACAGGGCTTAATAGGCAAATGACTCAGAATTCGACTGTGGTACTGACTTTCGCCTATTCTTTATGATGGAAGGAGCAAATAATCACTCGAGGGTAGAGATTAATTGATGTTAATTCAGTACTGACGGTATTTCAACAACTACTCGTGTTTCTCTTGCAATATACATCACCAAAACTGTTCTCTCTAGTTAACATGGTTCAGTTTCGCCATGTAATTATGGAGTGGGACAGGGGACTGCAGACCTGGCTACAATGTAATTTTATACAAACAAACAGTTACACCTAAACCCATGCTTATTACATTCAATTGCCATAGGTGACTCAGAACAAGTTCAGCGAAAACACTAAAAGCAAAACTAGGTCAAGGTGGAAGAGTATTTCACAAGTCTTTATCAAATCAATGGGCATTAAAATCTGATACTCTTCCTAAGGGCACAAGTTTAAACCACGTATTTTTCTTAATGCACAACATCGCCAATAAATCAAATAGTTATGGGGGAGCGCAAGAAACATCATCACTTCAATGCTATTCAACACACGTAGCCAAGTTTTGGTAGCCTACAAAAATCCAGAAAAATACAGACACACAAGATTACTTCTTACCTATTTTACACTCGCCCACTATCGTATGATTATTCATCATGTACAATACATTTTCCGACCGAAACTACAATTTATCAATGTGGCAGTTGCTTCAACACACCATGTGGCGCGAAAGAAAGCTCAAAAAGAAAACATATGGAAAATAAATAAAAATCCCCCAAAATATTACTACAAATGAAGGAGCAGATTAAAATAAATTGAATGAATGAACCTGCGTTAAGCACAGAGCAATAATATGACCATGAGCTTAAGGACCATGGTGTGTGGGCTGACCAAGGCTCAAACACAAAGTTCTCCTGAAATTCGAATAAATTATGAAAATAAGATCCCTTACGGGATTTAGTGGTAATCGCACACCTGATTTCAACATCTGGGCTACATTACTGAGCAGATTTTCGACAATCTAATATCTTTGTTAACATTACGAAAACAAGGGCTGTGTCTCCATGTATGTCCAGCACCACGATACAGGAACAAGTTGGCTACTCGACCAGACACCTCACCTAACTGTTCTTCGTTCAAGAGGTGGTGGAGGGAATGGTTCGCCAACCTAACAGAGCCAATACTTGGGCCTTCACAATCTCTCTGACCTGACTTGCCCACCATCTTTGCTAAATTTATTCACGTTTAGGGGTTGCTACTACCTTACCACAGAATGACTCTACACATGCAATGCTACGACCTCTGACCAGAGATTTCTGCTACATCACATACTATCTCATTCATACAGTCCAAGGTCGCATATGGGAAAGGATACAAGGAAACGTGGCACACATGAAAGAAATCGAATAAATAAATAATCAACACTTGGTCCAATCTCTTCTGTTTGCTATACACGGAATGCACTTCTGTAGGGACAAAACACTCTGATTATTGTTCTCCCGTACCGGAATTTATTGGAAAAAATATGGAATGGGACAACAAATTCCATTTCTAGTGAAAAAAGCCTATTTAACTTGTAAATTTTGATTCTCGAAAACTAAAACTCTCTCATAGCTAGCTAGTCTGATGATTTGTTTGATAATTAAAAGTTGTGTAACCTCGTGACCACAAAACAAACAAATCTTCTCCGAATCAGCATAAAAGATAATATTTGGGTCAAATTTATAAAACTCTAATTCCTCTCTCTCAAAACCCACCCTATTGGAAGAGAGGGAGAGTTTTTGTATTAGCGAATCAAAATTTATGAAGTAAGTAAAAATTTTTTAATTAGCTGTAACCATTTTCTACGCAAAAATGATAAAATAGATATTCTTGAATTACTGTGACAACTACCAAGAATCAAAACACTTGTTTAAGATAAAATGTACATAGTATTTTTTGTAGAATCTGATACAGCAATAAAAAAGTTCCTATTTGAAATTTTAAATTGCCTCCCACACCAGCCCCAAAGGGCTTGGGAGGTGGGCTAATTTTAGCACCAGCAGATGTCCCCCTCGAAAATAATCAACTTTAGAGTCTACACATATTTTCGTGTTGAGGCTTATTTTTCGAGTTATTCTGGTTCATCAGCTAAAAATTTACACCCTATAAAATAAAATTTTTTATAGATCTAATTAGATATGTATATTAATTAAAACAATTGATTATATTAATTTAATAGAAATGTAAAAAAAATATTATTTCATTATTCATGCATTAAACCTACAAAATATTTAATTATACCATTATAAATGATTCATACAATAATGATTTAGCGTTTCTTCTATATTAGTAACTAAAACTTTTGACAAGATTATAAAATCACATTTTAATACATGTTATTGAAATAAATTGTATAATGATAGATACAATACAAATTTAGAGGTATATTAATTTATGTTTTAAATAAAACGATAAAGGGAAAATTAACTTCCCAACACATAAAATTTAATGAAGTAAAAGTAGACTACACATATAAAACATTAAAAAACTTAATTTACGTATTAAATAAAGAGAAAGACTTGCCTGATAAGGGACTGACTTAATAGGTTGAATAGTGTTTGTCGGGAAGAGAGCTGATCTAAAGCTTAACATTATATTTTGAATTTAACAAATGATAGGTTCATAACTCTAAAGCTTACCTCTCTACGAATAAATAAGAAGATATTTATATTAAATAATTAAGTAAAATTTGATTCCTATGAAACTACATACATCAGGTAAAAGTTCATTTCCACAAATAACTCAACAATAAATAATTTTCGTAGATGACTCTAAAGTGAGAGAAGCTAATAAATACCGAAAATTTGATAAACCCAATTTAAAAGCTTTTAAACTTTCTTTTCTATTTGGAATAAGGATTGCTAAGTTATTTGAATTATTCAAATTATGGTAATTAATACGTTAATGTAACAATTCCATAATAATCGATTATTTTAATAGTAGTAATACTCTGAAATATTTTGGTAGAGATAATATCAATTGCCGATAATTTAATTGTGTAATTATTGTATTGTGATAGCAATTATAATTTAATTAAATTAAAAATATATCAAAAACGATTTATGTTTCATAGATTATATAATAATAATTTAATGTATTTTATAGAACGCCATAAATATATTTTAATATAAAAAATTTGTCATACAATTTTTAAAGGTAATTCCTTAAAAATACTAAGTAAACTTCTGCTTACAATAATTAAATTAAAAAATAACTTTATTAAATGAAACATTCTTTATAAACATAGTGTCTTAGAAAACAAGTTAGATTTCATTTTTACAAAATAAATTACTATAATTTCAATACAATGTATATATATATATATATTGTAATGTAAGTGGTTTATGAAATATCAATTTAAATTTACATAAGTAAAAGTAAACTTAAGTCCTTTTTGTTTTAATTTTTTCAACCTCTGGAATTTATTTATTCAACTCTATTTAGGTTGATTTACAAAAGGTATATATATATATATACCTTTTGTAAATCAACCTAAATATATATACCTTTTGTAAATCAACCTAAATAGAGTTGAATAAATAAATTCCAGAGGTTGAAAAAATTAAAACAAAAAGGACTTAAGTTTACTTTTAGTTATGTAAATTTAAATTGATATTTCATAAACCACTTACATTATCAGAAACTGTAATATAAAACCTCAATTCTTCAAAATATTCAGCAACAAAAAATAAAATCTCTATGAAACAATAAAAAATGTAAAATAACATAATTAATAGTTAAAACATCCTAATTTTTAATGAAATTTTTCAGTACAAGTCAAATCTATACTAATAAGTTGTACCTTGAACCGTTTCCATGATACTCTTGCCAGTACATCTACTATGTGACAACGTATCTCATTAAGTGAAGTTATCCTATCAAATATTTTTTACAGTATATCCAATTTTGTGTGAAATGTGCAATGTTTACATGACTCAGCCTCAATATGAGTTCAATGATCTTAAAAAAATTGCTACACAATTCGCTATTAGTCATGGTGTAGGTCTGAATGGAATGAGATATGGTCATATCCTTTGAGTTTAAAGATGATAACTAATAGTACACTGGGAAGTATAATTAACATTAGAAGTATTATGGTAGCTAATAGTACTATATTATTTAACTAGCTCAGATCATGAAACTGCTCAGAAAAATTTGACATTTCATTTAACATATTTGTTATTTAACCTTTGCATTAAAGGTAAGTACTTTATCCAGTATTTCTGACATGTATCAATTTTGTAACTATGGTTGCTGACAGGAATTATGCTTTAAATGAAGCAATTGCTAACGCCAACTCCACTTGTTAATTAGAACAAATTACTTAATCAGAAATATGTAATTTAAAAAGACCAGTATATAAACAATTATAGAGTTAATAAATAAACAAGAACAAAGCTTTTGAGTAGACAAACTCCTTTTAGATAAATATAACTGATTATATTACAACATTGTAAAAATTCGAGAAAGCGAAGAAGAAATAATAAAAAATAGTGATACAAACTCTTCATGATAATCTCATGTTCCTTAATATATATAAATACAGATAAATATAGAACCTTGGGTGTGTTGAATGTAATATTGCCATCATCATTTATTTAGTCTTTCTCTTTGTTAAACATATCCAAAAATTAAACAATGTAAATGTTCACTGTTACAATTATTAACACTTCTACGAGAAATGTCAAGTGTAACTTCTGATGTAATTTTAATTTTATATATGGAACAGCAATTTTAAATGATACATTAAGAAAAATATACTTTCATAATTAAAATAATTGCTTATATTAAAAATGATACACTTACATCAAGTAAATAACAGTGCAATATATTTATACTATATAATATTTAATTATATCAAGATGAACTATTAAGAGGATAACAATTCCTGTCAGTCCTTAAGGAAAAAGTTTTACAAATTTTGATACATTTTCAAACTCAAATAATCCGTTAATATTAATAATATAAAAGGTAATATGCAATTTCTAAATCAATTAAGTTATTAAATAAAACTGTTTTTAATTTTAAAGATAAAATTAAATCTGTCATAAAGAAAACTAAATAGATTAACAAAATAATACGATTATAATTCGAACACTATTTAGTTCATGTATTAATTGTAAGAAAACCTCTACCGAAATTATGGTATAAAAGGAACACATTTCTGGAAAACAAACTAAAATTGAGATGCAGCAAATTTTGATAAACCGTTATGCAAAAGAGTAACAATTAAATTTAATTTTATAAATAAAAAAATGATATTAGTAATGGGCTACTACATTTACTGATTGTGTTAAAATAATAATGATATTAATTAAATAATAGTTATTTAAGTTATAAAGTATTAAATTGCAAAACTATAAATATTTTCTTACATAATAATTACTTTTTGTAAATAATTAGGTAGCAAAAACTTTTAGTAAACATATAAAATAATTATTTAATATAAATGTAAGAAGCCCAATACTGACACATTTAATTACATATAAGGTTTTAATTAAATAAATTTTGAAATGAAATGAAAAGGATAACATGAATGTTCATAACATATACTTAATTCGAACGAAAGGAAAATGTATACACATAAATTATATATTCAATAACAATGAAGAAATGCCTCATAATCAGTTAATTTGGGGATGCCTCAACACAAAATCATTTATTCTTCCTTTTCCATAAAAAATAAAGATAGAATAAATTGTATTAAATATGTTAACTAATATAATAAAAGTTACAATCTTATGATAATGATATCGAATTAACTATATTGTGGTTGTACTACACATATTTTTATATTGATTATACATTTAGATAATTATGGTTATGGAAAATGGCAATGTTATATTTGATTATACTTAAACAAAAATAATATTCATTAAATAATGGTTTTTACATATAGTATAACCATACTGTAATGTATGTAATACAATACCATTACCATCTAATCAAATAATAATCACTTTCTGTCCAAGAAATAGGTGGATACAAGTTTCTTATATACATAAAATTAAATAATCAATTAATATTTATAACTTGTAGCTCACGATAATTGTAAAATTAATTTTTATGTATTTCAATAAATCAAGAAAAACTAAGATGAAATGACAAAGATAGAATGGTGATCAAATACATAAAATTAAATATGCTAAATGACTACTACACATACGAAAATTGAGCAAACTTTTAATTTAAACATTACACAGAATAATTACAGTGCTTGATTGAAGTGATATATTGGTAAGTTAAGTCAAGTATATCTTAAAGATAGTTGCTTTAAAGAATACCACTATATTTTGAAATTGAAATAATGGCCTAAAGCGTTTAAAGTTTATCCCCTAAGGAAAAAGTGAGTAAACAGTGAATTAACATTAAAGAAATAGATAAATGTAGCAACAATTAAAATAAAGTTTTCTCTTATGATACAACACTTCTTAGGAGATGATTTAAATTTCTGTTCTACAAATAACTCAACTATAATTATGATAGATAAACTATGCATATTTTTGTAAATGAGTGCATGTACAGATATATACTTAATGCAGTTACATATGGTGTTACATATGAAATTAGCCTTAGCAAAAAAAATTTATGTTTTGTAAACCACTTGTATTAAGACAAAATTATAATATAAAAAATGAATTTACAACTTTTTGTAAGAAAATTTCAGCACAATATAATTGTTTCAGTATGTCTGGGAATGTTTAATGAACATTTAAAATAACCAAGTAACTATTCTTGGTTTTTATTTAAAATTTACCAATTCATAAAAGGGGACATAAAACATGTTTATATTTTCAAACTAAGGTAGTGGTTTTACAACACTTGTATTTCCAGAAAATACAGAAGAATTAAACAAAAAAGAAAACAAAGAAATAAAGCAATGAAAAATATACAACTTGTATCTAGATATATAAATTCAATTCTTGTCTTTATCATTCATTTTATTTCGTTTAATAAAAGATACAACAAATTCTTTCAGAACTCAACAAATTCACAATTATATCTATATAAAGATATTCAGTTTTTATCATGATAAATGTATAATACTACTGTTTTTATCATTTAATCTTAATATTCTATTAATAATAAAGATAGCTTAAAGAACATTATTATTTAAATTATAATCAACACATCTTGAATTTGGTATGTTAAGAATGTTCAATTGATTATTTTGGAATACTTCATAAATATGTAAATATATCTATATATAAGAATAATTAGATAATTATACCATACATTAATTTCATAGAATTATAATTTGTTTATATATTAGTATTCCATGCAGCATTTATTAATAGTGTAACAGATTTAATTATTTTATTATAAATTATTTATTAATAAGTAATCACCTCATTGACTACAGAAAAACGTGTTGTTAGATATCTAAAAACTAATAAAACAACCCAAAAATAATAATTTTTTAATAAGCACTAAGATAGCTTAGGAAATGACTAATATTTTATTTCTACAAATAATCCAACAACCATTTTGATACTTCACCTATGTAATTTTTAAAACAACCCTCATTTTGAGCAATAAATACATATAAAAATTTGGGAAACCACATTACAACACATACAACAAATTAAATTTCCTTCAGTGAATTTAAATTATTTTTCTTCGATCACTTACATTTCCAGTAAGTTACCATCTAAAAATCAATTCTACAGATCTAAGTAATTAAAAATGCAATAAAATATTTCTGTTATGCAATGAAGAAGCAAAAATATAGTTTAAAATAATTAATATTCAAGATGTCTGGATATGCATAGAAGTATTAGAAGTGTAACATGTATGTTCCTAGAAACACTGTACATTTATCAGGTTTTGACTATTTCATCTTAATTTGAGTTAGTTTTTGTAAAATTCTCGGTAGAAGAATGGAAAATGTGACTGATGAGCGATGTATGCACACCTCATGCCACTAGCATTAAAACGAATTGCATTAAATTACTATGAAATATACCTCCATTAATAGTTTTTCACCATAAACTCTATTATAAACAAAAACCTAATCTAATCTGTGCTTTCAATTGAAATATTATTAATCAGAATAAACGCAACTCTGAAAGATTCTCTGATAATGGAGATACTCAAACATAAATTATGTAGTGTGAATTGCACATTATCGATTATGGTGTAGGTTTCTCTGAATGAAATGGGTTTGGTTTAAATACTTCAACTAATATTAACTGTGAAAGTCTATACATAATTTGCAACTTACCATTAGTAACTTATATAGATACACACTATCTTATCTTAAACAATGCTATTTAATCTTTCTTTATTATTAATGTAATATAAAGATGAAACTATAAACACAATAATCTAATGCATTTATTGTGATACAAATTAAATGTATATATTTATATATAATAGCGAAATTTTTCTTCTTATGAAATACTAGTGTTCAAATTTTTTTATTCTTCATTTTCTTGAAATACTTCTGATGTTGTAAAATATCATCTTACATTTATAGACAGCTTATTTGGTATTTTCGAAAATTTTATTCTTGCTTATTTCTGCACAATTTCTTTATATTATATCCAGGGTGCATTAGGCAACATGAGCTTTTGCAGTATATTGATTAAATTACCAAGTAATCTTGGAGTTAGTGAGTGATTATATACCGGCATAATATGTTCCAGAAGTTACATTTTTGGATTGATAAAAGTGAATTTTATTGGTTAATGTAGTTTCAATATTGTAAGGATTAAATTACAAGTTTGTGAAATGGCCCATTTGAAAAAATAATGATACTTAAATAATAAACTAGCAATAGCTGTCTTATTACGTTAAATGTTAATTATACTTGCAAAGGGTACTATTAGTCCTGTTCTTTAAATGGAGTTCAAATTCTCTTGATATGTAAACACAGATAATTCAGGTCAGAGACAGCTGAGAATTAAGAGGAGGTAGGTTACAAAAATGTTTGTAGATAATAGTTATGGTGGTGAGAAATTGTTCATGTAGGTGGATCTGATGCAAATTCTATTAAGTTAATTTAACTCATACTGTTTCTTATGTGTGTTCACATTACTCACCAGTCTCATTGTTGATTACTCTGTAAAAATTTTTGATACAAAATAGCTGTCTTTAAGACAAAGTTGATTCACCCTCTCAAGATAACTTATTACCATGTAGCTCTTTGTTGATATTAAAGACATAAACTATATTTTTTTAAAATTTATATATGTTTTAGTCAATTTACTTTTATGTATTGGAGCCTCAATCATTTCTTTTCGGCTTTTCAAAAATGATTACATCATAACCATTAGTATTATTATATATATTCATATAAAGCTTATTACATTAATAATAATTAATTACTTTTATATGTTTCTAGATAGTTGTCTGTTCCTGTTTGTCTGGGAAAGTAGTAATTATCTAATAAAGTATTTGTAGTAATGAAATTAATTATTTCACAGGTTTACTTATAATTAATATTTGTATGATTTTTGTATAATGAAGTAATTTAACTATAATAACATAGTTACCTAATTGAACAAATAGCTTTGGTTTTATATATACAGATATATCACATATGTATTACATATAATACCACAATAAAGGCACTGATTTATGTTTAACATTTTCATTAAAATATTGGTTTAAGTAATTTATATTGTTTCATGATTTTTATTAACTGAAGAGAAAGATAACATTATAAAAACAACAACATGTTCGATTTATCAGGATACAATTTCGGTGTTTATGGTGCTGTTTATAGTTAAGAGAAGGCTCTTTAAGATATACTTTTGTTTATAATGGATTTTATGGAAAAAAATTAGTAATGAAGTAGTCTTTGATATTAATATAGTTAATTTAAATGTTATCAGTTCTGAGTTATGTACACATCTACAGTTACTCTTCTTTAAAATTTTCTGTTTTCACTATTTAATAGAAATAATTTTGTAGTATTTGCTTCATCTTAGTTTTTTTACAATTGATGTTTTATATTACAGTTAACAGATAATGCAAGATGGATATGAAATATTCATTTTAATCTACAAAAGTAAATATAATTTGTTGTACTTTTGGCAATAGTGTTGAGTTTTTTGTAGGAATGTAATGTTAATGGTTTCGTAAGATGTTAATATCTTACCAAAAAAATTAATTATTTGTAGTTTCTTTGATTTCATTTAAGATATTCGATATAAATACTACCTTATTTATTCTTTATAAGCTTTAATGTTATTAAACTACATTTCCTTTCTTTTAGTACATAATAGTAGTCTTACTTGATTCAGTCCATCCATTTATTAGGCTCTCCATGTCTTTTTATTGAAAATACAAATTAAAGTGTTTTTATTAATATATGTATGTTCCCTAGTGTCTTTACTATTATGCATCAGAGTATTAATTTTTCCTTTTTCCTTTTTCCTTTTTACTTAAAAAATCATGTATTTAACATCTAAACTTGAATTTCTTACATCACTGGACACATCACTTTACTAAACTACATTAAAAGTACCACATGGGTCACTTTTGACTAATGAGGGCTTTCCAAGGCCCCCATCTCGTTCGCTAATCATTGCAGGACCAAATGCTCCCTTGACTTCATCATTCACAGGGTTTCATCCCTCTAGCCCACTGATAAGTATGTAAAATTTACTTATTATTCCAGCAATACCAAGTGGCTCTTTTTTGACCCATTTGTATATTAACTCAATTAGATATCAGTAACATCGATTTTCAGACACTAAATAGTTTTTGTGCATGCCTTGACATTAATCAGAGGATTGTGGAGTGTATTATGACAGTTTGTGTCAGAAAAGACCGTAAAATATAAATAATTCGGAAGTCTGGAGATATTTTATATCACCATGTATTTCTGTTTTCAACTGACTGTTGACATGCAGATCAATGAATGACACTGTTAAGTCACAGAGTAAGATATTATACAGTGGGGAAGCACCCACTCCTCCTACATCACTGTCTTTAGCACTGCTAATAGTTCTCTTACATAATAGCAGAGGATAGGCACGTCACCCATATAGAAGTTTCCTGTCTGTATGTCTTTGTCTATGGCAAGGTTCATGATAAATAAAACTCTATTCAAAACCCAAACGCAATATCACTGATCATCAAATGTATATGTATAAGTAAAACTGCATCATCACTGGTCTTTTACAATCATTCCCTATCCCTCAACCATTACAGCGGCTTTTGACATATGATTCAATTTGCAGCTGACAATAGCGATGATTCAGATGTTGTGGACGACTCACAAGGTGGTGATGGGGTGATGGTCGATGCACTTGACCAATCTGCGATAGGTGGACATGGTCACTGTGCGTTGGGTGCCAGAAGAGTTGCAGCAACTCATTGTGGACGAGGAAGAGGAAGCGCCATGCAGTGTCTACTTCCTGGTGAGGAAGTGGAGAGCCCCCATAGCACCAAGTGGACATGGATTGAGCCAGGCATCACAGCAGGTAGGTGCAGCATCCAGAATGTGTTGCACTAGGTACCCTGGCCGACAGGACACGGCAAACGACATGTTGTAGACGACTCACCACTCTCTGCATTGCGGCTATATGTCTACGAACTGATCCTGCAACTGATACAAACCTGCAACTGATACAAAAGTACACCAACGAAAAGGCTCAAAGCACAGTTGGAAAAAATGAGTAGTCCCTAAGCCTGGAAGAACTACGAACAGTATTCTATCGCTCATTTCGAATATAATAAACTTTCTTGAGGCTAAGAAGCTTATGTCCACGAATCAGTGTGGTTTTAGAAAACATCGCTATTGCAAAACTCAGCTTGTCCTTTTCTCACATGATCTACTTAAAACTATGGATGAAGGGCAACAGGCAGATTCCACTTTTCTAAGTTTTCAGAAAGCATTTCACACAGTGCCCCATTGCAGGTTGTTAACGCAGGTAAGAGGCTATGGAAGAAGTTCACAGATATGTGAGTAGCTCAAAGATTTCTTAAATAATAGAATCCAGTATTTTTTACTCGACGACAAGTGTTCATCAGAAACTAGGTTATCGTTAGTAGTGCCCCAGAGAAGTGAGATAGAACCGCTGTTGTTCTCTATATACATAAATCTTTTGATGGAAGATAAAATTTCCAGTTGGTGTAATGAATGGCAGCTAGCTCTGAATGTGGATAAATGTAAATTAATGTGGATGAGTAGGAAGAACAAACCTGTAATGTTCAGATGCAGTATTACTAGTGTCCAGCTTGACACAGTCAAGTCATTTAAATATCTTGGCATAACGTTGCAAAGCGATGTGAGAAGGAATGTGCATGTGCAAACTGTGGTCAGGAAGGCAAATGATCGACTTCAGTTTAGTGGGAGAATTTCAAGAAATAGTGGTTCACCTGTAAAGGAGACAGCATATAGGACGCTGGTGCGCCGTATTCTTCAGTACTGCTCAAATGTTGGGGACCCATACCAGGTCGGACTGAAGGAGGACATCGAAGCAATTCAGAGTAGGGCTGCTAGATTTGGTACTGGTGGGTTCAAACAACATGTATGTGTTACAGTGGCGCTTTGGAAACTCAATTGGGAATCGCTCGAGGGAAGGTACCGTTCTTTTTGGGAAACACTATTGAGAAAATTTAGAGAACCGGCATCTGAAGCTGACTGCCAAACGATTCTGCTCCCACCAACATACATTCTGTGTAAGGACCACGAAAATAAGATATGAGAAATTAGGGTTCATGCAAGGTATATAGACCTTCGTTTTTCCCTCGCTCTATTTGCTAGTGAAACATGAGGGGTAATGATAACTACTATACAGGGAACCCTCCACCAGCCACCTTATGGTTGTTTGCGTGGTGTCTATATAACTGCAGATGCAGATGATTTCATTGGATTACTGTACACTCACTGTACACTGCTCAGGAAATTTAATGTAAAGACTTATGGAACAATAAGTGGGGACCTCCTTTCTTTTGGAGCACCATGTCAGGGAACAGATTTGCAGAAATATGCAGTTATCTTATGTTTGAGCCATTGTCATCAAGAAGACAATCTAAGAAAACTGATAAATATTGCATTGCTTAAGAAATATGGAATCTATTTACTGACAATTACTTTGCCTGCCACAAGCCAGGTGAGAGCATAACTGTCGATGAACATCTGTATCCTTGCAAGTGTAGTTGCTTATTCTTACAGTACCTGCCGACTAAATCTGATAAGTATGGAATCAAATACTGGCTTTTGTGGGATTCTGAGGAGCGCTGCATCCTGAATGGATTCCCTTACTGTGGCAAACATGAAACTCGTGATCCAAGCAAGAAGCTTGGTCACCATGTTGTTTTGAAGCTGGCAAGGCCATTCCTCAACTATGGTCATAACATCATGACTGACAACTTCTTCACCTCTGTGAAACTGGTGGATGAGTTGTAACAAAAACGAACAAGTTTAATAGGCACTCTTCAGAAATCACTCAAAGAGGCCCTCCCTGGAGAGCAAAAATGCTGATGATATATTCTATGCTCCCCCCTACAAGTCAGGTGACACTCTTTTCACAGTACAGCAAAGGACAAAGAAAAAATGTCCTTATTCTGAGTAACACGCAATTGGATGTCAGGCTATGAGAATACTGAGAAGAAAATTCCAAAGACGTAAAATTTTCTAATGAAACTAAGGTTCAAGTTGATATAGATGACCAAATGGCTAGCCACTACAGTATCTGAGCTGACAGACATCAGTGTCCTGTGAATGTCTTGCAGATGTGCTTCTTGCCTCCTACAAACTGCAGAGAGGAGCCAATCCCACCTTGCAGGCACTCGATACCGGCGCTGGCTAATATGGAAATAGTTCATGTTGTCAAATTCAGTTTTCATGCAAACAAAAAAAGGAGAGCAAAACATCAAAGGTGTGCTTCAAGTCCAATAACTATGTGTTCAAACACTACTAAGCAAAAGCTCTTACTGAATGTTGGAACTGTGAGTCCACCTCAGTTTAGACAACTGTGTCAACTCTTTGTGCCTAAATATTTCCAAATATTTATAATTATAGACTGAAGTTGTTTGTCCTTGTGTTCTAGTTCCTTGATTGCAATGAGCAAGAAAACACGTAGAGCATTTTAATCCCCTGCTGCATTTTAGAATCTTTCACAAATGCTTGGTACATACCTTTTTGTCTGTGAAGGTCATTTTAGAGACCAAATTATTGTTTGGTTACACATTAGAGCCGTCTCCTGCTGTCGGTGAAAAATGACACACATGGTATTATAGGAGTACGCCAAGATGTGGCACTTCTAGTGTTAAACAACAATGTTATTGTTTCTCCCTTTTTTTGCTCTACTAGCATTTAGCTAGATACTGTTGTTGCTCAATTTTATAAAAATAATTTCATGCAACTGTTAGTTACAAATTAACAGGTAACAGCAACGAAGATTACTGTAGACCACTCAATTTAATGAGCCATTTGTTCTGAAAGCCTTGTGCATGACGACTAATAATACACTCCTGGAAATGGAAAAAAGAACACATTGACACCGGTGTGTCAGACCCACCATACTTGCTCCGGACACTGCGAGAGGGCTGTACAAGCAATGATCACACGCACGGCACAGCGGACACACCAGGAACCGCGGTGTTGGCCGTCGAATGGCGCTAGCTGCGCAGCATTTGTGCACCGCCGCCGTCAGTGTCAGCCAGTTTGCCGTGGCATACGGAGCTCCATCGCAGTCTTTAACACTGGTAGCATGCCGCGACAGCGTGGACGTGAACCGTATGTGCAGTTGATGGACTTTGAGCGAGGGCGTATAGTGGGCATGCGGGAGGCCGGGTGGACGTACCGCCGAATTGCTCAACACGTGGGGCGTGAGGTCTCCACAGTACATCGATGTTGTCGCCAGCGGTCGGCGGAAGGTGCACGTGCCCGTCGACCTGGGACCGGACCGCAGCGACGCACGGTTGCACGCCAAGACCGTAGGATCCTACGCAGTGCCGTAGGGGACCGCATCGCCACGTCCCAGCAATTTAGGGACACTGTTGCTCCTGGGGTATCGGCGAGGACCATTCGCAACCGTCTCCATGAAGCTGGACTACGGTCCCGCACACCGTTAGGCCGTCTTCCGCTCACTCCCCAACATCGTGCAGCCCGCCTCCAGTGGTGTCGCGACAGGCGTGAATGGAGGGACGAATGGAGATGTGTCGTCTTCAGCGATGAGAGTCGCTTCTGCCTTGGTGCCAATGATGGTCGTATGCGTGTTTGGCGCCGTGCAGGTGAGCGCCACAATCAGGACTGCATACGACCGAGGCACACAGGGCCAACACCCGGCACCATGTGTGGGGAGCGATCTCCTACACTGGCCGTACACCACTGGTGATCGTCGAGGGGATACTGAATAGTGCACGGTACATCCAAACCGTCATCGAACCCATCGTTCTACCATTCCTAGACCGGCAAGGGAACTTGCTGTTCCAACAGGACAATGCACGTCCGCATGTATCCCGTGCCACCCAACGTGCTCTAGAAGGTGTAAGTCAACTACCCTGGCCAGCAAGATCTCCGGATCTGTCCCCCATTGAGCATGTTTGGGACTGGATGAAGCGTCGTCTCACGCGGTCTGCACGTCCAGCACGAACGCTGGTCCAACTGAGGCGCCAGGTGGAAATGGCATGGCAAGCCGTTCCACAGGACTACATCCAGCATCTCTACGATCGTCTCCATGGGAGAATAGCAGCCTGCATTGCTGCGAAAGGTGGATATACACTGTACTAGTGCCGACATTGTGCATGCTCTGTTGCCTGTGTCTATGTGCCTGTGGTTCTGTCAGTGTGATCATGTGATGTATCTGACCCCAGGAATGTGTCAATAAAGTTTCCCCTTCCTGGGACAATGAATTCACGGTGTTCTTATTTCAATTTCCAGGAGTGTAGAAGAAAACCATCACATAAACATTGCCTTGCTCTGATATCGATCTCAAAACGGTCAGATTAAGAAGCAGACAAATAATCATTTTAAACTATACACAAACTTACTTCTAAAATCCTTTGTGTTTACAAATTTTCATCTTGTGGACAAACATCAATTACTAATAATACCTGCAAGAGCAAAAAACTTCCTTTATTCAAAAAAGAAAACAATCAAGAGGTCACAGGCTTATTGTGCATGGTCTGTTACGATAGCACAATCTGCTTAGCCAGCTTGGTCAAACAAACTGACACTCTGACCTATACAGGACACTTAGACTATGGACAGCTAGACCTACACCATAAGAAAACGCTATTAACACATAGAAGTTGCTTCAGCAAGTAAACAGTGCTACATCTGACAGCTGGCAGTTTACAAACCTGGGCACTGTCATGAACAAGGGCGTTAGTGGATGAAGTATCTGCATAATTATAGCTGGTACGGATATTAGATATTATTTTTCAAATGAGACAAAGAACCATGAACTTGCCACTGAAGACAAAGGATATTCTCAAAACAGAGCCTTTCATACATGGCTTAAACAGTCATTAGAAATATGAACCCATCATTAGAAATATGAACCCACCAAACAGTTTGAATTTTGCTTCTACAGCATTTGCTTAACGTGTTAACTAGGTCAGCCTCGCAGTAACAACTAGAAAACAAATTATGCTTTCAACATAGATCTTACAAAAACAAATATGTGTCTTTAACACAACAAGAAAGCAGTCTTTTTCCTTTCTACGTTCTTAACGCTGCATTGAGAACAGCCAAGGGGCAACAAAAACCAAACAACGAGTTTGGATGAGGAATCAAATCGATAGAACTTGCAGTGCTAGGCAGAATGGCGTTAATGCCCTAACAGCATAGTGCATAAGCCCACAAGATAGATATGGAGCAGTGAAAGTGACTCACAGTTTAATATCATTTCTAGCAGCACACCAAGGCAGCAACTCTGCCACTTCCCCAGACTAGCTACAGGGGGCATAGACAAACACTGACAGCCCTCACCAACAACCACATCCATTTGATGTCCCCAGCCAAACACCAGTTCTGCTTTCACGAAGACGCCATTCCATGTTGTTCCACAGGCCTGTGCTGCCACAGTAACCTCCATGACACTCACTGCCCAATGCTTGGTACCACCTGCCCCTGCATGAGCCACCACATCCTGTCTTCATGCCACATGCAACCAACCACAGTGGTTCCCAGCAAACTTCTCCACCCATGCAGATCAACCAGCGCAAACCGAGGATATCAGTATGAGATACAGACCAACCTCCCCCCCCCCCCTTGAAAAGGAGCTGGAGGGAGCGAGGAACCAGATCTTTGGTCCTAGCGCCAATCGCTCCAAGGTTTAGGTGCACCTTCTTGACCGGCTTCAGGTGCGCCCTGGTGCTCCATGCAGCTCTTCCCAGACTGGATATCCTCTTCCCAGACTGGATATCAGGGAGCAGGAAGTTCACAGGTGAAAGTCCCTTAACCCTTATGTAAGGTCCCACGAATATAGGCAACAACTTGTCAGCAATTGCCCAGCTGCTGTGACTCTCCCATGAATAGTTTTTCAGAAAAACCCTGTCCTCGGCAGCAATAGAGGCGACCTGTCTGCCCTCTACCAGTAATGTGCCAGCTTGATATTATTCTTGGCAGCGTCACCTTTTTTGTTTATATCATCAAAATCCTCAGATCCAGCTGTTCAGGCAGGAAGTCATTTACGTGACCAAAGGTTGGCAAATGGGGAATTCAAGGAAAGTGTGAACATCCGCTTGGCAGTTGCAGTCTTACTTGCTTCGTGGGTTTCTGTACTGAAGGCAAAGGATAACCAGTTCAGCTATCCATCCCATCACCTCTATAACATCTCATCATTTACGATGAGAGCAGTCTTATGATTTCAGTTGGTCCTTTCAACAAACGAGGACTGGGGGGTAGTAAGGCATAGTGGTCATATGAGTTATTCATTGTCAAAAATAAAATTTCCTAAATTCGTTGGATATAAAGGCGAGGAGGGATTGAAATAAGCGAAGACCAGCTGAAGCTGTCATACACTGAAGTCACCATATTACAACTGCTAGGAATCAACCATAAGAATCTGTTGAACATGTCAACCACAATCAAACTGTAGCGATTACCTCTCTGTGCACAGGACAATTGACCTAGATAATCGTTAAAAGGTTTTTCCATAGGTCGGTATTCGCGATTGGGTTGCAGTAAATCTCGGTCAGGGCCAGTATCAGGCTTCGCCGCCTTATATGGTTCGCATCCCCTACAAACTGCTAATGTCACGGTTTGTACCCGTCCAAATGAGTTGTTCCCTCACCTTGAGCCGTGTTTCATGGTACACCAAATGCCCCATGCACACTGACTGATGGAAATACTTGATTAGGCCGGCGATGGAACTACTGGGTACATACAGCTTAGATCTCTTGTTACCACATGGCTGAAAACATAGCAAGCCCTTCTGCAAGGAGTTGTCTCCCATGGTTTTACCCTAATTTGACCTGTTACCGACATACTGTAATTCATGATTACATCAAGGCTCCTGCTTAAGACTGGGAAACAGCGATGGTATTTCTCTTAAAACGACTATGGTGCGCTTCGCTAGTATCATACACTCTGGCTCTTGCTCGGCCTCAGCCTCTTGGAACATGAGGCTTAAGATGTTGACAACTTGGGTTGCCCACCTCTAATATCCAAAACACAAAACTGAAAGGGAGAAATTCCCAACGCCCAACTGGTTGTCCGTTTCGAGCCGAAAACTGCGATGTTTCAACAAAATTTGTACAAGGCAAGAAGGACAGCCAAGGCTTTACAGAATATATAGACTCAGCGCCCGATGACGACTACGAGACATATGCAAGGGGCCTCTTTCGCCGTTCTATTCTTGTAATACCATGGCTGCCACCCCTATGTTGGACACATCAATCTGTACAATAAAAGGAAGGTTGAAAGCAGGAATCTCTACCGGTGGAGCTGTGCTTAAGGCCCGCTTTAATCCCTCTAATTCTGGCTATTATGACTCTCCCACCTCCCCCCCCCCCCCAGACAAACTTGTCGCCCTTCCTACGCAACTGATTAATTGGTGCCGCCAACTAGGCGAAACTAGGTATAAATATCCGAAAAAAAATTCTATGTCCATAAAACGAGCAATCACTTTTTTATCCTGCGGCAGACGAAGATGTTGGATAGTCTTAGTCTGGCTTTCGTCAACGGCGACTTCGTTTTGCGAGACAGTTTGTCCTAAGAAGGAAATTTCCCTCTGAGCCAGGGTAACCTTGGTGGGTTTTAACGTCAAACCAGCTTCTCTGAGCCGAACGGCGTAGGTGCCCAGAATCCTTTTCAAAATTAGTGCTGTACACAAATACATCGTTCAAATAGTTGTACAGGAACGTGAATTTAATGTCCCCCAGAACGAAATGTAATAAACGCGACAAAACGGCCACACTGGTTGCCAACCCAAAGGGGACTCAGATTCAGAAAGATTATAATCTGTATAAAACGGCGTAACTGGTTGAGATTTCCGTGAGAACAATAATGTAACTCCACTAGTGGAAAAGACTCCAAAACAATCTTCAGCTATACCGCAGGATAATTATCCACAGGCTTACTCCTTCATTACGAGGTTTGGGGACTAAAAAAATTTGGGCTGCAGACGGTGAAGCTGAAGTTCAAATCACATCATCTGTAAGCACTTGATTAATAATCTCGCCCAGATTTGTCTGTTGTATGTGGAGACAACCGATACGGGGTCTGGCGTGTGGGGTTCTGATCGGTAAGTCTTATGTGATGCTTAATTTTATTGGTCACTCCTAAATGGTCGGTAAATACTTCCGGAAACTCGCGAACAAATCAATCAGCTGGAAGGCTTAGGCTTCCGGTAAATGACAAACATCGATCTTAGCGCCTGAATGACCAATTTACACGCCTTGCTTCCTGTCACATGGGAACACATTTGGAAACTTTCCCTAGGCATGAACTTAAAGGAAAACTGACCACCAACATAGTCCACAAACACGAAATCAACTGCAAAAAAACACAATTTAGAATAAATTTAGCTGATAACCTCCCAACAACCTGGCACTTCAGAGGTCATATAAAACCCAGAATTCTTAACTTGTGACCTAGTACCTCGAGTGGCCACCCATCAACAGCCATACACTATTAATTATCTAATTTTGGCCCCAGAAACCTAACGATTCGCCTATACCTGTTATATCAGACATAATTCAGAAGAGATACACCACTACCAGAATCCAGCAGGGTGTAGATAGGTTCCATACCCAGTATGGCACATACATACTGTAGCCTCCCGCACATTACTATGCATAGCCTGTGACAACCCAATGGAAGCCTTCGACACAATGCCAAAGACTCCCCTTTCTTTTGGTGTCAGCTGTTTCCACACCTATTCCTAGGAGCCAAACACACAGTTTGCTGCAATGATAACACACCTGTTTAGCAGGCTAAAGGATGGACCAAGTAGAACATTAACATTATTCTCCCTGTCCTGACAACAAACTATGTCTAATTCTCCCCACTTACTGTCACCACAACTAATATCTTAATTTGTCTAAGTCAGAAAAACAGAATGGCTTGTCACAAAAGAGAGCCCTAAGCTCTGTTTTCTGGTCTCATCCCATCTAGGATGTTAGTCACCACCTCACCTTCAGATATTTCTACACACAAGGCTATTGCAAAATATATCTCACTGATATTAAGAGCTAAGGCTTCATTTCTGTCTTCCACTCAATACTCATGTTTATTCATTAACTTCTCCTTCTTGCTACTCCCAAGTCATTTATTCATAAATGACTTCCAGAAATTCCACATTTTGTCATTCTCTAACACCTCTACGATAATCCTGGTTTAACGACCCATGACCAATGCATAAACGAGTTGAAACACCACACTATGATCTACCTGCAACACGTTCATCTGTACATGTATCTTAACTAATACCCACAAAAGATCCATTAACTGGTCAGTAATATCAACAGATAATCTCATCACTACTTTTAGAGTAGAATTTAGTGGATTAGGTAACCCTCTGAACAGAATCTCAATTTTCAATGTCACGTTTAGCCTCACTGAAATTAGTAGCAGCATTTGGTTCCTCATCATACCAACTTAAGGATATCATGTGTTGTTGCAGGAAGAAAACTTCATCTTGCTGATTTTGAGTTTCAGTTACTACCAAGGGTCTTTAGTTATATTACCATTATTGTGAGCTCTGTTAGACAAATTGTCAAGGAGGCCCTGTACTCGGCAAATTTGCTTACGAGATAGATAGGAAACTTAAATGGTAACACATTGTGCTGAAGATACCCATAATTTTTTACAAAATACGAAATACTCACACCCACGAAACGCAACCACTCTTTCTGCTACCATTGTAGTTTGAAAGCAAGGCACAAGGGGTGCTGGAGTAGAAATCCTGAGTCCGGTAGAGAAGACATGTTTGAATTTCTTAATTTATTCCAAAAACATGTAACAAGCTTCTTTTGTGTTAGCATAAACGTTAACGTACAACATGATGAATTTATTAAAGTTCAGTCAGCATTAAATATTGTGGCAAGGTAACAACCGTACAAGAGGCTACACTCTTGCACTCCTTAAAAAAAAAGAAAACAATTAACAGCAATTAAACAACAATATTATTGTTTCTTACATTTCTTGACTCGATACAATTGTTCCTCAATTTATTATCTGGTTTCACAATGAACATTACTTCTGATCACTCAATTTAACGAGCCATTCGTTCTGAAAGACTCATACAAGACAACAAATAATAAATCAAAATTCTCACACAAATCTTGCCTTGCTCTAATCTCGATCTCAATACGATCAAATTAAGAAGTGGGGAAGCAATACTTTTACAACTAGGCACAAACATACGTCTAAAAACCTCTCTGTTTACCATACATTAAACAAACTCACATAAAATAAGTTACAGCTGAACAACGTACCCTGATTCCCACAACTTCACATTACTTAAAAATAAATAAAATCCTTTCCCTTTATACAAATTTTCACTTAGAGACACACTATAATTACTAATACTACTAGCTAGAGCAAACACCCTTTAAAAATCAACAACTCACAGGTTCATTGTGCATGGCCAGTTACAACAGCACAAGCCGCTTAGCCAACTTGGTCACACAACCGGACACTGTGACATAGGCAGGACTCTTACACTTTGGACACCTAGATGTACAACATAAGAAAACACTATTAACACATAGAAGCTGCTCCAGCAAGTAAATCTTGCTACATTCACAGTAGGCAGTTTACAAGGCTGGGCACTGTCCTGAACAAGGGCACTAGTGGTTAAATTACCTCTGCACAACAGTAGGTAGCGCTCATATTCCAAATTATTTTTCAAAAGGAACACAGAAGGACGAACCTTAAGTGTGCCACTGAATACAAATTTCCCACCTGTAAGATTCGAGTATGATATTCTCATAACAGTACTTTTTATACATAGCTTAAGCAACTACTAGAAATATGAACATACGAAATAGTTTGGAACTCTGAACCAACACTATTTAGTTTAACATGTTAACTAGAATAGTCCCACAGTAACAACTAGCAAAAGAAATATTTGTACAACTATCAACAGGTTGATCATGTTGCATGGATTAAGATGAGGGAAGTGTAACATAATAGATTTACTGTAAAGTGTATCTAGAAAGAGGTACAAAATATAATTTATCAGTAAGCTTTCCACTTGCACTGAAATTTTTTCTGTACGGATCTGGAAATCTTAAGTGTTAATCATGTTATATTTAATTTTGTTCATTTTATTATTCGTTTTTACTGTTTTAGTATGTTTACTAAAATCGATTTTTTATATTACAGTGTATTCTTAATTTAAGTAGTTTATAAAATATTACTTAAAATTTAGTAAAGTAAATTTAATATGCTGTATCCTTTGTTAAGTGTTTATCAAAATTATATTGTTTATTTATTTATCAAATCTTCAGTAACACAAAAAAATCTGTTCCATATCTAGTTTGTTAAAAAATATATAACTGTTTATAGATAGACTGTTTTATTTACTTTTTAATAGTAATATCAAAGTAATTATTCTTTAGGGGGATAAGGTTTTATTGTATTTACTCATCATTTTTTGTTTTAAAAAATATTAGTAGGTTTTATACCAGCTATCATTAACATACGCTTGACATACCTATCAAGGTAACAATGTATAAGGCTCTACAATTATGTTATCTAATATAGAAATAAAAGTTTTTAAAAAAATAATATATGAATCGTTTCCTTTTAGTCTATGTAATTGTATGTATGGGAGGTTTATTTTCTCCTTTTAATTTTACTTAAAGATTAATTTAAGGTAAAAGTGTAACTGTAATTACATACATCATTACAAATTTCGTTTTATTAGTATTAATGATTATTTAATTTTACATGCTGATCAAAGGTTCCAGATACCGTTTTCGTTTTTCTTAAAAATAATTTAATTTAACATTTATTACTTACATATATCACCAAATATTTTATTTTTATATTAATTGATTTTGTAATTGTATCTTCTTATCAAAACTTTTAGCTACTTGTTATTTGGAAACAAAAAAGGATTAGCTAATAAATTATCACAAAACAAGCAAAGTACTTCTCTCTATTCATATCAAATATAAACATTTTATTCATGAAAGACTTGCATTCAAGTTGTTTTTTGTTATTTTTCTTTCCCATTTTCCTGAAATTTTTCTAATGTTGAAAAGTAATAATTTGGCATAATCTGTGCCAGTTGCTGCAGGTATGCAATGGATACAAGTGAGTTTTACTCATTAAAGAAATTATTTATAATACAAGGGATAGATTATGTGTTTGTAAAATGAAATGCAAATTCTCAAGCCCTTTTTTGCGAATTGGTGAAACCTAAATAATAAATCAGGATTAGCTACACTCCTGTTTCTATTTGTGTATTACACTTAAAGGGTTACTGTATTTTGACTCTATTCGATATGATCTTATACCTCAATATCAGAGAATCTGTTTAGAGTAATTGCTCTCTTGATTTATAATTAAGAAATGTATCAGGCTGCAGTACAGCTTGTACTTAAGATTGGAGTGGTTAAATTATATTTTCCATAGTGGATTTGATGGTGAAAAGCTGTTAATCGAGAGGGATTTTATAGTACTTTGATTTACTTGATTTAACTGGAACTAGCTCTGAGGTTTATTCATTACTTTAACAAAAATTTGTGATAGACTGCCCTCAATTACGATTAATCAAAACGTAATAGATGTTCTGCACAATTTAGCTAGGAAGAGGTTCAAATAAACTTATTAGTAAAGTCTTTACCTCACACCAACAATTTTTCTGATCATACCCAAATACATTTATAAGTAATTATGTTTACTGCACTTTTGTTCATTATATTCTTTATTGTAATTATGTTATTTTAATCTTATTGTTTTAAATCTTTATGTGGATTTAATACAGTAAATTAAACGTCTTGCACCTTTTGTATTGGGGTTTATCATAATTTTGCTGCATATTAACTTGTCTCACTTCACAAAAAAATGTATATTTAATGTACCTTAATCAGTTTTGAGTTATTTCTAAGTATGGAATGTTAATGATTTCTTAAGATATCTAGTTTCTTAAGTAAGAATTTAGTAGTTTATGATAGGTTTATTTTCATTTAACTTGTATTTTCTTTTCCATTAACATTAGTAAAGTGAAATTTGTTTATTTTAAAATATAATAGTAGGCATTGAACCATCCATCGTTTACATATACTAGATTTACACAATCAAAGTAATGCTTCATCAGGCACTACATTTTTTAATTAACAACTAAAAGAAACCCTCTTCTTAAATATATAAGTGTTATATTAACCCACTGTCATTTAATTATTATTTTGAGTATCATTTTAATATAATGAATGATAATAATTATAGTTATAAGTATAATTACAATTATATAATTTTCTAGGTATATTTTGCATTACAAATATAAAATTAAAATTCCTACTAATTAATTGAATATTATTAACATATTTCTTTGAAATGGTTTTAACTGCCTATATTTGTTTAAAGGGACATTTTTTGTTTTGCTCAAAATTGTTAATCATTCTATTGTATGCAAGTTTTGTTAAACTAAATGTTCTTTTTGGAGTAATGGATTTGGTGTCAGCATACTTTGTGTCTGCAGTTGCAGTTATATGAGTAATACCAGTCAAATAGTATTTGTTAATTGTTAATGAGAGTGTTAAATTAAAAGTTTTTAATGTGATATGGCAATTGTTTTCTGGCCCTTTATATGAATTGGTAAAATTTAAGTAATAAACTAGGAATAGCTATACTAATATTTGAAATGTTAATTATAATTACCATGTTCCAAATAGTTAAGATCATCAACCCTGAAGAATTTCACTGCATCCCTTTCCATTCAGGGGAACCTACCCCATTATTGATAACACAAAATTTACTATACTTAATTTTACATGTTGCTATATCTCCATTATCAGAGAATCTTGTTGAAGATATCATTCTCTTGATCTATATTTATAAAATATTTCAGGCCAAGTTGCAGCTTACAATTAAGAGGAGAGTGTTTATGATAAATTGTTGATGACAATGGATTTTATGATGAAAAACCATTATTGAAAGACAATTTGATAAAATCAAATAATTTAGTTAATTTAACCCATATTGACATTGCCAGTCACACTCATCCTTGGTTAATCTATTTATGATATTTGTGATAAAGTAGCTTCAACTAAGATGTGATGACTTGTAACACAGTAGATGTCCTTGAAACTGTTTCTGGGAAAGGTTCAAGATGAAACTTGTTGGTGAAGTCCTCACTTATACTGAAAATTTTTGTCTTCAAATCATGATATTTTGATTATTAAGCACATTATACTAAAATTTTGCTTACTTTATTATGTAACAGAAAAAAATTTATTGTATTTCTATTCTCTTAGAAAACTTTATAGCAATGATTTCTTATATAATAGGTTACTGTTTTGTAAGTGGTTTATGAAATATTAATGCAAAATATTAAAGCAAATTTAATTTCTTATTCTTTAATAACAGGGTTTATCAAAATTTTGTTATCTAATTACTTATCTCGATTTACGTTGATTTACAAAATATATGAAAGCAATGCCTAATAATTATTGCTCAGGTATTTGTAGAAATAAAATGTTAATTCTTTTAAAAGATAACAAGTTTCCTAAGAAAAATTTTAATTTTTACAGTTAGTTTGTCGTTCAGCACAAGTGACCAGAGAACCCACCTCTTGCATTGTACTTAACTACACAAAAGGTTCTGCCAAGGCAGACAGAAACTTCTTTGCTGCCCACTACAAGTCTCCTGAAGTTGGCTATGCTGTGGCAATAGGAGACTTCCTTACTCTGGTGTATATTCACACTGCCAGTCATACATTAAATTATTCACATAAGAAGAGGAAAGGACAGGACATTGGGATATAGTGCAGTAACATCTTAGTTATGTGTGTGGGCCTCCGAGAAGCTGTGATAAATTACTGAACTTCTCACTAATTCATCTTAATCAGACGAGTAGGAGACATATATGACTTTAAATATGGAAAACACGTAAATTGTGGGCGATGTGAATACACTCAGCTGCTCAGTTTTCTTATACAGAGGGAATTCATTAACTGACACTGCATTTTTAAGGTGGCAGAGGTGAATAAATGAAGTTATTCTTATTGCAAAATAATTTAGAGTCTCTCACAGAAGCCCTTCAATAGCAATTGAATTTAGTACTAAATTATATATGTATACACATGTCAAAAAAAAGTTTTACATCATCCCAGTTCCCAGAACTGCTGAAGATAGACGCTGACTGTGGATATTGTATCACAGACACTGTGCTTTTGATTGTTCAGAGATGTCACTAAACCCAGCCAAAGATGTAAACAACCATGCATGAGCAGCGCCTATTAGACGGAGGGGGTCCAAGAGCTCATCAGTTCCAGTCATTCCACCAGGAAAGAGGTACACAGCTAGTGTTGTCTGTAGTTCGACCATTCCTAAACGGTAAATACCGCAGTTCGATCGCGTCTGCATTGTTACTTTGTGCCAGGACGGGCTCTCAACGAGGCAAGTGTCCAGGCATCTCGGTGTGAACCAAAGCGATGTTGTTTGGTAATGGAGGAGAGACAGAGAGACTGGAACTGTTGATGACAAGCCTCAATCAGGCTGCCCAAGGGGTACTACTGCGTTGGATGACCGCTACCTACAGGTTATGGCTCATAGCATCCCTGACAGCAATGCCACCACGTTGAATAATGCTTTTCATATGGCTACCAGCCCCTGTGGACAAAAGGTTCTAGGTGCTTGAGTCCAGAACCGAGCAGCTGCTGCGGTCGCAGGTTCGAATCCTGCCGCAGGCATGGATGCGTTTGATGCCCTTAGGTTAGTTAGGTTTAAGTAGTTCTAGGGTACTGATGACCTCAGATGTTAAGTCCCATAGTGCTTAGAGCCATTGAACCATTTTGAGCACCCATAGGCGTCGGGTTATGGCTCAAACTATGCGCAATAGGCTGCATGATGCACAACTTCACTCCGATGTCCATGGCGAAGTCCATCTTTGCAACTACAACAACATGCAGCCTGGTACAGATAGGCCCAACAACACGCCAAATGCTCCGCTCAGGATTGGCATGACGTTCTCTTCACTGATGAGTGTTGCATATGCCCTCAACTAGACAGTCGTCAGAACGTATTTGGAGGAAACCCGGTCAGGCTGAACACCTTAGACACATTGTTCAGCGAGTGCAGCAACGTGGAGGTTCCCTGCTGTTTTGAGGTGGCATTATGTGGGCTGACGTATGCCACTGATGGTCATGGAAGGCGCCATAACGGCTGTACGATATGTGAATGCCATCCTCCAGCTGATAGTGCAACCATATCAGCAACATATTGGCAAGGTATTCACCTTCATGGATGACACTTCGCGCCTCCATCGTTCAAATCTTGTGAACGACATCGCTCGACTAGAGTGGCCAGCATGTTCTCCAGACATAAACCCAATCGAACATGCCTGGGATGGATTGAAAAAGGCATTGCCATTGAGGAGTGGCACAATCTGGACCAACAGTGCCTTGATGAACTTGTGGATCGTATGCCACAACAAATACAGGCATGCATCAGTGCAAGAGGACGTGTTACTGCATATTACAGGTACCGATGTGCACAGCAGTTGGGACCACTACCTCTGAAGGTCTTGCTGTATTGTGGTTCAACATGCAATGTGAGGTTTTCATGAGCAATAAAAATGGTGGATATGATGTTTATGTTGATCTCTATTCCAGTTTTCTGTGCTGGTTCTCGAACTCTTGGAACCGAGGTGATGTAAAACTTTTTTGATATATATATATATATATATATATATATATATATATATATATATATATATACAGGGTGTTACAAAAAGGTACCGCCAAACTTTCAGGAAACATTCCTCACACACAAATAAAGAAAAGATGTTATGTGGACATGTGTCCGGAAACGCTTACTTTCCATGTTAGAGCTCATTTTAGTTTCGTCAGTATGTACTGTACTTCCTCGATTCACCACCAGTTGGCCCAGTTGAAGGAAGGTCATGTTGACTTCGGTGCTTGTGTGGACATGAGACTCATTGCTCTACAGTACTAGCATCAAGCACATCAGTACGTAGCATCAACAGGTTAGTGTTCATCACGAACGTGGTTCTGCAGTCAGTGCAATGTTTACAAATGCGGTTTGGCAGATGCCCATTTGATGTATGGATTAGCACGGGGCAATAGCCGTGGCGCGGTACGTTTGTATCGAGACAGATTTCCAGAACGAAGGTGTCCCGACAGGAAGACGTTCGAAGCAATTGATCGGCGTCTTAGGGAGCACGGAACATTCCAGCCTATGACTCGCGACTGGGGAAGACCTAGAACGACGAGGACACCTGCAATGGACGAGGCAATTCTTCGTGCAGTTGACGATAACCCTAATGTCTGCATCAGAGAAGTTGCTTCTGTACAAGGTAACGTTGACCACGTCACTGTATGGAGAGTGCTACAGGAGAAGCAGTTGTTTCCGTACCGTGTACAGCTTGTACAGGCACTATCAGCAGCTGATTGGCCTCCACGGGTACACTTCTGCGAATGGTTCATCCAACAATGTGCCAATCCTCATTTCAGTGCAAATGTTCTCTTTACGGATGAGGCTTCATTCCAACGTGATCAAATTGTAAATTTTCACAATAAACATGTGTGGGCTGACGAGAATCCGCACGCAATTGTGCAATCACGTCATCAACACAGATTTTCTGTGAACATTTATGCAGGCATTGTTGGTTATGTCTTGATTGGGCCCCATGTTCTTCCACCTACGCTCAATGGAGCACGTTATCATGATTTCATATGGGATACTCGACCTGTGCTGCTAGAACATGTGCCTTTACAAGTACAACACAACACGTGTCTCATGCACGATGGAGCTCCTGCACATTTCAGTCGAAGTGTTTGTATGCTTCTCAACAACAGATTCGGTGACCGATGGATTGGTAGAGGCGGACCAATTCCATAGCCTCCACGCTCTCCTGACCTTAACCTTCTTGACTTTCATTTATGGGGGCATTTGAAAGCTATGGTCTATGCAGCTCTGGTACCAAATGTAGAGACTCTTCGTGCTCGTATTGTGGATGGCTGTGATACAATACGCCATTCTCTAGGGCTGCATCAGTGCATCAGGGATTCCACGCGACGGAGGGTGGATGCATGTATCCTCGCTAACGGAGGACATTTTGAACATTTCCTGTAATAAAGTGTTTGAAGTCACACTGGTACGTTCTGTTGCTGTATGTTTCAATTCCAAGATTAACGTGATTTGAAGAGAAGTAATAAAATGAGCTCTAACATGGAAAGTAAGCGTTTCTGGACACATGTCCACAAAACATATTTTCTTTCTTTGAGTGGGAGGAATGTTTCCTAAAAGTTTGGTCATACCTTTTCGTAACACCCCCACCCTATATATATATATATATATATATATATATATATATATATATATATATATATATATATACATTCTTTGAAAGTCAATGAAGGTCAGAAAGGTGGGATGAACATCCATTTACAGAAGGTGTTCCAAGTGATGACCATTGGTATCAGTGCAGTGCTACAATCTTTTTATCATCGATTGAGTGATATTCCTTATCACTTCAGCACTTGTTGAAGCACATCCTCTGACTATTTTCTATCGTATATCGTGCAAATAGTAAATATTCGCTGAATACGGCATATCCAGCTATCGTGACATTAACATGTAAACACCATTCAACGGTTTTGCAATACCATACTTATAGGAATGGTAAGACTGCTATCGCCGATTCAAGTGAATGTGAATCACGTATTCCTTTGAAGAACTAGTCGATATGCATCTCATTTATGGAGAATGCCAACGAAATACAGAGAGAGCTAGAGACTTATAAGCTGAAAAATATCCTCAATGTACTCACCCTATATGTCGTACATTTAAATATGTGTCTGATAAATTGAGAACAACTGGATCTTTAACGCATCAGAAACATATCTGGCAAAGGAAAGTTAGTAACGAGGTTCAAAATGGCTCTGAGCACCATGCGACTGAACTTCTGAGGTCATCAGTCGCCTAGAACTTAGAACTAATTAAACCTAACTAACCTAAGGACATTACACACATCCATGCCCGAGGCAGGATTCGAACCTGCGACCATAGCGGTCACTCGGCTCCAGACTGTAGCGCCTACTAACGAGGAAATGAAAATTGGCTCTCTTGCCACTGTGGTTCGAAATCCTTGTGTTAATTTTCATCCAATCGCAAAGAAATCTCTCATGAGCCAGAGTAGTGCTGTTCATGTTCTGCATCACCATAAATGTCGTCCTTACCACATCAGTCTCAACCAAGTATTAACTGGTACGGATTGTATGTGTCGCACTAAATTCGGTCGATGGGCTCAACTTCAGATTCAGAGGGATTATTATTAATTTGATTTTATTACTGATGAGACTACATTCATGACCACGGAAATGGTAATTTGCATAACATGTGTTATTGGGCAACTGAAAATCCCAGTTGGCTGTGGCAAGTTGCACAGCAAAAGCCATGTTCTGTGAGTGTATGGTGTAAGATTATGGAGGGCAGAATTACAGGCCACTATTTCATCAAAGGAAACCTTAACAGTAGGAAGTACACGACATTCCTGCAAGAAACATTAGGTCTGTTATTGGAAGAAATACCTGTAGGAACAAGTAACAGAATGTCATATCAATACAATGGGCATCTGCACATTTTTCACCGATGGCTAGAAATAAGTTGCTGATACAATTCCCAAATCGTTGGCTTGGACATGGAGGATATGTGTCGTGGCCGGCTCGTAGGCCAGACTTAATGCCTCTGGATTTTTTTGTGGGGATTTGTAAAAGACATTGTTTATAAAGACTTCCAACTACACCTGAAGATACACGAGACAGAATTGTGAGAGCATGTGTATCGATAAGTGCTGAAGTGATAAGGATTAACACTCAAACCATGATAAGGAGATTGTAGCACTGCATTGATACCAACGGTCATCACTTCGAACATCTTCTGTAAATGGACGTTCATGCCACCTTTTTGACCTTCATTGAACTTCAACAACGTTACTGTTACACTGATGCGTGGCTTAATTGCCGCTTCTTGTATGTTAAAATGATATTTGTCATCTTTAGTCAGACATTTAACTAATTTCTTAATTTTCTGCTGTTGTTGTATTCAATGAACATTACGGTAATCACCCCTGTGGCTATTCTGAATGGTGGCAAATAATTTGTTCACTTACTTTTTTGTCATGTTACAATTTTTACATTACCACTCCCATCCTATCCTGTTCATGTGAATGAACTTGTGTGAATGTGGTAGTTCAAATTTTACGCGTGTAGTTTCGTTTGGTAGATGTGACTTGTAGTAGGCGGTGCCAACCTTAGAGAGATTGTGAGGTGACTGACATTTGTTAGAGAGTCGAAGATTGTGTCAGTCAGCGGGTTGGCCGGTCAAGTTGGCAACAGCCAGAGGGGTGTCTTCCTGCTCTGGAGGCTTGTCTTTTGGAAGTCGCGGAATGGTGAGTGGTTGGCGCGCTTTTGGTCAGTGATTGGGACAGAGCCAGAGGATGGATGGAGCCTGTGCAGTATCGCACAAGGATGGGTAACAGTTTGAAAAAATAGTGGTGCATTTGTGTTTTGTCGGAAATAAATGTGAATATGAATACCACAATGCACCACGACAAAAGGTATAAATCTGTAAATTTCAATTCTTGAGTCATAAGAAGTGATAGAAACTTCAGTGATGATTGCATGTGCGGATGAAAAGGAAATGTTCGATTAAGAGCTCTAGGCACATTATTTGGGCTCATGCTTTTGAAAATTAATTGTGTTTTCGTTTCGTAATACTCTGAAGTAAATTATATGGGGTTCAGTTCAATAATTTCGGTCGTTTCATTGTCGCTTCGGCCTTGTGGCGCGAAAATACTATCGCAATAGAAAGTGTGTTAACCAATAAAGGCTCAGTATGTGTGTGTGAGTTTTCCAAAGCAAATTAAGTGCGCTAACACATCTGTAAGGGGGTTCATTAAGATTTTTATGCATTTTTAATAAAAGAGCTTACAATAACTTGGGGGGGGGGCGTTAAAACATGTGGCGGAGGCCTCACTTTCTCTCGGAATTTTGTTGCCAGGTTCTATCATATTACAGTGAAATTCACGATAAACATCAGTAATAATTCGGGACAAAATGTAGTATAAGCTGTATGATAAATTTTTCAGTATTTTTGGGGCTTTCGTTTGTGATGAACTTGTCCGTATTCTTCAGTGCGGGACACAGACAAACATTAACGTAGTATTTTGGGGGGCAGTATTCAGTTTATTTGTGTCAAATCTGAATTACTATTCCTTTAATGCATGTATAACTTGTAGCATTTTTTGTTGTTTGCTAAGGAAACGCACCCACATGGCAGCGAATTTCAGTACGGTAATGCGTGTGTATGATTACTATCCGCCACAGCGTACCATAACTGTACATAATCGAATAAAAATAAATCAATCAGTGTATTCCCTTTCTTTTTGCATGGAGTTAAGAGTAATTAGTTAAATGTCTACATGTGGCACAGTCTGTTCTCAGCCCTGTCCTACTTTCAGTGGCATACATTCAGTGATTACTACATATTTATTAGAGCCTTGCTTTGTCCACAAGCGCAAGTACCTCACCCACTATCTGAAAGTTGCACAGTTTTACAAAAAAATTGTTTTGAATTGTGATTAGTGCATCCTGCATGTAGGTTCGTTAGTAATCAAGCTTGAATGTAGGAAATTTATCCCTTTTCCTAGTCATTTGGTAATGAACACGTAATTGAAACTAAATTTGTGACCTAGTGAGACCACTATGAAATATCATGTATGGTAAAAATAAAGCCAAATTATCATGTTAGCTGAAATTTCCTTTGGATCTGGATAAGGATGCATTTTCCTTTCAATTGGAGCTGTACAGTATGCAGCAATAAAACAATTATTTTCATAATTTTCTTGGGTGTTTTGAAAAAAATCTTTCACTCGCCAAATGCATGTACCCCCACTTCTTTGATTGTCCTCAATATTTAGGTCAGGATTTCAGCTGTATTTCAGTCAATTTAATCAAATAGTGCATTTCATTTAATTTAGAGATTTGCAGTCTGAATAACAAGGAGGTTATTAATACATGATGAAGGTTGGGGTGTGCCATAACAAATGATCAAGTCAGGGCGATATAAAAAATATAAAAAGAAAAAGTAAATTCTGTTGTTCATAAATAAATAAATCAATCCTATATTAAACTTACAAAAGAAAACTTCAACACATCATTGGATTTGTCTCGATGGCTGCTATCAGAAAATAAGTACCAAACTAAAGTATCCCATTTTAAAAAACAAAGCTGACCTTCATATCTCTGAAGCAGCCCCACGCCATCATATTATGGCCCCTGTGGTTCCATATGATTTTTGTCCCACAAACATTTCAGCTCCAATCATACTTTTTGAGTTATTCTTGGTGTCAATAGTTAGTGACTCACTCCCCCACATATATATAAGACATTATAAGTGAATTAATATTATGAACATTTAGAGTTAGAGTATTATAGTATATACATCTTGAAATAATATTGTTATTTAATCTGTCTTTTATGTTCACAGAACAGAAAGATTGAATGATAAAGACAATAGCATAATAAATTTATCATGAAAGTAGTTCCATATTTTTCTTCACTTATATGTAACAGAGAAAGCTTTGTCGACATTAATGACTTGTGTAATTAATTTTTTAGGTTCTTGCTTACTTTTATTTATTTTCTCGAAGTTTTTGTGTTGTTCCATTTGATTAAAGGGACATTGATGTACTTTCATACTGAGAATTATCAAAATCTTCGTATTTAATTATCTCAGTTTAGGTAAATTTACAAAAAATGTGTAGTTCATGACTCGTGATAAGTGGCGAGTTACCTGCAGAACTAAAATGTTATTCGTTTCATAAGATACATAGTGAACTGAAAAAAATTATTTTTATAGTTGATGTCCTTTATTTGACTTTTTAAATACATTTGCTGACTTAATTATTCTTTATGAAGAAGCTTAATAGTTATTAACTTTTAATTTGCTTACTGTAAAACATCGTAGCAGGCTTTAACCAGCTAACTTTAGGATTTACCCATTTTAAGCTATCAGGATAACCCTTTATCAGGCTCACCATTTTCGTTATTTAACAGAAAAATTTTAAGTATTTTTTAATTTGTATGTGCATGGGCATCATTCAGTCTACTTAATTTTATGTATTGGGGTATTAATTTATCCTTTTCTGATATTATTTTAAAAAGATAACTTTGTTTATCATCTCAACATTAATTTCATATGTTATTTAAGTTAAACTTCATTAATACTAATTTATCGCTTAATGTTATATCAGTATCAAAAGTTCCAGCACATATATTTTTATATACAAAAATTGTTATCTAAGAAATTATTTATAGTAATATAATTAAATGTTTTACAGCATTTATATGTTAAATGATTGGAGTTGATTTGAAGAAAATGTTGTTGTGATTCATTATTGTATGGCTTTCCCTACTGTGAAGACCATCATTTAAGTGAAAACAGTAGAGAATATTATTTACATAGTGATGGTTCAGGGATGCATTTTGTCAAATATTTGACAGCTGTAAATTGTTATCTTATAAAACTTCTAATGGTATAATACATACACTGTATTACAAGTTCCATATTTTATTTGTATATATATATATAACAGAAAAATTGTTGTTGTCATGAAGAACATCTTGAAATATTGTAATCAAATGATTCAAAGAATAAATGAATAATGCAATATATGATACATGAGGGAAGTTCCAAATTCTTCTTTAGTTGGTTGGTTGATTTAAGGGAGGGAACCAAACAGCGATGTAATGCATTCCATCAGATTAGGCAAGGACGGAGAAAGAAGTTGTCCATGCCCTTTCAAAGGAAACATCCTGACTGTTGCCTGATGCAAAGTAGGGAAATCATGGAAACCTAAATCAGGATGGCTGAATGTATGTTTGAACTGTCATCCTCCTGAATTCGAGTCCAGTGTGCTATCCATTGCGCAACCTCACTCAGTATATGCATCTTTATTTATATATAATGGAGAAATAGTTCTTGTGTGAAAGACCTGTGATTTAATTTTCTTATTCATTGTTCTTTACTTTCTTAAAATATTTATGGTATTATAAAATAACTGCCTTTACTTGTTTAAATGGCCTTTATTTGCTCACTCAAAGTTTGTATATTGTTTATTTATTCAGTTTATCTTTGTTTGTATGTATTTTTTGTTAGACTAAATATTCTTTTTGCTGGAGTTATAGTTAGCAACCATTTTCATTTCGAAATAAGTCTCGCCCTTAGCCACTGCTATATGAGTGATACAAGTAGTTATCTACATCTACATATACATATATACATCGCTAGCCACCAAGCGGTTTGTGGCGGAGGGCACAATATGGGCCAAAGTCATGTTTCCACCCATCTGTTCCACTCGTGGATCGCTCGAGGGAAAAACGACTGTCCGAACCCCTCAAAACGAGCTGTAGCTTCCCTTATCTTTGAATGGTGATGATTGTGTGATTTGAAAGTTGATGGTAATAATATATGTTCTACATCATTGGTGAACATCGGATTTCGGAATTTAGTGAGCAGCCCCTTCCACTTAGTGCCCTGTCTATCTGCAAGTGTGTCCCACTTCAAACTTTCTAGGTGAGTTGAAACACTCTCCCGATGGCTAAATGTACCAGTCACGAATCTTGCAGCTCTTCTTCGGATTTTCTCAATCTCTTGAATCAGACCCAACTGGTAAGGGTCCCATATAGATGAACAATACGCTAATATATCTCTATCTAATAGATTTTTATTGTCCTTTTTTTAAATAATAAACTAGAAATAGCTCTTATTTTAAAAGTTAAATATACTTACCAGATTGCTATTGGGTGAGTCCTTAACCACAAAAAATTTGGTTGCATCCATCCATTCAGAGGAACATACCCCTTGGTTCACAATGTATGGTTGATTCAACTTAATATACATCTTTATATATTTCTGTTACCAGAAAACATTGTAGAGTTACAATCTTCTTCATTTAGAACAATACAGTATAACACACCAAGGTGCAGTTAATAGTTAAGAGGTGTTGCGTTAAACCAGATTGAGGTTTATAGCGGATTTTATGATGAAAAACTGTTAATGAACCTGTAATAGATTGTAATTTAATTTAATTAATTCAACTGGTTTTTCACACTCAGTCTTTTTTATTCTATCAAAAATTTTAACAAGGTATCTTCAATTAAGATGGGGTCTGTTGTAATGAAATACATGTTTTTCTAGGAAAATATAATTTATTAGTAAAGTATTTCACTTATACTGCTAATTCTACTGTGACAATCAAACAATTTTACAAACTGATTCTGCTATATTAATTATAGCACATTTCATTATTTAACTGAAATATTTTTCTCGAAAGAGGTTGCAGATATAATTTATTAGTAAATTATTTCACTTACACTGTAATTACATCTGTGCAAATCGGCATGTTTGAGTATTAATTACGTTATATTAAATTTTTCCTTATTTTATTAAGTAACAGAAATAATTCTAATCTACTTTAATGTTTTCTTAAATTTGGTAGAATTCGTTTTTATATCATAGCTCGATGGTAATCTGCTTTAAATAATATTAATTTAAATTTACTGATTAAAATTTCATTTTTTGTACCCTGTTCATTGGGGTTACTCAAATTGTGTGTATTTATGTATTCCTCACGATTTAGGTGATTTAGAAAAATATATAGTTAAAGTATTTAAGTTGCTGTTACATTATTTGTACAAATGAAACATTATTTGTTTCCTAAGATATTAAGTTACTTAAGAAAAACTATGGTTTTATGTTTGTTTTTATTTAATCTCTAGATACAAAAATTTATGTACTTTTAGTAGATATGATTTTAAGTCATTAACCTTGTATTAATATGGAACAAATTATTTATATTAAGATAATTAAATATTTTACAGTATTAATCTATGATTATGAAATAACAAAATTTAATTAATGGTATGACTATGAATTTAATCAATTATTACAATTATGATGTTATTATTACCTAATCATACCTTTAAAATTCAGCATTATATTATCAAACATACTACTATATAATTAATTGAATTTTTTTTAACATACTAAATTAAAGTATGTATTATATTTATATAAGTTGTAATGTTACTTAGTCTTTCTTCATTGCTATATAATAAAAAAATTAAATTATAAAGACAACAATATAATATATTTAATGTAACAAAAGCTCCATATCTTTATTTATATATAACAGTGAATTCGTTCCTGTCATGAAGTAATTGTGTTCTGATCTTGTATTATTAAATGAATAAAAGATTAAATGATAAAGACATTAATATAATAAAATATTACCACTAATTTCTCAACATTTTTATTATAAGTGGCATGTGTTAGAGAAATGTTCTTCTTGTAGAAATCTGTTTTAATTCTAGGCATTAACAAGTAATTTTCTTTCAGCATAATTCGTACCAGCAGCCCCATTTCTGCTGTTGGTAGAAGTAAACATTATTGGTTGAGGTGGATATTTATAATGTTATGGTTATATTATGGACTTGTACCACGAAATGTTCAACTTTTTATTGCCCCTTTCAAGAAATGGTGAATCTTAAATGTTAAAATAGGAATAGCTACCCTGATATTTACAATGTTTATTATAATTATGAGGCTACTATAAGTTAATACATTTCAACACAAAGAATTTGCCTCTTTGTCATCTAATTAGAGATCCTCCCAACAATTCATAATTGATGGTGATTAACTTACTTTATATCTTTATATATCTCCATTAACTAGTAAATTTTTTGAATAAATTTCCTCATAATTTACAATCATAAATAATTCGGTCAAGATGCAGATCTTCTTGAAGAGTTGACTGGATACAATAAATTTTTGTTGAGATATGATTCGGTGGTGAAAACAGACAATGACAGTCGGTTTTTTAGTAATTTTATTAAGTAAACCTAAATGATATTGACTATGATGTGTGGAAATATCACAATTCACGCTCATTACTGATTATTCTGTCAAATATTTTTGATAGGATAGCTTCAGTTACGATGAGCTAAGTCATGATGTAGTTGACTGAAGCAAATAAAGTCCATTAAAACCAATATTACCAATTATTTCAAAACATCTAAAAGTTTCATGTATATGAAGAAAAATAACAATATTAAACAAATAAAAACACAAACTTCATAACATGACAAGCTCTACATTATATACATAAGTAAAGAAAACTATGGAACATGTTTGATCATAAACCTATTATATATATATATATATATATATATATATATATAAAGTAATCTTCCTTTTCTGTTAATAACAATGAAAGGTTAAATAATATCAGTTATTTAAATTAATATAAACAACGAATTGAGCTAAAATGAAATGAATTAACATTTACTCTTTATCTGATAAAGTTTAAAGTTATTTACCTGACAATGTTACATATTAATTTAATTATACTAACATATGTTACTGTATACATAATTTTTATATTGAATAACAAAAATGGGGTGTCTGTTAAAGAGTCATTTCGGGGGATGCTAAAACAAGTATACCTTAAAGACAGCAAGTTCAAACCTAGAGTTATATCTTAAAATAATGGAATCATAGGTTAGTAACTTCAAAGTTCATTACCTACAGAATAAATGAGTTAATATTCATATCTAAAAATTAAATAAAACAAACTAAATAATTAATTTATTTCTTAAATAACTACATCCCTTAGGAAATAACTATCATTTCATTTCCACAAATAACTCAACATAAATAGGATCAACATAAATAGGATCATAATTACTGTCATGTTATTTTTATAAATTACATATAAATGATTTTCTAAGAAATCTAGTTGCTTAAGAATATTTTTAACTTTTTCGTTAGTTTAGCTTTATCTATGTTAAAGAGCAAAAATGTTAATGTATATTGTTTAAGCGATGAGGTTTGAAGTCATTAACTTACAATTGTTATATAATGAAATAATTATGCTAACATATTTAAATAGTAATTCAATTATAAAATTAATTTCGTTTTTATATTACATATGTCCTATTTCAAGACATGTGGCATATGAAATATTAAAAATTTAAGTATTTTTATAATTTTATTAGTATAATCAATTATTATAATAAGAGTTATATAATTTCTTAATAATATATTAAATTTAGTCATGTATACAATACTATAATAAAAGCTGGAAATATTATTAATATGTTGAGTTAAAGTACTGATTTATTACTTTAAATAATACAGTCTATGCGATCTTTAGTATTAACAGTATAGAGAGGTTAAATGATAGAATCTATTAGGTAATATACTATCATTTTCTAACTATGGTATATTTAATTTGTTGTAGCTTTTGTAGTGATACAGCACCATTAGAGAGGGTATAGAAATTCACATCACAGACAGTCTCATCAACCAAGATTGTGGGTATATTGTTAGTGAGCCTTGAGGACCACCACTGAGTTTAGTTACAAAGATTTGTAGCAAACAACTTGACCACCACCAAACTACCAAACTTTGTGACTTCCCTCACATGTACTATATATCTATATAAGATTTGAAATTTGACAGTTGTTTCCTACTCATCACACATATCATATATTTTTAGAATTGGCACTCTTTTTTTCACTCTGTAATAAAGAACCCTTCCATTTAATTCTTACTTTGATGTTGGCTTACCAATGATTTGAGCCAATTTCGCTTTTGAAGGTGACAGTATAAACTGTCAAGTCTGGCAAAGTGAATCTAAAGAATGTTTCATTGTGCAGCTGATGAATAACTTTCTATCTTTGCTGAAATTATTTATAGTTACATATTTAAGAAATTTTGTGTTTGTATATCTCATATGAAATACCATAATTAACAGAATAATATTAATAAGATATTAAATTGAAGAATTTTTTATTTTAGTTGAATCTGTTTTATTATTAATGGAATAGGAATATTTAATTATACAGACAATAATATAATATATCATGATCTAGGACGAGGTTCAAGGTGTAACTCAATAGTGAAGTATTTCACTTCCACTGGAGTCCTTATTTCTAGATTATTAACGATGTTATATTTAATTCTCTTCATTTTATTATTTACTAGAAATAATGTTTTGTATTTTTATTGTCTTAGTATATATTGTGGAACTGATTTTTATATAATGGGTTACTGGCAGCGGAAGTTCTATATGGGCTATTACTTTAGATTTGTATTTGGAATTATCAAAATTTTTGCATCTATTTGCTTATCTCGAATTAGGTTGATTCTATTAATGTATTTTAATTATTACTTAATTATTTGTAGAAATTAAATATTGATAATTTGTTAAGCTACCTGGTTTTTTGCAGAAAATTTTAATTTTTTTATTAGTTTGTCTTCATTTCATTTTTCACAAATAAATGCTAACTTATTTACTGTTTATGGAATCAGCTTTAAATTTATTAACTTACCAACACCCACATGATTACTCTGCGATTCACAAAAAAGTGCCTGGCAGAGGGTTCACTGAAACACTATCAAGCTATTTTTCTACCATTCCATTATCAAATAGCATGCTGGAAAAAAACACGTAAATCTTTCGGTGTGACCTCTGATTTCTCCTATATTACTAATATGATCTTTCCTCCCTATGTAGGAAGGCGCCAACAAAATATTTTATTACTCTCAGGGTATGGTTTCTGGTTGAAATTTTGCGAGAACATTCTGACACAATGAAAAAAAAGTTTTTTTGATTACTGCTGCCACAATTCACGTATCACATCTATGCTTCTCTCCAAGATTTCCCAATCGAACAAAATGAGATAACCATCATTGAAATATTTCAGTGTCCTCTATCGATCCTATCTGATGTGGATTCAGCTTGGCACAGCTATACTCCAAAAAAGGATGCACTAGTGTCATGTAGGCTGTGTCTTCAGGACACCTTTTCCATTTTCTCAGTGCCCTGCCAATACATTTAATGTTAGGTTTGCTTCACCCACTATATTATCTATGTGATCATTCCAACTGAAGTTGTTATTAATTGTAATCTCTAAGTATTCAGTAGCATTTGCAGCGTTTACATTACTGAAGATAGTCCATAGACACACAGTTAGCTTAGAAGTCACTTGGGAGAGACAGTGTGAAAAGCCTTCTGGAAATTGAAAAATGTGGAATCAGTTTGACATCCCATGCCAGCAATGCTGTTTACTTCATGAGATTAAGATATAGTTGTGTTTTACAATAACGATATTTTCTGAATTCATGTTGGTTGATATCAGTAAACCATTTTCTTCGAGATAACTCATAATTTTCAAACACAATATATGTTCCAAAATCCTACTGCAAATCGGTGATAGTGATATGGGTCTGCAATTCAGCAGATTACTCCCATTTTTGTTGTTGGGTATTAGTGTGACTCACACAACTTTCAGGTCTTTAGGTACCGATATTTCAATGAGTGATCAGTTGTATCTGATTGCTAAATATGGAGCTAATTTATCAGCATAATCTGAGAGGAATGTGACTGGTATACATTCAGGACTGGAGGCCTTGCCTGCGCTAAGTGACTGAAGCTGCTTTGCTAAACCAAGGATATCAACATCTCAGTTACTCAGATTTTCTGTTCTTATTGGTTGTAATTCTGGAATATTTACTTCATCTTCTTCAATAAAGGAATTTCGGAAAAACGTACTTAGTAAGTCTGCTTTAATGGCTCTGTCATTATTAACATCACTATTGTTATTGCACAGTGGAGGTATCGATTGTTTCTTTGGGCTAGTATACTTTATATATGACCAGAATCTCTTTGGATTTCCTTCCAAATTTTGAGAATTGTAGAAAGTATTAAAAGAATCTTGCATAGAAGTTCATGATTCATTTTGAGCTTCTGTAAAGCGGTTTTGCGTTCTTTCAAATTTAGCATGGTTTTTCATTGCCTCTGCAACAGTGATTTGACTTGTTAAGTGTACCATGGCAGATCAGTACCATCTCCTATTAATTAATTTTTTATATATCTCTCACTACCCACCAATACAGTTTCTCTGAATTTAAACCACACCTGCTCTAGACTTACATATTCAGATTGGATGGAGTGGAGGCTGTCTCTTAGGAAGGCTCAAGCGAGTTTTAATCTGCTTTTAAAAAATGTATTTTGCGTTTATTCGTGGTGCATTTTGATGTTGCAGTATTCAGTCTCACTACAGCAGTCTTGTGGCCACTAATCCCTGCATCTTTCATTATGTCCCCTATTTGCTCAGGATAATTTTTTGCTAAGAAGGCAAGTATGTTTTGCAATCCCAGACTCACAGGAACTATTTACTTCGATTTCACTACAAGATAAATTATTTGTCACAGCAATAAACACATCACCACCAACTGTATTTAATCTATCCTTTCTGAACATGGTTAAGTTGTATACAAAAATGTTAGTTGAATTTATTTCTGTACCTACAACTTGAGCTCCAATGCCTTCTCTTAGTGCTTGTAGCTCTGGTTCTTTTCAGACACAGCTGTGACAATTTACTTCTACATTAGCTACCAGCTGCAGCTGACTGCACCTTGCGCTCTTCATGGCATGCAAAAGCATCATTTCCACATCTGTAATGACTCCATTCTGTATGCTCATAGAATACGTGCTAGATTCTTTCCCATCCTTGGCAGTCATATCCCTAAAGGGCAGCATTATGTGCCTCATGTGTCGGCTCTCAGCTGCCAGTAAACCTTCGCTATGTCAATGTCTGGACTTTGTGGGTCAAGAGGCTTCCTCTGGAACAGCATGAGCTACATAATTTGGCTCAGGGAGTTTGTGAGCCACACAGAGTGCCCAAAAACGTTTACTCAGATGAAACAGTGTGTGCCTCTGATTGGCCCCTCTGAAAGCTGTTCACTGTCTCCTTCTCCTTGGATATACCTCCTACCTGACCGTGGGTGAGAGGTCAACTTCAGTGCAGACAGTACATGGGGTGGCTACAGTAGTGGACTGATCAGAGGATACATGGGATGAGCTGGACGTCCCCTAGATCCACACATCTGGCCCCCCACAGTAACGCCCTGTGCTTGAAGGGTCACCAATTCAGCTGACATCTGAACATGACCATCACAGTCCCTGTGCATACTAAAGGTGGCAAAACCGTTAACTACTTAGTAATTATAAGACTGAAATGTGCCTGATGACCACTCAAACACGCAAAAAATTAAGAAACTAAACTAGTATCTATTGAGATAACTGAAAAATATTGCTCCCATTTGTAGCTCATAAATATAATTAGCAAATAAATGGTGTACTCGCCATGTATAAATCAGCAACTGATGGCGTTCTCTCTCCCTATCACACCAACCGATATCTGTTTATTTTAATACATAGTAGCAGGCTTTAAACCAGCTATTTATGAGATGTACTTGATTCACCCTATCAAGGTAATCCATAAACAGGCATTCCATTTTTGTTATTCAATAAGTATGCAAAAAGTGCTGGTTTCTTTTTTCTATTCAATTTTACTTACTGCAGCACAATTTTGTTCTTCTTAGTTAACTCGATTTCATGCAGTACATTTAATTAAATGTATTATTATGAGTTTTATTGTTTTAATTGATTACATAATTTTATATATTTATCAAAACTTGTAAATATCTACTTTTAATGTGAGACACAAATATTTTACAATATTAATAACTGATAAACCATTGTTTGTACTCTACCTTTGACAAGATGGTAATAGGGGCTAGTTATTCTGAGCTGGTGAAGCATACATCAACAAAGAGGCTAGAATTTAACAGGATTTGTTTTTGTTAAATGCGACAGCAGGTGAGATAATGAGACCTACTTTCCATCTGCCCATCACAATTTCAGGGATAACTCACCTGAGTATTTTGGAGCTTCGATTGTATTGGCCATAGGAGCCCATGGAATTGCTATGTACTCCACATCTATACTGCTGAAATCAAATTCTAGGGCTGTAATTAATGCAGTCCTGAAACAAGCTTATGAACCAGCAAGAGGGACAAGTCTTCCTGGAAACCTTATTGTGGCATGCAAACTGAAATCAGAAATTCAGTACTGCAAAGAGACAGCATTGTCATACGAACCACCACAGTGGCACTTGTTCTGCTGAGCACAGTACTTGCTTTGGTACGTAGAAGATGAAGTATAAGACTGAGCTCGGACCCAGCAGTCATTCAGAGTCCAGTGCATTGGAAACCCTGAGCAGAAAAGCAGCAGACAGAAGTTGAACTCACAGGGTTGTGGTTTTAAGAATGATTGATTCATTTTAGCTTGTAAGTTGGGAATAGTGAGTTAAAAGTCACTTTGAAAGAAGCCTACTAATGAAATAAGTTCCATGGTGTCTGAGTTAAGGAGCAGAACAAGGGACCCTGTGGAAATATGAAAGGTTAAATGATAGGCTTAAAGGAACCAGTTGTTAGAATAATTCATAAAAGGCGAAACAGGGCCAGAAGGGCCACTCGCCAGGAACTCTAACATAAAGGATAAACTAGTTTGGTGAACCCTAGGGATCTGGGCCAGCGGAAGTGGCCATGCGGTTCTAGGCACTACAGTCTGGCACCGAGCGACCACTACAGTCGCAGGTTCGAATCCTGCCTCGGGCATGGATGTGTGTGATGTCCTTAGGTTAGTTAGGTTTAATTAGTTCTGAGTTATAGGCGACTGATGACCTCAGAAGTTAAGTCGCATAGTGCTCAGAGCCAATTGAACCATTTGAACCGAGGGATCTGGGCTTGGTTAAAAAGAGTTTAATGCAATGTATCAACAGTAATTAGTCAAAAAACACTTCATAGCGGACGTGAGTTGCAACAGAGCCAGCCACTGGCAGGCAAGAGAGCTATGCATTGCAAAGCAAAACTCAACCGACTGGCGTTGCGAAGCAGAGCCAGCTTGGTGGTGTATAGCAACAGCCAATTCTGCAGTATGCTAGCAGAAGGAAGGAATCCTTTCCTCATTGCCATCAGAGAAGTGTTTAGAGTATATGCATTAAGCTGTAAACCAATATATTCTGGAGAGTATAAGTACTAAGCCTTTTGTGTACTAAATCATTTTCATCTCAGTATCACAGCCTACACCACGAGCGTGCAGCATCCAGAGTGACATCCCAGAATGCAGTCACAGGGGAGGCACCTGCTTGCTGCAGGAAGTTCATCGTCACTGTCAGCTGCGCCACCATGCTGTCATCACAGTCACAGCTGGAGACATCGCTGACAGTGCCATTCAATTAACATCACTCTCAGCCTCACTCATAGTGCTATCAGTATACCAGACATCTATTGTTTGAAATGAGAGGCAACTGAATGCCTCCACCCAAATGTTCAAAAATGGCTCTGAGCACTATGGGACTCAACTTCTGAGGTTATTAGTCCCCTAGAACTTAGAACTAGTTAAACCTAACTAACCTAAGGACATCACACACATCCATGCCCGAGGCAGGATTCGAACCTGCGACCATAGCGGTCTCACGGTTCCAGACTGCAGCGCCTAGAACCGCTCAGCCACCCCAGCTGGCTTAATAAGCCAACTTAAAATAATGTGATGTATCTCTTAACAATGAACGTAGACTGGGATGTGTTTCTAGAAACATATAATATATTAAAAAGTATGTCAGTTACTCTACTAATTGTTCTGTGCATATCAGGATACCTTGAGTGACAATTATGCTATATTAAATTATTGCATATATCATTATTTAATAGAAAAAAATTATTTTATTTTTAATGATATAGTTAATTTTGTAAATTGATTTTTTATATCAGAGCGTACTGGTAATGTGAGTGATTTAAGAAATATTAATGTCAGTTTAACGGAACTTTTTTAAATTGCCATATTACTCTTTGCTCTCATTTTAACTTGATTTATAAAATTCTATAGCGAAAGTATCGAAATTAATGTTGAGTTATTTGTAGGTATGAAATATTAATATTTTCCAAAGGTATCTAAGTGCTTAAAAACTATACTTCTTATTTATTTTTGCTGAATTTTTAAATAAAAATATTAAAATATTTTCTGCTGATGATTAGGTTTTTAAGTTATTACCCTTCAATTATTATCTTGTTAATTACTTATACTAACATAATTAAATCTTTTATGGTATTAGTAAATGAAATGCGAAATAGCAATTTTTATGTTATATGATAATAATATGTATATAACCAATTATTTCAGTTATGATGATATAATTATCTAATAATTTTTATATACATAACTATTAACATATATATAAAATACTACATTATGATTAATTGAATATTATTAATGTATTTAATTAAAATATTTTTTACATTAAATTCAATAGTAATGTTATTTAATCTTTCTTTATTATTTGTATGCTACCACTTCTGCTTTGCTCTTTTCTGCTGATGGGTAAGCCTGCAAGCCAAACGTGTAAGTGAAAAATTTTGCACAACGGATTTTATAACGCTAATTTGTCGCCCTGACACTTACATGCTCTCCAGAAGGGTAAGCTTGTCCTTTGCTCTATATGTGACGTTAACTAGTCTTATGCAAATCTGGTTGGTTTCTAACCATATCCTCAGTATATGCTAGAATGTTCAGATGTGTTGACCTACAAACACTGCCTCCACCAGGTGGTTGCAAACATGAAATACCCAAATAAGGAGATAATAAAATGACCAAGGAAAGTACTAGATATAAAATGATACACTCAGTAGTGTTAAATTCTTTACTCTTCTGCAATTCACTCTATTCAAGATTACACACCGAGCGAGGTGGCGCTGTGGTTAGACACTGGACTTGCATTCGGGAGGACAACGGTTCAATCCCGCGTCCGGCCATCCTGATTTAGGTTTTCCGTGATTTCCCTAAATCGCTCCAGGCAAAAGCTGGGATGGTTCCTTTCAAAGGGCATGGCCAACTTCCTTCCCCATCCTTCCCTAATCCGATGAGACCGATGACCTCGCTGTCTGGTCTCCTTCCCTGAAACAACCAACCAACCAAGATTACACAGTACGAGAAACATTATAGTTCTGCCTATTCACATTTGGTAATCGCTCTGTCTGGCACTGTCCTGTGATATATTCACAGTCGTTAATTCAAGTGCAGAATACTGACATCAGCTGTGGCAATTGCAATTATATTTATAACTACACTCGCGACTAGCAACGTGAAGCCTCAGCATAGAACGAAAAAGACATGCACACCTACAAGAAATAACATAGTATTCACTTAATTTTCTTACACAACGTCGTAATTGCGCAGTGCACATACAAACACATATATAAAACACTTCTTACGGCGCCAACCAGCGAGTAGACGCACAAACAAGTCACTATTTCAAACAATTGAAAACACTCGAACCAAGGAGCAGACGCTCAACTGCAGTAGTAATTCTACAAATTATTCTAAGGCACTAAAGCACGAGCAGACGCTAAAGCGCGGCAACAATTGCAATTCTTATTAAACTAGCATTTATAACGCATGGTTCTATGCATCTACGCATAATTTATTCACTCAAGCTGAGATCACGCTTAATATGTAAGTAATTATTTACTGAGACTTCAAATATTAATAGAATAGTAAGATAAAATGATAAAAATAATATTATACATTTATTGTGATAATAGTTCATTGTCATTATTTACATTCAATAGAGAATTTCTAGTTATCAATACAGAAATGTGTTCAATTTTTTAGTAAATCATTGAATATTAAATTATAGGGACAATGACATAACCCATTTATCATGATGCAAGTTATAGATTTTGTTTATTTTCACATAACAGAAAAATTGTTATTGTTATTAAGGACTTCTGCACTATTTTTTTTGTTGATACTTCTCTAACGGGTCTTTTGGAGGGCTGAGTAAAATGTTATTGCGTCCATTTGCTGTTAGGATGGGAAGTGTGAGCGCTAGTTCCGGTTCGTGCAGAAAGTGGAACATGGAAAATTTAGTTTTACCATTTATTAATAAAGACGGAGCGACAAATGCATTACGCGCGTCTGGTAACCCATCATCACTGTGTCGAGAGCGATACATGTGCACAACTGGCCGGTCTCAGACTGTTCTTCGTATCTGGTGGCTGTGTACACGCCACGGAGCGCGACTCAGATTGCATTTCCCGTCAGCATTCTGCATGATAAGCGCACAGCGCGGCGGCTCTCCCGCTGTCCGCTTCTGCCGTACAATTCTACCGTTACAATCACCCTCCTTCACGAAAACGAGCTACAGAAGGTTGCTCGAGACGACCTCTTCGGCGTCATGCGACTTGTCTCGCCAATGGCGGCGTTGCGGGGCACTTCAACATTTATTCTGTTTGCAGACACAGTGACGATGGGCACTGATGAGCGGGTTTTCAGGACATCAATTTCATACATTACATAGGCTGCACATACAAGAGACATCAATAAAAGCACAAAGAACACAACACTGGCAATCAAATATGGATTAGCATTATTGGAAGATTCAATAGACTTCATTTTAGTTGCTACTTCTAAGGAATTTAACCCATTATTAGTATTTATTACACTTCCATGGATATCCGCAATTAAATTGTCATCCTCGGGTAAGATGGACAGAGAATGATTTGCATAGGTCAGTAAGTATGATTCATTGTAATAAACAGGTAACATCCTTGTTAAAGGAAATTTTGCATCTGCATGAAAGGTGGTTGGTAATACAGAAGGCGTTTCAAACAGATCACATGATAAATCACAGCGCGTAACATTCAGAATTAATCCACTACCAGTTAATTTGAATATGAAAGATAGTTTAGGTGTGTCAAACGTTTTACAGCTAAATGTGATTTCGAGAGTTGAGTTAAACGAATATATTATACATTCAGAATATCTTTTAAGGAATGGTTGATGAAGACGCAATAAAATCCTAGGGCAATCACCGTGAGGCAGATTGTTCATAAGCAAATTTTTCTCACAACTGTACACTCTAGTATCTAAGAATACTGCCATCTCTGGGCAAATTTGCTTACGACTACGTTTACACTTACGAACATCATGTTCATTCAGGGATACAAAATATCTTCTATCTTTACTGATTAATAAATAATCCTTTAGCTGATACATTGTGTGAATACCTACTTGGTTCCATTTCACAGGGTAAGTATCAATTTTTTACATTTCAGAATGATGCTTGGATCTCGCAATCGGTATAGAAACAATTACAGTTAATTGATCTTCAATCATTAAAGAATATGTGGTAGTTAATCTGTAATAAGCATATAAATTGTAGGAATTGTCAGGGTAAATCATGGTGGATGATGCATCTAGCGTACATTCAATCAACAGCAACATTTGTAAAAATTGGTCTGGATGCAATAAAACACTATTCAAGCAATCATTTGAACTACTTTCTAGGGCTATTCTTAAATGGAGAGCATCAAATTTAGCGTTTGATAAACTGTCCGTAATTCTTAACAGTAGGGTGTTTAAATCTAAATGTGCACACACAGCTTGACGAATTGCATATAATTCATGGATGGTTGCATTAATTTCACCACGAATTGTGTTAAAATGTGTAATGAACTCTTTCACAATTTGTTCAATAAAAGATGTGTGATTAGTAATGGTCTTTTGCATATTTCTTAACACAATTATTTCATTAGAAAAGTTAATTGAATTTGTGTTAGACTGCTGCTCTAGAGCTAGTATTTTATCCTTTATGTCCAATAGATATTGGCTAGTTAAGGTACCAAATACAGTACAAAGAACTCTTCCTCCAAAATCAAACCAGGCATGATTGAGCCTAATCAAGCTTTTATGTGGTAAGAGTTTTAAGAAACAGTTAATCTCTTGCTCATAGCTAACGAACGTGGATTCTACTTGCATTTTCGCAGTAATCCAGTTGTTATACCAAGAGGTTCCAGTTTCCAAGACTGAATCATTATTCTTAATTGAACGGATCACATCGCCGAGAGAAGTGGCCAAGCGGTTCTACACGCCACAGTCTGGAAATGAGCGACCGCTACGGTCGCGGGTTCGAATCCTGCCTCGGGCATGGATGTGTGTGATGTCCTTAGGTTAGTTAGGTTTAAGTAGTTTTAAGTTCTGGGGGACTGATGACCACAGCGGTTAAGTCCCATAGTGCTCAGAACCATTTGAACCATTTGAACGGATCACATCAATTTGTTTTTTAACAGAATCAAATTGTTGGTGAATCTCAGACAAATTATATTTAAGCACAACTGTAGCACTGTGCGTTGAGACTACCACGTCTGATTGTGGTTCAAACAACACACCTGCATTCTGTGATACTATGTCTACAGCATTAATGGAACACACTAACATAACAAAGAATGGAATTACAGTAAACATAGTTAATAAGTTCTACACACTAGAATTAAACAATGAATATGAAGAAATATGCGTCTTCGGTGACCTGTGGAACAGATGTTATTTACACTTGAGCACCTTGCGCAATAGCTGCGACTTTATGTTGCACAGCACTTCACATACGCACTCGGCTAAACGCAACACACCTTGCATTCACTCACACTACACACTCTTACAGAGGTTGTAAGTGTGCCTTGGGCTGTATCGCTGGGTTGACGGCGGTGACGTCTCGGGCTCGAAGTCTGGACTGTGAACTCGCGGTGCTCGGCTCCTGGATTTTGGAGCAGCCGGTCTACCCCTCGGTCGGTCCTCGTCGTCGTCCTGCGTTGCTACAGGGAATCTACCCCGGTAGGGCTTTACACGTTTGACATGGACGACAACCGAACGAAAAGGCAGTTGGAGCTTTAGAGTGACAGGTGACACCACCTCCAATATCGGGTATGGTCCCTTCCAAAACTTCTTAATCTTTTTGACCTACGACTTCTTTAGCACTACATTGCTCAGGTAGACAAAGTCTCCCACTCGATACTGCTGCGCGACTGCTTGGCAATCATGTTGCTTGGCTTGCTGAAGGAAGGACTGATGATTCCGCCTTTTCACTCCCCTCCATGCGTCCTTCAGTTTGCGAGCTAACTCCCTTACGTGTTCATTGCTGATTCCAGCTGTCGATCGTGCAAAGTCCAAGGGTGAACGCATCTTCCATCCATATACAATTTCATAAGGACTGAGGCCCGTTGATGAGTGCATTTTAGCGTTATAGTCATTTACAACATAGGAAGACAGACGTCCCAATTATCGTGTTTGCTGCTTACGTAGTGGCTAAGCATTTTAATGATGGTTCTGTGTACTCTGTCGACGAGACCATTGCCTTCAGGGTGTGCTGGTGTAGTTCTCAACTGCGTTATTTGCATCAGCTTACATGTTTGTTTAAGTAAATCACTCATAAAATTCGTCCCTTCGTCACTGATAATGCTTAATGGAGATCCAAACTTTATAATCCATTCCTTCACAAAAACTTTAGCTATGGTTTCAGGAATTTGATCAGGTATTGGTACCATCATAAGATATCTGGAGAAATGATCTAATATCGTTAATATGTACTTGTTTCCATCCTTACTCTTCGGCAGGGGACCGACGACGTCTAACCATATTCTTTCAAAAGGTTCACTAGTCTCCGGCAGTTCTTGTAATGGTGCCTTAGCTCTTCCCGAATTATTCCGTCTGTTGCAGGAATCACATTGTGAGACAAACTCAAATACGTCAGCCTTACGACTTGGCCACCAATATTTCTCAGCTACTTTGATATTCGTCGCCTTTTTACCGCAGTGTCCTGATAGTAAGGAATCATGTTGTTCAGTTAGGATTCGCTCTCTCATGCTTCCTGGAATAACTAGTAGATTCCCTTTACTAGTAACTTTGTACAGCAATCCATCTATTTCAACGAACCGTTGATCATTTTTCCATATTTCGCATTGTGGATCTTCTTCTTGGGCTGCTTTTGATTCCTTCTCACGGCTGTTAGTGACACAAACACGAACCTTACGACTCATCGCATCAGCATTCACATGTTGTTTCCCAGGACGATGGATAGCTGTGAATTGGTAAGCGCCCAGTTCTAATGCCCATCTTGTTAGTCTCGAACTGGGATCCTTTAAGCTCAACAGCCATTTAAGTGTGGCATGGTCTGTGATTACAGTGAATTCTCTTCCTGTTAAGAAACATCTGTTTTGTTTGATACCAAAGACCAGAGCACAAAGTTGCTTTTCATTGGTAGTGTAGTTACATTCCGCCTTATTCAATTGCTGGGAAGCAAATGATACTGGACGTTCCTGAGCATCAAATTTTTGGGACAAAATAGCACCAACTGCAAAATTTGAAGCATCTGTGGAGAGGATGAAGGGCTTACTGAAATCCAGATAGACCAAAACTGGAGCTGTGGCTAGAGCAGTTTTCAGTTTTTCCATTGCATTATGCATTCTGTTGACCAATTGAATGTGGCTCCTTTCTTAAGTAACTGTGTCATTGGCCTTGCGATATCTGCATAATGGGTTATGAAGCGACGATAGAAATTCGATAAACCCAAAAATGATTGTAGTTCTTTGACTGTTTGATGTTCAGGAAAGGTATTGACACCTTCGATTAATTTTGGATCAGCGCGGACACCTTCACTAGTTATAACATGTCCAAGGTACTTCACTTCACTTTGTGCGATGTGACATTTATCTATTGATAAAGACAAGTCCGCACTTCTGATACGCTCAAGTACTGCTTGAAGTCTCTCAGAGTGTTGCCTCATGTTTTCACCAAAAATTATCACCTCGTCAAGGTATGCAAGAGCTTGTGTTGGGGTGAGCCCACGTAAAACAGAATCCATTAGGCGTTGGAAGGTAGCTGGGGCGTTACGTAGTCCAAAGGGCATACGGAGGTGTACACTCCTGTTGCAGTTACAAATGAAGTTTTTGCTTGATCATCTGGATGCACTGTTAATTGGTGATATCCACTAGTTAGATCACAGACTGAGAATATGCGACATCTGCCCAAATAGTTCAGGGTTTCTACCAAGTTTGGTAATAGGTCAATGTCTGGTGTGATGACGGCCTTTAAAGCTCGGTAATCAAAGCAAAATCGGAACTGTGGTTAGCCCAAAATAGATTTCGTCTTTACTAGGACCACTGGTGATGACCATGGTGGATTAGCAGGATTTCTTGGTTTGATAATTCCGGCCTCTAGTTGTTCCTTGACCATATCTTCAACCAATTCTCTTTGACTGAATGGAATTCGGTAAGGCTTCTGCGTGAATGGTGCTGCATTTCCAATGTATATACGATGCTAAACTAAGTGAGTAACAGGCAAATTTGAACGTTCTCTGAAAGGATCTGAATACTCTAACAAAACAGATGCTAAAATCTTTTGATCATCAGCTGACAAATGTTCAATCTTCTTCCAAATTTTATTCTTTAATTCGATTTCATTTTCAGCTACTTGTTTCAATGTTTCAGTATCACTACAAGAATCTGTTTCCATGACTGCTACATCTGCTGCTTCGTTTGGAATCGGTATTACATCATCTTTACTTATGCTCGACACTTCGGCAACCTTCGTTCCTCGTGGCAAAACGACATCTGTATTGCTCATATTCGTTATTGTTATTGGGACTCTCGCCACGTTCGGCCTCACCATTGTAGTATGCCTATACTTCGGGCAACGTAACAATGCATTGTGTCCAATAATTCACAATTTTCCGACCGTTCGGTCAACAACAGAGCTCCTTATCTGATCAGTGGTGACTTTACTTCAATATGGATTGTCTTTCCTCTTTCCTGTTCCCTGAGGAACTTGCAGTGGCTGAGTAATTTGTACTTCGACTCGGAGGGTTCCAACTGATGCGTCGGTCGGGGTGATCGGTCCCTCGACGTCAGAATTTTGGCTCCTTTGAGTCCGACATGAAGAACGATTTTCCAGGTTGTAATTGTTACAGCCTAGTCTGATCCTTCCTTCTGCAACAAATATCTCTGCCCCGTCAGCGGATAAGAAATCAAATCCAAGTACACCATCGTAGCGCGTTTCATTATTAGAAACCACTTGCACCGTTGCTGTGTATTTCCTAGGCACAATTCTACATCAACTTGTCCATAGTTACGTAGTTTCCCACCGTTCAGCCCCCGCGTATTAAACATTGGCGGTCTCAGCTTGTCCCTTTTGTCTATAGAACACCACATCAATGAGATCTGTGCTCCCGTGTCGATCAATAATTTAATATTTTTTCCACAATAAACAGCACCTATCACAAAGTCATTATCGAACTGATTTTCAGCTGCACTAACAGGAATCACTGCCTCGGGCAAGTGGCGGACGCTGTGGTGGCATGTACGTCCCCGAAATCGTTTAAAGATCTGCCGAGTATTCTGCTGCTCACATTTGATTTCTTTTTGTTGGGACAGTTCCTCGCTAATTAACCCTGTATCCCACAGTTGTGGCAGGTCCTGTTCTCCTTACAGTCCTTGCGCTTGTGACCGGGCCTATTGCATCGGTAACATTCCACATTTGAGTTGAACACGCGACGTTCTTCTTTTCGCATGTCATTTGGGCGTCTCAATGCTTCGACAAAACCAACAGCTGCCTCTACTGCTTCTTGAAATGTTTTACAGCGTGCAAGTCTGACCGCTTTTTTTACTTGTTCCCCATACAACCCGTGGATGAATGTGTCGAGTGCTCTCTGATAGGCTTCCAAAAGCTGGATCCGGTTCTCATTTTCGTCCTCTACAAGCTCGTAAGTCTTAGCATTTATGTTTCGGATTCTATCAGCGAATTGCTCGATAGATTCGTCACGCCGCATGCGCAAACTGTGAAGTTACTCACGGTAGAATCTGATTGCATTTTTGCGTTTGAACCTCTGAACCACTACGGTTTTAAAATCATTGTAAACTTCTGTTTTCACGCCAATCGGCTCCGCACCAATGAAATTTTGTGTCGCTCCTTGGATTCTCAGTTTAGCAACTGCTAGCTTATCTGAATCAGTCCACGAACCCAAAAGAGCTGCGCCTTCGAGTTTCCGAAAAAATACTTTCACATCTTCCTCAGGTTTTCCACTGAACACTGGTACAGATAGCAACAGTGAAAAATTCTTTATTGCAACAGAAGTGCCGTCATGTGACAAATCAACCGGGAGGCTACGCTCGCTTTTATCTGCTTTTAATTGTTGAATCTCTCTTCGTAGTTCTTCTATAACGGTTTGGAGATCGACCGTGTTACTCGCGTTTGCGTCTACCATTTTGAATGCAGTCTATACCGGTCACTCAATACAGAAAAATTAAAAATCAACAATGCCTTTCGTTTTAAGCCAGTCTGAGTAGACTAACCTGAATTCCAGCGCTGGATGTCCCCGTGTTGTCGGACGATGTCCTTGGCTGTTGCTGCTAGCTGTGTTGTCGTGAAGATGCTCCGATGTTAAGTTTACACATCGCTGCACTTTTCAGGACTGTGGGTTTCCCGAAAATAATCCCACTTCTGACACCACTTTTCCAACGGCGTCTATTGGACGGGCGAGTAAAGTGTTATTGCGTCCATTGCTTTTAAGATGGGATGCGTGAGCGGTAGTTCCGGATAGTGCAGAATGTGGAACACGGAAAACTTAGTTTTACCATTTATTAATAAAGACGGTGCGACAATGCATTACGCGCGTATGGTATCCCGTCATCACTGTGTTGAGTAGTGCGATTATACATGCCAATGATTTTGTGGTAGGATGTTTAGACATTTGCATGTCCCTTGAAGATTAAATTGCTTCCACCTCCGGTTTTTAATCGTCATTTTCAACCGTTCGACAATACTAGCTTTCAAATGGGAAAATGGTGAATAGTGATTCATCTCAATTCGTTCCGTTACTGTTTTGAAACGTCTATTATAAAATTCACCTCCATGATCGGTCTGAAGGTTGTTGAGACATCGATTCGTTCCAGTCTGCAAAGGTTGTTCGAAAACCTCCAAAACCACCTTCCCCATCTTTACATTCACAGGTTGGGCCCAAGTGAATTTTTAATATACAGGGTGATTCAAAAAGAATACCACAACTTTAGGAATTTAAAACTCTGCAACGACAAAAGGCAGAGCTAAGCACTATCTGTCGGCGAATTAAGGGAGCTATAAAGTTTCATTTAGTTGTACATTTGTTCGCTTGAGGCGCTGTTGACTAGGCGTCAGCGTCAGTTGATGCTAAGATGGCGACCGCTCAATAGAAAGCTTTTTGTGTTATTGAGTACGGCAGAAGTGAATCGACGACAGTTGTTCAGCGTGCATTTCGAACGAAGTATGGTGTTAAACCTCCTGATAGATGGTGTATTAAACGTTGGTATAAACAGTTTACAGAGAATGGGTGTTTGTGCAAAGGGAAAAGTTCTGGACGGCCGAGAACGAGTGATGAAAATGTAGCACGCATCCAGCAAGCATTTGTTCGCAGCCCAGGAAAATCGACTCGCAGAGCTAGCAGAGAGCTGCAAATTCCACAATCAACTGTATGGAGAGTCCTACAGAAAAGGTTAGTTATGAAACCTTATCGTCTGAAATTGGTTCAAGCACTGTCTGCAGCTGATAAGATTAAAAGAATCGATTTCTGTGATTTTATCCTTGCTCAAATGGAAACAGATGAATCTTTCGTTTCAAAGATTGTGTTTAGTGATGAAGCAACTTTCCACACTAACGGGAAAGTCAACCGTCACAATGTCTGTATATGGGGCACTGAGAATCCGCGGGAAACAACTCAGTATGAACGTGACTCGCCTAAGGTGAACGTTTTCTGTGCCATTTCAGCCAATAAAGTTTTTGGTCCCTTTTTCTTCGAAGGTGCTACTGTAACTGGACTACAGTATCTGGAGATGTTAGAGAATTGGCTGTTCCCTCAGCTCGAACAAGAAGCACAACAATTCATATTTCAGCAGGATGGAGCGCCACCACATTGGCACTTATCTGTCCGTAACTACCTGAACGTCAACTACCCGAGGCGATGGATCGGCCGCCAGGCAGCCCGTGACAGAGCACTTCATCACTGGCCTCCAAGAAGCCCTGATCTTACCCCCTGTGATTTTTTCTTATGGGGGTATGTTAAGGATATGGTGTTTCGGCCACCTCTCCCAGCCACCATTGATGATTTGAAACGAGAAATAACAACAGCTATCCAAACTGTTACGCCTGATATGCTACAGAGAATGTGGAACAAGTGGGAGTATCGGGTTGATATTGCTCGAGTGTCTGGAGGGGGCCATATTGAACATCTCTGAACTTGTTTTTGAGTGAAAAAAAACCTTTTTAAATACTCTTAGTAATGATGTATAACAGAAGGTTATATTATGTTTCTTTCATTAAAAACACATTTTTAAAGTTGTGGTATTCTTTTTGAATCACCCTGTATATGAATGACAATTGAAATGTTCTTGAAACTGATATTTGATGGTGAGTAGTCATGCGTGTCTACAAGATCAGCCTGTCATAAATCATCCAGTCCTCGTTTCCCACATGCCCACATAGAAATTTTCTGCAAGCAGGTTTGTGAAGCTCATGAACAACTTCCCCATAATTACTCGATTATGTGTCTTTCTCAAAGCTCAGATATGGTTGATAATATTTCTTACGTGTGACCCATATTCCCTGTGGCAGCTGATACTGTAAGTAGTCGTTATTGATCTACGATTTTATTTAGGTCATTGTAACATATACGCTCTAGAGATAGACTATTCAGTCTTTTAGGCTGAACTTCAACTCCTTTACCTGCGCTATGCAGCTGCTACCATGCTTTAATTATATTCTTTTAATTGTTACTCTTTGAGGCTTTCATTCATCCTTTGGGGGTCATATGTGTGATGGTCATGCATTATATTTAACAATATGCTTTTAAATCTTTTGGGGTACACTTTTTGACATTCGACGTTTTTGAGAATATTAGCTGTAACAAATCAGACCTTGTTTCAAATTCCTTATCGCCACGTCTTATTTTATTCTCAGTTAAACACACTGGATGCCTGCATAACAGATAGGGTTTTGTCCTGTTGACCAAATATGTTCTATCTAACTCAGCATTACTGTAACCATTAATAAATTCAGTAATATCATTTACTCCTTCGCCATCTTCTTCTTCTTGTCTGCCTCCATCCATAGTGCATGATAGCTCCTTCAGTCTGTTAGTTAATGGCTTAAACGTTTCTGAGATATATTGATGTCGTCACAGCTGCCCTAACTTTAACAATCGTAACTTCCTTCGAATAGCCTTCTGCACCTCAATATCTTTTCGCTTTGTCGACGAGATTTTGCTGTATACTAAGCCGTTTTTAAGAGAGTTTACAACCTATATATACTTTGAGACTACTTGTGATGATGGGAGTCAAGTGCTTTATCTACACCTTGCTATATCCACGCATATCTCTTAGTTTTACAGTTCACATTGCTGTACTCTAGCATTCAACACCTTGACATTTGCGTCCTCTGAATGAGTGTGCGATGTGTGTGCATACTTGTCCATTGTCTAGATTATACTGATACAGTTACATTTTGATGCACTGCCTTTTATGCATAATCTCATTGAAGTTTGGTCTATGTCTGCCCTCACTCAATTTCCTAGTTTTATCTGTGACTAGAAAGTGATTCTGCGAGTTATTCCAGCTATCCCCACATGTGGTAACAAATCCATTGAATGACATTTCAGTTCCTGTATGTGCTTGGAAAATATGCTTCAGATTTGGATTGTCCTGTTTGAAAGCAATAATAATGTTTGTATTATCCGGTATCATCTGTTATCATCTGCTTCATGATCCCTGAGTATGTGTGGCTTAAATAAAATATATTGACTTGCATATGGTAGCCAAAGCAGAAATATCGGCGGATTTCATTCTGATTTTTCAATGCGACGTCGTTAAATATGAATATGCTGTTTGGCTTTACTTTCTCAGGTTGTGGAATATCACTGCTTTCGCAAAACGTCTGGAATGTTACTCCTCAACGCTGTGCAAAATCTCCTTCAGTAGCTGCTGATATTTTGGCTGAAAAAGAGTTGTTGAAAAATATATACATCCTGGAAGTGGACTCCCTCAGGCTGTTTAACAGTGTTAGAACTAGATTAGTTATCCCACAGCCTGAAGTTCCAATAACCAAAGCACATGTAATATGGGGAAGTAATGACCACTTCGTCTCGTTCTTTTGGTTTCCGGGTTCATTATTGCAGGACCAGTCGCTTACCACAAGATTCTTGTGGTGAGGTTGTTTCATCCACTCGATCATGGTGGTAGCCACTCGTTTACATTGAAATGTATGGGGTTTTATAAACGCTCAGAATAGCTGGTTATATAAACAAACTTAAAGAATATCGTAATTCAGTGCCCACATCTGGTAATATTGAATCACACGCTTCTACCTCCATCAATGCACAGCATGCACCATAGAGATGAGTTATGGTTTCTTCCGATGGGTGGATACTTTGGCAAGCTAACTCCCATAATGTCTCATAGAATTGTTAGACACATGACCGCCACCCTTGTTGACACTCTAAATCTCTCTGTATTATATAGCTGATTCATTAAACTATAAAAAGTGTGCTTCTGTAGATGTTTGCGCACTCTGTTGTTAAATATTTTAACTGTACCAGGGACATCGATTACAGAGATTGTATGTTCACCCAGTATCAGCGAGGGAGAGCAAACGTTTCTGTGGAACAAGGCCCTAATCTGCATTGATACATCGCATAGTCAACGCCGTTCATCTATGGATAATACTACCTTAATGTCACTAAACCGGAAGTATTCAAATGCTACCAGAGAGTGGAACTCCATATTCGATATCATACCAACACTGACACACACACACACACACACACACACTCGCTGGTGTTCAAACAGTAGTTTTTGCTGAACAGCATAATGTTCACATGAGGTGCCCGCTGCAGCAACGACTTCACCTCATCTGCAAGGAAGAAACACTAATTATTAGTTAAGCTTATTTGCCTTATTTCCCTATTCACCGCCATCGGCGTTAATACTTACTCTGCCTCGAAGCAGGAAGTGTTGATACAGGTCTTAACATCCTTATCTTTTTGCGTTGCTCTCACAAGTGGCAAGTGGATGAACTATTTATTGATCACTGTAAGTATAATTTCGTGACTTCTGTAATTACATGAAGTCCATGGAGTCCTGTAGCAACAAAGAATGTTGACCATTATACTGCTTCTGAGGTAGTAAAAGGTGCTTATGCTTATCCTTACTATTATTATTATCATCATCACGTAACATATGTCTATTCTCATATGGTTAGAACATGGAAGTGGCCTGGATGATAAGCATCTCAGAGCCAGAAGTGGCATGCCGATCTCTGTTTTCATATTTGCTGACAAAATTCTCATTAAAGTTTCTAGAACACCACAACAACAACAGCAAGTTGTCTCAATATCTTCATCGTCAGCGCTCCAAAATAAATTACGTTAATATAACAAATTGAATGGTTAGCAGCGCGATGTAGGAATGGCAGACGTTTTTTAAAGTACTTCCAGTCGACGTCTTTATCAGTCATTGTCATTGTCAAGACATGAATGTAGCAAGAGGACGCTGTATGTGGATATGTTTTTAAAAACCTTACAATTGGCTGCTGCTTTAATAGTAACAAAACATAATGACGATTGTAGGTAGATCAATACTTACATGCATCTTGCGTTGACAGGCATTTTAGGAAGTGAGGAGGGATGGAGTGGTGGAAGGGGACAAATTGACCTCCCCTTCGTCCTCTCTCTTCCTTGATCTCGGCAAGTGGCAGGAGCTCATGATTCCTTGAATGGCCTTGGAGGTAAGGAAGTGATGATGCTGATGTCGACGAAATATGACGAGCAGAATTGCATGAGATTTCCCAGAATAACCATTTGGTTGGGTTCAAGTTTATCTCATACCCGAAGTGCCCTACTACTGCCCTTCCTGTTGCCAACCAGATAACCTCCAGGACAGAATGTGTGTACCCCAGCTGTCTGCGTGAAATGTTGTTGTTGTTGAAGAGAGTGAAAGTTTTCTAAATATATGTGTATTGTGTAAATGAGGTGGAAGTTGTGTACCAGCTCATTATTTACCTAGTAGAATTTCGGAAACTGCCTAGAAACCTCATCCAGGCTAGCACACCAACCCTCATTATCTGCCAAGTGGATGTGATCTGTAGCCGGAACACCTCCCTGTCCCGGAAGCAGTGCATTAACATGCATAGTTATCTATGCAGGTCATATTAATTTTCTCATTCAATTTATTTTACATTTGTTGGTGTCCAGTGTGAGGCCATTGACAAATCAGTCCCTCAACCAGTTTGTAATTGACTGCATTTTTGGTGTCCAGCATGGGACTTCAATTTGATTTAATCCTCTGTTCATTGCTAGTGTGAGGATTTTGAAATTATTAGACATGACTCGGGAATAAATAACGTCCAATAGTGGCACAGAATCCACTTGAAGACCAAGGAAACGACTCGCCTTGAAGGGGCCAGAAAATGGTAGATGTGATTTACATGTATAGATAATAAATGATTACAGTTTCAGAAAAACTGAATGATTTATACAAGAGAAAGTACTTCACAAATCGAGCAAATCAATTACGTGTTGGTTCATCTCTGGCCTTTATGCAAGCAATTATTCGGCTTGGCGTTGATTGACAGAGTTGCTAGATGTTACCCCGAGGAATATCGTTCCAAATTCTCCTCAACTGATGCCTTAGATAGTCAAAATCTCGTGCTGGTAGGAGGGCCTTGCCCATAATGCTCTAAACGTTCTGAATTGGGGAAAGACCCGACGACCTCCCTCGTCAAGATAAGGTTTGGCAATCACAAAGATGAGCAATAGAAATTCTCTTCGCGTGTGAGCGGGTATTGTCTTGCTGAAATGTAAGCCCACGATGGCTTGCCACGAAGGGCAAGAAAATGCTGCTTAGAATATCGTCCATGTAGCGCTATGCAGTAAGGGTGCCGCGAATAGCAAACAAATGGGACCTGCTAAGAAATGAAATGACACCCCATACTATCACTTCTGGCTGTTGGGCAGTGTGGAGGGCGACAGTCCGGTTCATACCCTTCCGCTATAAGGGGCGTCTTCAGACACGTCTTCGCTGATCATAGGGTCTCAGTTCGAAGCGCGGTTCGTTAATGAAGTCAATTCTACTCCAGTCAATGAGATTCCAGGCCAAATGTTCCTGACAACAATGAAAACAGGCTAGCTGGTGTACAGAGTTCAATGATAGTTAGCGCAAGGGACGCCATGAGTTCCACCCCCTTTCTATGAGCCGTCTATTAACGGTTCTTGTTATCACAGAAGCACCAGTTTGACGTCGAATCAATTATAAAGATGAATCCGGGACTCTGAGTGCCTCTCTGACCATAGTTCAACCCTCATGTTCTGTCGTTCCTGCAGATCAACCGCTTCGTTCTTGATACTATGTTCGAATATGTTTCTCCCATTTCTACCAACATTGTCGATTAGTAGCATCGCTCCTATCTCAATGTCGAGCGATTCGCCGATTACTCCATCCAGCTTCTTTGAACCCGGCTACACCTCCTCTCTCACAAGCTGACATCTGTGTATATTGTTCATGCGCCTATATGCGAGGAACATTTACTGTCCAACTGTGTACGCAGAACGACACTCGCAAAGACTTTATGCACTGGTATCGAGATGTCCCACGTCTGCTATCCTAGTTATCTGAACAGTAAAATTGCACAGCATCATCACACATTCATCCGTTGACCGCCAAACTTTATAATTTTGCATTTTCCGTCGATATCTGTAGGAATATCAGTTTGTGACCAATTTTCGTAAGTCCTGCGTGGTGTGTGTGTGTTTTTTTATTTATTTATTTTTTTTTGTGGAAGCTGATAGTTTCATAGTTTCGTACGTGATGCGTGTGAGTGTGCTGAATCTAATACGAATGAACTGAATGTAGCAGGAGTAGATAGCGTATTAATTGTCTGTTGCCCCAACATCTGCTGAATCCTGTGACGTAGCTTTGTACTTGTGATTAGAATGTATAGTTTCTTCTGTGTCTTGTGTGTTCGGTCTGCTGTTAACAGCCCCATTGTTTTGTTTCTGTCACTTCGTTCTGTGGAGTACTTTTGTTTCGTGTTTACACCTTCTATGTATTTGTGGTCTGAAGAGTTGACAGACATGGAAGCCAATAAGTCAGTCGCGCGGATTTCAAGAGTGAATGGGGAAGCATAAGTTACTTCCGTGGAGGATGTACAAAGCCACCGTCCTCTGGACGACACTCGTAATGTTAGAAAGCACCGCAGTACACTTGGTTCAAATAAAACGGGAAGGCAGAGACAGCAGTGCAACTCGACTCACTGAGACAGGAGAAACAGCCACGATTTGCGAGACTAGAACCGAAGCTGAAACTCTGCTATCAAAAGCAAACAGGAGTTTGACGTGACTTGGAGACAGAGACAAAAGATACGGGTGGATGTGCCGACAGTCTAGGGGTGGTGGAAAACGCGTGTTATGAGAGTGTTGCCAGCGTGGACACAATGGTGAAAGCAAAAATCGCGGAGATCACTACACACGTATACAATGAAAGGACTCGTTACATGCGTACACAGCAGGCTACTAGTAGACAATTGCACAACACGCAAAAAAGAGTTTCTGCTCTTGAACAGGAGATATCTGCAATAAGACAAGAAAGTGTCCTTATGAAGAAGGTTCTGTTGACAGTTCTGCATGCTGCTTTTCCGATGTATGGATATACCACCACCTTGGTTCGGTCGAACGCGAAGTATTCACTCGAAGGTGTACTTGAAGAATCTAAACCTGTAACTCTCGACAAAAGGGGTGGCAGAGTGCACTGTGTTGCTAGTTGTGACAAATGCTTGACTAGCTGTCTGGTCTGATGTGATGATTTTTCACAACAGTGTGTGCATAGTTGTTTACATCCAAGAATCTGCCGACGTACTGGAACCTAGCCGCACAAGTGGGCGCGATAATAAGCAGATACCAGAGACAGTATGTACCACGGTCACATCAATCTATGGCAATATCCCTGTGCACTTTGTCGTTCTGATAGGGTATATTGATGACAAGATGACGCATTATGGATTGTGTAGAGCGCTGCGCAAGTAGTAGGGAGATGGCGGTGCTGTTGCAATTTTGACATCAAATTTGTATGCAAATAAATGAAATCATCAATTAATTCCCCACCTCACCCACACTTCCATCCTCAGATGACGTTAAGTGTTTTCTCAATTCCCCCCCACCCCAACCATATTCACATCCCCAGATGACATCATGTGTTTTCTCAGCTTGCACGTAGACACCAGCGATCTCCCTCTCCCCCCTCTCCCACTTACCCTATTGGTGCGAATTTCGAATTTTGGTGGGAATTTCGAGTTTTGGTGGGAATTTCTTTGTCCCATGCCTGTGTTAACTTTCCACTCCACCCCAACCCAGGAAATGGCGGAAATTAAAAATGATAGTGACCTGTCCAGTACTCGAACAGCAGTCCTCCTGGGAAGAAAGCCCAAGTGCACCCACCTCACACAATTGTACTACCAGAGGCGTCTAAAATTGGTAGTAGCCAATAGGAATGCAGCATCCAATCACATTGGGGATATAAGGTGGGCCCAGCAGCTCTACAGCCTTGCAATTGGCTGTAAATAAAAAATGGTGGTGCCATTTCCAGGACTCGAACACTTGTCCTTCTGGGTGGAAAGCCCAAGTGCACCCACAACACATGAAAACTGCCCAGATGTAGGAGAGGAAAGTTAGGTTAGTGCACTTTATTTTTTTCGTTGGGAAATTGACCTAAAAATCGGTCCTACTGATGTAATTAATGATAAAGACCGTATCTAATTACGCAAGTATATCTATAGCGCTAGACAAGGACTTCTTGAAATCGCAATACAGCTCAAAAATTGACGATAACATAAACTGTGGTTCTCCTGATTGGAAAAAATTTCACAGTACCACTAGAAACTAGACCGTCGTGTAAGGTACTATGTTTTTGGTGGCAAATTTGTTCAACTGATAAGATGCTGGTGTTGGGCAGAGAGGACTTTAAGAAGTGTAACACCTGTAAGCATACAGCTGAGGACATAACGCAACACATGTAGAGGGGAAAATCGACGTCCCAAAAGACTGCAGAGGTGTCAGTAGTTGAACGTGCATTCTCCTCGACAGGCGCTCACAAACATCCGAAATTCAAGACCCTCTTACCTCTCCTCATCCCTAGTATCCGTCCCTCTCTCCATCCGTCCACTTAGGGGGGTGGGTGGGGAAATAGGATTTTCTGTCGCCCACAACCCTACTGGCGCGTTCAAGCTGGCTGTGTTCCCTCTCCGCATTGAGGCAATGGTCCTTCACCATTACAAAAGCATATGTAGTCAGCTAAGCAATAGGAGATAAAAGGACGGCTGTCCCAAGTACAACTTGCTCATCTAAAATATAGCAACAAAGCCCCACCCCTAACACCACCGATAATGGTTAGGGAGCGCACCTCCGGCGGCGACCTCACACAGCCTAGGCACGCCTTCAAAGTCTCCAATAGCCCTGTCGTTCTACAATGGGAAACACTTTTATTTAATGTCAACACAACTCTTTCTTGTAATTTGTGAAATATATTTCTCGGAAAGACTGGACCCCTTCAGAACAACAACGAAATTCCAGAGAATGGTCCAGATGGTCCACAGCGTCAGTACAATGTGTCGCCATGAGGACATGGATGGGCTGTCAGCGTTATCGACGCCAATAAAAGCTACACATACAATACAGCGCGACGCAGCCATTCCCCAGCACAAAACTGTGATAAATGACGGCTATCCTCACCATAGGTTTCTTGTCTAAGAGAACAGCCACGACCTCCTACAGACCTAAGCCACAACACTGTTATGAACACTGGACATTTGTATTTAACAACAACTCTTCTCCTATAATCAAGCATCTATTAAAAAGGGAAAACACAATCGCGACGATAATAAATGTTCTCTTTCCATGAAAATAGGCGAAGTCCATTTTATTTTAGATTATAAGTAAAATCACTGTAGTTTTTACATTCAGCTGTAGAATATAATCCGCATCTCATTATTTTACGACATACAACGAAGTGCACCGCCGCCGATTACAGATGATCAGCAGAGACATGTCCACCCGTCGTAAAATCGGGAAAAAAATCTTTCACTATTTTGATGCGAAAACTACAGATCACCACAGAATGCCTCATTATTTTAAAAGTGTCATCGGAGTAAAGAAAAAGCGAGAATTTAAACTCTGAAAAAAACATCTACATTAAGCAATATCTTTCAGCTTAATGGATAAATTACAGGCCGGCCGATGTTGCCGTGCGGTTCTAGGCGCTTCAGTCTGGAACCGTATGACCGCTACGGTCGCAGGTTCGAATCCTGCCTCAGGCATGGATGTGCGTGAAGTCCTTAGGTTAGTTAGGTTTAAGTAGTTCTAAGTTCTAAGGGCCTGATGACCACAGATGTTAAGTCCCATAGTCCTCAGAGCCATTTGAACCATTTTTGATAAATTACACTATCCGAGAGCGTCTCTTGTGTTCAAATCAGTGTTTGTTAATAAACTGTCATGCACGTGTGCATTGCAAATATTTCAGACACGTGCATTGCAAACATTTCAGACACGTGAAATAACATTAGAGAATACAACCGTTCACGCCATTAGCTCACATGTCGAAAAATTCATAATCGTTTTACGTTAGACAACAAGCTATAGTTCAAGAGAACATAGTTGTTTCGTTCACTATGGCATCTCTCGTTTTACCAGTGGGATGCTATATCATACTTAGCGTTTACGAAACAAGTCGTGAGAGCCTGTCTCGCCCTGTGTAGGTGGGAGATTGAAATTTCGTTTAAAGATATCGCCACAACGAAGAAGGAAAAAAAAACCGCCCGTCAAGTATCATTCTGTGGTGCCCTCGCCGTCTCTTCCATCCACCAGATGGCAAGCCATTGTTACGAAATTGATGGACTAATTAATTAAATTGATCATGAGAGTCACTCTGCATGGCGAGTAAGTTTTTTCAGTAGTCGGATTACACTCACCAGGTAAGTCAAGTGGGAATCTGTGGAGAGCAGACAATGTTCTTTTTGAGGAACACTATTGATGACTGACTTTTGAAGCTGACCACAGAGGACTTCTACAGCTCACAACATACATTTCGCGTAAGGACTGCGCTATTAAAAACACGATCATAAAAACTATGTTACAGTCGCACAGCATAAAAAGCGGTCTTGAGTCTACAGGCACACACAGGTCGCTGATAGCACAACACTTTCTGGTAGAAATCGATTTGGAATCAAGTCTAAACATTCAACCACATGTGACAGATCCTGTAGATATGAATTTTAATGATTACAGCCAATGGTGAATGATAATCATGCCATTGTCATATCTCGAAACGAGTCACCTTTTTCGAACATATCTGGTAAGGATCCCATACAGTAAAAACTTTAGCGCTGTTTTTTAGTTAGCCCCTCTTCAATTTGTAACTGCTCCTCAGTCTCTACCTCGCCCTTCCTGCATCTTTGTCCATGTGATCGTCCTCATTTAAGTCGGACCTGAACGTATGTCGGAGAGTGCTATATCTAAGACCTTCTGCATCCCATGGACAAACGGGACGAGTTAATGTGACAGGACCGCGTTTTGACCACTAAGTGGAAATCGGAACATGTTGTTGTAGCTCCACCAACCGTGTACAATGTGTAAGGCCAGTGCCAAACGAAGCTTTCCCCTGCAACATGAAGTGGTAGAGCAGTTATGGTGGTGTTCCTTCTTGGGAAACGTAGGAAGACTGCACATTATACGGGACATGGAAGATGGATGAGGATTTTGCTGCTGCATTGCAATACATCACCAAACTTTATACAGGTACTGCAGTCCAAAGGAGATGTGCGTCTCTCAGGGTGCATTCATGTCTGTCACCTAAACATTCTCTGTCACCCCAGTATTTTGTACAATCCAACAGAGAAAACCGACGAACTGTGTTGTCGTTTGATACAGTGTTTTATTTCTGCTGTAACACATGCAACCAGTGCATGAATACAGTTACATACAGCGCCATCATTTTTTTTCCCATTACGACTTCGAGGTCTCAGTCAGGTGCAAAACCGACACTAACGTGTCTCAGTCCATGGCTCTCAGAGAAAACTGGACATCGCATGGTACAAATTATGTTGCTGCTGCTTCCACAATAAACACAGGATGACTGAAATAAAAGACAGAGGCGGAGTTCCTTATTGACAAAAAAATGCAGAAGACATCGCGACATTGGAAACTGGTAAAGATTTGCGGCGTTGTGGGGCATTTATAAACAGCTGTCCAATGGTGATTAATGACCTCTACATTTAAAGTTCTCTTTCATTGTGACGTGGTAGCAGATGTCTAGTTATCCCGTGTCGACTGATCCACATATTGCAGTAATGTATGCGACTACTGATTCGTTGCAGGCCATCCTCGTAGGGTATGCTCTCACTAAGACTCTCTCTCCATCTGAAACAATTGATGTCAGTCAATCATCATGTATTAATCAACAGTGTACCAGTGAGTGGATGGGAAGGAAAAAACGCAGCTATTTACTGTAATAAGCACCACAGTTGTTAGTGGGATCAATTTTACCAATTCTACAAGTTTTTCTGTAATTTCGACACTGACCAATGAGCGGGCAGCGTGCTTCCCAATTTCTCTATCATCGCCAAACCACCCCTCCACTACTTTGAGAGTACTATATGCAATATTTCGAATGTAGATAGGTGATTGTGCAGTATGTCCATTCATTCTTAATTCCCAAACGTGTATATACCAAAGTACACCAGACAGCATTCTATACTGATCTACATATTTCTAGTACCTCAATCATAGTGCGTTATTTACGATTCCGATTGCCCATCTTTCCCTATGTGGCTGGGAGTCACAGAGCATTCTCGCATTCTTAGGATAAAGTAGCAGATTGACAGATCTCCCGCACTGTCTTTGACCAACCCTCCCTGAAACTCTGTCACCGATTTAATCTGCAGCTGACGATAAGTAGGTTACTATATGCACACTATGCATCAGACCCAACCGAGTCCATAACTGTTGTTCGGCAAGGACTGTTCCGCACTAATCTTACTCACAGCACCGATCCAAATGTACAAGATCTCTCCTGTTGCGTGCATATCGAGGAGGTTAACGCCCTTATCGGTGTACCGCACGTATGAGAGTGTTGTGATGATATAACAGACATTATGAAGAAGAAGCATGTGGTTTATGCATGATGGAGCTCCAGACGGACGCAGTTTGAAGCATTTTACATAAATGAAATGCGCTATGAATTTTACAGTATTGTTGCTGTGTCTGGGGTCAGTATCAAGAATGTATTGGTACGAGAGAAATGAACACACATACTCCTTAGGCTACACAGTTCTGAACTTAAAATATGCTGTATTAATAGAGTAGTCTTGTTTCTGATCTATTAGACGTGTGGAGTGCAACACTGTTAATATTCCATAACATAGAGCAAACACACTGCAGCTGTAGAATATGTGATTGGCAGTGACTGAATGCATTCGAGAACAGTGCTATACTATGCCGTCCAATCAGAAAAATAGTTCATTTGCACTAAGTGTTGACAACTGTACTACATTTACTTCTATAGGCAGAAGTGACATAAAATCGATAAAATTATGAAAAATGAAGGAAAATACATATAAATTGATGGAAAATGCACCAAAAGTGGGGGAATGGAGAGGAATGAGTGGGTACAGACATGTCTTCTTCTTGGTGCAGGAAAGTTCTTGTGCATGGGAATGAATATACGGCAAGAGGAATATGAAAAAAATTCACAGAAAACACCTGGAACCAGAGAAAGTCACTTTTTTTGTGGACAGCGATAGAATGTTTAACGTGGATGACCACCAGACGTAGAGTAATAAAATTATATTTGTCGGGTCAAAAGCCCAGGTGTGAACCCAAAATTTTCAGCAGCCCGCTTATATCATTTTGTAAACTGTCCTTACCTAAAGAGCGATGTATTAGAAGCAAGGGTAACTGTAATATACAACTACAGAAAGGATCGCATGTTTGATCCTGTGCAGGACTGTTTATATGTTTTAAACTCTAACAAACTATATTTACAATATGCTTCTCTGTGTTCTCCACCGACCATAGTCATGTGGTGTGAGCTAACAAAAACCTTACACACATTTGCTGCATGGCTTTCTTTTAGAAACACTCTACTGTATGTTTCTTGATGAAATAGCGATACATGGAAGTTGACTGCTGTCTCTGATGTTTTCCCGCAAGAAAAGAGCCATCTGCCTCTAAACTGAGATGGATCTGCATTAAACGATGATACAAAGTGGATGGCATGATGGATTGAGAGGGGCTGTAGCGATGTCTGATTTAATGGTAGACTGATGATACGAATGAGGCAGAGGGCGATGTTGCTGCATGCCAATTATCATGCGTTTAATCATTTTTTTCCGATGTTCTCTTGGAGTGTATCAGTTGTGTGGTATAACCTGCGATCAACTAGTACACAATTGCATGTTCTGTGTGTGTGACTTAGAGCACCATCTACCTGTGATCGTTAACAGCAAACGTCTCAGACGACAGTCATCAAAGGATTTCCAATGCATGTGTGATGATGAAAGATAAGCATCAATGGAAACCCTGTTTTGGCGCCTTCATCTATACGAACAAAGATGTATCCCATTTACTCTATTTCTCTGTCACATCTTGGACATAACTCCAGCCTCCTGTTTTACGTAGGTTCGAAGCGGCTGTTACTATATTTTTCCTGTTTGTCCTATCCAAAATGCATTCAAGAGAATCATCGAGAGGAGGCAGGACTTTTTAGTTGGTTGGTATATAACAAGCGAAAATATTCTCACAGAAAATGAAACAGCACATGGGTATGTCAGAAATATGACCATGTACATATGGAAAACTGTGGAAAAAATATGCAAAATCACATAAAATCGGTAAATATAGATGAAAACCTGGTACAGTCACGAAAAGTTGGTGTGAGATACGTAAATATTGAGGGGAATAACATGAAATACGTAAAATCACGAAAACCAATTAAAATTATGGAAACTGGCTGAGAATACATAAAATTAAAGACAAATACCATGGAAAGAGTACTGAAAAATCAATAAATTTGCGAGTTCTGGAACAGAAGAGTAGACTGATGACACATATACACACCTTAATAATGGAGAGAGGAAGAATTCTAGAGATGTGGTATCAAAGTGAAATGGCTATATTACCGTGCACGACCATTTTATAGCACTGTTGTGACAGTAACATAATTTCTGAACCGAAATCATGTTTGAATTTCGTAAACGACAGGAGTCATAAACCTCTGGAAACCTATGTAGCGTTTTTGCTACAAAGAATTGATGTTTTGTTGGTTATGCAAAGTAGTACCGCTATTCCTTACAGTTTTTCACCACAGTTTACAGTAGAGAAACTTGCAGGGAGAAAGTATGTCATGCGCAGGGAATATATTTTTTATATTGGAATATTAACTGTGTTGTACTCCCCACGACTAAGAGGCCAGAAGCAGCGCCACTCTAGCAATCTTCTTGGTACTGACCTCAGACACTAGAACAAAACTTCATAATTGATAACATGGTTGATTTACATAAAACGCTTCAAACTAAGTCTGTCTGGAACTCCGTCATTCATAAAACACACATTTCTTCTTCATAACATCTGTATATCGTCACAACACTCTCATATGGGACATACACCGAAAAGGGGCATTAACCTCCTCGACATGTGTGCATCTGGAGGGATCTTGGTAATAAATTTATGAGAGTCCTGGTACAAAGAGCATTTTTGAGTAAAAATTCCACGCTGCAAACCAAGAATCTTATTTCACAGTATTCCCCAAGCAAAATAAACTCATTAGCCTATATATAAAAACCCAAATTCTTATTTTCTCGTTTGAAAAATTTACAAATCTAATAAATTTTATTCTTTATAAATAAGAACAATCAAACCTCAATTGTTTATACCATCGATAGAAATAAACATTAAAATTCTCAAAGGTACATTTTAATTGAAAACATTTTAAGAAAAATAAAAAATAATTTTGATTCTATATAAATACAATGAAAACAAAAATGATCAACAAAGCTGAACCATGTAACAACATAGAAAATTATAGTAAAGGAATGTATGGATTGAGTTATAAATATTTAGAAAATTGTTGTGAATAAAACGGTTATTCAAATGTAACTAGGGAAGATTTGATAGAATTTATTGATTAGAAGGAAATGGAGAAAGAAATGAAGAAGACAGAACTAAAATATACGAATATAAGAGAACTACAATCAACTGCTAAAATAGAAAATATAAAGAATTATTCAGAACCAAATAAACAAAAAATTATCGTTGTTATTGTAATCCCTATTGATAATATTATTGACAAAGATAACAATAATGAATTGAATGAAAAGTTTTTAAAAGTATGACACCAAATTTGTAAAACGAAAAAAATAAAAAAATTTTCTGCACTTATAAGTCAATTAATTGATCTTTCCATAAATTCTGAAGGCAAAATTAATAACGATAATCATTTGAGTAAAAAATCTTAACGTGATCTATGTATAAATCTGTAAAACAAATAGTTTATAAAATTATTCTGACTTTAACAAACAACAATTAAACAGTTTTAAAAGTATATCTGAAAACAAAATTAATAGTAATGATAGTGACAATTATTTTCAGAAGCTTCTAATAGATAAATATCAACAAAATAAGGAAAAAAATTACAGAAAAATTTAACAGGTTTTAATTGTTTAGTTGATGAAATTATTTCAAATCAATTAAACGAATCAACAGAAACGTTTCTGCTTTAAAAGAAAGCATAATAATTTATAAAATTAATAACAATAATAATATTGTTGAATCAAACTATTTTTAATCAAATTAAAGAAGCAAAATTACCAAATTAAAGAATATTTTAATTCAAAGAACAACAATTAGAGTTAACATGACATTTTATTCTAATTGTAAAAGAGAAGATGCAATAAAAGAATTTAATTTTCAAACAACTGATCAAATTTTATTAAGAACAACAGATTTAGAGAATAATTACCAAAAGTCAACAATTCAACTATTAACTGAAATGGAAGAAATGCAAAGGAAAAAATGTGATTGATCTTTATTTTATATAGATAGTTTAGGATTAAATGTTAATATGTACGATCCAATTTCTTGTTCCTCTTACATCGATTTAACAAAAGTAATTTCAGATAAAAAAGCAGTAATTAATGTATAAATAAAGGTCAACAATGTTTTCTTAATGCAATAAACTCAGTTTAATACCCAGTAAATATTTATTTACCAAAAGTTAATTATAAAAATATTGGATAAGAGTCAGATGAAATTTTTGAAAAAGGGAAAATAAGTTATTTACTTGAGTTATCAGATTTCCAAATTTGAAAAGAAATCAAATGTGTCAATTAATGTCAATTAACGAGAAAAACATGTTAACCTTCTTTTAATAAATGATGAAAGTAATTAACATTATTGTTGAATAAAAGCTTTATCTAATCTAATTAGTTCTGAAACAAGCGAACACAATAGGAAATTTTTCCCTTGTGTTGGTTGTATAAGATATTTTCATTCAGAAGGAAAAAGTAGAAAAACATAAATTGGTAGTAAAGAACATAAGGAAGTAAAAGTAGATGAGCCTTATAAAGCTAAACAATTGATATCAAAAATTAAAATTATTCATTATGGGTACCTTTTGTAATTTATGCAGTTTTGGAAAGTTTGTATCAGATATTTATATTATGTAATATATATTTATATTAAAACTTGTCAGGCAAATCCAGAAAAACTTTATACTAATAAATATCAAAAATATGTATCAATTTCATACAGTTATTATGTTGGATATTCCAATGATGATCATAAAATCCAGTTACTTATACTGATAAAGAAGAAGCCAAAAACTTGCTAAAATGTTAAAAGATGAATCTAGAGAAATTGCTAGAATATATCAATGAAATATTCCAATGATAATGACAAATGAAGACAAAATAAATTAAAGTTTAAACAAATAAGTCCTCAGTTACAATTTTTAGCCTTATGAATCAGGTTTCAACAATTCTAAGAGTGCCTTCATTGGAAAGTGGCCTATATCATAATTGCAAGTAGTTACAAAATGTATGTTCTGGGACACTAGGACAATTTTATAAAAAATAAAAAAATCGTTCGTTATCACTCACGATTTTTTTATTCTGTTATCACTCACGATTTTCTTATTTTTCACAAAATTGTCCTACTCTCCCAGAACTTATACTTTGTAACTACTCTCCCTTTTTATCTAATAATAATATATAACATTACATAACATAATAATAACTATAGTAAAAATCATTTATTCCATATACATTTCTAATAGGTAAATGTAAAGTAATTAAATATATTAGGAAATTAACCATTATTTTAAAAAAAACAAGTTTTAAAAAAGATATTTTTTACAATTTCCTTAGACCCAAAAATTGTCCTATTTTTGACTTCTCTGAAAAACGTGTTTTTTAAAATTATTTTTGATACAGTTTCTAAAAACGCATTTATATATCGTTTACTTAGACCCAAAAAATGTCCTATTTTTGACTTTTGTGAAAAAAATATTTTTTTAAATTATATTAAAGAATAAGCATATATAATTATTTACTTTCTGCTTTATCAGCCATAAGATTATTATGAGCTGTTGTTTGAAAATGTTTTTTAAATGAACACTTATTTACAGTTCTACCACATTTACAAGTAACTTTAATTTTATTACATTCCTTACAGAATTCTTTACACACACATTTATATCCACCTGTTCGATATTTATCTTTACGAAAGACATTTTTTAAAAGACTTTTTTTAAAAAAGACTTTTTTACAAGTTATTCTTAGTACCAAAAATTACCTATTTTTGATTTATGTGAAAGAATTGTTTTTTAAATTTTAAAAAAAGATTTTTAAAAAAGACGTATTTACAACAATTTTCTTAGACCCAAAAATTGTCCTATTTTTGACTTCTCTGAAAAACGTGTTTTTTTAAATTATTTTTGATACAATTTCTAAAAACGCATTTATATATCGTTTACTTAGACCCAAAAAATGTCCTATTTTTCACTTTCGTAAAAAAAATATTTCTTAAAATTATATTAAAGAATAAGTATATATAATTATTTACTTTCCGCTTTATCAGCCATAAGATTATTATGAGCTGTTGTTTGAAAATGTTTTTTCAATGAACACTTATTTACAGTTCTACCACATTAACAAGTAACTTTAATTTTATTACATTCCTTACAGCATTCCTTACATACATATTTATATCCACCTGTTCGATATTTATCTTTATAAAATTCGTCAATACTTTTTTAAATCATACATTCACTACACTGTCTTAATTCTGGCTTAGCACAGCCTAAAGACTGCTTTAGCTGTCGCTTAGTGTTGTCCATTTAAATAAAATAAAATAAATGAGAAAAATAATTTTTTTAAACTTCACATCGTGAATTCTATATCATGAAATTCATTATTTGTATTTTTATGTTTCTTCATTCCATTATATTTCAGTTTCATTTGTCCTTTTTCAATTATTTCAAGTTCCCAAGGATCAATAATTTGTAATATCTATCTGGTAAAATAACTTTTAAATCATTATTAAGTTCCATACATATTTTTTCTCCATATCAAGTATTTAAATATTCACAGTCAGTCACATTATATAAAATATTAATCTCAAGTTCAGTTATTTTTCTAATCTCTTTTGAGACACTAACACCATTGAGTCTATTGATTATAGTCTCCATTTATATAGAAAAAAATTTATTAGATTTATACATAATAATTTATTAGATTTTCAATAATGAGTAATGACCATATGGTAATGTTTCTATTCTATTTTCTAAAACATATCTTTTATTATCATGAGGACTTAGTGCTTTTTTGTTTACTTGAATTGTATATGATTCATGTTTTTCACTTTTAACTAAATTAAATTTTCTATATTGTTCTATATTGTTAAACAAGCAATCTTTATAATCTTCAAAACTTATTTTGTTTTCAACAATACATTTTTAATTCCTTTAGATTTCTTTTCTATTTTGTCACCAACTTTATAAGCATACATCTTTCCTCCTAAACCACAAAATACTTTCATTATTTTTTTTCATTACATTAATCTTTGATTTTACCAACACCTTTCTTGTTTACTAGTGCAATATTAAATATATTATCTGTTAGATAATTACTTGTATCAAAACAATCAATCATTGATTCCATAACTTCATAGAAATCTTCCGTTTTAATATTGTAAATATAACTATCTGTATCTTGATAACATAATTCAATATTTTCTCCATACTTAGGTCTCATAACTCTGTAGTGAAATTCATACATTAATTCTTTAGATAAGTCAAGAATACTTAATCCGACATAAATAGCATTATTAAATATCATTTTAGTTTTGTTCATATCAATAGCAGATAGATTTTCAGTAAATATAGTTCAATGTTTAAAGTTTGGCTTAGCTGTAAGTTTATCACATACTTTACTACCTGAAACTAAATTAATATCTTGTCTATTTCTTATATTTGCCATTGTTTTACCAAATACAGAATTATTAATTAATTTATACAAAATCTTTTTGAAAATCATTTGTGGCTTTTGTTTTTAACTGTGTGTTTAGATCTATATACTTCTTTAACCAATTAGATTGTTTAAATTTTAAAATTTTTTGTATTTTCCTAAGTTTAATTTCTAAAGATAAAAAATGTTTAAGATTTTTATAATGTACTACATAATTATGTTTTTTATCTAAAGTAGTTATTAATTTACTTCCATTTGTACCTGGAACGTGTTTTGATTCAGTAGCTAGTGGTAAACCTTTACGTAAATCGTGTAATTCTTTTTGATATTATAGATCTACTTCAAATATATATCCATCTTGACTATTGTTTGACATTTCACTTATTTTTGTAGAATTAATATTATTCAGTTCATCCCATTTAAATCCGCCATTAAGGTAAATATTGGTTCATAACATAACCATATAAATTATTTGCATCTAGATAAATTATATAATTAGATATTTCTTTTTTTATTACAATCTTTTAAATATTCATTATTTGCTTTTACATAACTTTTACAACATTGGGAATTTCCACCACTTATTCCTTTGTCAACCATTAGAAGCATACATATTTTAAGTCAAGTTTTTGATTAGTAATTTTTAACATTGCATCCCAAGATAAACCTGGTATCAAAAACATCACTTAACAATAATACATCAGTTTTAAGATATAAATCATGATATTCACCAAGATTTTTAATATTGAATTTTTCCGATATTTTGCATGTTCATAACTTTCATCACTTATGTCACAATCATTTAATTCACTATACGATTTATCTTTTGTTGGAAATTTTGTTTCTTCAAATTTTTCCCAAGAATCCATGTAAGCATATGCATAAAACCTTTTCTAATAACTAAGTTAAATAATTCTGGAGAAACATACTTTTTAATGTTTTTAACTGACTTTTCTTTAAATTTGATGAAAGTTTATCAAGTGAAGAAGCCATAAATCTAAATGTATCAAAAATCTCATTATTAAAGTTTTTGTATGTTTACTGAAAGTAATATATTTATATTCATTATTCGGTATTAATACTATTTCTTTTTATCATAAACAAATTGCTTTCCAAAAAGATGTGGATTATAACTAGATATATTATGATAAATATAGGTACAAAATCAGGTTGTCTTAGTTCTAAATTACACATCTTACATAATGGAACAATATATTTTCCAGTTAAATGATCATGATGATGTACTTTTTTATTCTTTTTTGTGTAAGGGCATCTACATAGTGCACAAATCGTAGTTTTTGATAGATTTTGTATTCATCAAGATCAAGTGCTTTGATTTCTTCAATTTCAGAATAAATTCTTCCAATATCTTCAACTTCCTATTTAATACAGTCTATAAACTTCTTATAACAATTTGGTCCACTATAAATAACAGGATCTTTATAATTTCCATTTATATATATTTAATATAATAACAAAATCCACTTGGTTCATGTTTTTGATATTTTATTGTATATGATGTTTCGGGATTTGGTTCACAAATATACATCTTTAAAAGCAAACTTTCAAAATCAGCATAAATAACAAATAGAACTTTTTGTGTAAATTTATAATTTTGAAAATATACATATTCTCCTTCACCTGGCATTTCAACTGTTAATGGTTTTTTAGTTAAACAATTTATTGTGTGTTCATCTAATTTTTCTTTGCTATTTAGATGCAGTAGACGTAAATCACAAATAAATTTTACTTCAGTATGTTTAGTCATTTGACTTGATACAAGTCTTGTTAATTTTTTTTATATAACAACAATGTGAATAATTATCTTTCTTAAAATAAAGTAGCTCTACTTGTTTTTCTGTTTTTGATTTTGTTATTTTATTTTTAGTGGATACACTTGATAATTTTCATCTTCATCATCAAATGAATAAACATTAATAGATACATTAATTATATTTTCTATTTTTGGAATATAATCAACTAGTACAGGAAATTCAAAATTTTCAAGTTTTTTTATCAAAATCAAGGCCAACGTTTTTATATTTTGTTATTCTATCTGGATGTTCATATACAGAAAACAAAACTGCTTTTATATACCATAAAACCATTTTTGATCATAATTTTTCTCATTAACACATGCTTTTTTATTTTTAATATATTCTGGTAAATCAAAATAAGATGATCCAATTAGTGAACATATTTATTAATTACTGATTGTAAACCAATTATTCTATTTAATGGCCATCCATAAACCTCTATTGAAAATTAGATATTTTTTCTAAAATAAGTCTTTTACCATATTTGAATTTTTTTAAAAATCTTTTGTGTTAAAATATAGTATTTTGGTGTTTGTTGTCCAAATTCTTGAACTTTTTCATTCATTTTATCTGTATGAAGTTTATATTGAGAATATAAATTAAAATTTGTCTTAACACCATGATGTACTTTCAAATAGTCTTAAACAATCTTAAAAATTTTGTTTTTTACTGCATTTAAGTAATGATTAGGATCAGGTGTAGAAATATTATTTTCTAAATTTATATTTTGTAGTCTGTTTCCGAATGACTTTCAACTAAGTAATCTTTATTTGTTTTTCTATCTTTTGGTTTTATAAATAGTTTTGTAGAAAACGGAAATATTCCTTTTAATCGTTAATCTTCTATAGTTAGAACAACATCATAAATGTCATAAAATGGTAACTTTTACCAAAGATTTTCACTAGGTTCAGCTTTATTGTTTTTAACAATATTTGGTTTGATTAGCACTCACAACTTCAGTGACAGCAGTCGCAGTTCTAGAACTGTGTTCAGGTATATAAATATTAACAATATTTTTGTATTTTTTACTTACTTCAGTTAAATAATTTTTATGATTAACACTTACTTCATACACATTATTTTTAACAATATTTGTATTATTTTCACAGACTACAGATGTTATTTCTAACAATATTAGGATGATTACCAATAACAATCGAATGATTACTAATAATAAATCTAATTAAATCAGCTTTATGTAAATTTGAATATCCTCGTAAATTATTTATTCAACAAAATTCACGAAGTCTTACAATAGGAAAATGTAACTGATTAGCAACTTGTTCTAGTTCAACAGTAGTGTTTATTTCCATTTTGCACAACTATTTATCACAAAAGAATTATTAGATTTATAAAAAAAATATTTTAACAAAATTGGTACTATTTAATAGATGGACAAGGATAGTCATTAAATAAATCAAATTAATCAAAAAGAGAATTAGTTTAACAATCAATTAGTTTTTAATCAATTAGTTTAACAATCAATTTGGTTTTGAACAATTAGTTTATTATTTAGTTTAACAATCAATTAGTTTTTCCACAATTAGTTTAACAATCAGTTTGCTCTTCTATTAATTACAAAAAAATTCATTAGCTTTGTAAATATTATTTCTATTAAATAAAAATGATAATTATTTAATAGATGGATAGACAATTAATCACAAAGGCTTATTATTTAAAGTTAATTTTCTTATTGTTAATATGTTCTAAGGTACATTTCTTATTTTTATTATCTTGTTTATCTTTACGTGATGGATTTACATGAAAACAATTTAAATCATTATTTTCTACACAAATATAACATTTCTTTTTTTCTTCAGTTAGAACTTCTTCATTATTCCTTGTAGATTCATTTTCCATTTTCATATGTTCTTCACTTGGATTTCGTCTTAAATGTTTCTTGAAATAATATTTAGCAACACTTTCTCCACATACACAAGGAATTCAATTTTTATTGCCATTTTCTACATGATATTTATTTAAACATGGTCTACATATAGTTCTATAACCGTCTTTTGTATACTTTTGCAAAGTGAAATTCTCAATTGTTTTCTCTGTGTAACAGTATTTAAAAAATTTAGTTTTTGGAGAACAGTCTTGTTGAACATGAGTGTGCTACATTTAAATAGTTTTAAGAAAGTAAATTTTTTATTTCAAATTATTCATATAAATCATTTTAAAACTAATCGTCACCAATAATGATCATCATAATCTTCATCAGATTAATAGTCCTGATCTTGATTTCTATCAAATATAGGATCAAGAGAGCTTGTAGTTATTGGTAAAGAATCAAGTGCACCTAATATATCTTTAAATGTTGGTACGTTATTTTTAATAACAGTTCTACAAAATGAACAATTTTCTTTTCCCTTTAACCATTCTCCAAGACATTCTTTATGAAAAATATGCATGCAGCTTGTTTTAACAAATTGATTATTATTTTCATCACTTAAACAAATAGGACAATCAATATCTTTTTCACATACCTCAATTAGTTCATAAGTATCTTTTTCTTTAGATTGCATTTCGTGATGGTTCTCCATTTATAAGGAATAATTTTTATTAGGTTTAGAAAAAAGTTACATTCTCTACTTTTTGTGCTGTATCTTTCAATATATATATTACTTGAGGAATTAATTCACATGTTTTATGACAATCAATATCAAATAAATATTAATCAGTTGTACCAGCTCTAACTACTTGTTTTGTAAATTCACTTTATTCATAGAATGTATCATCTTTGAAAAAAATACAACAAACCATTTGTGTACCTAAACGCAGAACTAATTTTTGGTCATAATCCTGGAAATTTTCTAGTTATAGTTCCTCGTGATTTGTATGTAAAAGTACATTCATCTAATTCTACATAGAAATATTCGTTAAAGCATAAAAATGTTCTACATGAATAAGTGTTCACTATACCATTCAATAAATTTTTTTTACGTAATCGTAAAGCAGTTATTGACTTTGGATATCCTGAAATTAATTGTAATGTGTGTAAATCTACCATATAAAACATATTGTCTATAAACATTACAATTTCGCCACTTTGTCTTTGATATATTCCATCTATTTTCTGTAAACCTCGTGGTAAAAATGTTAACCAATTAGTTATTAAATGTAATTTATTCTCATTTATCGAAACCCACTTATTATGAAAAATATACAAAATTAGATTTGCAAATAATAGATGATCTAATTTCTTAAGTTCACATAATGATTCAATTGGTTCAATTGATTTAGGTGACATAGTAGTAGTAGCAGTACTAGTTGTTGTTGTTGTTGTTGTTGTTTGTGTTCCATATAAACAGTTAATAGCATCAACATCATCTTGAGTTAATTCTAAATGCGAACCAGTGTAATAAGGATACATTATTGATTCAAAATCATCTGAATGTTCTGAACCTAATGCATGAAAAATTTCATGTACTAAAACTTCATATAGAGTTGTTTGATATCTTGGTGTATTTTTATCAATTTCCAAGTACCTGTTTTCATCTTTATCCATATGTTTTTCTAACTGAACATTATTCGTATTTGGAAAAAAAAGCATGACCTAACACATTTCCGTTTCCATCTAACTCCTTTGGACAACATTGACCATTAAATTTCACGTAAAGGTATTCGTATTTTTCCTGTAATTAAATATCAGCATCTTTGATATCATGAATAAACTGAATACCACTATATTTCTGCCATAAACTAAAAGCTGCATTTGTTAAATCTAATACTCTTTTATTTGCTAGTTAATAATTCCATTTTATATTCTTTTTATTCCAATTATACATACTAGTTCTACAACAACAAAATGAATCTTTTACACCACATCTAGGTTTGTTCATAAAATGTAAAGCTTCTTCATTTGATTCACCAGTAACCTCAAGATTGTGTGTTAGTTGAAATAACATTAATGATTCTCTGAATAATTCATCAATAACTTAGGTTATTTGAGTTTTTGGTGAAATATCTAAGTAACCAAAATCAGTTAAATATTTAGCTATCTTATTCTTTTGCTAATCTAAGCCTGCTGAAGCTGCTATCATATTCAGAAACAGCAATAACTGAAATACCTTCATTTAAATAGAATTAAAAATAGTATAATACATAAAAATTTTTTTTACAATCAAGTTTATTCATAAATACAAACTAGAAATTTCACATAATGTTTATTTTTTTCAAAACTAATAAAAATATATTTCTCTTAAATGGTGCCGATTGTAGGCATCATCAACAATAAGCTTACATACAACAATAAACAAGTTTTTAATGATTATTGATGAAGAAAATAATCCATGGTTTAAAGGCAAAGATGTTGCCATACTTTTGGAAAACAGTCAAACATATAAAGCTTTTAAGCATATTGATGAAGATAATAAAAATTATTAGAACATTTAAACCCTACCAATTTAGAAATATTAAAAGGCAATGAAAAATCTACTATTTTTATCAATGAAGGTGGCCTCTATTATTTAATATTAAAACCAAAAACAAGAAGTTCAACAATTTAAAAGTTGGGTTACTCATGAAGTTTTACCATCAATTAGAAAACATGGTGAATATAAGATTAGAAAAGAGATGATTGACACTTATAAATATCAAATAAAACACAAAGATAATTGTATACAACAACTACAAGAATTGAATCAATTAAACACTTAAATAAATCAATTAAAAGATGATAAAATTAAAATGGGAGATGATCATATTCAGAATTTGAGAGAAACAGTTAATATTGATTCGGAAATAATAGGTAAAAGAAATGAGGAAATAAATAATTTATTACCACATGTAGTTCCTAAAACAGTAGATGAAAACTTAAGACCACTATTCATTCTTTTAAAATCATTTGATGATGAATGTGAATATCATTATTATGTCATTAGAACACAATGAAAACATCTCCAGAAACAACTATATAAAATCGAAGATAGGCATCCAAATTGTGAAGAAATGTTAAGATTGAATTATAATCCTATTTCAATAAATCTGTATCTAAGAATGAAAGAAAATTTAAGGATTGACTGTCAAATGAACTATTTCAATATTTTGAATAATGATACACAAGAACAAATGATTCATGATATAATTAGTCTTAATCAAACTAAACTCCAATAAAATAACTTTATCTTTATTTACCCAAATATTGTGTTAATTATCAAAACCTAACCATGTAACATAAACTTTATTATCTTTCTTTTTAAAACTTTTTCGACTAAGTATACATCTGGATATTTCGTTTTGTGTAGTTCTTGTGATTAAAAATTTCCTTTTATATCTTTTAATTTATATGTAATGGGAGAAGAATGAATAACATCTTCAATTTTAAATACTTCTGTTGACCAATTAGCTGTATATCCTTTTTCAAAATGACCTTTAAGTTTACTAATTCTAACCTTATCACCTTTCTTAAATTGACTAGATTTTTCACTAGACATAATGTTAACTACTTTTAAATTTTTTCCTTCACTTCTATTGGCTCCATTTTTATTGTAGAATTTTTTGTGTTATTATATTCATCTTTAACTAAATTTATCCATTTATAATTTCCTTGTAAAGAAAATTTCTCCCACATCTTTTCCTTAAGTGTCCTGTTAAATTGTTCAACAACAGGCGCTTTTAATTCTGAAAAAGTAGAATAATGATTAATGTTATATTTTTTCATTAATTCTTTGAATTCTTTGTTATAGTATTCTTTGCCATTATGTGCCTGTAAATTATTTGGTAGTCTATCTATAAATTTTTTTTGAAAAGCATAAACTACATTCTTACTTGTTTTATCTTTAATAGGAACAGCGAAAGCGAATTTCGAAAAGACATCAATAACAGTCAAAAATATTTACATGCTTTATTTATTTTAGAAATACCTTTTAAATTTCCTGAATCCATTTCAACTAAATCAGCTTGCCATAAATAATCTATACTAAAATAAACAACATTTCTTCTTTTAAAATTCTTTCGAATTGGTTTATGTAATTCATTAGTTATATTTTCACAAATATTATTTAAGACTTCATCAGCAATGACAAATTTTTTTAAGTAATTTATTCTATTTTGGTTTACAAGCTCTACAAAGACCTTTAATTCTTTGTCTTTCATTTTTAGTTGTTACTCTATGTGGATTATGTGCAGCAGTAATCTTTTTACACTAACAATAAATATGATAATCATGTGAATAATGATTTTCTATTTATGTAGATAAAAAATTTATTAAAGTTTAAATTTTAAATTGTTTCACCAAATACAATTATATTTGCATCTACAGGAACAGTTTTAACAGAATCTTTCAATATTACGATTATAAAATTTGATTTATATACCATTATTGATCGAATATTATTATTTATTTTATATAGCTCAACAGCTTTACTGACTGTTATATAAAACTCATCGAAGTTTAAATCTCTATTTATATTTTTAACAACAATAATAATTCTTTCAAGTATGAAATCGTATTCACAATTATACATTTTTTCTTCACCACCCATCATAAAACTAAATTCAATTATTTGTTTAACATATACTATTTCCTTAAGATTACTTAACAGTTCCAAGTATAGAGTTAAATCTGTTTTTGTGAAATAACCTGAGAAAGCTTTTTCTATTTCTTTTTTGGTAAAATAATTATTAAATTGTGTTAAAACGTTTGTGTATTCAGGTTATGTAACATAATCTTTTTCTAAGTATTGTTTGTTAACTACATCTTTTGCATCAATTGGGACATTTACATTAGCAAGTCTTCTATTTTTAAAACCAATATACCCTTTAGTTACTTTAAAAATAGCATTCAATTCTTTCAAGTATGAAAGAGTACGCGAAAGAACTTGCCCCCCTTCTAACAGCCATGTACCGCAAGTCTCTAGAGGAACAGAAGGTTCCAAATAATTGGAAAGGAGCAAAGGTAGTCCCAGTCTTCAAGAAGAGTCGTCGAGCAGATGCGCAAAACTATAGACCTATATCTCTGACGTCGATCTGTTGTAGAATTTTAGAACATGTTTTTTGCTCGAGTATCATGTCGTTTTTGGAAACCCAGAATCTACTATGTAGGAATCAACATGGATTCCGGAAACAGCGATCGTGTGAGACCCAACTCGCTTTATTTGTTCATGAGACCCAGAAAATATTAGATACAGGCTCCCAGGTAGATGCTATTTTTCTTGACTTCCAGAAGGCGTTCGATACAGTTCCGCACTGTCACCTGATAAACAAAGTAAGAGCCTACGGAATATCAGACCAGCTGTGTGGCTGCATTGAAGAGTTATTAGCAAACAGAACACAGCATGTTGTTATCAATGAAGAGACGTCTACAGACGTTAAAGTAACCTCTGGTGTGCCACAGGGGAGTGTTATGGGACCATTGCTTTTCACAATATATATAAATGACCTAGTAGATAGTGTCAGAAGTTCCATGCGGCTTTTCACGGATGATGCTGTAGTATACAGAGAAGTTGCCGCATTAGAAAACTGAAGCGAAATGCAGGAAGATCTGCAGCGGATAGGCACTTGGTGCAGGGAGTGGCAACTGACCCTTAACATAGACAAATGTAATTTATTGCGAGTACATAGAAAGAAGGATCCTTTATTGTATGATTATATGACAGTGGAACAAACAATGGTAGCAGTTACTTCTGTAAAATATCTGGGAGTATGCATACGGAACGATTTGAAGTGGAATGATCATATAAAATTAATTGTTGGTAAGGCGGGTGCCAGGTTGAGATTCATTGAGAGAGTCCTTAGAAAATGTAGCCCATCAACAAAGGAGGTGGCTTACAAAACACTCGTTCGACCTATACTTGAGTAATCCTCATCAGTGTGGGATCCCTATTAGGTCGGGTTGACAGAGGAGATAGAGAAGATCCAAAGAAGAGCGGCGCATTTCGTCACAGGATTATTTGGTAACCGTGATAGCATAATGAGATGTTTAACAAACTCAAGTGGCAGACTCTGCAAGAGAGGTGCTCTGCATCGCGGTGTAGCTTGCTCGCCAGGTTTCGAGAGGGTGCGTTTCTGGATGAGGTATCGAATATATTGCTTCCCCCTACTTATACCTCCCGAGGAGATCACGAATGTAAAATTAGAGAGATTAGAGCGCGCACGGAGGCTTTCAGACAGTCGTTCTTCCGGCGAACCATATGCGACTGGAACAGGAAAGGAAGGTAATGACAGTGGCACGTAAAGTGCCCTCCGCCACACACCGTTGGGTGGCTTACGGAGTATAAATGTAGATGTAGATGTAATTGCATTGGTTATCTTTGGATCAAATTGTTTAATTATATTTTCAATTTTTTCTAGATCGAATGTAGATGTATTAACTACATGTTCACTTTGTTTAAATAAATGTATCTTATTTCCAAAAATGTCCATTTATTAAAACTGAAATATCAATCAAATTATAATTTTCACAAAGCAATTTTAAAACAAAAAGACACAAATGACCACATATTACTTCATCAAAAGTTCGTATTCTTTCCGGTTTGAAATATAATTCATCTTCTGCTAAATAATTAACCAATTGTTTCGGTATATTACCACCAAATGAATCAAAAACTACTTTTTTATTTTTATTTTTATAATAACAAATCCAATGTGCACCAGGATTAACAGATGTATCTAAATTTACTATACCACACTCAATTTTTAATGGCTTATTTTGTAATTCATCAGTCATGTATAAACCGCGTAAATGTTTAACTGTTAATTGTTTAAAAAGTTCTTCTATATCAAAATTACTTAATGGATTAGGATACTCAACAAACACTTTTTTGAAATTTTTTTGTGTTCTTTATTCCATTACCATCCTTTTTCTCCATTTTTAAGTTACATCTTTTTTGTTCTTCTAATTGTTTATCAGCTTCCATTTTGTTTATAACAACATTTGCAATTGCTGCAGATCCACCAGCTAAAGAACCAGTTGTTGCTAAATACGGAAATGCTGCTAATAATAATGGTAAAAATCCGCCATCATGTTCTATTAATCCTTTACCATCTTTCTTTTTTTAAATATTCAATAATTTTTTGACAACAGGAGTACCTAATGCAATAAGTAAATTTCCACCAAATTTCTTTTCTTTCTTTCTATTTTGAACATCTGTTAAAAATGGTTCAATTGCATTTAATTGTTCATTATTTAACTTTAATTTAATTGATTTTGGTTTAGTTTTGCCACTAGGTAGCAAAGTATAACCAATTGTAAAATTATTCATTTATATAGTTAAAAATTTAATAAAGATATTTTAAATTTATAATCCCCAACCATTTCATTAACATCAATTCTCATACTTAATTTTCCTTTTCCATACATTATTTCTCTAACTGCTGCTGTTGCTACTTTTTCTCCAAATGAAGCATCATCTGCATACATTATTTCGTTTGCAGCTAACTGAAGTTCTTTATCAAATTCCTGTCTTTTTACAAAATCCTTATTATCTCTATAATCAATATCATGTTTTTTACAAGCTTCATCTAATGGATTTTGTTAATTAAATTATTTACTAATCGTTTTCCATATTTATCACTTTTCCGAAATGTATGTGGAAGATTATTCAAAAATCTAATTAAATATGGAATTCCTTTTGGATTATCAATTTTGTCCAATACTAAATTTTTAGTTATGATAATTCTTATTTCCAGCTAATTCTTCACCATGAATTACTTGCTAATTTATCAATTAATTGTCTAACATCCTTCATCCAAACATATACAACTGATTTATCTGTATATTTTTTAATTAAACCTTTACCTATTTTTTCAGGAGAACTTGCTTCTGAATCATCTATAGTATGTCTTTTGAAGTTTGGAAAATAATCATCAACAATTCGTTTTATCATATATCTACATTTATTACCTTTACTTGATCTTATTTTATTTGGATTATTATCAGAATACAATTCACCTGAATTATATATATATATCTGCATAATTTGATAAATCTACACCATCGAATTTTTTATCTACAGTAATTTATTTTTCAGTTAGGAGTCTCATTAATCCATCTGTACCTTCATATGTTTTTTCACCAAATTTTAATTTATCTCCACTGAATTCAACACGTAAATTACCAAGATATTTAAACATTCCAACAGGTTTTAAACCAAAAACTTTGTCTTCACTATGATTAATGTACTTTAACATTCTTTCAATAACATTTGTCATTTTAGTTTCTTTTATCTTTTTATTTTCATTTTGATGACTACTTGATTTTTTTTCTTCTTGATATTTATTTAATACACCTTGAATTTCTGATTCACTTAATGTATAATCATATTTTCAGGAATATCATCAGACCAATCTTTTAATGGTTTAATTGGTGATAAATCTCCAAAATCTTATATATGATGTAGATATGGAATCATTTGTTTTTCAACTTCTCTATTTTCTTCAATTGCTTTCAGAACATTATCACCTAATCCTTCGATTCATTATTTAACTTCTTCAATTGCGTCAACAACAGGTTGATCTTTCTTTTTATATTTTTCATATTCTGTTCTTATTTGCTTTTGGCAAAGCTTAAATTGTTCTTTTAATTCTTCAGCTTTCTTTTTATTTTCTTTAGCTTGTTTAACATAGTTTTCATCGTACTTTGGGAAGATTTATTAAGGAAGAAAAAACATTAATAATGTTTGTGTTTATGTTTAACATTACTGTTTAAAGTTTATGTATAACCTTAATGTTTATGTTTATGTTTTTATTTAATGTTTATGATGTTAAGAAATGTTGTACTTTATTTCTGACCTTACCTTCATTTGGTTTTGTAGACATATCTATTGTGAAAAATCGAAACTCATCATTCCAAAATTTGCTACACATTTCTTTAAAATTATTGAACTTTAAATCTCCACCAACAAATTCATCATAAATATGATTTAAGTTTGTATCATCGTGTCTAAAGATATTTTTAAAAAATTAAGTTGTCTCTAACTGTTTAAGTATTTTCGAATAAAGTTGAGCTAACTAAAAGCAACCTATACCTTTGTGTCTGTACCTAGTAAAATATTCTCTTACTATATGTTGATTTTCTAAAATGAATTCATCGATTACCACAACTGAATTATATTCACATTAATCTAAAGGAATATTTACTTCGTTATTTTCAGTAAAACTAACAATATGTTAATTACTTTTATTTTCAAATTTTTTACACTTTTTTATAAATTCTTGATACTTTGGCTGATGTAAGCTTTTTGAATAAACATATAAATTATCAATTTTAATCCAATTTAACCATCCTGGAGCTAAAATATAATCATCAACCATTAATGTTGTATTTCCATAACCACTTGGTCCAATTATTGCACATCTTATAGAATTTGGTAACAGTTTACCATGTTTGTTTTTCGATGTCTTTTCTGGAATTCTTACTTTAGGTTCCCAATCTGTTTTATTAATTTATTTAATAATTTTTTTCAGTAATAAATGAGCCACCTTTTTCAACTTAGTGATAAATCTAGTATACTTAGAAAAACAGGACTGTTCTGATATGTGAGATTTATACTAATGTTTCACGAGTTGCTTTTTATTCAACTTTTTAGCAGCAAATATTACAAAAAAAATAATAAACTTTATTGTGATGGTGAAACAACAGAAATTCCTGTAGGTCAATATAGTCTGAAAAATTAAGAAAAATTTATGCATTCGAAAAAACCTAATATACATATTAAAGCAGATAAAATTTTAAACAGACTTGTTATTGAAAGTGATGCAAAATTGTATATGGATATAGAAGATAGTATTGGAAGTTCACTTGGTTTTAATAATCAAGTTGTTTTGTAAGTAGGTTGTTTATGTTTTCTTATTGCCAATGTTACATAGTGCTCTGTATGAAAATCACTGGCCGTGCTGTGTGCAGACTGTGGCTAGTTTGCATTGTTGTCTTCCATTGTAGAGTTGGGCAGCTGGATGTGAACAGCACATAGCGTTGTGCAGTTGGAGGTGAGCTGCCAGAAGTGGTGGATGTGGGGAAGGAAATGGCGGAGTTTTGAAATTTGTAAGACTGGATGTCATGAACTGCTATGTATATTATGATTTTTCAACACTATTAAGGTAAATACATTGTTCGTTTTCTAAAAAAAAAATAAAAGTTATGAAATGTGTGTAAATGCGTGAATGTACCATAACGCCAACGAAAATTTTTTGAACACTGTTATATTTACAGGATTTTGTTTCTACACATTTGTAATGCGAATTCTCGACCTGTGAAATTTTTATATGAGACTGTCACTGTAGCGGTGAAACGTCCCCTTTGAACACTTATACATGACTGTGCTTAAACTGACACACAATATTTTGTTAGCGCAACGCAATCTGACTTTCAAAATTCCCTACAAAAGAATGGCCCTGCCTAACATTAAACTATACCTTTCACAAATCACTTACCTCACAAAAATCTTCGCTGCTCAAGCTACTGCAATACAGCGAGCGCCACTACTGCCAGCTAAATAAAAGATTCAAACTATGGAAGGCACTAACTACTGATAGGGATAGTTAGCAAATGAAAGATATTAATAGAGAACAAACAATGTATTTACCTTGATATCATCATATATAAATATAGCAGTTCATGACAAATTTCAAAACTCCGCCATCTCTCTCCCCACATCCACCACTGCTGGCGGCTCACCTCCAACTGCACAACGCTACGCGCTGTTCACAGCCAGCTGCCTAACACTACAATGGCGAGTATTACAACAATGCAAAGCAGCCACAGACTGCACACAGCACAGCCAGTGATTTTCATACAGAGATGGCATTACCAATAAAAAAACCTAAACAGCCTACTTACATAGCCCCCATGCTCCCCACAAAAAAATTTTACAAATTTTTTTGGGCATTGGCCAATACATATTTGTTAAAAATTTTTTTCACAATTACAATAACAAAGATATCAAATGCACACACTTATTGATACAATGTTGGTCAAAAGCTAAAAATTTCTCACAGTCCATAAAGACAGTCCAGATTGTTCATCACAGTAAAAATGCAGAGTTTTTCTCAAAGTCTGCGCAGTAAAAGAAAATGCACACAGAAGTAGTGGATTTCCATGCAATCTTGAAGAAGTAGTGTTGTCCTTCCAACGGAAAGACAGTGCTGACTCTTGACATGCATACAGGTAATGGGCCACAACAGAGCAAACCCACAGCAGAGTCAGTCGAAATTTTGAAGAGTATTGGTAGGTAGGTCATCACAGAGCAGACCCACCGTAGTCCTGGTAGAGATTACGATATTGGTGGGCCACCAGAGGTGCAGACCCACTGCAGTCCTTGTAGAAATAATGGTATTGATGGATCATCAAAGATGTAGACCCACTGTAGTCCTTGTAGAGATAATGGTATTGGTGGGCCACCAGAGGTGCAGACCCACTGTAGTCCTTGTAGAGATAATGGTATTGGTAGGCCACCAGAGGTGCAGACCCACTTTAGTCCTTGTAGAGATGGCCAGCAGCCATCTGTTGCGATTGTGCAGGTGCACATTTACCATCGAAGAGTCTTTCGGAGAATATAGCAAGTCCATAAACCACCACTTGTGCACTCACAAAGTCTTTGGAATTGTCCTTAGAACCAGCAATGCTGTTATCCAATCCCTTGCTGAATTATTAACACACGTGCAAACTCTAACAGTCCCTACTTCTCACATATTGTCCATATACTATGACCAACAGAAACGTGTGCAGTGAAATGTAACTTACAAGTTAATAATAAGATGAACTGGTGTCAATTACAATTTTATAAATTTACAACATGAAAATACAATTACAAAGGTACAAAATACATCATTAAAGAACATAATAATACAGATAACATTTGTAGTACAGGCTTTACAAAAGAATAGAAATAACATATACATCAGTGTTACAGGAATTATGACATGAGTACATAGATAAAAGATCACAATAACTTTTGAAACATCAACTTCACACATGAGCATTAAACAGAACAGAATTAATAATGTCTAACATCTTTACAAAGTAAATAACATATTATTAATGCCAATTATATTCGAGGATAACAGTATTCCTCATCATAGTGAATGTAGCTTAATATTAAAAGAAGAAAAAATTCTATGAAACTACACAGAGACAGGAAGAAAACAAATACACAAGGGTACACAAACACATAGTGGAATAACACAAAAGGGAAAGGACAGGGTTTGTTTTACTGCAGTATTTTGCATGGAGATCTCCCTTTGTTCATCATTAGTCCCAAAAAGTCCTATCTAAGCCTGCTTTCTGTATTCTGTTCATATTTCTTTCAAAATAATTATTTCTGATTGTACAATACTCATTTGGGCCCAAATCTTTTTCATATAACTTCGCAATGCATTCTTTACCTATTCTCCATAGTCAGTTTCGTATATAGTCTACCCCCTCTTAAGCTAACTTAAATCTACTGAGCTCAGATGCTTAACTAAGGGACGAGGCAATGCAGCAGCACATAAAACAATTAATATAAACAGCAATAAAAAAATGGAAAATCGCAAAGCAAGCTACAGTAAATCTAAATTACCAAGCAATTCAACATTACAACTAATATGAGGCAATGTGCAGCAAACAAAAAAATAAATCTGGCTTAGCAGAGTAACACAAATTAAAGTTCAGTAGCACTATGCCTGGCAAACAGCAGCTTATATCTAAACATGACATAGCTCAAGCAGAAAAAATAGTACACTAAAGATAACAATGCAGATAAGGGAAATGTATAATCACATCTTAATGTCTAAGTAATTAAAGTGGTGCACCACAACAACTTATTGTAAAAAAAATATTACCATGTACTTGAAAAGAAAATTATGTGTCCAGTTACTGTTACTAGTCCCTTCTTATTGTTCTTTCCTTTCCAAGTGCTCCTTTTTTTAAAGAATGTGGATTACAAAATTATCATTTAATAGATCTGTTGACAGATAGTGTTCACATTAGCAAATGCATCTAAGTTTATTTTATAAAACTAATGTTGTAACACTGCTTTAAAACAGGTATCAAATGAAATAAGCAATTACGCAAACCAAAGCATACAAATTTCATTCAATAGTCATGTGACATTTCATAAGTCAGTAGCTCTCAACTCTCGTAGAAAGACACTTGTCATTATCAGGTTTGCAGATGTAAGAATATTTCCCATCAGTTTATAAGCATTTCAGTAAGTAGCAGAAAGTAGGCGCTCCACAATATAATCATATGTTTCCAAGTAATGAGCGTGTCTTATTTGCGATGCTTTCCACAAAGGAATGTCAATAGCGAGGTTAATGGTCTCTCCTTTTTTTTTCTCCACCTGCGCCTCTGAAAGGCTAATGGCTTTTTTTTTCGGGCGGCTGTCGCCCAGGTGGGTGCCCGCGACGCATTACGTGCAGGTGGTCACTTAACTTTCTTACGGAAATATTTACGACAGCAGTTTCCGCTACAGTGACAGTCTCACATAAAAATATTTCACAGGTCAAGAATTGGTGTTGCAAATCTGTAGAAAGAAAATCCTATAAATATAAGTGTCCAAATAAAATATTCGTCAGCATTGTGATACAGTCACGAATTTACGCACATTTCATAACTCTTAAAGTACGATTCTTGGTTTCCAACATACTTCTTATTCCTCATATACGGTAGCATCATCTTATTGATCATAAACATATCTCAACAGCATAGTACACATCGTCGTCGTAATAATAACATCATAACACCTCAGTCAAATCTCAAAAACGTCGTAGCTTTCTGCAATAATTTCAAAACCTAAAAAAAATTCTCTGCTCATTTCAATAGTGTCATCTACCTCAAACGTACTTTAAAATCATGCTCCCTTACCAAATACATCATTCAAAGCTCTCATAGTATCACAATGATTCCGAAAAAATATGAACAGTTTACAAAGTACAGACAAAATACAGTTTCATAAGTGTGAAGTTACCCAACTGTGTATTGCGTAAACATGTGTCACTGATGTAGTAAAAAAAATGTTTATCTCTCAGTTAAATGATCAGATAGCTGTGTAATTTGTGTGTTAGAGAAATATGGTACCGATGTGTAAAGTTGTATAAGCAAATACCATATTAGCTAGGGTTCCTTGTGGTTGCCACACACATGGTACACAAAGTAAGCGTGTACCCCCCTGAGGATTAATGTAATTATACCCTCAGGTGTTACAGATTACAGCAATGGAATGAAATGTATCACGGAAAACTTTCTTTGTAATTCAAAACTCTTTAAAAATAAATGGTTTAAGTACAAAATTAATCACTCAAATACGTGTATTGTAGCGCTAAACTGTGCGTCTTGTAACATAATCTCTGTGGAAGTGTCGTAGTTATCGTCCTCCAAAAGCCAAGTTCTGCAGAAGTCAATGTACTTACCTCATGATAAACAAAAGTGAAATGCTTTGCGTATAGATATCGTAGTTATTATGCTTATTGGCGTGATGAAGAAAGTACTGTACAGTAACGTATTGTTGTGCCACGAAAAAGGCTGTCTCATTGTTGCTATACCACAAAAATTACTACTAAAACATGTTTTTCTTTCCAGAAGAATTCAGAAAACTGTGCAGGTATAAAACAGATACACCACAAAAGCAACATTGTAAATTGTCACTCATTAGTAGCGTCGTGATGAAACAGTGTAGTTGTCACTTAAACTAACCACTGTGTTGTCTGGTATCTCACAGAAAGTACATTAAACCCAGAATGTATTTTCAAGTAAACCAAAATGTTGCATTAAAATCTCATTAGCAGTACCAGTATGTGTCCTAAGTATGTAAGCCTGATAGTCGTTCCATAATTGTGCAACTAACAAGCAAGAATGTACACACACAATAACACTGTGACGTCTGTTCACTATAACAATGCATTCGTCATTTCTGTTTCAATAAGTTCTCTTGGTTCTTGACTGGATATTTAACTTCAAACATTGTTGCATGTTAACAGATTCTAAGTCTGACAAGCATACTAGTAATGTAAAGTGAAAAGTTTTATGGCAATGACAAAGTTAAAAAGCAGATTATCTTTCAATAAACGGTTTTGCATGTGAAATGTGGTGCAATCCTTTACTCTTCATAGTACTCACAGTTTGGCTGGAATACAATTATCATACAGTATACGTCGGTAAAGAATACTGGAATTTTTCTCAAGGTTAGCATCTATGTTATTTTTCCCTGAGCCAGCGGCCGCACGCGGCTGCCTGCGGTGCGAGTCATTGTCTGTCCCTTTGTTGGCGCGCGTCGTTATTGGGATTTGGAGACCTAACTTCTACAAATTCACGTTGTCGAAAGTGCCCTGCTCTGTTTGAATCCCGCCAGTTCTGATGCAATTCAGGTCTGTCGTTACGAATATATCGTCTGTCGTCATGTCGGTAGATTCCGTAGTTTCTTCCTTGTCCGTCACGTGGTAGAGAGTTTCTCCCTGAATCGTAACTGTGCGCCGAACTGTTGCGTCTGAAGTTATTCTGCCTCCCTTGATAATAATTGTTTTGGTTCCCATATTGTCTGTTTCTCTGATTGTCTCTGTGATAGTCACTACCGCGGAGAAGTGATCTTTCCCTGTAATTATTACTACTCTGCCAACGGTTGTCGTACAGGTGGTGTCTATTTTGGTCACGATTTGCGTTGTAAGAATAGACCAGTCGTGTCCGGTTATTGTTTCTGTCGTCACGGAATTGTGACGGATGTGACCTGTAATTGTAGTGTCCCTGTTTTCGCGTTCCGCGATTATCAGTGTCAATTTCTAGTTCTTGTAACAGTCCCTGAAAAGCTTCAATGTCGTCTTTGCAACGTCCTGCTAAAATAATATGCCGTAAATGTTCAGGTAATTTGATTAAGCAAATGCGGATGAGTTCTGCGGGGCTGTATGGGTTTGACAGGCACTGATTCTTGTGCAACATGTCTTCAAAATATTTCACAAGACTGGAGAATTCAGATTGTTCGAAATGTTTCATCATTATGATACCATGTTTTACTCGGTCTTGTGTGGCTTGAGACCAATATGCTGAGAGGAAGGCATGGTAAAATTCTCCTTCACTGTGGCAATCGTGAATGACCGATCGCATTCTTACAGCTGGTTCATTCTCTAAGTAGCCGCACACATAAATTATAATCTGTGTTCCAACGACCAGTTGGGAGGAAAACAATGAGAGAATTGATGGAGCCATGCTTGTGGATGAATGTCGTTGCCAGAATTCTTAAATGTTTTGAATTTACGTGTAGTAATGAACAGCTTATAGTCAAAATCATCATGTCAGCGAGTCGCATATCGGTCATTGTTAGGTCGTGTCGGCCGTTCCATCTCAAAATTCGGTGCACATTGCCAATTTCTTTCATAACTTCCGAAATGCCCTGTGTTATTATTTTGCGGCTTTTCCGTGTTTCTAAGTCCCTCTTCCCGTGTTGGAGCTCGAGTGTCCTCTGAAATACGTAATTCTTGTATTACCTGTGTCAGCTGATCTTGTACTTCCCGGATTTCTCTTTGGTATTGTGTATTAATTTGATTCTGATTTTGTTTTAATTTTCTTATTTGTTCATACTCTTCTGTGTCAGTGAAGGCTATGGGTCTTGTGTCATTCAGATCATCATCTACCTTTGTAGATAAGTTAGTGACCTGATCCGAAAGTTCGGCTACTTTCTCCGATAGCGTACTTATTTCTTCAGTGTGTTTTTCTGAACCAAGTTTCAGAGTATCTACTGTGTCCTTAAAGTTTTCCTGAGTTTTTGCAAGTTGCGTAACCGAATCGGTAGATGCAACTGAGTCAAATTTAGCTTGCAAGGTCTCAAGATTTTCATGAACAATAATTTGCAGTTCTTTTATGGCTGCTTCGTGATTCTGTAATGCATTTTCATGCCACGAAAAAATAGGTTGAAAATGCTGACAAATTTGTGTTTTTACGTCATTACAGACTTTTTGACATTTCGATTCAATGTTATGTAACTCAGTAGTTAAATCTTCACGTGTTTGTTCAAGTGTTTGTTCCAATGAGTCTAACTTTTTAAGATTTTGTTCCACTGTGTCTAACTTTTGAAGCTTTTGCTGTGTTTGTCTCTGATTTTGTTCCATTGTGTCTAACTGTTGCTGTGTTTGTCTCTGATGTTGTTCCATTGTGTCTAACTTTTCAAGCTTTTGTCCCATTTGTTGCATTAATTGTAATAACAATGCACTGGTGTCTGAAACATGTTCCTCAGTGCTTTTCGGCAGTGAAGTTGCACCGGCAACATTCACATTTTGACAAGTGGAAAATGTGTCTTGACTCATTTGAGAAGACGGTGGGAACCCAAAACCTGAGTCTGCAGTATTTGCAATATTGTGTTCTGTCATTCCCGATTCCTGAGGCGAGCTGTTGCCGACCAATCGATCGATAACGCTTCCCTGTTCACTACCTGTTTCACTGTCTACACCATTGTTTGCCGCCCGCTCCATTCCCCTATGCGCAATTACCAAATTACTACTTTGAACATTAGTTAATTCATTACTCTGCGGCGCTAACACACTGTTTCATCTTCACTGTCATTTCTCAGTTTACTTTGGAGCCTAGTATTACGTTTTTCACACGCCATTATTGTCACAGTATTTCACACGATAACACAGAAAAGCGTAATTTCAAGAGCAAAATAAAATAACATAGCAATGGAAATAATGTCTACTTAATTGCCAGCGCAGCTGCGAAATACTTGATGCAAATCTACATGCATGCCACAACTGTTTTACTGTACAACAATGAAAAACTACAACTACAAAGGAAATTCTCTCTATAATTACGCGCTAGCAATAAACAAAAACTACACTAATTACACAAACTACAAGAAAAAATCAGAAGATTCCAGTGAGGTATCCTCGACTAAAGGTCGACATATGAAACGTCCCCTTTGAACACTTATACATGACTGTGCTTAAACTGACACACAATATTTTGTTAGCGCAACGCAATCTGACTTTCAAAATTCCATACAAAAGAATGGCCCTGACTAACATTAAACTATACCTTTCACAAATCACTTACCTCACAAAAATCTTCGCTGCTCAAGCTACTGCAATACAGCGAGCGCCACTACTGCCAGCTAAATAAAAGATTCAAACTATGGAAGGCACTAACTACTGATAGGGATAGTTAGCAAATGAAAGATATTAATAGAGAACAAACAATGTATTTACCTTGATATCATCATATATAAATATAGCCGTTCATGACAAATTTCAAAACTCCGCCATCTCTCTCCCCACATCCACCACTGCTGGCGGCTCACCTCCAACTGCGCAACGCTACGCGCTGTTCACAGCCAGCTGCCTAACACTACAATGGCGAGTATTACAACAATGCAAAGCAGCCACAGACTGCACACAGCACAGCCAGTGATTTTCATACAGAGGTGGCGTTACCAATAAAAAAACCTAAACAGCCTACTTACAGTGGAAACTGATGTCGTAAATATTTCGGTAAGGAAGGTAGATCACCTTGACATAATGTGTTTTGGGCACCCAGCTACATGACAGTCGCCTGGAAAAAAGCCATTAGTGTGTGCCTTTCAGAGGCACAGGTGGAAAAAAAGGAGGCCATTATCCTCGCAATTGACATTTCTTTGTCGCAAATACGACAAGCTGAAACATGAAAACATATGATAACACCGTGGAGCTCTTAATTTATGATATTTACTGAAATGCCTAATGAAATGACGAGAAATATTTTTATGTCTATACACCTGATTATGACTACTGTTTTCTAGTTGAGAGATTTTTTTACTACCTTATGAAATGCCATATGGCTAATGAAAGATGTTTCATGTCTTGCTTTGTACATATTTGCTCATTTTCTTTAATATCTAATTTCTAGCTGCACTGCAGCATTGGTTATTATAAAATTAAATAGTTGTACTAATATCACTATTTTCTGTCTACAGACTCTCTAAAGAAAACGTTTATGATGTACTTTCTTAGAAAAGAGAGCACAAATAGACATTTCCCTTCACAGGAATTGCATAAATAATTTTTTAATGACTTGGTAACTTTATTGCGGAGTAAGTTTTTGTGATGCATCACTCTAGTGTTAAGATGTGACATAGGTATTAAAAATGGCCATTTTTACTGTAATATTTTTTCTGCTTGAGCTATATCATGTTTAGATCTAAGTTATTGCATTTACTGCTGCTGTTTGCCAGGCATAGTGCTACTAAATTTCACTTTGTATTACTCTGTTAAGCCAGTTTTACTACTGATTTATTTTTCTTGTTTGCTGCACTTTGCCTTATATTAGTTGTAATATTGCAATTGCGTTGCTAATATATATTTGCTTTGCCAATTTGCATTTTTTGTCATTGCTGTTTGTGTTAATTGTTTTGTGCTGCTGCATTGCCTCGTCCCTTAGTTTATCATCTGAGCTCAGTAGATTTAAGTTAGCTTAAGATGGCGTAGGCCATATAAGTGAACAAGTTGTGATGAATTGGAAGAAATGCATTGAGAAGCTATAAGAAAATGGTTTGGCCAAAAAAGTATTTTTGAAAGAGGATATGAACCAAAAAAGTAGGGTTTAGGGACAACAGGTTTAGGTAGGATTTTCTTGGAAATAAGTGATGAGGTAAGATAATGGAAAATAAATAATGAGGTAAGAAATGTGTGAACATATAAATACAGAAAGCATGCTTGGATAGAATTTTTTTGGTGGAAACAAATGTTGAAATAAGAGGAAAGATATATGGAATGAAGTTTTGGGGTGGACTGCAGTACCAAAGGTCTCACTGAAAACAAACCCTGTCCTGTATTTTTGTGTTATTACACTACGTGAATTTGTGTTTTTCCTGTCTTAATGTGTTTAGCTAATAGGAGTTATGTTGTAGAATTTTTCTGATAATATGTTATTTTCTTTGTAAAGATGTTTAGACATTATTTATTCTGTTCTGTTTTAATGCTCATGTGTGAAGTTGATGTTCCGAAAGTTATTCTGATCTTTTATGTATGTACTCCTGTCATAATTCCTGTAACACTGATGTATATGTTATTTCGATTCTTTTGTAAAGACTGTACTACAAATGTTATCTGTATTGTTATGTTCTTTAATGATGTATTTTGTACCTTTGTAATTGTATTCTTATGTTATACAATTGAAATTGACATCAGTTCATCATATTATTAACTTGTAAGTTCCATTTCACTGCACACGTCTCTGCTGGTCATAGTATATGGACAATATGTGATAAGTAGGGACTGTTAGTGTTTGCACGTGTGTTAATAATTCAGCAAGGGACTGGATAACAGCATTGCTGGTTCTAAGGGCAATTCCAAAAACTTTGTGAGTGCACAAGTGGTGGTTATGGACTTGCTATATTGTCTGCAAGACTCTTCGATGGTGATTGTGCATCTGCGCAGTCACAGCAGATGGCTGCTGGTCATCTCTACAAGGACTACAGTTGGTCTACACCTTTGATGATCTATCAATATCATTATTTCTACAAGGACTGCAGTGGGTCTGCACCTTTGTTGGCCCACCAATACCATACTCTCTACCAAGACTATAGTGGGTCTGCTCTGTGATGACCTACCTACCAAGATTCTTCAAACGTCGAATGACTCTACTGTGGGTTTCCTCTGTTGTGGCCCATTACCTGTCTGCATGTCGAGAGTCAGCTCTGTTTTTCTGTTGGAAGGACAACACTACTTCTTCTAGACTGCATGGAGATCCACTACTTCCATGTGCATTTTCTTCTACTGCTCAGACTTTGAGAAAAACACTGCAATTTTACTGTGATGAATGATCAGGACTGTCTTTTGACCAAACATTGTATCAATAAGTGTGTGCATTTGATATCTTTGTTATTGTAATTATGAAAAATTTTATCAAATCATTATTGGCCACTGCCCAAAACAGTTTGTAAAATTTTTTGTAGGGATCATGGGGGCTATGTAAGTAGGCTGTTTATGTTTTCTTATTGGCAATGTTACATAACGCTCTGTATGAAAATCACTGGCTGTGCTGTGTGCAGTCTGTGGTTAGTTTGCATTGTTGTCTGCCATTGTAGTGTTGGGCAGCTCGATGTGAACAGCACGTAGCGTTGTGCAGTTGGAGGTGAGCCGCCAGCAGTGGTGGATGTGGGGAGAGAAATGGCGGAGTTTTGAAATTTGTAAGACTGGATGTCATGAACTGCTATGTATATTACGGTTTTTCAACACTATTAACGTAAATACATTGTTCCTTCTCTATTAAAATCTTTCATTCGCTAACTATGCCTATCAGTAGTTAGTGCCTTCCGTAGTTTGAATCTTTTATTTAGCTGGCAGTAGTGGCGCTCGCTGTATTGCAGTAGTTCGAGTAACGAAGATTTTTGCAAGGTAAGTGATTTTTAAAAGGTCTAGGTTAATGTTAGTCAGGGCCATTTTTTGTAGGGATTATTGAAAGTCAGATTGCGTTGAGCTAAAAATATTGTGTGTCAGTTTAAGGACAGTCATGTATAATTTGTTCTAAGGCGACGTTTCAGTTTTACTAATGAAAAATCTGTAGCTTAAGATGTTCCTAAAATAATTCCTTCTGAATTAATAAATATATATTTTAATCTTGCTGATGCTATGTATGTAAAACATAATGATGATTTTCATAAAGAAACTAATGTTATTGCTTCATTTAAACATAATGCAGAATTTTGTGGACCGATAATTTATGAACCAAAGTAAATGTTCCTATTTTTGATACAATTCAAGACTTAGAAGTTACTATAACTGATGAAATTAATAATTTAATTGACTTCAATGGTGCTACTGTAACAGTTGTTTTAGAAATATCCTAATAAATTTTTCCTTAATAAATAAGTAGTTGCTAAATCAATCTTAGACTGCGTTGTGAATAAAATTCAAAGTTATCAATTCTATTCATTCCTTGTGAATGAGAAAACTAAAAATTATTTAAATGTTCCGAACAAAGAAACAGAAATGGAAATAAATATTGGCAATGGTTGGCTTCATCCAAATCATGCACAATTGTATATGAATTTTAGTATTATTGGAAATGATGGAACAGATTATCCAACTTACGATGGAAAATTAAATAAAAAATTAATTGATAATTATGTAGCAAAACTGATTTTATAACGATAAAGAAAGGAAATAATATTTTATCTAGAATTGAACATCCTTTTATTTCTTCACCAGTTTTATTACATCTAACTTGACTGTTACTGATAAAATAAGTTCCGAAGGACATATAATTAATACAGGAAAAATAAATAGTAAAAGAAATGAAGTACTTTATCAATTATCATTACTTGGTGGATTTTTTCAAGATTATAAAGAAATTACGTGGGAAGGAGATTTAACTATCATTTTTACACGTAGTTCATCTTCTGGAGACACAATTTTACGTTGGTCTGATAAAAATGATGCTGGAATTGAAGTAAAAATCCACTTCCTAATGAAGGAAAAATAGTTATAGAATCTATGGAAATTCGTGTACCAGTTGTTAAATATGATCCAAATCATGAACTTGAACAATGTGAAATTATTATTAAAAATCCTAAAATTCCTTTTTCTTTTTATGAACTTCAAACACAAGAAGATACCAGATTATCTGGTAAAAACAGTTTTGAACTAGATATAACAAATTACTAAAACTCTACAGAATTTGATATGCCATACTTCGTTTTTTTGTACATTTCAAACAAGTCGTGAAAATAATCAATCATTTGATTCATCATTATTTGATCATGTTAAACTACAGAATAATTATTTAAAAAATTGTAGAAATGACATTTTTCCTCAAGGAATGTGGAATATTAATCCGCTAAGTAATTTTCTGAAAGCATATGTCGCATTTTTAGATTTTAAACGAATTACCTTACGAAAATCAGATATTGATGTTAGTCCATTTAGTTCTATAAATAATTATCCGATTTATGTAATTAATATGACACATAGAAAGAATGTTGTAACTACAAAAAACCAACTATGAAACTTTGTGCAACATTTAATGATAAAATTCCAGATGATACACTTGCTTATGTAATTATGTATGGTAAAAAGAATCTTACATGTGATGCCCAACATAGAACACTTACTGAAAATTTTTCATTATTAACATTTGCTTTTATATAAATGAATGAAAAACTTAAAAAAATTATGAAAGTGTTAACTTCTTGCTTATATACATTTCTCAAATATTTTAAGAAAGAAAGAAAAATAAAAACTGAAAATTTCAGTATCTTACTTATTAAATTATTTACGATTTGTTTCATTTAATCTTATGGCTGATGAAGCAGAAAGTAAATAATTATATATACTTATACTTCAATATAATTTTAAAAAACATGTTTTCACTAAAGCCAAAAATAAGACATTTTTGGGCTCAGAAAAATATATAAAAATGCTTTTTTGGAAATTGTTTTGAATATAATTTTAAAAAAGCACGTTTTTCACAGAAGCCAAAATAGGAAAATTTTGGAGTCTAAGAAAATCTTGTAAAAAATGTCATTTTTAAAAATCATTTTTAAAATAATTTTGAAAAACATGTTTTTCACAAAAGTCATTAATAGGATGATTTTTGGAACTAAGAATAAGTTGTAAAAAAGTCTTTTTTAAAACTTGTTCTTTAAAATAATAGTTAATTACCAAATATATTTTAATCCATTATATTCACCTATTGGAAATGCATGTAATAAATGACTTTTATTACAGTTATTATTATGTTATACTATTATTAAATAAAAATGGATGTTGTTGTTGTTGTGGTCTTCAGTCCTGAGACTGGTTTGATGCAGCTCTCCATGCTGCTCTATCCTGTGCAAGCTTCTTCATCTCCCAGTACCTACTGCAGCCTACATCCTTCTGAATCTGCTTAGAGTATTCATCTCTTGGTCTCCTTCTACGATTTTTACCCTCCATGCTGCCCTCCAATACTAAATTGGTGATCCCTCGATGTCTCAGAACATGTCCTACCAACCGCTCCCTTCTTCTAGTCAAGTTGTGCAACAAACTCCTCTTTTCCCCAATTCTATTCAATACCTCATCATTTGTTATGTGATCTACCCATCTAATTTTAAGCATTCTTCTGTAGCACCACATTTCGAAAGTTTCTATTCTCTTCTTGTCCAAACTATTTATTGTCCATGTTTCACTTCCATACATGGCTACACTCCATACAAATACTTTCAGAAAGGACTTCCTGACACTTAAATCAATACTCGATGTTAACAAATTTCTCTTCTTCAGAAACACTTTCCTTGCCACTGCCAGTCTACATTTTATATCCTCTCTACTTCGACCATCATCAGTTATTTTGCTCCTCAAATTGCAAAACTTCTTTACTACTTTAAGTGTTTCATTTCCTAATCTAATTCCCTCAGCATCACCCGACTTAATTCGACTACATTCCATTATCCTCGTTTTGCTTTTGTTGATATTCATCTTATATCCTCCTTTCAAGACACTGTCCATTCCATTCTACTGCTCTTCCAAGTCCTTTGCTGTCTCTGACAGAATTACAATGTCATCGGCGAACCTCGAAGTTTTTATTTCTTCTCCCTGGATTTTAATACCTACTCCAAGTTTTTCTTTTGTTTCCTTTACTGCTTGCTCAATATACAGATTGAACAATATCGGGGGGAGGCTACAACCCTGTCTCACTCCCTTCCTAACCACTGCTACCCTTTTATGCTCCACTCTTATAACTGCCATCTGGTTTCTGTACAAATCATAAATAGCTTTTTGCTCCCTGTATTTTGACCCAGCCACCTTTAGAATTTGAATGAGAGTATTCCAGTCAGCATTGTCAAAAGCTTTCTCTAAGTCTGCAAATGCTAGAAACGTAGGTTTGCCTTTCCTTAATCTTTCTTCTTAGATAAGTCGTAAGGTCAGTATTGCCTCACGTGTTCCAACATTTCTATGGAATCCAAACTGATCTTCACCGAGGTCGGCTTCTGCCAGTTTTTCCATTCGTCTGAAAATAATTCGTGTTAGTGTTCTGCAGCTGTGACTTATTAAACTGATTGTTCGGTAATTTTCACATCTGTCAACACCTGCTTTCTTTGGGATTGGAATTATTATATTCTTCTTGAAGTCTGAGGGTATTTCGCCTGTCTCATACATCTTGCTCATTAGATGGTAGAGTTTTGTCAGGACTGGCTCTCCCAAGGCTGTCAGTAGTTCTAATGGAATGTTGTCTACTCCCAGGGCCTTATTTCGACTCAGGTCTTTCAATGCTCTGTCAAACTCTTCACATAGTATCGTATCTCCCATTTCACTTTCATCTACATCCTCTTCCATTTCCATAACATTGTCCTTAAGTACATCGCCCTTGTATACACCCTCTATATACTCCCTCCACCTTTCTGCTTTCCCTTCTTTGCTTAGAACTGGGTTTCCATCTGAGCTCTTGATATTCATACAAGTGGCTCTCTTTTCTCCAAAGGTCTCTTTAATTTTCCTGTAGGCAGTATCTATCTTACCCCTAGTGAGATAAACCTCCACATCCTTACATTTGTCCTCTAGCCATGCCTGCTTAGCCATTTTGCACTTCCTGTCGATCTCATTTTTGAGACGTTTGTATTCCTTTTTGCCTGCTTCATTTACTGCATTTTTATATTTTCTCCTTTCATCAATTAAATTCATTATTTTTCTGTTACCCAAGGATTTCTACTAGCCCTCGTCTTTTTACCTACTTGATCCTCTGCTGCCTTCACTACTTCATCCCTCAGAGCTACCCATTCGTCTTCTAGTGTATTTCTTTCCCCATTCCTGTCAATTGTTCCCTTATGCTCTCTCTGAAACTCTGTACAACCTCTGGTTTAGTCAGTTTATCCAGGTCCCATCTCCTTAAATTCCCACCTTTTGGATGGATGGTAGTTACAAAATGTATGTTATGGGAGATTAGGACAATTTTGTGTAAAATAAGAAATTCGTGAGTGATAATGAACGATTTCCTATTTTTTATAAAATTGCCCTAGTGTCCCAGAACATACATTTTGTAGCTACTATTACAAAATTATGGAAAAAGAAATTTTTTTATATAAAAGTGAAAGTACTGACTATCAATACAGTACAGAGACAACACTTATATGTCATTTAAAAAATAAATAACATGCTAGGAGCACTTTACTGTGGTTTTACATGCTGCACAAAAGCCTTCAGTTGTTTGGTTACCAAATTTAGTTGTTACTCTATGAGGACATTCATTTCAGTAAACCTTCTACACTTCAAACAATAAATGTGTTTATGATTCTACCTTTATACAGAATAAATATTTTAAAATTTTTCACCATATACAGTTATCTTTACATCAACTTTAACTATTTTAACAGAATACTTTAATGGGACAGTGAGAAAATTTGATCTGTGAACTATTTTTATTATTTTGATTTCAGGAGATATTTTGTAAAATTTGTCCTGTACACTCCTCCAAATATTAAAATCATTGAATATTGAATCTCGGTTTATGTTTTTATCAACAACAATAACATTTTTAATAAATATTTCTTATTACCTTAAATTGTATATTTTTTGTTCGCTTCCAGCCATAAAAGTAAATTCAATAATCTGTTTATCATATACTTTATAAATGAATTCTTTAACTCATTTATGTATGGAGGTAAATCTATTTTGAAAATAAAATCTTTGATATCCTTCTTTGTAAAGTCAAGTCTTGTTCATTAATATAAATTTTGAGTTGCATTAAAATACTTATATATTTAGGTATTGTGTCAGAATTTTATTACTCATTGTATAAATAATGTTTGTGCACTATATCTTTTACAGCTATTGGATCATTTACATTCGCCATTTTTCTGCCTGTAGAAGTAATGCACCTAATAGTTCCTTTAAAAATAACATTAAATCTTTCTGAAACTCTTTAGGTAGCTTATTTAGTTTTGAATCTAGTGATGATTGAACACCTTTTAACTTTAATTGTAATGACACTAATGATGGCTTTATTTCTTAATTAATTTTTTAATTTATTGATGATGGGAAATTATTGATTATTGATTCAAAATCTTCAACATTTGGAAATAATACAATATTAATTTTTTATTCTCATTGAAGACAGTCTTTTTTTGTGGACCATTATTGAGTTTAATTTCAAAAATGTCGACTTGCAAAATTTAAACTATCATTCAACTTTTTATTCATACGTAATAGTTCTTAAACTAACACAAGTTTTTCATTGAAGTTTTGTATTCTCTCGATATTCTAGTAAATTATTTCCCAAATAGTTAACTACATTTTTAGGAATATTCCCTCCATATGGATCATTAAAACTTAAATCCTAATTTTTATATTAACAAATCAAACATTATCAAAATAATCTAAATTTACTATTCTTCATTCTACATTTTTTGGTTCATCAGGTAAACTTAAAAAATCAAGAGATTGAATGACTTTTGAATGTTTAACTAATTCTTTGAAATCAAAATTAGATAAACGATTATTAAATTTTGTGATTATATCTTTGAAATTTTTTACTTCCCTTCTCTTATGTCCATTTGCTAAAAAATGTCCATTATCACTTTTTTCTTCCTCAAGGCTGTTTTTGCTATTCCTGCAGTTCCACCAACCAGTTAACCTATAGTTGTTAAATATCGTACTGCAGCTAATAATAAAGATAAAAATGCAGCTTCATGTTTTTTGTGTTTTATTCCTCAGATATTCAGCAACCTTTTTCACAACACGAATAGGTAATGAAACAAGTAAATTTCCACCAGTCTTTTTCTCTTTCTTTGTTTTTTCAGCATAATTTAAAAATGTTTCAACACTACTTAATCCTCACTATTTAAGTTAATTGATTTTGAATTACTTTTGCCACTAGGTAACACAGTATAATTAACTGAAAAGTCATTAATTTATACAGATTAAAAATAACAAAGAATTTTTAGAAAACCACATCCATTTTTATCGACATTTAAACTCATTCATCAATTTCTTTTTGCATACATAATTCCTCTAACTGCAGTTGAACAACTTTTTCTCCTAATGAAGACTGCGTCTTTTTTTATGCAAGTGACTGAAGTTTTTATCTGCTTCAAGTATGTTTTCCTATTCCTTAATATCTCTATAAAAATATCATTTTCTTTACATACATCAACTAATAGATTAATTCCTTTATCATTTATAACAGATTTTTGCTCTAATTATCTTCCCTGATCATGATAATTATAACCACATAAATGCATTTGAAATGGTAATATGTTAATTACAGTATTAACTGATCTGTTTCCATTTTCTCTTTTTTCTATAATTATGTGGAAAAATCTAACTAAATAAGGAATTCTTTTCGATCATTAGTAATGAAATCACTAAATTTATTAGTTAACATTACTAATATTCCAACTTTTATTTCATTATGACAGTTTTTACTTCCTGCTAATTCTTCACCATGAATCACTGCTAATCTATCAATTAATTGATGAACATAATCCATCCAAACGTATTGGTTTTTCTACTAAACCTCTATCAAAATTGTCAAATTAATCTCTATGATTTCTTTGCGTAAAACTAGGAAAATATTCTTCAAGGAATGTATTAGTCATATTTTTATATTTATTACCTCTAGATGACTTTATTTTTTTTTGGTGTAATTTCACTACATACAGCATTTGAGTTAAATAAATTTCTTGATTAATTTTAAAAATCGAGAGAGTCAAATTCTGTACCAACATCATCAACAGTTATTTGTTTTCTACTCAAAAGCTTCATTCATCAATTTATTCCTTCATATTCCTCTTCACAAATTTTAAATTTATCACCATTTGATTTTACTGGTAATTTTTCAACATATTTGAATTGATCAACAGTTCAAAATCCAAAAACATTATCTTCACTATTATTAATAAATTCTAATTTTCTAACTCTTATAGCTTATTTAACCAGTTTTTCTTTAAATTTCCTTTCTTTTTCATAATCCTCTAATGAACTATTTGTTTTTTGAATTACTTAAATTACTGTTGATCTGTGGACTTTCATATTGTTTAAATAAAGGACTGGCATTAAATTCTTCTAAATAATGTCAATTATATGTAAAAAAAATTTTCTACTTCTCTATTTTCTTCAATTACTTTCAAAAGTTTTTCTCCTAATCCTTCAGTCCTTTGGCTAACATTTTTAATTGTATCGGTAACTGGTTGAATTACTTTTTTAAATTGTTCATATTCTGTTCTTGACTATTTTTTTCCATTTCTTTAGTTCTTTTTTAAGTGTTTTATACTTTTCTATTTCATTTGGCATTTTAACAACTTCTGGAAAGTATTTTGCAAGCATTTATTATGAATAAATACATAATAATGGTTTTTTTCAATGTTATGTTCATCATTTTCATTCAACAGTTATGTTTAACATTTATGATCGACATTTGTGATTAACATTTACATTCAACACTTTAAATTTAACATTTACATTCAACGTTTATGATCAGTGTTTATGTTCAAGGTTTAAAAATTCTTTTTTTCCACTATAAATACCATTATTAACACTTCTTGTCACATCTATAGCAATAAAATAAAATTTATCTTTATTCCAACATTTCCTACATATTTCTTTATATTCATCAAACTTTAAACCACCACCAATAAATTCATGGTAAATATGATTTAAATTTTTATCATCTCTAAAAATATTTAAAAATTTAAAATTATCTCTAACTACTTGTTTTGTTATTTTTGCATCCATTTCACTTACATAAAAACAATCAAACTAAAGCCTAATTATTTTCACATACATCTAACACAATTATTTTAACATAATTTTCAATGACACTAACAATTTTTTCATGAATTTTATCTTCAATTTTCCACATATTTTTATAGTTTCTCGATATTTTGGTTGATCTAAACTCTTAGAATTAACACAAAAATGATTAATTTTTAAAATTTAACCATCAGCAAGCTAAAATGTAGGTATCAACCATTAATGTTCTTTTTCCACAACCACTTGGACTCTTGATTGCACATTAAAATACAGTTTGTTAAAAGTTTGTTTTTAAATTTCTCTCCTGGAATTCTTATTTCTCGATTTTGATCTGTCATATATTTAAATAATTTCTAATAATATAAATAAGTAGACCATTTCAATCGAGTGATTTTTCATCTGTTCTGAAAAAAATCAACTATTCCAATAAGAGAAACTTACAAAAGTGTTTTACTAGTTGGTATTTATTCATCTTTTATAAATCCAACTATTATATTGAAAAGTAATAAACTTTACTGTCAAAGAGAAACGAAATAAATTCCTGTTGGATAATATGGTTTGGAAAATTTAGAAAAATATAGTCTGAAATATTTAGAAAATACTCATATACGAGCAGATAAAATTTTAACAGAATCGTTATCAAAAGTAGTGTTAAATTATTTATCGATAAAGAAGACTGTCTTGGTCATGTTTTAGGATTTATTAATCAAATTATTGAAGCAAATAAAAAAATATTGCTATAGATGTTCCTTAAATCATTGCATTTGAAATCATTAATGTAAATTTTAAATTGGGTAATGTAATGATTATTACACATAGTGATCATTTGCATTCAGAATCCAATATTATTGCTTCATTTCAACCCAATTCTGAATTTGGTGGTCCAGTAATTATGAACCAAATCACTCTGTAAATATTCCAATTTTTAAAACTATTCAGAATTTAGAAATAACTATAACTGATGAAAACAATAAATTAATTAGGCCATTAATTTGGCAACAATGATGTGCCACCTGGTAGGTGGAAGAGATGGCTAGGGCATCACAGAATGGTACTTGATAGGCATTACTTTTTTTAACGAAATTTCAATCTCCCTCCTACTACAGGGTTAGACAGGCTCTCACGATTTGTTTCGTAAATGCTAGTTAGATATTGCATCGCAATGGTGAAACAGGAACTGCCAAACTGTACAGAACAGCTATGTTCTTTTGAATTATATCTTGTTGGTGTCGAACGTAAAATGACTGTGAGTTTTCCGACATGTCAGCCAATGGTTTGAACGACTGTATTCTCTAACATTATTTCATGTGACTGAAGTGTTTGCAATCAACACATGCATCTTAGTTTATTTACAGACACTGATTTGAACGCGAGAGATGCTCTCAGGTAGTGTAATTTGTCCATGAAGGTGAAAGAAATTGCTTAATAAAGATGGTTTTTCTTCAGAGTTTGAATTCTAGATTTTTCTTTAACTCGATCATGCTTTTAAAACAATGAGGACTTTCTGCACTGACCTGCAGTTTACAAACTAAAGTAGTGCAATTTTACATGGGGTGAACATGTCGCTGCTGATCATTTTTAATCGTCTGAGGTGCACTTCGTTGGATGTCGCAAAATAATGAGATGCAATTTGTGTTTTGCAGTGGAAAGTAAAAACTGTGCCAATTTTACTCATAACTAAACTAAAGCGGCCTGTGCCTGTTTTCGTGGAAAGATACATTTATTATTTATTTATTTCCTTTTTTAATAGATGCTTGATTATAGGAGAGGAGTTAATGTTAAATACAAATGTTACAGTCCACTGCTCAGAATAGCGTGGTGGCGAAGTTCCATAGGAGGTCATTGCTGTCCTATTAGGCAAAGAACGCACAGTGAGGATAGCCCCAATTTATCACATTTTTGTTTTGAGCAATGCCTGCATCGAGCTGTATTGTATGTAGCTTTTGTCAACAGTGATAACTATAACAGCCGAACCACATTGAGAGGTTACTACCGTTGTCTTTTCCGGCCGCAACTCTCCTCGCTGTTGCCTCTAGCAATCATGCCTACTAGATGTCTGGCCTGCCAAGTGAGTGCTTTTAATGTTTGTGCATCGAAAATGTTGATATGACTTATCGTAGCCACTGCTTCTGTACATTGATAGCAAAGCCCAATCACCCAACTGTTTTTCTAAGTTTTTTAAAATTATATCAACGCAACATAATTAAATGCATCTGACCAATAAATTTAAAATATGACACTGTCTGTAAACATTTCCAATGGACTCATTCCACCTTGTCAAGACCGCATTCCCATTCTATTGCATTTATTGTAATCAGAGCTCAGCTTTTTGGTAATAGGGAGGTTATGGCAAAAATTTTGAACAAAATGCCTACCCTCTAATGAATGATTATGACCATCATTTTGTTTCATATCTCCTCTTTTATTTTCTGAGATTCTACCACTGTAATGATACAAAATTTCCTCTGATACATTTAAACATAAAAAAAACGAAGGAATTCTCTGGCCAGTGGGCATGATGTTATGTACACATTTCAATACCCTATAGTCCCTTAATGTTTCTCCTTATTACTATAGTGCACTTTCTGGATTGGTATGGATATCCACTAGATCTCTCTCTCTCATAAGCTCATTCATTAATGACCTACAGAATATACTAGCGATCAGGCTATTCAATGAAAATTCTTGCTTTTAGGTACAGTCAATGTGACGAAGTTGCTGCATTCAAATTACACAGATTAAACACGTAAAATAAAAAACAACAATCGACTGTAGCCAGTGCATATGAGATCTTCCCCATGACAAAATTTCAACCCAGATTAACAAGTCACAGACCTGCGGATTAAATTTTACATGCTTACCTTTACATGAATCCGTCACCAAAATGTTTTGTTCTTGACGACATTCTGAAAAGGGGAATCATTATTTTTAGTTAGTCTTAAATATTTCACATGCATACCATTCCCAAATTTTTTAGTTTTATGGAGCACACTGAAAATAGGCGTTTCAGCTTCAGTAACCTGATACCAAGTGCCAGAACGTGGCTGTTCACTGGGCCATCCCACACTTCCTCAGAAATGGGGGAGGATCCTGTTACTGTATTTTTCAGCCACAATCCAGGTCCTCTACTGCTCTGGAATACTTCCTTTCTTTGGTTCTGCCAAAGGTGACCTAAGGACAGTCTCAAAGATAATTACAGATTCTACATCCACTATCTGTGGTCAGCAGACAGCAGACCATTCACTCATTTCACAAACATCGCAGAACTGGATATAAGTATCTATTTTTGAAGGAAGTGCGCATATGAATAATTAAATATACAAATTGTCCTTTTTTTCTACATCAGTATCTGGTTTCAGTGTACTGAATAAAACTGTGTTATCATAAAACCGCAGTTCTGACAAGAACAACAAAGTATGTTGTTATACAATGGGTATTACTGTACCCAATGAGGCAAATGTTTACTATATCAGGTAGTACTGTACACTTTCAGCGTGCTCATGACGATATATTGTACTGAAGACACTGCGGACCATCTGGACCATTCTGCAGAATTTCTTTGTTATTTCAAATGGGTCCAGTCTTTCTGAGAAATACATTTAACAAATTGAAAGAAAGAGTTGCGCAGACATTAAATAAATGTGTTTTAAATTGCAGAATGACAGGCATATTTGAGGCGCTGTGGCCGAGCCTAGTCTATGTGAGGTCACCGGAGGTGCGCTTCCTAAACATTATAGCCAGTGAGTAGGGGTTGAGTTGTGTCGCTATACTTTAGACAAACAAGTTGAACCTGGGCTGCCCATCCTTTCATCTCCTATTGTTTAGTTGTCTATACATGTTTTTGTGTTGGCAAGCCCTGTTGCCTCAATGCGGACAGTGACTGTGGGTAGCTTGTGCACTTCCAGTAGGGCTATGGGCCTCAGAAAATTCTGTGTCCCTGCCCCTGTACATCAATGGATGGAGGGAGGGAGAGATGAGAGGGATGAGGGGAGGTAAAAGGACCTTGAATTTCGGCAGTTTGTGAACACATATCAAGGAGAATGTACGTTCAACTAGTGCCCCAACTGCAGTCTTTTGAGATGACACTTTTCTCAAGAACATTTGTTGCATTGGGACCCATCCATTATGAGTGCTGGCTTTTTCAAGACAATTTCGAAGTGCAATTAGAATAGTGATGCATTTTTCCCATCAGTTGCCAGCTGTTGTGGCCGAGCGGTTCTAGGCACATCAGTCTGGAGCCACGCGACTGCTACGGTTGCAGGTTCGAATATTGCCTTGGGCACGGATGTGCGTGATGTCCATAGGTTAGGTAGATTTAAGTAGTTCTAAGTTCTAGTGGACTGGTGACCTCAGATGTTAAGTCCCATAGTGCTCAGAGCGATTTGAACCATTTTTACCATCAGCTGTGGTAGAGTCTATTGGCTTCGATCACCTGAGCTGCAAGGTGATTTTTGAGCAGGTGTCTGTAACGATCTCTGACATTAAACAACAATAGATACTGTCCTCACCTGTGTGCTTACAGATAACACACTTTTTAAACTCTCTCTGTTCAACACCAATATCTCATCTGTTGATAACATTTCCTGCCAAAAAGAATAAGGATAGTACCCTACACCCCAGACTTTTTCCCACAAGCTTGCAGGTGAAGGGTAAAGTTTGATGTGTGTTTGTCACTAGTTTTGAGTGTTATTGTGAATTTTTTTCCCAACAGGATAACCCCAGTTGTATGGTATTGTCAATTTTTGAGCTGTATAGCGATTTTAGGCAGTCCTTGTGTAGCGCTATGCATGTTGTTGTGTAATAAGACCATATCTTTACAGTTAATTACATAATTAGGACCGACCTTTATGTCAGTTTACTAATCAAAATAAATAAAGTACACTAACCTAAACTTCCTCTCCACCATCTTATCAGTTTCCTTGTGTTGGGGGTGCATGTGGACTATCCATTGAGAAGCATCAGGGCAAGAAGCCCAGAAAGGGCACCACCATATTTTATTTCCCTCCAATTCCAAGGCTGCTGAGCTGCTGGGCCCAACTTGCATCCTCAATGCGATCAGATTATGTATTCCTATTGGCCACTACCAATATCCGGCGCCTCTGGTGGTATAACTGTGTTAGGGGAGATGCACTTGGGCTACCCTTCCAGAAGCACCAGTGTTCATGTTCCGGACAGGGCTCCGCCTTTTTTAATTTTCCGCCAGTACCCGGGTGATGGGTAGGGTGGGATGTTAGCACAGCTCTGGGACAAAAAAACGCCCATCAAAATTTAAAATTCCTGCCGGTATTGTAGGTGGGGGAGGGTGCATCAGAAGAGGGTTGGGGCCCATGTGCAGGCTGAGAAAAACACATGATGTCATTCAGGCTTGGGGTGGGGGTGGAGGCATTAATTAATCAATTTAATTAATTTGAATATCAATTTGATATCAACTTGATATCAAAATTGCACCCACACCACCATCTCCCTACTACTTGAGCACACACTTCCCTGCTCACGTTCAGCATGCACTTGTCATTACATTGTTGAGAGAACTGTTTTTAGACATTCTAAGTGCTTCAGATGACACCAAAGAGTAAGTACAAAAGGGGACGACTCATGCTAGTGTATTAAGGATGGAATATTGTGCACCAAAAACATTTGTGCAGCACAATGACAGGCCAATTTGGCACAATAAATGTAGAACAAGAGAAGACAGAAATAGACAACATTGGAATGGATGCCATAGTCTGCACTTAGAGACTGCAAGACCAGAATTAATGAAGGAACTGCAGACGCCATGTGAGTTAAGTTCAAGGATTGTGTATTGTGAAGATCATGTGTGTGCACCTTTACTAGCCTCACCTCTGGCAGAAGTACTCAAGATGAGAGGAAATACATGACCAAAGACAACGACATTTCCCAGAGCTGCCTCATTGAAGGACATCATATAAGCAATGTTCGTTGGTACCGATCGCAAGTGCAAGAAGACATTGGTCAGTATTACAATGATGCAGAGATGCTAATAAGGCAAACAGTCGCTCTCCTCTCATCGAGATAGCCAATGTGCTGATCGATATTAATACATGCATCGATTGTGGTTCGAAAGTGAAGGCACTTTCGAAGTCTCTTATTCAAAACTGGTGGAGAGTGGCCATTAATCGGCTGAGATACCCCCAAAAGGTATCAGTAGTATGTTTTCAGACAGTTCGAGGACAAAGACCGTTTCCCAGACAAATTTGCAGGATGCCAATAAAATATAAAATTTCAAAGTTCCCCCAACCAAAAATTTTATTTCCACCATTTCGAAAATAATTAAATTTTAGATAAATACAATGGAAACAAAAAAGACAAACAAAGCTGAGCAATTTTTAAAAAAGTTAAAAAATTATAGCAAAGGAAATATTACTTATGATTTAAATAAAAGAAAAATTCAAAATTTTAAAAATCTCATTTGCCTATATCGAAAAACCAAATTCCCATTTTCTCATTTAAAAAATTTCCAATCTCATAAATTTTATTCTTTATAAATAAGATCATCCAAACCTAAAGTCTCATAGGTACATTATAACAGCAAGTGTTATAATAAAAATTTAAAAAATCAAATTTCCTTCTCCATCAATATGGTGGAACAAGAAATGATGAAGGAAGCTCAGAACTTTAAGAGCTTAGAACATTATTGTAAAGGAAAATATCGATTGAGTTTAAAAACCTATAAAATTACCATAAATAAAATAGTTACTGAAATGTGACTAGAGTAGATCTGTTTGAATTTATTGATTATTTTAAGAAGAAAGAAATGAACAAAGAAGAAAGAACTAAAAATCTAAAACTTTAAAAGAACTTCCATCAATTGCTAAAACAGAAAAATTGAAGAATATTTATTAACCTCGAAAAAGTCAGTCAATTGATCTTATTATAGATCTTGTTGGCGGTATTAATAATAATGATAACAATGATGTATTCAATTAAAAAACTTTAAAAGAACTTTATCAAATCTGTAAAGTGAAAAGAATAAAAAATTATACTAAATTTAACAAAAATCAAATAATCGATCTTATCAAAGACACTGAAGTTAAAATTAATAATGATAACGATTTGAGTAGAAAATCTTTGAAAGAACTTCATCAGATCTGTAAAACAAAAAAATTAGAAGTATTCTAATCTTAAGAAAAACAGTTAATCAATCTTACTAATAGTCTGACAGTAAAATTATTGATAACGATGATAAGAACTCTTTTCAAAAGCTTCTAGAAGATACATCATGAAAGTAAACAATCACGTTATCAGAAAAATTTAGACAGTTTCAGTTTTCTAGATGATTAAGAGTTTTTCAAATCAACTAATAGAAATTATATAAAATATCTGCTTTCACATCAACACAAATAACTTACGAAACTTGTAACATTGATAAAATTGTGGAACTACAAGAATATTTTAATCAAATTAAAGAAGAAATAATTACCAAATTAAAGAGTATTTTTTAATTCAAAGACGAGCAGTACATCTACATCTACATGGATACTCTGCAAATCACATTTAAGTGCTTCGCAGAGGGTTCATAGAACCACATTTACTTAGTTAACGTGAACTTTTATTGTAATTTTAAAAGATATTAAATACAAGAATTTAAGTTTAAAACCTCTACTATTATTAAGAACAACAGATTTAGAACATTATTAGCAAAAATCAACAAATGAGCTATTAACTGAAATGGAAGACATTCAAAAGAAACGATCTGGTTGGTCATTATTTGACATTGATAGTTTAGAATTAAGTGCTAAGACACAATCCAATTTTTGGTTCCTTTTATATTGATTTACCAAAAGTAATTAAAAATAAAAAAGCTACTGCTAACATCAGCAAACAACTATCAAAAATGTCTTGTTTGTTCAGCAACATCTTCTTTATAGCCAGCTAATGATCATTTAGAAAGACTTAATAATTGTAGAAATATTGGATTAGCAATAGATGAAATTTTAAAAAAAGAGAAAACTAACTTTCTTGTTCAATAAACAGACATTCGAAAATTTGGAAATAAATCAAAAATTTCAATTAACATTTACACAGATTAAGGCACTGAAGAAGATAAAATTATATATCCTTGTTACCACTTACAAAATAAACAAAAAGAACTTGTTAAACTACTAATAATTCAAAATGAAAATAATTCACATCATTTTTGGATGAAATATTTATCTACATTAATTAGTAAAGAAAAACAGCAAACACAAAGGGAAACTTTATCTTTGTGATCAATGTTTAAGCTATTTTCGTTCACAACAAAAATTTGACATTCACAAAATCGATTGTAAAGCTCATAACGAAGGAATAAGAGATATAACTTTTAAAGGTCAAAAATTAAATTAGAGATATATAATCATTCATTATGAGTTCCTTTAGTAATGTATGCAGTCTGCGAATGTTTATTAAAACAATTCAAACCTGTCAACAAAATCCTGAAAAATCCTATATTAGAAAATATAAAAAATTACCAATTTCATTGAGTTATTACGTTAAATATTCTAATAGTGATTATGAAAATCCAGTTACACATACAGGTAAAGATGCAGCAAAATAATTCACTGAAAAGTTAAAAGAAGAATCAAGAGAAATTGCTGGAATATATAGTCGAAATGTTCCAATGAAATTGACTAAAGGAGATGTAATCGATGTTAAAGTTTAGAAATTTGTCATAATTGTGAAAAAGGATTTGAATTAGGAGAAAAGAAGCTAAGAGATGATTATCATTAAACAGGAAAATATCGAGGAGCTGGAGTCTAAAATCGTAAATTTATTCTAGTTTATGTTCATGATTTAACTAATTAAGATGTTCATCTGTTTATTAAGGAATTAGCGGTTGATAATAAAGACATTGATGCAATTTCAAATCATGAACAAAATCATATTTCTTTCAGTAAACATGTTGCAAATGGGTTAATGTTAAGATTTTTAGATACACTTAAATTCATGGCTTCAAGTACTGTTAAATAATCTTCCAGTCTTCCAAACAAACAATTTAGGGAAATAGCAAAATATTATGAAGATGAACATTAAGATTCAATAATTAAAAAAGGAACTTCCTGGCAGATTAAAACTGTGTGCCAGACCGAGACTCAAACTCGGGACCTTTGCCTTTCGCGGGCAAGTGCTCTACTGACTGAGCTACCCAAGCACGACTCACGACCCGTTCTCACAGCCTTACTTCTGCCAGTACCTCGTCTCCTACCTTCCAAACTTTACAGAAGCTCTCCTGCAAAACTTGCAGAACAAGCACACCTGAAAGAAAGGATATTGCGGGGACATGACCTAGCCACAGCCTGGGGGATGTTTCCAGAATGAGATTTTCACTCTGCAGCGGAGTATGCGCTGATATGAAACTTCCTGGCAAATTAAAACTGTCTGCCAGACCGAGAATGGAACTCGGGATCTTTGCCTTTTGCGGCAAGTGCTCTACCGCCTGAGCTACCCAAGCATGACTCACGACCTGTCCTCACAGCCTTACTTCTGCCAGTACCTCATCTCCTACCTTCCAAACTTTACAGAAGCTCTCCTGCGAACCTTGAAGAACTAATTCTCTAATTAAAAAAGGAGTTTATATCCATATGAATACATGAATTCTGAAGAAAAATTACAAGAAACCTAATTACCTAAAAAGAATATTTTTACTCAAGACTTAAAAAAGATCGTATATCTGATGAAGATTATGAAAGAACAAACACAATTTGCAAAAAATTCAATATTAAAAATTTACATCAATATGCGAAATTATATAATAGATATGACGTTTTAATTTTAGCAACTATTTCCGAAAATTTTAGAGATACATGTATTAAATCTTATAAACCTGATCCATATTGGTATATTTCAGTTCAAGGATTAGCATGGGATTCTATATTAAAATAACGAAAGTTGGATTAGATTTAGTACATGATTATGATATGATTTTATTTCTTGAGAAAGGAATTCGAGGTGTAATTTCTTAAAGTATTAAAAGATAAGCACAATCAAATAACAAATATATGAAAAATTTTGAAACAAAAAGCAAGCCAATTATCTATAGTATTTAGATGCAAATAATTGATATGAATATCCTATGATTCAGCATTTCCATTTAGAGATGTTGAGTGGACAGATGCAAAATATTTTAATGCTAAAAAAGACTTAAAATTCCGGCTGATTTCTGTATTTATGCCTCCTGTTCGTTTCTTTTTGAATGCCCCTGATAAATATGGTTATATTTTCGAAGTTGGTTTGGAATATCCAAGAAAATTGCATCATTTACATGAAGATTTACCGTTAGCACCCAATGGAGGAAATAATTCATTGACAACTTTAAATAATAAAGAAAAACATGTTTTCCATTATAGAAATCTTAAGCAATATTTAAAGCTTGGATTGAAAATAAAGAAAATTCATAGAATCTTACCATTTTAACAGTCAGATTGGTTGAAGTCATTTATTGAATTTATCTCAGAAATGAGAAAAAAGGCATCTAACGAATTTGAAAAAGATTTCTACAAGTTAATGAATAATTCAGTGTTTGGAAAAACTACAGAAAATATTAGAAATAGACAAAATATTTAAATAAAAACAGATCCAAGAGAATAGACACATTACATTTCAAAGCCAAAGATGAAAATATCACAATATTTTCAGAAAATCTGGTAGCAGTTCATATGAATGACATTAAAATATTGTTCAAGAAACCAATTTACAATGGAATGGGTATTCTAGATATTTCGACAATAAATATGTACGATTTTCACTACAGTGTTATAAAATCAAAATATAATAAAAATATTGATTTATGTTACGTGGATATTGATTCTTTCATTTACTTTGTAAGAATTGAAGATTTCTATAAAGATACGAAATCAATGACAAACGAATTTGATGTAATTGATTATCCAAAAGATAATATTTATGGAATTCCGCAAATAAATAAGAACGATTTAGGAAAAATTAAAGATGAAAACTCTGGAAAAATTATGTTACAGGACATTAGTTTAAGAGTGAAAATGTATGCTTATAAAGTAGAAGATAAAGAAGATAAAAAATCTAAAGGAGTTAAGAAATCAGTTGTGAAAATGAACTTACTTTCAATGACTATCAAATATTGTTTAAATGACAAAATAAAACAATATAGAAAAATGAATTTGATTAGATAATTTAAACATAAATTACATACAGTCAAATGTAATAAAATTGTTTTAAATTATGATTATGACAAACGTGTTATATTAGAAGATGGAATTAATACATTAGCATATGGACATTAAAAACATAAACCTAAATAAAATAAAAGACAATAAAAATGATTCCTTAAGAGTATTAAACAGTTACCTAAAAGATTAAAATTAAAAATTTTTTTAAAATAAAAATAGAAAAATTAATTAGTTATAATGTTTTTCATCAGATGATAATTTTTTATGTCTTTCCAAATAAAATTTATGAACATGTTATCCACAAAACATTGAACTTTTACATAATCTCGTTTTTTATCATTATTAATATTTTTCTGCTAATTTCTAATCTTTTGAATAATCACAGTTGGGAACATATTTAGTAGAATTTTTAATTTCCTTTAAACATTTTTCTCAAATAAATGTTTTAATATACAAATTACGAAGAGGGTCTCTTTGTATCTTTCTTTGACAATCCTTTCAACCTGATTTTGAAGGCAAAGTATGTCTTGATACTTTAACGGTTTAATGAATTTCTTTTTCTTCATTGCACAGGGGACAAACCATTTTATTTTCGCTTGCCATTTATAAGAAAAATATTTATTGACATTTTAAAAAATATATTAAATCTGTTATATATGACTGGAGTCGGTGGTGGATCTAAAATATTATAACCTCATTTATAACAAAAAAAATATTTTGATAATTGTTAATGAAAATAATAATCCACAGTTTAAAGCAAAAATTTGGCTTATAATTTAGAATATAAAGATACTAATGATGCAATTAAAACTTATTGATGAGGATAATAAAACAACATATGAAGAAATTTTTAGTCTCGGTGATTTACTGGGGTTAAAAGATAATAAAGAAAGAACTATATTTATTAATGAATTTAAGCTTTATTCTTTAATTTTAAAATCTAAAAAAGACTAAGTAAAACAATTTTAAATATGTGTAGTCATATTGTTTTACCTTTCATAAGAATACATGGTGAATATAAAATGAAACAGAAGGTAATTCACCTGGAAAATTTAAATAAAATCAAAGCTAAAAGAGAAGTAATTCGTGATGTTGTTAAATTAATAGATGAAACACATCAAAAAATAAATAGTTTATTACCACATGTTGTTTCTCAATTAAGTGATGAAAATTAAGATCTTCTTTTATTATTTTAAGGTCATATGATTATGATTTTAATTGTGACTATTATGTTATTCAAACACAATTTTAAAATGTTCAAAATCAAATAGATATTATCAGAAGTAGACATCCAAAGGGTTAATTATGTACCAAATTCAGTAAGTTTATACAACCTAATGAAAGAAAATCTAATAATTTGATTGTCATCGAAATTATTACAATATTTTAGATAATTATTCACAAGAACAATTGAGTAGAAGACATAAATAGACTAAAACACTTTTCTTAGAATTTAAAACTAAATTTCATCATACTTTGCTAATAATTAAACTCCATATAAGATTTATAAGTACTTTTATATGGATCGAACAAACAAACTTTACTAAATTTATTCTTAAATTCCATCAACAGAAATTTAAAATATTCAAATAATTTTAACATTATGTTGTTTGTGTTAACCTTAATTTGAATATGGAAATAAACTCTATCTCCTATGATGTAACAATAAACATCATTAGATTATATTCAATACCCTAAACATTTAAAAACCTGATTAACTCCATCTACATGCAAATTTTTTATTAATATTTTAAAATATTACTGTCATTTTATTTACCTAACACTTGCATGAATTATCGAAACCTAATCATTTAACATCAACTTTCTTACCTTCCTTATTTAAAATTTTCTCAACAAGGTAATCATCTCGAAAATTTGTTTTCAATAATTCTTGTTTATAAAAATTTTCTTTTATTGGTCCACCATTTAAATCTTTCAATTTCTATGTGATCGGATTCGAATGATTGAAGTCTCGAATTTCAAAAATTTCTGGGACCAGTATAACCATTTTCAAAAAGTCTTTAAGTTCACTTATTTTAACTTTTTCTCCAATTTTATATTTCAGTTCAGTATCTAACAAATTTCAGTAAGATTTATTCAGTTTCTTTATTAACATCCTTCAGGGCAATTTTTATAGCTGAACGTTTTGTGTTATTATATTCACCAATTGATGTTGAAACTCAATCAGCCCATTTATAGAATGAGATTTTCACTCTGCAGTGGAGTGTGCACTGATATGAAACTTCCTGGCAGATTAAAACTGTGTGCCCGACCGAGACTCGAACTCGGGACCTTTGCCTTTCGTGGGCAAGTGCTCTACCATCTGAGCTACCGAAGCACGACTCACGCCCAGTCCTCACAGCTTTACTTCTGCCAGTCTCTCGTCTCCTACCTTCCCAACTTTACAGAAGCTCTCCTGCGAACCTTGCAGAACTAGCACTCCTGAAAGGAAGGATACTGTGGAGACACGGCTTAGCCACAGCCTGGGGGATGTTTCCAGAATGAGATTTTCACTCTGCAGCGGAGTGTGCGCTGATATGAAACTTCCTGGCAGATTAAAACTGTGTGCCCGACCGAGACTCGAACTCGGGACCTTTGCCCTTCGCGGCCAAGTGCTCTACCATCTGAGCTACTGAAGCATGACTCACGCCCAGTCCTCACAGCTTTACTTCTGCCAGTCTCTCGTCTCCTACCTTACAAACTTTACAGAAGCTCTCCTGCGAACCTTGCAGAACTAGCACTCCTGAAAGAAAGGATACTGTGGAGACACGGCTTAGCCACAGCCTGGGGGATGTTTCCAGAATGAGATTTTCACTCTGCAGCGGAGTGTGCGCTGATATGAAACTTCCTGGCAGATTAAAACTGTGTGCCCGACCGAATCTCGAACTCGGGACCTTTGCCTTTCGCGGGCAAGTGCTTTACCATCTGAGCTACTGAAGCATGACTCACGCCCAGTCCTCACAGCTTTACTTCTGCCAGTCTCTCGTCTCCTACCTTACAAACTTTACAGAAGCTCTCCTGCGAACCTTTGGAAGGTAGGAGACGAGATACTGGCAGAAGTAAAGCTGTGAGGACCGGCCATGAGTCGTGCTTCGGTAGCTCAGATGGTAGAGCACTTGCCCGCGAAAGGCAAGGGTCTCGAGTTAGAGTCTCGGTCGGGCACACAGTTTCAGTCTGCCATAAAGTTTCAGCCCATTTATAGTTTCCTTGAAGAGCAAATTGCTTTCACGTTTTTCTTTCAGTGTTCTATTAAATAGTTTAACAACAGTTGCTTTTAATTCGCTAAAAGATGAATAATGATTAATATTAAAGTTTTCCATTAGTTCTTGAAATTCTTTATTATAAATTACTTTTCCATTATCTGTTTGCAATTTTTTGGGTTTTCAAGTGATGCATATTTTTCCGAAAGTATCACCTATATTTTTACCTGTTTTATTTTTAGCCAGAATAGCTAAAGCAAAACTTGAAAACAGTTAACAGATCAATTGCCAATGTCTATAAGTAATGTACTACTCAACAGTACCTGTGTTATTTATCAACCATGCACTGTGAAAGGCACCCACATGCCTTGCTCATACTGTGGCATCAAGCAGTCAGGCCTGCAAGATGAGTGGTCTGCCAAGCGAGTGGATTCATTCATATTTATCGAGTAACATGAACTCTCGTACTCACAATTAAGTTACAAATTATCCTCCAGTATGAATAATACGCAACGGAAACGCACATCTGACTATCAGTAATTTACAGAACTCTGACTGTTCACTACGCACTGGCAATATCACATTTTCTTTCTTTTTTTTATTTAACGGCTTTTATCAACACGTGGCCATCGCACTGAATATGAGTGGCGCACACATTATAAATTGTGGATATCATGACAACATACAATTCGAAGGAAAAGGCCACCAATCTTTTTCTTTTCACTATCTTATTTATTCCGATAAATTCTATAACCTAAAAACACAAATTCTATAACCTACAACAATAACACATGAGAAATTCTGCCCAGTGGGTATGGCTTTACATTGGTGAATCTCTATATTATGGTCTCGTAATTATTTAACGCTACAGTGCACTTTCTGGATAGGATGGTGGATCTTTTATTATTTCTCACACTTCAACTCTCACAATCATCATCACGAAACTTTCCTCCAGACCGAGCAGTACAAAAAAAACATGCATAACCCTCTACCTCTGAAACTTCCTTGCTACTCTCCCATGCAAACCACACATACTCAAATTACGTGACATACACCACACAACAACATGAAATACAACACAGGCAATAGTCACAACATTATCACTTTCAGCTTTCCCACTTCAATTAATATTTATCCCAGTTTCACACGACACTGCCCCACTTCGTAATTCTACTTTCCTACTATGAACTCTGGAGATATATGCACGTCTTCCTGTGCAATGCAAGCCAAGTGGCGTTGCTGGATAGATGGCTGACTCATCTTGCTTCTCTCTCAGAGTATTATAGTTTGAATCAAGCGTCACACGGAAACATATCTCGCAAAGTAATATTAAGAACATATTCTTCACACACACGAGTCCTCAACTGATACCATGGATGAATACTTCTCTTTATCCTTTGTCTCATGCACAGATTGAGACTCACACAGTACTCACCACATGGGAGTACTCGTCTCTAATTTCAAGTCCTGCACATGCCATTTCTTAAATTTTTCAACTTATAGTACACACGCTAGTAATTCAGCTTAACTTAAGCACATGGAAGTATTTCAACTTATTGCTACACGTGGTTTCATTGTGACCGTTGGTCACTTCCGAAGATTACTACGATCCCACTAATATTACCTGCCTGACATTTAATTCTCCCCACAAAAGTTCCTGAAATAGAGAAATTATTATTTCAAACTACTCTTAAATATTCCACATGCATACCATGTCTCCACTCTTTTGTCTCTACGGAGCACAACTAAGACAGGTCTTAACAGCACAAGATCCAGCGGCAGAGTGCTGAAACATGGCCATTTTTCAGGTCCTCTCGCACCTCTGTCGAAGTGGGGAAGCACCTTGCTACCGTATTGGTCAGCCACATTTCAGGCGCTCAAAGCTCAGGTAAATTTCATCTCTTTGGTCCCACCAAAGGTGGCCAAAGGATCGTCTCAAAGATGATCATATATTCACATTCACTATCTGCAGTTAGCAGACGGCCATACTGAAAGGTCCCCTTTGAACAATTCTACATGACTGTGCTTAAACTGACACACAATATTTTGTTAGCGCAACGCAATCTGACTTTCAAAATTCCCTACACAAGAATGGCCCTGACTAACATTAAACTATACCTTTCACAAATCACTTACCTCACAAAAATCTTCGCTGCTCAAGCTACTGCAATACAGCGAGCGCCACTACTGCCAGCTAAATAAAAGATTCAAACTATGGAAGGCACTAACTACTGATAGGGATAGTTAGCAAATGAAAGATATTAGTAGAGAACAAACAATGTATTTACCTTGATATCATCATATATAAATATAGCAGTTCATGACAAATTACAAATCTCCGCCATCTCTCTCCCCACATCCACCATTGCTGGCGGCTCACCTCCAACTGCGCAACGCTACGCACTGTTCACATCCAGCTGCCACTGCCCAACACTACAATGGCAGACAACAATGCAAACTAGCCACAGACTGCCCACAGCACAGCCAGTGATTTTCATATTGAGCGCTACGTAATGTTGCCAATAAGAAAACATAAACAGCCTACTTACATAGAGAAAACATAAACAGCCTACTTACATAGCCCCCATGCTCCCCACAAAAAATTTTACAAATTGGGTTGGGCAGTGGCCAATACAGATTTGAAAAAATTTTTCATAATTACAATAACAAAGAAATCAAATGCACACACTTATTGATATTATGTTGGTCAAAAGCTCAAATTTTCTCACAGTCTATAAAGACAGTCCTGATCATTCATCACAGTGAAACTGCCGTTTCTTTTCTCAAAGTCTGAGCAGTAAAAGACAATGCACACGGAAGTAGTGGATTTCCATGCAGTCTTGAAGAAGTACTGTTGTCCTTCCAACGGAAAGACAGTGCTGACTCTTGACATGCATACAGGTAATGGGCCACAACAGAGCAAACCCACAGCAGAGTCATTCGACGTTTTGAAGAATATTGGTAGGTAGGTCATCACAGAACAGACCCACTGTAGTCCTGGTAGAGATTACGGTATTGGTGGGCCACCAGAGGTGCAGACCCACTGCAGTCCTTGTAGAAATAATGGCGTTGGTGGGTCATCATAGATGCAGACCCACTGTAGTCCTTGTAGAGAAGACCAGCAGCCATCTGTTGCGATTGTGCAGGTGCACATTCACCATCGAAGAGTCTTGCGGAGAATATAGCAAGTCCATAAACCACCACTTGTGCACTCACAAAGTTTTTGGAATTGTCCTTAGAACCAGCAATGCTGTTATCCAGTCCCTTGCTGAATTAGTAACACACGTGCAAACACTAACAGTCCCAACTGCTCACATATTGTCCATATACTATGACCAACAGAAATGTGTGCAGTGAAATGTAACTTACAAGTTACTTAATTTGATGAACTGGTGTCAAGTACAATTTTATAACATAAGAAAACAATAACAAAGGTACAGAATACATCATTAAAAACATAACAATACAGATAACATTTGTAGTACAGGCTTTACAAAAGAATCGAAATAACATATACGTCAGTGTTCCAGGAATTATGACATGAGTACATACATAAAAGATCAGAATAACTTTCGAAACATCAACTTCACACATGAGCATTAAACAGAACGGAATTAATAATGTCTAACATCTTTACAAAGTAAATAACATATTATTAATGCCAATTATATTCGAGGATAACAGTATTCCTCATCATAGTGAATGTAGCTTAATATTAAAAGAAGAAAAAATTCTATGAAACTACACAGAGACAGGAAGAAAACAAATACACAAGGGTACACACACACATAGTGGGATAACACCAATAGGAAAGGACAGGGTTCGTTTTCAGTGTAACATTTGGTACTGCAGTCCAACCCAAAACTTCATATATCTTTCCTCTTATTTCATCCTTTGTTTCCACCAAAAAAAATTCTAACTAAGCATGCTTTCTGTGTTTATATGTTCACACATTTCTTACCTCATTTTTATTTTCCATTATCTTACCTCATCATTTATTTCCAAGAAAATCCTACCTAAAATACTTTTTTTTTTTTTGGCCAAACCATTTTCTTATAGTGTCTAAATGCATTTCTTCCAATTCATCATAGTTAGTTTCTTATATAGTCTACCCCTCTTAAGCTAACTTAAATCTACTGAGCTCAGATGCTAAACTAAGGGACGAGGCAATGCAGCAGCACAAAATAAGTAACACAAACAGCAATGATAAAAAATACAAAAGGCAAAGCAAGCAGCATAAATTACAACTGATATAATGCAATGAGCAGCAAAAATAAAAATAAATCAATAGTAAAACTAGCTTAACAGAGTAATACAAAGTGAAATTTAGTAGCACTATGCCTGGCAAATAGCAGCAGAAATAACTTATATCTAAACATGACATAGCTCAAGCAGAAAAGATATTACAGTAAAAACAACAATGCAGATAAGGGAAGTGTATATTCACATCTTAATGTCTATGTAATTAAAGTGGTGCACCACAACAATTTATTATAAAAAAAATATTACCATGAACTTGAAAAGAAAATTATGTGTCCAGTTACTGTTACTAGTGCCTTCTTATTGTTCTTTCCTTTCCAAGTGCTCCTTTTTTTAAAGAATGTGGATTACAAAATTATCATTTAATAGATCTGTTGACAGAAAGTGTTCACATTAGCAAATGCATTTCATTTTATAAAAGCAATGCTGCAACACAGCTGGAAACCAGATATCAAGTGAAATAAGCAATTACGCAAACCAAAGCATAAAAACATCATTCAATAACTATGTGGCATTTCGTAAGTCAGTAGCTCTCAATTCTCGTAGAAAGACACTTGTCATTATCAGGTTTGCAGATGTAAGAATATTTCCAAAGATAATGGCCTCCCCTTTATTTTTGTTCTACCTGTGCCGCTGAAAAGGGCTCGCAATAATGGCTTTTTCTCCAGGCGTCTGACACACCTGGGTGCCCGCGACACATTACGTGCAGGTGGTCACTTAACTTTCGTACGGAAATATTTACGACAGCAGTTTCTGCTACCGTGGCAGTCTCATATAAAAATATTTCACAGGTCAAGAATTAGCGTTGCAAATCTGTAGAAACAAAATCCTATAAATATAAGTGTCCAAAAAAAATATTGGTCAGCATTGTGATACAGTCACACATTTCATAACTCTTAAAGTACGTTTCTTGGTTTCCAACATCCTTTTCATAAATCAGAGTCCCTAAACACTACTCATTATTCCTTACCTCATTATACATATACATATTCGTCGACACTTCTTCAATATTTCATCGTGAGAAATACGTAGCATAATAAACATTCCTCAACAACATAATACACGTCGTCGTCGTAATAATAACATCATAACACTTCAGTCAAATCTCAAAATCGTCGTAACTTCCTCCAATAATTTCTAAGCCTAAAAAAATTCTCTGCTCATGTCAAAAGTGTCAGCTGCCTCAAACGTACTTTAAAAATCATGATCTCATACCAAATACATCATTCAAAGCTCTCATAGTATAACAATGATTCCGAAAAAATATGAACAGTTTACAAAGTACAGACAAAATACAGTTTCATAAGTGTGAAGTTATCCAACTGTATAATTGCGTAAACATGTGTCACTGATGTAGTAAAATAAATGTTTGTCTCTCTCAGTTAAATAATCAGATAGCTGTGTAATTTGTGTGTTAGAGAAATAAGGTACCGATGTGTAAAGTTGTATAAGCAAATACCATATTAGCTAGGGTTCCTTGTGGTTGCCACACACATGGTACACAAAGTAGGCGTGTACCCCCCTGAGGATTAATGTAATTATACCCTCAGGTGTTACAGATTACAGCAATGGAATGAAATGTATCACTGAAAACCTTTGTATCATTGTACTTCAAATATCTTTAAAAATAAATGTTTTAAGTACAAAATTAATCACTCAAATGCGTGTCCTGTAGCGCTAAATGTGCGTCTTGCTGTAAGATAATCTCTGTGGAAGTGTCGTAGTTATCGTCCTCCGAAAGCTAAGTTCTGCAGAAGTCAATGTACTTACCTCATAATACACAAAAGTGAAATGCTTTGCGTATAAATGTCTTAGTTATTACGCTTATTGCCGTGATGAAGAAAGTACTGTACTGTAACTTATTGTTGTGCTACGGAAAAGGCAGTCTCATTGTAGCTATACTACAAAAGTTACTACTAAAACCTGTTTTACTTTCCAGAATAAAACAGAAAACTGTGCAGATAAAAAACAGATACACCGCAAAAGCAACATTGTAAATTGTCACTCATTAGTAGCGTCGTGATAAAACTGTGTAGTTGTCACATAAACTAACCACTGTGTCTTCTGGTATCTCACAGAAAGTACTTTAAACCCAGAATGTATTTTCAAGTAAACCAAAATGTTGCATTAAAATCTCATTAGCAGTACCAGTATGTGTCCTAAGTATGTAAGCCTGATAGTCGTTACGTAATCGTGCAACTAACAAGCAAGAATGTACAACTAACAACACTGTGTCGTCTGTTCATTATAACAATGCATTCGTAATTTCTGTTTAAAAATGTTCCCTAGGTTCTAGACTGGATATTTAACTTCAAACATTGTTGCATGTTAACAGTTTCTTAAGTCTGACAAAGCATACTAGAAATGTGAAGTGAAAAGTTTTATGGCAAAGACAGAGTTAAAAAGCAGATTATCTTTCAATAAATGGTTTTACATGTGAAATGTGGTGTAAACCTTTACTCTTCCTAGTACGCAGAGTTTCAACTTCAACGCAATTATCATGTGGTATACGTCGGATTCTGTATGGTCCATTGTAAACTAGAAAGAATTTGTGACTCAAGTGTTTCTTCTTATGTGACAATGAATGAGCTTTAATGAGAACTTTCTGACCAATATACAATTTCTTTGCATTTGCTTTACCGTGTAGTTTTCTCCTTTTGTCTGCTGCAGATTTTATATTTTTAAGAGCCAAATCAATTATGTCTTTGTGTCGAAGTTTACGTGTATTCGGGAAAGGTACAAGTTCTCTGATTCTGTTCGGTGGTTCTTCATTCTTCAGTACAAGAGTAGGTGGTAAAGCAGTGGAATCATGAGGCATTTCATTCAGCACGTTTTGAAATAAGTGTAAATATCTGTCCCAATGCTGATGCTTTCTGTGACAATAGAGCCTGCAAAGCTTATTGATTTCTTTCATAATCCGTTCGGAGGGGTTACAATGTGGTGAGTACAATGAAATAAAAACAGGTTTGATTTTATGGTTGCGAAGCGTGCGTGACCAAACAGCAGATCTAAATTGCGGTCCGTTATCTGAAATGACTTTAGCAACGTGGCCAACTTCACGTAAGAAATTTTTAACAAAGGCGTTGGATACAGACCGTCCAGTGGCTTTACGTAACGGTGTGAAAGAAACAAATTTTGAAGTAAGTTCAACAGCGACTAGAACGTACGAAAATCCATTAGATGTTCTGACAAGCGGTCCCAAGAGATCAACGGCAGCAAATTCTTTTAATTCAGAAGGAATGATAGGAAACAACAGAGCACGATGTGAGACAGTAGATGGTTTCGCCTTTTGACAAAGTTTACAAATAGACAAGACTCTTCCAATTCTCTTTTCCATATTGTTGAAATAACAAGTCGTTCGAAGAATATGATAACATTTTCGTGGACCAAAATGTGCGTAGCTGAAATGAATGTACCAAATGAGCTTATTAACAAAATCGTCAGGAATGCAAAGTACCCATAGCTTGTCATCAACAGTGCAGCGTTTGAACAGTATGTTGTTTCTAACCAGATAATAATGCCGAATCTGTGTGTGTGTCTTTTCATGCCATTTGCTCTTGATGTCTTTCCAAATCGGATCTTTATCTTGTTCATGAGCAATGTCCTTTAAAGATGTGGTGATGAAGTTTTCAAAGGCGACTTTCTGAATGTAAAGAATACTGAAATTTTTCTCGAGGTTGCCTTCTGTGGTACTTTTCTCAAGCCCAGCCGGTGCGCGTGACAGCGCGTCCGCAACAATGTTCTCCTTGCCGGGAATGTAGACTATTGTGAAGCGGAATTCTTGCAGAAACAATGCCCAACGTTTTAACCTGTCATGATTTAATTTTGAAGACATAAGAAATTGTAATGCACGATGATCACTGTATACTTTTACGTGCTTACCAGAAAGAAAGAAACGGAATTTGTTAAATGCCCAAACGATAGCTAAAGCTTCTAATTCAGTAACGGAATAATTTTTTTCAGATTTTGTTAGCACTCGGCTAGCAAAAGCAATGGTTTTCTGAATGGTAGTGCCATTTTCTATGGCTTCTTGAAATAAATGGGCACCAAGACCGACTTTAGAAGAATCCGTGCTAAGGCAGAAATCTTGTGACAGATCTGGATGAGCTAAGATTGGCGCGTGAAGTAACGCTTCTTTCAAAGAATTGAATTCCAACTGTGCTTGTTCGTCCCAGTTCCAAATAGTATTTTTTCCAGTGAGAGAACAAAGTTTTGGTGTAACAAGAATTTGCATATTCAGAAAACGACGGTAAAAATTTACGAGACCTAGAAAACTGCGGACTTGTGTTTTTGTGGATGGAACTGGAATGGCTCTGATTGCTTCTAACTTTTCAGGATCCGGCTGAATGCCTTCAGAAGAAATAATATGTCCCAAAAACCTCACCTTTGACCTACCGAATTCAGACTTTTCCAAGTTAACTGTAATTCCAGATTCTGCAAAAATACGTAACAAACTGTTGAGGATGCGATTATGTAGTTCCCATGAAGCTTCTGCTATTAGAATATCGTCCACATATAAGGTGATGTGACGTTTTAAGAACTCAGGTAATATGGAATTTAGCCCGCGAATGAATGCTGCTGAAGAAATGTTCAAACCAAAGGGAAGTTTCCGAAACTGATAACAAACGCCGAAACAAAGGAAAGCTGTGTATTTTCTACATTCTGGATGAAGTTCGATCTGATAAAAGCTGGATCTGAGATCAATGGAAGACAACACTTTTACACCATTAAAATTTTGAAGAAGTTCTTCCATCGTCTGCGGCCTGTCTGTTTCAGGAATAATGATCGTATTGATTTGTCTCGAATCTAAGACAAGCCTGATCGATCCATTTTTCTTCTCAACAACATGTAATGGATTGTTGTATGAGCTTACTGCAGGCTCAATAATGCCCTCGTCGAGCATAGATTGTATTTCTGTTCTAACACGGTCCCTATAATGTGCTGGAATTACATATGGTCTAACACAAAATTTAGTATGCTCACGAACACGAAATTGGTATTGAAATCCCTTGATTGTTCCTGTTTTATGAGTAAAAACTGTGGAATGTGCTTGTAAAATCTCAAAAAGGTCCTGCCTATCAGTGTCATTACAATTCTCAATTGTTTGAATTTTATTCTGAATTAACTTATTAGTGTCAAATGCGCCGTCGATATCATCCCTGTCAGTACTTGCAGAGTGATTGTTAGTGTCAAGTTCCGTCGAAAATTCCGAACTGTTGTCTAACAGGAAGTAAAGCCGATTAATTTCTTCGTCATGGTTTGAGAGCCAATCTTCAAATTTCAAAGCTACTGACTTACCTTCTTTTTCTAAAGTTATTTCAGCATCGTGAAAGTTTAAGATTGCTTTGTATTCATTCAAAAAGCCTACTCCCAGTATAATTTCCGTCGACAATAATGGAACAATAAGAAAGTTCATAGAGAAGCTGTGGCTTTGACAAAAGAATTCTAAGTTGGTTTGTTGGCGTACATCTACACTTTTTCCAAAGATTGCACCTTGTAATTTAATCTTACGTAACGGAAGTGTGGGGCAATCGTTCGATTTGTTGCATTTGCTAAAGGCTGTTTCACTGATTACTGAAATGGGACTGCCAGAGTCAAGTACTGCCGTAAATTTTACGTCATTTACTGTAATGTGAATCACAGGATATGCAATGTTGTTATGTTTTACGTCGTGTTCTTGGAGTAAGATGTCCCTAATGTCTGCCATTTTTACGTAATTACTAGCTACGGCAGCTGCGTCGTTAGTGTCATAAGAACGTTTTGTGGCTGCCAGCGGTGTGAGTCATTGCCTATTGTCTCTTTGTTGGCGAGCGTCGTTATTGGGATTTGGAGACCTAACTTCTACAAATTCACCGTGACGAGAGGGCCCTGTCCTGTTTAAATCCCGCCAGTTCTGATGCAATTCAGGTCTATCGTTACGATCACATCGTATGTCGTCATGTCGGTAGTTCCTGTAGTTTCTTTCTTGTCGGTTAAGTGGTGGAGAATTTCTCCCTGAATCGTAACTACGCGCTGGACCGTTGCGTCTAAAGTTATTCTGTCTCCCTTGATAATAATTATTTTGGTTCCCATATTGTCTGTTTCTCTGATTGTCTCTGTGATAGTCACTACCGCGGAGAGGTGATCTTTCCCTGTAATTATTACTACTCTGCCAACGGTTGTAATACGGGTGGTGTCTGTTTCGGTCGCGATTTGTGTTGTGAGAATAGCCTTGTCGCGTCCAGTTATTATTTCTTTCATCGCGGAATTGCGACTGATGTGATCTGTAATTGTTGTGCTCCTGCGTTCCGCGATTGTCAGTGTCACTTTCCAGTTCTTGTAACAGTCCCTGAAAAGCTTCAATGTCGTCTTTGCAACGTCCTGCCAAAATAATATGTCGTAAATGTTCAGGTAATTTGATTAAGCAAATGCGGATGAGTTCTGAGGGGCTGTATGGGTTTGACAGATACTGATTCTTGTGCAACATGTCTTCAAAATATTTCACAAGACTGGAGAATTCAGATTGTTTGGAATGTTTCATCATTATGATACCATGTTTTACTCGGTCTTGTGTGGTTTGAGACCAATATGCTGAGAGGAAGGCATGGTAAAATTCTCCTTCACTGTGGCAATCGTGAATGACCGATCGCATTCTTACAGCTGGTTCATTCTCTAAGTAGCCACACATAAATTCTAATCTGTGTCCCAACGACCAGTTGGGAGGAAAACAATGCGAGAATTGATGGAGCCATGCTTGTGGATGAATGTCGTTGCCAGAATTCTTAAATGTTTTGAATTTACGTGTAGTAATGAACAGCTTATAGTCAAAAGCATCATGTCGGCGAGTCGCATATCGGTCATTGTTAGGTCGTGTCGGCCGTTCCATCTCAAAATTCGGTGCACATTGCCAATTTCTTTCATAACTTCCGAAATGCCCTGTGTTATTATTTTGCGGCTTTTCCATGTTTCTAAGTCCCTCTTCCCGTGTTGGAGCGTGAGTGTCCTCTGAAATACGTAATTCTTGTATTACCTGTGTCAGCTGATCTTGTACTTCCCGGATTTCTCTTTGGTGTTGTGTATTAATTTGATTCTGATTTTGTTTGAATTTTCTTATTTGTTCATACTCTTCTGTGTCAGTGAAGGCTACGGGTCTTGTGTCATTCAGATCATCATCTACCTTTGTAGATAAGTTAGTGACCTGATCCGAAAGTTCGGCTACTTTCTCCGATATTGTACTTATTTCCTCCATGTGTCTTTCTGAACCAATTTTCAGGGTATCTACTGTGTCCTTTAAGTTTTCCTGAGTTCTTGCAAGTTGCGTAACCGAATCGGTAGATGCAACTGAGTCAAATTTAGCTTGCAAGGTCTCATGATTTTCATGAACAATAATTTGCAGTTCTTTTATGGCTGCTTCGTGATTCTGTAATGCATTTTCATGCCCCAAAAAAATAGGTTGAAAATGCTCACAAATTTGTGTTTTTACGTCATTACAGACTTTTTGACATTTCGATTCAATGTTATGTAACTCAGTAGTTAAATCTTCACGTGTTTGGTGAAGTGTTTGTTCCAATGAGTCTAACTTTTTAAGATTTTGTTCCACTGTGTCTAACTTTTGAAGCTTTTGCTGTGTTTGTCTCTGATTTTGTTCCATTGTGTCTAACTTTTCAAGCTTTTGTCCCATTTGTTGCATTAATTGTAATAACAATGCACTGGTGTCTGAAACATGTTCCTCAGTGCTTTTCGGCAGTGAAGTTGCACCGGCAACATTCACATTTTGACAAGCGGAAAATGTGTCTTGACTCATTTGAGAAAACGGTGAGAACCCAAAATCTGAGTCTACAGTATTTGCAAAATTGTGTCCTGTCATTCCCGATTCCTGAGGCGAGCTGTTGCCGACCGATCGATCGATAATGCGTCCCTCTTCGCTAATTGTTTCACTGTCCACGCCATTGTTTGCCGCCCGCTCCATTTCCCTATGCACAGTTACCAAATTACTACTTTGAATGTCTGTTAATTCATTACTCTGCGGCGCTAACACACTGCTTTCGTCTTCACTGTCATTTCTCAGTTTACTTTGGAGCCTAGTATTACGTTTTTCACACGCCATTATTGTCACAGTATTTCACACGATAACACAGAAAAACACAATTTGAAGATCAAAAATAAGAGAACACATTAACATAACACTGAAAATAATATCTAGTTAATTGCAGCTGCGAAATACTTTGTGCAAATCTACATGCATGCCACAACTGTTTTACTGTACAACAATGAAAGACTGCAACTACAAAGGAGATTCTCTCTACAATTACGCGCTAGCAATAAACAAAATCTACACTAATTACACAAACTACAAGAAAAAAATCAGAAGATTCCAGTGAGGTATCCTAGGCCAAGGGTCGACATATGAAAGGTCCCCTTTGAACAATTCTACATGACTGTGCTTAAACTGACACACAATATTTTGTTAGCGCAACGCAATCTGACTTTCAAAATTCCCTACACAAGAATGGCCCTGACTAACATTAAACTATACCTTTCACAAATCACTTACCTCACAAAAATCTTCGCTGCTCAAGCTACTGCAATACAGCGAGCGCCACTACTGCCAGCTAAATAAAAGATTCAAACTATGGAAGGCACTAACTACTGATAGGGATAGTTAGCAAATGAAAGATATTAGTAGAGAACAAACAATGTATTTACCTTGATATCATCATATATAAATATAGCAGTTCATGACAAATTACAAATCTCCGCCATCTCTCTCCCCACATCCACCACTGCTGGCGGCTCACCTCCAACTGCGCAACGCTACGCGCTGTTCACATCCAGCTGCCGCTGCCCAACACTACAATGGCAGACAACAATGCAAACTAGCCACAGACTGCCCACAGCACAGCCAGTGATTTTCATATTGAGCGCTACGTAACGTTGCCAATAAGAAAACATAAACAGCCTACTTACATAGAGAAAACATAAACAGCCTACTTACAATACATTCATTCATTTCACAGATCTCACCAAACTGGATGTAGGGATTTATTTTGAGGGAGTGCACATGTGATCAATTAAATAAATAAATTGCCATTCTTTCCCACACTGGTATCCGGCTTCGCTGTATTAATTGAAATTGAGTTATTTTACAAAAAAAATGTGTTGTTCTGACAAAAATAATGAAGTATGTTGTACCTATTTTCAATGTCGGGCGGTACTGTACCCTTTCACCACCGGCTACCCATGCAGAAAAAAATGGCATGGTACTATCCTTGCAATGCGAGGGTAGTTCCGAACATTTTTTTAAGAAAGCTGTATTAGAACAAATGTAGCAAGCCATCAAAATAACCAGGAGGAGACCTTAGCCCCTGGTGACCTCAAATAGACGACCAAATGCTGTTACTTTACCAAATTATTGACACAGTTGTTGCATTATTGTACTCTCCACAATCCGGAGTAACGTACACATATAAATTTACAACAATCCACATGACAAATAAAACATTACATCATACGAATAAAAAATAATGTTGAGATAAAAATTTGCTTGGTTACTGGGATCTTCGTTATTTTTTATGAGTAATCCAAACTTCACTAATTCTATGACAAATAAAAAAATACTAATCATACTCATGAAATTTTAAATAGCTCACCGTCCAAACACAGAACAAATAATCTGACATTCATAAATTGTGTTGTAATAATTTTTACACGGCAATGTCTAAATACAAAACAAAATCAACAAAAGAAAAAATTGCGTACACTAGTTACACGTAGAAGTCAGGCTCCATATCAGTACTCTAAAATATACATCAAACCCACAGAGAAATAAAACTGAGAAGAAAAACAATGAAATATACCACAAGTTACATACTGGTTACGTAATATAGTCAACCTAAGACATCATGTCATACCTCATTAAGTATCATCACTTAAGCAATTGCCACCACTACTCGGCTGTGAGTTTAACCTTATCCTTTTTCACCACTACAAATACCTGCTGCTGAGCTAGTCAGTCCATCAACTTTGATCAATACACGCAGTAAATAGTTAGCAATAAGTGCTTGAATCCACCAGTAGCTCTCGTATCTTACTCTACTGCTCATTTCTCTGTTGTTACACATTTAGACGACAAGAACTTGCATTTCGACTAGCCTTCGTTACACTTTAATGTGAAATATCACCACTGTGATAATGAAAATAAGTGGCTTCAGTCAACACACCAACAAGATCATTACTGTCCACGACATCAAAATGCATCAGTTAATTCCGATATTTGTTGTGCAATGCAAACGCTTGTCCCCTGTGACAAACTTACTGACCAATGCAACAAGAGCTGTTACGTTAATATTACGCCACTGGCTAATAATTAAAGCATCATTGTACCAAATATTCTAATAAACATGCTACGTGAACTTGATAACCCAGAACAAACAAAAAACACGCTAACTATTCTAAACACATACGTTAATGAAATACAATTACACTTGCTGTCCCTTCAGGAATGAAACATATAAAAAAAAATTTACACATTTACAAGTGCAAATACATTATTCCCTATCTTGCGAGTCACACGGAATCATTTCATTCTGTGGTTTTCTTGGGGTCAAAAAAGTTGCTGACAGGTTCCCTAGAAACACTGTCTCGGTGTCAAAGCTCTCCCATGGTTACCCGGACGAAAGTCTTTAGGTCACTCAAATCGACATTTTGAACACACACTGAACAGTAAACTGTATCTCGCATTAAACACAAATGTCATAGTCACTCTCAGAGTACCATCCACACGAATCTGGTCGTCCAGAAATGGCCCTACACCTACTATTCCCACGGTTCTGTCCTTTCAGTTCATGGTGTAATTAAAAGTCGTAAGTTCCAATAAACAGCACTTATTCCCACACCAATTAAAGAAATGTCTCCTACTACAAATGCAAATGTCAATGTCCCACTTTAGTTTCTTGCGTTCATACAATAATTAGTCACCAAACGACAACTGTCCTCTTTAAGTATACCAAGCGTCCCACATGCATTTCACAAAGCACACTTAACAAGTCACTACCAAAAGTTTATGGATCCCACCATTCAGTGGTCAAGACAAAACAAAACAATCGTCCTGTCTGCTAAAGACAAAATCTTTTCCACCACTCACAACGTGGAAACACCAGTCCTTCACTTTCCACCTTATGGAGACGTAACGAGCAGTCATCTTGTTTCATGGCTCCACAGTCCAGTACTAGTTAATAGTTGCTGGTAAAAAATGCCCACCGGACTCTGCCGCGCGTCGTTCATTGTGCCATGGCGCCGCTGCACGAGCCGTTGAGCAGAAGAAACCACCCGCTGTTGCCTCCGCGGGATACTTTCCCCCGTCGTAAGGGTGAGGGAACTTATGAATGGCCAGTGGTACGTGCGTGTCGCCCCAGGCCGTTGACCTGCTGTAGCGGGCGCGTGGAGTGTACCCCGACCGGCAGTGGAGTGGGGAGTGCCGTGGCTATGTCGCCTCTCCCATGGCGACGTCAGCTTGGCCCCGCTAGCGGTATGGGCGCGTTCTGCATAGCACCTCAGCGCTACGACACCCAATCAGTCAGACCCTTCCATGCATCTCGCAACATTACAGACAAAAGGATATTCTTACATTATCTAAACACTCATTGATTATATGTATGATCTATTAGATACATTGGTAATAAAAGAATCTTTGTTCTAAAAAACATAAAATTATACACCCTAGTTTTCTACACATACAACATCAACATTTATCTCTTTTCTATATACAGCCCACACTTGTCCTATTGATTGTACCTGTCATCCCTCACACGAAACATGAAAGTGTAAAAAAAAACAAAAGGTTATAAGAAACAATCTATACAGCTCATAATTACAATATCAAATAGTAGACTACTCTAAATCATATCACACTGAAAATATTAGAAACTGTTAATTCTAAAACTACAATACACAGTGAACCTTTGTGCTTGTGACAGACTGAAATTAATACCCCTTGAAAGTTTTCTAACAAAAAAAAATAAGAAATAATCTACACAGCTCACAATTACCTACCACATGTTATTAAATAGTAAACTACTTTAACATCCTAACACAATAAACATTTTAGAAACTGGTGACTCTAAATCTACAACATACAATGCACCTTTGTGCTTGTGACAGACTGAAATTAGTATCTCTTTATATATTTTACCTTTTTATTATATATAACAACATTTCTAGGACATGTATGTACCATCCACATGATGTCAGATCCTGACCTGCCATAGAGGTTCATCCAAATCAAACAATAAAGCACAATAATGTTTTAATTATGGATTGGCAGCATCCCCTTTACAGGAGTGTGTGCATTGATCACACTACTCTACGACTCTCACTCACCAGACATCACATTTTCCTTCTCATTCAGTCCATTAATACACTAACAGAATAGGTCTAGAAGTCAGCTAACCTTAACACCACCACACTCACGACAACATACCATACCTTTGCTCCCTTATACTCAACCACATAACACATGAAGCTGTTTCGGAGATAGCATTCCAGTCTCCGAATTCGTCCCTTCACTCTGGCACCTCTCTCCGTTGGCTTACCTCTGCATTCACTTTACCGATTATTCATCCTGCTAAATATCAACTTAGAATTGCGACATTTCATCTAAGAACAAAAAATACACAAATTATTCATCCTGCAAAATAGCTGTACACATTCTTGGTACCGTTTTGGTTAGTTATACTGGTACCAGGCTTCAACAACAACAACAACAGTTATTTTTTTTTTACATATTGCAAATGTTATGGTAAGAATTAGATTTACACTTATACTACATTTTACGTCAGTATTCCACAACGTTCACCATCTGGATCTCATACTCCCTTTATGTCCCTTCACGTTGTGCAGTTGTCCTCATCTCTTCATTCGTATTTCGGCTCCCTGTCTGTCCATTACTCCATCATTTTCTGGTCTTCCTTCGCCATTCGCATCAATATCGATTGCAGCATACACAGGCCTCTCTGTAACATACATCTAAGACATCTCCACATTATTAATTCTACTCACCTTTATTTACCACTGTTTCATCACGTCGAATCTCTCTTTATTAATCACACTGCTTCACGTCACTTCTCTCCTCAAATATCACCTCTGTCCCCTATTATTTATCACGTTGCTTCTCTCTCTATCTACCATCTTTATCCACTCGTTAATCATCACGTCGTTTCTGCTTGATCCTTATTCATATGAAAAAAAAAATACGTACATACACCACTCTATCGACACTTGTTCTTGACTCATTCGACCAGTCTATACCGTCATACTTCCTGGCATCCCACCTGAAAATTCTTATGTTCGATTTGACCCTGCACAACGTTACACACCAGAAATAAATACACTGACTATCTACTATAAATTGCCTACTTTCGATCTATCCTTTACTTTTCCATAATTTGATGCTAGAAATGTGATGAAGCCCACGAGATTATTTTCCCTTGATCGTCTCAATCAGTACAGCATTTTCATGGACAATCCGCCTCACTCTGAATGGTCCACTATACAACGTAAAGAATTTGTTGGTTAAGAATCTGTGCTTCTTTGATAATCGATGAGTTTTAATTAGAACCTTGTCTCCTACTGCCAATTCGATCTTACAGATCTTTCCTTTCTGCTTCTCCTGCCTATCCTTAGCTGCTTTCTTAATACACTCTATCGCAACCTTGACAATTTCTGTGTGCCTCTGCTTTCCTGATCGCGGAAAATCTACCAGCTCCCTGACTCGATCTGGTGGTGGTTCATTCTTTAGTACCGTAATTGGTGATAAACCAGTTGCTCCATGTGGTAGCTCATTGAGGATGTCCTGAAAATCTTTGAGAAAAATACTCCAACTTCTATGTTGCCTATGGCAATAGATCTTACACAACTTTCCCAGTTCTTTTACCACTCATTCACTGGGTTTACTTGCAGCATGGTATCGGGATATGAACACCGGTTTTATCCTTCTTCTCTTCAGTGTGGTTAGCCATTGTCTGGATCTATATTGTGGTCCATTGTCAGCTACGAACTTTTCTGCAGTTTCTGCTTCTCGCAAAAAGTTTTTAACAATCGCTGCTGCTACTGTCCTTCCCGTCGCACGTTTCAATGCGGTAAAAGTCACATACTTTGACACCAATTCCACTGCTACTAAAACATATCTATATCCTTGCACTGACTTAGGTAGCGGGCCAAACAAATCTGTTGCTCCGAATTCCCTCAATCTACCTGGCTCTATCAGAAAAAGCGGTGCTTTGCATGAGATAGTTAACGATTTTGCCTTCTGGCACAATTTGCAACTACCAAGCACGTTCTTGATCCTCGTCTCCATACTAATGAAATAAACTGATTCCCTTAACTTCTTACAGCATTTCCTTGCCACGTAATGCCCGTAACTTAGGTGCGTGTACCAGACCAACTTGTTGACTATTTCATTTGGTATACACAACACCCAGTCCTGTGTGTTCGGATTTCTACGGTAGAAAAGGACCCCGTTCTGAATTGTATAAAAGCGCGCTATATTGGCATCTAAGTTCGCTCTAACTCAGTCCTTCACCATTCTCCATGATGCTTCTTTATCCTGCTCTTTCGCGATATTTGTAAGTACCGCCCCTATGTATTTCTCGAACGGCACGCCCTGCATATACAATATATCATATCTGTTCTCGTTTACCTCCTCATCAAAGCATTGACCATGACCTACTGGGTTCCTTGACAACGCATCTGCCACTATATTCTGTGGCCCAGGAATATACATGACCGAAAACTGAAACTCCTGTAAATAGAGTGCCCACCTAGCGAGTCGTCTATGGTTAAGTTTGGCCGAAATCAGAAACTGTAGTGGCTTGTGGTCAGTATAGATTTTAGTATGCCTCCCATACAAATAGTATCTAAACTTACTAAAACCCCACACTATTGCCAAAGCTTCAAGCTCAGTTACCGTGTAATTTCTCTCAGCTTTGCTAAGCACTCGGCTCGCAAATGCAATAGGTTGTTGTATTACTTCTCCTCCTTGCTCTTGCTCTTGGAACAATGTTACCCCAAGTCCACTACGGAAACTGTCCGTGGCCATACAAAACTCTTTCCTTAGGTCTGGATGCCCGAGAAGAGGTGCCGATAGCAGTGCCTTCTTTAACGCCTCATATTCTTCCTGCGCGACAGGGTTCCAATTCCATACCGTTTTCTTTCCAGTCAGCTGACATAGTCTGGGTGTCGCTGCACCCCCAATTTTAATGAACCTCCTGTAAAAATTGATTAATCCTAAATAACCCCGTAGCTGACGTTTTGTTCTCAGCACCGGAAAATCTCTGATTGCTTCGAGTTTGTCTGGATTTGGTCTTATTCCCTCTGGTGTCACAATGTGACCTAGAAACTCGATTTCTTTTCGTCCAAATTCTGACTTTCCCAAATTCACGGTTACCCCATGTCTCTCCAGTGCACCGAGCAATATGCTTAACGTTCTATTGTGGTCTTCCCAGTTTCTTTCGGCTATCAGGACATCATCCACGTACTGTGTTACCTTATCTTTTATTTCATTAGGAACGACAGTATTTAGCGCTCTGATAAATGCCGCGGATGATACATTTAACCCAAATGGTAGTTTCCGGAATTGATACGATTTCCCGTAGCACAAGAAAGCAGTGTATTTTCTACACCCCCTATCTAACTCCACCTGCCAGAAACTCATTCTCAAATCAACTGAGCTGAGAACTCTGATCCCATGGAACTTTTGTAGCAATTCGTCAAGTGTCAGCAGCCGACCTGTCTCTGGCTCTATTATCTTATTAAACCTTCTTGCGTCCAAAACTAATCTAATTGACCCATCCTTTTTTTCAACACAAACTAAAGGGCTGTTGTACGGACTGGATGCTGGTTCGATAATCCCTTGTTGTAGCATGCTTTCGATCTCAGCTTCCACTCTTTCTTTGTACACAACAGGTATCGGGTACACTTGTGCCCTAAACTGTTTATGAGGCTTGACCTTGAATCTATACACAAAATTTCTTATTGTATCCGCAGCATGTTTAAATACCTTTCTATTCTCGTATAAAATTTTCTGCAATTCCCCGTAGACCGTGGTCCCTCGTAAATGCCAGATTTTCTCCCTGATATCCTCCTCCAAACATTTATGAATTTCCTTCTTCTCTTGTTCGAACCCCGTATTCTGTGCCTGTCTACCGGACTTTACCACCAGACATAATGCTAAGTGTGCGTTATCTTTAGCATATAAGCAATCATCGAATCTTAATGTAATTTCCTCCGAATCTCGTTTCAACTCCATCGAACCATTTCTCGTGTTAACGACTGCTTTATATTGGTTCAAAAAATTAACGCCTAATATCCCTTCAACAGTTAGAGATGACACAATCATGAACACTGTGCTAAACCTCTTCGCTGGCACACAAAGTCTACCTGCGCTTGTAACTTCACCTCAATTCCCTTTCCTGTAACTGCCCCTCTCACTGTTGTCCTTTGCAATGGCAACGTTGGCCATGCTTTTGTAAGACTACAACACTTAAACATATCTTCCCTCAAAACACTCATTACACTGCCTGTGTCGATGACACAAGGTACGATTACATTATTTATTTCTACGCTAATTATTGGGTGGACTTCACTCCCCACATCTCCTACCTCCTCTAACAGATTCTCCCTTAGTTTTCCGTAATCGATATACCTAATATTCACATCATTAATAGTCCTGGTTTGTACCCGCCTATCATGTAGTCACCTTCTTGTCCCTCCGTCATTGTGACAGTGATTGTCCTGTCGTGAACCCAATGACTGCCTATCCTCTCTTCGCCCATCATTTTCATTTTCCCTTCTTCTTCCATCTCCGTCCCATCTTCTATTTTCCCGGTTTGCCTGTCGATATCCCCATGAATTCTGCCCCCTATTTCCTCGCCATCTTCCATTTCCGTCATTCCTCTGATTCCATGCTCTCCTGTCATTCTGATAGTTTCTGCCGTTCCTATCCTCGACTCTGTCTGACCTATGAGTCGTGTCGCCGTTCACAATATTGCTCTCATTACCCAGTTCCTGTAACAAGTGCTGAAATGACGCGGAATCGTCTAAGCCTCTGCCTGCTATCACTATATCTCTGCGCAATTTCACTGGCAACTTCGTTATACAGATCCTAATGAGCTCCCCAGTTTCGTATGGCACATCCAAATACCTATTTCGTCTCAGCATTTCCTGATAGCACGACACTGGATCTCTTATACCACCTTCGTTACAATTTAGCATCATCAATATGCTTTGCTTAACCTGGTCCTGCTTACTTTTCGACCAGAATTCATTTAAAAACTTGTCACAAAATATCTCGTAGCTACTACAGTCTTTAATAACTTCCTGCATTTTCGCTCTAGCCTCGTCCCTCAAATGGTTACACATAAACTTCATTTTGAGGAGCAGTCCCCACGATAAAGGTAATGAATCTTGAAATTGAGACAGCCACAGGCATGGATGTTGGTAATTATCAAGATTCGGAAAACAAGTGTACGTTTGTACTGACACGAAGTGCCTCCTACACTCTTCTTCCGCATTTATGTTTTCCGATCTTGGACTATACCCAGTTGAGTTTGCTACCTGTTTTATCCGACACAACCGTTCTTCTAGCTCTCTGAGTTCGTCTTCCTCTTTCTGCCTATTTTCGTTTTTTGAATTTATCTCACTCTCCCTCTGCAGTCTACCTGGTGGTGTTTCACCTTCGCTTCTGAACGCTAATTGCAACTGTGCTAGTTCTTCCCTATGTTTCCTATTTGTTTCTAATTGTGCCTCTTTAAACTGTAATAGTGATTGTATCTCCTCCTGGTCGGCATAAACCTATCGCTGCGTACTGTCAGAGCCTGTTTCGACTCTTATACTGATCTTTTCTACATCTGCCCTAATCGTATTCATTCTGACCACTACCTCCGCAACTTCATCCCTGTGTTTATTTAGCGCCACTTCCTGCCAGGTGACTTGAGCTTCCACGCTGTCTAATGCCCCTTGTTTATCTGCAAGTAAGTCCTCCACTATCTCTTTGATTCGCTCATCCGGCAACACGTCCCTACGTTCTGTAATATCGCTCTCTATTGCACTTATTCGTACCTCCAAATTATTGGCTTTTTCTTTCACGGCATCACATACTTGCTTCAACGCATCCAGATTCTTCTCCCCCTCATCTAACCGATAATTAACTGCGGACAGACACTCATCGATAACTGTGTGTAGCTTCCTCATTGCCTCTTTATTTCCCTTATCCATTGCCTCCAATCTTTCCTTATTTGCTTCCAATCTTTCCTTAGTCTCCCTATCTCTCTCCTTATTATCTCTATCCATCGCTTCCAATCTTTCCTTATTTGCCTCCAATCTGTCCTTATTATCTCTATTCATCGCTTCCAATCTTTCCTTATTTGCCTCCAATAAATTGCCATTCTTTCCCACACTGGTATCCGGCTTCGCTGTATTAATTGAAATTGAGTTATTTTACAAAAAAAATGTGTTGTTCTGACAAAAATAATGAAGTATGTTGTACCTATTTTCAATGTCAGGTGGTACTGTACCCTTTCAACTGTTACTCTCCACTTGATGTCTCTGCTCTGTAGTGAGGGGACCAGACACTGCAGTGAGATGTGGAGTTATATGCTAATGGAGAGCCTTCACATACAGTAAAATGCCAGTCTGTGTGCCATGTTCTGCAGTTCAGCTACTAGAGTAATAAGCCCCTACCAACCATAGTAACCACAAAAAATGAAGATATTTACTAGACTATACGACACTGGAAGCCAAATTTGTTGAGTGTAACAATTGGTAAAAAGTGGTGGCATGGACTAGAATTGGTTGAATTGCCTGCCTGACCTTAAGATAACTCGAGTAGGAGCACTGTCTTCACTAGAAAGAAAGACGAATTTTTTCTACCCACCAAAGAGCCAAAGCTTTGAGTTTTAAAAAATGCTGGGGTGAGATACTTTGATTATGTAGTGTGTGTGATATTATGTCATGTTGCACAAAAAGGTGGTAAATATTAACATAAGATACTTTGAGGCCCTAAGCACATTTAATGTGTTATGTGTATGTACTAATATTCCTCTCAGGCTACAAGCAACATACGGAATTGAGGTGTAACATTTGGTAGATTTATCTTCTTTAGTTAAATATGTTCTTCCACAGGATACCTAGTGCAATTTTAATTGCATTTCTCCGTTTCGGTAGTTAATGTGATATTAACTATGTTAAATGCTAACAGTGTTACCAATAGACGTGTACCTGCCTTAAGTAACAGATTGATCATTCCAGGCACAGCCCGCTGGCCTGGCTACCATGAATTTCTCACAATGCCCTATACAAGGTTAATAGTCAGTTTTTTTAATAGTAATTGTTTTAAACACATATCCACATAAACAGCAAACTAACAGCAGTAAGCATTAAGTTTTTGGTCTACAGCTACATCTACATCATACTCTGCAAGCCACCTAATGGTGTGTGGTGGATTGTTCTTTCGGTACCACTATCTGATCCCTCCAATCCTTTTCCACTCACAAATAGTGTGTGTGGGAAAAATGATTGCCCGTAAGCCTCTGTATTGGCTCTAGTTTCTCGAATTTGCTCCTTGTGCTCAATGTGCGAGATGTATATGGTTCAAATCTCATACCACATTTTTTCTTTCAAGGTACATCGATGAAATACATTCAGCAGTCAGCATGGGTGCATGTACCTGGCGCCTTCTGTGGAGGCCTCTTCACTCCAATATTCACTGAACAGTCATTGAGGAAACGCTAATGGCAGCCCCTTGTTCATTCAGGTGGTCAGTTGCTCAACTTTTGCATGTCTTTTCAACAGTACACATCTCTGAAGCCATTGGTCACCCCTGTCACCTATGGCACATGGTGCACCACAGTTGCCTCTACGCCAGTTTTGGATAACACCACTCTACCACCCACATTATACTTTAACTACAACAGCATGCAAACAGTTCATAAACTTAGCCATTTTGGAAATGCTTCCGCCATTGTTCTCAAAGCCAGTGATGGTGCCCTTTTGGACATCAGATAAATTGCTCTGTTTCTCCATTACAATAAAGACTGCACAGTTTTCTGAGCCCCCAAAAAGTTGTATATACCCTCCACTGCCTCTGCCACTACTTGCCATTTGTGAGAGATTATTACACATTGACACTGAATGTAGGTGGTGGTCATATTAATGTGACTGGATTGTGTATATTAGTATGACAAGGCAAATGTGGAGTGATAGAGAGAGAGAGAGAGAGGGAGAGAGAGAGGGAGAGAGAGAGAGAGAGAGAGAGAGAGAGCAGTAGTGTGTGTATGTCATTTTATGTAAATATTTTTGACTTTCACAGAAATTATTACAACTTGTCCTCATTTTATGCATCATTTTAATATTACATAAGATGTATATATATGTATACAAAGATCATAGAAATAACTCAACTTGACACCGTTTTTATGTATCATAATAAGATACCACTGATTCAATATCTTTAATTTTCATAGATTTAACGCAACTTGAGATCATTTTAATGCATAATTTTAATATTTTGCCAGAGGTATACAAATATATTTGACTTCCATGGAAATAATGCATGTCCTTGACTTTCAACTGTGGTTACTTACCTTTTTATTGCATATGTGGTTCCATTTTTACACATCTTTTCGATACTACACTTTGATTAACTGAAGAGGAGTGTGAATGAGGGATACAAAACACAACTGGGGTACTTCCACCATACTGTTTTTTTTTAATTTCCTGCCAGTTTTTAAATTCGCCACCACCACCACCATATTTGATATTGTTTAATTTCCCCATTTTTTAAAATTTCCCATCATCTGCAATCATTGATTTGTAAATTCTCTGCTAATTTTTAAATTTCTCACAACCAACTAAGTTGGGTTTGTGAACTTCCCATGACTGTAGCACCATGTCACCTGGGTTTCCTACTGCTCTATACTAGTAACTAGTAACTTTCCTCTGTTTTCAAAATACAAACACATTACAATTGGAAAAAGCAATGCTTCCCTTTGCTGGTGTGCTTCTCTGTCAGAATATCTTTTTACTCCAGATACACAAACAAAAAATTTCGTCTTCATATGTGGGTTTTCAGTCACATTTGCCTTACATTTAGTTTTACATTCGCCATTGCATAATGCCTTCAGTTATACTCTATCTCAGACCCTTCTTCTGTTTTATGAGAAGGTAATAAGCTACTGTCAACTTACTTATATGTTTCACTATCCCTCTCCACAAAAAGCCAAAAACTCAAATCCATTTCCTTGGCCCAAAAACGGCATAGCTTAACTTCTTCAGGGAAGAATTATTTTAATCATTTCAATTTTGACAATTGTTTTAACATTATATTTGAGATATAAGGAAGTCATTACAAATATAGTTTTCAACAAATGTTTCAATTTACTGTACAACAACGAAATAGCAAATGGACACATTTGTGTACACGGTGCATAGCAAGTTACATGAGAGGAAACATGGTGAAAACATACAGAAACCTAAAAATGTGATAAATAATGTCAAAATTCAAGTAACAAGACATTGTTCACATCATGTATTGTGGAAGAACTCCAGAGATTCTGGGCCAACAGAAACATTGCATTTTTGCAAATGTACCTTGTTCTTCTTTTGCAGTTTTTATTTCTGCACCTAGGAGGATACTTACATTCCTTTTTTTCAGGGTAATTGGCTATTCCATCCAGTCTTGTATCTGCAGAACATCCAGTGCGTTGCCTTTTCTTCACGTGAGCATGGTCAGGGGTCTTTGATGGCCTGCCATGCTTCCTTTTCAGGCTTCCAAGCTCTATAACTGTTGTAGCAACTGATGCCTTGCATTCTACAAAAGAAATATTTCTTTCAGTGTCTCTTTTGTAAAGAACCCATGCATTTACTAGTGCAACTTTATAGAAGTGGAAAAATACTCTCAAATAAAACTTCTTGCTCTTCATTGTGTGAGGGTAGTGTGCAACCAGCCGGTCAGTCATGTCTACTCCACACATGAATTTGTTGTAGCATGCTACACCATATACCCTCTCTGTATCTATGTGAGCATGGTTCTTCACATCCCATCTTTTGACAGTATCAGTTGATGTCCCTCCAGCAAAGGTAAATATCATGTGGACAATGTTTCTATCCACCCATCACACAACTGTAATATTTTCATTAGAAGTAGCAATAGACATTGAACCTCAACCTGATTTCATTAGAGCTTTGCTGTTGGTCAATTTACTCTCTGCACACTTCGTCTGTTAGACCTTATGGTTCCCAATACATGAATTTTCTTTTGATTCAAATACGAAAGCAATTGGATTGTTGTGAAAAATTTGTCAAAAATGATCTTGTGATTCTTTCCTTCTAGCCCCTGGCACAATCTTACGACAGTGTTCCCAATAGGACCAAAGTTAGGGCTCAGTGTGTTATTCTGTCCCTGCCTTTTCTCTTGGTACATCACTAAAACTGTCACGTATCCATCTGAGCTAGAGCTTACCCATGCTTCGAATCCCCACTTTTTGGGTTTACACTTTATATACTGTTTTGCCCTGCTTCTACCCTTGAAGGTGATAATCATTTCATCTATAGATTGATATTCAGCAGGAGTTACTGTCCCTGAAAATGTCTCTCTCAGTATGTTCAAAATGGGTTTCGCTGTCACAAACATGTCAGTGTTGTTTTCAGGGGTTTCGTCATTGTCCACAAAATGTAAATACGTTTTTATTTTCTCAGATCTCTTTAGTGACATAATGTCAGCAATAAGATCCATTCTCAAAGCTAGGTTACTTGACCAGTATATACGATAGTTTGGGTACTTCATATATGTCATAATCGCTATATATATGTCATAATCGCTAAGAAGCAATGAATTTCACTTACTGAGACGGAGAAATTGCATTCACCATTTGAAAAAGCATACCGTGTTGTCTCTCTAACTATCATGTCCAGTGCTTCAGGAGTGAACATGTTGCAGTAGTAAAAATATGGTGTCTTTTCTACTGAAAGATCACTATTACTTTTGTAAACGCCACAGAATGCGGGAATGTTACCAACGAAGTTATTGTCCTTGTTTGGATATCATATAATACTGGAAGATGTTGGAGAATTCGAAACTGTGGAACTTGTAGTTGCACTATTGGTCTGCTCTGTCATTGACTGAATTGCGCTATCAACAGCTACACCAATGTCATCACCAACAACACTATCATCATCACAATCATCATCAGGAATATCATTTTCTTCATCACTTGTAATTTCATCCAAATCAGAACAATTGGCATCATCAACAGAATTTAAAAATGAGTAACGTTTCCTCTGGGCTCAATGTTTTCCTTCGATTCATTTTTAATAATGATGGAAGAGAAACTGTAAAATAAGTGAAAGTAACAAAATGTCAAACACGGTATTCTATAATTGAGACACTGGTAAAAAAAAATGTAAATGCCATGTGGCTAAGGCCTCCCATCAGGTAGACCATTCGCCTGGTGCAAGGCTTTCGAGTTGACACCACTTCGACGACTTTTGTGTCGATGGGGATGAAATGCTGATGATAAGGACAACACAACACCCAGTCCCTGAGTGGAGAAATTCTCTGAACCTGGACCGTTAGGTTTGACATTCTGTCGTGCTGACCACTCAGCTACCAGGGGCAGACGAGACACTGGTGGTTACGTTGTATTTCAGATTATGTTACCTATTGCACTGTGTCCACAAATGTGTACGTTTGTAAACAGTCGATTTATACAAAATAGTTCCCAAATATCACTATTTCAACAGTAACATTATAATAATATATGTTCAAAGCACACAATAAAAAATTGTAGACGAAAAATTATCCTGCAGAAAAGCGTAAATTATTATTTCAAATGTACATACTGAACAACAGACAGCTGTTCACAGATACAAAAATACCTCTCCATAAAAGTCAAAAGTAATGAACTAGGGACAAGGTAGACAACTTAAGGGAACACAATGGCCACAAATGTAACCACTGCCCACTACAGGACCTCATTTTCTTCAATATATTCAGCATAAGGTTAATGGCCACATATGTGCTAATATCCCTGAATAGGTTAACCATCATTGAACAATGGTCTTCATTTTGCATTTGTTCTTGTTTTGTTCTTTTCTAAGCCCCTCTTGAAAACGATGACTTGTTTCCTTTGAAAAATTTGCAGTTTTTCGCATTTTCCCTCTAGATAATGAGTGTTTGCATTTCTACTGTATTTGACGTCCGTCTTCACTCATTTTCTACCCTTTTTATGTTTTTTTCCTAACTAAGTTTATACATATGTTTTTTATTTGTTAAGATTTTTCTTACAATTCTTTAGCGATTACTTTGGTGTATATTGTAACACATTTTACCATTTGTTTTACTACCTTTCTCTAGTAAATCCTTTTCATGTGACTGAATTGCGCTATCATTCGGTTAGTCAAATTTGTCAATGCCTGGTGGTTCACATAAGTCTTCTTGTCAACAATTTTTTTCATTTCTTTATGAACTTCTTCAAATTTTCCTGTTATTTTTCGACACGTCCCTTATGTTTCTCATTTCCATTTTCTCTGCTAATCATGAATGAGGTACCTTTTACTTTGATTCTACATACTATAATTGGGGGGGGGGGGGGGGTGGTTTGCAGTTCACTGCCTGAAATCTACTAGCAACCTGTTATAAACTTTGGGAATTATAAGTAGCTGCCTTCTTATCTCCATTGCTGTATTGTTTGCGCTTAATTTTCCATAAACACGTATCACTGCTATATATTTCAATAAATTAGCAATGAACTCGGTAAAGCAACGATGCGTATCAGTAATTATTTAATTGAATATGCAAACGAAGACTAGGAAGACAATACTGAATAAACACCTAACTCAAACACGCTTTGTGTGCCAGATCTGCGGCGGTCTCCAGTGCATGCGCAGCGATTTATTTGCGCGAATATAATGCCAACAGATTTTTGCAATTTTGGTCAAATGTTCAAGTCCAGCTAACAATTTTGCGCATATTTCATGTCTATGCAAATCTCCTGCTCATATGAGCCGATTCGTTAAACAAAAGCCTCTCTTGGGAGAATACACTTCACGGGAATAATATCCAAATCGTAATGGAACATTTGCATTGTGTAACAGAAACAAAGCAAATAGAAACGTTTTTTCTTGGCTTGCAGCTATTCCCACTTGTGTTAAAATATTCGGCGACGTGGTAACTATGCTACGCAAGAGCTGCTCCAGAAGTGTGGTTAAATTAGACATAAGTTTGGTCGTTTAGAGAAGTCTTAAAATGAGTAAGCCAGCGAAAATATGTTAACTTTCGATGTAAGCAGACGACGACACTGTCCCTCGCACCCATAGCCCATCAATGTGAATTTAAGAACTGAACTTTGATGTTGCATCCCGTACAGTTCGTCATTTGAAATGCAATTGTTGAATGTATTGAAGTTCTGCTCCGTCACGTGCGAATCGACCTTCAACACTTTGATGAAATTCTCGCGGTCGTGTGTGAAACACTCTGCAAATAACATGTCATTTGTCAACTAGAAGAGGTCTTTGCACTCTTCCAAGGACGAGCAATTGTTTGAATGTACAAACAAATATTATCGGCGACGTATGCTAATTGTTTATAGTTTACAAACACAGTAAACAGTTGCTTGGTCTGTTGTGATGGTGATAAGATGCTTCGCTAATTCTTATCGCAAGAAAGGAGCATATGTTCAATTCGAACAAATGCAGTTATTGGAGCCGTATTTGTTAGTGACTTTGGTGACTAATTTCCCTTTGCTGGTGTTGGGAAAGTACCGCAGGTGCCACAGATCAGTAGGATGGATACGATAAAGAGGTTAAAACTGCAGAACCTGAGAGATGAAATTGTTCAAGATCTTGACGTTGACGACATTGTGGACGGCCTTGTTTCATCTGGCGTAATAACTGAAGAGGAACGGGAAAGTATATTTTCTGAAGTGAGTAAATAACGTCAGCTGTTGGTTGAGTTGTTGATTATTCATTCTCTATGTTCGATGGAAGTATGCCTCCTCTGATTTCCTTTGTTTCATATTTTATCGCTTCGTTACAACAAAGCTCTCCGTCTGAGGTAATATCGGAAAAGGTGACTAAGGGCTTTGTCTATCTGTCATTATTGAAGCCTCTATGGCTCCAGAGAGTTTTATTTGATTTATTTATTATAACTTATTCACGTTTGAGCAGTACTAGACCATGCATTGTACAAAATAGGTTATTTTCAGTGTTGTGTTTTAGTTTTCCTTAGTGCCCGTATTACTTTCCTTGTCTCAAAATTTTCTAGTTTCCGGTCATCAAACCAAATTATTCCCATCTTCCTGGATTTTGTGCAAGTCAAATTCCCCAGTCGTGAATTTTCTGCCTAAATGCTTTCCTCTCTTGTATAACATGGTGCGTTGTTCCTCCTCCTTTCAGGCCGTCTTTTACAGCACCGATCCATTTTGTCGTTTATTTTTGTTTTACTGTAGATTTTTAGTATTCAACAACCATTCTAGTTAATCTGATTGGCCCCGTTCTTTTAGTATTTCCATAGAATTTTAACGTACCCCCTCCTCCCCAATTTCCGAGCACATGTTAGTGTACGTTACAGTCGGCACGTTCCTTGTGCTATATAATTTCTTCCTAATATTTTAATTATTACTTTTCATCCTCTTGTTTCGATTTCTTCAATATGTCTGTGTAAAATGAGTGTCACAGCCCCATAAAGACACTGATGTCATGTCTATGTCTCAGTTTGTTGTATTTTGAGAGGCATTTTTTGTTATAGATGTTTCTTGTAAACCTGAAAGTTTGACAATAAATTCGTTACCAGTATTAACCATGCCTGTTACTCAGAAGTATTTGAACTGAGAAACTCTCAAGTTTTCTCATATTCAGTTTTTATAATTTCGTGTTCCATGTTGTTGCCTGGCTTGTATTTTCTTTTCTCAAACACTATTTGTACCCTTACCATTTGTGCTGTTTCTGTAAGCATTTGTATATGTCTTTGTGCGGTTTGAATGTGGTGACAGAGAATAGCTGGACTGCCTGCAAAAGCTTAGCAATTTATCCTAATATAGGTTCCTCTGATTTTACTGGTGCATCAGTTACTAGCTCTGATTTTAGTTTCAGCGCTGTGGGATTCCATTATCTAAAACATATCTGAAAACCAATGGACAGTCACATTTTCTCACTTCTGTTTTATTTTCATATTATTCTGAAATTTCTTCCCTGAATTTTACCTTAGATTTTGCAGCATTTCATGGTCCACTAATAATTGTAGTGGTTTTGGGATCCAGTCTTTGTTCTTTCAGAATTTGGAAGAGACACTTAACATATTCCCTATTGTACTTTGTTACGAATTCTTTGTTGTCTGAGGCTGTTTCAGGATTGAAATTTGTGCTGAACAAGTTCAGTTCAGTCTGAAACCTGCTTGATACTCACCACTTTTGTATTAAAGTTGTTGTTGATCTCAGTCCAAGAGACATTGAGATAGAATTTTGTATGGAATAGAAAGAAGAGAAATCCCTCAATAATTATCAACATCTGTTCTGTGTCCCATTTATATAGTGGATCTATAGTTTTCCAGTCGTCAGGAATTTTCTCTGTTCGACAATCATTTTGGATGATCAGTTAATTTATTTTAAGCCTGTTGTACCAGCTGGTTTCAGGCATTCTAAAATAATTCCATCTTCGCCAGATAACCTACTGTGCTATTTTTTTTTTTTTTTTTTTTTTTTTTTTTTTCTACGTGTTCTCTTCATTTGGTACTCTTGAATTTGCATTAATTTTAGGAGAATTTCTGGTTGAATCCGTTGTGTGGCCAGAGCAGTTTAGAAGTTTTTAAGAATATTTACAAAGTTCTCTGCAATTTTCTTGGTTGTTAAGTGCCAATTGTCCATTTTCCTCCTTGAAGCAGAGATATTGATATTTAGATTTGTTTTAAGGGTTTTATAAAAATTCCTAACTTTTTTTGTGGAAGTCGTCTTCAGTTTCATGAAGCTGATTGTTTTCATATGATCTTTTTGCCGGTCTAGTTTTGATATTTATTTGGTAATTGTCAGGATAATGTCATGAGCATTTTCTGATTTGTTACTACCCATTGCTTGAAAATCTTTGTGCTGTGATTTTACTGTGTGTTCACAATCTTCCACCAGTGATGCTTTTTCTGCTTTTCTAAAGGTATCTGATCGAGTGAGGTGACAGGGGTTAGCTGTTCAGACTCGCATCTGGCCATCCAGATTTAGGTTTTCCATGGTTTCCCTAAATTGCTCCAGGCAAATGCCAGGATGGTTCCTCTAAAGGGGCCCAACCGATCTCCTTCCCCAGCCTTAACACAATTCGAGCATGTCTTCCGTCACTAATAACCTCAATGTCAATAGGGTGCTTAACCCAATCTTCCTTCCTTCCTTCTTAAAGGAATCTGATTTTGAGTAGTTTTGATAAGCTTGTGTTTGAGTTGTTCTGAAGTTTGTGCTGTGTTTGTCGATTTCATTTGCTAGTACTAGTGGTTACATTTTGTCATTGTCAAATTTAGGAATCACGAACATCCTTTTGCCAACTTTCTGGCACTTTAAATTTAATTTCACTCGGGGTAAGTAGTGGTCTGTTGTCAATATTTGCCCCGTTGCATACTTGAACATTTAATGAACATTAAAAATCTTCTTGTGATATGGAATCCACCAATATTGTTGTTGGGAAATCATCATGAGGATTTTGAAAATTTTTTTATGGAAATGGATTGTCATTATTTTGAGGTTGGAATTTCTACTCAGTTCTACCAGTCTCTTCCAGTTTTGATATGCCCATGTGTGTGTTTTCTTGGATTTTCTCTCTTTCCCTAAGTGTGCATTAAAATCACCTGTTGGAACTATCACATGATTTTTGGAATTATTGTGATTCTATTTTCTACCACCTCCCATGATTTGTCTGTTTGTTTTATTGTCTTTTTTGAGTTACATATGTGCATTAATTACTGATTACATTTTATTTGCACAGATTAAGGAAATTACCATTGATCTGTTGTTCATAGATTTTACTTCCGTTATGGAACTAAGAACATCTTCTGAAATGGCAAATTCAGACCCCAGATGGGATTTTTTTGAATGTTTTACTTTGAACAGTGTGGAATTTCCAAAATCCATAGTGTTCTCATCTGGAAATCTTGTTTCTAGTGCAGCTAAAATTTTCAGTTTCTTTTTTTCCCCTTAAGAGTTTCCCATAATTATGTAGAGTTTCCTCACTTTAGGGATGCATTAATGTTGAGTGTGCCAAAGAAAGTTTAGATTTCCTTTGATTTGCATTGCAACATCTCAGTATAGACCCCCCAGAAGCCAACAGACCAGTTGCACCACTCATGCCAGAGCCTTTGTTACCTCCTCAGGTAATTTTGTGATTACTAAAACTCTCAGTTGCTGTACTTGGAATTACAGTGATGAAAAAAAAATCCCCTTGATTGTCAAGACTGGATTGGAGTGGTTAATTCTATTATTCTGAGCTCTTGCCACCACCTCTGGTGACCAGATGCCAACACACTGCCACTTTATCAAAGTCGGACACAAAGTGAATTTTGTTTTGTTAAATGAAATGTGTCTTGTTCTAGTTGTTACAGCATATCGAGATCTATTCTCTCCACCCTTGCTGGTACCATTGAGATCTTTGGTTTCTTTCTAGCAATAGTCCATCACAAGATTTTTAATAATTAGGAATGTTATAAATGTTCAATGTTACCCCTGTTGGCTACATGGCAAACTCCGGCGTGGTAGCCAAACTTGTCCCACACAAGTGAAAGCATATCTGCTGTTGCTGAGTACATGGCTGCAGTGATCTGGTTCCACAGATTGTTCAGAGTGGTTGGTAGAGGTGTAACGTAAACAGCTTTCTTCACATAACCCTATAAGAAATAGTTGCAGGCTGTGAGATCAGGAGATCTTGGTGGCCAGAAGTGCAGAGCCAGGTCCTCAAACCCCCTGTGACCGATCTAGTGCTGAGGAAGGGAGTCATTCAAAAACCCTTATACATAATGGTGCCAATGGGCTGTAGCTCCATCCTGTTGGAAAATGAAGTCCTGGGAATCTTCCCTAAGTTGAGGGAACAGCCATTGTTCCAACATGTCCAGGTACATGATTCCCGTTACAGTTCTTTCCGCAAAGAAAAATGGCCCATAAACCTTTGTACAGGATACAGCACAGAACATGTTGATCTTCTGTGAGTCTCTTTCACGTTAGAATGGTGAATGTGGATTTTCCATACCCCATATGCTAACATTGTGTCTGTTGACTTTTCCACTAAGGTGAAATGTCACTTCATCGCTAAAAATTACAAGCTGTAGAAATGCATCATCCTCCATCTTTGCTAGCACATAACCACAAAAATGCGAGATGCTTCTCTTTGTCATTGGGGTTGAGAACCTGCACAAGTTGTAATTGGTAGGGTTTGTACAGCAAATGCCATCTCAGAACTTTCCATACAGTTGGTTGGGGTATTCAAAGCTCTTGACTGGCTCTGTTGGTAGATTTACTAGGGCTGAGCACAAAACTTTCTTGAATGCATAGGACATCATCCTCTGACACACACAGTCGGTCTGTGCTTTTTCCTTTGCACAAATTCCCAGTCTGTTTAAATTTCTTAAACCAGTGGCTAATGCTTTTGTGAGTTTGTGGTTGAATACCGAATTCGGTACGAAATGCCCTCTGCACTGCAATTTGTGACTCACTTTTTGTGAAGAACGCACAAAACCTTGTGCTCCACGCTTGCTATATCACTCACAACTGACAGTGAGATGGAATGATGGCACTATTGCCATGCGAACTCTGCTGACCATTTCTGAAACCATCACCGCCCACCTGCAAACACCTGCAAAAAACTTTGAAACTTCCTCTTTTCATTGGGATAAAGCTTGTTCATTTTGGATTTGTACTTGAATACATATGAATTTTTGAAAATGGGTCCTTCATTTAGAATAACCCTGTATTGTTTTGTTGATAATTTTTGACTTACCATTAAGAAGCTAAGCTTATTTGCATAGTATAGTATATGAAGATTTATTTCAGGGAATGTGATTCTAACTGTTTTTTTAATGGGGCTTATTTGTCTTCTTTTGGGAGTTCATTCTGTTTCAAGCTGAAATGTTTTCTTTTGGATTTCTAGGTTCTGCTTACTGTACGAAATTGTAAATAATTCTGTATGACAGCTCTGTTTAATTATGTGACCCTTTTGTGTTTTGGAATTATTCTTTAAAACTGATTTCCACAAACTGCCGATTTACAATATTTTGTTGTTTACAGAAAACACGAAAAGCCAGAGTACGTCACTTGCTCGATTTGCTTCCAAGTAAAGGCTCATGTGCGTTTGATAATTTCGTGAGAAATCTGAAGAATGAGTACCAGTGGCTTTATTCAAAGTTAATAGAGGACACTGATCCAAGTCAAGATGAAGAAAAATTTCTAGATGCCTTACTGTTAGGTGGAATACCTCGCACCCCACCACACAACGTAGAAAGACAGGAGACTGTAAGTGACTGTTCTTCTGATAGCTAATGTTAAGGGTTTTCTAAGTTAAAATAAAGATTTCACTTGTCTGCTTTGATCAGAATGGCAGACAAAATCACTCGTTGAAAACTAGCATGTATAAAATATGCACCATGCTACAAAGTATTAGTTATTCTCATATCAGATTCATTGGATTTTCTGATTCTCATACATAGTCACCTTTCAATCTAATCTAGACCTTGGGGTGTGCTACAGATCACTCTGTCACCACAACCTATACTCAAAAAAGAGGTAAAATTTAATTAGTCTACTGTTCTGTCTTAGTTTTTCAAAAGCCACATCATCAGTACGTCACAGGTCAAAGCCAACTACAAGTTTTTGGTAGATTCAGCCTATCTACTGGCATCATACCTTGGTTTAGTTTGGGATTTCCCTTTGTTATGTCACAGACATCAGTGATCACTTTCTCTCCAAGATGGTAGGAGGTGCAACTTACTTATCAGATTATCTTATAGTCAAGAACTTAAATTTTAAACAAATTTAAACGTGGTGATTCTTTGACTTCTGAATCTCTCTCTCACACACACACACACACACACACACACACACACACACACACACACCTGCAATCTCGATTGTAGTGACAGGCTGTTACATCGTTGCCAGCTTTTGCTCCATATTGAATGAATTTACTTTTATACGTGACTACAGTCACAAGGTAAATACAGAAATATACTATTACTTAAGAAATCCCAGAGTATTTTGGTGAATGTTGTATATTGCATCATTCATAGACTAACAAAACGAGCAAAGGATCCATAACATAGATCTTATTGTTAATAACACAGGAATCGAAGGATTGTTCCATACTCTGAAAATGTTGAAGGGAGACCTCCAGAGAAGATAAGTTACTCTATGCACTAGTTGTGATCACAGTGAAAGAAACAACAAGAGCAGTTACGTCATGGGAAGTATCTGTAACAATTGATGTACATACATATCTTACAGACACATGAACTACTTGGACTTGACTTATAAATTGACAGAGGGTCATAGTGGTATATGGTATTGTTTTTACAGTACTGGGACCAACTGAATGAGGCAGTGGTGTTGTTAAGATACAGACCTCGTATTCGGGAGGATGGAGTTTGCTCTGTGTAGCGATCCTGATTTGGGATGGTTTTCCTAAACCATTTCAGGCAAATGCTGGAATAGTTCCTTCATTGAGGCTGTGGCTGACCACTTGTTCTATCATTGTAGAAGTGTACTTATATATTTGATGTGGTTGTATATTTTTGAGCTATTTATTTTCATTCCATGATGATGATAAATCCTATATCATTGTAGGTGATCCCTTGATAAATAAACAAATAAACCACAAAAACGGGTAGTCACTGATGTGACCGGGATTTATGCAAGGCCTATCAACTTCTGATGTGTGAGGTCCATGGAGTCTAAAGGCAAACAAAAATTGCTCTGATAGTAATTGTAGTTGTATATAATAGTCAAAGCAATTCATCATTATGAAAGTATGTTTCATATAGGATGGATATTATATGGTGTCTGATTTTAGTTGTTAAAATATCTTTGACTGTATTAAAACAATTCAGTATTTATGTATTTAAACACTTTTTGGAAATAACAGAGCATAAGTAATATGTTTTATTCACCTCTAAAGATTGAAGTTAAGTACATGCATGTGTCATCTTTCATTACTTTTTTGTGGATCATTTTTTATATCATTTTAAACATGAAGGCACCACAGAAACTTGTAATGTGTCATTAAATCCACTCATCTCACAAAGCAAAATGAAATTACTATAGATAACAAATACTAAAAAAATATGTTATCAAATGCATTCTCTCTTGCCAAACATGCTCTCTTGCTGTAACATAATATTTCAAAGGCACAGTTCTGCCAGTTGAGGAATCAGAGAATATTCATTTTTACAGGAAAGGTGTCATCAACACAGAAGATTTGTGTGAAAACTTCTGACCTTTGAAAACAAGAGTCTATTGTAGTCAAGTATGTCAGTGCTTTTCTCAGATAGAGAGCAACCTTGACACAGTCAGATTACAAATTGACCCACATGTAGTAGAGGGTAAAGATTTGTGTACAATGAAAGTATTGTTTGCCTCAGTGACAATCACTGTGACAACCATGTTCTCACAGCTTATCTGTAACATGAAAGGTGCATGGGAAAATTAGATACTAGGAAAAGATTCATAAATATTACGTAGTTATTGGAACCTCCTGTAGGAGTTGAGATTTTTGGATGATTGCCAAAAATTAAAAGATAAAAGTGACATTACGCCAGTTACTTTTGTTTAACTATTGTGATCCCAGTGTAAAGTTGGTTGTGTTGGTAGGGTTACCTTTCTTAATAATTATAAACAAAAGAATCATGGAAAAAATGTAGGACTGTGTATTATATTCTACACATTAGCATTGTAGCTAAAATCGAGACTTTGATGACAGTTAAATTTGTGAAATAATGAAATTAATTACTCTAATGAAAAATTGTATCACATTCTGTACTTGAGCTTTGTAGCTAAAGTCAAGGTGTATTAGAGCCAAGCTGAATGCATTGTGGTACTGGAAAACATTGTATCAGTAATTAAAATGTTGTTGTTGTTGTTGTGGTCTTCAGTCCTGAGACTGGTTTGATGCAGCTCTCCATGCTGCTCTATCCTGTGCAAGCTTCTTCATCTCCCAGTACCTACTGCAGCCTACATCCTTCTGAATCTGCTTAGAGTATTCATCTCTTGGTCTCCTTCTACGATTTTTACCCTCCATGCTGCCCTCCAGTACTAAATTGGTGATCCCTCGATGTCTCAGAACATGTCCTACCAACAGATCCCTTCTTCTAGTCAAGTTGTGCAACAAACTCGTCTTTTCCCCAATTCTATTCAATACCTCATCATTAGTTATGTGATCTACCCATCTAATTTTAAGCATTCTTCTGTAGCACCACAGTTCGAAAGCTTCTATCTCTTCTTGTCTAAACTATTTATTGTCCATGTTTCACTTCCATACATGGCTACACTCCATACAAATACTTTCAGAAACAACTTCCTGACACTTAAATCAATACTCGATGTTAACAAATTTCTCTTCTTCAGAAACGCTTTCCTTGCCATTACCAGTCTACATTTTATATCCTCTCTACTTCGACCATCATCAGTTATTTTGCTCCTCAAATTGCAAAACTCCTTTACTACTTTAAGTGTCTCATTTCCTAATCTAATTCCGTCAGCATCACCTGACTTAATTTGACTACATTCCATTATCCTCATTTTGCTTTTGTTGATGTTCATCTTATACCCTCCTTTCAAGACACTGTCCATTCCGTTCAACTGCTCTTCCAAGTCCTTTGCTGTCTCGTGACAGAATTACAATGTCATCGGCGAACTTCAAAGTTTTTATTTCTTCTCCATTGATTTTAATACCTACTCCGAATTTTTCTTTTGTTTCCTGTACTGCTTGCTCAATATACAGATTGAATAGCATCGGGGAGAGCCTACAACCCTGTCTCACTTCCTTCCCAACCACTGCTTCCCTTTCATGTCCCTCGACTCTTATAACTGCCATCTGATTTCTATACAAATTGTAAATAGCCTTTCGCTCCCTGTATTTTACCCCTGCCACCTTCAGAATTTGAAAGAGAGTATTCCTGTCAACATTGTCAAAAGCTTTCTCTAAGTCTACAAATGCTAGAAATGTAGGTTTGCCTTTCCTTAATCTCTCTTCTAGGATAAGTCGTAGGGTCAGTATTGCCTCACGTGTTCCAATATTTCTACGGAATCCAAACTGATCTTCCCCAAGGATGGCTTCTACCAGTTTTTCCATTCGTCTGTAAAGAATTCGCGTTAGTATTTTGCAGCTGTGACTTATTAAACTGATAGTTCTGTAATTTTCACATCTGTCAACACCTGCTTTCTTTGGGATTGGAATTATTATATTCTTCTTGAAGTCTGAGGGTATTTCGCCTGTTTCATACATCTTGCTCACCAGATGGTATAGTTTTGTCAGGACTGGCTCTCCCAAGGCCGTCAGTAGTTCTAATGGAATGTTGTCTACTCCCGGGGCCTTGTTTCAGCTTAGGTCTTTCAGTGCTCTGTCAAACTCTTCACGCAGTATCATATCTCCATTTCATCTTCATCCACCTCCTCTTCCATTTCCATAATATTGTCCTCAAGAACATCGCCCCTGTGTAGACCCTCTATATACTCCCTCCACCTTTCTGCTTTCCCTTCTTTGCTTAGAACTGGGTTTCCATCTGAGCTCTTGATATTCATACAAGTGGCTCTCTTTTCTCCAAAGGTCTCTTTAATTTTTCTGTAGGCAGTATCTATCGTACCCCTCATGAGATAAGCCTCTACATCCTTACATTTGTCCTCTAGCCATCCCTGCTTAGCCATTTTGCACTTCCTGTCGATCTCATTTTTGAGATGTTTGTATTCCTTTTTACCTGCTTCACTGACTGCATTTTTGTATTTTCTCCTTTCATCAATTAAATTCAGTATCTCTTCTGTTACCCAAGGATTTCTTCTAGCCCTTGTCTTTTTACCTACTTGATCCTCTGCTGCCTTCACTATTTCATTACTCTAAGCTACCCATTCTTCTTCTACTGTATTTCTTTCCCCCATTCCTGTCAATTGTTCCCTTATGCTCTCCCTGAAACTCTGTACAACCTCTCTGGTTTAGTCAGTTTATCCAGGTACCATCTCCTTAAATTCCCACCTTTTTGCAGTTTCTTCAGTTTTAATCTACAGTTCATAACAAATAGATTGTGGTCAGAGTCCACATCTGCCCCTGGGAATGTCTTACAATTTAAAACCTGGTTCCTAAATCTCTGTCTTTCCATTACATAATCTGTCTGAAACCTTTTAGTATCTCCAGGGTTCTTCCATGTATACAACCTTCTTTCATGATTCTTGAACCAAGCGTTAGCTATGGTTAAGTTATGCTCTGTGCAAAATTCTACCAGGTGGCTTCCTCTTTCATTTCTTAGCCCCAATCCATATTCACCTACTATGTTTCCTTCCCTTCCTTTTCCTACTGTCGAATTCCAGTCACCCATGACTATTAAATTTTCATCTCCCTTCATTACCTGAATAATTTCTTTTATCTCATCATACATTTCATCAATTTCTTCATCATCTGCACAGCTAGTTGTCATATAAACTTGTACTACTGTAGTAGGTTTAGGCTTCGTGTCTATCTTGGCCACAATAATGCGTTCACTATGCTGTTTGTAGTAGCTTACCCGCACTCCTATTTTTTTTATTCATTATTAAACCTACTCCTGCATTACCCCTATTTTATTTTGTATTTATAACCCTGTATTCACCTGACCAAAAGTCTTGTTCCTCCTGCCACCGAACTTCACTAATTCCCACTATATCTAACTTTAACCCATCTATTTCCCTTTTTAAATTTTCTAACCTACCTGCCCGATTAAGGGATCTGACATTCCACACTCCGACCCGTAGAACGCCAGGTTTCTTTCTCCTGATAACGATATCCTCTTGAGTAGTCCCCGCCCGGAGATCTGAATGGGGGACTATTTTACCCAAGAGGACGCCATCATCATTTAATCACACAGTAAAGAAAGCTGCATGCCTTTGGGAAAAATTATGGCTGTAGTTTCCCCTTGCTTTCAGCTGTTTGCAGTACCACAACAGCAAGGCAGTTTTGGTTAATGTTACCAGGCCAGATCAGTCAATCATCCAGACTGTTGCCCTTGCAACTACTGGAAAGGCTGCTGCCCCTCTTCAGGAACCACACGTTTGTCTGGCCTCTCAACAGATACCCCTCCGTTGTGGTTGCACTTATGGTACGGCTATGCAGTCAGATGTAAACCAAACATTCACCACGACAGGACCATGGAATATTTCCATTCAAAAGTAATTGCTACACATGTACCCAATTGGGAGATGAGATTATTCCTGATTCATAGAACATGGTCAGCCGGTGACAGATCCGCAACTGCCCTCACTCTTGTACTTCCTCATCCGACAGAAACCGTGGTCCACGCACATCTTTCTTCAGGCGCCAAAGATGTGAAACTCACATGGTGAATGATCCAGGCTGTGCTGAGGATGTTGCAGTGTTTCCCAATCAAATCACTGGAATGTGGCTTTCGTCCAAATGACAGTGTGGGGGCGGGTGTTACTATGCAACAGGATGATGCCATCTGGCAACATTAGTGGGTGTTTTGATTTTATGGTGCATCACATTGTGTGCAAAGCATCTCCATAATTCTGCTCATTGATTGCAGCTCCATGCTTGAGGAACTCACTGAGCAGAGAGCTACTCCAGCTGAAGGAGGAGGTCACCGTGAGCTTACATTGTGCCACCATTTTGAGCCCAAGAGCAAACAGCAAAGCCAACAGTGCAGACATCCCACATTTCTCCCGCCAAAGAAATCCAAAGCTGTTCACACATGTTCCAGTAAGATCATGATGACATTATTCGACTGCATGTGCCCCCTGATCTTTGATTTCCTAGAGCATGAAACTGTGATCAGTGCGCAGTGCTACAGAGACAGTTTGCAGAAATTGTGATGTGCCATAAAACCAAAACGCCTAGCAGTGCAGTCGGATGGAATCATCCTGTTGTACGATAATACTTGCCCCACACTGCCAATTAGATGAAGGCGCTTCAGTGATTTGCTTGGGAAACCTGGATCATTCACCATGTAAATTTCATGTCTTTGGTGACCTGAAGAAAGATGTATGTGGACACCAGTTTCAGTCAGATGACAAAGTGCAAGAGTAGGTGTGGTTATGGATGAGTCACCAGCTGACTGCATGCTATGAAACAGGAATTGGTTGTCTCTTCTCCCAGTGGGATAAATAACTTAATGTGTGTGGTGATTACTTTTGTATGGAACCATTCCGTGGTCCCATTGAGGCAGGTATTCAATTTTCATTTGACTGCTTCTCATAGGTATCTTCATCTTTGAGTGAAGTGTAGCCAAAAAAGAGTGAACTAGCAGTAATTAAATATAGCAACATTCAATTAACGTATATAAAATGAGAAGTAATTGAAACGTTTGGTTTTGTATTCTGTGGTCTTCTTTCTTTTTGGGTAATGTTATATATTTTGGCATTGTGTCAAGATCATTTGGCACCCCTCTTATACATTATGTTATTTTAACTATGTAATTGCCAATCATTGTTTATGGACTCTTGAAATACCTCACTTGTACAACCATGGTTCGTACTTTGTGATGTAAAGTTACTGTTTTCTCTGTGTCGTATTCTCTCGTAGAACTATGAAGTTGAAGTGTAGAAAGGGACACAATGTTTTCTTTTGTACTTTATCTATTTCATTCATGTTTTCATTAATATTTAGCTGAATATTTGTTTATGCCTCTTGGATATGCATTATGCTACACTTGGTAGTCGATTTTTTTTTTTTTTTTTTTATGACAGTTAAAATTTTGACAATAGGTATAAGTCAGGATACAATATATTTTTGTGTTGCATATTTGATTTTCAGTGTATTAAATTTTACAGTGCACCTATGTGCAGCTGAAGTGTGGAATAATGTGCACAGTTATTCAATGTATAGTATATGTTACCATTAAAATTTTTAGATGCATCATGTTCTTCACTTCGGCTACATATTTAAAGTGTAGGATTCACTGAACAATTTTGTGTTAGTCATACATTTCATTGTATCAGATACAATTTTGTTGCATTCGTGAATTTAGATATGTGGTCATTCCTTGTTAAATCAACAAATGAAAGTATGGTCTTCAACCTGACCCTCTTTTATTTATTTGACATTGAGTATGCTTGCAGTATTCACAAATAGATACACAAAACAATTTGTTTTATTGATGAAAGGTTACTGAGTAATGGGTGCTCAAAAAAGGAGGGAAAAAATAAAATTTTTTACTTGCAGAACAGTATTGATTTGTTCACAGCTTCTGTATAATTAAGCTATAACAATGAAACTGAGTTCATTTGAAAGCTATTTTAAAGGTCTTTCATATGATAGAAAACATAATTAGTTGAATATAAATACCCATTTTTAAATAAAAACATCATTATTAAATGTACTGAATTTGGAAAAACTTTTTTTTAAAATTCTCAAAGGTATATACGTGAAAGATACTGTTTTCCTCTGCATATTATGAAAGTTTCAACTTAGGATGAATGTGAGATTACTATGATAAGTAATTTTATGTTTAAGTTGGAGCTATAAAAATCCACCAGAAATTAATTTATTTTAAATATTAGGTCTACTTCTCATTAGTAGGTGTGTGTTTTTGTATAGCTAAATGTGAATGTCAAAATAAAATAGCATATAACAGGTGAAAAAAGAAACCAATATTTTCCTTATCAGCATTGAATTAGAAAATATAACGAGTTGCAGACCTTCAAAGAAATACATCAGAATACCTGAGATAGGTCAAAAATCAGTTAGTTATTAATTCCTGTTACTTATTGAAATGAGTCATATCAGTCCACGTTTTTAGCCAATCAGTTGGTTGCACATCACCATATCTTAATGGGATAATGTATACGTTTGCCCTACAGCAATTTGAGGTTTCACATTGCCTTTACTTCCCTGCCGCTGAGAGAACGAATGTCTGCACGACTGGGGAATGTGAAAGTTGTAGATGGTGCATGTAGACGTAAGAAGCTAACTAGGATTTCATCCTTTTCCTGAATTTTTTTTCCCTCAACTACACAGGCTGACCACCAGTGTCCCCACTGCATGCACAATCAGTATATCGTTTGATGTGATTCCACCATAATGGATCACTGTTCACAGCTGTCACCGTTCAATTTTCCTTTCCTTAGAGTCTGAATATGCCTTTGTTATTTTGTTCTTGCTTAGGGGAATAAAGGTTTACAAGTTTTTGCCATATTTCTCAAATCTCTCTGTGAATTGCAGTTATTCATTTTCAGTACTTCATTTACATGATGTTCCATAGTAGCATACTTGAAATCGATACTTTCTACATTATCCTTGGCAAACATACAAAATTGTTCAGGTGTCATAATTTGATCAGTGTACAGGTGTTGCAGACTTGGTCGGGCAGCTATATATTTGACTTTTCCACCAATCCATCACCCGCTCCTTTACTATGACAGGTGACTGGAAAATGCCATTGTGCTTCAGTATGAAAATCATCTTCATGACAGCACTGTTTCATTAAGATCTTCCTATTTTTATACTGAGCTGCCACCCTGCCAGAGGAGTAATATATTTTCAGCACTGTTTCATTAAGATCTTCCTATTTTTATACTGAGCTGCCACCCTGCCAGAGGAGTAATATATTTTATTTGGTTTGTTGTTATATTTTTTGGTCAGAAAGTCAATCAAGTAGGAGTGCAACAGATGCACAACAGCAGTGCCATGTGTGAGCCATTCTGATGAGACATGTGCTCAAGTTTGTCGCCATCCTTCCAATAAGCTGCAGAGAGACAAATCGTTGCTTGTGTGTTGGCTCTATGGTAACCTTGAACTTCATCCCGTATAGTAAATGTGTAGTTGTCAGCAAAATCACCAAAAACTTACCTTCTTGAAGCCCATTTTTCAATCATCTTGGTAGGTTGAATGGTGACTTGACATAAAGGAATGTCATGTAAATGATTTTAATTTGTCAAAAAGTTATAAAGTTGTCGGATGATTTTGTGACTGTTTCTAGAGGTGTATGCTCAACAGAGACCCATTGTTTGTAAGTTATCTGGTCAATATCATTAGTACTCAACAATTCTTGTAAGTGCTTGTTAAGTGTTTCTGATCCTAGACAGAACAGACATTCACCAAAATGGCAAACAGGCAATGATTCATTGCACACAACTCTGGCAAAGCAGCATTTTATTTGAGTGTCATCATTCACTGTCAGCTGAGCTACATTACATCCAGTCAGCCTGAATTGAAGTTTTGGTGAATACTACACATGCAGACACTATGCATTTTACTGCTTCCAGATAAAAAACAATTTTTGGGTCAAAGCTCAGGAAACTTTGAAATACATAAATTCCTTTCAAAATACTTAAAAGTAATAGCTTTTGCTTTTGAATGTTATCTCCAGCTTCTGTTATGAGCACAGAATCTTTTTTTGACAGGTACTGACCTGTGTATCTCAACAGAACAACAAAAGCTTTTTTTTACAAAATCAGTAGTCGTCTGATAATAGTCTTGCCAGGTTTTGTAAGGCCGGGGGGGGGGGGGGGGGACAAAGAACAAAATACTCTTGGCCTTCACTAAATCTTTTCCTTTTCTAGCCTTTTGTATATAGGCTATAAAAATTGAGGTTTTTCACTTGGGTTAAGTTTAGTTATGTAGGACTGTTCATTAATTTTGAATTACTAATTTAGCTAGTACTGCACCAAAAACAGATTTTGTGTGAAAGTATAATTTTGTAGCCAAAGAAATAAATATATATGATTTTGTAAAACTGTCATGTAGTAAAACAAAAATAATAATTCATGATCTGAATGACATTTAATCATAATAAACATAAAATTACTTTTGGTAGTGGTTGCTCATCCCAAGTTGAAACTTTCAGAGCACGTAGAGGGAAACAGTATCCTTCACATATATTTTTTGAGAATTATAAAAATATATTTTTTCAGAACTCAGTAAATTCAATAATGATGATTTTATTAAAAATGTATATACTGAGTGGAGAAAACTTGTGGCATGGAATTTTAACGCTGGGTAGCTGATGCCGTTGGGAACCAAAATTACATATGTTGTGTAAGTCGACAACACACCATATTTAAACTACGGAAATTTGGCGCCACGAGCTCCGATTGGCCACAGGATTGCTCTGTTGCCAAATGTACTGGACAATGCATGACTGTGAATGCTTTGCCTGCTGAAGATTGTGATGTATTCAAGGCATGCTTGGTGCTAGCACACAGCCTTCCACACTGGGGGCCTGGGGCTGAATTCACCAGAATTCCAGCACATTCATTGTAGTTTCATGAAAAGACATACTGGGAACAAACCCGTCAACAGCTGTTAGTTTGCATGCAGAAAGTCTTTTACAAATTGTGTTGGCCCTGAAAAGGGCCTTTTTTGTAGCAAGGACATTGTTTACTTAAAGCAGGTGCTCGAACTGGCAACCCTCTGATGCAACATAAGCTTGGTAATGTCAAACAGTGTTTCGCTGAACCTTTTCAAAGATTCCTGGCACTGACCTTATGAGATTGGTGGCATGTTGAATGCAATCCATTAATTCCTCTTTGTTTCTAGGTGGTTCACATCCAGGTGGGTGAACTAGAACCTTGAAAAATCCCCACAGGAAAGAGTCTGGTGACGTGAGGTCTGGTGATCGCAGGGGCCATGTCCTATGAGCACCTCTGCCAATTACCATCCCGTCAAAGAGTTCATTTAAATATCTGCGCACAGCACAACTGTTATGTGCAGGTGCCCCATCGTGCTGGAACCACATGCGTAGCTGTGTGTCCAAGGGAACATCTTCCAATAGGCCAGGTAGAGTTTCTTGTAAAAAGGGAAGGTAATTTGCCCCAGTAAGGCTAGGAGTTCAACAGACTGGCCCAATCAGATGGTCACCCACAATGCCTGTCCAAATGTTGAGCAAAAATCGTTCCTGGTGTCCATGGACGTAGGTGACGTGAAGGTTTCCCCTTGCCTGCTAATGAACGTTTTGAGTGTTGCAAAGGCCATCCTGATGGAAGGTGCACTCATCGGTAAAAAATACAATGTTGTAGAGATCTCGTGCAACCCATCGCAGAAACCACCAGTAAAACCATAGCCTGTGTTCATAGTCTGCCACAGGATTTAGGTCTTGGACAGGGTGGAAACTAAGTGGATGTTGGCAGTCATCCCTTAAAACCTCCCAGACTAGCCGATGAGTGACCCCCATGTTGTGTCCAACCACTCAAGTACTTGTCTAGGTGCTTCCTCGAAGTGCTTGAGAACAGTCTCTGCAAGTGCATCATCCAGTCACATTTGAGGTCTTCCAGCATCACCATTATATCCCACTAATGAGCCTGTTTTGCCAAGTCGCCGGTGAATTGCTGTAAACGTTTGAGGGTGTAGGTGGCATCTTGCTGGGTGCTGTTCCTCACATGACCGTTAAGCTTCATGCGCATTACTGTTGGCTAGTCCATAAACAAAAACCATATCTTTTTGTTCTTCAGATGAATACTGTGCCGCCATGCTTACTGTATGACTAAATCAAGGGTGACGTGTGTGTGCTTACGTATGAATGTCTCTGACATGATGTGGAGACAAACAGCAAGACCTATTCGACATGTGTGCATATCACATTGGGGCAGTGATGGGACGAGGGACGTTTCTGCGCGTGAACTGACAACCATAGTGCTGCCTGTCAACCAACGAACAGCAACAGGGCAGGCCCACAGCCAATTGGAACATGTGGCGTCAAGCTACCGTAGTTTAAAAATGATGCATTGTGTACCTGAACAACATTAGAAATTTTGGTTCCTACTGGCATCAGTTATCCAGGGTTGGAATTTTGTGACACAATTTTTCTCCACCCTGTATATTTTCTACAAATTATGTTTTAAATCGTATGAAAGCCCTCTAAAGTACTTTCATATGAACTCAGTTTCGTTGTTATAAAGGAAGTTGTGAATAAATCAATATTTTTCTGCACGTCATATATTTGATTTTTTTTAGCAGCCATTACACAGTAATTTCAAATAAATCTAAGGGGGTCAGGTCACAGAAGTTTTTTTCATCTTTTAAGTGCCTGTGATCTTTCTTGGCATGGACTACACAAAATGCCAAAAACATTTTGGAGGAATTTCGATCTTTGAACAATCAGTTACTGACTACAAGTCAAAAAGAGGGTCCGGTGTATGCATATTTCATATAATGACCACACAAACTCTTGATACTGTGGAATGTTCCTCAAGCCACTCAAACATAATCAGTTTGTGACTAGATGGTGCAGTGTACCGAAGGTACAGGTTGCCTTTGGCCTGCTGTATGTGGACAGTGGGATGTACATGGCCATACGGTACTTTTTTGCATCATTTACTGGTGAAACACAATGACAGACTTATCGGGATCCCCACTTTATTGTTTATGTAAACAGTCTACATTCAATAATTCCTCAACCACCTGCCTAAATGGTGGTCTTTTGCCATGGCCTCTCCAACTTGTCATATTGTTACAGTGTGTTACAAACACAATTTTTATCCGATGCTGTTGAACCTGGTGGCAACAGTTTATCCCCAAATCAAGGTACTGACAGTATATCTTTGGCATGGTGACATGTGGAAAGCCCAATGTCTACGTGACCTTCAAAGTGGAATGTGCCATGTTTGAGCATCCATGATCTGGCAATGATAAAATTTCCTGATATCGCACTTCTTGCTCATCTGGAATTAAACTGCCACAAAATGCCTAAGCATTCCCTTCACAATAGCACCAGGTGCTCTCCCTCCCTCCTTCCTCCTTTCCTCCCTCCCCCTTCCCTCCTTCCTCCAGCAGCATTTGGCCTTTTGGTGAAGAACACAACTCCCATACAGGATGACTAAGAATCAGCTTGTCATCCAGCAGTACAGTGTAGTATGTGGTGATTTACCTAGATTCTGTTAATGTTCATTTCTTGTGTTAGTTATATTAGTTATGAATATCTGTATTCTTTATATTGCTAAAACATTTTGTGGAAATAAAAAGGTCCCTAAGCATGTTTGCGCAATGTCTCTCCACTGATTTAAAAGTTGTACTGTGGAATGGTCAATATAACAATGTGAAGCAGCCTGTAGGTACACCTTAGCATTTGCTTTCTAAGGACAACAGCCATCTTCCTCTGACTCAATAGTAGTAATACAAAATCCCACTATTTTAATACATTCATTGACTGATAAATGGTTATTATTTCATTTCATCTTCTATTTTTTTTACTTCAGAAGGTCAGAACATTGCATGTTTCACTTCCCTTGCAACCAATATCACAAACATCTATGGAATGGGAAGCAGAACTGTGGGCCTCTCAGTGACCTGTGAGTTGTTGGTATAAACTCATGTGCACAACTAGAAAATTTGGCTGTTTAGTCATCAGCAGGCATTTAAGTGAGACTGAAAACTTGCTAGGATTTGGACAAATCTATTTTTGAGCTACAGTGTAGCTGTATGTGTATGTGTGTAAGGGGGCAGGGGATGTGTTTGTAAGGGGAAGAGGTGTGTGTGTGTGTGTGTGTGTGTGTGTGTGTGTGTGTGTGTGTGTGTGTGTGTGTGTGTGTGTGTCATAGTCATATACTTTCTTCAAGTTGACGATGATTGCTACACACTTATTTGCTCCCACCATTTGTATTTTATGATATATTTAAGGTTGAAGATCTGTTCAGTGCATGATGTATCTTTACAGACCTTACTTCATACTCACTCATTTCATCATTTAGTCTTTCTTCTACCTTGGTTTGAAATACTTTGGATAGTATTTTATATGGACCCAAAAATAGACTAACGCCTTTATTATTACTAGCTTCTTATTATCTTTTGTCTTCAGTGTACAGTGGAACCTTGCAATTCCCATAACACGCAATTAGCATAACAAGCAAAAGAAATCGTAAAAAAAAAAAATGACTCGCTTACCGAGTGATGTTTCGCATAATGAGTGATGAAGTGGTGGTGATTTAGTGTAACATCACTAGCCATTCGCGCGTGGCGTGGAAAACATTCAACAATATGAACATCTTTCATTGTCAGCAGTGGCATATGAACAATGTCATTATTACGTACTGTAGTCTGGATTTAGCTCTGTTTCTGCTGCCATCTTAGTGCAGCTTGTGATCATACATTTTTCTAAACTTGTGTCCACACTGTTTTTTTTCCGAATTTTAATAACCTTTATAAATTTCTCCAAAGATAAAACCACTAGAAGACGACCATAAGAGAAAGAAAATGACCTGAGAAATAAAACGTAAAATCATTGAGAAACGGGAATGTGGTGTGAGCGTTGCTGATTTAGCATGCACATACAATCGGATTACGTTAACTGTTTGCACTATCTTCAAGAACAAGGACAAGATTAAGGAGAGAGATGCTTCAAACAGAATGACAAGCATATCTAAACAACAGTTTCGTCTTCTGGGTTATGTCGAAAGCTTGCTCCTTATGTACATAAATGGAAAACATTTGCAAGATTACACTATTACTGAAAACATTATTTGTGAGAAGGCGAGAATGATCATCAGGGGTCGAATAAGTGTTTAAGGGAAGCCATGGGTGGTTTGAGAAGTTTTAAGAGAAGAACCGACATTCATGTTGTTGTGAGGCGTGGCAAAGTAGCCAGCTCTGGCACAAAGGCAGTAAAGAATTTCATCAGCAACATCGAGATACTCGCAGATCCTGAGGGTATCTTTTGAAAGAGGTTTTTAATTGTGACTAGGTGGGTCTATTCTGGAGAAAGATGCCAAAGCGTACCTTTATAACAGCAGAGGAAAATGCATTGCCTGGTCACAAGCCAATGAAAGACCGCCTCACACAGCTATTCTGTGCCAATGCAAGCGGCAATTTGAAAATTAAACTGCTGCATATTTACCACTCAGAAACTCCATGAGCCTTCAAGACGTGTAAAGTCCAGAAGAGCAGGTTAAATTTCAGTGGAGGTCCATCAAGGCTAAGGTGACATGCGATCTCTCTCTCTTTTTGTGTGTGTGTGTGTGTGTGTGTGTGTGTGTGTGTGTGTGTGTGTGTGTGTGTGTGTGAGAGAGAGAGAGAGAGAGAGAGAGAGAGAGAGAGAGAGAGAGAGAGATTGGATTAATGAAGTGTTTGGTCCTTCGGTGAAAAAATATTTGCTCAAGATGAATCTGTCACCCCATGTCTTGCTTGTTATGGATAATGCTCCTGCCCATTCACCAGGTCTACAAGACTACCTCCTTGAAGTATTTCATTTCACCAAGATCCAATTTCTGTCTCCCGACACCACTCTGTTACTCCAGCCTGTGGACCAGCAGATTATTTCTAACTTAAAGAAGCCCTATACTAAAGCACTTTTCAAGCATTGCTTTGAGTTGACTAAAGCTATCAGTCTCACTCTCAGAGTGTTTTTGAAATATCACTGCAACATTGTTGGCTGTGTCAAGATGATTGAGAAGCCGTGGGAAGGGGTTACCAAGAGAACTCTCACTTCTGCTTGGAAGAATCGTTGGCCCGAGTGTGTTGTTGAATGTGACTGTGAGTTATTTGAGTCAGTACCTATGGAGCCTGTAGTCAGTGAGACTGTGTCTTTGGCCAAGAGCATGGGACTAGAAGTGGATAACAGTGATACCAATGAGCTTGTGGAAGATCACAGCCAAGAAATGACACTGAAAAGCTTATGGAGTTGCAGCATGTTTCACAGCAGGAAGTTGTGACCAGGAGTTCTTCAGAGGAGAAGGAGGAGGAGAAGGCAATAACAGCAAAGGCAGAAATCTTCAGGCACAATAAGAGAAATGCTGAAAGTATAGGAATCGGTTGCATCGTCACCCCAATAAACCAGTGGCTGTGCACCCTACAAATTTATTTGACAATAACGCTGTGCTGCATTTTCGTCAAGTGTTGACATGTCGACAGAAACAAATTACTATAGGGAGCTTCCTAGTAAAAAACCATTAGTTATCTACCATGAGTAATAAAGTACATAATACTGTCTATATAACAAATGGTATGAATAAGATAAAACTTTTAGTACTTTCTCTGCATGGAATGCATTATCGTATTTTACATTAATTTATATGGGATAAATTGTTTCGCTTAACAAGTGTTTCGCATGACAAGTAGGAGTCTGGAACAAATTCTGCTCGCTATGTGAGGTTCCACTGTATTTATCAGAGCTGTTAACTAGTCTATAGGATTTCATTCATTTTTCCAAATTACCTCAAATAACAAGCTTAGAGATGGAAATAATACTGGCATATCCCATTTTCAGGTTTATTATTATTATTATTTTAAGTTATAGAATAATTTTAGCTGCTTCATTCTTGTTGAGTATTTCAGGTATTATTACTTCTCTCTTCACTGCTGAGTATCGAAAGTCATCCATTAATAACTTTCCTTTCCATTCATGGGTGGATACATGGATGTGGGGTTATTTATATACTGGTGTGTGAACTGTAATAATTTAAATCATAGGGGACAGTTGAAAATGTGAAAGTTGTCATGTGAAAATTTGGTAAGATGATATTCCCACTGTAAGAGATTATTTCAGAGATGGTTCTGCATTCTTTGTTAAATTCTCTTATGTCACAAAGAGCTTGTGAACATGCACCCTTCTTGCTCCTACTGTTTATAGATGGTACATGGGAAGAAAGACTCGCAGGGTCTTTCCATATGAGCCCTAATTTCTCTATATTAGTTCTGCGATGATTACAAGAGATGCATGCTGAAGGAGGTTGTGTGTTTCTTTTGTCATTTTCAATCATGGGGTCTTGGAATTTTATGATTGTCTTTGGGACTCTCCGCAATGTGGAATGTCTTCTTGTAATCTCCTCCACTGCAGTTGGATAAACATTTCTGTAACTCTCTCATACTGTCTAAACCAGCCCGTGACAAATCTTGAAGCTGTTGATTAACTCTTGGCTCTCTCTTCTGTTCATCAAACTTGGTAATACTCCCAGACCAACAAACAGTATTAAAGAACTGCTTGAACAACGGTTTTGTAAGCAACCTCTTGTCAGGTGTGGATTAAATTTCCGTGGAATTCTTTCAATAAATCTGTATCTCTGTCATCTGCCATCCCTAAGACTATATTTATGTGGTCAGTCCACCTTAAATAACTCTGGACAGTATCTCATAGATACATGAAGGTTGTGACTAATCCCTGGGACTGATTACATTCTCAAATAACATTGAATTGTTTTGTCTCTTTCCATGCATTACATTATATTTATTTAGGTTTGAACTCAGCTGCTAATTATTATACCTGATGTAAACATCTGCAAGTATGTCTGCATTTGATAACATGTTGCTAAAGCCGTTTTCCAATAATGTGGCATGAACCATTGTCTCAATAACCTACTTGTTAAAAGAATTGATGAGAGGGCAAAAGACTAACTTTTGAGCTAATAAAATCTTACATACGGCAAAAAGGGAAAGGTTGCAAAAATCTAGATCTAGATATTCAATAGAAAATGAGGAGAGATATTAACAAACAAATTGCCTGCAACGGATCCAATTAGAAAACTGGATATTTAGAATTGACAAAGAGGGGTGTTCGTAAACAAGAGATAAGGGATACATTATTGTGTATGTAGATGATACAAATATGTGGAGCAGCAGAGGTAAAAGAAAGAAACAATCATACAAAACTAATTTAAGAAAGGGAAAAAGTGGAAGAGAGATAAAAAGGAAATTGATAAACATAGAGGTGTACTGTGGAACTGAAAAATGAAGTAGTCAGAAATAAGTGTTTTAATGAGGCAAAGTGGGAGGTGAGAACTGAGTACAGGATGTATGTAAATTTCTCAGCTGTGAAGTTTAACAGTGGAGAGAGGGGAGGGAATTCCTACCTCTACCACTTACAGTTCCAGAACGAAGATGCAAATAAAGTTTTAGGCCATCGTATCCTAATTTACAAGGAAAAAAAAACATATTTATTCTCTCTCTCTCTCTCTCTCTCTCTCTCTCTCTCTCTCTCTCTCTGTGTGTGTGTGTGTGTGTGTGTGTGTGTGTGTGTGTGTGTGTGTGTGTGTTCTGAACTATTTATTTTCGTTTTATTATGGTGACAAATTCTATACCATTGAAAGATGATCCCTGCATGAATAAACAAATAAGTTCTGTCAGAAAAAAATGTAAAATGGTGTGTGTGTGTGTGGGGGGGGGGGGGGGGGAAGGGGGGGGGGGGGACACACACCATGCATTCCTCATGAGCAGAGTTGTGAAACTACTGTTAGTAAGTGTAGACTATGGTAGTTTTCCTCGTAGCTTTGGCCAGTTAAGGTCATACCTGTATTACCTGTATGTTGGATGTGTTGCCTACCTGTTGGGCATTACCTCATAAAGATCACTTTGTTTATGTATACAATTAGTGTCTTACTACATTCCCCTAAAAACCAGGAGTGGTGAACTGTTGGGAAAATCAGTGAGTGAAAACAGCCACGTAACATGTGGAACATTTTTGTTCCACACAATTATCCTCCTGTCTGTTACTTAGAATAAACAGTATTTACAGAAAAACTGATATTGTCAGTGCCTAATTTGGGTTTTATTCAAAAATTGTTGATTTGTAATGTGAAACAGAGGGATGTTATAGTAAAAACAAAGAAAACAGTACAGATTCGTCACGTAGCACTAGGAAATGCAATTTTCTCAATGACGTAAAAAAGAAAAAAAACTGAACAAAAATATATCAAACATCACTTCAATACTTCATTGAACTTACATAAAACATTACCCCGTTATTCATAATGAACTTTTGCATTTATCAGGAATAACAGGAAACTCTTGCCTTTGATCATGATGAAGAACAGTCTATTGAGTACAAAGTAACAACAATAATCATATATTTGTTGTGTTTGTGCATGTAAACTATACTTGCATCAAAAGTAATTGCTTTGGTTATATAGAAGTGCAGAAGCTACATGATCAAGTAATTTTTATTATGTATAAAATGCAGTTTACAGCTAATACTGAATGATGTGCTTTTCTCGTTATCAGGAGAGAGAGAGAGAGAGAGAGAGAGAGAGAGGTGTCATCAGCTCCCATTTTCTATCTTACACATTCATTTTTGTATCTATCCCTACCAATACTACTGGTAATCGTACCATTTACTATGTCATTCATGTAAGTGTGCCAAACTATTGAACTGTAATTTTGGTAAAGTATAGCTCTACTCATAAGACAGTTATGAATGAATGTTATAGACCATGTCAACAACTAACAGTCACTGTGTCATACAGAAAAGATGAGATGATAAGCTTCATTGACAAACTGAGTGAATGTTATTATAAATTGGAAGTGAAGTTAATATAAAAAATGATGTTCTTGTTAGGTAATCAAGTTTACAACCCTTAAAAATTAATTTCATATACATTTTTAAGATAGTCATGTAACAAAAAAATTGGGGAAGTGAAGTAAAAATACAAAGATAATTAGTAATGAGGACACAAGAAACATTTTTACCAGCAGTATCTGAAACAGATATTGCAAAATCTGCACAGTGCATAAATTGAAAACAGGGCAGACAGCTGTCATTTTAGTGGACTTAAAAGAAGCCTACATCTGCTGTTTATCTTTTGGAATGCACCATGTTTCTCTGTTTTCATCCATTCCCACATACGAAAGATTTACTACAATATCTGAGTAGAGATTTTACTTTCAACACATGTTGTTCCTTTATATATAGCTCTGTACGAGTATTTATTATTAGAATCTAAATTTGTCATAAGATCATGCTCACAGAATTTTATTTTCACTATACACTACAAATTTTTCAGTGGATTTATGATAATATTGGAAAAACTTCATGAGCAATTATTTGTCTTTTCCTTCACAGCTTCTGGAATTACGTGCGAGTTTAAAGTCTTTAACTCGAGGCAATTATATTGTGTTGCATGGAATGACTGGTAGTGGGAAGTCCTGCTTAGCTGCAGCTGCTGTGGAGAATCTTCCACTGGTTACTAAATCTTTCAAGGTTAGTAGGTACAGAACTTTTTGTTACATTGATAGTAGATTACAATAATACTACTAGATAGGAGCGTACATTATAAAATACGTGGAATTTGTTAAAATAGTTGTGAAGCTTGCTCAAAAATGTTGTTGAAATGTGTTTGAAAATGTGTTTGGTGTGGTTAATGTAATCATATTAGGCATTTCTGGATCATTTTGATATTTAATAAACTATATGTGATACTTTGTGTTGTTTGATAGAAGTGTTAAGTGCATACCATTCTCCACAGGATGAGTACAAAGACTGGCAGCTGCTAACCCGTTTCGAGATATTGGATTTAAGTTAACATGTTTGCTGAAGATATCATCAAATGAAATTTTCAGTTCGAGCATACAATCTCATCAGGGACTGATCACCATGTTGATAGTATAGAAGCATAGAGAATTTTCAGTATACTTGTTTCAGTTGCGGGTTATCTTTTCAAAGCAAGTGGTGTGTCATGAAACTTGTGTAAATGAAGCGTACAGTGAAGAGAATAGACCTTGTGAACAATGCCAGTGGTAGTGCATAGATTGAGTCAGTGTACTGGATACTGTTGAACAGATATTTGGTTCAGTTTGCCAACTGTAGTTATGTCTAAGAATAAATATGTAAATTGTGCGTGGAATGCCTCATGAAGTATAAATTGTAAAAACTGTACTTGCAAATTTCTGTTGTACATTGCTACTACTTCACATATAGTTTCTATGAAACTGACATTATTTATGGCATAAAGTTTAATAAAGTTTTAGAGTAATTCAAAACTGTTTGTTGCACTTAGCTCACTTTGTGACCTGTAAATTTTGTAAATAGTAAAAGCAAACCTATTTAAGTTATACAAACATGTATTCCATACACAATGTACATTCATTAGAGAGAACGAAATAATCTTTAAAAAAATGTGATGACTACCTCATTGTTCAGGGGAGTTTCCTCTCTAACTAACAGATCTGTTTTAGCAGGAATATTTACTAACAAAGAGTACACTGGTATGCAGAACTTAAGGACAAAAGTATTGAGTTGGTGCATAAGTTCATAGCATTTGTCCATAAGTTTAATAAACACAACAAATAAGGCAAAGAACTCATCGAGCCATGTTTGGAGCTCATTTTAATCAGGGAAGGAAGTTCCTTGAAGGTTTTTCAGTAGAGAGCAGAAAAGATGAACATCTGCGGGTGCAGGATCACGTGAGTAAGGTGGTATGGAATGACTTCCCAATCCAACTCCTGTATAGTGTTTTTTGTCAGTCGAGCAGAATGTGAGAGGGTGGTATCATGGAGTAACAACACTTCACACAGTCTTCCAGGTCATTGTTCTTGGATTGCATCTGCAACACGTCTCAGTTGTTGACAATAAATGTCAATATTCATAACTACGCCTCAGGGAAGTACAGTATAACCTGGCTTTTACTTTCACAAAATTAACGTTTTCCTGCCGTGTACAACATATTTTATCATTCTCGTCAAATTTGCTATGTCCACAATGTTAATTTGCACCTGATTTTGTGTCAACATATTTATAATTTTCCCACAATTTACGCATTACAAAAAAAATTTTGTGGAGAAAAAACTGACGTTGGGCGTCCAGTAGTGTCTACAAATATTACGTGGTTAGGTTTCTTAACACCAGGGTACTCTACTCATCGGATTTGAATGTGCAAATGTGTAAAAGTTGGAACAATTCGTGCCGTATCTCCCGCCACTGCCAAGCTCTACTTGGCATGGTGACTGCTGGGAGTAACTAGGTTCGTTCGAATAACGATAGCATGACCAATCACAACCATTTCCAAACTGTCTCTACTGCGCAAACATAGTTTTGTGATTGTTGTGATCATCGTGACACCTTTGTTGAACCATATTTAGCGTGTTTCGGCATTTGGCCATTTGTAGCGCTAGTTGACACCGTCATTCACTTTGCGTTGCGTTTTAGTTAAAACACAGCACCAGTTACGTATTGTTTTCATGCTGAACAAAACATGTTTCGAGAATTTATTCTCGCTGTCAGGTGCAGTATTTACGTATGTATTTTTTGTAATGTTACACAAACAAACAATGTGAGTGATAGTTTGCGTGTGTATGGTTTCCCACATAACTGAGGAGGCACAGTACCCGATAAACTCACAAATTACTTATGCACCTATTTGCACTTGACAGTGAGAAAAAATTTTCGAAACGCATCATGCTAAGCATGAAAATATGTAACTAGTGCAGTATTTCATTATTTAAATAATTAATGACAGCTGTAGGCTTTCAAAAACATCAGTTATGACATATGAAACAGTAAAACTTTCCACTTCCTAGACAGTTATCAGTTTCAGTTACATCAGCGGTTTTTATTTGATAATAAACCTTTATTAGTTAATAAACAAGTTCTTGACATGTCTTTTGATGCCTGTTGTGTAAATATACCATACATAAAGTACAAAAATGCAAGACGGTATCCTATACGTAACTTTTACTGCTTAAAACATTATTTCCCACATTTTACATTTTCCCGTATCTTACACAATTTTTTTGAAACCCCTTGAAAAGTGTAAAGATGGGGTTTCACTGTAGTTCATGCTTTTCCACCAGATGCATAACATTATCTTCAATGGATGTACGCAGGTATTTGTACGGGTAGTTGCTGCTTTGTTTGTGCTCAACCACTCCTTTCTTTTCCTTGTGTTAGCATAAAGACACCATTTGTCATCACCAGCAACAATACAGGATAGGAGTGGTCAGTGCTGTTCATGAGCCAATTGATGACGAGGAATCTAGTGCTGTTCATGAGCCAATTGATGATGAGGAAGCAGAGATGCACATATGGACACCTGCTGATTTTTGTGATTTTAGCTTAGAGTATGCGTAGCCATACACCCAATTTTTGATCGTTCTCCATTCCTTGCATATGTCACAGGATGGTAGAATAATCACAGTTAATCACATTTACCAGTTCTCCAGCACACTAGCATGGATCATTGTGGATTAAGGTGTTCAAACAATCTTTTTTAAACCCCAAAGGTCTTCCTGAATGTGGAGAGTCATTAATGTCAATAGGAACCTCCTTAAAAAGAGAGAACCATTTTCTTGCCATGCTCTGTCCAATGGCATTGTCCCCATACAAGGCGCAAATGTTTCTGGCTGCTTCCACTGCTGTCACCCTTGTACTGAACTCAAACCGAAGAATATGTCAGAAATGTTCCAATTTCCCCACTGGCCACTCCATCCTAGTGCCCACAGCTCCACTCAGTATCTCCAGGTGACAAAATGACAGTATGTAAACTGAAATAGCAACACTGAACTACAAATAAAAAATTACAGTTGATAAGTAAACCCATAGCATCTAGAATACCAATATGCAAAACAAAAAATGTTATGAACTTATGCACCAACCTAATAACTATCACATGATGTGTCACTGCCAAGTAACACAGCTTGATGAAACCTGGACCATACATAAAAAGAACTACTACATTGTTCCCCTCAACATTACAAAAGGCAGGACATGGTTATTAATATGTGTTATCATCACAGGTGGCAATGCATGCTTTGCAATGTGCTCCCATGCTGGCCACAAGGTTGGTAAGGAGTTTTTGCGGCAAGGTGTTTCACTCCTCCATCAATGCAGTTGACAACTGCTGGATGGCCATTAGTGCATGTGAAAGTGCTGCAGTACATCTCCCCAATCCATCCCACATGTCTGATGGGATTTAAGTCAGAGGCAAGGATAGACCAGTCCATTTGCCAAATACCCTCTTGTTTCAAGAGCTCCTCCACATGCACTCTTCAATGCGGCCATGCATTGTCACCAATAAAAATGAAGTCAGAGCCAAATGCACCCCTCAAAAAATGCACGTGGGGGAAGGAGTACACTGTCAAAATGACATTGACTGGTGAGTATACTGTGTTAAACGATTTGGTGGTCAGTATGCCCAAGCAACATTATGCCTCCTCGCACCAAAGTACCTGAACCACCAAAACGATCATGTTTGACAGTGCAGTGCATACTCTCAAATGACAACAAGTGGGAACACGTAATGCATCGAGGAAGATTGTTGAACATAATTGTTTTGTTGGTCCAGGTTTTATGGTGTGGAGAGGCATAATGTTGCATTGGCATACCGATCTCCAAATGTGTGAACACAGTACATTCACTGGTCAGCGTTACAGAGAGGCTGTACTCCTTCGCCATGCTCGTCTTTTTTGAGGTACATTCTGCCCTGACATTTATATGGATGACTTGTGTGCAACAGCTTTGAACAGCACAGGTGGAGGAGCTCTTGGAATGAGAGGATATTTGATAAATGGACTGACATGTCCATTCCACCGTCACAAATCCCATCAAGCATGTGTGGAATGCGTAGGGGAGGCTTATGGGAGTACATGCACTAATGATCCTCCAGCAGTTGTCAACCACACTGCTGGAAGAGTGGGAAGCACTACCACAAAAATTCCTTGCCAACCTTACGGCCAGCATGGGACCATGTTGTGAACCATGCATTGCTGTCCGTTGTGATTGCACACACTATTAAGCATCGTGTCCCACCTTTCTTTGTCCAGGTGACCATTATAAATCACAGTGACTCTAGTGCAACTACTGTTTTTGAATAAAAGTGTCATTTCTGTTCATCTCGTGTATTTCTTTCAGTTACCTTCTGTACTATACTGTAGCAGCTCTTTCTATATATGGTCCAAGTTTCATCAAGCTATGTTACTTGACAGGGAGACATCATGTGAAAGTTGCTTGCTTCCTTGAGTTTTGCACCAGTATAGATGTGCATATTCATTTGCATGAGCAGTCATCCTTGAGAACATGTGAAAACTGTTATTTGCCATGTACTTCCTCATGAACAGATGCATACAGTTTTCACACATTTTAAAAGTTTCTTCATAGATGCTATATGGCATAAAATATTTCTTTTGAATAAGATCTGATGAAACTTGACGCCTGAAACTGTGTACACCTATAATTGTCTCATTTGAGAATACAGGAGCTTTATTTTCTATTTATTAATGTATTAGATGACCATTTCGAAGCCCAAGAATTAGTATATTAGGTATTGTAGTTGGAGCGAAGTTGCTGAATAAATTATTCAGCAATTTTGCAAATTGTATGTTAATTTGTAATGCTCTTGCTACTTTAGTGTCTCTCCCTTTTTTTATATTGATTTTGTGTAGACTGTCAAGACTTCACTGCCTCTCTTGACCATTTCACAGATTTTATAGACATCTGAATTGGTGTTGTCAATATATGTATATTACATTGGGATTTTCCTTTCTTTTTATGCTTTAACTACACTTGTGTGACAGATCAGTTGTCTGAGAATATACAAACGTAAATGAAAATTTTTCAGACTTATAATTTTTCCCCAGAATTGCCATGTTGATCAAAATTTGGCCATTGTAATTAAGGGCAGGTCGTTGAACTGAAATCACTGATCATGCAGTAATACCCAAGAATATACCTTAATCTTAACGGTTTGTTATTTTTTTGTATTTATAAATTTAAAAAAAAAAATGTAATTCGTATAAGAAAATTTTCAAAGCATTTGGGAACATAAGAGTCCCATGTTTCATAGCCTACAGCAATATTTCCACATTGCCTCTCCTGCAGCCTTACATTGTGTGCTCAAACCTTCAATCTTCTAACAATATTCAATATTTTATATGAGTCCATTTACATCTTCTGGTGATATTGGTGGAGGCACTTTCAATGTCATTTGTTGGATGTTGTCATCACTTAACACAACTCATGCATTATGAACAAATGCTTTGTTACTTTCCAAATAGACTTTGCTAATGCATGCTTTCTGTGAGTGTTTTCACGTGTTCATGTAACCTTCCAGGATGTAACATACTTTCTCCAAAAGTTCATTTTTATTGATGTACCTGACAACAGCCAAATGCTTCATTTGCGCTGTGAGCAGTTACCTTTGCTCCTTCCATTGTTGAAAATGGAACAGATTAACATATGGAAAATAACAGAAGGAATTTGGAGCTATATGGATCACTATGTAGGAGAACTTGGGAAAGCTGTGTTCATTTCAAAGTAGGTTGATTGTTACAATGCATTAGTCCTAGTCCCATTTCCTGTTGATTGGAATTCGTGTGAAATGAACTCTCATAATATGCTTGTGTAAATCCAGGGCAGAAAATAAAAATTGTTTGAACACACACACAAAGTTGGCATATAAAAACAGCAGAGTGCTCTCCCTCCCTCCCTCTCTCTCCCCCTCCCCCCTCCCTCCCCCTCCCTCCATCCCTCCTCTCCCCTCCCCTACCTGGGGACCACTTCTCTTTCTTTCCCTCCACACACACAGTGGCCTGATGTTGCATGTCTGTGAATGGCTACGTAAATAGTTTACTTGTTTTCATTGCATAATTGTGTATGTCTGTATAATTTCCCCCATGTAAATTTAAAACATGCCAGAATTTTGGGGTATTTCATTAAAGAGCACAAATTGTTACCATTATCCATTATATCACAGCAGGTGGAGTGTTGCTCTGCTGCAAAATGGAATGTGGGTGTATTCTCTTGGACAATTAACTGAAAAGAGACAGATCATATTGATCTGGTGGTAACTGTTTAATTGGAGGGTTTTGATCAATAACTTTAATTTGGTTTAAGACTGTTGTAGAGAAGAGTACCAAGTATTCAGTGCATGGTTCATTGAAGAATTTTACAAAGCAACATGATGCAAATGGTGAAACACTAGACTTCATTTAGGGGACAGCCATTCAAATTCACTTCTGTCCTCCCATATCTGGCCTGTCCATGGTTCCCTAAATCACTCAATGCAAATGCCAGCATAGTTCCTTGGGAAAGGATAGTTCCTTTTTAAAGGACATTGCCGATTTCCTCTCTTATTCTTCCTCAATCAAAGTTTATGCTCCACCTCTAATAACCTTTTTGTAGAGGGATGTTAAATCTTAATCTTCTCATATAGGCAAATTATATTTCCCAAATGTCACACTGATTATCTTCACATTACCACTGAAAGAGAAACTTTAATGAGTGTATATGAGTTGCAAACTCAGGACAGGAAGGTAGGTATGTATGTTGGCCAGTGATGGTGGCTATCATTGGAGCTTTGCACTTAGGCAAATAAAATAAAAATTGAAGAACACTAAACTTCTAAACATTTGAGATGTCTCAGGTACTTCGGGAAGAGTTTCTGAGGATGTACTAAACAGTGCATAATTAATTTCTTTCTATAGAATACGAAAGTCTCATTCATCAGTAATTTGTATACATCATAATTTGTGTGCCTTGGCCACATAACAGCAGTGTAACATGTGTAAGAGGCATGGAGAAGAAATAAGGATATTATTTATCTTTTCACATAGAATTTGATTATTATATAGAGATGTATTTGCCTAAAGAGAAAGAGTGACAAATGAAAATGGCTGTAATAGGTATTTACAAATTATTGGAAAACAAGGATGAGTTGAGTGTCAGATGAGTAAAACTGGAGAAAGACTTTAAATATTAAGAAAATACTAAAAAATTAACCTTAGTGGAAAAGGGAAAAAAAGTTGGAACACATGCCAGTAACAAAGTAATAGAGAGGAGAATTGCTTGGAAACTAGTTAGCCATAAAAAACAGATAAAATTGAAAAAATCAGATGAAATTTTCTTGTATACAAAACCAGTGATGGTTGTTCTAAAAGTATGGCTATATATTTTTTGTAAATTTTTTCTGTAAGTAGTATATGTGCTGCCTTGGTTGCTTAAAGGTGAAAACTGCATTCCAGACGAGGATACAAGCCTTGGTCCTTACCTTTTGAGAGTTGCGCATTAGTAGTTGCACCATCTGAGCATACCTTACAGACTGACTCAAAGCTTAAACATTGGCAATGGCTTTTCCTTTCTTTATGAACTGCAGAGGCTCTTCCACAGTACTGAAAGACTACAAAGAATGCATGTCTTGCAGTAGCTAACAAGCTCACACAAAGTAAATAGTAACTTTTGGGATCATTGTTTTTTGTATCATGGGAGGGAAGTGGTAAGACAATAAGCAGATGTCAGAAGAGGAGGAGAGACTCTGCACCCTAAATATATTGTGAGCCATAGCATGGAGTATTATTTGACTTTACACTAATGTTAAAACACAAAGAGGACTGAAATTTAAATAACGTCCGTGGTATTTTGGAAGAATGACTTCCTGTATTTCTTTGTGGTAGCCTGAATTTATCTAATTTTATTATCTCAATGATTAGGTGATGAACTTCTTCGTGTTATCTGTAAGTCACTGCACAGGATTTGATGAAGAGCATTTAGCTACCATTGCCATTATTCTCTCCTCATATAATCATCAAAAATATATGGTCAATGAATGATTGTACTGTGTATGGTGTGCAGTAACAATATTCCCCTTTTTCTCTCCGAAATGTGTGCACTTGTAATTTTAATAGAACACTTTCATTATACACAATGCTTTCTTTTAATGGCTGACAATGAAGTTTGGATCTAACCATGAAACACTTTCTCTGACTAAACAAACCAATGATATACTGTTATTCTTCAAACCTCCCATGTCCCTTCTGTTAATCCTATTTTCTTAAGAATCCTTGTGTAGCAAAAAAAATGTAAGAATGGGTTGGCTGAGAAACTTGGAAGAAGCCTGTCTTTATATGAGTTTCATTTTCTAAGAAATCTTCCAGGGAATCATAACTTAACTAACACTAATGATTGATTCCATATGCTGCAGAACAGTAATAGAACATCTTTTTTGCCTGTTATCGTGATTACTTTTTACTCAGTCTATTGTTTTCATTCTTCAATTGGTTTATCAGTATTTTATTAGGGAGAAACTTTAAATTCAAGCTGTAATATCAAGAGGATAGTAAATTATTACTTAAGTGAGAAATTAAGGAGAGATAAATAAAAGTTTCACTCTTAAACTAATTGAACATTGTAATCTTTTGTGTTTATTGATATTATAGCAGCTTTTAATGCTACAGACTGCCTCTCTTCTTCTAATCTAGTCATCACTCACTGTTTCATATGCTAAGCATGGATGAGTTGTCTTGCCTCAGACACAATTACTTATAGTTTGTAACTACTTCATAAATGCTTATCCTCGTGTAACTACTGCCAAACACAACATTTGTCAGAGATTTTGGTACTGTATATCGAGAACTGTGTTGTAACAAGGTATTCTACAAAAGAAACAACTAATTTACACAGATCTTAAAAAAGTCATAAAAGATAAACATTAGTTTCAAAGTCTAAATAATATGTAAATTATTACAAATAATGTTAATGAAAAAGTTTCTGCTCCAAAGCAGCAAAGTGCATCACAGCTTACAATTCAAATGTATGCAATGATATACTTAGACTGTTTATTATTTTCCTACACTTTCCAGACACCAAATTCTGAGGAAGTTAAGATCTTTCAGTGCGAGTTCCTACAAGTTTTATAGTAACAAGCTCTGTTTTCTTCTTCATCTTTGGTTGGTAAAATAAATACTGCTGGAACTCTCAATCAAGCCACTCTGAGCTGTTGCAAGTTCCATACTTAGAAAAATGGAAATGTTTAAATTTAGTCTATACTAGTGACTATCTATAATTATCTTCAATAACATCAGTTATAGTGTATTTATTTCCACACATACGTAAAGTTTCCACTTTTGTCAGTAATTCTAAGGTGTTACAAGTACTGTGTTTATTTTCACCATCAAATCAACTAACTTACTATGCAGTTCATATGTTTTGTGAAGCTAATGGAGCTAGAGATGATAATTAATTTATTTGGTGGGAAATGAAAGGGTAAATTTAGTGTAAATTGAATGTATACACATTTTGATTCTTCACTAAATATGGAAAAGTACTAGAGTACCAGTAGTATTATTTAATAATGCTTTTGTTTTTCAGAACTGCGTTTTCTGGCTGAGTGTGGGTGATTCTGGAAGTAATGTCTTGTCTCATGTGAATCACCTTTTGTGTAAGTTGCAAGCTACAGGGAGAGTGTTTCCTGATGAATTTCAGAGGCAGGAACTTATGAATCTGACTTGGTTCCGAGAAACACTTAAACGATACTACACAGATAAAGATTTAAGAGAAGGTCTTCTTATATTGGATGATGTTGCCTCAAGTGATGTCATTGATGCATTTGACATTGGCTGTAAAATACTTGTTACAACGAAGGATCTTGAAGTGATGAGAAAAGTGCGAGGAAGGATAAGCAAAACTATTAAAGTAAGTGAATTGTGCTTGCAAGTACTCATGCGAAGAATTGTTGATGAGGCAAAAACTTAATTTAAAGGTTTGCTAGTTTCAGTAAGAGGGAAAATGACGCCCAATGAATAGGGACGAAGAGTACTGAGACAGATTAGATTAATCAGGTTCCAGACCCTTGCAGATACATAGTGTTGTAAGATGTTTATTCACATGTACTTGAGCTTCAGAACATTCATTTGTTGGAATAATATTATTTTCAATAAAATATTGACTGTGGCTGCTGTATATAATAATTTGTTTCATTACTTGAGCAGAGTTTGTCTACAGCCTATAATGAGCAGCCCTGTTTGCAGAAGATAAACATATTTTTAAAAATAATTACAAAGCAGTGTAGTAAATTGTCTATGTTAAGAAGTACAAAAGACAAAACATAAAAAAAATAATTACAAACCAGTGCCATGTATCATCATATCAATAAATACTTGGAGCTCACTTCACATGTACACGCAACATATGCCCATGTAACTGGCTGATGTTTACAATATACTAAATTCCCATTATCAGTATGTGCCCCATGACTGCTGAACAACTGCATAGCAAATAACTTGTGTAAATGTTAGAAAGATCATATGCAGCATCAAGCAAAATAGTATGACAATTTTGTGTTCGTCAGTGTATTGACTCAACTGCCGAACTTCAGTGAAAAGGCAGGATGGTTGTTGCCTAGTAGCACTCTTCCTACCATTTTTGTAGCTATTATGAGTTGGTCCAGTGAGTATCATGCTTTTTGTGGCTAAAGCCAAGTTTAAAAATAGTAATTCCGTAGTTACTACATGATGTTTATGTTATAGATAATTCGATTTAAATCAAAACCCTCTACTCCTGATAGGCGTACAATATTGCTGTGGACAAATAACTGATGGAGAACATAGTCGTTGAAAATGAAACAAAAAAGACAAAATCACAGTCTAAGAACAACTGAAAATGTTGTTATGAGTGCATGAGGAAAAACAGGGAACACTTGGTGGATTTATAATTTTCAGGTTACTATGAGTACTTTCTTTGTTGATATATCAGAACTAAAACTAGAAATTGAATTTTAATTTGACACATGAGGCTATGAAATACTCTCTTGTTCCTGTCAATCAAAATTTATCAGATTATTCTTCTCAACCCTGCATGTGCATGTGAAACAATGTGAGAAGCACACAACCACATGTATTGGAAATTTTCTGTTGTGTTGGTGACAGGTTGTTGTGTACTACACAAATCAAAAGGAATTTTGCATCACCCCGGTTCCCAGAACTCCTGAATATAGACGTTGACTGTGGATATTGTATCACAGACACAGTCCCTTTGACTGTTTAGAGATGTCACTAAACCCACCCAAAGATGTAAACAACCATGCATGAGCAGTGCCTATTAGACAGAGGGGGTCCAACAGCCGATCAGTTCCAGTGATTCTACAAGGAAGGAGGTACACAGCTCGTGTTGTCTGTAGTTCAACTATGCCTAGAGGGTCAATACCGCGGTTCAGTCTGCATTGTTCCTTTGTGCCAGGAAGGGCTCTCAAGAAGGGAAGTGTCCAGGGGTCTTGGTTGGAGTGAAGCAAAGCGATGTTGTTCGGACATGGAGGAGATACAGAGAGACAGGAACTGTCGATGACATGCCTCACCTAGGCCACCCAAGGGCTACTACTACAGTGGATGACCACTACCTAGGGATTATGGCTCGGAAAAAACCTGACAGCAGTGCCACCATGTTGAATAATGCTTTACGTGCAGCCACAGGATGTCATGCTATGACTCAAACTGTGTGCAATAGGCTGCACAATGCACAACTTCACTCCTGACATCCATGGCGAGGTTCATCTTTAAAACCATGACTCCATGCAGCATGATACAGATGGGGCAATAACATGCCAAATGGACCTCTCAGGACTGGTATCACGTTCTCTTCACCAGTGAGTGTCGCATATGCCTTCAGCCAGACAATCGTCAAAGATGTGTTTGGAGGCAACCCGGTCAGGCTGAACACCTTAGACACACTGTCCAACGAGTGCAGCAAGGTGGAGGTTCCCTGCTGTTTTGGGGTGGCATTATGTGGGGCCGACATACGCCGCTGGTGGTCATGGAAGGCACCGTAATGGCTGTACAATATGTGAATGCCATCCTCTGGCCGATCGTGCAACCATATCGACCATATTGATGAGGCATTCATCTTCATGGATGACAATTTGCGCCCCCATCATGCACATCTTGTGAATGACTTCCTTCAGGATAACGACATAGCTCAACTAGAGTGTCCAGCATGTCCTCCAGACATGAACCCTATCGAACATGCCTGGAATAGATTGAAAAGGGCTGTTTATGGATGACGTGACTCACCAACCACTCTGAGGGAGCTGCACTGAATCACCATTAAGGAGTGGGACAACCTGAACCAACAGTGCCGTGATGAACTAGTCGATGGTATGCCATGATGAATACAGGCATGCAAGAGGATGTGCTACTGGGTATTAGAGATACCGGTGTGTACAGCAATCTGGACCACCACCTCTCAAGGTCTCGCTGTATGGTGGTACAACATGCAATGTGTGGTTTTCATGAGCAATAAAAAGGTCGGAAACGATGTTTATGTTGACCTCTATTCCAATTTTCTGTACAGATCTCGGAACCGAGGTGATGCAAAACTTTTTTTGATGTGTGTATGTACCACCTGTCAGCATTACAGTAAGTTTTTTGCTGTCAGCTAGTCTGCGTTATATCTTAGATACATTCATCTGCCATATAATTATACATATGTCACACAGGTAACAGAACAGTAATAAAACTCTCAATAAACTACTTGTTAGGTGACTCTGATCACTCTCTGAGAAAATTCCCTGTATGCTTGATGTATGTATGCAAATTTTTTTTCCTTCAGGAATGTTGTATTAAAAACAAATCAATTGTATGTTAACTAGGTAAGAACTGTTATATCATTGGCTGCATGTCCTTGTTCTTTTAAATGGCATCTAAAGGCAGGTGTCTTTGAGTCACTAAAATGTATATGTTTGTGACACTTTGTCTTGAAATATATTTTAATTCTGATTTCTGAAATGCGCAGTGCTTCTTATGTGACACCTGTTCCCAATAGGGAGAACCATGAACTTACTTTGTTCTGTGTTCCCAGCTACAGAATATTCTCAGTGTGCTAACAGACTTATGCAAGTAGTTTACTGAGACTTTTATTAAAGCCTTAGTTAATGTGTGCCACAAAAAAGGGCATATAGATGTTTCTTCAGCTTTTAGGGAGACTATTTGATAGTAATCCTCCGTTATGTAATTGTACCAGAGCCAAGCCATCCAGCCTGCCATCCAGTACTTGTTGATGTGCAGTGTAGTTAGGTGTTACTCTAGCCATTTCTTTGCTTTCTTTTTGATTCCCATCAAGCTGTCTGATTAGATTCCATGCAATTATACTGCTATGTGTGATGGCCATCTCCTCCAAGGTTTCTAGCCATTTCTTTTGCCTTGTTTCACTTAGTGCTTTCATAAGAGTTGTGCCACAAACTATTGTCTCATCACTAGGGTCATTTGAGTGCAGTTCTTCGTATTTCACTAAGATGTTTTTGGTGCCCCCAGTGAGTCCTGTTATGAAGTTCTGTCTATAGCCTCCTGGAATGTGCTTTTTTGACATTTTACGGAACACTTGTACAAACAGTGTGTAGTTCTTGGGTACAGGATTTATGTTGTTGATTTCTTTGACCAAAGTTGCCAGAACTGTTTTTTCATTGAAACATGATTGGTTTTTTAATTATTTCTACTTTTGCATAACATTTAACTGTTTCGTTCAGTTGATGAAAGCAGTGATGTGTAGTGTTGAGATATTCAATTTGTTTTTAAATTGTGATGCTTTCAGCTGAGGAACATGTTGTTCTAGTTGAACAAGTCTTTTGACAAGGCAATAAAAACGTGGGTTTAGTGCAGGAGGCATTTGCTGAATGATTCTCAGGAACAGCTGCACCTCATTGTAATGCAGTTCATTGACTTATTGAGAAGTTTGGGGAGACAGGCTTAGTGTTAAATGCCAATATGAACTGTAAGAACCAAACAAACATAAGTTGTTTGATATTTCTGACTATGCAGCAGAGCTCAGCTGTTAAATCCAGCCTAGTTGTCAAGTTTGGGATGTCTAGGAAACCTGCTTTCTCAAATTGCTAGACAACATTCAAACAAATCATATTAATGAGTTTTATTACAAAAGGAAAAGATTACGATACTTAATTCTTGTCAATTATACAGATGTGTCGCAAGCAAAGGGCGACATATAAAATAAGCAATCGTCTTCAGTATAAACAATCCTAAGTCACTGCTATACAAGTGCCTAATCTTGAAGCTACTATTCGACCGAACTGCAACCAGTCGGGCATGGCGCTTATGTCCTCTTCTCATAGGGGCCGCTGCTGTTGCAGTGTCAGCCTGGAGAGGGGTCGATGAGCGTGTGATTGGTTGACATCTTCTCACAGCTATCTCTTCTCTGTCATTCCCGACTGGCATGCCAGCAGTTGACTTTATGTCGTAACAACAGCAAAATCATTGTGCAAGTTGCCACACATTAATTTTGCGACCATGCGTAAAGCAGGTAGGCAGACATTGAAGTTGTTCCCATATAAAGTAACAACAGCCCAAGAATTGAAAGATGTGGATCATAGAAAGCAAATCCTTTGCTGCAAATGATTTAAATCTTTTATTAAGAGGAATACCATGGTATTCGTGATATCACCTTTTATACAGACAAGGTCTGTTTCCACCTCTCTGCTTGTTTTAATGCACAAAACCCATGGTTGTAGTCAATGGAGAATCCACATGCTTTGCTTGAAACTCCAGTGCTTGATACTGGAGTGTGGGTAGCAATATCCAGACTGCGCAATATGGACTGGTCTAGCATTGTTTTCCATTTTATCTGGTACACTGCTAGTATACTAAAAAAGAGAGTGAGTGGGAGTTTGTGACTGTTGATGAATAATTTTTATAAAGTAATTTAATAATTTTAATAATGATGCATGATAAAGTAATAATAATTTTAACCATAAATTTAATAATTGTGTGACAATATTTATGGAAGTTTTATTGTATACTGCTTGTGCATTAGTTATTACTTATCAATTATCCCAGTACACTATATTATTTATTCAGCACTGATAGTCTAATACTGTGTTCCATAGGAATTTAATTTTAGGGGTGCTGTTGATATGTGATTTTGCGAAACTGATTTTGGTGTTGTAGTGACATTATTATTATTTTGTTTGTTTGGGGTACAGTTGATTGTATAAAGATTCTAGCATTTTGTTACCCATATACAGTAAAAAATAAAAAATGTGTGAACACACTTTTGAAAATCTGTAGGGCACAAGTCCAATTTCTGCAGTTTCATTTGTGGAAGAAGAGTGATAGTCCCACTGTAGCCCAGGGCTGAGATAGATGGGGTTAAATGGACAAGCACTCTTTCACATACCCTCAGTTGGCTATGGCATGGAGCAGAACAGTTTCCCTTCTGCCACAAGTGAATCAGTGTGCGGGTAGTACAAATATTATGTCGAAACTGCAGAAATGGTACTTGTGACTCTTTACGTCTCAGATACAGAACTGAACTCAGTTTTTCAATCATTTGCTTTTGTGATAGTTACGTCCCCTGTTTTTACAGGGGATGTAACTAAGCACCTATGTTGTCTGATTGGCTCTCAGCATCCCAAAACATTTATATGGAGATCAGTGCTCCCAGCAATGTAATTGTTTTATTAAAACAATAATTTTATAAAATTAGCCTGATGAATGTGCAGTGTAAGGAACATTAGAACATAAATACTCCACTCTAAGCTGGCTTTCAGTGATCAATAGTATAGGTGGGTGAAAATGATGTTGTAGTCCTCTGTTGTAACTTTTCTGTATAAGATAACAGGAGTTCCAAACCCTCTCCACTAGAAACAGGCCACACTTTAGTACTTCTGCTTGCAAATTGACTGTAGACACTCATGAACCAGTGAACTGTTCCATGGCCCAGTGGGATCACTACACATTACATGTAGCAGGATGTGCAATTCTTAATGTTACTCATTAGCTCTGTAGTTATGAATATCAAATTTTCACACTTTTCACCAAAAAGTGTTATGGTAAACTTCTATACACTGTAGTATTTCTTTGTAATAGCGTAAATGGATGATAGCAATTTATAAACAAATATTTTGTGTCTGAATGAGATGGTGCAGTTAACTTGTATTTGGGGGAAGTGAGGTTCAAATTGGTGTCTTGTCATTACTTATTTATGTTTTTGTTGTTTTCTCTAAATCATTTCTGACAAATTTCAGGACAGTAACACCACGGCTGATTCATGCGGTCATCCTTATCCTACTAAGGAGGTGCTTTGTCACTAATGAGCTCATTGTCAGCAAGACATTAATCTCTGAACTTCCTTTCAAAATGGTTTTTGGCATTCATTCCTCTCTCAAAGTCAAAAGGTGTGGCTGGCTTCTTGGGTTATTAACATCCCATAAAATGTTTCCAATTCAGTATGTTGTAACAGTTGTCATGAATATGTTGACCAGGCAAAAGTCTCCCATTACTCATTTGACTCTAAAGTATATTAAAATGTTGTGAATCTGTGATCTGAACAAGACAACCAATCTGTTTCTCATGCTGCCTTTTTGTGCAGTCACTACCTGTGTGCTCCACATGATAGGTGATTTCACTATTTTTTAAATATTATTTGTTGTCATCAAGATAATTTTGTTCACATAGTATATATTGCTATAGACAATGATTCCTCATCTCTGTAAAATTCTTTGTATATTTTTAACCTTGTATTTACTAATGGAATTAACCATACTCACATTTTCATTTTCCTTTCAGTTTGATATTCTGTTCAGATATAAACGTAGACTTCCGCGGCCGTTGTCACAGTCAATAAAGTTCTTCTGAGTTTGAGTCTCTCTCTCTCTCTCTCTCTCTCTCTCTCTCTCTCTCTCTCTCTCTCTCTCTCTCTCTCTCTCACACACACACACACACACACACACACACACACACACACACACACACACACATACCATTAAACACTATGTGTCATGTAAAATTGTTCAAAAATACTCATTTTCACTGCAGTAACTTCATTACTAAATCAGTCATTCCTGCAAACTTTCTTCAAATGTGTATTCTGTTTGTTACAGAATACATTACAGAATTGTCTTGCTGGATATCACTTGCATCGCTTTCTGTGCCAGAACACAATTCCGGGTGGTACTGGTCATAGAAGCAACCAAAATACAAATTCGTAGAACACGACACACATTTAATTAATGCATGATTAACATGTCTGATGGTCTTCTTGTTAGTGGTAAGACACTGTACTCATCTTTGGGTGGACTGAGGCTCAAATCTGCATCCTGCCATCAAGATTTACACTTTGTGATTTCCTTAAATAATTCAAGTCAAAGGTACGAATGACTCCTTGAAAAGTTTGTACTCCTTCTGTAATAACCTGGGTGGTACTGGGACTTTGAAACACTATTCTTTCTTCCTATATGAAATGTACAGTGGAAGCAGTGGAACGTTTGCACAGTTTACTTTGATTGGTGATGCTCTAAATTTATCTGACAGGGTTTGTAGAAAATATTGAATTTCTTAAAACAGTTCCCATTTAAATTAGTTGAACATCTGTGCCACAATCAGTCTGTTATTATCCTAGCAGCACATCTTAAGACCTCCAAATACTGGCACAGTTCTGTAGGATATGGTGCATTTGAGTCTTGTAGTTGTTCCCTTTAACAGGCGCACTACACTTTCCCAGTATCCTCTCACCAAATCTGAGTGCCCCATTAATCTTCCCTACTATTCATTTTGCCTGTTCATTCATGTCACTTCGTAGTAAAACCTGAGGGTATTTAGATGATTTGACATGTTTCAGATGTTTACCACTCATTTTCTTACATTTATCTCATCGAGTACACAAAGTCATTGTGTATTTCCTTACAATTACCCAGGGAAGATACTTGACCGTGGACAGTAGCACTGTAAGCAAACACTCTGAGTGTGCTGGTAATTTGTTTAGAACATTAGTGTTCCTGTTGCACTTCTTTGCAGAACGGCAATGCCACTTTCTTTTATGTTGAAAATTTGCTGTCCAGTGTAATGTACTAGGTTTCTTCAGTCAAAAATTCTTGGAACCAGTCACATATATGAGAAGATAATTCATATGTTGGTATCTTGATTATTAGTTGGCAGTCTGTTCCAGTGTCTAATGTCCAGAAATGTAGGACAACAGAAACTACCTCGGCACTTGCATCTAGTATTTACAAGATATTGTGTGTAAAAAAACGAAACTGCATTTTACAGGAGTGTGTTTCCTGAACCATTTAAGAAAAGCTTATTTTCCTCAAGGAATGTGTATACTCAGTTTGTAAACAGACATAAATGAGTCCCAAAAATTGTTTTAGTATTGATTTGTTAGATACATGAAAGATGACACACACTCCCACTCTCGCTCTCCCTCCCCCTCTGCCTCCCTCCCCCTCTCCCTCCCTCCCTCCCTCCCTCCCTCCATACCCCCCAGATTTATTTATTTATTTTTGCAGGGGGGGGGGGTGTTATTTGGATCTCTCTTTTAATGTGTATGACCCATATTGAAAATTATTCTTTTAGTATTACATGCAGTAAAGAGTCCTGCTGTGAATTTGCTTTCTGGAATTATTGTCTTGTCCTCACTTTCTTTGCTTTTTAGAGTTCTGTACCTCAGTCGGTAAAAATGGAATCGTTATAGAATCACTTTGTTGTCCATCTGACTGTTAAGACGCCTTTTTGTCAGGAATGGGTAGAGGTATCAAGTAGAAAATTTATGTCGCATACTAAGATCTACAGTCCCTTGGCAGTGGAAAATATTTAAGCTTCTAAGTCATTCCAGTCAAAACCTATAGGGTACTTCCTGTTGAGTAAGTAATGGAATAACCTGAAAATTGCTTATTTGTACTTATATCACATGAAACAATATTGCAAACTTACATTAAATTCATAATTTGTCAAAAATCTCAGGGATTTTCATCTGGTTTTTAGTGATAGGTGGAGTGATTCACAAGAAATATAATTTACAAATATTTTGTCCTAATTGGCTGAGCTTCGATGAGGTCAAGTCTCCTACCACAGTGTAAATGATGCCTTAGCCATCCAGTAGTGGTATGTGTGAGGCTTGCCCAACTACTGCACCATGTGATGCTAGCATTTCAGGTCCTTTATGAAATGCTCATTCTACATGTAAACATCCCTTGACAGGCTATGCCTGCAGTATGTGCAGCGCCTGTAATGTTTCAAAGTAAATTAATACTGGTAATTGATGCAAGAGTGCACTTCCATTGCTTGAGATGGGATTCTGACATTCCATACAATATCCATTGAAGCAGTCCACAGAACAATTTTACATTCGTGTAACTACACAAATGGCTGACTGTACTGTTTTCTTCTCTGGAGTCTTCCATCAAATCCTACCAGTAATTGCAGTAGGGACAGGAGCAGATGAAGTTTTGCAATTGCCAGTTAGCATAGTATGCTACTGTAATTCCAACATTAATAAAATAAATGAAAAATTACAATAGCAAATGCGAAGTTACACAAAAAATTTAAACTGAAAATTAAAACTTTCTCGAAACCTTTTCAGTATCTTGCCAGTACTGATAATGATAACAGGCAAAAATCATTGAGATTCTTGATTCCTGCAGTGGATGAACTATCTATATTCAAAATTAAGTTGGTATGGAACCCTCGGAGCATGAGTCCTACTTGTGCTTGTCTAGTTTTTGCTGTATAATTACCCTATGCTTTAGACTATAAAACATTCTCACCCTCCTTCTTCTTACTCTGAAGCATCTTTATCAATGTGCTTCATCAGTTAGAACTTACTGACTACATTTGTAGCACACCTCGAGACAAAGATGGTCCTCTTGTTGTTCCAGACAGTAAATTGTCAGCAAGATCAGTCAGTGTCAACTGTATCTGGCTGTGGTAGATCTTGATTACATGAACAGAGAACTAGTTAACACCCCAACCCTCTTTTTAGTACACTGAACAGTAGGGATCATGGTTTACTCACTCGATTTGCTGGATGTTAGAAGCCTTTCTAAATAAACTCTCAACTTCTATGTGAGACCTATGCTGATGAGGTGAAAAACTTCATAATGAGCAGTCTCTTAAGCACCTCCTATCCCAGTTATTAAGTTGTCCAGGTATGGTGGATTTGAGGTGATTGCAATTCCTCCAACTATCCACTGGACAGAATTATGAGTTAGTTCACATAACTCAACATGCAGATGTTTTGGTGAACTGTTCAGGAAAGCCAATAATGTAGCATTCTCTGTTACTCAAAATCTGCGTGTCACCAAGAGAGTGGGATTACTTTTGAACATCTCTTCCCATTTTATATTCATAAAGTGCTAGCACAACTCAAAGAGTGTAAAATTTGTTAAAAAGATGAAAGAGACATGTGGTCAGTTTACTTAAGGCAGATGTCACATAGAGAGAGAAACGAAGCAGTCAGGTATGAGAACCATAACAAAGCAAGTGGTTGGGGAACTGGAGGTTTTGGTTGCATTTATACTTAGACTGAGCTGGCAGTAACCAGATTGTAGTCCCTTAATAGTTGAGCAAAAGTAGTCCTCTTCAATCTATTTTGTTGAAGTTGGTAATGGAGGAATTCTCAGAATTCCTAGAGTGTGACTTTCTATTCATCAATATTATCAAGAAGGAAACACCATGCAGAGATGCTACATCACTGTCTGACCTGGCTGCCAAAAATGCAGGAGCTTCTTCAAAATACCATACGTGGACACCTTATAAAACTTCTTAAAGATGCAACATTCTCGAGATGGTTAATGAATGTGGTTTCTTTAAATGAGTCCTACTCTTTATATGGTCTTTTATGTACTAATGGTTTCTCATGTGCCACAGTGCAGCTTCTCGTGATGTGACATGTATGCAGCCTATGGGAGCTAGGAGTAAATTTCTTGGCTTTACACACATATGACCTCCTCCTCCTCCCCTTTCCATAACCAAAGGCATTTAACAAAACTGTTGTCTTCAACCCTTGGTTGGCCATCCTCTATCCCATTTCCCAATTTGGTTGAAATGTATTGCTTGCCATGGCAGGTGCGTCATTATTCTTCTTCTTCTTCTTCTTCTTATTATTATTATTATTATTATTATTACTACTACTACTACTACTACTACTACTACTACTACTACTACTTCTACTTCTACTACTCCTACTACTCCTCCTCTTACTACTACTTTAATGTCTAATCACTTCTGTCATTGTTTTTACACGTAGGTCTTGTCCTATACCTTCAATCACCACTATGTCTTTTAGCATTATTCTAAGAAGCGACTTCAGAAACCTCATCTCGGCTGCTTCAATTTTTTGTTAATCTCCTTTTCGTAGGGTGCAGTTTTTACTGTCATACATGAGATCAATTTTCTTGTTTTTCTTATTTTGGTGCAAGTGCAATAACATTAGTCAAGTCTCCACTTTATCTGAAGAATATTTTTATTAGTGTAGTGTTTAAAGCATTCATAGTGTATACATTTTGTTTAAATTGCTTAAGTGGAATATTCTTCCATGGTAAGATTCATTTCAATTGTAATTTTACCACTCGCAGGAGTAAATATGAAGTTTGATGATGTTTATAATGAGCCTCTCCATCATTTTCGGCAGTCAAGAAATGGGCACCTGTATACAAATGTTGTTATACTTCTTGTGTAGTTTATGCCCACAAAGGACATCCTACAAACTGCATGAAAAGACCTGGATTGCTAAAGAAATAAATATTTTCAGCATAAGGCCATCAACAGTTAAAGCCAGAGTTAAAAAGTCTTGTACAGCACCGATGCAGGTGAAATGCAACATATCTATTTTCCTACTTACATTTAAAATGCCTACCACTGTGCCAACTTATAACTAAATCTGAGGGCGGTGTGATGGGGAGGTTCCCTTGTTAGATTAAAACTGTGTGTTTGACTGTGATTTGAACCTGGGATCTCTGCCTTTGGCAGGTAAGTGCTCTACCAGCTGAGAGCTATCCAAGCACAATTGACAACATACCCTCACAGCCTTACTTCTGCTAGTACCTGTCTTCTACCTTCCAAACTTGACAGAAGCCTACTGTATACCTTGCACGACTAGCACTTCTGGATGGAAGAATATTGTGGAGATATGGTTCAGCCACAGCTTAGAGGATTGTTTTCAAAATGAATTTTCACTTTCCTGCTCTTCTAAACAAATTCATCCTCACAGAGAGAGGAAACATATTAAGGAATATTGTTACAATTCTAGCTATTTATTTCCACTGGAAAACGTGCTGTTTGTATATCAGCTGTTGATCACAAAAAAGTAAAATAAGTACCATAATACTCTGCAGAAACATTTTGACACTTGAATTATGTAAAGAAAGAAGCATATTTTTTGTAATAAAGTTCTTGTGTAGTGTGAATACTTTAGGGTTGAAGGAGAACAGTCACCAAAAAGCAGAAGCATTGACTTTTCAGATAGGTAGAGGGACTGGAGTGGGTGGCTAGCAGCTTAGAGGGAGGCCGGTTGGCTTGCTAGAAATATGGGAGGGAAAGGTGTCACGTATAGTTGCAGTGATCTGTGGGAATCAGCACACGTTGAAGGCAACATGGGGATGCGAATTGTGGTGGGACGACAGGACGGAGGAAGCGTAACCGTTGGGTTCTGGGTTGGTGGACTGGGCAGGTCTTGCACCTCGGTGTACGACAGGGATATGGCCTCTGTGACAAGAGAGTGGGAGAAGTGTAGGGATGGACTAGGATGTTGTGTAGGTTGGGTGAGCAATCACATTAGGAGGGGTAAGAAGGATCGTGGGTAGGATGTACAGTTTTAGTGGAGAGGTTAAAAACAGTGTTTTGAGTTTGCTTGGGTTGGGTTCTGGGTTTTATGGGGTCTTGGGAGGGAGTTTTGCAGGATTTGTTAAGTTGAAGAGGTCAGCGAGGCAGGGTCTTGGTGCTATGAGAGGTTGACCAGGGGGGGGGGGGGGGGGGGGGGGGGGGGGGTGGTTGTTCACAGTGAAAAGAATGGGTGTTGATGGATGGGGTGGTATCCCAAGGTGGGAGTGGATGTCAGCAGGTTGGACAGTTTATGGAGGTGGTGTCTGAAATGCTCCTCCAGGTGCTGGAGTGCAGGTGTTTCTGTTTCAGAGAAGTTGTGTATGTTATGAGGATTGCACAGTAAGAATATCTTACAGAGGGAATAGAGGTGGTTCAGATGTCTGTGCCATGGAAAGGTATTTTTGCAGTACCAGGCTCATGAGAGATAAAGACTTGTAGAATCTGAGTAGGTGTAGGTCGTTGTGAAAGGACGGGTGGAATCCAGAGAAGCGAATTTTTAAGTTTAGGCTGTTGGGGTGTGGGGGGATTTCATGGTTTAGACAGCATTTAAGGAATAGTGTGTGGTATTGGGCTATAGCCAGGGAAAGGGATGCTGTTCTGAACTGGTGCAGAAAAATAGAGCAACATGCTCAATTTCAATGGCTGCTTTACAACCCAAACCATCAGGTTCCTTCCCTCCACCACCAGCTTATATGAACTATACAGATGGGAGTCATCCTTACAACACATCCTCCATTCCCATAATCATCCTGGCCTCAATTTCAGGTAACCCACTATCTCAACACCCATCACACATCAGTTTTCCTTACCTCTGTCCTGTCATGTCCCAGTTCATGTCCCCACATCACCTTTAGCAAGTACCGCTTCACACAAGTCGCTACAGCTATACCTGCCACCCTTCCCTCCCGCATTTCTAGCCGGCAAATCAGCCTTCCTCTGGGCCACTAAGCACCCACCCACCGTCCCTCCCACTCTCCCTGCCTCCCTCCCTCCCTCCCACCCCCTCCCCCTCTTTCTTTCCCTCCCTCTCTCCCCTCCCCCTCTCTCTCTTTCCCTCCCTCCCTCCCCCCCTCCCCCCTCCCCCTACCTCCCCACCCATCCCCCTCTCGCTTTCCCTCCCTCCCCCCCTCCCTCCTCCCCCCATCCCCCTCTCGCTTTCCCTCCCTCCCCCTCCCCCCTCCCTCCCTCCCTCCCTCCCTCCCTCCCCCCTCCCCCTCTCCACCTGGCACTACCCCCACCACAACCACCCCACTGCCGCAAAATAGCAATGGCACTGATAGTCTGGTCAGCACCATGTTAGTTTGTGTGTGTGTGTGTGTGTGTGTGTGTGTGTGTGTGTGTGTGGAAAGCTGGTAAGTTTTCCTTCTTTTGTGTGTGCCTATCCCTTTCAACAACTCAATGCTTGTGCTTTTCAGTTAGGGATGTCTTTTAACCCTAATGTAGAAACATAATTTTGTAGTGCAAGACGCTAGAATCACATCATCATGCATGGCAAGCCAAAACAATATTAAAAAAAGATATCAAACAATCAAAAGTCCAGCTTGGAATATCAACAACTATGAAAAGGATAAGTTGCTACTCACCATAAAGATGACACATCGAGTTATAGTTAGGCACAGTGAAAAGAATGTTACAACTAAGCTTTTGGCCAAAGCCTTTCTTCAGGAAAGGAAAAAAATGCACACACATTCGCACAAGCAAGCACACCTCATACACACATGAAAAATATCTCTGGCTGCTCCGACCAGGTCAGAGTAGCAAGAGACAGTGGTCGTGTGTGAGAGGTGTGCTTGCTTGTGTGCTTGTGTGTTTTTGTTTTCATTTTCTGGAGAAGGCTTTGAACAAAAGCTTATAGTATAACAGTCTTTTTGTTGTGCCTGTCTGCAATTCAACCTGATTAAAAAAAGATATGCAAGAGAAAATTGACGAAATGCTAATAAAAATTGTGAGTAAATCAGCCACCAAAAATTCAAACGAAACAACTAAATGTGACCATCTCCATTAGTTTAATAAATAAATTTGGAAAATTACAAAGATTGCTGACAGGTTAGATTACTTAAGTATGTTAGTTCTAGAAATGGTCCCTGTGCTGATTGTTTGCAGAGTGCCTGTTTCATGACCACTCCGTGAGTAAAAGCAGTTTGACACTTAGTATGTCGCATATAGTGGCGGGTGTAGCTTGTGCAGCTTGCAGTGCTCTTCTGCTAGTTTGATCTTTCATTTTTCTCTGCATTCAAAATCTGAAGTCCAAGAAGATTGTTGGGAGAATGTCTGACTTTGTTCAGTAGCAATGGTATTCAGGGTGACAGATGTGCTGTAATGTGCAGTATTTGTAATGTCTCAAATGCAGTTGATAAAATGTACCAACAAAATTGTGTTCAGCAGCATGTGAAAGCACACCAAAAATAAGTAACCACAGTGTGGCTGCAGTTGTCTGTGATACAGAAATTTACTTGTGAGGCACTGGTATATTGAAGCTCAAAAAGTATAAATGAATTTTTAACACACAGTACCAGCTTTCTAGCATGCGGCAGTTCCCTTTCCGAGCTTAACAATCCCGTTATGAAATCTTACCTAGAAATCAAATGAATAGTAGCTGATGACCCAGTGACTACTGACAGCTAGAATTGATACAAATTGAATATTTTAGTGGGAGCTCTGAATGAATGGAGAACAAGTTGATGTGCTTTCTTGAGATAACAAACAATGCCGCTGTGATGAAAAATTTCACCTACACACGTTTTGTGACATGATGGGGTACAATATGATTTGGTATGGCTAGTGTTTACAGATCAAACTTCTTACATTTTACTTGCATGTTCCTATCTCATCTATCTTCTGTAACTTAAAAACATGTGACTTGCATTATGCCTGCTATTCATAGAGTTTGTGAGGCATTGAAAGAGGAATATTCATAGGTTGACAGATTTGTATCTTGTCTTAATAAAATTTTAAAAATTCTTTAAACAGAACATAGAAATATGTACAAATTATAGGACTTCCTTTATCACATTCCCCCATCAACACTAGATGGATTAATTGTTTGAAAGATGCAGTGTTTATATGTAATAATTTTCAGACTATATGTAGATTTTTAAAAGTGTCAGATAATTCTACACATGTAAGAAAGACTACAGAGCTATCAGGTAAATAAGAACTCAAAGATGTCATACATAGAAATTCCTTACTCAAAGCAGCCATGAAAAACTGGAGGAGGAGTGTTTTGAGAAAGAAGCAAAGTTGATCATTTTATCAGATATGAACAATATGTCTGAAGGTACTGGAAAACATAAGCTTGACCAAAACCCAACAAAAAACACAGATATGGAGAAAATGACAACGAACAAGAATACTGGTTACCATTGAAAAACAATTTACCCAGCTCTTGTCTGTTGGTTTTCTATTTACAGTTGTTTGCCCAGTGACCATAGATACAGTTTCTCAGTGCTCGTCACTCTAAATGCTGTAACATTAGTGTCAATCAAAACAGTCTTGACAATGAACATTAGCATTTTGTTTCCTTCAAACTCATACCAGTCTTTGTTATCAAGATTGTTTGACGACTTGAGGTTTCACAGCATCCCACATGCTGAAATATAACTCAGTGCCTTTGGGAGACTTAGCAGATTCCCGGATTCTGACATAGTATTGTGTTGTAGATACCATTTGCTGAGGCACTTGTGGTAAAACTGTGGGTTGATGTTTATTCATCTTACTGAAGGGAAGTAAAACAAATTGAATGTTTCACACCAGACATGTATTAATAGAGCACAGTTGTCTTTGAGCAGCACAAGCTTTTTTCTGTGATTATATTGCAGCAAAACATTTTCAGTTGTGTGAGAAACTGAATTCCTGTCATCCAAGCTCATCACAGTTAATGTAATCTATGCACATTTTTTAACACCAAAGGATTTGTAGCTTTAGTGAGAATCAACAGCTTTAGTTTCTCCAGTGGCAAACAAAAAGGGTGTTCATTTATCTTTTGACAAAAAACTTCTTTGTTCAGTTAACTAAATTTACTTTCTCATATTCATACAGGTCGCTGATGTTTATCCTATTAAGTGCCCTAATAGCATTATCTTCAATATTAATACTTCCATTGGCACAAGTGAGTGTCAACACATTGTCTTTGCTGAACTACCCGTCATGGCAAACTTCGTTTTGTACTGTGAAACACTAACTCTGAAAAATAATCCAAATTTGTCTATTTTAAATATCTTGCTTTTGATATGGTGACATTAGGATACCATTTTATAGGTAACAATATCGTCTTCATTCAAGAGTTCAGTCACCATTGGTCCGCAGCTGGTGGTCTAGCTACTAGCATTGCTGCTTCTGGATCACAGGGTCCTGGGTTTGACTCCCGAGCGTGTCAGGAATTTTCTCTGCCCAGAGACTGGGTGTTTGTGTTGTCCTCATCATTTCATCATCATTCATGAGAGTGGTGAGATTGGGCTGTGTAAAGATTGGGAATTTGTACAGGCGCTGATAACGGTACAGCTGAGTGCCCCACAAACCGATGAGCATCATCATCATCAGTAGTCACCATTGATTTTTGAGAAAAAATTCAAACAGTTGCCTTAATCCTATAGATGCAGTGTAATTTGCTGTACTCGTCTTTCTCACAATTTCTGGAATCTTTAAATTGCTGGTCCACTTATAAAAACTGACACAGATTCAGCTTTGTGTTTTGGCTAAGTTTAAAAAAAATTCTCCAACTTAGCATACCTTACACTATTCAATTACTGGCAGAGTGTTGCCCCATCATAAGCAGTTGGTTCAATATCTTTGTGTGTGTTAAGTGTCAAAGATCACATCCCTAAAAAATTCACAAACACTTTCTGTAACAGTGTCTTGTTTGGCATTGCATTTCCTTACAATTTACAATATGAAGAATGCTGCTAGGATTGATGTTTCTGCTGTCCATCTGTTAATAGCCAACATTGACTGTAATAACATTTGTTGAGATGCCAGTTACGGATTGACAGAGTTTTGAAAACCACCCCAGAATCCTGGAAATACATAGTTAACGAGGAAACGTCTATTAGGAGAGGAAGGTACATATTGCACAGAAAATACTTTATATAATCACTTTTTTTACTTTTTTGCAGGGCTGAAGGCAGACAGCATTTTGCCCATGAAAGTATTTTATATGGGAGTATCAGGACTGGTTTAAGGCCCAAGTGACCCAAGCCACATTTGGGGAGTGGTGCCACAGTGATCAGATTTTCTTAACCATAGAACTGCCTTTTCTGATTTTATGTTCCTACTAGCTGACAAATCCATCATTGCCCTGATATTCATTTTACTACTTTTCTATCAGGAACAAAAACAAAGAGAGAACTGTGTTTGTAGTGTATTATTGAAAAAACTTCATTTCCATGTGTTTGTGAAAACACCTATGGAATTGTTGTTGTTGTTGTGGTCTTCAGTCCTGAGACTGGTTTGATGCAGCTCTCCATGCTACTCTATCCTGTGCTAGCTGCTTCATCTCCCAGAACTTACTGCAACGTACATCCTTCTGAATCTGCTTAGTGTATTCATCTCTTGTTCTCCCTGTATGATTTTTACCCTCCCCACTGCCCTCCAATGCTAAATTTGTGATCCCCTGATGCCTCAGAACATGTCCTACCAACCGGTCCCTTCTTCTTGTCAAGTTGTGCCACAAACTCCTCTTCTCCCCAATTCTATTCAATACTTCCTCATTAGTTATGTGATCTACCCATCTAATCTTCAGCATTCTTCTGTAGCACCACATTTCGAAAGCGTCTATTCTCTTCTTGTCCAAACTACTTATTGTCTATGTTTCACTTCCATACATGGCTACACTCCATACAAATACTTTCAGAAACAACTTCTTGACACTTAAATCTATACTTGATGTTAACAAATTTCTCTTCCTCAGAAACGCTTTCCTTGCCATTGCCAGTCTACATTTTATGTCCTCCCTACTTCGACCATCATCAGTTATTTTGCTCCCCAAATAGCAAAACTCCTTTACTACTTTAAGTGTCTCATTTCCTAATCTAATTCCCTCAGCATCACCAGACTTAATTCGACTACATTCCATTATCCTCGTTTTGCTTTTGTTGATGTTCATCTTATATCCTCATTTCAAGACACTGTCCATTCCGTTCAACTGCTCTTCCAAGTCCTTTGCTGTCTCTGACAGAATTACAATGTCATCGGTGAACGTCAAAGTTTTTATTTCTTCTCCATGGATTTTAATACCTACTCCGAATTTTTCTTTTGTTTCCTTTACTGCTTGCTCAATATACAGATTGAATAACATTGGTGATAGGCTACAACCATGTCTCCCTCCCTTCCCAACCACTGCTTCCCTTTCATGTCCCTCGACTCTTATAACTGCCATCCGGTTTCTGTACAAACTGTAAATAGCCTTTCACTCCCTGTATTTTACCCCTGCCACCTTTAGAATTTGAAAGAGAGTATTCCAGTCAACATTGTCAAAAGCTTTCTCTAAGTCTACAAATGCTAGAAACGTAGGTTTGCCTTTCCTTGATCTTCTATGATAAGTCGTAAGGTCAGTCTTGCCTCACGTGTTCCAACATTTCTATGGAATCCAAACTGATCTTCCCCAAAGTCGGCTTCTACCAGTTTCTCCATTCGTCTGTGAAGAATTCACGTTAGTATTTTGCAGCTGTGTCTTATTAAACTGATACTTCGGTAATTTTCACATCTTTCAACACCTGCTTTCTTTGGGATTGGAATTATTATATTCTTCTTGAAGTCTGAGGCTATTTCGCCTATATCATGCATCTTGCTCACCAGATGGTAGAGTTTTGTCAGGACTGGCTCTCCCAAGGTTATCAGTATTTCTAATACCAAAACAAAAAGTTATTGGAATTATATGCATCATCCTGAATGATTTAGCTCAAGTGGTGTTTTGATAGACATGATCCAGCGAAAAGCAGCGCGATTCGTCATGGGGACATTTAGTCAGCGCGAGAGCGTTACGGAGATGCTGAACAAGCTCCAGTGGCGGACACTTCAAGAAAGGCGTTACGCAATACGGAGAGGTTTATTATCGAAATTACGAGAGAGCACATTCCGGGAAGAGATGGGCAACATATTACTACCGCCCACATATATCTCGCGTAATGATCACAACGAAAAGATCCGAGAAATTAGAGCAAATACGGAGACTTACAAGCAGTCGTTCTTCCCACGCACAATTCGTGAATGGAACAGGGAAGGGGGGATCAGATAGTGGTACAATAAGTACCCTCCGCCACACACCGTAAGGTGGCTCGCGGAGTATAGATGTAGATGTAGATGTAGATATTCATGTGAACTTTGCCAGAAAATATTTCTTATTTAACTCCTCCAGATGGACTTGGGACAGAATGAAACAAGCATCATGTTAGTTTCTGAATCAATGTGTCTTTTTGTTTGTCATCAGTGATCTCCTGAAGCAGAAAGACGATTGACTTGTAATTGAAAGGAGCTGATTTAGTTTCTGAGCTATTTCAATAACTTACTTGTGGTGACTTCTTAATAAAGTTACGGATAACTGGAAAAAGCAGTCATGTAAAAACTCCATCTCTGATGTCAACTTGACTGGATATTAGCATTAAAATTTGGACAGCAAATCTGCTTGCTTAATAATCAATGTCTTTCTCGAAAGTATGAAAGTTGTGTTGTTTACTTGGCAGCATACTGAATACACATTTCTATTGGATTTATATTTCCACATAAAATTAAACATTGAAATCAGTGAAAGTAATCACTTAGTGTAAAGAAGCATTGTTGAGTGTGAGATATGCACTAGCAGAGACTAGGTCCCAAGGGACAGCAGGACTAAAATATGTGTTTTAGAAACATTTACTTCCTATGTAGAAGTCAGAGTTTGGCAGTGGCCAAGGGTGAGGTTGACCACTCATTGGCAGACCATGCTGCTAAACAAAATGTGGCATATTTCAGTGATTTCCTCATAATTCATGCCCTCTTGAACCAGCATCTCCTGCTTATTGTGAACTGACACCTTAAATAAATTCGGCATGCCTCCAGGTCTGACTTAAACTTCCATTATTTCCAAACAGTACAACCACTGTTTTTCACGTGGGAAATGTAGGAATAACACAACTTGTGGAAAGTATTTGGTGAAGGAGGAAATAAGTGACACAGTTTCATATGCTGGGAGTTCGTATAAAGGACTTTCTAATACTGAGTCAACATATCTCATGACATTATCAATAACCCAGTTCCTAACTCTGAACTGATTTTTCCATGGATTAGTTAGGTTACTGGCAATTAATGCCAGAAAGTTTTCAGAATAATTCCCTCTATTGATTTTTTTTTTGTCAGTGGGACTTCAAAACAACAGACTCTCTCTAATGTAGAGTCAATGTATCTCATGACTTTGACTGTAATCTCCAGAGATATTTGAGAGAGTCAGTGACAGGAATATTTGCAGAACCTAAATAATTTACCGCCATTCTCTACTAATATAGTGACAGTGCAGTTATATTTAAATACTTGTCATTTCGTGTGTGAAATGTGACCAGAATTGTTTAGACATTTATATAAATCATTGAAGTTCAATCAGTAAGAAGGTTTCCAAAGATAACATTGCTTTTCCATTGTCAGCATTCTAAATGAAGTCCAAACTGGTAAATTTTCATTAGACATGTATGTCCCCTTATTGCTATGAATAATACAGTTGATTTTCTGTATTTTAGGTGTTATTGATCAAGTCTGCTTTTTCTATTGCTGCTCACAATGATTACATTTTATTTACAGCTGAATGATGGTTTCAAAGAAATAGAGACATTGTCGTTGTTTGCTAAGTGTATAAATCAAACAATTGAAGATCTACCCCATGAGGCAAGACAAATACATCGTCTTTGCAAAGGTATGTTTCAAAAAGGCATGAATTATCTCAAACTCTTGATTTTACATTTACATTTTCATGTTTAATTTACACTATTTCCTGATTTCCAAACTCAGTTTATACTGATAAAATATAGGAAAGGAACAGTTTTACTGACTCTGGAAAATTGTTTAATTTTTGTGAGATAATGGTCACCAAAGTAGTTGGTTATTTTCCTGCTCCATGAATGATGTTTCCAATATTATGCATTTATGTGAACATTGTGAAAGCGTTATAAAAATTGTAATAGATCTTTAACATGGAGAATATTAGACGAAAGCATTTTTTGTTATTTACTTTTAAAGATCCTGTATTTCTCAAACTTAGTTTGCATCAACTTCTGTGCATTTCTCATTATACTTCTTCACTTCTGACTCCAGAATAGAGAATCTCCAGGCTTGAGTTTAGATTTTACAATGTTGTCTGCATGTCTCTTACATTACTACCATGTTTCAAAAGTATCAGTTTTGTGTGTTTTTGTTTTTTGAGATTTCATTTTTCACCATTTTTAAATTTATTTGAATAGTGGTGAATATATCATGCTTTTAATCCACAATTGGAAAGAAGAAATCTAATATATGAAATGGGAAATATTTGAAAAGGAAGGGGGGGGGGGGGGGGGTTTGGAGATGAAACATTCTTTTTAAAAGAACCTTGGAGACCATTTATGAAGTCCCTTTATTGTTTTACTGAATTATTATTTTTTCCTTTTTTATCTATTTGAATATATTGTTTATCAAATTTTACTTTTCACAGGCATTCCCATGTTGGTAGCTCTTATTGGTGCCAATCTAGAAGAGCACAGTGAAGATGCGCGTTCTAACAAAGGAAGATGGAATAACTTCATTACAATGCTTAAATCAAAACACTACAGGTGAGAAATATTGAAATAAATATTTTATACTTGAAAAATTGGCTAATTTGCCAATGGCCCTTCATGACTCATTATTTTATCAATAGGAAAGTAGATAGAGAGATCACTGTAAACAAATGTTGCACATAAAGAATCATAACAAATTATCAGTTTTGCCATTTGGATTAGCCCATTCATTAGCATGGTAACAATTATTTTTGTTGTGTTTTTTGATGTTAACATTTTGATATCCCAGATTAAGCATATACAAAAGCTGTAGAGATTGGGCTTGCTTTAATTTTCCACAACATTCTGAAAGATAACGATGTGGGGTCTCAGAAGAGATCAAAGTCATATTCATTGTAGATTATACCATATGGGCGTGTACTGAGTTTCCCCATAATAAAAGATCTAGTCACATGATGTTCAATGTCAACATGCAATAACCACTTACAGACGGCAGGTGTCAGCACTAGTAGTGGAGGATATATAAAGCATGTCTGGGAGATGTGGAAAAAAGTGCAGTCATTGACATAATGAAGAAACAGACCGATGTATCTGACATCCAAAAGGGCATGATCATTGTCTCTTGAGCCAAGGGTGGAAGCGTTTCTGAAACAGCTAACTTTGTAAGCTGTTTGTGTGCCACCATGGTCAAAGTATACCGCAAAATGGCATTATTCAAAACTGCACCGAGGCAACTGTGGTGCACCACAGACCATAGATGACGGGAGTGAACGACGGCTGTGGAGATGTGTATGGGCGAATAGAGATGCAACTTTTGTGCAATTTATCACCCAATTGAACCAAAGGGCTACCAACAGTGTCTCCTCAATGACCATTCAGCAAACATTGCTGTGTATGGCCCTCAATACCAAGCTCCTGATTCATGCACCCATGCTGACTGCTGTTCAGTGGCAATGAAGGCAAGAATTTGCACACCTGTACTGCAGCTGAATCTATACCAGGTCAGATTAAAGGAAGACATCAGAACAATGCAGAGGCAGGCTGCTAGATTATTTGTTACTGGTAGGTTTGAACAGCATGTATTTATTGTGGAGATGCTTTGGGAAATCAAATGGGAATCCATGGAGGGAATGTGACATTCTTTTTAAAGAACACTATTGAGAAAATTTAGCTAACTGCCATTTTAAGCTGACTGCAGAAAGTTTCTGTTGCCTCTAACATTCATTCTGCGTAAGGACCATGAAGGTAAGATACGAGAAATTAGTGAGTGGAACAAGAAAGGAAATGACTAGTAGTAATTTGGGATACCCTGTGCCTTGCACTGTAAGGTGTGTTTTGGAGTATTGATGTAGATGTCAGTGTCCACTGAGTGGTGAAAGGTGGCCTTTTCAGATGAACACATTTTATGCTCCCTGGGACAGACTGCTGTTGGTGTGTACAGTGTGAAATGTCTGAAAGCAAACATCATGCAATCAGGAGGGAGTGTTATGGTTTGGGGAATGCTTTTGTGGCATTCCCTGGGTGATGTCATTCGGAAAGGCACAATGGATCAACACAAGTAGTGTCTATCCTTGGGGACCACGTCCACACCTACATGCAGTTTATTTTTTTCTGACACGATGGCAGCTACCAGCAGGACAATGCAATGTGTCATTTAGCTAGCAGTTTATGTGCATGTTCAAAGAACACCAGAATCAGTTTGTTACACTCCCCTGGCCACCAAACTCCATGGATTTAAACCTAGTCGATAATCTGTCGGACCATCTTGATTGGGCTGTTTGTATCAATGAATCTTCAACCAAGAAACCTAGCACAGCTGGCCATGGCACTGGAGTTGGCATGGTTCTACATCGATGTTGTTACCTTGCAGAAACTCATTGTCTCTTCCTCCACATCTCGCAGTGTTCCACACTGCAAAAGGTGGTTCTTCTGGCTTTTGACAAGTGGTCCCATTAATGTGACTGGACTGTGTAATATACCATATGAAAACTTGGGATGAAAGTGTACAAAGTCAATAAATTTGTTAGTATTACTGGTTCTGACTATGGACAACAGTCTAATTACAAAGGTAACTACATTAGGTTCTGCTGTAGTCTGTGGGTAATATGTGCTTTCTGCAAGTGCTTTCCAACTATCCGTAGTCTCAGAAATCTGGTTCTTCGTTAACTGTACCACAGTTGTAGGAGAGCAGGATGCCAGTGTTTTGTACACTGGATATACACTCCTGGAAATGGAAAAAAGAACACATTGACACCGGTGTGTCAGACCCACCATACTTGCTCCGGACACTGCAAGAGGGGTGTACAAGCAATGATCACATGCACGGCACAGCGGACACACCAGGAACCGCGGTGTTGGCCGTCGAATGGCGCTAGCTGCGCAGCATTTGTGCACCGCCGCCGTCAGTGTCAGCCAGTTTGCCGTGGCATACGGAGCTCCATCGCAGTCTTTAACACTGGTAGCATGCCGCGACAGCGTGGACGTGAACCGTATGTGCAGTTGACGGACTTTGAGCGAGGGCGTATAGTGGGCATGCGGGAGGCCGGGTGGACGTACCGCCGAATTGCTCAACAAGTGGGGCGTGAGATCTCCACAGTACATCGATGTTGTCGCCAGTGGTCGGCGGAAGGTGCACGTGCCCGTCGACCTGGGACCGGACCGCAGCGACGCACGGATGCACGCCAAGACCGTAGGATCCTACGCAGTGCCGTAGGGGACCGCACCGCCACTTCCCAGCAAATTAGGGACACTGTTGCTCCTGGGGTATCGGCGAGAACCATTCGCAACCGTCTCCATGAAGCTGGGCTACGGTCCCGCACACCGTTAGGCCGTCTTCCGCTCACGCCCCAACATCGTGCAGCCCGCCTCCAGTGGTGTCGCGACAGGCGTGAATGGAGGGACGAATGGAGACGTGTCGTCTTCAGCGATGAGAGTCGCTTCTGCCTTGGTGCCAATGATGGTCGTATGCGTGTTTGGCGCCGTGCAGGTGAGCGCCACAATCAGGACTGCATACGACCGAAGCACACAGGGCCAACACCCGGCATCATGGTGTGGGGAGCGATCTCCTACACTGGCCGTACACCACTGGTGATCGACGAGGGGACACTGAATAGTGCACGGTACATCCAAACCGTCATCGAACCCATCGTTGTACCATTCCTAGACCGGCAAGGGAACTTGCTGTTCCAAGAGGACAATGCACGTCCGCATGTATCCCGTGCCACCCAACGTGCTCTAGAAGGTGTAAGTCAACTACCCTGGCCAGCAAGATCTCCGGATCTGTCCCCCATTGAGCATGTTTGGGACTGGATGAAGCGTCGTCTCACGCGGTCTGCACGTCCAGCACGAACGCTGGTCCAACTGAGGCGCCAGGTGTAAATGGCATGGCAAGCCATTCCACAGGACTACATCCAGCATCTCTACGATCGTCTCCATGGGAGAATAGCAGCCTGCATTGCTGCGAAAGGTGGATATACACTGTACTAGTGCCGACATTGTGCATGCTGTGTTGCCTGTGTCTATGTGCCTGTGGTTCTGTCAGTGTGATCATGTGATGTATCTGACCCCAGGAATGTGTCAATAAAGTTTCCCCTTCCTGGAACAATGAATTCACGGTGTTCTTATTTCAATTTCCAGGAGTGTATATATATTTATTTAATGCAGTTGAGCATCTAGAGATGCATCTGTATGGCACATGTGTTGCTCTATTATCTAATTTCTGCCCTGAAACTGCCACAATTATGTTTGCATCATATGCAAACAAAACAGCTTTATAATTTTTATTTTGGCTGGAGCCACAAGCATGGTAAATTTTTTGAATGATGTTGCTGCCATTTGACTGTAATATTTTTTATTTTATTGTTATACAATCCAAATTTCAGCTTTAGGCCATTTCCGAGAACAAAAACTTATATTTACTTTAAAAGACATGAGACTGGTATGAAATACAAGTCCTTGTCAGAAAAGCATGTTTGGTCATATACACTCCTGGAAATTGAAATAAGAACACCGTGAATTCATTGTCCCAGGAAGGGGAAACTTTATTGACACATTCCTGGGGTCAGATACATCACATGATCACACTGACAGAACCACAGGCACATAGACACAGGCAACAGAGCATGCACAATGTCGGCACTAGTACAGTGTATATCCACCTTTCGCAGCAATGCAGGCTGCTATTCTCCCATGGAGACGATCGTAGAGATGCTGGATGTAGTCCTGTGGAACGGCTTGCCATGCCATTTCCACCTGGCGCCTCAGTTGGACCAGCGTTCGTGCTGGACGTGCAGACCGCGTGAGACGACGCTTCATCCAGTCCCAAACATGCTCAATGGGGGACAGATCCAGTGATCTTGCTGGCCAGGGTAGTTGACGTACACCTTCTAGAGCACATTGGGTGGCACGGGATACATGCGGACGTGCATTGTCCTGTTGGAACAGCAAGTTCCCTTGCCAGTCTAGGAATGGTAGAACGATGGGTTCGATGACGGTTTGGATGTACCGTGCACTATTCAGTGTCCCCTCGACGATCACCAGTGGTGTACGGCCAGTGTAGGAGATCGCTCCCCACACCATGATGCCGGGTGTTGGCCCTGTGTGCCTCGGTCGTATGCAGTCCTGATTGTGGCACTCACCTGCACGGCGCCAAACACGCATACGACCATCATTGGCACCAAGGCAGAAGCGACTCTCATCGCTGAAGACGACACGTCTCCATTCGTCCCTCCATTCACGCCTGTCGCGACACCACTGGAGGCGGGCTGCACGATGTTGGGGCTTGAGCAGAAGACGGCCTAACGGTGTGCGGGACCGTAGCCCAGCTTCATGGAGACGGTTGCGAATGGTCCTCGCCGATACCCCAGGAGCAACAGTGTCCCTAATTTGCTGGGAAGTGGCGGTGCGGTCCCCTACGGCACTGCGTAGGATCCTATGGTCTTGGCGTGCATCCGTGCGTCGCTGCGGTCCGGTCCCAGGTCGACGGGCACGTGCACCTTTCGCCGACCACTGGCGACAACATCGATGTACTGTGGAGACCTCACGCCCCACGTGTTGAGCAATTCGGCGGTACGTCCACCCGGCCTCCCGCATGCCCACTATACGCCCTCGCTCAAAGTCCGTCAACTGCACATACGGTTCACGTCCACGCTGTCGCGGCATGCTACCAGTGTTAAAGACTGCGATGGAGCTCCGTATGCCACGGCAATCTGGCTGACACTGACGGCGGCGGTGCACAAATGCTGCGCAGCTAGCGCCATTCGACGGCCAACACCGCGGTTCCTGGTGTGTCCGCTGTGCCGTGCATGTGATCATTGCTTGTACAGCCCTCTCGCAGTGTCCGGAGCAAATATGGTGGGTCTGACACACCGGTGTCAATGTGTTCTTTTTTCCATTTCCAGGAGTGTAGTACAGATGTCTCATTAGTAAAAGTGAGAACATTTCTAAAACGCCTAAATAAGTTATAAAATTTCTTCATGGACCCTATAGCACAGCTGTCGTATGAAACTGCTAACCGATAAACAGGTATGTGCCACACTGTTGTGTCTGGACAACTACTTTTCAACTGACACCAGTGGCGGAAGACCCCAATTATGTAGCAGCTATCAATAAACAACAGTTACAAAACCTACCTTACCACAGATATCAAGGTATGTTTTATACAGCTTTGAAATCAACACAGCACAGCTACATTATACGACCATTATCATTTCTCCCTATAAAGTATTTTGGTTTGTAACATTGCGCATTGTATGTGCCACGATTTACATATACTCATAAAATGCTTTATCTTTCTTTAAAATAGCTCACATGCATATAGTGGAAATGTTTGGAGATATGGTGTTAGCCTATATACAGTAGAATTTAGATATGCATAAATATTGTAATGGGCATACAGCGCTTATCATAATGGATACTTCTCATTATGACTTAGACGAGTATCTATAAATCATCTGTCAATTAAATTGTTGTAACCTACACCCAGGATTACATTTTACACAAAACCCAATCTGTGATTATGGCCAGGTTGAACAATATAATATCCCACCCCACATAACATACAGTACATGTTCCAGTTGTATATTAAGCATCAGATAATATCAAATCAGAATTGGTTTGTGTCACCAAAACTTGAGATGAGCTATCTCGGAACATGATCCTAGATTCCACCAACATTGTTCCCCCTCTCCATGTCTAGCACTCCGCCCCCCCCCCCCCCCCCCCCCGCCTTTTCCCACCCCTCTTCCTCCCTTTTCATGTCGATTATACTGTTTAACAGTGTAGGTAGTTTCATCTGTTGCAGGGTACGTAGATATGAATAATTACACAGCTTCCACTTATAATTAAATTCTAGTACTGGTTGTAACAACATGTTACAGATTATTTTAACTGGTATAGATATACTCTGTGTAGCTCTGTAGTATCTGGGTTTTCTGCATATGTCAAACATGTCAGTAAGCACAAACCCTGCTTGTAATTTACTGTCACACTGGTAATGTAAGTACAAACATTATAAAGGTTGCATAAATCTAAATTAATGATATGTTGAGAACAGAAACTGAACGTGTCCGTAAAAGCTGTTTGCTGTCACATGTGTAGTCCATTTCACGTGTGGTTTTCATCATGCAACCTTGTGAAATTATCTTATGATGTTTCAAAAAAGCATTAGAGTGAAACCTATATTTTACGTTTTTGGCAGTCCAGACTTAAAAGTCACAAATTTGAGGTAACTGCAGAATTTGGGGAAATGTTAAAACCTCCCAAAATATGAGCAAAAACACATGTAATTGGCATTTATGTTTAAAAAAATTGCCTTCCTCTCCAATACTTTGCATAAAATCTGTCTAAGTGAAGGAAATTAAATGTACAATACAATGTTTACACAATAATTTGTGGTAATGAATTTAATCAGTTCTTAAAAAATCACAGATGTGCAATAGAAAGTAATAACCCATAAAAAAAAATTGAAATTGGTATGCAGGTACAGGGTAATCAAGCGGTTTTCTGACATGCTATGACCGTAAATTATATGTTCAAAATATGCATTTTTGAGAGATCATCCTTTGTATGCACCCAGAAAAAAGCAAAAGTTGATGAACATGTTGAATTAAACCAAAAACATCACAACAGCTAAGTGGTTAAACCATTAACATAAAATGCAGACATCTGCCTAATGGCATACTTTGTCATCATCACTGTTATTGTTTAATGCTTTTCTTATGAGTTGCACTTCATATGCTTACCTCCATTAAAGTGTTATTTTGGGCTTGATGAGAGACATGTGAAAAAATGAGTTTACTTTCCCAATTGACGTTACAAGCTTATTGGCTCGGTGAATTTCTGGACACTGTGTAAAATGTAAATTTGAAAGAAAGCTCAGGTGCTACAGTTTTGCTTCTTGCCCTCGATCACTGCTGCCAGTCTTCATGATCTGAAATGTGTAGTGCGAAGTATATACATCAGTAGTGTATGTAGTTGTTGCAACTGTATCATGTCAGATTTGAACACGAAAGTCTTTAAAATGTGCTATTGCAAAATCCTCGTTCTATTTCCGTGTGAAACCTGTCTCATAGCACATCATCTGTATGAAAAGTATATTTTCAGCACTTCACAAAATGCTTTTACCCCTACCAGCACTCCCGTCATGAAAACCCACTCCCTCTCTCCACACATCCAGTAGGCAAGCACAGTATACATGTGTTAGTGTGGTGTGGTGGCTCCACTGGATATTGGGTGACTTAACAAGTTGCCAGCTATAAGAGTTTACTAGTTGGAAATGGGCGATGTGTCCTTGATTATGACCGAGCATATTCTTTGAGACTCAGTGTTTGAATTTAAAAGTTTAATGATTGATATTGTTGCTGAATACAGTACATCAGAGGTACTTGCAAAGAGATGAGACTAAGTTATAATTGGCACAAGAGAAGTTGGTGGCTGGGTCCCTGCATCACATATTGGCTCAGTCTGGAATACTTTGCATCGACTGTCTTGTTTTCTCATTACCACTACAACCTAGCAGTAGTTGTATCATAATTGTGCAGTGAAGCTAAATGTTGCAAGTTGTGTGGGCAAAACTGAGTGTGGATTACATCAGCATTTCCTCTCTCACATCTCCCCCCTCCACAATGGCGTAAAACATTCCCTTAACTCTACCACCACCCATAGTGCGAACCATCTGCCTTTTTTGCCACTTGTAACTCATTCAGTCACATCAAATGTTGATAGGAAGAAAACGGGACAAAGTCAAGTGAGATGTTGAGTTAGAACTTAGAATCGAGGTAAACCTTACTAGGAATAAATATAAAATCGGGGAATTTTTAGCAATTATTCTATGTGCTTTTCATGGGGGCTAAGAATTTATGGTGTAGAATCATGAAAAACTTAAAATTGGAGAATGTAAAATTGAAGTTCCACTGTAGTAACTTGGACTGTCTACTTTTAAATGGTGCCCTATTTGCAGTGACTTGACATGGGTATTTCTTGTCTCTTAATAAGAAACTGTTTTCAAATTGTTTTAAAATGTTATAAAAAAGATCTTACAAATGTAGAGTACTATCACAATTGTATATAATATAAAAGCTTGGAAAACATTTATGTATTAGGTTTTCTAAGTTACCAAGTAGGAGTTTGCTGCCATCTGGTGGTACTCCATAACACAATGCAGTCCTTGTATTCGAAATGTATTTTAATATCAACTTCTGTGAATATATATCACATGTAAAGTTTTATCATTTGCTGTATCATGTGACACTAATGCGTTTGCTCCAGCTAGGTATGTGCACCTCTGATACGTTTTATTGTAGTTTTGACATTGAATGTTCCATAATAATTTTTATTTATATTACGTCTACATCTACATTGATACTTCACAATCTACCTTATGGCACATGGCAGAGGGTACTCTTACCATTACTAGTCATTTCCTTTTCTGTTCCACTCGAAAATATAATGAGGGAAAAACAACTGTGTATATGCTTCTGTACGAACCCTAATTTCTCGTATCTTGTATGTGTGATCCTTTCATGCAATGTATATTAGAACCAACACAACCGTTCTTCAGTTGGCTTCAAATGCCGGTTCTTTAAATTTTCTCAGTAGTGTTCCTTGAAAAGAATGTTGCCTTCCCTCCAGGTATTCCCATTTGAGTTTCTGAATCATTTCTGTAACTCCTGTGTGTTGTTTGAACCTACCAGTAAGAAATCTAGCATCCTACCTGTGAATTGCTTCCATATCTTCCTTTAATCTGACCTGGTACAGATCCCAAGCACTTGAGCAATTCTCAAGAATAAGTCACACTAACATCCTATATGCTGTCTCCTTTACGGATTTACCACACTTTCCCAGAATTCTCCCAGTTAACCGAAGTCGATCATTCACCTTTTCTGTTACAATCCTCATATGCTTATTCCATTTCATATTACTTTGCAGCGTTACACCCAGACATTTCAACAATGTAACTGTGTCAAGCAGGTCACTACTAATGCTGTATACAATCATTACGAGACTTTTTCCTGCTCATCCACATTAACTTACATTTTTCTACATTTAGAGCTATCTGCCATTCATCACACCAACTATAAATTTTGTCTAAGTCAGCTTGTATCCCCCTACAGTCACTCAATGACAATACCTTACCATAAAATAAGGCATCATCAGTAAACAACCACAGATTGCTACCCACCCTGTCGGCCAAATCGTTTATTTATATAACAGCGGTCCTATCATACTTCCCTAGTGCACTCCTGATGATACCCTTGTCTCCGATAAACATTCGCCGTCAAGGACAACATACTGGGTTCTATAACTTGTGAAGTTTTCGAGCTTCTCACATATCACATATCTTTAAGGCCAGTTGCAGATGATGCAGTTGTATATACCAAAGTAGCAATGCCAGAAGATAGTAAGAATTTGCAGAATGACCTGCAGAGAACTGATGAATGGTGCAGACTCTGGCAGTTGACCCTGAATATAAATAAATACAACATATTGCACAGACATAGGAAAATAAATCCACTACTGTACAGCTACACTATTGATGACAAACAGTTGGAGACAGTGTCTGCTGTAAGATATCTAGGCTTAACTATCCAGAACAACCTTAAGTGGAATGACCATGTAAAAAGGATAGTGGGAAAAGCAGACATAAGACTCAGAGATTCATTGGAAGAATCTTAAGGAAATGTAACTCATCCATGAAAGAAGTAGCTTATAAGGCACTTGTTCACCCAATTCTTGGGTATTGTTCATCTATCTGTGACCCCTATCAGGTAGGACTGATTGAGGAGATAGGGAAGATCCAATGAAGAGTGGCGCGTTTCGTCACGGGATCGTTTAGCCGGGAAGATAGTGTTACGGAGGTACGAAACAAACTCCACTGACAGACGTTGCAAGAGAGACATTGTGTATCACGAAGAGATTTACTACTGGAATTTCATGACAGCACTTTTCAGGAGGAGTCAGACAACATATTACTTCCCCCCACATACATCTCGCATATTGACCACGAGGGGAAAATTCGAAAAATTAGAGCCAGTACAGAGGCTTACTGACAATCATTCTTCCCATGCACTATTCGTGAGTGGAACAGGGTGGGTGGGATCAGATAGTGGTACCAAAAGTACTGTCCGCCACGCACCAATAGGTGGCTTGTGGCTTACGGAGTATGATGTAGATCTGTGAATCTATTCCACGTGCTTGTACCTTTTTAGCAGCTTGGAATAGGACGTCGTGTCAAATGCTTTCTGGGAATCTAGAAATATGGAATTTGCCTATTGTCCTTCATCCATAGTTCAGAGTATATCATTTGAAAAAAAAGGGGGCAATCTGAGCTTGATACATGCGATGTTTTCTAAAACTATGATTCATGGACTAAAGCTTCTCAGTCTCAAGAAAATTTGTTGTATTCAAACTGAGAATATGTTCAAGGATTCTGCAGCAAACTAATGTTGGGGATATTATTCGGTAATTTTGTGAGTCTGTTCTTTTGCCCTTCTCATACACAGGCGTCACCTGTGCTTTTTCCCAATTGCTTGGGACTCTGCACTGGATCAGAGATTCATGATAAATGCAAGCTAAGTGGGCGGGCAATGCCAAGAGTACTCTTTGAAAAACCAAACTGGGATTCCATTTGGACTTGCTGACTTAGATGCTTTCAACTAATTCAGTTGTTTCTCTAGGCCAGGGTCATCCATACAGGAGACTGTTAGATGGTCATATAACAGTATGTTTGTATGATTATCCAGTGTGAATTATTTCTTGAACGTGAAATTTAAAACTTCGGCTTTCATTTTGGTATCTTCAACTGCTACACCAAGCTGGTCATTAAGTGACGATGGAAGCCCTAGACCCACTTAGCAATTTTACGTAGGATCAGAATTTTCTTGAGTTGCCAGCTAGATCTTTTGCTAAGGCATGATGGTGGTAGTACTTGTATGCTTTGCACATAGATCTTCTCACAGGTACATGAATCTCTACTAACCTTTGCTTATTGTCATTTGCTCATTCTCTTATGAACCAAGAGTGCAACAGTATTTGCTTCCTCAGCAGTTTCCAAATCTCATTATTAAGCCATGGTGGGTCTTTTAGTGCCTTAATCCACTGTTAGGCACATAATTCTCTAGACCATGGTTCCAATCTCTTTAACCTTTGGCCATCATTCTTCTTCATCCATCTTATTACAACTAAGTGATGTCAATCCACTCTCTAAGTGGGATGCTAACAACTTATCTGCTGTTTCTAGCACAAAGACTCTCCTAGCCTTCTTCACTGATTTATTAACTTTTGTAACCATAGTTGCTATAATGACATCATGATCGCTAGTATCTGTTTCTGTACTGATGCTGTCAATAAGGCATGGCCTGTTTGTAGCTGCAAGGTCTGGGATATTTCCACTGAATTTGGGCTGCCAAACTAGTGGCTCAAGACAGTTTTCAGAAAGCATGTTCAAAAGTACTTCACATCACTGTCTGTCAGTACCCCATGAAATGCATCCATAGACATCCATTCTATGCTTGGTAGGTTAAAGTCGCCTCCAACTAGCAATGCATGATCTGGGTATTTACACACTACTAACCATGGGCATTCTTTGAATGACTCTATAACTGTCACAGCAGAACTGAGTGGCTGGTAAAAACATCCAACTATTAACTTAGTTTCACCTAGAACTGTTATACATGGCCAGATAACTTCACTGTCACACTCAACTTCAATGTCAATAGAGACAATATTTTTGTCAGCTACAATGAACACTCCCCTCCTGTGGCCTCTAATCTGTCTTTTTGATGTACATTTGATGACTCATTAAATATTTCAGAGCTTTCCACTCGGGTTAAGTTCCTATGTATTCAAGATTAGATGATAGTGCACCACATACAGTGACAATAGATTGATGTACGTTAAATGTATGTAAAACACAATTTTGAAAAATGTTCCTCAGATGTATGTTGACCATTAGAATGTAAAAAGCTGTTGAAAATACTATTGTAAATATAAAAACGTTCTTTCAGATTAGAAGATGACAATTAAAGTTTGCTGAAATTAGTTGCCCACATATGTAATTCACATGCAATCCAGGCAAATAAAATTTCTCCAGCTAGAAGATTATATTTTTCCTTGTTGAAGTGGCATATAACAGAGAGAAAGTTAAACAAGCATTTGAAGTGTCCTTAAATATTTCTGTTGGTCAGATGACAAAGCAGAAACAGAGGTAGCTAATAATGGCATTCCAGTAGTGATGCCAGAGGAGGTTTAGCAACTCATTTGACAGATGAAGAAAAGATTATGGTGTTGCAGTAGAAATGGTTTAAGTTAGAGGCAAATTAATACAAAAGGAACCTGCAGAATTAATTACAGAATGTCTGAGAAGATGGAGAGTTTTGTAAAACTGGAACTATGCTGTAAATATTCTACTTCAGAAGAAAAGAGGCGTTGGTAGTTACCTTCTGCACTTTGTTTACCTTATGTTCATTGGCAGTCTTTTTGACTTTATTGACTGCTGGTAATTTTGGTACAGTTCCATTAATTTTATTAACTGCTTTTTGACGACTCAGTGCCTCTGCTATTCAGCGAGTTGTTACCTGTGTTCCTCACATTATTTACATTTCATAAGGACCTTCCATTACTATATGCATTTTATTTCTGTATTCTTTATGTCAGTATCTGTTTGCTCAGTTTGGCATTTCAGTTCATTATTGTTATTATTATTATACATTTGCACTATTTACATTGTCTATGGCTTGAATCTTCCCTGTGCTTATTACAATAGTTTTCAGTTTGTTTTGCATTTTACAGTCTTTCAGTGCTTGTAGAACTAGTTGTGGGTCCAAATCTTCATTCACATTTTGTAATCTTTCTCAAAACAGTTTTTCTCTGAGTCTATATTTCTAATGAATTCACAGTTAGTTACATTTATTTAGTCATCTTTACATTGTGCACATTTCAGATTATTATTAAAATCCTAATAATTCTGATTCATCACAATTTTCAAGTCATCAATGACACTGCTGATTTCAGTACTAGTTTCTTAATTGTTTTCTGTATTTTTTTCCTCTCAAGCTGTTTAAGTTGCTACTCAGATGTGATGTTACCTCTGCATCTGCATCCATAATCCGTGAGCCACCTTGCAGTTTGTGGTGGAGGGTGCTTTGCGCACCACAGTCACTTCGCTCCTTTCCTGTTTGTCACAGGTGGTTCACATGAAGAACGATTGCTGGTAAGCCCCTGTGGGGGCTCAGATCTTTCTAATTTTATCTTCGTGGTCTTTTTGCTGCATATATGAATGAGGAAGTAACATATTTGTTGACTCTTCTAAGAATGTAGGCTCTTGGAACTTTGCTATTAAACCACATGGCAATGCAAAATACCTCTCTTGTAGGATGTGCCACTGGAGATGGTTGATCATCTCTGTGACGCTTTCATGCTTACTTAATGAACCTGTAGAAATCCCATGCTGATGAGCAGAGACCGGATCATATGCATTTGCAGGTTGCATATGCATTTGCATATTTGGCTGCTTTTCACCAGTTATTGCATATTTTAACTAAAAACTAGTGATGATTCATCATTTCACTTTATGTGTACAATATTTTAAAAATTTAGACAGGCAGTCTCTAGCTCGATCTAGTTTTGATGTCTCACAGATTGACTGTGACCTAGAACTGCGTGCAGTCAGTAACCGAGAGGCCACTGCGTAACAAAATCATTGCAGAAGAGGAAAAGGAACAGGCAGACAAAGTCAATGCTCCTGCACGCGCGCCCCTGGTTAATCCCCTCTGCTGTCATACCGTATGCATGACAGCAGTTAAATTAAACTACACAAGCTTTTAGTCACACGTCCACTGTTTCAGTTAGCTTTCTATTTACTTGTATACAGTTGAATGTGTTTACAGCATGTAGTGTGTAACGTGTTGTGTGCCATGCCACCCGAAATAAGAAATGTGTTTCATGGATAGCTGACTATTCTGGAACATTTACATATGACTGAATTGTTTTATATTGTAAAGTGCGAGAAACATTTTGTGCAAAAAGAAAGTTTCAAATAGACCAGCATGTCAAGACAAGTCTTCATATCGCAGGAATGCGGAAGAAAGGACCACGACAACAACTTCTGACAGCAGCAAGTTGCAGTAGCAGGGATTTGTCCGAAGGAAACCAAAAAACTTGGTTTAACATTGATCTATGTGAAGCATTCATTGCAAGCAATATTCGCCCTCACAGACTTACAAACCCTATCCTCAAAGGCTTCCTGCGCAAATACTGCGTGAATCAAAATACACCAGATGAATCAACATTGTGTAAAAATTACATACTGACAATTTATGCAAATGTTCTGGAAGAAAAATGCAAGGAACTCGAGGATAGTTTTATCTGGATTTCAGTTGACAAAACTACAGACACTTGTGGCTGTTACATTGCAAATTTAACTGTTGGTGCTTTCAAAGAAAAGCCTTTTTCTTCCTTTTTAGCATGCTGCAAAGAACTTGAAAAAGTAAATCATTTTATGATCACCAGGTTTGTGAATGAGGGTATTAGAAAAATATTTACAGAATCTCATGCATATGAAAGGGTTTTTGTGTTTATTTCAGATGATGCTCCCTATATGATCAAAGCAGGAAAAGCCCTGTGAGTATTGTATGCCAATTTGATTCATGGGACGTGCTTTGCTCATGGAGTACATTGCCTTGCTGAAGAAGTATGTTCCACATTTGTGAATGTAAATAAACTGATTTCATCCACAAGGAAAGTGTTTCTAAAGGTTCCTGCTTGCATAAAGACCTAAAAAAAAATAAATCAACTTACTATCAAATGTGGCTTTACCTCCTGAACCAGTGGTAACTCAGGGTACGTGGGTCGAAGCTGTGTTGTTTTACAATGAACATTTTGTGGCCATCAGAGGGGTAGTAAACGACTTCGACAGTGCAGAGACTTGGGCATTTTGCCAGTGCAAGGAAGTGTTTAATGATTCCGCCATTAAAAAAGACATTGCTGTGATTGGCTCTCACTTTTCCCGTATACCTGCACGTATTGAAAAGATTGAAACTCAAGGTATGGGGTTGAATGAATCTATTCATTTAATGAATAAAATTATTCTAGTGAACTCCTTGTTGCCGGAGGTATTCCCAAGGAAACTTAAAGAAAAGTTTGAAAACATTTTAAACAATAATCCAGACTTTGAATCCTTGTGCCAAATTGATAGTTTCATTAATGGGATGGGTGAACTTTTACCAGAAACAATAAGTGCCAACTTAGCATCCAAATTCAAATACAGCCCAGTTACCTCAGTTGATGTAGCATGGTCCTTTTCTGCTTTTTGATTGATCAAAGATACAATCTTACTACTGAATATTTGGAACAGTATGTAGTCATTTATGTTTACAATAGTAGAAAAATGTAAAATAAATTGTAAATGATGCTTTGGTCCACTAGTATTAATTAAAAGTTAATGCTGTTCAAAAATTCATGACTGTATATTGGTTTTTAAATAAAATATTACGGAGTTTCTAAGTGTGCCCCTCTGCGTGCGATATATCTCAAAGTTGGTCTCGTACATATCCATTGTTTCGCTGCAAGTCACTCACATTGCATCCACTTGTTACCAACAACAATAGCAAAGAAGGAACAAGTCTTGAAACACAGTATGCCTCCCCAGTTTGCAAATTTTTAGAAATTAATCCCAGAAAGGCCCCCTTCCTAACCACTACCAGAAAGTACACAGAAAATGATATCAGCGTTCTAAATGTACTGATTTTTCTCATGGCCAGTGCTCTTCCTCATAATTGATATGCACAGTTTGACTTTGAGATATAATACATGCAGTAACTACCATGTTTTTTTATTATTTGATCATGCATATTTCGACACTTTTCATGCATTTTTAAGCATTTTTCATGCATATTTTACGGTTTTTATTAAGCATATAATTCGGCCTCTACGGATGAACAATATTCAAGTACGTTTAAACAACAGATGTCATTTTTCTTCTATGTCAGTGTCTTCATTAACAAATGAACACTACTAGTGACTGACAATTCCTTTATCACTTGATTTTTGCTATGTGACCCCTATTTCACAATAACATTGTAACCTCTGTATTATATTCTTCTTTCCTAATCAGAGTAGTTAATTGGGAATGCTCTTGCTGTTTGGAAACTGATTGATAATCATTTATTTCATTTTATGACCTTGAGGCTAAGCAAGATTATACAACTGTCACCAGAAAGTTTGATTTGTACTACTACTTCCTTTTCTTCATTATTCCTAGTCTTTGTTCTTTACTGTAAAACATCTTAGTGTTAACTTCCTTGCCAGTTGTTGTGAAAACAGTTATTAATTCTGAACCTACTTCTGCTGCATTGTCACCACCATACTGCAGATTGATTGTTTTATATCAGGCTGGTTTCTCATTGGTTGATCTCCACACAGAACTGCAGCTGTATTTACAGCTTCCCATTGGTCTTCCTGTTGCCTGTAAGCTAGATACCTATCCATGAGTTCTTCCGCAACTGCTATAGTAGTCACATTCTGGCCTCTTCTTCACTCCCATCTTAACATAATCGCTGTGCCTGTAATTTGCCACTTGTCTTTTTCTGTAGTTCCTTCAACTTGACTGTGACTTTCTTGCATTTGTAATTGACTGTGAGTTTCTTGCATTTGTAATTGTTGCACATTTAAATGTCCTCACTCAAGGGGTACCAGTTGTAAGGTTAGTTGTCAGTCTGACCATTCCAATGTATATTTTCTGTGGTTATCTTGAATCATCTATTGCAAATGCCATGATGGTTCCTTTGAAGGAAAAAAGAAAAAAAAATTTCTGCCTCAATCAAAACTGTGCTCATCTTTAAATACCTTATCATTGATACACTGTTAAACACTATTATTCCTTCCTTCAACCTGCTGCTCATAAAATTCAACAGTTGATTGAAGAATTGAACGGAACCAGTTTGAAAATAGGCCTGAAATCAACTATAATAAAACCAGAATAATGTATGATCAACATTTCAAAAAGAAAATGCCACAGATTAACATTGAAGTCATAGAAACTGTTTACAGTTTTGTGTTTTTAGGGTAACTGAAGGCAATGTCTGGATAGGTAGGAAATAATAAACAAATGGAAGAGTAGAAAATGACTGTTAATAGAATTTTGAAAGCTAAGCTTGCAATGTCCTTGAAGCAGGAAGGTTACAGTGTGTAACCAGTTTTGTTAAGCCAGACAATGGAAAATCCAGGATGGAATGTAACAGTATCATGAAAAGGATAATTGCTACTCACCTTATAGCAGAGATGCTGAGCTGCAGATAGGCAAACACACACACACACACACACACACACACACACACACACACAGAGAGAGAGAGAGAGAGAGAGAGAGAGAGAGAGAGAGAGAGAGAGAGTCTTGCACCTGAAGCCAGACTACGTGCAGCAACACATGATGGGAGTGATGGGAGAGGCAGCTAGTTGGAGATAAGGAGGCAGCTAGGGCTGAGAGGGGGAGGGATAACACGGTAGGGAGGGGTGGGAGATGGTAAAATATGCTGCTAGTGGGAGTATGCAGGGACTAGGTGGAGAAAGAGTGGGGCCATGTAGGTGCTGTCAGGAAGTTAGATGGAGGATGGGGGAGAGAGGGAGGAGAGGGGGAGAGGAAAAGGAGAGAAGTAAAAAGACTGCATGTGTTGGTGGAATAGAGGGCTGTGTAGTACTGGAATGGGAACAAGGAAAGGGCTAGATGGGTAAAAACAATGACTAATGAAAATTGATGCCAAGGGGTTGCAGGAACGTAGGATATATTGCAGGGAGAGTTCCCATCTGCACAGTTCAGAAAAGCTGGTGTTGGCAGGAAGGATCAGATGGCACAGGCTGTGGAGCAGACATTGAAATGAAGAATATGTGGCATGCTCAGCATGATCCAGTTGTTTCTTGGCCACACCTTGTCAGTGGCCATTCATGTGGGCAGACAGCTTGTTGGTTTTCATGCCCACGTAAAATGCAGCACAGTGCTAGCAGTTTGGCTTGTAGATCAGATGACTGGTTTCACAGATAGCCCTTCCTTTGGTGGGATAGGTGATGTTTGTGACTGGACTGGAGTAGGTGGTGGTGGAAGGATGTGTGGGACAGGTCTTGTATCTAGGTCTATTACAAGGATATGAGCCATGAGGCAAGGTGTTGGGAGCAGGGGTCATGTAGGGATGGACAAAGATATTGTGTAGGTTTGGGGGTAGTGTAATGCCACTCTGCGAGGGGTGGGAAGGATAGTGGGCAGGACGTTTCTCATTTCACAGTACAACGAGAGGCAGTCAAAACCCAGGCAGAGAATGTGATTCAGTTGCTCCTGTCCTGCCTGGTACTGAGTCACAAGGGGAATGCCCCTTTGTGGCCAGACTGTGGGACTTTGGGAGATGGTGGGTGACTGGAAAGATAAGGCATGGATCTGTTTTAGTATGAGGTTGGGAGGCTAGTTATGGTCTGGAAAGACCTCAGTGAGACCCTCTATACATTTTGAGAGGGACCGCTTGTCACTGCAGATGTGACGCCCACAGGTGGCTGCCACTCTTCCTTCTACAATGACCTCCATATGTTCAGATTCTGCTGATCCTTAGCCCTCATGTACATAGACCCACAAAACCATATCAATCAAGCCCAAACTCCCTTGCAATACCTTCTCTTCATCTTTAAAGTCCTCCTATGCAATCCCAAATTCCTGAAGCCCATAACACACACTGAAGCCCTTGCCCTCCAGGAAATAGAAAATCATGCACAATGCCACCTCTAAGAACTCTCCACTCTGCTCACTTCCTACTCCCACCTTGGACTATCACTGCCCACCACCTCTTCGACAACCTCCAAACCTCAATCATGTCCCCTCATAGCAGACAAACCCTGTCTCACACACCTACTACATTTACCCAATCCTCCAAAACTCTCTCCCACTACCTCACAGAATCTAAACAGACATGAAACACAGTCATTAACCTTTCCTCCAAAAGCCTTAGTCCCGCAGAAATATCAGTCCTTTCCAAAGGCCTCACCTTTTGCCCAACTCCCAAATTCAATCATGCAGGACTTGTTAAAGACCTTCTCTCCTTCTCCGGTCCCTACAGTGGAAACACTTTTTCGCCACCAAACCTACCAGTCTGACTCAACCAAAGACCAGTGTTGAACCCTGCCTGACTCATTTCACTCCTCCGTCCAACTGTGATCCACCCCACTGCCCCCCAAATCACCCCCTGTTAACTTTCCAAAATTTCTTAACCTTGAACCTTGCTTCACCATCTTTCCCTAAATCCCTCAACATGCAAACTGACTGTACATCCATGGAAAGAACTGCAATCCACCCACCTAAAAACTGATTCTGACCTTATAATCCTACCTGCTAACAAAGGCTCCACCACTGTTGTTTTGAACTGCAAAGATTATCTGACAGAAGGACTCCACTAGCTGTCAAATTCAGCCACCTACAAACCCTGCCACAGTGGCCCCATTCCAGAAATCCAGAAGGATCTCCAGTCTCTCCTCAAATCCTTAGCCTCATCCCCAGAGTCCATCTGTCTCCTGATCCCTACCATTCCCCACACTCCTCCCTTCTACATGCTTCCTGAAGCCCACAAACCCAACCACCTGGGATGCCCCATTGCGGTCGGTTTCTGTGCCCCCACTGAGAGAGTCTCTGCTCTCATAGACCAACACCTTCAACCTAGTACCCTCAACCTACCCTCCTACATAAAAGATACCAACCATTTCCTGCTCTGACTCTCCACAGTTCTTGTTCCTTTACTACACGGTGCCCTGCTCATCACTATGTTGCCGCCTTCCTTTACACTAACATCCCTAATGACCGTGGCCTTACCTCTATTGAACACTACCTTCCTAATGCCCAACAGATTCCAAACCGAAAACCTCCTTCCTAGTCGCCATAACTAACTATATCCCCACTCACAATTATTTCTCCTTTGAAGGCATTACCTACAAACAAATCTGGGGTATGGCTATGGGCACCCGCATAACACCATCCTATGCCACCCTATTCATGGGCCATCTAGAGGAATGCTACCTAAACACCCAGAATCCCAAACCTCTCACCTGGTTCAGATTCACTGATGACGTCTTTGTGATCTAGATTGAGAATGAAAATACCCTATCCACATTTCCTAAGAACCTCAACACCTTCTCTCCCATTCATTTCACCCGGTCCTTCTCAACCCAACAAGCCATCTTCCTCATTGTTGACCTCCACCTCAAAGATGGCTACATCAGTACCTCTGTCCATATCGAACCTACCAACCACAAGCAGTACCTCCACTTCGACAACTGCCACCCATTCAATACCAAGAAGTCCCTTCCATGCAGCCTAGCCATGTGGTCCCTCCCAAAATGTACCAAGGGTCTCACTGAAGCCTTTGCAGACTGTAATTACCCTCCCAACCTTGTACCAAAACAGATCTCCCATTCCTCATCTTTCCAGTCACCCAACACCTCCCATAGTCCAGCCACAGAGGGACATTTCCCTCGCAACTCAGTACCGAGGACCGGAGCAACTGAATTACATTCTCCATCAGGGTTTCAACTACCTCTCATCATCCCCTGAAATGAGAAATGTCCTACCCACTATCCTTCCCACCCCTCCCACAGTGGTATTCCACCGCTCCCCAAACCTACACAATATCCTTGTCCATCCCTACACAACCCCTGCTCCCAACCCCTTGCCTCATGGCTTGTATCCTTGTAGCAGACCTAGATACAAGACCTGTCCCATACATTCTCATATGACCACCTACTCCAGTCCAGTCACAAACATCACTTATCCCATCAAAGGCAGGGCTACTTGTAAAACCAGTCATATGATCTACAAGCTAAGCTGCTAGCACTGTGCTGCATTCTACGTAGCTGTGACAACCAACAAGCTGTCTGTCCACACGGATGGCCACCGACAAAGTGTGGCTGAGAAAGAACTGGATCACGCTGTTGCTGAGCATGCCACCCAACATAATGTTCTTCATTTAAATGAATGCTTCACAGCCTGTGCCATCTGGATTCTTCTCACCAACACCAGCTTCTCTGAATTGCATAGGTGGGAACTCTTCCTGTAATATATCTTATGTGCCCATAACCCTCCTGGCCTCAACATTCACTAAAGTGCGTGTCATTTATGTTGGTGGTCGAATTAAGGTTTGTTCTGCGCATCTGACGTCACAAAACACAGTCAGCCAATGAACAGAGAACGACGTTGCCAAATCTCGACTGCAGTGCAGAGCACGGACGAGTGTCTTCAGTTTTAGAAACGTTCAGTCATAAATAAAGTAATAGAACAAAAGCAATGTCTTGATAGCAGACTTTCTTTTATAAAAAGTTTGGAAAAAGCATTCTTTATACCAATTGCTTCATATTCTATAAAGTAATTAAACCAAACAAGCAATAAGACTCCTAATTCAGGCGATAGCAAGGAAAGGTGTTTGTATCAATCTCACGAACCGCTTTTTCGCAATAAAGGACAGCGGTAATTGTTTATTTTCTATTGTCCTTCGACGAAGCATGAGTAATTGATAGTCATACCAACAGTGTTTGTCAGTATTTTGCGTGACGTATTAGAGTCCTCATTGAAATATCTCACCAGACGAGCTGCGGTAGCGTAACGGTTAAGGTGTTGGGCTACTAAGCGAAAGGTTATTTAAAAACAATATCGAAGTGTCTTACTTCACGAATTTTATTCATTTGAATGCAATTTTTTGAAATTTATAGTGCTTTGTCTCTTCATTAACCCTTCCGCTGCTGCTTTCCCTGCATTCCGCGCTGTGCGCGATTTTGTCATCACTGCACTGCTTGCCTGTGCAGACTGCTTTGACACTCTTATCATTTGATTCCACAAAAACTATTTGGCCCAAAAATTTGATTTTTACACATCTTCTTGACTGATACCTTCCCCCCATAAATGACTTACTTTTGTTTCGATGTTCAACGCAGTTATTATGCAGCATTAAATATAGTAAACCATTGCACGAAATTCTGAAGAGTTTGCAGAGGTAAAAGTCCATAGCTTATACTTTCCGTATGGTTGATTTTAGTTGCCACAATGTTGAAAATGAAATGTGGACAAGATACCTAAATTTCATATAAAATTTACTGGATAACAATATCTCATTTAATTTAAGTACTACATAGTTGTCGCATGTAATATTGAGAAATATTCTGTCTTTCGCGACTGTAATAAAAGATTTATTTACACCGGGCGCGTTTGGCTTTATTTTAAAGCACTTAAATCAATGAAAGGTATGGCACATACACAATGGTATTCATGTTCTCTTTCTTGTTTCTGTTCCACAGTCGCAGTTTTACCAGTGGTATTGAAATATATTCCTCTTCTGCAACTGTAATAAGTGACTTATTTAGACCAGACGTGTTTCCCTCTTTTGAAGCATCTTCAGTGGACAGTATTTTGTGTCCTCCATTGCCAAGTCACCTTTCATAGTTTTGTGCTGCGGTAACATAATATTCAATGTTTGTATCAGCTGGTCAGTGTTTTAGCATATAAATGCTGTTTGTGTGTGCCACACACAAAAATTATATTTGAAATAGCTCAGAGCACTTCACTGATAGACGGTATATTCAAGTCTTAATGTTTTTGTAAGTCCACAGTTTTGTTTAACGTATTTTGTCTACTCCCTTTTGACTGATTGAAGTGCTTTAAAATAAAGCCAAATGCGCCCGGTGTAAATAACACTTTTGTTACAGTCACAAAATATGGAATATTTCTCAATATTACATACGACACCTATGTGGCACTTAAATTAAATGAGATATTGTTATATAGTAAATTTTATATATAATTTAGGTATCTTGTCCACATTTCATTCTCAACATTGTGGCAACTAAAATCGACCATACGGAAAGTATACTCTATGGACTTTTACCTCTGCAAACTCTTCAAAATTTCGTGCAATGGTTTACTATAGTTAATGCTGCATAATAACTGCGTTGAACATCAAAACAAAAGTAAGTCATTTATGGGGGGAAGGTATCAGTCAAGAAGATGTGTAAAAATCAAATTGTTGGGCCAAATAGTTGTTGTGGAATCGAATGATAAGAGTGTCAAAGCAGTCTGCACAGGTGAGCAGTGCAGTGACAAAATCGCGCACATCGCGGAATGCAGGGAGCACGTCTTTGTAGCAGCGAAAGGGTTAATGCGGCTGTGGTGGCTTTACTTCATGAACTGCGCGCTCCCCCCTAAACGTAAGCTTGTGAACTATGCTATACTATGGCGCTGCTTCTCTTGGCGCGTGCGTCATGTGCAACTGGCAACGCAGCAATCTCCCATGTCTGGACAGGCATGCGCGAGCCGCCAAGATAAAAGAATTGAACTATAGTCATTGTTCTTACCCATCTAGCGCCTTCCCTGTTCCCATTCCAGCACTACACAGCTCTCTATTCCACCAACCCCACCCAGTCTTTTTACTTCTCTCCTTTTCCTCTACACCCCCACCCCCACCCCTCTCCCCTGCTCGTCAGTCTAACCTCCGAACTGCATCTAGCTGCCCTACCCTCTCTCCTCCTAGTCCCTGCACACTCCCACTAGCAGTACTTTATTGTCCCACAACCCTGCCCTGCTATCCCTCCCCCTCCCAGCCCGACCCTTCTCCTTACCTTTGCCCGGCTGCCTGTCCCATCATGTGCTGCTGCTCATAGTCTGGCTGCAGCTACCAGAGACTGTGGTCATGTGTGTGTGAGTTGCGTTCGCACGTGTGTGTGTGTGTGTGTGTGTGTGTGTGTGTGTGTGACAATATTTTTGCTGTGCCTATTTGTTTTAAGGCAGTGAAATTTGGGCCTACAGTGAAAATCGATTTAGACAGTGAGGGTTACTCAGTGAGCCATGGACAGTTGCATGTTGGGAGGCACAAGGAAAGAACAAAGGCATCAGATAACAACATAATTACAACTGAAAATAGATAAAGGAAGTTCTTTGTTGAATTCCAAAAAATAAACAGAGACCAACACAACAACCTAATGGAAGGAGTACAGATGACATGCAGGAGCAGCATGGATGAATACAGCTGAAGATTGTAATGCATAAAATAGTCTAGAGGATGCCTTTGTCCAACAGCATGCTGTGTATAGCGTAATGGTGGTGGTGGTGCTGATGAATACTTGGTCAAATGTTACATGACACTACCTAGTAATGCAGTCGTAATAATCAGTTTCTAATTTTTTATTCTACTGCTGTTTGCTATATTTTAACCAAGCAACCTAAGTATGTGAAATTAAAGAATTGCAAATAGTTTAAGGAGTAAAAGTAAAAACTCACCAAATAGTTAAGCCACATAGTCACTGAGATGTGCGGAAAAAAAAAGATGAAATGCTGCTAGCTTTCATTAGCTTTCAGATGAATTCTTGAAAGGTATACTAGCACTGTAGCTCAAGCTGTTGTGCCAGCTCAATGTTGTCAGCAATAACCATATAGCCATAAACATGTATGTGTATCATGACTTCGAAGAAGACTTCATCTGAAAACTAGCAACACTCTCAGTCTTGTTTACGTGATTCAGCACCCCAACAATTTGTTGAGTTATTACCTTTACTCCTTAATATATTTATATTTTGCCAAAGGCTTTTCAGCATAAGATTAAAGTTTTGTTCATTTGTGTGGTAGAATTTTTTTATACTTCCCTGTGAGTTATTGTATCTCTTATAGGTGTCTTGATAGTCATAATTCTGTTTCAGCTCCCCTGGACGCAGTACATTTTACCAAGATGAACTGTTAAGTGCAGTTGGGATGTCTGTGGGAAATCTACCAGAATATCAGAAGGAAAGATTCCAGGATTTTGCACTATTTAAAGAAGATGTGAATATCAAACCTGAGGTTTGTGTTACTTGCTGCCAATGTATTAACAGGACAAAATTATAACTTCATATTATTTAGACTGATAGTCTGGTTATACTCTCCACCAAAAGGACAACCTGAGTAGTGCTAGGACTGAAGGTGGCATCCTTCACTGTTCACTATTTTGTCACATAAATCTCTTCTCAGTTCTCCCATGCTGTGACTTAAATGTGCATAGTGTGTTGTGGGGCTCTGCAACCACATGCCCCTGAAGTAGCGCTGATAAGCTGTTCATAGCAAATGGAATCATCCTGCATCACTGATCTACCCATATACTCTCCCGCATTTACAGATACTGTTCAGTAGGAAGCAACTGACAATTTTTATTCCAAGCAATTGACGATTTTTACTCCAGTGACCATATTTTGATTTGGATACACCTGACAGATCAAGTGATACTGCAAAAGAAGCCACGTAACAACAGAGTTAACTATATACTGGAAAAGTGGCTGTTGGTGACAAAGTGGCAGCATCCAGTATTGACTGAATCCAATAACAAAAGTTATTGCCTGTACTTATGGTACATTCATTTCACAGTCTTCAGGCCATCTGTGAAGATATTCTAGTGCAAGCAGAGTGATTTCATATGCTCCCTACTAGTATGTGTAACTATCAACTGTTTGCACAGGTGGAAAGTAGACATATTAGCAGCGAGAGTAAAATAATAATATTTCATCAGCTTGTGGAGTTTATTAAGTCTACAATCAGTTTCACTGAAATACATGAGGTCATGAAGAGTATAGCCAATACACAAGAGAGGTTTGCCAATATCTGATATTCGTACTGGGCAAGATGCAATTTCTTTTTCAACAATAAAAAAGAATGCAACTACCCCTTCTCTATGTGCGAGCTGGAGTCTGTACTGTTTGTGACCCTAGATGCTTCCCCAGTGTATCATCTACAATGCGAAGATTTATTGTTTCCTTTCATCAATGATTCTGCCATTTCCTGTTCCTCTTTTAGCTGTAAAAATGTGAGTTATTTGTATTAATGGAGAATTTATGAGTTTGAGGAATAGGATGTGCTCTGTAGTTATAATTTTTCTTTGGGGAAACTTATGTAACTAAATTTCATTGTTGCATTATTCTATTCACTTGAACTTCTATCACTTTTCAGATTCTGTTGAAATATCTGGATTTCACTGTTCTAGGTGCTTCAAGTTCTTTGGTCCCTTAACAAATATGAAGTAGAAGATATTATGTCATATTTTGTTAAGAAATCTCTAGCTGTCTCAAAATGGAATGAAGAACTCAATAGTTCTGTGTATGGAATTCATGATATTATCTTGGACTACTTAAAATTTGGGCTAACAAAGGAAAAGAAAAAGGTAAGAAAATATTTTTTTATGAGTGCATTCCTCCTTGTAGAAAACCTGAAGATAAAAAGTTCAACTATAAAACAAAATTAAGATTTTTACATTTAACTCTTGGCTTTCATGTGAACTAAAGCACTATAAATAGCCCAGAAAAACTGAAAGTCTTACCACAATCATTCATAACAAAACTAAACTGATCATCATAAGCCATCTGTGCAGTATCATTCCAGAACTGAGATATCAAAATAAGCATTTCCTGGAAGGCACTGCAAACAACTTTTACTATGACCTTTCCACTATTGTGCACTTGTACTGCCCCATGCAGAAATAAAGGAGAATTTCAGCAATAGTTGTGGGGGCAATTATAATCATTGCTCAGTGACCTGACAGATATTTCAGTTAAGCTGCTGTGTTATCAAATTTAGAATACTGATTACTTGGCCTGATATACAAAATGCACAGTAGAATACATATCATTGGTCTTTTCTTATCTCTTGTGATTCATCCAGAATCTTTGTTTGTCCTTGTACCATCAATTTGACTTCCTACATGTCATAAAACCACAATGTTATTTTAATTATGGACTCAGTTACTGTTGTGTCACTGCTCAGAGATAGGAATGGACAGTCCTAAAGCAGCAAATAATAATGACACAGTATTAACTAAAATATATTTATTTTGTGAGGCACTTAACTTACAAGGAGGGTGCAGCCTGTGAGTGGTTTGTTACATCAGTCATAATGTCCAGGTCACTGATAACTGTTCAGTAATACGCAGAATCTTTCTGTGTGGAATAGACGGACTGTACAGAGTCCACCGCAGCTTGTTGATAACTCTGTAGCACACTTGATAATCTCTATAATAATCAGACTTAAAGGTGAACACAAACTGGCTGCTCAGCTCTGCGGACAAAAATAAATACTTGCCGACAGTGGCAACGCACTGACTATTCCTTGAAGGTGTGGCTGTAGGTCTTGTCTTGGTTGGTGTCTCTGGCAACCAGCGACTTTCCTCCTGGTGGTGTCAGTGGTCGTACCAACTGTGAGACTTGCGCTTCAATGTATCAATGACACCACATCTCTCTCCCCCATCCCCCCCCCTCCCCCCCCCCCCCAAAAAAAACCAACTTCACACCGTTTTTTGTGTACTGCTGGTTCATGGACAGACAGCAGAGAAAGGTCTGATTTCAGACGTGTAAGATGGGACAAGATCTCTACCTGTGGCCGATAGCAGATCCCTGTCCATACCTGGGTATACACCTTGACAGTAGCTGTGACTACCAGCTGAAAGATCAACCACAGCGTACACTTTTGTGTTCAGGGATGCTGCTACTGTGGGCGGGTCAACAACAACAGCTGCATGATCCCTTTGGATATCCTGGTGGATGCCCACAGGTGGGACATTTGAAGACATTACCTCAGGCTGTGGGACCGGCGGCGACACTGGAGATGGTTGGTCCACAGCGGTCTTCGCTGGTGCCTCGACAAGAGGTGATGACCAAGCTGGATGAAGAGTTGGAGATGAAGCTGTGGATATCTGCAGAGCAGTGGGTGTGTGAGCAAAAATTCTGTAGCAGAATCATGAATCCAAGAATGCTGCAACTGGCTGTGATTACACTGGTGCAGCCTCAGTGGACCTTGAATGGTATATGACAATCCACCAGAAATGTCTTTCATGACATCCTGCTCCCAATGCCTGCCTTTGCCAAACACTCAGATGCTGTCCTGGGGCTGGAATCTTGTAGGGCATGGTGGAATGAATGGCTTCCGAGGCAGCTACAGGAGATGCAGAAGTGTATGATGACACTGGCCATATAAGAGTTCTGCCAACGGCTTTCTGTCATGAGACAAGGAGTGGTAGGATGACAAAAATTTCTTTAAGGCCTGATACCATGTGTGGGCTGAATGCAGCTTGCCCATTTGCATCTTGAACATGCATACAATACATCTGAATTCACCGTTTGACTGTGGTTGAAATGGCGCCATAGTGATATGCTGGATGCTGTTGTCATTGCAAAATTGTACGAAGTCAGCCAACGTAAATTGTAGTCCATTGTCAGAAATAATGACCTCTGGTAATCCTCCAATACAAATAATGGAGGTGATAGCCGACACTGTACTGGTGGTTGTAGTGGAATTTGTTGGGTCTACAAAGAGAAACGTACTATAAGAATCTACCACCAGCAACCATCATGTATTCCAAAAAGGTCCCACAAAAACCACATGTAGCCATTGCCATGGCCCCTTTGGTCATGGACACTCAAAAAACCATTGCAGTGGAGCAGATTTGTGTCCTGCAAAAGCAGTGCAATGGGAGGTCATCTGTTCAATTTGGGTGCTATGTCCAGGCTGAGCTAGCTGCTTGTTGCATACCACTCCCCAACAACCCTGATGCAGTGATTTCAACACTTCCCACTGGAGGCATGTGCCAGGGGATGGTGGATTTCTTTTAAGCTGCAAGGTCACCAATTTCGAACATATTGCAAGAGCACTTGAAGAGCTGGTTCTCAGGTGGATTCCTGTGACATAGGATGGTAGGTAGTCTACTAGAAACCTGTAAAGGGTGTCATGACCATGCGAGTCAATCTGGAAGCATGAATCCTCATATGAATCAAATACACAATCTGTATCAACTGGTAACCATGGTAGCAAGTCAGTGTTTGAATCTTGAACTGTGGGCCAATAAACAATTCATACTGGAAGTTCGACAACAGCAGAACCCAACATTGTAATTTTTGTGCTGTCCACGGAGGGAAAGGCTTGGCAGGCTGAACGAAGGCACCAGTGGCTTGTGATCAGTGATGAAAGAGAAACATGACTCAAACAAATACTGGTGAAATTTTGTGACCCCCAGAAGTAGTAAAGAGCACCTCCTTTTCCATCTAGCTGTAATTATTCTAAGCATTGTTTAAAGTTTTGAAAGCAAAGGCAATGGGCCTGTCAAAAGAACCACTGGGGAGAGCACTGCTCCAATCCTGTTGGATGATGCATCAACTTCTAAGACAATAGGCTTGTCTGGGTCAAAGTGGACCAAACAACGAACACCGAGGAGAGTGTCCCTAAGTTGCTGAAATTCGTCCTGAGGATCTTTGAATCGCATGACAGGAACAACTTTTCAGTGCAGCTGGTGCAATGGAGCTGCAATTTGTGCTGCTTGAGGAATAAACTTGATGCAATACATCAGTTTGTCCATGATCACTTTAAGTTACTAGGTGCCGGCAAATCCCCGATCGCCAGAGAGTGTGATTGTGCCTGATGGATGCACTATGCATTAACTACATGATCCAGGTATTCAGTTTCTATATTGAAAAATGCGCCCTTCACTTTATTGCACTTTAAGCCCATTTCAAAAAGAACTTGGAAGAAACACTCTGAAGTTGACTGAATATTCTGCTGGTGTGCATCCAGACAGTACAATGTCATATAAACAGATTTCACATGAAGAAATCTTAACTGTTAACTGCTCCAAAAATCTAGCAGAAGCTGATGCATTGCCAAATGGGAGGCAATGGAACTGGTATAAACCCAAGTGCACATTACTGAGTGAGGTGGTGCAGTGGTTATCACACAGGACTCGCATTCAGAAGGACAACAGTTCATATCCACGTTTGGCCATCCAGATTTAGGTTTTCAGTGATTTCCCTAAATGGCTCCAGACAAATCCCGGGATGGTTCCTCTGAAAGGGCATTTCTGCTTTCATTCCCCATCCTTAACGCAATCCAATATTGTGCTCCATCTCTAATGACCTCAATGTCAATAGGACATTAAACCCCATCTTTATTCCTTCCCTCCTTCCAAGTGCACATTATACATGAAGAACTGTTAGGACTGCATATTCAGGAGTAAGTGCAAGTATGGTATGCCTCTTGCAAGTCAGTTTTGGAGAAGAAGTGATCCTGTCCCAAACTGGTCCTTCAGTTTGTCGGACTGAGGCATCCCTGTGTGTGGGTTTACTGAAGATTTAAGGTGTGCAAATAGCCGTAAACCACCTGACACCTTTTTAATAACTACCGGGGAATGCCCAATGACTTTCTGAAATCGGGTCAGAAACACGACTGTCATGCCATCATCTCAGTTCTTGAGCAACCTGACATGAATGGCAAGTTGCACATTATCTTTTGAAGTTACGTTTACTTTGAAATCTTTAGCTTGTTACCGAACGTCTTGAAATAGATTTCTTTAATTTGCACACAATTCATTAACACAGTCGGCACAATAACATTGGTGTCCATTGTCCAGAATATCCATATCAAACAAATCAATTGAGTCCAGACCAGAAATGTGTGGGCTGTCCTGCGAACACAAGACAAGAAATTACTCAGTTTTAGTAACATTACAAAGTGTTGCAGGCAGGCTGCCCATGCCCAGTACTGGAATATTCTGACCATTGTCTACTGACAGAGGGGCATTAGGCTGCAGTAGCCATGGGTATCTAAAAATTAATAAGTTTTTATGTTCAGAAACATTATGGAATCATCTGTAATTGTAGTTTCACAGAAAGATGTGACACGTGCAAATGCACATATAGTTCATTTTTCTGGCATTGAATCACTTGTGAATGTTTCTCTTTATTTGAAGGGTGAGCCACTGATTGTGTCTCCTGCACTGGTTCAGCTGATACTACATTTACTTCTGTTGAGGAACATTGTCAACTAGAGTCTGACTGTCGCCTAGCATTGTGGTTTTTCAAATAAACTGTTTTAATGTGTCTACACTTGCCAAAGGAAAAGCACTTTGCCTCCGTGCACTGTTTATGGTCGTATTCTGTGAAGCACTGCAGGCACAACATCCTTGTATTAGACTGCAAATGGGCACGTGCACAGCGTGACTGACTGTTTTTAACACTTGGCTTTGTCTGCCACTTGATTCCTGACTGAATAGAGAATTGAGTGCATGTAGAACTTTGAACTGCAGAAATGCCTGGAGCCTCTAAATCTACCTCTGGTACATCTACATTGTTCTGAGACTCAATGATAGAAAGCACAGTTTCTAAATCAGGATTCGGTATCTTCAAAATAGCAGAGTGTATACTCACATCTGATACATCTTGGGTAACTGCACCATGGAGCATGATGTAAATATAGCACAGTCCATATGAACACTTAAATTTGCAGTGTCTGATAAGACCTTCTTGATCCATGACCCATTGTTTATTTGTCTGAGGAGGTTGCTCCCTGAACCTAAAAAACTTGTCTCTGTAAGCTGCTTCATGCACCTTAGTGCAAAGTACTCACCTAACTTTTGAAGTAACAACTCATAATCAGCAACCTCTGGCCAAAAGTCCAGAAACAGCTTTTTACACAACCGAAACACTTCAGAACCCACATTAGAAAGGAAATAAGCTTTGTGCCTGCTATGCCATAGGCAGAGAAATGTGCTTCAAATTTGAGCACAACAGCCGGCCCAGTCCTCTTGCTAGCCATGAAATTCTCAGAATTTGGGTGCAGATGTAATTTGTTGAGGTGCAGCTGTTGTTGCTGCTCTGCAGCAGTTGCTGAATCTATTGCCCCTGTATGTGAACCACATCTGTCAGAAGAAGTACTTGTGGTGGCAAAGACATGATAATTCAGTAAACCAATGATGTCTCCCTTGTTGGCGGAAGAACATAGCACTGTAGGTTCAAAATCCTGATCTCCATGGATGAGTCACTGCTTGGAGATAGGAACAGACAGTCCAAAAATAGTAAATAATGGTGACACAATCTTAACTGAAATATATTTATTCTGCAAGACACTTAAACTGTGAGGAGGGTGCAGCCGTGAGTGGGTCATTACAGCAATACACTGTTCAGAAGTTGTAGTGTACAGGTCACTGACAACTGTCCAATAATATGCAGAGTCTTTTTGCATGGAATAGATGGATTGTACTGAGTCCACTGTAGCTTGTCCTTCCATAGCTACAAGAAGTCTCAACTATTTTGAAGATAATCACAGGACAAAATTTTTCAGATATAAAGATGACTTCTATGTCCAATAGGGAGGACTCCCCATGGAGTCACCCATAAGTGGCCTGCTGGCTAACATCTTCCTTGACCACCTTGAAATCAAAATCTTTGAAGAAATAATAAAACCAAACCAGTACAAAGGAATATGTTGGTACCACTATGGCTTTTTTTTCACAAAAACAACTGGGGTCACAAGTGCCCAGGTAGCATTTATTGATGACATACATTGCTTGATGAATGAAACACATGACCAGATGCTACAGTTATGCAGAGACATCAATACTGCTCACACAAAAATCTACTTCACCCTTGAAACTGAAAGAGACAGCAAAATATATTTCCTAGAAGTCACAACAGAAAACACATCAGAAAACTGACACAGTTCACACACACAACAGTGAATAAACAAGGCATAAAAGATGAAGACATGGTGCACCATAACCTTTGACTGCAAAATAACACTCAGGATGGGAAACATCATGAGGAAACACAGTATAACTGTGACATGTAAAACAAACAATACTGTGCAGAAAAGATTAAAAAAGCCTAACACTGCAACAACTGCAAACATTGTGATTCAGTATACATTGAACAGACATGTAAAAAACCCCCAGGGGGCCCACGGTTCTTTCGTGAGTTCATGCTTGGCGCACGTGGGGCCCTGAGCTATTGCAGCTCATTCTTCATTCCCTGGCTGCATTTCCTTCTCCCTGCCTCCGCCCTTCCTATCCCTGCTCCTTCCCTGTTGCAACCTCCTTCCCCTCTCTTGGTGTTCTGATTTATATCGACCTGCCTATTCCCCTGGTTTCCTGTATTGGTTGCAATTTTGTTCCTTTTGCCTTGTGGTTTTTCAAAATTTCCTGTTTTTAATGTGAGCCATATGGAGAAGAACTCCCTCCCTAGCATCTACAGTGTGGATTCTTCTACCCCCTCCCTCCCCCTCCCCACTGTAGCCCTCTTCCACCCTGCTAGGTCACCCGCACGTGTAGCCAGTCCGTGTGGTGGGGCTGTTATGTATCCATATGGCTGAGCCCCCTGACAACACAGGAATCACACTACTTGTACCTGAGCTGTTCCCTCCCCGTGTTTGCCAAGGAGTGATTCCTTGTCTTCTTGGAGCATCGGAACTCCCGGCAACAGCCGCTGTGCCAGATGGTCCTTGTTGTGGCTGAGTGGCGCCCATAGGGAGAGCCCCTGGTCGGAGTGGGTGGATGCTTGGCACATGAAGCGTATCAAGCTGCAAAAATCTGTCCGTTCTCACACGGCCGCCTCTTCAAATGGTGAAGGATCCTTAAACACTGCCTTGTATGACCTGGTAGCCTTCCCTTCCCTGGCTACCCCATGGGAGGAGAGCCATGCTCACCATCTTGGGCTAAAACCCTTTCTCCATCACCTCGTCAGTACTAGAACGAATGGAGTCACTTTCACTGCCACAAAGCCATTGTTTTTCGTGGAAAATATCAAGGACAAGTTTGGTGAAGTGGAGTCTATTAGTAAGATGTGGCCGGGCTCCCTGTTGATCGAAGCTTCTTCTTCCACCCAATCTACAGCTCTTTGTGACTGTGATCGTCTTGGCAATGTTCCAGTGTCTATCACTCCTCACCAATCTCTGAATATGGTCCACGGCATCATTTTTCATAGGGAACTCATCCTGCAAACTGATGAGGAACTCCAGGCTAATCTGGAGTGGCATGGTGTTAGTTTTATTTGATGTGTGCAGAAGGGTCGCAAAGATGCAAAGACAACCGCACCGATACTGGTGGCTTCATTCTGGCTTTTGAGGGGGATGCCCTCCCAGAGAAGGTCAAGAGTATGTGCTACAGATGTGATGTGAAGCCGTACATCCCTCCACCTTTTCGGTGCTTGCGTTTTGGGCATATGTCTTCCCGTTGTACGGCAGACCCTTTGTGTGGTGATTGTGGCCACCCAGTCCACAAGGGAAGCCCTTGTGTTCCACCACCTGTGTACGTCAACTGTGCTGACCAGTACTTCCCTCGCTCACCTGATTTCCCAGCTTACAAGAGAGAAAAGAAGATACCAGAATACAAGTCCCTGGTTCGCCTGTCTTACACTGAGGCTCACCAAAAGTATGAGAGACTCCATCCAATGTCACTATCTTCAACTTTTACCTCTGTTACTTCCTTTCCTCTTCCTCCTCCTCCCTCGTCCTTACCCCAGACCCACCCCACTCTCCCCTCCACCTCACCTACAGTTCCCACGACCTCCCATCAGGGAGTCACTCCCCCTCCCTGGCCGAAGAAGTGCCCCTCTTCTTTGGCATCTGCCGGTTATCAGGCTCCCTCCCAGGAACCCTCTCCCTGGCATCTCTCAGGCCAGAAGACTCTCACCACCACTCAGCCACGAGGCGCACCATCTGTGCACCCCAAGTTCGCCTACTCTCTTTTGGTCCCTCATCTTGCAGACACCTGTACTCTCCATGTCCTGCCCTCCTCCACCTCAGAAAGAGATGAAGAAGAAACATAAATCCCATGAGAAGGTGCCCACAGTGCCCCTGGAAGTGCCAACTCCCCTCTCGCAACCTGAGTCTGGCATATTATTTATGGATATCACCCCATCCTTGTTGGTTACAACTACTGACAAGGTGACATGACCTCCTCCTTAGCTCCTTGATGCCTACCTTTGACTCACGTCACACGATCATCCACTGGAACTGCAACGGATACTATCGTCACCTACCGGAAATTCAACATCTTGTCTCCTCTCATTCTGAGTTACATCTTGTTCTCCAAGAAACGCATTTCCGTGATGACCACTCTCCAACTTTCTGTGGTTATCAGATGTTCTGCCAGAACCGTGCTGGCCCTGGGATAACATCTGGTGGGGTTTGCACTTTGGTTCACTCCGATGTCCTTAGTGACTGGATCCCCCTATGTACCACCTTGAAAGTGATAGCGATTAGAGTGCAAACGTCTCTGGCAATCACCCTTTGCAATGTCTACCTCTCTCCAGGTCGGTCACTTGCTTATGTTGCACTATCTACCTTAATCCAGCAAGTCCCTCCCCCGTTTCTCCTCCTTGGGGATTTCAATGCCCACCATCCATTGTGGGGAGTGTCACTTCAACAGGTCAGGGTATCATAATCAACCAACTTATCATGGACTTCGATTTGTCTCCCCCTCAACAATGTCTCCCTTACCCACTTCAGTGCCGCTCATAGCATCCATCTTCTCAGCTATCGATCTCACGATCTCCACCCCTGCCCTCATGGCTTCCCTACATTGGTCATCCCTTGATGACCTTTGTGACAGTGACCACTTTCCAGTGACACTGTCATTCCCCTGCTGCCGCCAGGCAGACAGGCCCCCACATTGGGTATTCCACAGGGCAAATTGGCCTTTATACATGTCAGCTGGCCTCTTTGACACCTCCCTCTCGAATTCCATTGATGCAGTCGTGCAAGGCACCTCTGCTGCTCTTTGTCATGCTGCTGGCACTGCTTTCCCCCTACCTATAGGGCCCCCTTAGTCATCGGCCGGTACCGTGGTGGACCAAGGACATTGCAGTCACTGTCCAGGACTGCTGACGGGCACTGCAGTGATTTAAGTGACACCCCTCCCAGACCAACCTCACTTCTAAGTGTCTCCGAGCTAAGGCTAGTTACCTTATTAAGCAGAGTAAAAGGGAATGCTGGGAGCACTATGTTTCCTTCCTGGAGACATATGACTCTTTATCACGGGTGTGGTCAAAGTTCCGTAGCGTTCTGGGCCGCCAGCAACAGTCAGTTGTCCAGGGTCTGAACCTCCAAGGAGCTGTGTGCAGTGATTCATTGGTCCTCACGGAACACCTTGCAACACACTTTGTGGTGACATCGTCATCTGCTTCTTACCCTCCTACCTTTCTCCAGCAGTAACACAGAGTTGAACATAACCCCCTCCATTTCATCCTGCACCATGTTAAGGCCTATAATGTACCTTTTCCTGAATGGGAATTAAGCAGGCTCTTAGCTCTTCATGAGACACAGCACAGGACCAGATTCCATTCACAATCAGGTGATTCAACACTTGGACATTCCCCAGAGGCAACAGCTCCTCAGGGTTTTCAATCACATATGGCTCACGGGTGCTTTTCTGTCACTATGGTGAGACAGTATAGTTATCCCGGTCCTTAAGCCTGGGAAAAACCCAATGTCTCTAGACAGCAACCACTCCATTAGCCTTATGAATGTGCTTTGTAAACTGCTCAAAAGGATGGTTAACTCCAGATTATGTGGGGTACTCGAGTCCCAGGGCCTTTTGTCACCATATCAGTGTGGCTTCCGGGCAGGGCGATTTCCAACTGACCATCCACTCTGATTGGAATCAACCATCTGACAGGCTTTTACTCACCACTGGCACCTTGTCGCAGTTTTCTTTGCCCTACGTTAGGCGTAGGACATGGCTTGACGCCATCACATTTTGGTTACCCTTCATGACTGGGGCTTCCATGGTTGCCTTCTGATTTTTATCCACGAGTTTTTATCTTACTGGATCTTCCGGGTTCGAGTTGGCACTTCACTCAGCGCCCCTCAGATTCAGGAAAATGGTATCCCACAGGGTTCTGTGCTATGTGTCACACTCTTCCTCATTGCCATAAATGGGCTTGTGACCTCTGTTGGACCTCTGTTTACCCCGGCATTGTACATTGACGATTTTTGCATCTGGTGCAGCTCCCACTTGGTGGCATCTGCTGAGTGCCAGTTCCAAGGCGCCATCTGACTGGCCTCTGTGTGGGCCACCACCCATGGCTTACAGTTTTCCCCCTCCAAAATGTAGGTTATGCATTTTTGTCATCGACTCACAGTACACACTGATCCGGAACTTTATTTAGGCAACCAGCTCCTCGATGTTGTAGCACAGTCCCGTTTCGTGGACCTTATTTTTCATAACAAGCTGATATGGCTGCCCCACATTCATCACCTAAAGGCTACGTGCATGTGGAAGCCTAATGCTCTCCACCTCCCAGCCCACACATCTGGGGGTGCAGACCTTTCCACTCTTCTCCATCTTTACCGTGCTCTGTTCTTGTCCAGACTCGATTACGGTAATCTGTTTTATGGCTCACCAGCTCCTTCCAGTTTGAAACTCCTTGACCATGTCCATCATTGTGGGGTGCCTCTGGCTATTGGTGCCTTTCGCACTAGTCCTGTTGATAGTTTCCTCACGGAAGCAAGGATTCCCCCTTTACACATCTGACGACCCACCCCCATAATGTGGTTGTGGTGCCAGACTGACAAGATCTCAACCATTCATGCTAAGTATAGTTTTCCTGCTTCCTTAAATTTAATATTAGCAGATGATCCACAGATGGTTGACCTGGTCCTCGGTTTCCTCCGTGAAAGTGGTTTTTGTAGTAGCCACCAGAAAGATCGTGGGAGGCGCACATTGGCACGGCGCGTCACGGACGGTAGTTGACGCAAGTAGAGTCCCGTCCACCAGAGGGCACGCGAGAATTCGGACGCGACCTCTGCCGGTATGACAGCAACAACAACAACAACTACTACTCCGGCAGCACGGGCCGTGCCCAGTCAGTTAACATCGGGCATGCCTAGGACACAGTCCCGGTCTACGCTAAGTGAAGTGCGACGTAAACGTGAACAGTGTTACTACACAATTGGCCACGAGTAGGGTCGTTCTTTCGCGTGTTGCGTAATTGTTCCGGTTTCGCAGCGTCTCCACGGCACGGAGGATTTGGTGCGAGTTTTGGTTGCGCAGCAGACGGAACTCATGGCCACCATGAAACAAGTGCTTCCGCCGTTGCTCTCCACGCCGTCTGCTCCGGCGCCGTTCCCTCCTCCCTTTCCGCCGTATGACGAGACAGCGGAGGATTGGGACGCATATGCCTTCGGCAGCATTTCCAGGCGTTTCATGTTGCAGATGCGGAGGTATGTCGTGCTCTCTTCTTGTCTTGGATATATCCCTCACTGTATCAAGTTTTGCGGCAGCTAGCGCCGTTGCAGGAACCCTCATCCTTGTCTTTTGACGCATTGTGTTCATTGCTGTCTTCATATTATCGCCGCCGCACACATGTTGTGGCGGCTAGGGTCGAGTTCTATCAATGCAAGAAACAGCCCCATCAGTCTTACCGGGCGTGGACCACTACCCTGCACGGTCTTAGTCGCAAGTGTCATTTTGTCACGGAGCAGTCGCGAGAGTCGTACGCCCACGTTATGGTACGCGGCGTCATTGTTCGTTCGGCCCCTGATAGGGAGGTCCGGCAACGGGCCCTGCAGTTAGAAAACCCTTCCCTCGAGGAAGTCCTGTCCATTGTTCAATTGTATGAAGTCTCTCACGCAGCAGGTCAACAGCTGGAAGCGTGGTGCGACGTCGCGGAGGTTCAGGGCGGCGTGGCCGCGTCCACTGTGTCAGGGGTGGCCGACATGCGAGCTGTACAATCCGGCCGTTACGGCCGCTCCCGCACGGCGCGTAAGCAGAATTCCGGCCACCGGCCCCTGTTGCCGTCCTTGCGTCGTGCTATATACATCATGATTGGTCAGAGTGCCCCCAGCGTTGGGCCGTTTGTTCTCAAATGTAATAGAAAAGGTCACATTGCTAAAGTTTGCCGCTCAGCCTAAAAAGAATCGAAGGAAGCAGGTACTGAGGACATGGACATTGACATTCAGGAAGTTTCATTGGGCCAGGCTCCCGACGCATCGGCACGCAAACTCTTTATCGAGGCGTCGGTTTGGTCGCGCCGGTTACAACTGCAAGTTGATACGGGCGCGGCAGTTTCCTTGTTGAATGCACAAACTTATTCCAACCTTGGATCGCCCCCGTTGGCGCCAGTTTACCGCCGTCTACGTGGTTATGGTAAACAGTTCATTCCCCTACTGGGTCAATTCACTTCCGACGTGACTTACAAATCAGTCACTCGGCCTATTACTTTTATTGTTGTCCGTGATGTGAGCTGAGCTAACCTTTTTGGCCTGGATGCCTTTCAAGCTTTCGGTTTTTCTATCGCTGACACCATACAGTTGGTCTCCGAAGACGTTCCCTATCAATCGTTGGAATCCTTGATCTCCGACTTTCCAGATATTTTTGAGGAGGGCCTGGGGCGTGTTTCAGATTTTGAAGCTCACTTAACGTTGAAGGCGTCGGCTCACCCGCGTTTTCTACGCGTGAGGCAGATCCCCTTGGCTCTCCGCCCTCAGGTAAAGGAAGAGCTAGACCGGCTGACAGCCCTAGGGGTCGTTCTTCCCATTTCTTCCAGTGAGTGGGCTTCGCCCCTCGTTATTGTAAGGAAGCCCTTGGGAAAATTACATCTTTGTGGCGATTTCAAGGCCACCATTAATTCCCAATTGGTGGTGGACACCTATCCTTTGCCTCGTGCTGATGAATTGTTCTCCTCCGTGGCGGGAGGCCAATATTTTTCGAAAATCGAACTGTCGGAGGCTTATCATCAGATACCACTTGATGAGGACTCCAAACGGTTGGCGGTCGTCAACACCCCGTTTGGCCTTTACCAATACCAGCGGTTGGCCTTTGGAATATCCAGTGCCCCGGTGATATTCCAGCGTTATCTTGAGCATATCACGTCGACAATTCCTCATTGTATTCATTACCTGGATGACATAATTGTCACAGGCCGCAGCACGAAGGAACACTTGCACAACCTTCGCACCCTCTTTCTCAAATTCAGGTCTGTGGGCTTGCGTTGCAACCTGCATAAGTCAACCTTCTTTCAACCATCCATTGAGTATATGGGCTACACCATCTCTCGACACAGTATCCAGCCACTAGGCAGTTTGGTCCAAGGTATCATCAACCTTCCTCGGCCCGCTTTGCTGAAAGAGTTACAAGCTTTTTTAGGCAAGATAGCCTATTACCACCAGTTCATTCCCAGGGCTTCCACTATAGCCCACCCCCTGTACTGCCTTCTGCACAAGGGTGTTCCTTTTGATTGGTCACCTGCATGCGAGCGAGCATTCACCTTGTTGAAGGGCCTCCTCACATCAGCCCCTTGTTTGGCTACTTTTGATCCCCATAAACCATTGGTCCTGGCTACAGACGCTTTGCAGTATGGGGTGGGGGCGGTCCTGGCCCATCGCAACGCAGATGGTTCCGAGCAACCACTGGCATTTGCGTCTAAAACGCTTAGTCGCGCGCAGGCCCATTGCTCCCAGGTGGAAAAAGAGGCTTTGGCCATTGTCTACACTGTTACCAAGTTTCACCCTATCTTGTATGGCATGAAGTTTCAGTTAATCACTGACCATAAGCCGTTAATATCATTATTTGGCCCCACCTCTCAGATTCCGGATAGGGCGGCCGACAGACTACAGCGCTGGGCCTTGTTCGTTTCTAAGTACCGTTATGACATTCATTTTTGCCCTACAGGACAGCATGCCAACGCCGGCGCTCTTTCCCGTCTTCCGGTGGGCCCGGATCCTACGTTCGATCGAGAGGAGATTATGTGTTTTCATTAGGATGAGGCGTCCCGCCAAGCGGTTGATGGCTTCCCGATCACTAGTTCTCGAGTCGCCAGGGAAACGGCAGCTGACCCGGTTCTCCGGCAAATAGTTCGCCTCATTCAGCAGGGGTGGTCGTCCCGCCCTCCGGGCCGGGCCTCGGACCCTCTTCGTAATTATTTTCTTCTACGGGACCGCCTCTTGGTCTTGGAAGGCATTCTCCTTCTGGCTACCGATGATACAGCTCCTCGTGTGGTTGTTCCTGCAAGTTTACAAAGGGAGGTCCTCACGTTCTTACATGCGGGGCACTGGGGTGTTTCCCGTACTAAAACCTTGGCTCACAGACATGTGTACTGGCCCGGTATTGACAGAGAAATTGAGCACTTGGTGGCCGTCTGTTCCCAGTGTGCGAGCCAACAAGCATCTCCCAGGGCAGCGTTCTCTTCATGGCCACCGGCAACCCAAGCATGGGAACGTGTTCACATCGATTTTGCGGGCCCGTTTCTCAATGGTTTATGGCTCATTGTCATTGATGCTTATTCCCGATTCCCGTATGTGGTTCGCTGCTCCTCAACCACTTCAGAAGTTGCAATCCAGCCACTAGAAAAAATTTTTTCTGTGGAAGGTCTGCCAATCACCCTGGTCTCGGACAATGGACCGCAGTTTATTTCTTAGACCTTCCAGGATTTTTGTAGGCGCTTCGGTATTCGGCACATTTGCTCTCCCCCCTTCCATCCACAATCGAATGGGGAAGCCGAGCGCATGGTGCGCACATTTAAGATGCAGATGAAAAAGTATGTGCACGAATTTCCTGCGGAGGAAGCATTGATGTTTTTCTTGACGGCATACCGGACCACACCAATGGGAGAATGCAGCCCCGCAGAGCTCCTCCATGGGCGTCAACCTAGGACTCTGCTGCACCTCCTCCGGCCTGGTCCTCGCCAGTCTTCACAAAACAGAGTACCTGGCTTTCCACTGGGTATGTCAGTCTGGGCCCGTGGGTTTGGTCGCAATCCACGTTGGATACCAGCGGTGGTCCTGCGCCGAAATGGCCGCCGGCTCTATACCTTGCAGGCGGGGGACTGGGTGGTACGTCGTCACCAAAATCAGCTACGTCCACGTTCGGGCACCCACCCTCCACCCTCTAGGACACCGGCTTCCCCATTGCCAGCACCTGTGTTGGTTTCACAGGGGACGTTGCCTCCTCTCCCCGCTGTGCCTCTGCCGCACTGCGATGGTTCTCAGCCTGGGCAGCCTCCAGTAGCTCCAGCACCGGCATCGCCATCGTTTGAGATGTCCCAGCGAGAGCCGGCCCCCCTAGCAGACCCGGTTTCTCAGGAGGTTGGTTCACCTGTGGTCATCCCTTCCTCTTCGTCCCCGCCACTGGGTCTTGTCCCTCCCGGGGTGGAACAGGATCCGGAGTTCGACAGCTTGTCGCCCGTTCTGTCCCGGGCTCCGGTTGTGGGACGACGGGGGCCTCTTTGTGTGGGTCACTTCCAGCTGTATTCGAAGGTTCCGGCTCGAGGGTTGGCAGATCCCCTCGCCTCCGGCCATCCAATGGATGTGGAGGTCATCGCTCCTGCCCGACGCTCCACCTTCCGACGCAGTGGATCACAGTGGGTTCACCCCCTGAAGGAGGAGGAGTGTAGTAGCCACCAGAAAGATCACGGGAGGCGCACATTGGCACGGCGCGTCACGGATGGTAGTTGCCGCAAGTAGAGTCCCGTCCACCAGAGGGCACGCGAGAATTCGGACGTGACCTCTGCCGGCATGACAGCAACAACAACAACAACTACTCTGGCAGCACGGGCCGTGCCCAGTCAGTTAACATTGGGCATGCCTAGGACACAGTCCCGGTCCACGCTAAGTGAAGTGCGATTTAAACGTGAACAGTGTTACTACAGTTTTTATTTCCAGATATAAGGTTCTCCGTTAGTCTTGGAGCAGGGGCTGGTTGGTTGTGCTTGGGACTCCTTTTGCAGTCTTCACGGTCTGTGACCCCATGACTGCCCCCCTCCCCCCTTTTTGTCAAGTTTTTGGATTTGGTCTCACCTTTTATGCTTTTACTGTGTGTGTTTAATGTTCATTCTTTTATAATTTGACTCCTCTGACTGAATCCGTTCACTTTTAGTGGACCCTCTTTCATATGTAACCCACTTTGGTATCATGGGACTGATGACCTCACCATTTGGTCCCATACTCTTTCAATCAATCAATCAATCAATCAGACATGTAGAAATTTCAGGGTAAGGTACTTAGAATATTTAAGAACACTGAAAATTGGCAGCACATATTGCATTTTTACAGACCATCTCATTGAAAACAACCACCACCCCTGTGGCATAGAAACAGACCCCCAAATCCTAAAACATCAGTAACCATCTGTACCCATCTTTAACAACAGCAGAAAATTACCACATTCAGAAAGCTATCACACAGGGCGAAAAAGTTATTGGTGACCAAACAGTACTAAGTAAAAAACACTTTCAACACTTTTTTGTAAAATGTAAACTTTCACAGCCAGAAATGTCACAGTTAATAAAATGTTGTGGGCTATTATGCCATGGCCAAATGGATTTCACTTTAAAACCTGACGTTTCGTCCCCATCTGTCAAGGACATTTTCAAGGGGGCTCGTAGCTTTGTTGAATGTCTGATTCACACCCTGGCTTGCTACTGATTACGCAAAATTCTGCTTCCGTGAGCTTCCGTGCAATGGCATGACGTCACAAGTTTTGAATATGCGAGCACAATCGGCCATTGTTGACTGCCGTCATCTACTGTTGCTATCATTCCATGGTGAAAGACTGGTACACATCTTATTCAGCACCGGAATCCAAATGTCATTCAATTTCTCCTGACTGCATAAGAAAAATCCTCAAAAAGCAGAACATTGTGGTAATCTACACACCTACACGGAAGATACAAGATCACCTAAAGTCGTCGAAGGATGCTCGCCAACCACTGGAAAAAGCTAGAATTTGTAGGATTCCATGTAGTTGTGGGGAGGTGTACGTTGGTACTACAAAAAGAACTGTCAAAAAACAACTTGAAGAGCTCAAGGGCAATTGCAGAAGAGGGGAGATTGACAGATAAGCTGTTGCAGAACGTGCCTTACAGCCAGGAGACCATCACATTCATTTTGATAAGACTCAAGTACTGGCAGCTACAAGCGGATACCATGAAAGGCTACACAGAGAGGTCATAGAGATTGCAGAACAGCCCAGGAATTTCAGTAGGAAGAAGGAGGCCACGAAATTGAATGACATTTGGATTCCGGCGCTGAAAATGATGTGTACACCTTCCCACAACTACATGGAATCCTATAAATTCCAACTTATTCCAGTGGAATGATAGCAACAGTGAATGACAGCAGTCAACAACAGCCAATTGTGCTTGTGTATTCAAAACATGTGACTTCACACCACTGCACGGAAGCTTGTCAAAGCGGAGTTTTGCTGTAGTCAGTAGTGAGCCAGAGTGTGAATTGGGGACATTCAACAAAGCTATGATCCCCCTTGAAAATGTCCTCTGTAGACGGGGAAGGAACATCAAGTTTATAAGTGAAATCCATTCAACCATGGCATAATAGCCTGGAATATTTTGTTAATTAATTAATCTGAACAAATTATCAGGCAACACAAAATAACAAACACAAACATTATATATATATATATATATATATATATATATATGATGTATCATATTTCTTAACCTAAAAATAACCTGTATGTAAGTATTTCAGGAAAACAATAAAAAACAAAACCACTGAGGATGACACAGTTGTGATGAAACAAAACAATAATTTGTGTACTTGCAAAAAGGCAGACCCATCCTTAATTCATTATTATTTTTCTGCAAGCATGAGAACTGAGCTCAAAACTCCAATATGATAGTAAAATTTCTGTTTTGGACATATTGGAAACTTAGTTTTGAAAATCATATTTACTTTACCAAAAGCACTCCAAACTATTTTTGCTCATCTGTTAATTTCTTTTTCCTGTCCATCCAATCACTGTCTTCAGCTGCTCTAACGGAAAAAACATAACCTGAGTTTAGTACTTCATTGCTAATTTGCACTGTATTCTTTTGATATGTTGATTACATGTTATTTTAGTGCTTTTATAATTGATTTGTTTGTGTACTTATGCCCCTTGCCCTATTTAATTCTTTAGCAAACTATTCAACTTCATCCTCAAAGGGAAATTAGGTAGTATACAATCCATTATCTCATACCTGTGCGTACTAATGTGGTTTCTGAAGAGTGCATGTACACCAATAATCATAACATACATTTAACACAATAAGATAAGGCGAATGTATGCAAGCAGTAATAACATGATAACTGAGCGTGAGCACCACGTGGCAGGGTTTAAATAGGCACTCGACATGGCGGGCTGTATCAGTTCACAGTATTACTCTTTTGTGGTACAGTCTCATGACAACACACTGCTAAAGCACACGGCTTTCAAGTGTGCATACATTACTCCATTCCTCTTCCCTTCCTCTTCGCGAGATGTCCATGGTGTCTTCCCCCCTGAGACTAAGACGTGGATAACATGCTGATAGTGGAGCGCATGGTCGGAAGTACTTGGGGCGCAAGCAGTGTCGCAGGCCGCCTTCTCGTGTCAACCCATACGGTAGGGTGACATCAGCATGAGTTCCATATCTACATCAGGTCCAGGATCTGGTGGTGGTAGTACCCCCGCTGTTGGCAGTGTAGGCGGAGGAGATGGCTCCGGTGCGGATGGTAGCTGCATCAGTACTGGTAGCAGTACTGGAGAAGCTACACCAGTGGCCACCGATGCTGGGGGACCCCTCATGTCATGGTAGGGACCCAGGACCCAGCCATATCAGGTGATTCATTGAGTGGCACGGACTGCCGTGGCAACATTGACGTCTTGGCCGGGGCTGCCCGGTCACCCATGAGCAGGTATAACTAGTCGTAATGACATGGACAGAGACCCTTCCCCATATGAACATGACAGAGATGGCATCAGGAGATGAAGGCGGGAATCCAATTTGGACGACGACCAGACAGCCATCCCAGGCTGGAAACAGGACGCCAGCTGCACGTGTTGGCATCTATGGCCAGGCTACAGGAGATGCAGGAACGACCAGGGTCACACCCATGGAGCAGTTCGGTGGGGCTGTTGGTTGCATAATGGCATGAACTGATAGGAACACAGAAATTGATCCAAGGCAACGTTGGATGGGGATCGAGTCGCATACTTTTCCACTTGCATTTTTAATCTTCTAACTAACCTTTCAGCCTCACCATTGGACTGTAGAGGGAAGGGCAGGGCAAAAATGTGGCAAATCCCAAGGACGTTGCAGGAGGAGGCAAACTCCTGTGACACAAAGTGATGGCTGTTATCAGAGACCAACATTGCGGGAGTCCTGTGATGGAAAAAATTTCTGACAGGGCTGCCACAGTGTCAAAGGCCAAAGTTGACAGGCAATGAACAACATATGGGAACCAAGAGAATGCACCAATTACTATTAGCCAGTATACATTAAGAAAAGAGCCAGCAAAATCGATGTGGAGACAGTCCCAGGCTTGCGAAGGTTGGAGGCACGGAGACAACGTTGCCCACGAGGCGGCTAGCTGTGATGCACATTGAGAACATGCTGTAACCAAACAAGTGATGTCGCTGTCCAAACCAGGCCAAAAAACATGACAATGGGCTAATGCCATATTGTGTGACAACCCCCAGAAATCAGCATGCAGCAATTGCAGGATATCCAAACGGAGAGCCGAGGGAACCACTATGTGAGGAGTTGAATAGTCCATATCAAGTAGTAGAACACCATCAGTGATAGAGAAATGATGCCAAAACACATAGTAGTTATGGAGGGGGGTGGATCCCTGTGATGGAGGCACCGTAGTCTAGCCATGTTATAGGCAATGTATCACTTACTGTAAAATCAGATCAGTAGCACTACAGGACTGGCCAGAAGATGGGAGAGCATGTCGGCATTTGCGTGTTTAGCTGTGGGGTTGAAGTGTATCTTGTAGTTGTACCAGGAGATGAACAGCCCTAATGTGGGAGGCGACTACTGCTTTGTCTGGCAATGATGCTGCGGGGTTAAACAGCAAAACTAAAGGCTTTTGATCTATGATGAGATGGAATTTTACATCATGCAGGAAAACATGAAACTTCTTTAAGGCATGAATTTGTGAATATTTAGTCTGAAATGGATTAAGCATCTTAGACACATATGCAATAGGCCACATGGAGCCATCAGAATATATATGAGCTAACACCTCCCCCACCCCATGCTGGGACGCATTTGTTGGTAACATTAACTGTTGACCTAGTTGGTAGGTTATGAGGCAAGGTGCAGATTGTAACGTCAACTTCAGTTGGAAAACGCTGTTTCACATGCCTGTGACCAGTGGAAAGACGTTATCTTATGCACCAAGTCATGTAATGATTGTACAACCTATGCTGACCCTGTAAATAACTGATGATAATAGGCAAACTTACCTAAAAAAAACCTTGAGTTCCGTGACTGACATAGGACGCTGAAGAACCACAACAGCAGAGACATACTGACGAAGGGGTTTGATACCAGCACTAGAAACCTCATACTCATGATATAGAATAGAAGGCTGAAAGAAGCAGCACTTTTCCAAACTGCATTTTAACTCGGGCCTGTAACATCTCAATAAGCAGCAGTGAACATGCTGTCTAAAATATCCAAATTATTTCTTTATTGGCCGTCATATCTGAATAAAAAAAAAAAAAAAAAAAAAACTGTTTTGTATGACACACATCAAGACGTGGGGTTAGGTCAGCCTGCTGTGTTCCTAAGGACAAAACAGATAACACCAAATCAATGATAGGGTTTGCAGAGAAAGGTTTAGCAAGCTGTAGTTACTGAAACAAACAATTCAGCAGTGGCACATGTCCTGGCAGGCAATGGACTCTGAAGAAGTGACAAGTGACTAACATACCTCCAGAGGCACAATTTCTCTTTCTCTCTCTCAAATTTCAAATAGTTTATGGGTGACATATTATTGGGAACACAAATGAAGTAGTGCATAATAACAGACAGCAAAATTTAAATAATTAGTTCCTGAAGAAGAAGTACTATATGCCATTAAATTCTAAATTTGGCAGTTTCAGCCTGTTACAACAATTTTAGCTCCTGCTGAATGGAAACTGACTTCCAGCATTGCTCGTAGTGTAGGCAGTTGATTAGTTTATTCGTAGTATGTTCAGCAAGATGCTATTTTTTCTCACTGGATTTTGTAGCAAAAATGAAACTGTTAAGGATTTGTGGTGTTTCCCATACTTAATATTGAACTTTGTAGGAACAGTGTCACTGTATCTGAAAATACTAGATGGAATCATGTTCATACTCAGGCTTTCAATGTAAATTATGTGCATTTTGTTGTTTATAGGAACTACATAGAAAATTGCTGGAAGCATACAGTAAAATCTGTGATGGTGATTTTTCAAAATTACCAAATGATAATTATATATATACCTACATTGGTTACCATATTGATGAGGCTGAAATGTGGGATTTATACTCCAACCTTTATATCAGTTTACCTTTTGTCCAAGCAAAGTTGAAAGTCACTGGACCAGGTGACCTGCTTCTGGACTACAGAAAATATAGGATTAACATAGATAAAGAGGTAAGTAAGTAATCAATTAATATACTCTTGCCTTTATGTACATACTGGATTGATTCCAGTGCTCCACATCAATGTAATATTACAAAGATGTAAAAATGTGCTAAAGATGAAATACTTGATTGTGCAATTCCCAAACAGGGAGTTGAACAATTCCTTATTAGTTAAGTTACAAAAGATATTTCTGATAAGAACAGACTGAAACCCATTCTAATTTGTCTGTCTCTGAACAGGTTGTATTTCTCCTACACTTATACTGGCGCTGAATTACATTACAGCCATATAAGAGAAGACGACGTTGTATATTCATTGTAAACCAGTCAAAAATGTGAAACTGTCAAGAAATAAGTTAGAGCATATGCAGTAAATTATGTTATTTGCTTTAAACATAAGCTAAACTACATCAAATGTGAATAAAATAATTGTTTCCCCCTGTTTGCTTACAAATATAATTTGAAAAAACCTAGAGTCTTGGGGCATGAACCTTTATATTGGGGTTCCATTATAAAAGAGGTATCTAAAATTATATAAAACTGTCTTAATATTAACAAAACTCAGTGGTACTCATTAAGCAGGACATGGAGGCAGTGTTTGGATACCAAGCGATAACAAAGATTGATTCTTGATGCTTATAGGAAGGTGGCAGCAGCAGTTTCAAAAATGTGATCAGGCACTCAAACCACCTAACATCATTCAGTCACACAGTGGATCAGAGTCGCTAGGTTCTGTCTCCAAGCCCCATTTCCTTGCATGCAACACTTCAGCCTTATTCTGAAAGGTCCCCGATGTTGCTGCCTCACCTACATTAGAACAACCCCCTGGCAGTCATTGGTTTTACTGCTGATAACATTGCTGGAGACTGCTGTTGAATGCTCAAGAATTTTATTCAAAAATGCGTTTTCTGCATTTATTTGAAACTGCAATTCTGACAAGACTTTATTTCAGTTTCATTACATTTACGCAATTTCTGGATACCAGTAACTTTTCTTTCCTCTCCTCCACCTCCTCCCCCTCCCTCTCCCCCTCCCTCTCCCCCTCCCTCTCCCCTTCCCCCTCCTCCTTGTAAATTTATCATATGTGTTGGCAGAGGTCGGAAAGTTAATAATTCATTTGTAGGTTCTTAGGTGGGAGTCTGACAGCTCTGTATTTTTGTGGATTTTTATTTTCCTGTGCCCACAAAGGTCTCCGCTGTCATTCATTTTTTTCTGTGATCATTAAATTGTCACTGTCACAGGAAATGTTTCCAATTTTTATGGGGAACGTGCATGTAAATAAATTCCTTGCCTTGCAGTTTTGACTCAGATCTGAAGCAGTTCTTAATGAGTATGAACAGTGTTTCTTTGACTATGTTACATCTTGTTGACATGTGAGAAATATCACATTTCAGAACAGTATTTGGATCTTTTCAAGCTGAGCTGAATGCTTTTGTGATTTACTATCTGTAAGTAGTGTACCTTGTGAACTGGTCAGTGCTGAAATTATTTTTTGGTGGCCAGCGACCTGTTCTGTCTGTTATTTAGATGCATGATTAATTATGTAATGGGAAATAAAATTCACATAAGTTACAGAAGCTATGTTGGCAACTGATTGTGAATTTTATCCCATAATGAGAGAAAGGTGGTGCATTTCCTTCAGTCTTATTATCTTCATTATCAGAATCAACATGTTTTCTAGAACCAACAAATATGGGAAACTCTCTTCATTCACAAGATTTAAGAGGCTGCACTTATGGGCAGTCATCAAGATTGCTGGTATTTATGACATTTTAAATGCTTTTGAGCTATCGTATGCCATTGGTTAACTATTAAGGTACACAGTTAAGGAATATCCGAAAAGACTATCTGAAGGATTTTTAGGAAGTAGAATCAAGTGTGTAATTCTGATAGAGACTTATCACTAGAATCAAATTAACATCAGACATGCTTCAGTGAAGTTTGTTACTCATGATATGCATGAATGACCTAGTCATAATGTCACCAGTTTTGTGACATACATGAGAATTTGCATAAGATCAGTACTGGTTAGGCAATTATCAGCTACCTTTAAACAAACCAATTCAAAATAGTTCTCATACATTAATTAACATCCTCAGTATTGCTTATGATGCTACTTGTGATAAATCACTGCAGTGACTGATATGATTTAAATACTCTGACCTGTTTGGAATGATTTAATATGGAATGACTAAATTAAAGGCAAAAACAAGGCATTAATTTGTTTGCAAGATTCTAGGTTCAGCTGCACAGTGAGATAAGTAGCTTGTAAGACACTCCTGTGACTTGTACTCCAGTACTGTTTGTAGCGTGTTTAGTATGGTCACTTACCCAGTGATATAAAATACCTGACAGACAGCAAATTAAAATTTGAAAACAAACTGAGAAATTTTCCCCTTGACAACTCCTTCTGTTTCATAGAAAAATTTCTATCACTGCAACGTGTAAAAGGTGGTGGGTAGGACTTACTAACTCACAATATCTCTATGTCTTTTTTATTTTTGAAAAAAAAGAAACTTTGAAATGTTCACATTGGAATCATATGTGCAAATTAATTTGTGATGTGAATGTAAAGTAACTCGTTCCACATCATTACGATCTGTCATACAAAATGGTACAAGGAACATGAAACTAACAGGATCATTCACTGCTGTTCATCTCTCAATATGTTCTCCAGCCCTTGTACACCACTTAATGGGAAGTGGTTGATAGCTTTCACTAAATGGATCACTTCCCAATCTGAATTCACCTGCCAGACAGAGTGGAGCCTGAAAGAAAGTAGACACAACAGGCCCTCAGTAGGGCAGACTGAACCTTTTACAGCCAACTTGCTATGTTTGAACACCGTGGCAGCGTTCAGGAAGGGGTGGATCATATTACTCAAATGATCTACTGTGCTGAAACTTCCTGGCAGTTTAAAACTGTGTGCTGGACCGAGACTCGAACTCAGGACCTTTGCTTTCGCGGGCAAGTGCTCTGCCAGCTGAGCTACCCAAACATGACTCACGCCCTGTCCTCACAGCTTTACTTCTGCCAGTAAAGCAGAAGTAAAGCTGTGAGGACGGGATGTGAGTCATGCTTGGGTAGCTCAGATGGTAGAGCACTTGTCCAAGAAAGGCAAAGGTCCCGAGTTCGAGTCTCGGTCCGACACACAGTTTCAAACTGCCAGGAAGTTTCATATCAGCGCACATTCCGCTGCAGAGTGAAAATCTCATTCTGATCTACAGTGCTGTTGAAGCATCCATTCCACAGTCAGCAGGCTAGCTGAAAAGGCAGCCTGGCCCTATACAGAGAAGGTAATGAGAAAGAACATATAGTCCTCTGTGTGCCTCTAGAACAAAGTTGTAGTACTGGCACTTGTGGTCACAAAACATACTGGATGTTTTTGATATCTACTGTTATCAAATCGTCTGTTTCCATAAAAGGAAGCAATATGAGAGCATAACAGTTGACGAATCTCGATCATTATGGAACAGATGAAAGAAACCTCACAAAAAACACAATTCTTTTTACGAAGTGTGTGAGAAAAGTAATGAGACTGACAACACCACAAGCAATCTGGCAACTCTGTGTTGTTCTACTTGTGTAGACCAGTGTGTTCACCCCTTCCAGGTGCTCAGTCCGAGTTTCAACTCCATACAGCCATCACATGTTTTTTTTGAGAGTGCCATCAGTGAAGTTGTGCTTTTCATATGTGTTACAAAAATGGAACTGTGGAATTTAGAGCAACATTATGCAATCAAGTTTTGTGTTAAAGTCGGGGACTCCACAAGTGTGACCTATGAAAAGCTAAAACAGGCCTATGTGGAACATTCCTTATTAAGAGTACAATTTTTTTGCTGGCACAAATAATTTTTGGAAGGCAGAGAACACGTTGAAGAAGAACCTCACTCTGGGAGACCTTCAACTTCAAAAACAGAAAAAAAAGTCAACTGTGTTCATGCTTCTGTGAGATTAGGCTGATGTTTAACAAAAAGGATGATGTGTTACATGTTAAACTTAAGCACTTTCACTGTACATCAAATCTTGATCGAAGATTTGCATGTGTGAAAGTTTTGTGCCAAAATGATGCTGAGTAACCGCACATCTGAGCAGAAGGACAATTGAAGAAACATGTGCATTGATCTTTTTGAGAGGCTTGCCAATGGTACAGTCACATTATCAGAGGTGATAAGTCCTGGATTTTTAATAAGGTCGTGAAACAAAGCTTCAAGTGAGGAATGGCATACTGAGACATTTCCTCGAGCAAAAAAATCTTGAATGGGAAAATCAAAGAGCAAAACAATGCAGATTTCCTTTTTTGACAGTAGGAGTAATGTACATAAAGAATTTGTTTCTCCAGGACGGACTGTCAGCTATGTGTTTTACAATGATGTCCTTGAAAGGCTCAGGGAAAGGGTGAACTGAGTGAGACCGGACAGTGCAGACAAGTGGATACTGCTTCATGATAACACCCCATGTCACACAGCCACTTCCATCACAGAACTGTTGACCTCAAAAGGCATCCCTTTTGTTCCACACCCCCCCCTCCTAGTCCTTGTGACTTTTTCTTTTCCTAAAATTGAAAAACATCTTAAAAGGATGTTATTTTGGCACTCTGGAGAATGCTTAGAAAAATCTGACAGACACGTTAAAGACCATACCAGGTGAAGCCTTTCAGCACTGCTACCAAGACTACAAGACTGGGAATGACAACTCCACCAGTGTATAGCTGCCAAAGGGAACTACTTTGAAGGGGACAATATTGTTTGCAAAAATAAAAACTTTGGTAGATAAAAAAATCAGTCCCATTATTATTCTTACGCATGTTGCATACATGGCTACATTACTATTATTCTCACATGCTTTCAGAGGAAGTGTTCCTTTTTGTCAATAGTTCAATACGCCAAATATTTCTCAAAGATGCCAAGGAAAGCCTATCAAATGTCAGTTTTTCATATCATTTAGTCAAGAAAGCGTCTTTTCTCCTAATTTTGTTCCAAGATTTGCATTTTTTTTTTCATGTGGTTGGGTTGTATTGTTCACTGTCTTTAATTTTTTATATTATTTTTGTCAGAGAGCTTTTTTCTGATACTTCCTGGCAGATTAAAACTGTGCGCCGGACCAATACTCGAACTCGGGAATTTTGCCTTTCGCAGGCAAGTGCTCTACCAACTGAGCTACCCAAGCATGACTCACGCCCCGTCCTCACAGCTTTACTTCTGCCAGTACCTCATCTCCTACCTTCCAAACTTTACAGAAGCTCTCTTGTGAACATTGCAGAACTAGCATTCCTGAAAGAAAGGATATTGCAGAGACATGGCTTAGCCACAGCCTGGGGGATGTTTCCAGAATGAGATTTTCACTCTGCAGCAGAGTGTGCGCTGATGTAAAACTTCCTGGCAGATTAAAACTGTGTGCCGGACCGAGACTTGAACTCGGGACCTTTGCCTTTCGCGGGCAAGTGCTCTACTAACTGAGCTACCCAAGCACGACTCACGCACCGTCCTCACAGCTTTACTTCTGCCAGTACCTCGTCTCCTACCTTCCAAACTTTACAGAAGCTCTCCTGCGAACCTGTGAGGATGGGGCGTGAGTCGTGCTAGGGTAGCTCAGTTGGTAGAGCACTTGCCCACGAAAGGCAAAAGTCCCGAGTTTGAGTGTCGGTCCGGCACACAGTTTTAATCTGCCAGGAAGTTTCATATCAGCACACACTCCGCTGCAGAGTGAATATCTCAGCTCCTTTTCTGTTTAAGAACAGTCCATTTAACCAGCAGGAAATAAAGTGTCATATTACATAATCCCATCAGTGTGCCCAAAAAGAGGCGGTACAGTGATTAAGACAATGGGATCAGACTCAAGAGAAGCAATGTTAAAATCCTTGATTGTCACCCTCATTTAAGTATAGTCCGGTATTCCTGAAACACTTCAGGTAAATACTAGAAAGAATCCTTAAACAAGGCTATGCTCAAGTCCTTGCCCCATCCTCGACCAGCCCACCTTCAATTATTCCATCGTCAGTAGGATGTTAAAGTCTAGCTTTCTTTCTTTCTTTTTTTGTTTTTGTTCATTCATTATCAGTATCTTTTATTAATATAATATTTAAATATTTATCCAAGTTTCATTTTGTGTAATGATGAAGTTGAATGGACTGTCTTCGCAATATTAGATTGACAGTGTAGGTAATATGATAATTTTTAGTGCATTCTTCTGTTATTTTTTAGTTTGTTAGACTTTTTAGACATGTGTTCAGCAATTAATTTATAGCCATGTTTGGTTTCAATTTGATACTTTAAAGTTTAGTTCAGCACCTACCAAAGCTTTATTTTAATATTCCACTAAGTGCATGGTTTATTGATTTCATTGCACAGTATGATGCTAACATAAATAAATATTTTCACAGGCCATTGTGAATTCACTTTTTGTCTTAAAATTGGTAGAAATCAATTATTTAAATTTAGTGTGTTGCCATAAATTCTTGGCTTTATTCTGTTACTTTCTGCTGCATGCATTTTACACCATAAACTAGTGTCCAAATGTTAAGTGTGGGTTTGAAAACAAAAAAAAGGAAACATGGAAAGAGAAAAGATGAGTAATCTCTGTAAATGACTATCAGTGTGTCTCCACAAACAAAAATTGTGCTATCGTTATAGGACAGGAATATTTCATGACTGAATGAGCATGTGATTCAAAGATAAGAAAAAGCATTGCATTAGATCAATACTACCTTCTTCAGTGTTATTGTATGAAGATTCCATCTGGCACCCATATTGCAGGGAACAATATTTGCACATTTTGATGCAGGCCAGCCACAGACTGCAGTCTCAGAAATGTCAAATGCACCACAGAATGTAAATTGCACTGTCACACTGCAAATAAACAGCGAAAATGTCATAGACAAGTATGAGGCTGACCAAGAGTAACCACTCTACGGTAGGACTAATATTGAGCCTTAACAGCACAACAAAATTCAGAGATGTCTACAAAGTTTACAACAGTATCAGAATGTGCACTTTCCTGACAAATCAGGCATTTAAGGTTCAGAGCAGTTGATCTGTGTGCCAGATAGCTGGCAGCATATACTCCACTTGTGGAAGTCCAGAGACAGTTCTGTTTCATGTGGGCCTGGCCACATCAAAGCTGTAGCACAAATGAGGAATGTACTGGATCTCTCATCAGCTACAGGTCAATTCTCATCACACATACATCTGGAGAGAAAGTGATAGCCAGCACACTCACAAGAACTTCATGGTAAGAAATTGATCTGTTGTGGGCAGGGTTCTGATTTGGGGTGGCATCATGGTGGATCATTGGACAGAGCTTAATATCTAAATTGTTAATTGAAGGACACACTAACAACATATAGGTGTTTTCAGATTTGCAGTTGTTCGAGAATTCATTTTTGTGGCTGTTAATGCCTATTCACATCAGTCAATTTTTGCAGGTGTATTTCTCACAGATAAAGATGTGCATCACATGGACTGGCCAGCAAAGTATCTGGAAGTGAATCCTTTAGAGCAAGTCTGGGATGTAGTGCTAACCTTACCAGCCACCATCAAATTCTCTTCCGTACCTTCTTTCAAAACACATAATAGAGCACGTGTTGTGTTGTTGACAAGCATGCATGGCAGTCAGGGAACCATTTTCATTATTAACTTTTTTTTTTGTGACAGAGATTTACCAACACTATGACCACTGGTCACTATGAAATTGAAAACCTTCTGGTGGTGTTGCAGGCGTGTGATATGCTAAGGAAACTATGTAAGTGGAGCAGAGGTGTATGAGGAATCATTGTAGTGATGATATGGGCTGTAAATGGGGAAATCCACTGACATGAGAAACTTTGGGAAAGTGTAGATTGCTGTAGCCTGGCACCTGGTAACAAACATCTCAGAAATGACAAAACTGGCCAGCTGTTCACGTACTACTGTTGTGTGCATCTATGGGAAGTGACTGAAGGGTGGTAGAACCATGAGAAGGCATTGGACACCCATGCTTCACCATAAAATGTGGCAGTTAGAGTCTTGCCTGCTTTGTAAAGCAGGATATACAGTTATCTATTGCAGATCTGATGAGAGACTATAATGCTGGTACAGGTACAAATGTTTTGGAACCCACCACCAAATTCGATGTTTTTTGACGAATTATTTGCTACTTTTGTTAAACTCCTTACTATTTTTTGCCTTGCTGTTATTTTTTGCCACATTTAGTGTCCTTTTTTGTGAAAGTGCTGCTTTTTTGCCAAATTCAATGATGTCTTTTTGCCAAATTTTGGTGCTGTGTAATCCAAATATAGGTGGTGGCACTTTTTTTTTTTTTTTTTTTTTTTTTTTTTTTTTTTTTTTTTTTTTTTTTTTTTGCCAAATCTGGTGTTTTTCTTTGCCAATTTTGATGCTACTTTCATCATCACATCAACATTTGTTACACTGGACTCAAACTGACATTTTAAGATTATACATTGAAACGTCCCCTTTCAACAATTATACAAGGACTGTGCTTAACCTGACACACAATATTTTGTTAGCGCAACGCAATCTGACTTTCAAAATTCCCTACAAAAGAATGGCCCTGACTAACATTAAACTATACCTTTCACAAATCACTTACCTCACAAAAATCTTCGCTGCTCAAGCTACTGCAATACAGCGAGCGCCACTACTGCCAGCTAAATAAAAGATTCAAACTACTGAAGGCACTAACTACTGATAGGGATAGTTAGCAAATGAAAGATATTAATAGAGAACAAACAATGTATTTACCTTAATATCATCATATATAAATATAGCAGTTCATGACAAATTTCAAAACTCCGCCATCTCTCTCCCCACATCCACCACTGCTGGCGGCTCACCTCCAACTGCGCAACGCTACGCGCTGTTCACATCCAGCTGCCTAACACTACAATGGCGAGTATTACAACAATGCAAAGCAGCCACAGACTGCACACAGCACAGCCAGTGATTTTCATACAGAGGTGGCGTTACCAATAAAAAACCTAAACAGCCTACTTACATAGAGAAAACATAAACAGCCTACTTACATAGAGAAAACATAAACAGCCTACTTACATAGAGAAAACATAAACAGCCTACTTACAACATAAACCTCAGCCTTGAGGAGATTAGAAATCAAAATGCAATTTTAAAATATGATAACTTTCAGTTACAGATTTAGTAAACTGCCATTCTCAGATTTCTAGCACTTTTATACAGAAAAATTACAAATTTCGTAGTATCTCACAAAAATTCCCTATTTTGAGTTATTTCTCTCATAACCACTAATTTCCCATTATTTTTCACTTTGTCATTTTCACTAAATTTTCCTGTCCCTAGCGATAGCACCTTTCAGCGGGGTAACTGCCCATGTCCGAAGGCCACAATCATGCTACAGCGGTTTTACGAGCATGTTATTGAATTCATGTTGATTTTTTGGTCACCAAATTCCCCTGATGTGAAACCAATGGAACACGTCAAGATGTCTGGGTGCCAGTTCCAAACCCACAAACAACCGAACCATAATTTATGGGAACTGTGTGATATCAGGTGCCACATACCTCTGACAACGTTGCACAGATTTGTTGAACTGATGCTGTGCAGAATTGTTGCTATATTTTTTTGCAAAGGAGGACCAACACATTTTTAAGCTGGTAGTCATAATATTTTGGCTCATTTGTATATGTTCTGGACTCATTGTGTACAACATCTCTCTTGATAAAGCTTTACTTGGTTCTCATTTGCTGATCATATTTCACTTTTGGACACTAGTGTAAAAACATATATGTTTTGTACATTTTGATTTCTGCTTTTTTGTACACACAGTAAATGTTTCTGCATTTTAATTTATGTTTTTAGCAAGAGGATTTGAAAGCAGTTGTTGATGACTTTGAAAGATTTGTGCACTCCCATGGTTTGGATTTGTACAAGTATCAAGATCTTGATGCTGTTCAGTGTGCACTTAAAGAACCTAGACAGAGTTTTGTTTTTAATGAGGCTTATAAAATTGCCAAGGAATGTAATACAAGGCTTTACCTTGAACATATGTAAGTTTAAATGTCACGTAATTAAAGATTGTTACTTGTAGTTCATTATTAAATTATTGTGATTTTATTTTCATATTTTCCAGTACAAAGACCATCATTGCTGTTCATTTAATTCAGTGCCTAACATTAGAATCAAACAGCTGCTATAATATACTTTTGTAGTCTCTGCAAAATTTCAGTGAAAAATGACACATTTTAATATAGTGAGTTTTCAATAATGTTAAAGTGTGTATAGTAACTCAGGTCTATTGAAACAAAGTAGACAAATTGTTAAAATCAGTAGAAAAATATTTGACAACTTTTAACTTGTTAACAATGTTACAAAGATTTGTGTTGCAATGGTGTTGCCATTCCTTTTAACTGAACATAAACACTAGTTACAAGTTCTGTATAGGCTGTGAGTTTGATGCAGAATGAAAGCTTCTGGCTGGCTGCAACTACACAAAGGACGAACGCCATGAAATACTACAGGCCCTTGTTTAAAATCCAAACTGTTGTAACGCCATAAGAAATGCAGCGACAGAAAAAACCACCACAGGCCAAGTTTGTAGGTATGTTGCCAATGGGAGGGTAGGCGGTGCATATGTGATAAGTGTGCAAGGATGAATATGAGAGTAGCTGTCACTGTACAGGCAGAGACCATGCGATCACGCCATGTGATGTGACATTGGGAAGATAGGTGTGTCTTTTGGTCATTGCTTTTCACTTGCGACCTGGTGCAAATAAGTGAGTCCATTGCCAGTTGAGTTGCTGATTGTAGTATCCCTCCCCTCCTGAAATGGCACATAGGATCAAAAACAACCTAACTGGATGCTGACTCTGGCAAAGAGGTAGATGGAGAGTCAATCATCTTGCTATCATGTCCCAGGTCGGTCTGTGTGATCACCCTGTGTCGGACTGGGGTTGACACCAGTCCAAGTGGGTATGCAGAGGGCACCAGTGGAAGCCACTGAAGAGAGCAGTTTCAGAGATGGAGCGACCCTGTGGAGTAGTAGCTGTGATTACGGTCATCCTACCCCAGATGCTGCGGCTGAGACAGCAGCAAGGGAGGAGGAGGAGGAGGAGAAGAAGAAGAAGAAGAAGAAGAAGAAGGAGATAGATGCTGCATTCATGGTTTTGGTCGCAGGTTGTAGCAGACAGCCAGCCTAAGTGAAGGGCTGTACTGCAATTAGTTGTGCCAGCACTGCGATCGGAGTCTGTCTGTGTACACATTGTAAAAATGACAGCTCTGGGCATGTGGTGGGAGTGGAAATCCATCCTGGATGATAGATGCTGCCTTCCTTAACAGTTTGAAGCATGTGCTCCATCTTGTTACTTGGTTCAGGATGAAAAGGAGCATTGTGAAGTTGCTGTATGCCGTGTTGAGTGCAAAACTCTATAAAAGGGGCAGATGGGAACTGGGGGCCATTATCATTTACCATGTCCTGTGGGAGAGCTATGATCTCAAACACCTATACCAGTGCTTTAATTGTGGAATACTTCCTGGTAATATATAAAAACTTCGACAAACAATCTATGATGACAGCAACATTTAGTTGAGAAAATAACCTGCAAAGTTTACATGAATCTGGTACCAAGGAGCAGACATTCGGAAGTGATGCCTGTTGGGTCACGCAATCAGGATGTAGGTGGGCAGGGACCTTAATACAGGTATATTTATCAATAGCTGGCCAGTAGGCATGGTGGTGGGCCAAAGTCTTCATCCATGTGACACCCCAATGACTGGATAACCACTGAGAGAATATGAGTCCACAGGGAGGGAGAAATCACCACCAGGGGGAACTTGTTCTCTATAGCAAGTAGATCAATGCTGTACTAAGTTAACAGCCTATGTTTCAAAACAAAATAGGATCATAATCTGTGTTGAGTCTCATAGGGAGGTGGCCTGGGTAGCCCAGCTGCACCCATTTGAAAACTTAGTGCATCATGGCATCTGTCCATTAGTTCTGTTGCAGTTGTCTATGCCATGACTGGAAAACTGTTTAAAGAGAAAAGAGCCACAGAGTCAGTACAGAAGTACAAAACATCCTGTCCATCAAATTGTCAATCGAGGCCAACTCGGAGCCGAAAAGAGCTTCTGTGTTCATGTACTGACCTACTAGTCTGTATGAGATGGAATACTTATATGCATGTAGAAAAGGGATCACAGTTATATAAGTTTTGCCTTTTTGTCTGGCAATAATGAGCAAGTGCCAAATAAACCAAGCAAAGACTTATGATCTATGACTAAGTGGAATTTACCTCATAGATGTGTGTGAAATTTGTGCACTGTGTAGATTATTGTGAGGGCATTTTCTCAATCTGAGAGTAGTTTTGTTGGGCCTTCTTTGCAATTTTCCAAATGAAAACTATTGGGTGTTGCAATCAGTTTGCTTCCTGGTGTAAAAAGATGACACTGGGGCATGGTGGGAGGCACTGGTGGCAAGAATTGAGGTTTTCCAGTGCAAGTAGGTCATCAAACAAGGCACCCATTGTATGGCTAGTTTAAGACTGTGGAACACATTGTTGCATGTGGGTGATCAACTCAGCTCCCTTTATTCACAAGGCATGGAGCAGTTATGCAGCCTGCACTACATTTGCATACTTCACCTCACCAACGAAAGATTGTAGTTATCTTACATTTCAGGGTGCAGTCATACTGTCCATAGGCTGTATGTGGTGTTTTGTTAGAATTATCCCAATTTAGTTTGTAATAAAACCCATGTACTCAACCAAAGGTTGAAAAAGCTACTCTACTTGAAACTCCTCTTGAGATGGGCTCTCCTTAAGGCAGAGGAAAGTGAGTGTAGGTTTTCGAGATCTTTGCACTTGGTAGACTACATGGAGATTATATCATCAAGATAATTGTGTTAAGGTAGAATCTCTTGGATCAGTTGTTCTAAGTAATTTTTTGAAGTGGCAGGGGTACTAGAAATGAAATGCCAAAAGAGAACCATTGGTATTGGTAGAGGCTGAACGAGGTGTTCAAAATGTGAAGTAGTGTAGAGATCTGTTCCATATTTAGTTGAAATACACTTCCAGTAGATCAATTTCTGACCAACAGTCACCATTTTCAGTTTTAAAAAGAGCTCCTCAGTGTGTGGAATAAAATAGATGTCAACCACTTGGACATTAACTGCTTTAAAATCTCCGTATAATCTAAGGGAGCCATTCAATTTCCGTACCACTACTAAAGGGGCTGCCCATGAACTAGACAAGATTACTTCTTGTTGTTGTTGTTGTTGTTGGAGGTTGTCTAGTTCGCATCATCATGTAGAACACGCCCATTTAAAACAGGTGACCACATTGGGTTGGTGGTGTAGGTACAGCCTAGTGCAGGAGAAAACGACTGAAAAATGTATGCCAAGCTTGTCAATAGCTTGGAAGGGAACTGCAGTCAAAACAATTTGTACTGTCTCATTGATGAAAAATCCAAACTGGTTGGACACATTCAGACTAAAAATATTATGTTTTCTTTATTGTGGTACCTGCAGCATATGTTATGTCAAAGTAGGGCATTATGCAGAAAATTGGAAAACAGTATGCTGCTTGATATTTTATTTTAGTATATAAGGTATTTCAACTTTATTGCCTTCATCAATACATCTGCAAACAATCGCATTTATTTGTAATTTACATAGTGTATCATTTATAAAGGTCTCTTTTTTTTTATACACTAGATGATGTACTCTTATCCTAACATTCTAAACAGACATATGCCAACTTTGCATAAACCATTATAGTTGTCTGTTGTTGTTGGTTGTAACATTATTTTCAGCAGTGTTTATAATCTGCTGTTGCGCATATATTATAATACTTATAATACATTTTTTAGTATCTGACAGTTGTAGAAATCCAAGTTTGACAGCTAGTTGTTTACTCAAAGATTTTTATTTTGCTGTGGGTTGTGTATCTGTGGAAATGTTATTGATGTTTTTGTAATCTCTTGTGCTTTGGTGACCCATTATCTGTACACAAAATTTAATTTTTTTTTTCTTCTTCTTCTTCTTCTTCTTCTTCTTCTTCTTCTTCTTTCAAAAAGCTGTGTGTGCCTGAAATCAGTTTGTTCATTTTGTATATAATAGAAATAATCCTTGGTGTACGAGTATATGTATATTTCAAATTCCTCCAGATTATTTACAATTAGACATTTTGGGATTTGATGCAGGATTTGTAGTGCATTTTCAATGTTGTTAACTTCCTGTTTTTCATTTTTTGAGGTGTGTAAAAAAGGTGGATTGGTTGTAACTTGTTTCTCTTGCGTGTTTTCTGAATCTATCGATGAAATCTCTGCTCCTCTGTCCATTATAAAATTTTGTGCAGTTATTGCAGTTAATTTTGTACATTTCAGGGTTTAAGTGTTTTGGGATTATGGTTTTTCCTGAATGTTGTTTTCTGCTAATGTTATTTGTAGTTCTGAAGGCTAATTACTCAATTATATTTTTTAGTAGGGCATTTATTTTGTCAGATAGTTTTCTTGTATAGTTTGTTCATATGTAGAGGATTTTCTCTCATTAGTGTTATTTTATGATTTGTGGAGCCTTTTTTAGGATGTTTTTTTTGTTGTATAGCTATAGAACCACATTAGTGTCATAATTGTTCTTCTATGTGATGTACTGTAGAGTAGTTATTTTTTTATGTATGGCATCCTGTTGCAGTGACAGATTTAGGATTCTATTAATTAATTAATTATTGAACAACTTCAGAATAGTGCTGAAAATAATATTACAACCAACTAATCCATTTACAACTTCAGGACCTGAGTACAACACCAAATGTATAAAAAAAAATTTAAAAAACTAATTATATATTATGTAATTCATAAATAAATGTGATTGTTAGTAAATGTACTGTTGAAGGCAATGAAGCCAAAATAAGCTTACATACTCAAATAAAATATCAAGCAGCGTACTGTTTTCCAGTGCTCTGCACAATGAAAATAATATCTGTTGCAAGATAACTAAAACAAAAAAAGTGATATGATGCAGCACACATTTGTATGTCAACTCAGTTCGGAAAGTCGCTTGCATCTTAACTTTGTGTCCACTATAGGATGTAATGTTTCTGGAGCAAGTTTGAAATTCTGCTGAACCCAACTTAATGTATGTGCTCCAATTTATCAGCAAAGTTTGAAATTTTTATCAGTTTGGAAAACATTTGTAATTCAATTTAAAACCTCTGTGGTTTGCCTGTTTCCGGGTTAATGATGGTCTGGTTTCATTTACTCAATCCTTCTGGTTCCTTGTAGTCATTCTGTGGAAGGAGGAACTGCAGACACTACCTATGGGCCACATTTTTAACAATGAAAACACTGTTCATCACACATGGGGCATCAGTGTCAAGAGTGATGTTTAAAACAATCGTTAGAGGATGGCAGCTGGTGTATGCAGAAGATTTACATAGGGGAAAAAATGTGACTCAGATTTTGAACCACGTTGCTGGAAGGCCTTTTTTGTGTGCCACTGTGATTCTTGCCAGGGATGGCATCATTCTCTAGTAACAATATCAGCTGCCGGCTGCACTCTCAGTGAGTGAGCTGGTCATTTGTCTTGTTTCTGCTGAAGTTAATGAGGAGATGTCAGAATGATTCAACCAATATTGTTTGGTTTCCTGTGAAAATCTGAAACACTATGCAACATTTAGGATTCTTATAAAGCCTTTGTGTGAACGTATATGCCTGCAGAATACTGGATAATACAATCCTGAATGAGAGAGTCTTTTTGGGATAATTTACGCATCTCATTCATACATATGAAATTTCAACATTGACTTAAGCCTCTTAGTTCTGCAGAACTAAAATCAGGTACAATTCAGAAGATTATTTGCGGGTAAAATCATTTTTAAACCTAGCAAGTACTTTACGGGCTTTGTGACTATAGTAATCAGGCAATAATTCACATATTATGGAAAAATACAGTACATCAGTGTCATTTAACTGGTGGAGCTAAAAAAGAAAACACTAAAATCTTGAGAGGCCCAGGATAAAAAAATAGAGCCTATTGAATTTCTGGATCGCTAACCTTAAACACTGTGAAGCATTGCCATAGACGTTGCAATTGTACATCCCAGTCATCCATGGCTTCTTGAAACAATGGAAATGAGGGCATGGTGTATGCTGCCAAGGCTGGCGATTAGCACACTGTTAACTATACCAAAGTGGTGAGTTGCTGTTTTCATAGCAAGCTGTTGTTAGTGTTGTGCTTCCTGAAATTTAAAGAATAGCATAAACCCTGAATCCATTGTGAAATGTTATGGATACATAGAACCTTGTTACCACTGTTGTGGAACAAGGTTACCATTCTCTTTATTAGAATGCAGACATTTCTTACAAGTTCTGTATAGGCTATGAGTTCAGTGCACAACGAAAGCATCTCGCTGGCTGTGATTACACATAGGATGAACACTGTGAAAGACTGCATGTCTTTGTTTAGAGCCAAATTCCATTGTAATGCTATGAGAAATCCAGCCAGAGAAAAACACTAGACACAGTCCTAATTCAAACACGTAAATAATAAACATGCAGGGATGAGTACGAGACTAAATTGTTGCTGCTATGCAGGTAGCTTTGTTCTGCTCCATAGACCATGGGTCATGCCACATGACATGATGTAGAAAGGGGAAGCATGTTCCTGGTACAATGCTGTTTACTCATGGCCTGCTGTGAGTATGTGGTGCCACCAGTTGTGGGAGTGAGTACATATTTTTGCTCTCTGGATGGCTTGCTACAGCAGATTGGGAATACTGATACTTGTGCAGTACCTCATGTGTTTAAAATTCTGTTAGGGGTAATATTTAACCCTCTTAATATGTTAATATGACGAAAGAAATGCAAGAGGTTAGACCTGTGAGCTATTGGGACCTCCCGTGGAAATCTCATTTTGATGACATCATGTAAAAAGTGAACCTATCTACCTGTACTGTCAGATACTATCTACTATCAATGCCTTTGCAGGTTTTGTAACATACTTTCATTCCTTGATTCCCTGCAGAGTCATATTTGGGGGAAACTCAGTCTAGGCATGAGAAGACATGTTTAGCCCATGAGAATGCTTTCTGGGTGGTGATGGTGGTGGTGGTAGTTGTAGTTGTTATTGTCATTGTCATTGATTGTCATTGTCATCCTCAGTCTGAAGACCAATTTGATGCCTCTCCATGAAAGTTTATCCTGTGCAAGCCTCTTAATCTCTGAATTACTACTACAACCTATATCAGTTTGGACCTGCTTACTGTAGTCAAGCCTTGGTCACCCTCTACAAGTGTTACCCCTAACAAAAACACTCTCTCTCTCTCTCTCTCTCCCTCCCTCTCTCTCTCTCTCTCTCTCTCTCTCTCTCTTTCTCTCCCCCTCCCCCTCCCCCTCCCCCTCCCCCCTCCCTCCCTCCCCCTCTCCCCCCTCCCCCCTCCCCCTCTCTCCCTCCCTCCCTCCCTCCCTCCCGTCTCCCTCTTCCCCCCTCTCCCTCTTCCCCCCTCTCCCACTTCCCCACTCTCCCACTTCCCCACTCTCCCTCCTCCTCCTCAAGCCTTGGTCACCCTCTACAAGTGTTACCCCTAACAAAAACTCTCTCTCTCTCTCTCTCTCTCTCTCTTTCTCTCTTTCTCTTTCTCTCCCCCCCCCTCCCTCCCACCCTCCCTCCCTCCCCCCCTCCCCCTCCCCCTCTCCCCGTCCCCTTCTCCCCCCTCCCCCCTCCCCCTCTCTCCCTCCCTCCCTCCCTCCCGTCTCCCTCTTCCCCCCTCTCCCTCTTCCCCCCTCTCCCTCTTCCCCCCTCTCCCTCCTCCTCCTTCGTAACTGTATTGACTATTCCTTGATGCCTAAAAAGATGTGTCCTATGAACTGATCCCTTCTTTTAGTCAACTTGTGCCATAAATTTCATTTTCCCCGAGTTGGATTCAGTACTACTTCATTAATTAACCAGTTTGCCTATCTAATATTCGGCATTTTTCTGTAGCACCAAATTTGCCAAGCTTCTATTTTTTTCTTGGCTGAATTGTTTGTGATCCGTTTCACTTCCATACAATGCTACAGTAAAGACAGATACCTTCAGCGAAAGGCGTTCCAACACTTAAATTTACATTTGATGATAACTACTTTCTTCTTTTTTTTTTTTTTTTTTTTTTTTTTTTTTTTTTTTTTTTTTTTTTTAAATACTTTTCTTACTATTGCTAATCTGTATTTTGTCTTCTCTACTTTGGCTATTGTGAGTTATTTTGCTGCCAAAAAGGTGAACCCAGTCTACTACTTTTAGTGTCACTTTCTCTTATCAGATTATAGCAGCATCACCTAATTTAATTCAACTACGCTCCATTACCTATGTTTTACATTTGTTGGTGTTCATCTTACAACCACTTTTCAAGTCACTATCCATTCTGTTAAACTGGTCCCTCAACCCTTTGCCATGGCTGGCAGAATTTCAGTGTCATAAGCAAACTTTCAAAAATTTGTTTTCTTCTCCCCAAACTTAAATAAACTTTCCAAATATCTTGTAGCTTGCCTTTACAGTTCGTTTGGTGTACAGGCTGAATAACATACAGGATTGGCTACAACTCAGTCTCACTCCCTTCTCATTCACTGCCTCCTTTTTCATGCCCTGACTCTCAGAACTGCAGACTGGTGTCTTTATAGGTTTTAGATAACCTTTGGCTCCCGATGTTTTATCCTTACAACCTTCAGACCATCAGAATTTCTTTCAAAGAGAGTGTCCCAGTCAAAATTGTCAAAAGTTTTCCCTAAATCTATAAATACTGTAAGTTTGCCCTTCTTGGCCTTCACTTCTTTGCTTGGTAGGGGCTTTCCATGTGACCTCTTGATATGTATACACTTGCTTCTGTGATCTCCAAAGTAGCTTTCATTTTTCTGTAGGCAGCATTTTAACCAATAAATTATGGTCAGAACGCACAATTGCTCCTAAAAAGGTTTGCAGTTTAAAATATGGTTTCTAAATCTCTCTCTTGGTTTCTAAGTCTCTGTCTTGGTTTCTAAATCTCTCTCTTACAATTATACAGGGCGTTTCAAAATGAATGTACGGGTTCTAAGGCTCCGTAGCATTCATCACATTCAACTTACAATTGCAAATAATAAATCAAATGAAAGAGCAGCTGAAATAGTTTTTCTTACAAGTGTTCAATGTGACCACCATTTGTCTGACATCAAGTCAGTATGGGAGTTCTTTCCAAAGCTTGATTAGTGGGTCTGGTATAATTGTTGCAATGATCCTGTTTCTAAAGTCAGGTGGCTCAGTGGGTAGCAGACACACATACACAATATCCGTTATGAATTGCCAAACGTAAAAGTTCCATTGAGTCAGCTCATTTGTGAATGTGGAGGTCACACAAAACAAGCTCTGGCATTCGGCCCCTTGCGGCAAATCCAGCATTATGGTACAACGTCATTTAACCAATTGCGCACTGAGTTATGCCAATGAGGAGGCGCACCATCCTGCTGCCAAATAAAGTTCTGTGGTTCAGATTCATCCAGTTGAGGAAAAGAGCCATAATTTAAAGCATCAAGATAAGAAGCACCAGTTATAGTTGCTTCACCAAAAAAGAAAGTCTCCTCATAAACTTTCCTTCGGGATATGGCACAGAAAAATTCAGCTTAGTCTCTTTCCAACTATGTTGTCTCATGGGGATTTGTTGACTCCTCGATGTGCACATTACTTGTGTTCACATTTCCACTTAAGTGAAATGTCGATTCATCATCAAAGGTGACACGATCCAGAAAATCTTCATCGCCATGCAGCAACATTTCAGTTGCAAAGCTGGCACATAAACCATACTCTGTAGGCTTTGGAGCTTCTAACAACTGCAAACGATAAGGACATAGTTGTAGGCGTCTCCACACAGATGTCACTGGAACTGCTTATTCATGACTCAGGCTCTGTCACCGGCTGATACTGATCTTCAGCCGGATATGGCTGCTTGTCCTGTTCCAGAGGTTGCCCCTCAGTCTGCAAGATCCGGGCGATTGGAGAGGGCGGGCTTACTGGTAGTTGGGAGCTCCAATGTCAGGCGCGTAATGGGGCCCCTTAGGGATATGGCTGCAAGGGATGGGAAGAAAACCAATGTTCGCTCTGTGTGCATACTGGGGAGAGTCATTCTAGATGTGGAAAGGGTCCTTCCGGATGCCATGAAGGGTACAGGGTGCACCGATCTGCAGGTGGTCACTCATGTCGGCACCAATGATGTGTGTTGCTATGGATCAGAGGAAATCCTCTCTGGCTTCCGGCGGCTTTCTGTTGTGGTGAAGACTGCCAGTCTCGCTAGTGGGATGAAAGCAGAGCTCACAATCTGCAGCATTGTCAACAGGACTGACTGCGGACCTTTGGTACAGAGCTGAGTGGAGGGTCTGAATCAGAGGCTGAGACGGTTCTGCGACCGTGTGGGCTGCAGATTCCTTGACTTGCGCCATAGGGTGGTGGGGTTTCGGGTTCCGCTGGATAGTTCAGGAGTCCACTACACACAGCAGGTGGCTACACGGGTAGCAGGGGTTGTGTGGTGTGGACTAGGCGGTTTTTTTTTTATAGGTTAGATGGCCTTGGACAAGTACAGAAAGGGCAACAGCCTCAAAGGGTGTGGGGCAAAGTCAGGAAATGCGGGGACCAAACAGCAATCGGTATTGTAATTGTAAACTGTCAAAGCTGCGTTGGTAAAGTACCAGAACTTCAAGTGCTGATAGAAAGCACCGAAGCTGAAATTGTTATAGGTACGGACAGCTGGCTGAAGCCAGAGATAAATTCTGCCGAAATTTTTGCAAAGGCACAGATGGTGTTTAGAAACGATAGATTGCATGCAACCGGTGGTAGCATGTTTGTCGCTGTTAGTAGTAGTTTATCCTGTAGTGAAATAGAAGTTGATAGTTCCTGTGACTTATTATGGGTGGAGGTTATACTCAACAACCAAGCTAGGTTAATAATTGGCTCCTTTTACCAACCTCCCAACTCAGCAGCATTAGTGGCAGGACAACTGAGAGAAAATCTGGAATACATTTCACATAAATTTCCTCAGCATGCTATAGTCTTAGGTGGAGATTTCAATTTACCAGATACAGACTGGGACACTCAGATGTTTGGGATGGGTGGTAGGGACAGAGCATCGAGTGAGAATATACTGAGTGCACTATCCGAAAATTATCTCGAGCAATTAAACAGAGAACCAACCCGGGGAGATAACATCTTGGACCTAATGATAACAAACAGACCCGAACTTTTCGACTCGGTAAGCGCGGAAGGGGCAATCATTGATCATAAGGCCGTTGCAGCATCCCTGAATATGGAAGTAAATAGGAATATAAAAAAAGGGAGGAAGGTTTATCTGTTTAGCAAGAGTAATAGGAGGCAGATTTCAGATTACCTAACAGATCAAAACGAAAATTTCTGCTCTGACACTGACAGTGTTGAGTGTTTATGGAAAAAGTTCAAGGTAATCGTAAAATGCGTTAGACAGGTACGTGCCGAGTAAAACTGTGAGGGACGGGAAAAACTGACCGTGGTTCAACAACAAAGTTAGGAAACTACTGCGAAAGCAAGAGAGCTTCACTGCAAAATTAAATGCAGCCAAAACCTCTCAGACAAACAAAAGCTAAACGATGTCAAAGTTAGCGTAAGCAGGGCTATGCATAAAGCGTTCAGTGAATTCGAAAGTAAAATTCTATGTACCAACTTGACAGGAAATCCTAGGAAGTTCTGGTCTTACGTTAAATCAGTAAGTGGATCGAAACAGCACATCCAGACACTCTGGGATGATAATGGCATTGAAACACAGGATACACGCATAAAGCTGAAATACTAAACACCTTTTTCCAAAGCTGTTTCACAGAGGAAGACCGCACTGCAGTTCCTTCTCTAAATCCTCGCACCAACGAAAAAATGGCTGGCATCAAAATAAGTGTCCAAGGAATAGAAAAACAACTGAAATCACTCAACAGAGGAAAGTCCACTGGACCTGACAGGATACCAATTCGATTCTACACAGAGTACACAAAAGAACTTGCCCCCCTTCTAACAGCCGTGTACCGCAAGTCTCTAGAGGTACGGTAGGTTCCAAATGATTGGAAAAGAGCACTGGTAGTTCCACTTTTCAAGAATGGTCGTCGAGCAGATGCGCAAAACTATAGGCCTATATATCTGACATCGATCTGTTGTAGAATTTTAGAACATGTTTTTTGCTCATGTATCATGTCATTTCTGGAAACCCAGAATCTACTCTGTAGGAATCAACATGGATTCCGGAGACAGCGATTGTGTGAGACCCAACTTGCTTTATTTATTCATGAGACCCAGAAAATATTAGATACAGGCTCCCAGGTAGATGCCATTTGCCTTGACTTCCGGACGGCGTTCGATACAGTTCCGCACTGTCGCCTGATAAACAAAGTAAGAGCCTATGGAATATCAGAACAGCTGTGTGGCTGGATTGAAGAGTTTTTAACAAACAGAACACAGCATGTTGTTCTCAATGGAGAGACGTCTACAGATGTTAAAGTAACCTCTGGCATGCCACAGGGGAGTGTTATGGTACCATTGCTTTTCACAGTATATATAAATGACCTAGTAGATAGTGTCAGATGTTCCATGCAACTTTTCACGGATGATGCTGTAGTATACAGAGAAGTTGCAGCATTAGAAAAATGCACCGAAATGCAGGAAGATCTGCAGCGGATAGGCACTTGGTGCAGGGAGTGGCAACTGACCCTTAACATAGACAAATGTAATGTATTGCGAATACATAGAAAGAAAGAACCTTTATTGTATGATTATATGATAGCGGAACAAACACTGGTAGCAGTTACTTCTGTAAAATATCTGGGAGTATGTGTACAGAACAATTTGAAGTGGAATGATCATATAAAATTAATTGTTAGTAAGGCAGGTGCCAGGTTGAGATTCATTGGGAGAGTCCTTAGAAAATGTAGTCCATCAACAAAGGAGGTGGCTTACAAAACACTCGTTCGACCTATACTTGAGCATTGCTCATCAGTGTGGGATCCGTACCAGGTTGGGTTGACAGAGGAGATAGAGAAGATCCAAAGAAGGCGTTTTGTCACAGGGTTATTTGGTAAGCGTGATAGCATTACGGAGATGTTTAGCAAACTGAAGTGGCAGGCTCTGCAAGAGAGGTGCTCTGCATCGCGGTGTAGTTTGCTGTTCAGGTTCCGAAAGGGTGCGTTTCTGGATGAGGTATCGAATATATTGCTTCCCCCTACTTATACCTCCCGAGGGGATCACGAATGTAAAATTAGAGAGATTCGAGCGCGCACAGAGGCTTTCCGGCAGTCGTTCTTCCCGCGAACCATACGCGACTTGAACAGGAAAAGGGGGTAATGACAGTGGCATGTAAAGTGCCCTCCGCCACACCCCATAGGGTGGCTTGTGTAGTATAAATGTAGATGTAGGTGTAGACTATCCTTCCAAACTGATTTCTTGAACATTTTGTTCAGTCACTCTTGGCTCATACAGGTACACAAGCAAAACTGTTTGAGTTGCCCTTTCGTTTGATGTATTATTTATAATTGTAAGGTGAATGTAATAAATGTTACAAAGCCTTAAAACCTGTATATTCAGTTTGAAACACCCTGTACAATCTATCTGAAACCTTTCAGTATCTCGAGTTGTGGTCTGTTACACAACAAGGACTAGCAGTGATTGAGGGCATGGCAGATGTGATAATGAAGGATGTGTTGTAAGAGGAGTTTATAGATCCAAAGTTCAAAAAACCGTGTGTCAGGTAGGGAGAGGATGGTGCTGGGGAGTATCCAGATGATGCAACAGCCATTGAAGCTACCCAGTATGCTTCACAACTGGGTGCTTTAGTTGTCTTTGCCCACAGTTTGTATTAGCCATTCATTCTGAAGTATAGTTTGTTCATTATCATTCTCATGTAGAATGATTTGAAGTTGTTGCAAGGAATATATATGAGGGTGTACTGAAAAGTAATGCCTCCAAATTTTTTTATTCTGCTCGCAATATTGGTTGAAGTATTGCATGATATGCATATTACTCAGTCGACTTTCCAACTTCACTGACACAAATTGCAACTCTGTACCACTAGAGGGCTTTGCATAGCAGCGTGTAATGTGGAGATGTGTAATGTAACTACGAGGGGCAGTCAAAAAGTTTCTAGCCTGAGATAGGTACCATGATGTCTCGCACAAACACCACCACCTACTTTTATGGTGAACCTTTTGGGTATGCAAGGCAAATTTTGCAGCTCCATCTTCATTAGTTTTGCAGCTAGGATGCATTGTGTACCATAGTGTAAGCAAAATGGTGAAAATCGGTGAAGGGAATGACACCCAAGGAAATTTTGGAGGACATGCAGAATACGCAAAAGGACAGTGCTCCGTCTTATGCAACAGTGAGAAACTGGATGCCTGACTTCAAATGTGGAAGAATAAGTGTGGAAGATGCACCAAGGAGCGGAAGGCCTGTCACCGTTGCCACTGATGAAACAGTGACTGCAATTCACAATACAATTTTGCAGGACCGTCGAACAGTGTTGCAGCACATTGAAACCATATTTGCAATCTCCCATGGGTGTGATCATGACATGTTGTGGTTATCTTGAGAACACAGAAAGTTTCATCTGGGTGGGTCCTGAAAGACTTGAATGCAGATCACAGATCAGAGATGGAAGCATGTGCAGTGTTTTGAAGAAATAGTCCTCCAATTTGAAGTGGATGAAGACAGCTTTCTCGCAAGGTATGTGACAATGGATGAAACGTTGGTTCACCACTTTCATCCTGAGGCAAAACAACAGTCAAAACAATGAAACATTCTTCATTCCCTATCCCAAAAATATTTTGGGTACAAAATTCAGCTGGTAAGGTAATGGCATCGGTCTTCTGAGATGGAGAAGGGGTAATTATAGTGGATTACTTGCAAAAAGGCATAACTATCAGTGCATCACACTATTGCACCCTCCTGTGCCATTTGAGAGAAGATATAAAGAAAAAAAGATGAGGAAAATTGGTGCGCAGAGTTCTTTTGCATCAGGACATCACACTGGCGCACAAAGTCCTCGCAAAACTGGAAACTCTGCATGACTGCGGGTCTGAATTGTTATGTCATCCACCATATCCTCCAGATTTTGGTCCATCAGACTTTTTCTTTTCCCAAACCTAAAAAAAAAGACCTCAAAGAATGACAATTCAATTGTGATGATGCATTGCTTGGTTGAGCGTGCCTGCAAGTGATTTAGTGTTCATGGGTATTATACTGAAAAATAAATTGGTATTATGAAATTTGTGTCATTCTTTATTTCTTAAGCAAGAAACTTTTTGACCCCCCCCCCCCCCCCAATATCTCGGTTTGTGAGGAAGAAGAAGAACATACTGTAATTGAGTTTCCCACGACAGAAAACTGAAAGCATGGATTCAAAGAGAGTTCATCCACACATAAAGCATCGTCTCCTGCAGCATGATAATGCCAGACCACACGCAAGCATTGCGACCTATGCAACAATCCAACACCTTAGGTTCACTGTCGTCATCGATCATCCTCCATACAGTCCCAACTTGGCTCCATCTGATTTTCATATGTTTCCAAAACTTAAAGTAAACCTTTGAGGACTTCACTTTGATTATGATGAATTGGTGCTAGGAGGGGTGAGGTTGTGGCTCTGTCAGCGGAGTCAAAATTTTATAGTGACAATATCAACAAACTCATTTCTCATTGGGAAAAATATTTTCATTGCCAAAATGACTGAAGAATAAAGATGTAGGATGCTAATAAAGTTTGATTTATTTTAAAAACTTTAATAAGAGTTTTCGCATAAAAATTCTGATGCCTTACTTTTCAGCAGGCCCTCATGTGATGTGGCTGCTTTCATGCATGGACTTGCCTTTAATGGGTAGCTAGTGCTGATGACTGAGCTGGTGTAGATGTATGTTGGGTAGCTAGTGCTGATGACTGAGCTGGTGTAGATGTATGTGACAAGTTTTGACCTTGTATCTTCCACAGGATATGATCCAAAGAATAGAGAGTTGGGAACAACAAGGGCATAGCATCAGACATGGATATTGCATAGTATAGTTGAGTGCTGAGTTGGTTAGTTAGTTGGTTGGTTGGTTGCATGTTCCATAGATCAGTCACACGGTATGGAAGCCGTTAAGATGCGGAATGTGTCAAGTGCACAAGAAATGCACATATGATACAAGATTTTTTAATGGCACAACATGCATATACTATAGTAATTGATTTATTTATTTCTATTCAAGAATTCATCTATGGTATAGAAGGAGTTGTCAAGAAGATATGATTTCAATTTATTTTTGAAGCTATTACTGCTGTCTGTCAGACATTTTATTTCATCTGGTAATTTGTCAAAAAATTTTATAGCAGCATATTTTACCCCTTTCTGTGCCAAAGAAAGGTTGTGTAAAGGATAGTGTAAGTCTTTCTTTTTTTCTGGTATTATAATCATGAAAACTGGTCCACATTGTCGAGAACAAATTTCATTAGTGAGTAAATGTACTGTGAGGCTGTTGTAAGAATTCCCAATCTTTTAAAAAGATGCCTACAAGACATGCGACTATGAACCCCACATATTATTCTAACCACTTTCTTTTGAGCAGTGAATACTTTTTGTCTAAGTGTTGAGTTAGCCCAAAGTATTATTCCGTGTGACATCAGAGAGTGAAAGTATGCAGAGTATGCTAGCTTACTAATTTCTATTTCCTCAAAATTGGCAATTATTCTGATTGCAAAAGTTGCTGAACCTAGTCACTTTAGAAGATCCAAAATATGAATTTTCCATTTAAGATTCTCATCTATATGTACACCCAAAAACTTAGTATGCTCTACCCTGTCTACTGACTTATGTTGATGTGTTATATTTATTGAAGGGACTGTACTTTTTGCGGCAGAAAATTGGATGTACTGTGTTTTTTCAAAGTTTAGAGCAAGCCCATTTGCAGAAAACCAATTGATGACTTTTCCAAAGCCCTTATTTGTATCAGTTTCAATTGGAGTTTCTTTTACTGGATTAATAATGATTGCTTATATCATTAGCAAACAGTGTCAGTTCAGCTTCTTGTTTCAGATAAGAAGGGATGTCGTTCACATATATCAAGAACAGAAGGGTCCCATGATTGTACCCTGTAAACACCTAATGTAATTTCACCCCAATTAGGTGAAGTGGCAAACTTATTTAAATCGCTTGACCCATACAAAGAAACTTTTTGTTTCCTGTTCTGTAGGTATGACTTAACCACTCATATGCTATTCCATTTATACCATAGAATTGTAATTTCTGTAACATAATGTCATGGTTCACACAATCAAATGCTTTGGACAAGTCACAGAAAATTCCTGTCAGTGACATTTTACTTTTTTAAAGACTCTGTTAAGTGGACAATAAAATTGTATATTGCTGTCTCAGTAGAACAGCATTTTTGAAATTCAGACTGTGATTTACTAAGTATCCCATTGCTGTTGAGATGGCTAACCACTCTTGAGTACATTATTTTCTCAAAAATTTTTGAAAATGCTGTAAGCAAGGATACTGGCCAATAATTATTGACATCTGTGATGTCCCCCTTTTTGTAGAGAGGCCTGACAATGGCATATTTTAACCTGTCTGGAAAAATAACTTGAGTTAGTGATGCATTACATGCATGACTCAGAACATCACTTGTAATTGCTCCACATTGTTTTAATATCTTACTAGAGATGTCATCTATTCCAACAGAATATTGATTTTTCAAAGATTTAATAATTTTACTTATTTCATTAGAGGTTGTTAGGTGACATTTATTGTGACTAAAATTTTTCAAAACTGACTCTTCCATGTACTGCCTGGCTTTTTCTTTTCAACTATTCTTACCAACTTTTTCTCCTACACTTAAGGCATGGTTGTTAAATACATTAGCTACTTGTGTACTGTTGGTTAGGATGGTCTCATTCTCTTTAATAGTAATACTACTTACTCCAGTGGTTACTTTTCCTGTCTCTCTTCTAACAACATTCCTGTAGTAACACTGTTCACGTTTACGTCGCACTTCACTTAGCGTAGACCGGGACTGTGTCCTAGGCATGCCCGATGTTAACTGACTGGGCACCGCCCGTGCTGCCGAAGTTGTTGTTGTTGTTGTTGTTGTTGTTGTTGTTATGCCGGCAGAGGTCGCGCCCGTATTCTCGCGTGCCCTCTGGTGGACAGGACTCTACTTGCAGCAACTACCGTCCGTGACGCGCTGTGCCACTGTGCGCCTCCCGCGATCTTTCTGGTGGCTACAGCACTCCTCCTCCTTCGGGGAGTGCAGCCACTGTGATCCACTGCGTCGGAAGGTGGAGCGTCGGGCCGGAGCGATGACCTCCACATCCATTGGATGGCCGGAGTCGAGGGGATCTGTCAACCCTCAAACCGGAACCTTCGAATACGGCTGGAAGTGATCCACACGAAGAGGCCCCCATCATCCCACAACCGGTGGTCTGCGAAATAAACTGCGGTCCATTGTCCGAGACCAGGGTGATTGGCAGACCTTCCACAGAAAAGATTTTTGCTAGTGGCTGGATTGCAACTTCTGAAGTGGTTGAGGAGCAGCGAACCACATATGGGAATCGGGAATAAGCATCAATGACAATGAGCCAAAAGCCATTGAGAAACGGGCCCGCAAAATCGATGTGAACACATTCCCATGCTTGGGTTGCCGGCGGCCATGAAGAGAACGCTGCCCTGGGAGATGCTTGTTGGCTCGCACACTGGGAACAGGCGGCCCCCAAGTGCTCAATTTCTCTGTCAATACCCGGCCAGTACACATGTCTGCGAGCCAAGGTTTTAGTACGGGAAACACCCCAGTGCCATGCATGTAATAGCGTGAGGACCTCCCTTTGTAAACATGCAGGAACAACCACGCGAGGAGCTGTATCATCGGTAGCCAGAAGGAGAACTCCTTCCAAGACCGAGAGGCGGTCGCGTAGAAGAAAATAATTACGAAGAGGATCCGAGGCCCGGCCCGGAGGGCGGGAAGACCACCCCTGCTGAATGAGCCGAACTACTTGCCGAAGAACCGGATTAGCCGCCGTTTCCCTGGCTACTCGAGAACTAGTGATCGGGAAGCCATCAACCGCTTGGCGGGATGCCACATCCAAATGAAAACACATAATCTCCTCTTGATCGAACGTAGGATCCGGGCCCACCGGAAGATGGGAAAGAGCGTCGGCGTTGGCATGCTGTCCTGTAGGGCAAGGCCCAGCGCTGTAGTCTGTGGGCCACCCTATCTGGAATCTGAGAGGCGGGGCCAAATAACGATATTAACGGCTTATGGTCAGTAATTAACTGAAACTTCGTGCCATACAAGAAAGGGTGAAACTTGGTAACAGCGTAAACAATGGCCAAAGCCTCCTTTTCCACCTGGGAGTAATGGGCCTGTGCGGGACTAAGCGTTTTAGACGCAAACGCCAGTGGTTGCTCGGAACCACCTGCGTTGCGATGGGCCAGGACCGCCCCCACCCCATACTGCAAAGCGTCTGTAGCCAGGACCAACGGCTTATGGGGATCAAAAGTAGCCAAACAAGGGGCTGACGTGAGGAGGCCCTTCAACGAGGTGAACGCTCGCTCGCATGCAGGCGACCAATCAAAAGGAACACCCTCGTGCAGAAGGCAGTACAGGGGGTGGGCTATAGTGGAAGCCCTGGGAATGAACCGGTGGTAATAGGCTATCTTGCCTAAAAAAGCTTGTAACTCTTTCAGTGATGCGGGCCGAGGAAGGTTGACGATTCCTTGGACCAAACTTCCTAGTGGCTGGATGCCGTGCCAAGATATGGTGTAGCCCACATACTCAATGGACGGTTGGAAGAAGGTTGACTTATGCAGGTTGCAACGCAAGCCCACAGACCTGAATTTGAGAAAGAGGGTGCGAAGGTTGTGCAAGTGTTCCTTCGTGCTGCGGCCTGTGACAATTATGTCATCCAGGTAATTAATACAATGAGGGATTGTCGACGTGACATGCTCAAGATAACGCTGGAATATCGCCGGGGCACTGGATATTCCAAAGGCCAACCGCTGGTATTGGTAAAGGCCAAACGGAGAGTTGACGACCGCCAGCCGTTTGGAGTCCTCATCAAGTGGTATCTGATGATAAGCCTCTGACAGATCGATTTTCGAAAAATATTGGCCTCCCGCCACACCGGAGGACAATTCATCAGCACGAGGCAAAGGATAGGTGTCCACTACCAATTGTGAATTAGTGGTGGCCTTGAAATCGCCACAAAGATGTAATTTTCCCAAGGGCTTCCTTACAATAACGAGGGGCGAAGCCCACTCACTGGAAGAAATGGGAAGAACGACCCCTAGGGCTGTCAGCCGGTCTAGCTCTTCCTTTACCTGAGGGCGGAGAGCCAAGGGGATCTGCCTCGCGCGTAGAAAACGCGGGTGAGCCGACACCTTCAACGTTAAGTGAGCTTCAAAATCTGAAACACACCCCAGGCCCTCCTCAAAAATATCTGGAAAGTCGGAGATCAAAGATTCCAACGATTGGTAGGGAACGTCTTCGGAGACCAACTGTATGGTGTCAGCGATAGAAAAACCGAGAGCTTGAAAGGCATCCAGGCCAAAAAGGTTAGCTCAGCTCGCATCACGGACAACAATAAAAGTAATAGGCCGAGTGACTGATTTGTAAGTCACGTTGAAAGTGAATTGACCCAGTAGGGGAATGAACTGTTTACCATAACCGCGTAGACGCCGGTAAACTGGCGCCAACGGGGGCGATCCAAGGTTGGAATAAGTTTGTGCATTCAACAAGGAAACTGCCGCGCCCGTATCAACTTGCAGTTGTAACCGGCGCGACCGAACCGACACCTCGATAAAGAGTTTGCGTGCCGATGCGTCGGGAGCCTGGCCCGATGAAACTTCCTGAATGTCAACGTCCATGTCCTCCGTACCTGCTTCCTTCGATTCTTTTGAGGCTGAGCGGCAAACTTTAACAATGTGACCTTTTCTGTTACATTTGCGACAAATGGCCCAACGCTGGGGGCACTCTGACCGATCATGATGTATATAGCACAACGCACAGGATGGCAACAGGGGCCGGCGGCCGGAATTCTGTTCACGCGCCGTGCGGGAGCGGCCGTAACGGCCGGATTGTACCGCTCGCACATCGTCCACCCCTGACACAGTGGACGTGGTCGCGCTGTCCTGAACACGCTTCTAGCTGTTGACCTGCTGCGTGAGAGACTTCATACGATTGAGCAATAGACAGGACTTCCTCGAGGGAAGGGTTTTCTAACTGCAGGGCCCATTGCCGGACCTCCCTATCAGGGGCCGAACAAACAATGACGTCGCGTACCATAATGTGGGCGTACGACTCTCGCGACTGCTCCGTGACAAAATGACACTTGCGACTAATACCGTGCAGGGTAGCGGCCCATGCCCGGTAAGACTGATGGGGCTGTTTCTTGCATTGATAGAACTCAACCCTAGCCGCCACAACATGCGTGCGGCGGCGATAATATGAAGACAGCAATGAACACAATGCATCCTGCAACGGCGCTAGCTGCCACAAAACTTGATACAGCGAGGGAGATATCCAAGACAAGAAGACAGCACGACATACCTCCGCATCGGCAACATGAAACGCCTGGAAATGCTGCCGAAGGCGATGTTCATATGCTTCCCAATCCTCCGCTGTCTCGTCATATGGGGGAAAGGGAGGAGGGAACGGCGCCGGAGCAGACGGCGTGGAGAGCAACGCCGGAAGCACTTGTTTCATGGTGGCCATGAGTTCCGTCTGCTGCGCAACCAAAACTCGCACCAAATCCTCCATGCCGTGGAGAAGCTGCGAAACCGGAACAACGACGCAACACGCGAAAGAACGACCCTACTCGTCGCCAATTGTGTAGTAACACTGTTCACGTTTACGTCGCACTTTACTTAGCGTAGACCGGGACTGTGTCCTAGGCATGCCCGATGTTAACTGACTGGGCCTGGCCCGTGCTGCCGGAGTAGTAGTAGTAGTTGTTGTTGTTGTTGTTGTTATGCCGGCAGAGGTCGCGTCCGCATTCACGCGTGCCCTCTGGTGGACGGGACTCTACTTGCAGCAACTACCGTCCGTGATGCGCCGTGCCAATGTGCACCTCCCGCGATCTTTCTGGTGGCTACAGCATTTCCATATTGGTTTGATTTTATTGCCTGAGTTGTTGATTTCTTCTGTAACATACATGTTTCTTGGTTTCCTTTTAACTTTTCTCAGTGTGTTACAATAATTTTTATAGTGTAAAACTACTTCTGGATCTTTACTAGTTCTTGCTGTCTCATACAGTTTTCTTTTTCTTTCTGGAGACACTTTAATACCTGTAGTAACCCAAGGTTTCATTGAAAGGTGTGTGGTGTTACTTTTAGTAATTTTCTTTGAGAAACAATGTTCAAAAAGAGATATAAATTTATCAAGAAATATGATGCATTTATCATTAGCATTTGTCTCATTATATACATCCCCCCAATTAACATTTCTTAAACTTTCTCTGAAGTGCTCTATAGATACCGGGTTGAGCAATCTCATGCTTATACTTAATGGCTTCTGAACTGCACACCCTGTTAGGTTTTGTAAGTTAATCAGTTGTGCATCATAGTCTGACTACTGATTCTAAGTTATATGTTGTTAGTAATACGTCTAGTTTACTTTTCCTATCAGAATTACTTAGAAAGTTTACGTTGAAATTACCACAGATTAATAACTTCTACTTTTTGTCTAACACACAGCATAATAGGGAGTCAAACTTTTTTTATAAATTGCTCTCAGTCTCCTAATGGGGACCTGTACACTGTTGCTAATATCAGTACTACATTATCTAGCTGAAGTTCACATGCACAAATCTCAAAGTGCTGATCAACACAAAATTTGTCTACATCTGCAGTTTTGTATTTGTACCCTTGTTTTATGAAAATGGTAACTCCTTTGTTTTATGAAAATGGTAACTCCTTTATCCATCCTAGATCTACAAGAGTAAAGTGCTAAATTATACCCATTTGTACTGACACTATCCATTCCCACAGTTACGTGGTGTTCAGACAGACAGAGTACGTCAGTCTCATTTTTATTTTTGAGATCATCTAAACACACTAATAGCTCATCTACGTTATTTTTTATTCCCCTCATATTTTGATGAAGTAAGTTGATACTGTCCTTAGCTTTGCCCCTATTTACTGTACATGAAGTTTCTTTTATTCTATTTATCTTGATTGTTGCCTGTCTGGACTTTGGCTTTAACCTAAAAAATCTGTCTGCCTGGACCCATTAACCACTGGGATCACCCCTTATGTGACTGTGGCCTCCCTTACAGTTTCTGTTAATAGAGAAGCTAACTTGTTTTCCCCCTTCCTATTCAGGTGCAGGCCATGTGTAGTGTATCCCCACTTACCAATAGCATTAACTGGAACAACACGTGAGATTTTGCTGGTGTCTGGAGCATCCTGTTCAGCTCTGTGTTAACATGCCTTACAGCAGTGTTTACCCAGCGCTGATTATGGCACTGAAATACCTCCACAAACCCCACATTTGTGTGCCCAGTTTCTGCTCCTATTTTATCCAGGTCTCTCATAATACTGTATTTTGGATTCATAGCCAGGCTGTTTCCTGCTCCCCCAACTATAATTACCTGATCTTCCTTATCAAATTCCCTGCATAGCTGACCTAAGTTTTCTGTCACCTATCTAAGGCTAGCACTTGGTTTCACAAAACTTGTGACCTGGTACCCTGCACCTAATTTCTCCTGAAGCTGCTGGCCCACACCCCTCCTATGACTGCTGCCTATAAGCAAAATTATTCTTTTCCTATTCTGGTTTGACCCTGATCTGTCTTTTTTCTTTAAGCTAATGTTCTGCTTCAACCTACTTTCAACTACATCTGGATGAGGCCCTTCCTCCACTACAGATAGCAAGCAAAACTGATTTACTACTTGAATTTCTGGAGTTTTTCAAGTGTTTCCCTTTTTTGCCCTTTGCTTGCTACCTTTACCCATTCCCAGTCTCCTTGTCCTCCCTTAACCAACATAATTCCAAGTTCACGTTATCTAATTCAGCCTTAAGGGCACAATTTTTTGCCTCCTGTTCAGCTATTTTTCTGTCCTTTCTACATAACCTACACTGCCGTGGAAGAGCCTCATTTTCTACCCTCATTTCCTCCCCACTACATTCGCCCAAATGAAACCATAAGTTACAGTCTACACAGAATACCCCCCTCTTTCAAATTTCTATGACAACTACCACATTTGTCACACATGGTTAATTTGACTTTGAAGTGATAACTGTAGTCAAAAACGAAAATCTGCACTCATGCAAAATTTACGCCTAAAAAATGTAAACAAAACTAGCGCCTACCATCCTTTACAAAATACTTCGTTTTCTATTTAAATATGGTCAGGAAAGCGAAACCTTCAATAGATAGCCTAGAGAAGAAGTAAATACACTAGTCTAAAATGTAATATTAACTAAATTAGCTCATATTTCAATATTAATCAGTTAACTTAGCGAGAGCTTCGTATATGTGCAACTTTGGAAGAAGTGGTAAAGACAGTAGGGTGTACACTGATCAGATGTATTTCGACATCTCTATGTCATACAGAATTGACCACCACATGTCAAAAGATATAGACACACCAGTATAAAAGGAGATAGGAAGTATTGTATTGCGAGTAGCAAAGCAGTAATAGCAGAATTGTTTGGTCAGGAGAGTTCAGTGATTTCAAGCACAGTCTAGTCATCGGATGCCACCTGAGTAACAAATCCACCAGAAAAATTTCAGCCATTCTAAGGGTGCCCAAGTCGACTGTTGGTGATGTGATTATGAAGTGGAAATGCAAAGAAACAGTTACAGCTAACCAAGACCAAGCAGACCTTATCTACTGGTGGACAGGAACCATTAAGCATTGCAGAGGACTGTTGTAAAAAATTGCATGAAATCATGGAGGGAATCACTCGTGAGCCCCAAAATGCAACCAGTAGTCCAACTAGCACAGTGACTGTGTGCAGGGAGTTAAAAAGAAAGGGTTACAATGGTCGAGGAGCTCCTCATAAGTCGCTCATTTCTGTAGTCAACACTAAGCCACACTTGAGGTAGTGTAAAGAACAATGCCTCTGGTTAGAAGATATGGGGAACAAGTCATTTGGAGTGATGAGTAACGCTATACTCTGTGGTATTCTGATGGAATTGTTTGGGTTTGGCAAATACCTGTAGAATGTTACCTGCCATCATGTGTCAGGCCAACAGTGAAGTATGGAGGAGTTGGTGTTATGGTATGGGGGGCCTTTTTCATGGTTAGATGTGGTCCACTTATTGCACCTCAGAAAATCCCAAATTCGCGAGAATATGAAGACACTCACACAATGTGTACTGTGTACAGTAGAGGAACAGTTCAGAGATGATGAGTGTTTGTATCAGTCATGAAACGGCATCTGTAAGAGAATGGTTTGTGTACAGTAATGTTCCTGAAATGGACTGGCTTGTCTAGAGTCCCGACCTGAACCCAATAGAACACCTTTGGGATGAAATGTGCATGTGACTAGGGCCTCCCATCAAGTAGATTGGTCACCTGGTGCAAGTATGTTTAGTTGACAGCACGTTGGCGACTTTCATGTTGATGAGAATGAAATTATGGTGAAGATAACACAACACCCAGTCAATGAACCGAGAAAACTTTGACCCAGCCAAGAATCGAACTCAGACCCCTTGCGTGGCATTCTGCCATTCCGACCACTCAGCTATGGAGGCAGACACCTTTTGGATGAGTTAGAATATCAACTTTGCTACAGACACGAGAATCCAATTTCACTACTTTCTCTGGTTTCACTGCTTGAGAAAGAATGGGCTGTCATTTCTCCACAGACATTCAGACACCTCAGAGAGAGAGTGTTGAGATGACACCTACATGTGCAAACACATTCTCGTCTGTGCTCGAAAAACAACACTAACAATCAGTGGCTATGAATCTGAAACATGTTGGACCTTCATTGAAATCAAAATTTTGACCGAAGGTGGCATATTATTTAATTATTACTAACCTCAAACACAATACAGCCCTCTTAATATCTACCACCAGTGACAAAGATCTTAAAAATTAAGCACTTGAGTTTTTCAGTGACAGCAAAACTAATATTGACAAGAACTTAATTTAAACTGCAAATATAACAATATATGATATAGAAGTCTTAGCAGAGCTGATATAAAGTTATCCAGATGTACTTACAGACATCTTAATTTATCACTAGCTCTGCAATGAGATTCTTGCATGCTCCAAAGTCATCCCATCACCTTATCCACTCTCTTATCTGATGCAAGTGCTGTTTACTTTTTCTGACAGCCATCAAAAGTATTAAAAGTGCAACTGCAGCCCGATTTTATTCCATTGCAATCTCTTCCTTCACTCGCAGAACTATGACTGAAAAATCCCCACGGAAAGTGATCTCTCGGCTCCAGCAGACTTTCTCACCCACTTGTGTGTAAATGCTTCCAACATAAGCCCTTGCAAGACTCTCAGACACATACAGAAAGTACTCACAAGTAACTGTCAGTGAAAATTCACCCTAGTATAAACAATTCTGTGGGTGTTATTTGAGAGTAAAAATCTCTTATGTGTATCTCAGTCCTTAAGTTAGAAACCTGAAGTGAGAGCAGTGAGGGAGGTTGTGATTATATATGGAAATAGAGCAGCGTGGAACTTGTTGATTGATAATATCTAAAGACATATTTTACGTTAAATATTAGTTAAAAATGAAAATGTTGACTAGAACTTTGCTTTTACTTTTACAGCCTTAACCAAGATTTCTCTTCAGACACACAAAGTCTTCCAGTAGAAGGCGAAGCTGTAACTGCCTGTTTTACACATAGTGAAAATAAGATTATTGTTGGTTGTTATGATGGATCTATAAATGTAAGTACCATGTTGCAGAGAATACTTCTTTGTTCTGTTTGCTGTAAATAAACTATCCGACTACTTTGTAGTATGAAGAACTCCTCAGATAAGCTATCACCTGTCACTGAAGAGCCTCATTTGTTCATTTCATAACCTCATATTGTATTAAAGTGTTCCTGATTTTCTTAATTCCTCAGCCTTCCATTATCTGCTTTTATTGTCTTTGTCAGGGGCCAGTAATTCCAAAAGGGCATCTGAATTCTCCATTTTGTTCCCTGCAGTCTTACAAGGTTGAAAGCATTGTGACATCATGCACATGACGTGGAATTTATAAAAAAAATTGGTGCAGCTCTCACAACTAAATAATAAAGATACATTTGCATGATCACCATACATTTCAGAAAGTTAACAAATCACTTCAGAAAGTTAACAAATACGCAGTCTCTGGCGTGATCTCTGTGCATCAAGTGCCTCCTCCAGGCACTATTGAGTATATACCTATTGTCACTAATGTAACTGTTATTTTTCATTCTAATACTGATTACATTTTGCATTTTAAATGATTGATTATCTATACAGATATGGCCCAGTATTGTTGTGTGTTCAAACTTAGCTTCATAAGAATTTTCTTAGCTACCACAATGTTTTTCAGATTTCTATATTTGATATTGTGTAGGTACTCAATGTGGTGTCCTGATTCTGTATCAACAGATTTCAATGAGGCTTGTAAGGAATGCTGTAAATGTCTTTCTCTAGAGGCCATAACTATTCATAACAGGGTACTACATGTGGTGCATCTCAGATCAGCCGAGGATTCAACCAACAGTACTTATGTTGCTCCATAAAATGGAAGGAGCACCATATACTAAATTACCTCCATTACTTCATGATGATGTCAGCTGGCTAAGCAGGGGGTTAAGACAGAGAACCAAAATGTGTGTTCATTTCCTAGTGCTGTGAAATGTGAAAACAAAATTTCAAATGGCAGTTATCAGAAGAAGAACAATTGTAACAAAGGGACAAGAACACAACCTGTAGATCAACATTTATGAAATCTTCCACTGAAGATACCTTGCAAAGAATATAGGCGAAACATGTATGCCAGAAAAAATGTGTTTTATTCAGTTGTGATTCAACAGCCCCAAAGTAACAATTATCAACATACTGTAGTATTATATGCTACAGGACTATGAAAGCTGAAGAGTAAGTAAAGTTTCGTTTTTCATGGTTGGTGATAATACTTATAGTGAAGGCAGCAGTACACTTTTTATAAGCAGGAGTCTGAATACCTCCCTTTTTTAGACTATGCTGTTTGAATTTGTTAAAGATCACTGTAACACCTTCTCATTAACTGAACAAATTTGTCACAAATTGTACATCTCTTTCTTTAAACTTTTGTAAGTCCTTCAGTCAGTCTAACCTAGAACAACTATCATATGAGCATTTTTTCAGAGTAACTCACATGAGTGTCATGTAAGCTACTTCCTGTGTTGAGAAGCTGTGCTGGGAATCCTGTGAATGAACTGCAGGCTGTTGATGGTCTATCATGTGGTATTTATCTTTTATATTTCTCCGAACATTTATAAAGATGTTTTAAGCTATGACATAACCTCTACCTGTAAACTGCTCATATAGCAGTACAGATAACTTCATATGTCATTAACATGACTGTGCATTTGATCCTGTGTAGCTGGAGGTGCCAGTTGTCACAAGAAAGGCTTACCTTTTCCTCTAAATACTTAAAATGATTGTTCCACTTTATATTTACTCAGAATGGTGATGCTGCAATATTAGAATAATGTGTAGACACATATGATTCATCATATGCTGCTCTCTTCAAACCAAACACTGCAGGAGGGATTTGTCCAATGATGTACATTACTTTGTAATTGCTTACGTTTATTGAGAGCTTCTAGGTGCTGTGCAAACTGCTGATTTCTGAAAATGGTTGTGGATATCACAACAGTTCTCGCGAGAGATGACATCTTTATAAAGGACAGACCTGACTTCAATTGAAGCCTAATGTTACATTTGCTTTGGACGAGAATACTCCATCTAGATAGTTATTTTGAGTTCCTGTGCCTTTAAGGTTTGTGGAAGTACACTATGTGATCAAAAGTATCTGGACACCTGGCTGAAAATGACTTACAAGTTCGTGTTGCCCTCCATCAGTAATGCTAGAATTTAATATGCTGTTGGCCCACCCTTAGCCTTGGTGACAGTGTACATTCAGTCAGGTGCTGGAAGGTTTCTTGGGGAATTGCAGCCCATTCTTCAGGGATTGCAGCACTGAGAAGAGGTATCGATCTCAGTCGGTGAGGCGTGGCATGAAGTCAGCATTCCAAAACATCACAAAGATGTTCTATAGGATTCAGGTCAGGACTCTGCGTCGGCCAGTGCATTACTAGGATGTTATTGTCATGTAACCACTCCACCACAGGCTGTGCAGTATGAACAGGCGCTTCATCATGTTGAAAGATGTAATCGTGATCCCTGAATTGCTCTTCAATGGTGGGAAGCAAGAAGGTGTTTAAGAGATCAGTGTAGGTCTGTGCTATGATAGTGCCATGCAAAACAACAATAGGTGCTAGCCCCCTCCATGAAAAACATGACCACACCATGACACCACCGCCTCCAAATTTCACTGTTGGCACTACACACACTGGCAGATGATGTTCACCAGGCATTCGCCATTCTCACACCCTGCCATCGGATCGCCGCACTGTGCACCATGATTTGTCACTCCCCACAACGTTTTTCCACTGTTCAATCGTCCAATGTTTACGCTTCTTACACCAAGTGAGGCATCATTTGGCATTTACCAATGTGATGTGTGGCTTATGAGCAGCCACTCAACCATGAAATTCAAGTTTTCTCATCTCCTACCTAACTATCATAGAACTTGCAGAGGATCCTGACGCAGTTTGGAATTCCTGTGTGATGGTCTGGATAGATGTCTGCCCATTACACATTACGACCCTCTTCAACTGTCGGCAGTCTCTGTCCATCAACAGACGAGGTCTGCCTTTCCACTTCACTACCATATCAGAAACAGTGGACCTAGGGATGTTTAGGAGTGTGGAAATCTTGCGTACATGCGTATGACACAAGTGACACTCAAATCACCTGAACACATTCGAAGTCCGTGAGTTCTGCGGTGTGCGCCATTCTGCTCTGTCATGATGTCTAATGAAATGTGTATACAAGGTATAATAAAAGTACTCTCGGCCAACCACATGAGAGTGATTTGCAGTGTTTGCTAATAAACTCACTGCTAGATCTCCAAAATAAACACATGCTGTGCAGAAAATAGATGTAATGCTGTCTTCAGGATTTTGTCATAAGGAACATTCATAACTGGTATTTATCAAGACAAAATCCTGCTTGTGTTTGCAAGAAAGTCTCAGTGGCTAAATAAGAACACACTACATCATATGTTGAAACTTCCTGGCAGATTAAAACTGTGTGCCCGACCGAGACTCGAACTCGGGACCTTTGCCTTTCGCGGGCAAGTGCTTGGTAGAGCCAACCTTCGAGCCGGAACCTTTGAATACGGTTGGAAGTGACCCACACAAAGAGGCCCCTGTCGTCCCACCACCAGAGCCCGGGACATAACGAGCGACAAGCTGTCGAACTCCGGATCCCGTTCCACCTCGGGAGAGGCAAGACCCAGTGGCGGGGACGATGGGGAAGCACGACCACAGGTGAACCAGCCTCCTGAGAAACCGGGCCTGCAAGGGGGGCCGGCTCTCATCGGGGCATCTCTAACGATGGCGATGCCGGTGCTGGAACTACTGAAGGCCGCCAAGGCTGAGACCCATCGCAGTGTGGCGGAGTCACAGGTGGGACAGTAGCGTCCCCTGAGAAAACAACACGGGTGCTGGCAATGGGGAAGCTGGCGCCTGAGGGGTCGGAGGGTGGGTGCCCAAATGTGGACATAGCTGATTTTGGTTACGACGTACCTCCCGGTCCCCCGCCTGCAAGGTATAGAGCCGGCGGCCATTGCGGCACAGGACCACCGCTGGTATCCAACGTGGATTGTGACCAAACCCACGTGCCCAGACCAACATACCCGGTGGAAAGTCGGATACGCCATTTTGCGAAGACTGGTGAGGACCAGGCCGGAGGAGGTGCAGCAGAGTCCTAGGTTGGCACCCATGGAGGGGCTCTGCAGGGCTGTGATCTCCCATCGGTGTGGTCCGGTATGCTGTCAGGTAAAATGTCAACGCCTCCTCCGCAGGAAATTCGTGCACATACTTTTTCATCTGCGTCTTAAATGTGCGCACCATGTGCTTGGCTTCGCCATTCGATTGTGGATGAAAGGGGGGATAGCAAACGTGCCGAATACCGAAGCGCCTACAAAAATCCTGGAAGGTCTGTGAAATAAACTGAGGTCCATTGTCTGATACCAGGGTGACTGGCAGACCTTCGACAGAAAAGATTTTTGCGAGTGCCTGGATTGCAACTTCTAAAGTGGTTGAGGAGCAGCGAACAACATATGGGAATCGGGAATAAGCATCAATGACAATGAGCCAAAAGCCATTGAGAAATGGGCCCGCAAAATCTATGTGAACATGTTCCCATGCCTGGGTTGCTGGCGGCCATGAAGAGAACGCTGACCTGGGAGACGCCTGTTGGCTGGCACACTGGGAACAGAAGGAGAACTCCTTCAAAGACTGAGAGCCGGTCTCGTAGAACAAAATAAGTACAAAGAGGGTCCAAGGCCCAGCCTGGAGATTGGGACGACCACCCGTCCTGAACAAGGCGAACTACTTGCCGGAGAACCGGGTCAGCTGCCGTTTCCCTGGCTACTCTAGAACTAGTGATCAGGAAGCCATCAACCGCTTGGCGGGACTCCACATCCAAATGAAAACACATAATCTCCTCCCAATCTAACTTAGGATGCAGGCCCACCGGAAGACGGGAAAGAGCGTCGGCGTTGGCATGCTGTCTGGCAGGGCGAAAATGAATGTCATAATGGTACTTAGAGAGAAACAAGGCCCAGCGCTGCAGTCTGTGGGCCACCCTATCTGGAATCTGAGAGGCAGGGCCAAATAACGATATTAATGGCTTATGGTCAGTGATTAACTGAAACTTCGTGCCATACAAGAAAGGGTGAAACTTGGTAACAGCGTAGACAATGGCCAAAGCCTCTTTTTCCACCTGGGATTAATGGGCCTGCGCGGGACTAATAGTTTTAGACGCAAACGCCAGTGGTTGCTCGGAGCCATCCGCGTTGCGATGGGCCAGGACCGCCCCCACCCCATACTGCGAAGCATGTGTAGCCAGGACCCACTGTTTATTGGGGTCAAAAGTAACCAAAAAAGGTGCTGACGTGAGGAGGCGCTTCAACGAGGTGAACGCGCGCTCGCATTCAGGCGACCAATCGAAAGGAACACCCTTGCGCAGAAGGCAGTACAGGGGGCAGGCTATGGTGGAAGCCCGGGGAATGAACCGGTGGTAATAGGCAATCTTGCTTAAAAATGCTTGTAACTCCTTCAGTGAAGCGGGCCGCGGAAGGTCAAAAATATCTTGGACCAAACTTCCTAGTGGCTGGACGCTGTGCCAAGAGATGGTGTAGCATACATACTCAATGGACGATTGGAAGAAGTTCGACTTATGCAGGTTGCAACGCAGGCCCACGGACCTGAATTTGAGAAAGAGGGTTCGAAGGTTGTGCAAGTGTTCCTTCGTGCTGCGGCCTGTGACAATTATATCATCCAGATAATTAATACAATGAGGGATTGTCAACGTGATGTGCTCAAGATAACACTGAAATACCGCCGGGGCACTGGACATTCCAAAGGCCAACCACTGGTATTGGTAAAGGCCAAACGGGGTGTTGACAACCGCCAGCCATTTGGAGTCCTCATCAAGTGGTATCTGATGATAAGCCTCTGAAAGATCAATTTTCGAAAATTGTTGGCCTCCCGCCACGTCAGAGAACAATTCATCAGAACAAGGCAAGGGATAGGTGTCCACTATCAATTGGGGATTAATAGAGGCCTTGAAATCGCCACAAAGACGTAATTTTCCCCGAGGGTTTCCTGACAATAACGAGAGGCGAAGCCCACTCACTAGAAGAAATGGGAAGAACTACCCCAAGGGCTGTCAGCCAGTCTAGCTCTGCTTTTACCTAAGAGTGGAGAGCCAAGGGGATCTGCCTCACACGTAGAAAATGCGGGCGAGCCGACGCCTTCAACGTTAAGTGAGCTTCAAAGTCTGAAACACGCCCCAGGCCGTCCTCAAAGATATCCTTGAAGTCAGAGGTCAAAGATTCCAATGATTGATAGGGAACGTCTTCGGAGACCAACTGTATGGTGTCTGAGATAGAAAAACCGAAAGCTTGAAAGGCATCCAATCCAAAAAGGTTAGCGGAGCTCGCATCACTGACAACAATAAAAGTAAGAGGCCGAGTGACTGATTTGTAAGTAACGTCAGTAGTGAATTGACCCAGTAGGGGAATGAACTGTTTACCATAACCGTGTAGACGCCGGTAAACTGGCGCCAACGGGGGCGACCCAAAGTCGGAGTAAGTTTGTGCATTCAACAAGGAAACTGCCGCGCCCGTATCTATTTGCAGTTGTAATCGGCGCGACCGAACCGACACCTCGATAGAGAGTTTGCGTGCCGATGCGTCAGGAGCCTGGCCCAATGAAACTTCCTGAATGTCAACGTCCATGTCCTCTGTACCTGTTTCCTTCGATTCTTTTGAAGCTGAGCGGCAAACTTTAGCAATGTGTCCTTTTTTATTACATTTGCGACAAACAGCTCAATGCTGGGGGCACTCTGACCGATCATGATGTATATAGCACGATGCACAGGATGGTAACAGGGGCCGGTGGCCAGAACTCTTTCTACGTGCCATGCGGGAGCGGCCGTAATGGCCGGATTGTACCGCGCGCACGTCGTCCACCCCGGACGCATTGGACGCGGCTGCACTGCCCTGAACCACTGCGACGTCGCACCACGCTTCCAACTGTTGACCTGCGGTGTGAGAGACTTCATACGATTGAGCAATGGACAGGACTTCCTCGAGGGAAGGGTTTTCTAACTACAGGGCCCGTTGCCGGACCTCCCTATCAGGGACCGAACGAACAATGATGTCGCGCACCATAACGTGGGCATACCACTCTCATGTGACAAAATGGCACTTGCGACTAAGACTGTGCAGGGTAGCTGCCTATACCTGGTAAGACTGATGGGGCTTGTCTTGCATTGATAGAGCTCGACCCTAGCTGCCACAACATGTGTGCAACGGCGATAATATGAAGACAGCAATGAATAAAATGCGTCAAAAGACAAGGACGAGGGTTCCTGCAATGGCGCTAGCTGCCGCAAAACTTGATACAGCGAGGGAGATATCCAAGACAAGAAAAGAGCACATCATACCTCCGCATTGGCAACATGAAATGCCTGGAAATGCTGCTGAAGGCGATGTTCATATGCGTCCCAATCCTCCACCATCTTGTCATACGGGGGAAAGGGAGGAGGGAATGGCGCTGGAGCAGACGGTGTGGATAGCAACACCGGAAGCGCTTGTTTCAGTGTTGCCATGAGCTCCGTCTGCTGCTCAACCAAAACCTGCACTAAATCCTCCATGCCGTGGATAATCTGCGAAACCGGAACAACGACACAACACACAAAAGAACGACCCTACTCGTTGCCAATTGTGTATTGACACGATTGATGTTGTCCATCGCACTTCACATAGTGTAGACCGGGAACTGTCTGCTAGGCATGCCCGATGTAAAACTGACTGGGCACGGCCTGTGCTGCCTGAGTTGTTGTTGTTCCGGCGGCAGAGGGCGCGGCTGAATTCTCGCGTGCCCTCTGTTGGACAGGACTTTACTTGGGGCAACTACTGTCAGTGACTCGCCGTGCCGATGTGCGCCTCCCGTGATCTTTCTGGTGGCTACACAGTATTCATGAAACCTTACAGAATGTGCACATTAATTATGTATACCATGTTGTGGGGATCAGACAACATGTGAAATCAGTTACAGGCATTTCCAAGCAATGATTGGGTGGTTATAGAACTTCGAACTTCAAATGGCTGTAAAGGATAGGTCATAGTAAAAAGTTTACATTTCATACGTAGAGGCACTTTTAAAAATCATAATGAAGAGAGAATGATAATGTGCCTTAAAATATGCAGATAAGCTAAATACTCTACTTTCAATATTAGTAAGAACTTTATTGTCAGTAGAAACCTACTCTTCTTTCAGGAGATACTTAAGCAAGACAAACTACTCATAAATAGTAGCAAAGCAGTTGTGTTATGACTGGCGAAATTTGCTTTGACATATCATGTACCATTACACTGAGTGTTAAAGGATAAATATTCTGTAATTATGTTCATTGGGCTCTGAGAATTTGGTGGCTCCCTGCCTTTGCCACTTTTATGTACATAATTACGATTTTTTGCTTATTGTATTATAAATTAAATTGTTACCCACTGGCTCATGAGCTGCATATGAAATGTCTGGTGCTGTGGTCCTCACCGTTACTTCTGACAAGTGTCAGGCATTTAAATTCATATTTCCAGAAACAATTGAATGCACACAACATCCAGGAATCAGTTTCTTTCAAGCTTAAAAACCATATTATCGCATTTCCTACAGCTCAGCATTGTAGAGTTCAAAATAAGCAGCAGGATCAGCTGATTTTCATCCAACTCTATACTGCCAAGTTGTGTTCTTATATGAAGCTAACCAGCTACATATTCTACAATAATTCTTCCCTGATTACTTTCACACTTCCAGGGAGTTTCCCTATACCTTCCAGATGCAAACTTTTTTGTTTATTACACTGAGCGCTTTTTGATGAGGGACAGTCCATCAAAATGAGACAAGTGGAAAAAAGTAAGAAAACTGTTTATTGTGTCAAATGAATAAGGTGTATGCAGAATGACTTCCCAACCCAACTCATGAGTAGTGTTTTTTGTCAGCATAGCAGAATGTGGGTGGGCATTATCGTGGAGTAGCATCACTTCATGCAGTCTTCCTGCTCATTGTTTTTGGACTGTGCCTGCAAGACATCTCAGTGGTTGACAATAAATGTCAGCAGTGATGGTTACACCTTGCAGAAGCAATTTGTAATACTCCACATGATTGCTGTTCCAATAGATGCATAACAATATGTGCACAGATTTTGTATGGTGAGTTGCTGCTTTGTTTGGGCTGAACCATTCCTTCCTTTTCCTTATATTAGCATAAAGACACCATTTCCCATCACTAATAGCAATAAAGGATAGGAATGGTCAGCGTAGTTCATGAGCCAAATGCTGACGAGCACAAATGACTACCTGCTGATTTTTTTGATTTTGGCTTAGAGCATGCAGTACTCATACACTCAATTTTTTAACCTTCCTCACTGCATGCAAATATCACATAATGGTGGAATGTTCATAGTTCATCAAGTCTGCCAGTTATTGAGTACAAAGGCATAGATCACTGTGGATTAATGCATTTAAATTATCTTCATCAAAACCTGAAGCTCTTCCTGAATGTGGTGAGTCATTAATTTCAAAACAATCCTCCTTAAAACAAGAAATCCATTCTCTTGCCATCATCTGTCCAGTCACATTATCCTCACACATGGCACAAATGTTTCTGGCTGCGTCCCCTGCTGTTGCCCCCAGATTGAACTCAAACAGAAGAGTATGTCGGAAATGTTTTGATTTCTCCTCTTGCCATTCCATTTTCTAGCATCCACAACTGCACTCACTATCTCCAAATGTCAAAATGACAATATGTAAACTCAAATATCAACAATGAACTACAGTGAAAAATGACAATCAATAAATAAATCCATGGCAGCTGGAATAACAACATGCAAAACAGAAACACTGCGAACTTATGCACCAGCCTAATACATTTATCCCTCTGAGAGACAACATGGTCAGTGCCCTTTTGCAGTTGCCTGTGCAATCAAAATTGTACCCAGGCGTACACCTCGTTGTCCGAGGCAAATTAATGGCCATGAATTTCCTTCAGGGCTTCAAAAATATGGAAATCACATGGTGAGAGATCTGGATTGTAAGGAGGATGTGTAAGAGCTTCCTAGCAAAACTTCTGCTGTGTAGTCAGAACAACCTTGGCAACATTTGGGTCATAATAAACAGTTAAATAACTCTTTTTTTTCCATCTGTATCATTTTCATTTGACTGCTGCTTATATTTGATGCTCCTGTTGGCTGTGAATGATGTGTTTGCAGCATTTTGTGATAGTCCTATGTTGTTTCCCATTCACAGTGCAGAATATACATTCTGTGTAATGATTTTTTCCTTGTGTCCTGTGTGGTTCATGGATATTGGTCTCTGCAGTAAAATAGACATTTTTCACTGTTAGTGTGCTAGTGTGTCCAAAAGCTATTTACTAAGTGCATCTGCCCATCCAGATATGGTTTTTCCATAGTTTCATTAAATCACTAATTTCCATCCCGTAGCCATCTCTAATTACCTTGCTGATGGGATATTACACCTAAATCATCTTTTTTTATATCAGCATTACATACTGAATATACCCATCATAATCAGCAAAGGTAGTATGCCAATACTCATGATGAAATCAGCTTTTCACAGAAACATGTGATTATGTGTGTCCACTGCTTTACTGAAATTTGGATGTGTTGCACATGTAATTGTGACTATTACTTGATTCTGAATTTTCATTGACTGATGATGGGTACTCTCAGAAATAATAATATATTGTAAACTAACAGGTATTATTACTAGACTTGAACAGAAGTACCAAAGAGTGGCCACTGACAGAAGCTGAACAAATGCATAATTTAGATTTATTGTAATACTGGTTATCATGGTGCAAAGGTCATAATGTATCTACCTGCTGTCTCAAGAGGAATTGCTCTACCTTATTGTGTATGTCCCTTCTCCTTTCCTGTCAATGAAAGCACTTTTCTGTGCACATCTTGGATGTCTGGCCAACAGAAATGATTTTTGGCGGCTACAGAAGAATTCTTACTTTATGATTTAATGACCACATACAATCTGGATCACTATTTCTCTTATTATTGATTACTAGTTTCAAACTGCCCAGCAGATCATCTTCAAATCTGGCACCCCAAGGTGTAATTTGTCAACAGTGGTATGAATCCTTTAATTTATTACAGATATGGGTTAAACACAATGGGACAGTAGATGTGTTGTCATTTCCTCTTAGTTACATGAAAGTCTCTCCTCCCAGATGATTGTTCATCTCTTTAAGGTCTTACAGTACAAATAGGTCAAGGATTATTATGAGCAAGTGTTTCTGCTGGAATGACAAGCTGCTGCTGAATAACTTCATTTCTCCACATCATCATTTTCAACCTGTCAAGAATGTTTTTAGAGGCATTGTGGATTTGAGTACTTTGTCTGTATGTAAGGTATTTTCCAGCTGCAACACAAACTGGCAGTATGTGTTGTAGATCATCCTGAGCAAAATTCTTGTAATGTTGGTTAGTAATAATCTGCAAGACATTAGGATTTTTTGTGAGAGAAAAACTGTTTTACATGTGGTAGACATGTTCTCCAATAGAATAGCACAAAATGGAAATGTGCAAGACATTTATATTTGCACCCTGTTCAGATAAAGACAAGCAAATAATGATTCATGCAATTATTTCCTTTTTTATATACTTTTAGTATTTCTTAAGGTGATAACTCCATTGCAAACTACTTGCAGGTAGTGAGGGTTCTTTTTATGAGGTAGTCTAGTATCACAGCAACTGACTATCATATTTGGGTTTGTCTTTTTATTATGTGAGTGTTTAGTACAATCTTCAGTTTTCACATGATTTGGTATAATAACTTTGATCTGTAGTACCACAGAACACCAATACAGTAGAAGTGCAAAGACCACATTATTATACGGAAACACAGAACTACACCAGCACTACTTGTGGCCTGGCTGTGAACTTCAATACGAAAAAATATGGCGCAAAAATCTCTTCTGTTTATTTCTAAATACGCGAATTAGATTACAATATTTTTCCATTTAATCTTTGAATGTGGGCCGCATAGTGCAGTAATAAAGGTTTTTGAGATCTTGCAAAGTAATATATAAAAGAAATCTCAATCAAAAACAAACATTAACTACTTGTAGCTGCAGCTTACATTGTGAAAATTTTCGTAAATTATGACGTCACCTTTTGACTGTGAAATTTTTTTGTAAAACTCAATATTGCGATTTTGGCCGTGTGTCCCTTATCATGTGGAAATAAACGAGCTTTGCACATGTCATACTGAAAAATCATTTGACATTGCATGCATGTATAAATGATTTTTACGTTTCCACATATCCTAAAGCACATTATGTCCACTCACATGATCGAAAGTGGAATAGTAGGTTACACAAATAAATAACTACACGGCTAAAGGATAACCAAGAGGTCATTTACAAAGAAAATCTGTGCTACAAACCAAGGATGTACTGTAAAGTCTACAAAATCCGATTTATTATTTTTTCTGTTGATTGTTATTTATGGATATTCAGTCATCCGAAATTGAACTTCTGCACAGTTAAAATACATTTATGAAACACATAAAATACTACTTTACATCAACTGAAAAAAAAAAATTGGGAGCAGAACAGGTAGACTCTCCATGAATGTAGCCAAAACGTTTTTGCCAATGAGACATACAAAGAAAATGAACTGCAACATATAACATTTTTTTTTCTTTTTTCCCCAACTTGGCTGTTATTTTGGCAACACTCATCATGTTTAAATAATGAAAGAAGACGCTGGTACAACATTTGTTTTCAACATTTTTCTTTATTTACTTCCTCTTTGAAAACTTTGTTTGGTACACTACTGAAAATTAACACAAATTCCCCTTGACAGTACTTTATTCATTATACTTTTGGAGTCCAATCATCACATCTAGAAAGTGTTAAGTTATGTTCCTGCTGAATTACCAGATTTTGTCATAACAAATCAAAGGCATGATTTTGATACAAGAACATGTAATTCTCTGCTTTTAACACAACATTTGTATATGTATAGGGAGCTTACTCTCATTGTACACATAATAAACACTGAAATACAAAGTCTTTTAACATGAATTGAACTTCTTGTTAAGTTGTTGCATACTTGTAGATTATAAATGGAATACTTGTCTTCAGAAGTCTCTCTTGAATGTCATGTTTATTACAAATTGTTGTATGAGACAGAACAAATGTTTTTTAAAAATTATCATGTAGTCTTGTTGTGTGACCATAACTATTTAGATACTCATACAGCTGATCATGGAGTGCCCTTAGGAAAATCATGACTCTTTCACTTGCATATTTCAAATGAGAATGCTCCTCACTATTCTCTTTAAATGAGGTAAACAAATGATTTTCAGTCACAACAGAGGAGTAGAGACTGGTATTACATGTTTCACAATCATCTGGTATAGCTATGGCTTTTAGTACATAGCCTGCGACATAGGCTAAGGATTGTTGATCTTCTACAGACTCTATGATACCACCTGAGTAAGAATAAATTTGCTCAGGTGTATCAGTGTCATTCATCTCACATTCACTTAAATGTTCACTCCTACCACTAGATGCCAAAAAGTGACACAAACTGCTCAAGGGAGTGTAATCATCATTTTCACAGTTAGTTACACTCATGACTTTGAAAGGCAAAGTCATATGATTGACAACACAAGTCTTCAGAGCTTGTACAAACTGAAAACAAGTTGGGTTTGTATTAGCAATACCATGTTGTCTTATACAACAAAAGAAATTTTCTGAAGCATCTTCATTGAACGCCTTTAAATTTAGGTACTTAAAGCCAACCACTTTCAAGGTCTTCCACAAGAAAATAATAGACTGTAATGTAATCTGCCAACCTTTTATGAAGCTAAACATATTAGTCTTGTTTCTTCCCGTTTTTAAATCTATTATTTGCCAGCTGCCTATTTCCCTCAATATACTATACCACATTTCTAAATGTGGCGAATTTTCTGATAAAGCACACCTAAATTGTTTTCCATCCCTGCGATTTGCTCATTACTGTTGAGTGAATCAAAGAGATTATCTACCTTTTCCACAAACTCAGCTGTGTGTATAGCTTCAGATGTTAATGTGTGAGTAGAAACATATGTTTCAATTGCAGCTGCAACTTTTACCTTAATTTTGACATGGGAATCAGAAAAGTTAAAGTGTTGTGCTTTTAATTTGGGTAGAGTTTGGAACCTTTTTTTTTTTTTTCCAAAAAGAACACTGTACTGATGTACTCAAACTTTGCTGCTTTGTGAGGTTCAAATTGAATTTTATTATCTATCAAAGCATTTCTAGTGTTTTTGAGCAGTTGTGGTACATCATAAATGGTAACAATTGGTTGATTATTGACGACAAAATGAAATATACTGGGCTTCAACAAATTTGCTTCACACAGTTGCTTAAGGGCCTTTTGGTTTGTTGCATTCTGGTCACATACAGTACAAACCACTTTGAACCCAATATTCTGTAGTTCACTTATGATGTGAACAATGAGTGATTTCAAATGGGTGTAGTGGAAAGTGGTTGCGGTAAAGTAATATGCTAGAACTTGTTTCCAAGTTCTGTGAATGCCTTTCAGCATAAAAACCAATGCTTGACTAGCAGCTACAGTTGAACATCCTGAATGACCCAAGTCCTGATACCCATAGATTAGCTGTTTGTGTGCATCATAGTACATACCATCATCCAGAGACATTTCATCACAAAGTAGAGCACAATACTTGTCATTTTCATGCATATTACTTACTTCCCTTGCTAAAAAGTTTAATAAAGCTGGATTAAGTCCTGTATCGAATGGTATGTTGGAAAGCACTCCCTTGAGCAGCCTGACGGATGGAAGGGAGAAGTATGTGGCCAAATATCTGTACAACCAGGGACTACACTTATAAATAGATAAAGCAAATGCCTTATCTTGTATAGACCACCGTACTGCTGTGGACTGCATATTGGCATTTCTTAACTGACTATTACTAAAAGTTTTAGTCACATCATTCAACTCTTGTTCAATTAACTGAAATTTCATGTCATCATACAACTATTCTAGAATTTTCAATTTATTCCTCTCATTGTGTAGCTGTTTTTACAATTTACACACTCTGGAAACTGTAGTTCTATGCAGTTTATACATTTTGTGTTTTCTTGGAGTTAAATCACATTTAGAAACGCCAGATCCCATTACACATGGACTACTTTCAACATCATAAACAGGTGAGGATAAAAAGCTGTACTCACCATCATCTGTGCTCTGTAAAGGGGGACTGCTTCGTTGTATTACTGTAGATTTTGCATTGTGACCTGTCTCATGCACACTTATATTTGCACCCGATGTGGTGAAACCGCCACCACCACCAGTGTAACACAGATGGGTGGGGGGAGGGTGATACAACACCAATTCCATGTGCTTTGGTATAACACCAGGATTTAGCCTGTGTCTAGTAAAGTTCACAAAATCTGCTTCATAAAAATGATCCTCACACACATAATAATAACTACAGTTGACACCATCTATATTACAGATCAATTTCCACTTCTTTAAAGTCTCACTTTTTGCTGCAGCTGGAAATTTATAGAAATGTTTATTCTTGTGTTTGGAATTTGTTTTTACATAATAACTACTCCTGCATCTGCGAAACTTGCACGAGTATTTCAATTTCAATCTCAAACTGGATTCCTCTCTTCTTGTATGATCCATCCTCATGTGTCTGAAATGTTATTCAAACCAAAAATTAGGAACGAGAAAAAAGATCAGGTATGGTTTACATAGATTTATGTTAAAGAAAACTCAATGTGAAATTAATTTCCCCATCAAAAATTATATTAGCTTATGTCTAAATGCAGCTATCCTGTAGTGAAGTATTGATAACTGTTATCATGGCTTGTAATCTGATGTGGTATTGCTACAAAATAGTGAAAAAATGAAACAAATTCTCATTTCTACTACGGATATGCACATCACTCTATATATAACTGTGTGAGCGTAGTTGCACTATACTCTATATTCAACACTACTTCGTTAAACGGTGCTATCAGGCAGTAGAAACACTGCTTATTGTACCATTTCAGTATATTTCAGCATCTAGATACCATGGTAGATACCAAATTCAGCTGTACATTATCAGTAACAGTTACAGCTGTAAATCTGTATTACATTGTGTTGAGCATTAAAGTGCGAGAAGATTTCTACTGCATTGGATATTGCCACAATAATACATGTAAATATCCAACTGTTTGAAGGACCTGCTTTGTGTGACTTCCAAACAAATGTCTTATTATGTGAGAACACAACCTTTGTCAATACAACAGCAACAAACACTTTTTACCTGGATAGAGTGTTATGTACTGTACAGAATATTTACTCTCGAAAACGGGAAATAGAACACACACGAGGCATTACGAATCAATTGTAACACGTCCAATATTTGGTGTGTAGTAAACGGCACAATAAATGGTACTTATTATGTCACTAAGAGTACTTCATGGCAAAAAGGAAGATGAATCAAAGCCAGAATTATATTCCATTACAGGATTCGGAAAGTTGAATACCAACTATGTCAAAATCTGCTAGCATGGGATTCTCTATTAAATACAAGGAAATATGAACAGAAATAAGAAATATACTTACCCTTTAAGTAAACTGAGCAATGGAAATTGTATTTCTTTGCAGGAACAAATATACAAGAGTCCACAGAACGTAATGTGATGATACAACCTCGTGTTCTATATGAAACAAAAGTAAAAAAGTAAATACTGAATCATCACACCATCAAATATTACGAATGCATCCAAAAATTAAGCAGAATAATAGCAACATACTTACACTGCAGATTAAACGAAAAATCACGATCACGTTGCTACGATACCAAAACAATTATGGAAGACGACGTCATCCAATAGGAACATGAGACTATAAATTGCTAAACTTGCAGCTCTCCAAGTGGCCTGGGACCAAACCAACGTTGTGTTACCGGAAATCCCTATATGAGTTTCACCCCCCTGTGTAGTACTCTGAGTGGTTTTTTTCCCCTTGTCTTCTAATCCAGTGCTCATGGATTGAGTAGCTGAAGAAAAGACTTGCTTAATGGTACTTGATCATTCATATAGCTTTTAAATACAGTTAGTGAAAGTACTCATCCTTGGTGTAGACTCTTGTTATAGATCCCTCCATATACCTATCTGGTTCATAGGTGTAACAGTAAATCTATGGTTGGACATAACTATTTCAATCATCATAATTTGACAAAGTCTCTAATGATGTAATATAATTTCTTTACAATTCTGCAGGCAGTCATGGCAACTTTTGTAATAGTCAAATCTACAAAAGCCCCACTAGTTATCACTTTATTTTGTGAAGTATGTTTATGATAGGAAGCATTAAACAAAATTATTTTGTTTTAAATCACTTTATTTTAAAAGAACCATTATCAGTTTTGAATTTGCCATTCTTTAAATCTTTAGCATTAAAATCTCATGGCACTTTATTTTACAACAGTGTTCCAGTGAAGCTGACCACCTGGAATATTTCTTTCTTGTACATTCTGGTAGATAACATTCTGTCTTCTTGCAGCATACATATTCACATACTGTAGTTCTCATTTTTATCACTTACCTCTTAAGCAAAAGCACTGCTTTACAGAGCATCCTCACATCTTAAAACTTGCACTCAGTGGATAAATGATGGCTGATTGTCAACTGATTAGAAATTTGATTTTATTTTAAACTACATCTTCATTGTGGTGTGCCAAAATGTGGCCTATGCTGAACTATCTGAATAACAACCCAGCTTGTCCTTCAATAGCAGATTCAAGGTGAGAAAGCAGCCTTTCAGAGAGCTTGTATGTATGGCAAACCAGGGAGAGGGATCAAAAGCTGTTTTTTTTTTTTTTAATCACCTAATGTTTTTCCATGGTTGTGTACTGCATTTTTTGTGTGTCATGGGTGGTTTCTATTGGTTTTAGGACTTGCATTTTGTGGACAGTTTTCAGATGATCATTGATGAATATTAAATCTTTTGATGGGTGTCTTGGTTCCTCCTGTGGCTGTTGTGGAGACAAGGTTGTTTTGGATTGTTAACAAATTATAAAACTGATTCGTGTTGACCACAAGTCAACTGCTTCATCATCATTGTTAATATTTGTGTTTACACAAACCATTTACAAATTAAATAATTAGGGGGAAATCATTCTGATATGCCATGTACTTTCCATAAAACCTGTATGATGGACTGCAGGGTACAAGCAGGTATGCAGATATCTAGTCACACGTCAAGTGAAATAACACAATACAATTACACTTGGCTGTTTCTGGAACTTGGCAGTCTATGATATAACACAAGATAGTTACAGTTTACTTTTTCTGAAGGTTTGTAGCCTCTAAAAGCTCTAATGGAATATGTAGGAGCTTGTATATTGTTCTAACACAGGAACTGATCATGTGTGCTAGATTTTCTAGTAGTTCAAATTCAAAATGCCATCAGGTGAATCCCAAGCTCTTGTAACTCTATTTCCACAACTGTGAACCAAATACCTTTGGTTTACCATATTTAAATGTAAACATGGCTCGATTGGCCAACTTCTGGGTTAGATCAAATGACAACAGAAACCTATCATTCTTTGAGGGGCAGTGTCTTACTTCTTGCATATAAGGACATAGCTAATGGTTGTGTCATCTTCTCTGTTTGCCATTTTCTTTCATTTGGGTCAACATATTTTTGAGAATCTTTGTTTATTCAGCTTCTAATTGTTCTACCAAATCCTTATTTCTCATGAGATATTCTACTATATATATAATTTCCAGCTGAATGGCTGTTCAGTTATGTTATTTGCATGTTTTGTGGGGCATATTTGATGCAACTCATGGTGATGTTTTAGATTGTTGGTTGACGTGATGTTTACAAATATACATTTTCTCTGTGAAAATTTGGTTAGATGCTGACTATTCATATTATCGGATTACTAATTTAATTTTAATCTACAACAAAAATTTAATAAATTTAATGCAATCCTGCACAGATATTATCTATTTAGAAAGCTAGGTATGGAGTACAATAAGTTGGCAAACAGAAAAGATTTCAGTGAATTTTTAAGATCGTTTTCATACTCTTGACTGGTCCTTCACAGCAAACTTATAGTGAGGGTATTGTATGCCCAGCTTTTTAAACAGTTGTCTACATGAGGCTCAAGGACTGACACCACCTATTATTGCTAGAACATGTTTCTATGCAATGAAAACATCTACATTTACATACTACTCTACATGCCGCTGTATGGTGCATATCAGAGAGTACCTTGCACTTCTACTAGTCGGTTCCTCTGCATTTGTCATTCTGCACAGTACACAACAAAATGATGTTAATGGTCTAAGAACTTTGTACTCAATAAAGGTGTGAAAAACCAAGATCTAGACTGTATGGAAGAAAAATACAGTGATATGCAGTCAAATGGTAGTGTGTTCTTTCAAAAAATATTGTATGAATGTGGCTCAGCACCATTAAAACTTTTTATTCCCATTTGAGTTCACAATGGATTTCTGTAACATTGGTGTGATGGTCATATCTGCCAGTAACAAGTGTAGAGCACTCTTCTGAACTGCTTTGATGTCTTCTTTCAGTCCGACCTGGTGTGGATCCCAAACACTTGAGCAATACTCAAAAATGGGCCTCTCTAGAGTTCTGTAGATGGTTTCCCTTACAGATGAACCACACTTTCCTAAAATTTGCCCATTAAATGAAAGTTAACTTTAGGATCCCCACCAGTGGACATCACGATGGAGGATGATGAAATGGTGTGGGTAGTGCAGCAGAATAGGGTGGAAACCTGCCATGGTGGATGCACAGGGTGCATGCAACACTTGGTATGGGCAGATCTGCTGGTGGAGGTGTTTACCTATGCGCAGCAGTAGGCAGGGTGGGCCAGCACCTAATCAGAGTTTGTCCAATGTGGACTTCACGTAATGTATAGTGCCGTGTATTGTGCTGAGTGCTGAGCCATTAGCCATCTCCACCAGCTGCACACTGCTGAGTTATTCTCCTGCTCATCTCTCCATGGGTCCAGACACTCTGCTTCTCCTAGATTGACTCGCAGGGGTATTCATTTCCCTCTCCAGGGGTTCAGTTCCCTGGCTACTATCAAGCCACCGTCAGCCCGTGACGTATCCACACCTACCATGTAGTGAAGCGGCATTGTCACGTCTGTACAGATACCAAATCTGCCTTCCCCACTACCTACCTTACTACATGTTCATTCCATTTGGTATTACTTTGTAACATTACGTCAAGATATTTAATTGACATGGCTGTGTCAAGCAGCACATAACTATTGCTGTATTTGAATGTTATGAGATTGTTTTTCCTATTCACCTGCATTAACATACATTTTTCTGCATTTAGAGAAAGCTGTAATTCATCATACCAATTAGAAATTTTGTTCAAGGCATCTTGCATCCTCCTACTGTCACTCAATGACAACATCGTCCTGTACACCATAAAACATCATCAGTAATGGAATTATGCAAGGGATTTTCTGATGCTTTCATCTCCAAAATAACAATAATATGCAGCGCAAATGTTGCTGAGTTCAAATGTTTGAGAAGATCTACCGTATTTCATTTTCAGTTCAAGTTCTGAACAATACACACATCCAGGAATTTGGAACTTCCAGTTTTCCATATTTCCTGTGCTCAGCCTCCTCAGTAACTGATTATTACTTAATAAAAATGAATGAAGACTCACGTGGATAGCTGAGCATATTAAAGCACCTGCTTCCAGGGCATGTGGCAGCTTGCCAGCCCTGGATCAAATCCATCCAGCAGATTAAAGACGGGGACTGTTGCAGGTGGCATCGTGGATGTGGTGAACATGAGTTTTGCTGTATACACAGATTGAGGGGAGGGGATACACAAATTTCATCCTGGGGTAAGTGGTAGCATCAGGAAGGGCATCCAGCCACCAACTACCTTTTACATTGCCAAAACCAAGATATAACAGTACCAATCTTGTAGAGACACAGGGAACAGGCAAAGAAGTAGAAAAACAAATGAGTCACGTTGTATGATTTGACTGCCATCTACCACACTGCCATGATAACAACACTTACTTGTCGGTTCATCAGATATCACTGCTATATTCCAGTCAGTGTAAGAAGATCTCTGGCATTTGCATATGGCTGTGTGCTGAAGCTTCACATGCCTAACTCCACTAATGAGCTCAGTAGATGGCTATTGTTTTTGCATACATCCATCTGCACTTCACAGTAGAAAGCTGGCAACAGTTCTGCCAACTTTTGGGGATCACCTTGCACTGACTCGACTATAGGACACACATTGTCTTACTCAGAAAGCAAATAAACTAAAATTAAATTTTTATGAAACCACCTTAATGTCCATGGGAGCCACAATGTATTTTTGGTAATCCCTGGTTTATAGTATAGACATTTTCAGTAAAGAGGTGTTTCATTTCCACATAACTGATTCTTAAATGACAGGTCACTTTCTGTGGGAAATTGCACTCTGTCTACTCATAAAATAATGTGAATTTAAGTATTGGCATTATTGTCCCCAATGTCCTTGTAGTTGTCTGGAAACTGTATTATGAGGACCAGGATTAGCTGATTTCACCTGAAGCTGGCTGGCCTGTTTAGTGCATGTGTTAAAAAATCCAAAAAGTAGAAAGCTCACAGCACTTTGTTGAAGAGCTGATGTGAAGAAAGATCTCCTACCCATATCTCTGTGCTGACTGAAAAAGCAATCTGAAATTTGGATGTTCCATTCAATAGGGTATTAGTATTGTTACTCAATTCTTTCACAGCTTAACTTAAGACATCTTGATGTGTCAAGTTGTTATTCATGTGAAAGTGAATCAAGACCACTATGAAGTACTTACTTCTCAGTTTATAACAGTATGAAAAGAATAGATTGCTACTCACCACACAGAGAAGGCAATGAGTGGCAGACAGCCACATTGATAAAATATTGCAAGATATTATTAGCTATTCAGACTAAGTCCTTCATCAGATGTAAACAGAACACACACACCCACACACACACAGAGAGACAGAGAGAGAGAGAGAGAGAGAGAGAGAGAGAGAGAGAGAGAGAGAGAGAGAGCTGCCACTGTCATCTCCAGTCACTAAGGTCCGACTGCAACTGAGGTGACCTGCAATCTTTGCTGAGGTTGATTGTGAGGGCACAGAAGAGACATGGGACAGGGAGTGAGAGTGATAGCAGGGTGGGGGGGGGGGGGGGTGAGGGAAGATGCTAGTGGAGAGGAGGGAAGTAAAGAAGAGGAAAGGACTATGCAGATGCACTGGCAGGTGGAGGACAAGAACTAGAGAAGATTGAGGTGAGTAGTGTTATGAGAATGAAGGATATGTCCAGGGAGAGCTCCCACCAGCAAAATTCTGAAAAGCTGGTATTGTTGCTTCACAGCCAGTGCCATGTGGATTCTTCCCACCAACTCCTGCATTGCTGAATTATCAGGGGGGAACTTTCCGTGCAACATATCCTTCATTTCTTTAAGACTCTTGGCCTTAACCTTCACTATCTCTGTCATCCCCCTGGCTATCCCCATCTCTACTTCCACCACTCTATCCATGCTGTGTGTGTGTGTGTGTGTGTGTGTGTGTGTGTGTGTTTGTTTCACCTTACTTAGCTTGTAATATCTAGCAGCCTTTTTGTCAGTGTTACTGTCTGCCACTCAATACCTCCTCTATGTGGTAAGCAGCAATTATTCACATTATTGTTATCCCATCCCAAATTTTCCATTTTTTACGTCACTTCTCAATCTGTTGTAAGTAGTGATGGACGTACGATTCAGGATTTGTGTACCACAAAACATCCTTTCCTAAACACCATTGACGTTCTCTCAATTTGATTTCAAATACTGCCTCTACCTTTGTCTGAAGTTATTTTGAAGGAGTGATATAAGCTCATTGAACAAAAAGTGGCCAATATGCTAATACTATGTAACACTGCCTCTAGCCTTGATAATTGTCTCAATTCAGTGAGAAAGAAAGTTTTCAAGTTTATTCTGGTATGCCATATCCAACTGAAGTCACTCATTGATGACTATATCCCATAGAGCTATCAGATTGTGGGGATCCTGACTACTAAATTTCACTTGCTATCCTAAATCTTTCCATACACTTTCTACAGCACTTAGATTGGGTAATTTAGTGGACCGATGGAGGTGAAGTAGGGTGCTTGGGTATTCTTTGACTCTGGAACATATGCATGCAGCCCTGTGAATGTGGTTCTTTTGAGGGGGTGAAACAAATGAACTAGCTCACAAAAACTCACCTAGAACCTACTAAAATATCCTACTATAATCCAATTTTCATGGCTAACTCACTTAGTTTCATATAAAAAGTATATTTTATATTAAATTAATTAGAAAATTAATAAAAATGAATATTTTTTGTATCACATTCACCAATTTTTAAAATAATTGTTTTTTCACACAAAAGGTGAGCATAAGAAAATAAAATTTAAGTTTTTTTCATAAAAGGTGAACGTAAGAAAATAAATAAAATGAATTATGGTGAATGTAAAAAACTAAATAAATAAATTCAAATCAAAAAGTCGAAAAATCTTCGGTGCTGTATGAAGGAAAACCCTGGAGGGAATTTTTCAACTTCTCTTTTTGCTCATATTCTCATCCTCAAGGGTTTTTTCTGAGCCCTTTTGAGGATGAAGGTGCCATGTTAATTTTCCACATCTGCTTTATCACCTTTATCATGAGTAGAGTGAGTCAGGGCTAATGGTCAGTCACGCTGCAGATTCCTTACTTTCCATATCTTTCTTATAATTTCTGTAGACTTCATAATTGCTTTATCTCTCTTTGGTGACTTTTGAACCCTCATCTCTTGCTTTACTGTTCCCATGGCATTACACATCCCCCCTCTTCCCCTCCTGCTGCCTTCTGCACAGTGACATCAGTTTGTATTAGTGGATTAATTTCTTCAAATGTTGATTCTGATTCTGGAATCTACAATTAATCAGGGTAATGAAGTATGTATAAATGAATGCTGGCTAAATGGCAAATCGCCTATATATGTATGAGCTGTCACTGTGTTCTACATCTACATTTATACTCCGCAAGCCACCCAACAGTTTGTGGTGAAGGGCACTTTATGTGCCACTGTCATTACCTGCCTTTCCTGTTCCAGTCGCGTATGGTTCGCGGGAAGAACAACTGCCGGAAAGCCTCTGTGCGTGCTCGAATCCCTCTAATTTTACATTTGTGATCTCCTCGGGAGGTATAAGTAGGGGGAAGCAATAATTCGATACCTTATCCAGAAATGCACCCTCTCAAAACCTGGACAGCAGGCTACACCGCGATGCAGAGCGCCTCTCTTGCAGAGTCTGCCACTTGAGTTTGCTAAACATCTCTGTAATGTTATCACGCTTACCAAATAACCCTGTGACGAAATGCGCCGCTCTTCTTTGGATCTTCTCTATCTCCTCCGTCAACCCAACCTGGTAATGCACCCCACACTGATGAGCAATACTCAAGTATAGGTTGAATGAGTGTTTTGTAAGCCACCTCCTTTGTTGATGGACTACATTTTCTAAGGACTCTCCCAATGAATCTCAACCTGGCACCCACCTTACCAACAATTAATTTTATATGATCATTCCACTTCAAATCATTGTGTATGCATACTCCCAGATATTTTACAGAAGCAACTGCTACCAGTGTTTGTTCCACTATCATATAATCATACAATAAAGGATCCTTCTTTCTATGTATTCGCAATACATTACATTTTTCTATGTTAAGGGTCAGTTGCCATTCCCTGCAGCAAGTGCCTATCCGCTGCAGATCTTTCTGCATTTTGCTGCAATTTTCTAATGCTGCAACTTCTCTGTATACTACAGCATCATCCGCGAAAAGCCGCATGTTTAGTATCAAGTTTTTGTAAGAAATTTGAACAACTATGGAAGTACTTCTATATATGTCAGTAATGATCTTTCGCAAAACACACTGATTTTGACGTAACTAATTTCTTCATTGAAAGTGTATTTGAGGCAGCTGCTATACTATTGACAGGTCCAAAACTAATTGTAGTGTTTGTATACCATACATTTGACAGCATTATTGATGTCTTCACAGAGGTCTTCCTGTGTGTACCAGTTGCAGAAATACAGTTAACATAAAATTCTAATCTGTGGGGATATTAACATTGGCATTAGGGTTACAACAACAAAGTACTTACACTTGCTTAATGTCCTCAGATCACCCAATATGTTTTGCACAAATAGCAAGCCAATAAGAAAGCTGTCACATATAGACAATGTTATAACAAATGTAGAAAGAATATTAATACCATGTATCTATCAGATTGTGAAGGGATATGGTTAAAATTGCTGACAAATAATGCCATAGAGCAGTGTGAACAACCCGGTTATGTTAGCATTGTTAATTATTCTCATATCAATGCTTTCAGATCACAGCTATGTATGATAAGAGGGTCCAACTTTCTGTCTCAATTATCAAATGTTGATGAAGCTTTTGACAACTGTGTCAGTTTGTTTCTAATCTGTTTAAGAAGTGCTGTCCTAAAGTACTAAAAAGACACCTGAACTCAAAAAATTAAGAATACAGGTCATCAATATCTGTAAAATATCAAAGAACAGTGAAGAAGATAGACTTCAGTGCCTTCAACTAAAGAGAAGGTGTTGTTGTTGTTGTTGTTGTTGTTGTTGTTGTTGTCTTCAGTCCAGAGACTGGTTTGATGCAGCTCTCCATGCTACTCTATCCTTGCAAGCTTTTTCATCTCCCAGACCTGCAACCTATATCCTTCTGCATCTGCTTAGTGTGTTCATCTCTTGGTCTCCCTCTATGATTTTTACCCTCCACACTGCCCTCCAATACTAAATTGGTGATCCCTTGATGCCTCAGAACATGTCCTACCAACTGATCCCTTCTTCTAGTCAAGTTGTGCCACAAATTTCTCCTCTCCCCAATTCTGTTCAATACCTCCTCATTAGTCATGTGATCTACCCATCTAATCTTCAGCATTCTTCTGTAGCACCACATTTTGAAAGCTTCTATTCTCTTCTTGTCTTAACTATTTATCGTCCATGTTTCACTTCCATACATGGCTACACTCCACACAAATACTTTCAGAAATTACTTACTGACATTTAAATATATACTCGATGTTAACAAATTTCTCTTCTTCAGAAATGCTTTCCTTGCCATTGCCAGTCTTCATTTTATATCCTCTCTACTTTGACCATCATCAGTTATTTTGCTCCCCAAATAGCAAAACTCCCTTACTACTTTAAGTGTCTTATTTCCTAATCTAATTCCCTCAACATCACCCAATTTAATTCAACTACATTCCAGTATCCTCATTCTGCTTTTCTTGATGTTCACCTTATATCCTCCTTTCAAGACACTGTCCATTCCGTTCAGCTGCTCTTCCAGGTCCTTTGCTGTCTCTGACAGAATTACAATGTCATCAGCGAACCTCAAAAGTTTTTATTTCTTCTCCATGGATTTTAATTCCTACTCAGAATTTTTCTTTTGTTTCCTTTACTGCTTGCTCAATATACAGATTGAAAAACATCAGGGATAGGCCACAACCCTGTCTCACTCTCTTTCCAACCAGTGCTTTCCATTTACGCCCCTCGGCTATTTACAATTTGTACAGAAACCAGGTTGCAGTTAGAATAACTGTCATCTGGTTTCTGTAAAAATTGTAAATAGCCTTTAGCTCCTTGTGTTTTACACCTGCCACCCTCAGAATTTGAAAGAGAGTATTCCAGTCAACATTCTCAAAAGCTTTCTCTAAGTCTAAAAATGCTAGAGACGTAGTATTGCCTTTCCTTAATCTATTAAACATTTTTTCCTAGTCATATAACGTACTGGATACTGCTTTGGGACAGCTCCTCTGGGGCAAAATGAGTTTTTATGTGGCAGAAAAGCCTATAGGATGTGTAGTGCGTGTTTTCAAAAAAATGTATCATGTAGGACACGTTTCAAGAAATGGGGTATCATGACAGTCCCATAATTACTTATACTTAGTTGCCTAGTCTACACAAAAGAACCTGATTAAAAACCTTTGAAAATGTTCTACAAAACTGGCTTATAAAGAAGGCTTTCTATGCCATAGAGGAATTTTCTGACTGTGCAAAGGAAGATATAAAATTTTAGCTTATACTCATTTTATGTTTGTATTCAAATCTATATTATTTAAATGTTTTCCTTGTTATTACATGTACCAATATGCACTATTCAGATTGTACAAACTAGTAACATCAATAAGATGCAGAATAATTGAAGATCAAATAAATAAGTGATGGACAGTTGTCTTTATTATTGTAAGCAAGTTTGACATTTGGTTTCTTCAAGTGGCTAATTAGATTTACCAATATTTTGAATGTAGATTTTAGGGAACTCCTGTGGATTTTCTAACTGAGTCAAACTGTGCAAGCTTATGTTGGTAATTTGAAAGCTAAAGGCAATTATTGGCAGCTGGAGGTATCAATGGTATATGATATTCAGTCAGTTATAGCTTGTGCCCATACTTCCAAATTTGGCCATCCACCTGGAAGATGATCAGACATTTTGTATTTAACCTCAACAGAACAAGCCTCTGTTGCTCGGATGTGGGACAACTGTGGATAACTTAGGCAAGGGACCAGAAGAAACCAGTCTGAAGATAAAGTGTTTGCTTGTATCAACACCAGTCAGAAAGAAGGGCTAGAGATGTGATTACTAATCAAGTAGCCAAGACTTCTCATTCAAATCTGTAGTGCAACCACTCTAATATCTGAAAATATAGAAATCAGTTACTTTTTGCGTTGCTGCTTCCATTATTGATGGCTGTCACATATCCCACTCTTCATGGTCTGTGTTAGATGGCCCCATGGATTGTCACCTGTGGAGAATGAAATAAGATGTCAGGACGGCAGTGGATTTGTTCAATTAACTTCTTTATTCTGGCCCTCGGCCATAGTACATCAGGAGCAGCATGGTGTAGGTGTCCAGTTGCCTCTCATGGGAAGTAATGGATGTCCGGCACTGCTGACAGTGCAAACAGTGGGGCCTAGCATGGCATCACTTGAATGCTACTGTTAGCAATACCTCCTACTGTGACCATGATGGCAGCACAAAGAATGCTGCTGGTGATACTGCAGAGGTGGCTATGACCTTCCCCCAGTGAGCGGGTCTCTCTCTGCTTTGGCAGCTGCTCTCTGGTGACTCAGGACAGCTGCCCCATACTGCATTCCAGGATGTCGCTCCAGGTGTCACATGCTTGTAGTGCAAGCTGTGATACTGAGATGAGAGTATTTTAGTACACAAATGGCTGTGTACATATACACTCCAGACTATGTTCGTTTAGGGCTTAAGGCCCATACTGTAAACACTTCCATGGTGGTAAGTGAGGAAAGGCTTCCATCTGAAACACCATGGAAGTTATTTCATTCCTAAGTTTGTTGCACAGTAACTTCTAACTCTCTTTCTAAACTTACAATGTAAAATGAATGAGTTATACTTACTACCGCCCCCTTGTGTGTTCATCTTCTTTCTGCTGCTTTTATGCACAGGATATCCAATCCACTGGAATCTGAATGGTGGCTGAGTCTAAAAACAGTCTTGTGCTTCATCTTCTACATACCAAAACAAAGACTACACTCAGCAGAGCGGTGGTTGGTATGACAGTAGTCAATATTGACTCTTTCCGGTACTGATTTTCCTGATATGAGTTTATATGCTGCAATAAGGTTTCCAGGAAGACTCGGCCCTCCTCCTCATTCAGAAACTTGTTTATAGACTGAATTAATTCGGGTCCTATGGTGCTCCTCTGACCAGTACAAATGATGCTGCAAGATATTCAGGTGTGTTATCTCTGAAATTGCAGTGGGCAGATGGAAAGTAGGCCACATTATCTCTCACATGCTGTTCCATTTAATAACAAACCACTCCTGTTTAATTCTAGCCTCTTTGCTGGTGTAAGCTTTCCCTGATTGAAACAGCTAACCACTACTACCATCTTGTTGAACATAGAGTACAACAAATGCACCTCGAGCTGCTGAAAGTACAATTTTGGCTCAATAATTTCTTTATTGCATTCTCTTACCTTCTTTTGTACTATTAGCAATTTCACGGACCATCCCTTGTATGCCACCAAAGAATGAAATTATATGAAGTAAATCAGCTTAAGTGTATCACAACTGTCAGTAGTAAATAATATTCTGATTGTAAAGGTCAGTGAGTTCAGTTTTCACAGTAGTTAATGAATATATGTATCATTTGAGACTTCCTCATTTACTCTTCACTAATCATGTCTCCATTGTTAAGGAGGGGAATAGATTAGTTATATGTCATACATTGAATGTTTTGAGTTTTATTGTAATTAGGAGTCAAACTTCCAGTTGAGAACTATGAACTGGTCCAAGAATGAAATCCTGAGTAACCTCTTGCATTGAAATGTTTATAGGAAAAGACTCATCTTCATCAGATCGTTCCCCATAATTTGCTGCATCAAAATTTCTAGAGTGAATGAAGGGGATTTATAAAATCAGATAATAGTGCCAAGTTGTCAAACTTTCATCGATAGCATTAGAACAAAATATTGTTTTTTTTTCCCCCTTAAATTTGCTTCTGGCGTGTTACTTGTCCATATCTGCAGTGTATGCATTTGATTATTCATTTACTTATTTGTTTATGTTTTTTGTTCTTGTTACAGCTATTGGCAGTCGACTATAAACATATACTTCACTCATTTCAAGGCCATAAGAAGCAGATAACATGCCTACAATGCCACTCAAGTAATAAAATATTCCTGTCATCTTCAGAAGATGGTACAGTAAAATTATGGAGTTTGGAGGATATCATTGACAAGAAAACAGAGAAACAGAAATCGGGTGACAGTGGTACTGTCAGAACACCATCTCCTCGTCTTCGTCAAACTAGTTGGAGTAATATGTTTTCTGAAAGTGGGTCGGATGACAAAAGTATTTTCACATTCAGTAAACACAAAGGTGCTGTCTCTTGTGCTTCTTTTGCACACAAAAAGAATGAAGTGGTGTCATGTTCTGTTGATGGATGTGTGAAGGTATGCACCTAAAAAGATTTTTAAATGTATGCCTTCTCCTCATTCTGTTCTTGTTATCACTGAGATGGCACAATGATTAAGTTGTAACATTCAAATTTGAGTATGGGTCAAATGTGCACACAGCCATCCTGATTAAGGTTTTCCATAATTTCATCTACAAACTTTAGCCAAATGCCTGAATACTTGTGATCATGTTGTGCTTCCATAGCTGATTAATATGAACAGTAATAAAACCACCTCAGCTGTTATTTTAGATGCATTTATTACTTCATGACCAGTTTCGTTTCAAACGAACATCCTCAGGTGACAAAAGGGCAGAAATGTTGAAAGATACATGTTGGAATATGACAAGTACAATATATCATTTTTTTGTCTGTGCGTGGTGTACTTGAATGGTTCTTAAACAAACCTTGCCAATATCTTTCCCTAATCCTTCCCTCTCTCAGGGAGTGCTTCATACCTAGGGACAGGAAAAAAATAATATGGTTAAATTTTGTGTTATTTTTTACCAAAATCAGTATTATTTTTTACCAAATTCATTGTTATTTTTTGCCAAATGTAATGTTACTTTTTTTGCCAATTTCAGTGTTATTTTTGCCACTACATTCAGTGTCAATTTTTCCCAGTCATTGTACTTCTTTACCAAATTCAGTGCATTTTTCCAAATCCATTGTAATTTTTTTGTCAAATTCAGTGTTATTTTACTGATAATTTCATTGCTATTTTCATTGTCACAGTGTAGTTCATTACATGAACATCAGCCTTGAGGAGATTAGATGTCAAAATGCTGTTTTAATACTCAGTGACTATCAGCTGTGAATGTTGGTAAACTGTTGTCCTGAGATTTGTAATATTTTTTTATAGCAAAATTGCAGATTTCATGATATGTCCTAAGAATTGCTGTTTTTGCATTGTTTACTAAAAACCACAAATTTCACATTATTTTTTGCATTATCATTTCCATGAAATTTCTCTGTCCCCATGTGTATTTAATGACTTGGTGTTGGTTGGATGTTAAATGTAACCTAGCTTAATTGAATATTACATGAAATGGTTCTCAATATTCTGGACATTTTGTGAAATGACACACAAGTTTTTCTGCAAATGAAATGTGGAGACATTCTGTGTAGGTAATAGTAACCCTTTATGTGAAATAGGTGGTTATGCTTTCACTTGTGGTTTTTGCAGCTGAATCTCAACACTGAGACTCTACATTCAGATGGCTTCAGGCCCAATTCCTCCTCATACCATATACCTATTTTTTCCATTTGAGCCAACAGTTTATTGTTTATGATGCTCTTAGGCACATTTGCACTGTAGAACATGAAGCACATCCCATGATAACATTTCAGTTAAAAATTGAATGTGGGTTCTTCTTATGGCAGATACAATAAAACTGATGGCATCCTAGAAACTCAGTGGTAGCAACTACTTGAGGCTTTTTCAGGACTCAAGCAACACAAATGGGTGCTTGGCTGCCAAGCTAAAGGGGGGCATCAAGCTGAGAGGGGCGCCAGAAGCACCCCAAGTGCAAAATTTATACACAGGGTGTATCATAATTAGTAGCATAAACAACTCATATCCACACTCACTAGATTTATTTTTAAAGGTCCTTCCAAGAGCCCAAGGAACTGTAACTAATGAATGGGATTGGGGTTAGGAGGGGGAAGGGGAAAGGGTGAAGGACACAAAATGTGGTTTGTGTGGAAAAATGGAGGGGAAGGAGGACCGCCAAATGATATTGTCATTTGTTTGGAAAAAGTTCTTGAATTGGTCCTGCAGCTACTGCTATTTGCCTACTAATATGGGGTAGCTCTAATATTTCATTGTAATTAACATGGTGATGTTTAGTAAAGTAATTATAATGAAGTGCTAGAGGAAACTGTTACAGTTGCCATAAGCGTGTGTTACCAGTAAGGAACACTATCAGTACATTTTTATGTTCAGTTTTCACTTACAGAAAAAGTTCGAACAAGGTGGTGCAGCGATTAAGACACTGAGCTCACACTCAGATACATCGAGGTTCAAATCCATGTCTGGCAAATCTTATTTATATTTGTTGTGAATGCTGGAACGGTTTCTGTGCGAAGGACGTGGCAGGCTTTCTTGCACATCCTTCTCTTTCCAAGATTTTGCTTGGTTTCTGGTGATCTTGTTGTCAAAATGATTTTAAGCCTAACCTTCCTTTCAGTCTAGTTAGTAGCACACATCATTTATTTCATGATATCCAGTGGCAAGACACAGTAAAAGGTCAGAAATGTGCACAATTAAGCTTTGAGTTCAGTCACTGTATTCATGAGCCATGCTTCATTGTCAACAGTCTATTTGTGACAGAATGACTGTTTCCATGGAAGAGAGGAATTTAGTGACATAGGATGCCAGAGTACAGAATTTTATTTCTCAGCACATTGTGTAACAGAGAATGGAATGGTTTTGAGAAACTGGACAATCCAGTATTCGTACAGGAACTAAAATTTGTTCTGTTTCAACACAGACACAAGATGAACTGATGAAAACATCTTTGCAAAATCAGTTTTTAATCACATTATAACTGAAACACAGTACTGTGTGTTCCCTATTGGTGACTACAATTTGCTGCTGGCCTTGAGAAGTCAGACTGCAAAGGATACCATGGCTGTCAGTGAAAGGATCCATATTAACATCAGCTGTATATTGAATGGCAACAGTGTCAATCATAACAGCCCGGATGGAGATAGCAGAAATTGCAATTTATTGCCCGTCTCATAAACTGTTCCTTGTGGAAGGCAGGTGATTAGAAGGCAAAGATTTCTATGTGATGAGGAAATCAAATACTGTGTTATTTTGCAGGCCAAAGTACCTCAAGAACAGTCAGTTTCTTCCACTCTCTTAATTTTATATTTTCTATAAATTAAATAAATTTAAGACAGTAAAGTCTCTTAAAATTGTATTTGAACCAAACACTGTCAATGCACAGCCTCGTACTGGCCTCTTAACCAACTCCATAAGCTACCAAAATATTAAGCTGGATACTCCTACATTTAGATATTTCTCAGCACTACCCCATCCTTGGCTCCATCTTACTAGATCAAATGATCTTTTCATATCCAGAACCAGGCACCAGTTGGCACATGTATTCTTGCATATATTTTGAAGATGTGTTCTTCATACTATCTAGAAGGCGTAACTTACTCCATCACATACACCAATTACAAGCACTATTTACGTTTATAAGCAGTGATGTGCCCACTGTACTGTGGTTGGCTCCCAACAGCTAGCTCAGAATTTACATGTGGCTAATTTATGTGCTGCCAAGTGTACAAAATTTAACCACTCAAAAATTGAAAGTTGAATATGCATACTGTAATAAGCAGCGTTAATGATAGTTCTGTTGTGCGATGTTAGGCAAAGGTATTTATTCTTGAAATGACCACAAATAGATATTTTACTTTTTTCCTTAGTATTTTAAATCTACTTACATACTAGGTGAGACCACAGCAATTACCATATTGACTTCATTTTCTAGAGCACCCTCTTCTGATTATGCTTAGTTTCAGATACAGTTTAAAGATAATTAAGAAGTGTTTGGCATAAGTGTTAAATTGTTGGTGGTACTTACATGATGTGGATCGTGTACTTTTTTCACTCATTCAGACATTGTGTTGGCCTTCCAGACAAAGGTAGACTTCCAGAGACTGATACTGAAAAATGCTGTAGTACGGGGTAGCAGCTATTGAAAGTTGAATATGCGTGCTGTAATAAGCAGCGTTAATGATAGTTCTGTTGTGTGATGTTAGGCAAAGGTACTTATTCTCGAAATGACCACAAATATAAATGAAAATCTCCCACAGTATAGAGCAGCAGTTACTTATAACCTGCTAACCTGTTGCATTGTGTGCTGTATGTTTCAGGGTCCATCAGTCAACAGACCTGGGATAGAGATGATTGCTCTAATGAGGAAATGGTCCAATTGGGCATATCAGAACCCACACTGTAATTTTTTATCCAGGAAGAATACAATGAAAGAAATAAACTGTCAAAATTGTAGCTGCTAAGATGCACTCCAAGTATTTTTTTAAAATCATTGAAGTAACTCATTTTTATCACATGAAGAACCACTTATGGCAGCAGTTTGTACAGCCCTTTCTGCCTAACATGCGATTGGCTGTGACAAGAGTGTAGTGTAGTGCAAATATTCAAAATGACACACGCAAATCTGAAGAACTTAAACTACACAAAAAATGTAATCATTCATGTTTTGAATAAGAGGCAGTTAATAATGATAACTAATTGTATGTAATTCTTACAAAGGTGACTAGCAGAAGAAAATAAATCAAGGCAAGGTTTGATGTCACATTAGAGATGACTTCCATCAATTGTGACTTTAATTTATCGAAATGAAATATTTGTTACACATACATCACTTTATGACAATATCTGTAACACAGTTCTTATGATAATTTTTGAACAATGTTCCTTGTTTACTCCTCATATTTGTCATAATAAAGCAAAGTGTAATTTGAATGACAAAAACAAATGTTCTCCATACACAAGTCACATCTGATGAAAGAAAAATTAATTCTTCCAGGCACTTTACATTAATTACTAGTTTTATTAAGACAGAATTGTGGTTGAGTAAGAAATGATCCTGGCTGTTGCTCTACCTATTGTACTGCATATCATGCATACTTAAAGCAATTTTTAAAACAAGCCAATGCAAGTAGATAGTGGACAAATGACAGAAATTTAAGAATACTGTTCTGGTAACCCTTAAGTGGGATGGAGCTATCGGAAATTATATTGTCCAACAGTTTCTTTAAAAATATTTTCCACAATGAAACAAATTCTTTAGCTGGAGTCACATAGGTTGTTCTGTATGGAATCTAAATTGTACCAATAGTCTTTTTGAAAAATGGAGGTACCATTATGTCCAGGCCAGAGAGTCCAACAAAAGCAATTAATTAATTTTGGCAGCTAGTTAGAAACTGTTTCGAATGAAATGGTAAAAATTATTTTTTCCAATTTTTTCAGATTTTTCAGATTTTTCAGATTTATTTGATAGGTTGCTTACAAGATTTTTGCCACCAAATAGTCCTTTCTTTTTTGTCTTAGTATGCCTTGAGGTCCCTGAAGACAGATTAAAGCTGCAGAAACAGTAATCCACTCATAATTATCACTATCACTGTTGTATATGAATGTGTCGTAGCAGTAATCAGTTGTGTAACCAATTGTCATTTTTCACCTGAGAAAGAAAAAATGCAGTTTTCATGCAGTTCTTTCATGAAACATCACTGATTGGTATTAGACACAGCAGTTTGGGAATAACAGCAAGCTTTGTCTTCTCATCTGCTATGAATTAATATCAACTCCTCTACACTTATGCTTGAAGTAAACTTCACTGTTTTGCAATTTCCTATTCCATATGATTTCTTGAAACTCCTCAACTAAGTTGAAGAATACCTGAAATCAATAGTGTTCATTCAGTTGCTGTTTGGAGGGTGTACTACTGTCGTCTCTTGAAACTCCTCGAATAAGTTGAAGAAGACTTGAAATCAACAGTGATCATCTCACTTGCTGTTTGGAGGGCCTAGTACTGTGGATCTCCATCGGTAACAGTGTGTTGCCTCTGATGAGCAGCCCTTCATGGTTCATATCTGAAGAAAACTCCTTTAAAGAACTGTTGTTCATGTTATTTATTTAAGATTAGGGTTTATACTGGTTATTAATGGGGAAATGGTTGAGGGGGGGGGGGGGGGGGGGACACGACTTTGTGTCTACTCTGTACTGTAAATTTTTCAGGTAGTTTTCATTTCACAGTTTTGCAAGTTTCATTTTGGTGCATATTTATTTCTCCGTTTAAGCTTTCTTCCATTTATGCAGTTTATGGCCAGATTTTATGAAGCATGAGAGGGTTTGCACACTGATTAACATTAAATGTTAAACTTGATAACACCTACTCAACCACGAAAGCAGCTGGTAATTATTTTGGGTATTAAATAAAGTGCAAATTTGTGTAAACAGTAACTGAGGACAATTGTTTCAGAGAAACTGTCAACAAAAACTGAAATTTTCTGTATAAATTATATCTTGCTGTTTCATATTATCAGTTTATTAATGCGCCGTCAACCAAAGATATGGACCTGCCGTGTTGTACATGCGCAGTCTGCTACAGCTCCGATGGAGATGTACATTTCACCAGCTGCCTGGTGAGCTACGAATTTTGCAATGTTCAACATTTAAAAAAAAAAAAAAAAAACACCTTGTAGTGTGTCTTAGCAGCTAAAATTTTGACAGGGTCTTTCTGTCAGTGTATTCTTCTTATATAAAAAATTTCAGGGCATGTTTTGTCATGTCAGATTGGACTATTCCATTGTAAGTTCATCTGAAGTCGCCACTGTTCCCACCCCTGTCCACATGCACACAAAATCTGAGTTAATCTGCTGTCAGTGTTTTATTACCTGCCACTGAAAAGATGATGACAATCTCATCTAATTAAACATTGTTTCTCTGCGTGCAGAGAAGGAAGATTCCAGTAAGGCATGATGTCTATTATGCATCTGTCTTTTGAACTAAGTCTGTCTGTGTAACTTGTTAGATTCTATTTAATGATTGCAGTTTCTGTTAATTTATTAAATTGCCAAATGTGCATTCTCATTTATTTTAGGGACAAGTGATGGACTTAATTCACCAGTGTTTTGTAAATAATAGCCCTCAAGTGATTCTAAGGCTTAACTTTTTAAGTGTTTACATTATTTTACTTTACTTTATGTTACTTGATTGAGTAAAATTGTTTGCTTATAGCACTGATGAACCTGGAGTGAAAAGAAAAGCAGAGTATGTTGCCTTATGCCAAATTTGCAGGAACTTGTTTTTGAAGTCCTGACACTACCAAATTAATTCTTTGTTTCTTTTCCCCTTCCTTATTATAATTAGATGATTAATTTTTTATACCTTTATTTTATCTTTTTCTTTCTTCCTATTCTATTTTTGTTCATAGGTGTGGGATAGTGAAACAGGGGCAGAGAAGTTGCACATAGATGTTCCCAATAATAGCAAACCTAATAGCTGCACTTTCTCTAATGATGATACTCTGTTGTATTTTGGTGGGGAAGATTCACACCTTTATGTATATAGTGCAGAATTTGGTACATTCCTTTCAGGATTGGGAAATGATGGACCAATAGTGACAATTTTAGGTATCCCAGGTTTGTAAATTATCTTTATTTTTTCATTGATAGTTTTTATTGTAATTTTTTATTATTTGCTATTTTTCCTGATTTGACCTTAAGTGACAGACTTTCTCCCATTTGTTTTTACTCCACTTCATGATACTTAATCAAAAATATGATTTAAACCTCCATGTAAAATGTAGCATGAAAATAAGTGCAAGAAAGATTTATTTTAAAATTTTCTTGTAATAACACTTTGTGCACAAAATTTATTTTGTGAGGATGCTTCAGATTTAATTTACAAGATGTGTACTGTCAGCTCTGCAATATTCTGTGCATCACTTGTGAGCCCAAGAAAAGTCTTGCAACTTCCATTCTATCAGTGCACAGTTAAGTACGGTGCTAATCCTATTTGTCACCATACATGAGACTAGAACAGATTCAGATCACTTTGCTACATTCCAATATTGCAATTTTATATAATTATCTTTTTGCACAGGTTTCTCTCATCTTAAATGCACCAACTGCCTGTCAAACCATTACAAACAGTATAATTTGCAAACCATTATGAATGGTAACATATTGTGTGAGTTAGCTTAGATTTTTATGTGTGTGGCACCTTGCTCTGGGTAACAACTGAAAGTGGCTTTTTAAGCTGATACTAGTTGTGTGTAACTAAAAAGACATCTTAATACATATACAGTCTAAGTGGAATAATGTGGTCTTCAATCCACAAATTTATGATATGCTGGCCAATAAGAAAAAGACATAGAATCACGGCATACTGAAGAGCCAAAGAAACTGGTACACCTGCGTAATATGGTGTAGGGCCACCGCGAGCACGCAGAAGTGCCACAACATGACATGGAATGGACTCGACTAATGTCTGAAGTAGTGCTGGAGGGAACTGACACCAAGAATCTTGCAGGGCTGTCCATAAATCTGTAAGAGTAAGAGGGGGTTGAGATCTCTTCTGAACAGCACGTTGCAAGGCATCCCAGATATGCTCAATAATGTTCATGTCTGGGGAGTTTGGTGGTCAGCAGAAGTGTTTAAACTCAAAAGAGTGATCCTGGAGCCACTCTATAGCAATTCTGGACATTTGAGGTGTTGCATTGTCATGTTGGAATTTCCCAACTCTGTTGGAATGGACAATGGACATGAATGGATGAAGGTGATCAGACAGGATGCTTACGTATGTGTCACTCCAGCTGCACATGCAGAGAGAGAGAGAGAGAGGGGGGGGGGGGGGGGCGAGAGAGAGAGAGAGAGAGTTGTCACAACCATTTAGTTCACTGGTTACATCCCTAGTTGTTTGAAGAACACCAATATTTGCACCCTCTCTCATCATCAGCCATTTTACGTCCACTGCTGGATAAAGGCTTTTTCCCTTTTCATCTGTACACATCTGTGTTGCTCCTGTATGTTTTTATTGTCATCTATCCCCATACATTTACTTTTTTGGTCTATTTAATTTCTATTATTCTCCCACGTACATGTCACACCCAATTCCATTTCATTGTTATTTAAAAAAAGTTACGCCTCCACTCCAGTCTGTTTCCCAGCTGATTTTTTGTTGCCTGTCCTGTCTTGGTAATGCCTGAAATACATCTTACTATTACTCATTGAGTGGCTGTTTTTTTATATCACTGCCATATGTTAAAACTGGTAATCCGCAGTAACTGAGAAGATTCTGCTTCATATGTATCAGAGTTGTCACATCACGTAAAAAACTATTTACTTTATCAGAAGCACTCCAGAATATTTTTACTCTTTTGTTTATTTCTTTTCTTGTCCATTCAGTTGTTACCTCCAGCAGCTTTCCTAAATATAAAATCTTACCAACTGGTTCAATATCTTCATTATAGATTGATTTTCAGACCTGCATCAGAATGTGCTTTATTAAATTATTCCACTGGTTGTTGTTGATTTTTTGCTAGAAGCAAATAGTATAGTGTCATTAGCGAATAAAGACGATTCACATGTGCTCCATTAACATGTATTCCTAGCCAAATTCATGTTCTATTTCCTTTCTTCTTTGAGAATGTGTTCAGGACAAACAGATCTTCTTTGAAAATTTTAGTAATGTTTCGTCTCTATTATTTCTTGTATAATATCCTGAGTTTGCAACTAAAGATTTGTCTTTTAGTTATTGCCTGCTTGTACATTACCGTGTCCCACTGTTATCATTTAGTAGTGGCATTTTTTATCATTTATCATTTATGTAACATTACTACCTCTTATCAAAATGCGAGCATGTCGTTTCTTAGGCTTGAATGGTTTTGACATAAGTCTTGCTATTCTGTAGTTAGTTATTTTGTTTGTAATAAATCCTATGCCATAATTCCTGCTTGCTCTTCCTTTGTAGTGAAACAGACTCTTGAAGTGTCAAAGAAACTGGTATCGTCATGCATATTCAAATACAGATATATGTAAACAGGTAGAATATGGTGCTGTGGTCGGCAATGCCTATATAAGACAACAAGTATCTGGCGCCGTTGTTCGATCAGTAACTGCTGCTACAATGGCAGGTTACTGAGATTTATGTGAGTATGAACTTGGTGTTATAGTCAGTGTACGAGTGAAGGGACATAGCATCTCCGAGGTAGCAATGAAGTGGGGATTTTCCCCTATGACCATTTCACGAGTGTACCATGAATATCAGGAATCCAGTACATCATCAAATTTCTGACATTGCTGCGGCTGAAAAAAGATCCTGCAAGAATGGGACAAACAACAACTGAAGAGAATCATTCAACGTGATGGAAGTGCAACCCTTCCACACCCCACACATCCAGAATTGCTACAGAGTAGCTCCGAGAACACTCTTCTAAGTTTAAACACTTCTGCTGGCCGCCAAACTCCCCAAACATGAACATTATTGAGCATTCTGGGATGCCTTGCAATGTGCTGTTCAGAAGAGATCTCCACACCCTCTTATTCTTACGGATTTATGGACAGCCCTGCAGGATTCAAGGTGTCGGTTCCCTCCAGCACTACTTCAGACATCAGTTGAGTTCATGCCATGTCATGTTGCGGCACTTCTGTGTGCTCGCGGTGGCCCTACACCATATTACACAGGGGTACCAGTTTCTTTGGCTCTTCGGTGTGTGTAATGATTCTACTTCTTCTTCTTATTGGCCAACATGTCATAAATTTGTTGATTGAAGACAACATTTTTCCACTTAGTCTGTATATGTATTAAGGTGTCTTCTTAGTTTCACAACTAGTTTCAAGTTAAAAAGACACTTTCAGTTGTTACCCAGAGCAAGGTGCCATACATATAAAAATGCAAGCTAATTTACACAATATGTTACCGTTCAAATTATACTGTTCATGATGGTTTGGCAGGCAGTTGGTGCACTTAAGATGGGAAAAACCTGGCAAAAATATAACATGGATATATGTATTGGTGAATTTGGTCATCTTTGCACCTAAAGCTAAAATATAATTTTTCTGCTACTCCCGGTGGCACCTAGTGCATGTCCTGTTGACAGGCGATGTCAGTGGTGCAAATAATTTGGGAAATATGGATTCCAAAAGTCTCTCACTAGAGTATTGGAGGAAACCACTGTATATACCAAAAACCTTGACGCGCAAGTCACCAAAGTGGCATCAAATCGGAAGACTTGCACCTGGCGAACTGTCTACCCAATGGAAGGCCCTAGTCACAAGACATTTATACCAATAACCAACTAAAAACAGAGCATTCACAATAAGAAATAAATTTCACAAAAGAAATTCGTTGCTGTAAAAAATTTAGTTGAAGTGGCAGACAATATTACATACAGTGATACTGACAATGGAAAATAAAGAGTGTACAGAATGTCAGTCACTGGCCTACGACTTATGCACTGTCACCAGAATATGGGGGTCAAAATTTGTTTTCTATATCGATGTGTTAGGAACTGCTACTATGAAGAGCAACAACCATTTCTGTAACATTTTGTCCTGTGTGATTTCTGTTTCAGCCACGTGGTACAAAAACACTTTTTTCAAAATATGACACTATTTTGTACAAATGTTTGAAGTAAATAGTGAAGGACCAGATAATTACCTTCAAAATTTTAGTTTTAAGCTCTACATAATAATTTCCCATTTTACTTCCTCACTGGGCAAGATGGTTAAGGTGCTATACTTGCATTCAGGAGGATTGTGGTTCAAATTCCTGTCTTGTCATATACGTTTAGGTTTTCTGTGATTGCACTATATTTATCAAGGTGAATTTCAGGTTATTCCTTTGAAAATAAAAAGGCCTTGACTGTCTTCTCCGTTTTGTGCAGTGTGAAGTTGTTCTCCATGCCTAGTGAGAAATAAATATTGAACTACTAATCAACCTTCTTTCCTTCCTTCAATTTCTCAGTTTAGTGTTAAAAGTATATCTGGAACAAAACCAGAATTCAGATTTTGCTCCTGTGAAGGGAATCATTCATTACTTTTTAGTGGATAGATTAATTCCTTGAAATATGAAGTACAATATTCAATGTGATATATTTTTGTTACTTTTGTGTCATGGCAGTGAGAGCAATGCCAGTTAACATGCTTTGTGTGCACATGATATGCAGAGGAAGAATAGGTGCTCCTGATGGCAGCACTATTTGCATTGCATCTAGTGGTGAAGCTGGCACCATGTGTTACCCTGGCAGCTGTGGGAGATTTAGTTGACAACAAACATGGTGTGCTTATGTTGTGGTCACACTGTTTATCTGGCATCTCCTGTTGTGTGTTTCCAGTGACCTGAAGAGGCGGCAGCCCACAATGTATGTGTGTGTTGCATAACAGTGGTCCCAGGGGACACAATTCCTCTTCCCCCTTAAGAAGAGGTGGGGGAGCTGGCTTGAAGGAGAAGTGGCTGCCACCAGGAAGGAGGTGCCCTATCACTGGTGAACCGTTGGTAACATTGATATGCTTTGGCAGCTGAAGAGAGGATGACACTCAATCAATGGTAGCCACGTCAATCACGACGATGCTGATGGGCCAGTGAGGTGCCTGATGTGGCATTGATGCAGCCAGCAGCAAAGGGCCACCATGTTCAGAGACCTGAAAAACCACAGACAGCCTGGGTTGTTATCAAGGAAGCCACTAGGAGGCGATGAAGAGGATGAGATCATGTGTGGTCCAGGAATATTTGTGTTGTAACTTCCATGAGCACTCTAGCACTCCATATACTGAAGGAAATGATATGGAATGGGAGCAATGGATCAACCAAGGGCGATATCCCAGTAGGCAGCAACACAGGAATGGAAAAAGGAAGAGATGTAGGACATGTGATGGTGGCATCAAGTGAGCGATCAGTGGTGGGCACTGCAGTGGTGGTGGGCAGCAATTTGTTTGCACACATTAATGGGACTGGGGGTGGCAGGGGAGAAATTGTCTCCAGAGGCACTCAACCAGACACCAGTACAGTGACCAGAGTGGCTGCAGAGGAGCCAGCAGTGCCAGGTGACAGGCCGGTGGGATGCCGACAGGCTCAGTTGGTAGACGAAGGCTGCTGTGATGTTGGAACATAAGCAATGGGCTCAGTCAGGTGAGCGATAGCTCAATGGGGCATAGGCAGGGAAGTGAAGGACTGGGTCAGATGTGGATGCACCAGTGAGACATCAGCAGAGTGTGAACAGTGACTGGAAGCGAGAGATGGGTGGGATGTTAATGGAAAACCAATGGGCTCAACTGGCTGTTGAGCCACTGGTGGGATGTCATCAGGGTCCTGACAAGCTTGGCATGGAGTGACAGACTGATGGGATGTCAGTGGTGGACCGATGGGCTTGGCCAGCAGTTGATGCACCAGTGGGATATTATCAGGGTGCTGACAAGCTTGGCCTGGAGCAGTGGCGATAGTGCCATTTGTGGTGGTGAGTAACATGCAATTTAGCATCTGTAAAAGTTCACTGTTGTATGTACAACTGTGCCAATTCAATTGAAGGCAGTGAGGCCATACTAAAATGAGACACACATATATACTGAGAAAAAGTTGCAATTGTCCTAAGTAGGGCACAAAAATGGATAGCTACCCTCGATGAGTACACAAAGCATGTAAAAGTCAGTGGTGGGATGAAATCCCATTCTCATTGCCAAGTTTTGCATCATGGCTATGAGAGACAACTAGCATACCCCAGGCAGGAAGAATAAATAAACTTTATTTACTCTCTATAATGGAATACAAAAAAACAGTTGTTCGGACTTGTATGAAAATTACGTGATTCTGAGACACTGATGGTCACTGATGTAGCCCTGGGCAAATTGTGTCGACAGTAACATCATTGCAGTCATACTGATGGAGATCCATAGGGCTGAGGGCGGACCAAGAGTGAGGTGCAGGTGAAGTGGAAATTAGTAACTGGTCAGACGTAGTGTAGCTACCACAAAGAAATGGATCTGTCTGATGGGCCGCTGGGACCTGCAGCTTCTTTCTCCTTTCTCTTCCTTTACTTTCTTTATTCTTTACTGTCATGATTGTAAACTCCAGTGGTAGCTGCCACCCCTGAGACATGTTGTTTATGACATTTTTGCTCCCTTATTTGCCTCTTGTGGTATAAATTTAATAACCAATTGAATTATTTATTGAAAGTAGCTGTCATGTTAAGCAGCATCTGTCTTCCCTCTCCTAGAACTACCATACAGCAATATTCCACTATGCGAGTACCTCTCCGCAGGACCTAGTTCACTTCCAGAAGTGAAATAGATTGTAGAATCATACAACTTACAACAATGACCATCCCATCCTGTTGCTCTTCTATTCCCATCAGTCAGGTAAACTGGGACCCACTAAATGTGCTATGGCTGCTGTTATGTAGCAGTATGTGCCTCCCATAAATGTTCTGAGCTGTCTCAGATACAGAGACATTACAAATATTTGGAAATTGTGGCATTCATTCATAACTGAATATTACAATCAAATACACCAATCATTGTAATTATACCTATATGATTACACACTGTTACCAGTAGTGTGAGATTTCTTAGAAATTACTGTGAGCAGAGTCTATGTTTGTAAACACAATCAAACAGTGAAATGAACTAGCAAATACACACCAAAGGTGGAAAGAATAAATGAAACAATAAGAAAAATAAAATGTTTTATTTGTTTTGTAGGGCTCTTATGATATTCAGAGTAATTAAAGTATGCAAGGAAGATCATCTTGAGAATTTATTGTGTGAACTCCTGTTTTGAACACTGAAAATATTCATTCATTATTGCATGATGGCTACTGGTGTGTGTGGGAATTTTCTGTTGAGTTGCTCTTCAGTTTCTTCACCAGAACGGTTTTTACATATTTAACACCAGCGTTTTACCCATGGATTTGCAAGTAAAAAAAGGTATGATGTAATACAAACTATCAAGAAGAAAATTTATATGCTATCAAGCACCAAGATATGTCCCAAAAAGGAATGACATGCTGCCACAGTCTTATGTCAGTGAGCCTGTCATTTAAATAAACTATATTATCAAAGACATGCAAAAATTTCCAGAATACTTGTCTCACATGTGTAAGTGATCTTATTAGAAAATTGTTTAACAAGCATGGCCTAGATCTAAACAGGTAAGGTAAAGAAGCATTGAGTGATTTTTTAGATGCAGATATTAAGGAAGAGCACAACATAAGAATGGTAAATTCAAAACCAGTTCTCCCAAGCAAGGTTTGGAAATTGAAACGTGCTAATTTACTGGCTCAAAGTATCCCAAATAGAACAATTTATAATGAATGTTTTAAATTACTAAGGTGCTATTTTTTTTAGGTTAATGTGTGCAAATTCTGGGTGTAGCAAATTTGTGATGATATTACATTAAAACATGAGAGAATTAGTAAATTAAACTGATCAGATAATAGGTCTCTTAGACAATGCACAAGGGATAATTTATGGAAATATTTTATGCTCACAGTCATCATGTCATTATCAGAACCATCACCAGCACTACTGCCACCTTTCTTCAGATTTATAGCCATGCCATAGTAACTTCACACTGTAGAAGTAATATGGAAGGAGGAAGAGTTGCTATATTTGTAAAAACCAAGTATTTGCCCTAAACTGTAAATTTTAAATAATACTGTCTGGAGCAGCATTTTGAGCCATGTGCCACTGGATGGAAGGCATTTGTCCATGTCTATTAATTTTATCTATTTGTGGAACTCCCTCTGGTAATTTCAGTTGCTTCATCAGTCAGTTAGATCTTCTCTTGAAGCAACTGGCAGGAAAAGTGAAGGATATTGTGTTTATTGTTGATTTTAATTTGGATTTTTTAACTTATTCTTCCTAATTGTATCCTGTTAATCTATTTCTTGTGGTGGACATCCCTGCTAGAGTCAGTGTCAGTTCTTTCACATTAATGAAAGAAAATATAGAGGCAAAAATAAAACTGACAATCTTGCCATCAAGGAAGTTATTAATGAACAGACATTGACAATCACCATCAACAGTGTCTCAGAACACAATGAAATGAAGATAGAGAATAAGCAGGGTAATAAAAATAGTGTCATAATTCAGAAGTTTAAATAAATACATTTAGCAAGTAGGCTGGGAACCTCTTCATTGATAAGCTGATGAAAACTAAATTTAATACATTTTGTAATGCAGTTGTGCCCCTTTTTTCACAAAACATTTTCAAAAAGAATATGCACATTGCAGTCCAGCTAACAGATTTTTCATGGATGTTGACTGAACTGACAGGACGTAGGTCAGCCCTCATCGAGGCAATGTGTATCCTCGAGCAACAAGTTCCCATTATTTGTCATGAAATTAGTGTACCAGAGAACGCAAGAGAATTATTAAGTCATTAATAAATAAAGATTCATGTGAAGTTGACAGTATCTCATGTAAGTTACTGAAACCTACTCGAGTAAAATAGTAGAATATTGTGCCATGTATTTGATGTTGCTGTGTACCAGGGTATACTTCTTGGAAGAATAAAATATTCCATTGTAAAACCTCTTTGCAAAAAGGGAGACATCTCAAATGTGAACAACTGTAGGTAAATTTTGCATCTGCCTATATTTTTTGATAAAATATTACATGGCTAACATCTTAACCAGCTTGGAGCTATTAATAAGAGACTTTTGACTTTCAAAATGATGACTCTGTCAATTGTTATATCCTATGACATATTTCAATACTTTGATTCTGTTCATCATAATCTATTATTAGTGAAAGATCAGTATTATGGTACCTGTGGCTCATTAAGTAATCTTTTGAAATCTGTTTTTATCAACAGGAAACAGAAACTAATTTTGGAAGCAGTGGAGCTGAAAATCAGTTATATCTATTTCATGAGACTGAAGAAATCTATATGTCATAAAATTCCTCACTGTTTCTTCCTGTTCCCCATTTTGTTTTGCTAATAAGCTGCCCTTAGCAATTCACAGTTAATAAAAGTTAATGATGTTTACAGATGCTACCAATCTTGAGACTAAAGATTTCTCAAATACAAAGACCTCCTTTGCATGGTCCACAACTAGTTTGCTATGTAATTGATCTCACGTTTCAGGAAACCGTGATCTGCATTGGTGTAATGAATGAAAAATATCGTCTAGTCACTTTTGTTTTAAAGATGACTGGTTTCCATGTTACTAGCAGATCATCATCAGATTTAGTGCAGCAACATGCATTATTAAACTCTGTTTTTATTTCAAATTTTGTTTCTTTTGTTGGCACTGGCAGTTCATTAATTTTGCTACCTGAGGACAAATCCACTTTTAAATAAGCTTTGCAATTTGAAAAATGCTAAGTAACAACCACCAGTTGTTTAGATTGGCTTCTGACTCACTACTGAATGTGAATAAGTTTGATGTACTGGGTGCTGAGTATATGTGTCTCAACTTAGCTCTCTTTTGAACTAAATTTAATTTCATTTGCATTTACAAAACTGACTCTCAAATTATTCAAAATATTATCAGTTTTCATATAACTAGAGTTTTTATTTAGAGTTAGGTTTTCAACAGTAAAATCAGGACAGTCCCATTTAAATTGAGGTACGTAGCAACTCTGTATTCAGTGCTACTGCTTTTGGCACTGTTTATGAATTACTTCAGGTTTAAAGGTTATAATCTACAAAAAGGATCTAAATACTGTCATTGTGGCATTATTGGCATTATTTTGTAAACATTGTCAAGACAGTACTTTTCTCATCTGAATTAAACTGTAATAATGACTGAGAGCTAATCGGCCTAACTTTCAATATCTTTTAATCTCAGCAGTTGGGAAGAAATTCAGCTGTGGGAGAGGAGTTGTCAGTTGTCAAGAAGAAATATTTTCAATTTTTTTCCCCTGTGGATTGTTTTATGTAAGGGTCCCCTCCCTTCTAAACAATTTGTTGAGGATTTTACATCACTGATTTTTTTTTATAAAGCTTTCTGTGATAGTATAGTGGATCAGCACTTTCTATTACTTTCATGATACATTTTTGAGCAAAATATTACTGTCTGAAATATGAAGCTTGCACAAGAAAATAAACAGAATGTGTTACACAATTGATGCATTTCTTTGTGGCACTTTTAATGACAAGAATTGCAAACTTAGCTGAAAATAATTGTTCAATAAGTTGCAGAACATATTTATCATCTCTACTTACAGTTAAAAAATTTTAATATTGTGCCATTATTAACTGTGCTGAGCTTTGGCTATATTGTTATTGTAGCTGTTGATGAGCGGAACTGAATGTACTGTGTTTTCTTTCATTAATTTATCACTCTACATTGTTTTTATGTGTCAGCTCAGCTGCTAAATCTAGGTTCTAGTGCAGAGTTCATGTTGTGAATAATGGTGACTGAATGAAATTTCACATATAAGAAAAATACTCAATGTTTTCACAAAAGACATCTTCCATGCCTCCCTATCCACATGTGAATTAAACAGGAATTATATCCTTTTTCAACTGTTAATTTTTCTTCACTGCATAGTTTAAATGTCAAAACCTAGTATTTTTTATCACACTACCACAAATTTCGGAAATCAAATAAATCCAAAAATAGAGATATTAATGTTCAGTGAGGTGACAAAATTAGTTGAAAGCTTTGTAATATGTCAGTTAAGGAAGAATTTGTAATACTTTGCAATAGAGACCTCTGCATTCTTTTGATCCGGAATTTTGATTGCTTGTAGTGAACTGTTGGTACTGCAGTTACTGTTACTGAAGTTACTTCAAACCATTATTGTAATATGTAATCTGTAATTAGGCATGTAAATATTTTTTTTTTTTTTTTTACTTCATTCAGATGTTTCGGAAACATAGATGTTATCTTTTACAAAGTTGTTTTAATTTTCAATTGGTTACAGATTCTGAGTATGAGGTAATTGTTGTAACTGAAGATTCAATAATATGTTGGAGTTGGGAAGGTGTTAACACTACACCTCCTGAAAATGTCATAACCAGTGGTGAGATAACAGCTACATTGTCACTTGAAGATTTGGAAAAACAGGTTCTAGGACGCTGTAAAGGCACAACATTTGTATGTGCCACAATAACGGAAGACAGTGAGTTTGTCATTACTGCATCTTCAAACCATAGTGTCTGCATTTGGGACATAAATCCAGATGCACCATATATTGTAAAAGAATACCATGACCAAAGTGGGTAAGAAACCTTTCACATTATTTGGCATACTTATCAGTCACTAACTTTGAGATATGTGCATTTTTTTAATGTTGTTATATACATCATCACATGAAAAGGGTCTAAGAGAAAACTTTCTCTTGTTGCTGTTGTATACATTTTTCCAAACATAATATCCAGTTTTATACCTGGGAGTGATTTTAAAGAATATTACACTGCCTATCTTAAAGAAAAAGTGAAGTGTGTACAAGTGTCTCATTGTCTATCCTTTTTGTATGGATTTTGTGTACAGTGTGAACAGTAGATTTATTTGTGGCACATGAAGTACTGAATTTTCCTGTGTGGCATAGCCATGTGCATCTAATATAATACATTTAGTTGTACACTGGTTTCTCACTACAGTAATTAGTGAAAGAGAGAATCAAAGCCTTTTTGAGAGAACAACTTCAGTGACACTGAAACTGTTCAGAAGCAAGTCCAGCGGTTTTGAGAAACATTGTGTGCCACTCACTATGCTCTTTAAAAAATTGGGACATAGTCTTTGAAATATTGAAATGTTGAAATTTAGTCAATGATTGCTTTTACTGTTTCTTGTGGTTTAAAGTGGTTTAAATAAACAAATCTCTTACAAATAATATGTTTTAAACGTTATTCGACTCATATGAATGATTTCATAATAAATCACTTGCAACTACTGCTGATAATTTCGAATTAAAATGTTAAATTTATTTATTTATTCTTTGCCCATGGACTCCAGCTGAGAGTACTGGGTGTGTCATACAATAGGCTATTAACATCAAACTTGATTTCATTATATATAAATGAAACAAATAATTTAACAGGAATAGTCTATAAGCATACAAAGTTATTACGTGTTTCACATTCTGTATACACACACATCCAAACAACATACAGAAATGATAATTTTTAAAGGTACATTTCAGTAATGATATAACATATTTAAACACCATCTTAGTATTCACTCAATCTATATATACATTTCTCTGTAAGATATAGTTTCAAATGATTTTTAAAACATTTTAAGTCTGTTTCTTTTTTAATGATTTTGGGGAGTTTATTAAAAAACCTATTGCCTGCTTCTTCAGGGGCAGTCATAGACAGTTTTAGATTTCTGTTTATCATGTAGTAATTTTCATTTCCTCTTGTACCGTGTTTGTGTACATCTTTATTTAGGAGGTGTTTATCACTTGACCTTACCACCATTATGCTTTGGTATATGTACAGTGAATATATTGTCATAATATTACAGTGTACAAAATCTTGCCTACAGGTCTGTCTTGGTGGTATTTTTGCAATGCATCTCACTGCCCTTTTCTGAATTGTGAATACTCTTTTTAAGTAGCCAGCTTGTGCACTTCCCCATATATGAACTGAATAAGACAAATGTGGGAAGACAAGATCTGAGGACTTTATCTTCCACAGTCTTAGCTGTTTTATGCATGATGAAGACGACGGTTCAATCCCGCGTCTGGCCATCCTGATTTAGGTTTTCCGTGATTTCCCTAAATCGCTTCAGGCAAATGCCGGGATGGTTCCTTAGAAAGGGCACGGCCGATTTCCTTCCCCATCCTTCTGTAATCCGAGCTTGTGCTCCATCTCTAATGACCTCGTTGTCGACGGGACGTTAAACAGTAATCTCCTCCTCCTCCTCCTTTATGCATGATGAAAATCTGTTTGTTTATCTTTTTAAAAGTGCATCTATGTGCTCCCCCCATGCCAAATGTTTGTCTATTATAGTTTCTAGAAAGTTTGTACTTGTTACTTCTTTAATAGTCTTTCCATTTATATAATAATTTTCACTATGCTTGGTCTGAAATACTACATTCATTGTTTTAGACTGATTCACAAAAAGGTTGTTTTGTGTTAAATATTTATTTGCATTTTCGATATTCAGGAGTGCTTCCTTCTCAAGCTCCTCATTTGTGTCAGCTGTGCAAATGAGTGTTGTGTCATCAGCATACATTATAAGTTTCTGATTTATATATATATTACGTAGAGTATAAATTGTATTGGCCCAAGCACCGACCTTGCGGCACACCGTGTTTGACTGTTTGCAATTCTGATCTGTAGTTTGTTATATTTCCCCCACTAGTATGTCTGATTTCTATGCATTGTTTTCTATTTGTAATGTATAATTTAAGTATGTCATTTTCCTCTAATTCCATACTGATATAATTTCATCATTAATTTTGAGTGGTTCACACAATCAAATGCCTTGATAGGTCCATGAAAATCCCACAAGTCTTTTGTTGCCTGTCAAGTAAATTAAGAATGTGCTCAATTATATCTGTTGATGCTGTTTTTGTTGACTTCCCTTCTCTGAAACCATATAGTGATGAATGCAGTATACTGTACTTTGTTATAAAACTTACAATTCTTTATCATCATTTCACAGATTTTAGCAAATGTTGAGATCAATGATATTGGCCTGTAATTTCCTAATTCATCCCTGTTCCCTTTCTTAAAGATTGGCTTCACTTTACTTACTTTCAGTGAATCTGGACATATACCTTCTTCTATCACAGCATTCAGCATGCGTGTCAATGGTTTTAATATACATTCTTTGCATTCCTTTGTGAGATGTGATGTGACACCCTCTAAGACAGATGAATGTTTAATTTTAAGTTGTTTTATTAGGTTTGACACTTCTGTATCTGTTGTAGGTATGAAAACCATAGTATGATTTGTATGTGGGGGGGCTTAACAATTTACTTACTGCATTTGTTTTATTTTGTCTTATTAATTCATCCGCTACAGTAATATAATATCCGTTAAAAGTATTGGCTATTTCTAGAGGGTTTGCGTTGCTTTTCCCACTCATCAGTGGGCAGATGTCGTCTGCCCAATTTGTTAATTTTCCTCTCTCTTCATTAATGAAAGACCATAAACCTTTTGAGTAGTTCTTTCCCTTATCTATAGACATCCTGATGAATGATTCTTTAGTTTCTCTGATAAAACTACAGTACTCTTTCTTTTTTATTTTATACAGTGTGTTGTAGGCCTCAGTATTATTTTTTTTTTTTTTTTTTTTTTTTTTTTTTTTTTTTTTTTTTTTTTTTTTTTTTTTTTTGGAGAGGTCATAATACACTCTCAGATTATTTCTGGCATGGATTACTTCTCCAGTCACCCAGCTTTCCTTTTTTTGTTGCTTTCTGGCAAGCCTTTTACTAACAGGACATGTAACATCATAATTATTATTGAATAAAGGAAAAAACTGGTTCCATTTTGTGTTTGCATCTTTAGCTGCATATATTGTTTCCCAGTTTTCTGCCTTTAACATCTTTTGTAGCTGATTTATGTTATGTGGGTAGTTCTGTCTTCTCATCTCCCATATCTTCTGCACTGAATCACTAGTCTTTATATTTCTGTCTATCATGATTGCAAAATGGTATGCTAATGTGGAGTTTATTACCTGTGTGTCACAATAGCATGTAGGAATATTTGTTATTACATGATCAATTATTGTTTCACTATGATTTGTTATTCTGGTTGGTTTATCTATTTTTATTTTTAGATTGTATATGCACAATAAGTCCAGTAGGGTCTTAGTATTGTCTGTATTTTTACTTGTGTCTATGTTCAGATCTCCTATAATGATCAAATAAGCATATGTTTTTGAGAGGTGTTGGATTATATCTTCCAGCTGTTCAAAGAAGGTTTTAATTACACCATTTGGTGATCGATACAAACCTAATACACAACATAAATTCCCAGCAATTTTAGTTTCCAGTGCTGTAGCTTCAAAGCTCAATTCTATATTATATTTTGTTATATTTATGGCTTTAGTTGATTTTTAGTTAGAAAAAATGGCAACCCCACCACCTTTATAGGAAGTTCTGCAAAAACTGTCTACTATCACATAATTCTTCAAGTTGTACGTTCCTATGATATTTTCTTTTAGCCCATGTTTGGTAACTACTAGAATGTTTGGCCTATATTCCTGTAATATTACCTCGAGTTCCTCTGTTTTATTGTTTGTGTATTAAACATTTTGGTGAAGTATTCTAACAGTTGGCTTTAAATTTAATAGTTCCCCTTCCTGTAATATACTGAGCACATCACTTGCTCCCGTTGCTTCTGGTACTATGCAGTGATTTTTTTCAGTTTGTGTCATTAAACCTGGGTCATATCTTTGTCTTATGTTTATATTCCTCTCACTATTGTCACACTGGTATTTAAGATGGACAGTTTTACTTACATCTTTTTCCATGTTCTCTTTCTGCTTACTCGATACCATAAAAAATCCTCACTTATGTAGGCATTCAGACTTCCCGGGCTTGCACAGGGGAGTGAGTAGATAATATTTTGTATTGGAACCCATGTACAGAAATGTGCTACAACCATTTCAAAACATGTTGAATGTGACCACTTTCATAAGTAATTGATTAGACACGACCCAGTACATCACTTGTGCTACAGTTCCACTCATTAATAGCTAAAGAAATTGCTCATGTACTCATTGACGGGTTCTCTTCAGTGTGATGAAGTACAGCCTCTTCCATTTTGGGTGTGCAGCATCTCCTTGGAGCATTGCAGTCATGCCTGCTTAGAGTTTAGGTACCCTTTCTGAAGCTGTTACGTAATTGTGGCAAAAATGGTATGCGATGGAGTCAGACGTGGAGACCAATCTTGATAAAGGTGACGAGCTGCAATTCCTTTAATGTGAGTGTTGCTATGCAGGAGGATCACGTTGGTTTATTCTGCAAACGTATACTCAACCATGTTGCTCTAACACTTGCAGAATGAGACTCACACCAGGTCATAGAGGTAGGATAGAAATCAAATAACATCAGCCAATCTGGCGTAACCACCCCCGCCATGACTAACCTGTGCATACTTACCTATCAAACATGTTTTCAAATGGCTGTAGCACAGAAATGGTATGTTTGCAGACTTTAGTTCCTGTTCAAAATATTATGCTCACATTCCCATCTACAAGTCTTAGAAATTTGTTAAGAGGAATTTCCAAACACCTTGTATAGAGCAGAGATGGTCATCTGGGTGCCTGATTACCCTAGCCCAGTACAGCCAGGCTGGCCTGACATAGATGCAGATAGTTTATCAGCAATCACGTGTCACAGTGCAGCAAAATGAAGTGAGAGAGCATGCCCAGCTTAAATGAGCAGGCATTGGTAGTAGTGTGTCATACCAGGACATGATAGGGATTTGGTGGCAGCTGGTGAAATCTAATTCTGTTTTATTATTTACAATGTATTTACATTACATACAAAAATGCAGGCATCTTTATTTTGCTTTCTTTTATTTATTTTACTAATTACAGTGTATATTTCCTGTAAGCAAGGGAATGCGTGGACAAATACCACTAGTGGTGTGCAGTCAAAGAACAGCCCTCAGATGGCCATCTGTGAGTTGTCATTGATGTTTCAATTTGCAAAGTTTTAAGGCTGAGAAAACTTGTTCACATAAATTTATAGGACCAAATATGTCCATTATAGCTGCCATTTTCACATGTAGTTTAGGGAGTCTATCCTGTGGAAAGTAAGAATAAAACTGAGGATGTCCTTCACCATTCTAAACTTCTCCTTAATAAAATGAGCATGTTGCACATCTGTTAATTCTAATTGCACCTCTGTGCACACAGTTCTGACATCAATTGAACATTTTGACATGAAGATATCAAACAATGGCTCAAATGAGTTCAAATCCTCCAATCTTTTCATGAATATTACACCTCAATTATTGAGAGACTGAATGAATAACTAAAGATTATTATTTATGGTAGCTACAAATTTCATCGCATTTGGAAAATGCATGAAATTGCTATTCTAGAATTGATTTCTCTCTGTCTCCAACTTCATTTACATTATGCAAATTTTGGCAAACAGAGATACAATTAATTGTCCTTTTCCTGGAAAAGAAGCATTGAAAGTGTTCAAATGGGCCATTATGTCAGTACCAAGTGCTAGGCTGAACCTGAGTTTCTCCTGGCATATACAATGTTCAAATAACTCATGGGAATGCAGGCAGCTGACATTGTCAACAACTGCCAATATTTCAACAGGAGCTCACCCTGCCATTTTCAAGGCAAAACTTCAGTGAGCAAGGGGGGAGGGGGGGGGGGGGAGAGAGAGAGAGAGAGAGAGAGAGAGAGAGAGAGAGAGAATGTGTGTGTGGTGTGTGTGTGTGTGTGTGTGTGTGTTTATTATCTTTATGGAGTTTCTCTGAAAACCAAGGTTTTAAATTGGCTTGCACAGCACTTACATGCTCCAGTTTTACCTTGGAAATGGCAGGGTATGCTCCTGTTGAAATATCGGCAGTTGTCGATGACGTCATGTGGCTGCATTCACGTAAGTTATTGGAACAATTGCTATATGAGCTATACAGTGAGAGCCAGAAAGCTCAGGAACTAACCTCCCTTTCATATCCATAAAATGATTTACTTGGTAATACAAAAGGAGGAAACATTCGAGGGTGTTTTGCCCCTACTTAGCTATCTTATATGACAAAAAGAGGGTATATCATTGAAATCAGATTCCAGTTAATCCATTAACTCTCAAAACTGCCTTTGATTCAGTTTAGAGACCTAACAACTACATTCATAACCATGTCAACTTGCACAGTCAAGGCACAAAGTGCCTCCACTGAGTGGAATTTCTGTCCTGATATCAGCTTAGTTTTCAGAAGTCTCACAAATCCCTAATTACAACTGGTCATATTTGGTGTGGTATCAGTGGCAAGGGAAACCAGCTTATTTCCAGGGGAAGGGGAGATTCATATTCTGAAGGGCCTGTTCAGTGACACAAAATGTATTTTCCCCAGTACATGTATCTCTCATCAGCATTAAATCCAGAAGTTCTTCTGTGATAATCAGATCTATATCCACTTCTTGGACAAAAATCCTTAATTCTGCTGTATCAATAATGTTGTTACTTTCATCAAGGCATAGAGAATATGCAATTAATTGTTGCCATCTCAGCGTTAGTTGTCATTCAACACCTGTGCTAACCTCTAGTATACAGCATGCAGTTGTATGATGATACACACAGACTGCATTAAATTGTGATTTAGTTAGACGATACATGGCTTCTCTGGCAGTGTTGAGGCATTCTTCCACAAATGACTCAGTGGAGAATGGTTAAAGCTCCAGCAGTTGGGTGAGCCATTTTAAAGCTCACCCTCACTGCATGATGGCTTGTAACTTCATATTCCCAGAAATGAAATTGTTGGGTAAATAAAATTGTAATATAAGTCTAATAGTTGATATTAAGTTAACTGAAATAAAAGAGCTTACCTCATTGCTGGTGGATTCTTTTAGCTTTGCAATTAGTTGCAAATGCTTGTCTCCCTGAAAACTGTTGCACATGTCATCATGTTTGGAATGTAATGTCACGCAATGTTATATTTTTTTCTGCAACAGAACTTCCACATATTAAACATTTAGCACATTCATTAATTAAAACTTCTGGCCTAAGAGACCATGGTTGAACCCTAGAAATTCTACCTTTTGATGTTTAGTTGCCAACTGTGGGCAGCGTCTTGTGAAGTGAGACAATGACTGGTCGCTAGGCAGTGGAGGTCCCATTTATATAGAGTGCATAGAGGGTGCCACCACTTGTCACATGCTGTCAACAGTGAAACTCTCTCTGACTAACGTCTACTGTCTATCAAAAGTAACTGATTGTCACATCATTGGTACAAAGTCGACCACCATACCTTATCTAACTTTAGGCCTTCTTCTTTTCTGTTAAAATTATTGTGGTGTTATAGATCTCTATTGCTTATCTGTACATACATCCTTAGTAATGTGATGTCATATCAAGCACGTTTGTCTCACTAAATTTGATTTCATGATCACCATCTTCAAAAACATGTTCCACTACAACCAATTCGTCAGTGTGTCCCAGACTACAGGTACTTTTGTGTTCAGTTAGGCAGATATTAACACTTCTTTTTGTTGTTCCAATATAAACCTTCCCACAACTACACAGAATTTTATACACCCCAGGGGGTTGTAAAAGGGTGTCGTGCATCTTAATGAAGATACCAGCCCTGAAAGACTACACGTTATAATTTAGCACATTCTCCAATTTGCACAAAAAGCCTTTACCCATCCCACTGGGATTCTGTTTGCACTAGAATGTGCTCTCTTCTCAGCTGAATCCATATTCAGAGCATGAGGTGTAAATGCAGTGAGACAATAGATTTGTTTACACAGCCAAGACCGACAACATGCAACAATTCTGCCTGCTTGCCACCCATCTACTGAGGGGAACCCACTAGGCAAAATTCCTAGTTGGAGCAAGCCTGGTACAGAGGTTAAGATAGCATAAAATAGAATGTCTGTATTATGCTGGAATATTTCCATTGGCAGTTTTGATTGAATTTTTTCCTCTATATTCAATACCAGGTGAAATCTATCTTGCACCCCCTTCTTGCTTCCTTAATGCCACAGTGTAGGGCATTCCTGAACTGCTTGCTGCAATGTGGTGCAGATGGGAGAAGGTGAGTGAATGAAGTGCAGAATCTGGCCTTTTAGCAGTGCTTTTAATCACTCAGACATGCTTAAGCATGAGCCTGCATTGCAGCATCAGATCGATTACAGTTGTTTCATATGCAGGTAAAGGTATCTATTCATATAATTTTAATATATCACAACAATAGATGACAAAATTTACCTGAGCATTATAGAAAAGATTGGAACTATTAATAACATTCAGGTTAATCTTTTCTGTGTGGTTTACACTATCAGTGGTGACTAATTAAAAACAATCCCAAAAAGATGGTTTTTTGGAAACAAATTACCAACAATATCTTCTATCACATAAATAAAATGAAAAAAGGGCATAATGAAACAACAGCCAAGAATCAGAAATAAAATACATTTAAGAGGGGACACAGACAGAAAACATAAAAGAATCAGAAACACTGTATAGATTAAACTAAATAACTACACCAGTAGAAGATGAAAAGATATTGGAATTGCAAGGAAAAACAATAAAAAGAAGAGAAAATTGAAATGTATCCTCTTTGGTCAGCACAGAACTAAAATAATACTAATAAAAATAAAATAAAAAGGAAATGTATTGTAAAAAAGATTAAAAATTAAAACAAAATATCCATTATTTTTGCAAACAATATCTTATGTTAGTGTGCATGTAAACCTAGAATATTAAACTCATTTGCTTGTATTTGCATTGCAGGGATATATACTGCCTGAGCTCTATCAGTGTAGATAGCAGTATACACGGATTTCTGTCATGTACCAATAAAAATGTCAGACTCTGGAAATTTGATCCTTCTGCTTCTGGGAATAATGTCACTCTTCTAAGCACATTCGATGCATTATGGCAAAGTGACGACCTTAATTTTACACTGCCTTTATTTGCTGTTGCAGACAACACCAACAAAGTACAGGTACAAAATATTATAAAATGTTATTTGACTGGTGAACACATCGGGATTGTTATATGATTGTGTGTGTGTGTGTGTGTGTGTGTGTGGGGGGGGGGGGGGGGGGAGAGAGAGAGAGAGAGAGAGAGAGAAGAGAAAATTTTTGTCAAGTGCCATTCCTGGTGCTAAATGTCATGCTAATAAAGGTATTGTTCTTCCTGTCAAACCAATGCAATGCGTAATTATTTGTTGACACCTGTCTTAAAAATATATTAGTGTGATGTATTTGGTAGAAATATATAAAGATGAGTATGGTGGTGAAATTGTTTGAACAACTGCTGTTCACATTGCTATGCATATCACTTACCCCACTCACAAACAAACCATTGCTCAGCCATCAGAATGCTCACTTGTGGCTTGGTAGCCATTTGTAATGGAACTCCCCACGTGCTGCTACTGCCAGGTGAAAATTCACTCACTTATTTAATTTTTGAATGGGAAGGCTTTAAATCTGTCAAATTCGTTGTTGATTGATAGAAGTGTAGGAGAAGCAGTGCATGAATGTCAAAATATCTGCTAGTATTGCAGGATGTTAACAGCTGGTTGCACTGAAATTCACAGCCAAAAAAGAACTGAGAGACTATCGGTTTCTAACTGAAGAGTCACAACGATTGAATAAGTCGTGCATCAGAATAAGAGGTTCACTGTAACTGAGTTCATGTTTTTGGCTCCTGAGATTCCTTGTAACACTATTCATGAGACATTGACTGAAAAGTTCACTATCAGAAAGTATGCACAAGAGGGTCCCACAACTGGCTACAGCAGACTTCAATGGCAACACATTTCATCTTCCTGTTAATTTCTTCAATGCAATGCAAAAAATGACAACATTTAGGATTTGATTGTCATGGCTGACAAAACTTGGGGTATTCCATTCATACCTGCAACCATACAGCAATCATGTGAGCATTGGCATCCTCCTTGCTCAAGCCATGAAAATTCAATCAGTCTGCTGACAGATTCAAGAAAACTGTGTTTTGGGATTGAAAGGGGGTATTTTTGATTGATTTCTTGACTTCTGAGGCATAAGTAAACATTTAAACAACTGCTTGCTTCTGCGTCACCCATCGAACCATCGTTATTCCGCAACAGTTTTGATGGAACGGTGTCACACAACTCTCACAATAGTCTGGAATTGGCACCCAATGGCTACACATTGTTTCCTAAGTAGACTACCACTTGTTTTCTAAATTGAAGGAATGTTCAAGCAGAAGGTTCTTTAGTGGTGATGGTGAAATTAAGTGCAAAGCCCACCATTTCCATAAAAACATGGTGGCACACTGGTACCACATGAGCCTACAAAAACTGCCTCAACATCTACAAAATTTGCCAAGTGAAATGGTTATTATATTGGAAAGTAGAGGAATATTCAACCTTTATAATGATTATCAGTTGTTAAAGAGAAGATTTTTTTCCATTTACAAAAAGAAGAAAACAAGACCTCATTTTTGGGATCACTCTCATATTTCCAAAAATGAACTGCAGCTTAGATAGCAGCAACCCGGATGATGATGTGGTCTTTGGCTCCCAAAGCATTCGATATAGACATAGCTTGATACTTAATAACCAACAAGCAAATAAAAGCATTCAGCTCGTAAGGCCACCTCATGTTCTTAAGGTGTATGGGTGTGCTGGAACAGTCTACCCAAGTCCCTTCTCTCTTCAAAAGGAGCTGCCAGCAATTGAGGCAGTGCTTTCATTTCATCTTAAAATGGTTGAATCCTTCTTATAAGAACAATTGTGTGGTTTGGGTCAGAAGTTGTATTTTAACATTAACTGGGGATGTTGTTTCAAGTACCTGATATGGTTCTTGGTACTGTGGAATGGACTTTTTTTTTATTTCTCTTCAGAATGTCTGGATTAGATAATATAATCCACTTCCATTTTTTGTGTAGTGTTTTGTTGTCTTTCTAGAGCCTTTGTGTTAGTTTTTTCCTCCTGATGCCATATGCCTTTGAACAGTAGTCTCCCCTGGAGTAGGTGGACATAATTCAGATGGTGAGGACAGTTTTCGACCAGAAACAACCTAGTAGGGCAAAAGACCCATGTTTTCATGGATTTTTTAATTGCACGCACTTATGACATACTGCAATACAGTGTCCCAATTGTTGTGGCTACTGTTCACTAACTTAACATTTTACTCATTGACCTATGAACTGTCTTTGTTCTACTGTTTGCTTGCAGGTGAAGGGCATCAATTGATAACTTTTTAATATGCAATAAACAATTCAGATGTAAAGTGTGTGTCATGATCTGTTGTTTTTGCTTCTGGTGTACTGAATTTCGATAGACAACAGTTAACAAAAGCATGAGTCACTGTGTCTGCTTGATGGTCTGGTATGACAATCATGACCAAGTAACATGAGAAATGATCAATGATAATTAATGCATATCAGTTTCCTGCTAGTGTTTGTGCAAAAGGGCCTAGCACGGCAAAGCCAATCATTTGAGATGGTTTCTCATATTTAGGCAACCTTTGCAGTGGTATTCACTGACAACTCAGATCAGCTGTTTGAGCATAAGGGATGCATTTTTTTTATGTAGCACTCAATGTATTGTTTCTTCTGTGACCACCAGTAATTATCTGCAACACAGCATTCCATGGCTCATCATCCACTATCCTTTGCCAAGAGGGAATCACAAGCTTGCCACAATACTTCATCCCAGAAGCAGAGTGGCACAATGATGCAGTGGCTGCATTGTGCTGGTAAAGCACTCCTTCATCAGAGCTGAACTGTGTATGTTTCACAGTTGAGGTCAGTGGCCTGAGCTCTGTGCCACTCTTCTGTGCTTATTCCAATGCATTTTACAGTGCATACTATGTGGCTTAATCCATTAGCATTACTGTGAGTCTTCCCCTCAGTGGGTTAGTCTAGTTTAGTGTGGTGTGTCTTGACACTGAAACACTTCCCATACAAACAGAAGCGAAAATATGTGATATGAAACAGTAGTGCCAACACTTCCTTATCTGTACTTGAATAGCTTTTTTTCTGCTTTATTCAGTTACCTGGAAGCATAGGCTATGGAGTGTTCCCTCCCATCTATCTCGTGGCTCAGAACATTGTTAAAATCAAGGTTGATCAAATCATAAGACAAGATAAACTGTTTTCAATAGTCTGGAAAAATGAGAATTCCTTTAACTGTTGAAATGCTTAAAAAAAAAAAAAAAAAAAAAAAAAAAAAAAAAAAATGGGTAAGGGATGTTGCTACCTCTGCAAATACTGGTATGTATTTTTTACAGAAATTCTTGATCATGAGATATGATTTTACTTCTTTTGCTGTGCTAGGCATTGGAAAATCTTTTACAACTTGCATAAATCATGAATCAGTTTGTACTCCATCCTGGCCACTAGTGTGACCTAAATAGTAGACCTCCAGCTGTGCAGAGTGACATTTTTCTAAGCTGAGGGCCAGCTGTGCTACACACAACCATTCAAAAACTTCCTGCAGGTGCACCATGTGCTCCTGCATGTCCTTGGAGTATACTATTATGTCATCTGGATAAACTAGGCATTACTGTTGCTTCAGGCCCCATAGAACTCCGACTAATAAGTGATGGAACGTAGCCATTGCATTTTTCAGACCGAAAGGCATCCAATGATACTGGAAGTGTCCAAATAGGGCTGAAAATTCTGTCTTAGGCTGGTCTTCTGATGCTAGTTCTAGCTGGTGATAGCCACTGCATAAGTCTAAAGTGGTGGAGTAACAGCATTGCCCCAGATTGTCTACTGTCTCTTTGATATTAGGCACGGGGTATGTTCTCTGATTTAGAAATCTGTAATTGCAGGATAACCTGTAAATATTTTTATCATGTGATGGCTTGTTTCTTCTATTGTTCCATCCTGAAGTTGTTGGTCTGTGAACTCCTCCATTACTGGTTTCAAAAGTGGGGACACAGTATGGCTTCTTGTGTACAGGAGGCTCATTCCCTCTGGGAATTCCATGTTGTTTCGGTGGAGTAGCGAATAGTGCTCCAGGCAGTTTAAATAATCTTCCATATTATTTTAATATCTTCTACGTATCTATTCTTATCACATCCTTTCAGATGCGACACTTTTTCCGTGCAGTTAAATTGATAGACGGTCCTAGCATCTGGTACTCTGGTTTGGTATCTCTTTCTAATTCATCCCCTAAAATGTCTAAGTTATCTAACAGTGGTTCTTTTGACAGCCTCACCTCCTCTGAACCAAAATTATCTACACTGATGGATACTACTTCACAACATAAAACATTGCACCCAATCCAGTACCTCTTTCCCTGGCAAGGGCTCTACCATGCATGCAGTATTAATTGACAGATCAGCTTCTACATTCATCCATTTTTTGGTATTGTATCCTGCAAGTCGAGTCTAAGAGACTGTGTACACAGTTTAACCGGCTTACCTGACATCTTGGGTGTTCCTTGCAACAGTTCCACTCTTTCAGCTGTAGAGCTGATACACAATGATGTCCCATCCAACTCTACCATGCACTGCTGCAGATTGACTTTAATGTGATGTTTAATCATAAAGTCCAGATCTAGAATGATACCATAGCTAATGCCCGTGGAAGGCAGAACTTCCACTCATCTTTGGAAGTCCCTCCCTCCCATGCAGGAGCCTAATGAAGTGGAACCAAGAGGATTCATACTTTTACCAACCCCATCACTTAACCTACAGTGTGGTGGGCTCAAATCCACTATACTCAATATATTCTGGCTAGCCATGGATGTCTGTGACCCTATATCCAACAACAACTTACACAACCTTCTCTTTATTCACTGAAGAGCCAGAGAAACTGGTACAATTACCTAATATCGTGTAGGGCCCCCGTGAGCACACAGAAGTGTCACAACACAATGTGGCATGAAGCCAACTAATGTCTGAAGTAATGCTGGAGGGAACTGACATCATGAATCCTGCAGGACTGTCCATAAATTCGTAAGATTACAAGGGGGTGGAGATCTCTTCTGAACAGCATGTTGCAAGGCATCCCAGATATGCTATAATGTTCATGTCTGGGGAGTTTGGTGGTCAGCAGAAGTGTTTAAACTCAAAAGAGTGATCTTGGAGCCACTCTATAGCAATTCTAGACATTTGAGGTTTTGCATTGTCGTGCTGGAATTGCCCAACTCTGTTGGAATGCACACTGGACATGAATGGATGCAGGTGATCAGACAGGATGCCTACATATGTGTCACCTGTCAGAGTGGTATCTAGACATATCTAGGGTCCCATATCACTCCAACTGCACATGCCCCACACCATTACAGAGTTTCCACCAGCTTGAACACTCCCCTGCTGACATGCAGGGTCCATGGGGGTGTCTCCATACCCATACACGTCCATCTGCTCAATACAATTTGAAACAAGACTCATGCAACCAAGCAACATGTTTGCAGTCATCAACAGTCCAATGTCAGCCTTGAGGGGCACAGGCGAGGCTTAAAGCTTTGTGTTGTGCAGTCATCAAGGGTACATGAGTGGACCTTTGGCTCTGAAAGCCCATATCGATGATGTTTTGTTGAATGGTTCACACGCTGACACTTGTTGATGGCCCAGCATTGAAATCTGCAACAATTTGCAGAAGGGTTGCACTTCCATCACATTGAACGATTCTCTTCAGTTGTTGTTTGTCCCATTCTTACAAGATCCTTTTCCGGGCACAGCAGTATCAGAAATTTGATGTTGTACTAGATTCGTGATATTCATGGTACACTCGTGAAATGGTCAAAGGGGAAAATCCCCACTTCATTGCTACCTCAGAGATGTTGTGTCCCTTCGCTCATGAACTGACTATAACACCATGTCAAACTCACTTAAATCTTGATAACCTGCCACTGTAGCAGCAGTTACTGATCAAACAACTGCACCAGACACTTATTGTCTTATATAGGCATTGCTGACCACAGCACCATATTCTGTCTGTTTAAATAGCTTTGTATTTGAATATGCATGCCTAAACCAGTTTCTTTGGTGCTTCAGTGTTTATCTGAATAGACGAATGTCTGCCACTGGTTTTGCACCAGGGTGTCCCATAGTTTGAACTGGGAGCCTCGCAAAGTGGCCACACTGCTCCCTGTACCGTTTAATGCAGGAGCGTGAGTGTTACAATGATTCCACCGTCTATGTGCCTGTGGACATTTTTGAACAGAGTACCCCACTTACCTGAACCTCTGATGTAGCATTGTACAGAAACATTGAATGTGGTCCACAGCACCACACCATTGAGATACAGTGTCCATATTAAACACTACCAGTTTCTCCCTTGGTCTAATCACAGAATCAATTTTACTGAAAGCTACTGCATTTGCCACTGGTTCATTCAGGGTTGTTGGAAACTCCATGTGTACTTTCAGTAACATTTCAGTTGGCAGGCCCCACAAAAATGCATCGAGCATCCTTTGTTCAGCTTTCTGCAAAATCCCTCAATTGACATGAGCATCATTCATTAATTCATATGTCCAAAAAACTGTCTATTGATTCACCTTGCTTCTGCAACACACCATTAAGTTTTTCATGATAATACAGCAAGGTATTCTTCTTCCTGTAATGATCAGTAACTCTTCCTGAAAGTCTGTGAAGGACTGAGCATTCTGCAGTTTCTCATTGAACATCACATAATTCCTGGTATCCCCTGCCAAGTTTAAATGACCAACACTTAACAATTGCTCATCACTCCAATTCCCTAACTTCACAGCTGTATGCAAACTATTCATGAAGATAAAAATATCTCCCCCAGATTTACCAGAAAACAGTGCCACCAATTAGGCCATAGCAGCATCAAGGATTGGTGAAGATGTGCTCAAGGGTGACCCTTCCCTGCTTTCACCTTTCAAAAGATTTGCTTCCTTACCCAAAGCTCCATTGTCAACTCTAACCTTAGCTGCCTCATTTAGTAGATGCTGAATTCTCTCCTTGGTGTTGTTTTCTCAGTGACAGCCATTTCAGTCAGCACTACCACTACAAGCATATAATGTACCCAAGTAGAAAGGAAAGGACAAACACAACAAGACAGCCCCCTCCCCACAAAAAGAGAGAGAGAGTGAGAGGAAAAATCTCCTTCTCTTCGAGGTTTAGTTTGATGACCATTTCCAGCTCCAGCAGATCTTTTGACACCAATATTGTAAAAGGAGTACTGTAGGGTAGGGATGGGCATGTGGTTCTCTGCTGCAGGTTGGTGATGGACCGGGTGAAGAAGGCAGCCAATCAGCTGAAAGAACAGTTTATTGATGGACATAAACAGACATTGTTCAGCACATCTGAAACAGATGGACTGCAGTCAAAAGAAGGTGATCCTCAGACCACAGCATGTCAGTGCAGGTGTGTTGATGCAGGTGTTCCCCGTGGATGGTAGTGGTAGCCCGGCTACCTTAGCATGATGTCTCGTGGCTGCTGGGTAGGGGCACAGCAGTGAGGCAGTGGCTGTGAGCCCAAGTTGGACACTCAGGTGGTGGTTGTTGGTTTGCTGACCAGCGGAGGCAGTGTCATAGATACAACAGCTGACACATGCTGTGCATCATCAGGCAGCCTAGCTGTGATGACATCCTGAAATACTGGCCCCTGGTGGTTTAAATCCTGTTTCCACATGCTGACTATTGTGGAAGGACCCTGTATCGAGGCTGTGTCGAAACATCCAGAATGGGGTCGATGGTCTTATGTGGCATAAGCAGTAGGTCAGCCAATCATGTGGCAAGAGCCTGCATGACACCCCTTTCGTCGACACACAGAAAGCACCAACTGCAGAAGTGGTGTCTCTGCTGATGCTGTTGAGCTGGCAGGGCTTTGGCTGACAGGTTGCAGCCTGGTTTTGTTGCTGGGCTCCTGTACTGGCTGCCCGTGTCTGACCCATTACAGTACCCTTTGCCACACACCACATACCTCTGGCTTGCAGATTATAGCTGTAGAGGTACATATTTGTGCAATTTCCAGTGGATCCTGTTTGACCTATAAAATTGCCAAGTTTCAACATTTAGCAGAGCCTAATGAAATTAAAAACCACTATTCCCCATTTATACAACTATCTTGCAAGGGTTTTAATATGATCATGATCTTATGGCTGACACCAGGTTGGCACAGAGTTCTGTTTTAAACCCACCATTTTTTTTATCTCCCTCTCCCTCTCCCTCTCCCCCCCCCCTCTCTCTCTCTCTCTCTCTCTCTCTCTCTCTCTGTGTGTGTGTGTGTGTGTGTGTGTGTGTGTGTGTGTGTGTGTGTATAGGAGAGGGGTGGCCTTAACCACCATACAAAATGTTGTGCACTATTTTGCGGGTTTCATTTTCAACAGGCTTCCTGCAGAAGAGAAAAATGTAAGTGATAAATTCCAGATTTTCGTATCTAAGTTGAATTGCTTCCTTGTGGCACACTTCTTTTTTTCTGTACAATAGTTCTTCAAATTAGTTTAGAGCTTTTCACTGTAATGTTTTGTAATTTTTATCTGCTTTCTGTGAATTATGTAGTGACATGTTCTGTGACCATGTAGTTTTGCCAAATGTGGTCCCACAAATTATGAGAGTTGGCTGAAATAAATTCTAAAAAAAACACAGCTCTAACATCTGCTCTCAGGGCCTATCTTGTAACTCACATTCTCAAGTCCATACTTGAATGCCACCTGTCACCCATCTTTTAACTGAACTGCATGGCATTTTATCCACTGCACCTTCCCTTTGAGGTCCCTGGTAATACAAATATGCAGTTTGGCGATTTAGTTTTAGTTTTGAACCAGGATTTTTTTTTTTTTTTTTTTTTTTTTTTTTTTTTTTTTTTTTTTTTTTTTTCACTCAGGGCAGAGGAGGGAGAGCCTGTTAAGAGAAGATGTGATCTTGCAGGTGTCACCACTGGCCTTGTAATATTTCCTCCCTCTGTCACAGCTGTAGCCTCTATTAAATTTAAAAGTCTTGTATGTTGATGATATACTATCACTTTCAAAGTTAAAAGGTTTATTTAAAAAGGAATATGTCAATTTTTTCTGTTGTGACTGTACATTGCAATTTGATTGCTCCATCCACGTTTGATGGTGGGGAAATTGTTTTCAAAATATACCTGATGTCATTTGTCTACGAGCTTCTGTGCAGTTCATATCATCATTTTAGTATACTGTATAGACTTAGTCGAAGCTTAACCTCAAATCTGGACTGCATGGGGGCCAATTTATGTCAGCCCTCCTGGAGATCAATTTACCAGGGAAAATTTCATGAACTCGCAGTACAGACACATTGGACGTATGTGCTGTCATTCCATCATGCTGAAACAATGTTCCTCGGTTACAACCAGGAAACGTTTGCAGTTAAGGCACCAAAAATTCATTTAACATTGTTGCATAACATTCCAGATCCACTGTGACTACACTGCCTTCATCCTCAAAGAAGTCTGAGCCAGTTGTTCCTCGAACCAATATCGCAGCCACTATAGTAACTTTTGGCAAATGACATGGTTTCTCATGCTGCTGTCTGGGATTTGTTGCACTCCAGTAGTGGAAATTTTGCTTATTTATGTGACCATTCAGGTGAAAATGCTCCTCGTCAGAAAATAAGAGTTTGTTAAATTAAGGGCTCTCAGTCACATCATTAATGAACTGCAGCCTATGTATGGCATCCTGAGGCTTTAATTCTTACACTATTTAGATTTTGTAAGGGCACAGTGTAAGGTCTGTCTGCAGAATTTGCTACAGTAATGAGCTATGTACATTTAAGAAACTTGCGTGCTTATGAATGGAGAGGTTAGGATCACCACAAACAGATCAACTTACACTCTTCACGGATTCAGCTGCTCTTGATGATCGTGATCATCCAGATTTTGGTTTTTCCAGTGCTGAATCAGTGTCCTCAAATGTTTTGATCCATTTCTGGGTAAGGAGCATCATCTAAATTATGCAATCCATGATCACTGCAAAATTTCCTCTGTGCGACAGTCGATGAAACGCCGTTTTTGTAAAATGCTCACATACAGAACGTGCGGTCCACTCCCAGGAAGTGCTCCATTTAGACTGTATCCCTAAGGCCAAGCAAGCCATGAACATACCCCCACAGTCTTCCGCGCATGCACAGATAGCTCTTGAAATATAAACTTTATTTTGAGACACCCTGTATATATATTTAACAGTTTATTTGTTAACTATCATTGTACAAGAACACTCACTATATTTTAGGTTTCAAGAAAAGTTATAAGTTCACAGTTTACAGAGCCTTATATGACATGAAACTTAGAAAAGCTTGGCATGGCACAAAATGGTAAGACATAAGTGGAGCAAACAACGTTTGTTCCCTTATGTTTGGATTTTGTAGTGCAGTATGTGAATTGCTCCCTAATACCACTGTCTTTCGGAATGTGTTTGCCTATATTCACTAGCAGGACATCATCTGATGCACAAGAAACTTGTGTTGACTAGCAGGACATGATCTGGTGCACAAGAAATTTACCTACAGTCACTAGCTGGAGATCATCTGACACACAAGAAACTCCTCTCTCTGCTGAAAAGATAGTTGGTACTGAACCCCTCTTTTTCTGGTTGAAAACCCAGCAGTCAATTACACAAAAGGACAATTCTACCTTTTAAAGGTCTGTCAATCATGTATTTTTCTCATAGTTGATTGAACCTGTCTACTGAACCCACTGGGTCATCATAATCACATACTGCTTTAGGACAGGACACAGTTATCTTAAATCATACTTTATTTTTCTTCCCGTAGATACATCTTCTTTTGGGTTGTTGTAAGTAGAAAACAGATAAACAGTTTTTTGTCCTACAATTTCACAGCAGCGACACCAGAACTTACCACAAACTGAAACTCTCCAAATTTAAGATAACTTTTTTATTTGATAATATATCTGGCAGACCTGTCCTGTTTCCTCATGCAGTTTCACAGCTATTAAGTCCATGGTTTCTTAGTCCTTTCATCACATCCATCTCAATAATTTCATTTGGCATACAAAATAATACAGTCACTGAGAAGTACATTTGACAGTGTGTTTGTACAAAAAAGTGATTATTAAGTTAATAATAAGATGAATTACTTACTTTGGACATCTTTGGATAGTGTGAAATGATGAAAATTGGCAGAGGACATCAAACAGTGTTCTTACTGTGGCCACACGTTTGCATCAGTGAGCATGAGTAGTCACAGCATTCTCTATTGACTGTGCAGTGCTGTCCCAATTTTTTTTCATCCCTAGATGACGACAATGATGATGACACCATCCAGAGCTGGGTAACGTACACTATATGGTCAAAAGTATCCAGAGACCCATATTTAATGTAATTGACCACTAGATGTCATGAGAGGTGGACCTGCCAACATAAAAGGAGGCTGGGAGTATTGTGTTGTTAGTAGAGAAGCAATAGCAGCAGAATGGGTGGATCAGGAGCATTGCCGACTTTGATGTGGACTAGTCATTGGGATGTCATCTGAGTAACAAATCCATCAGTGACGTTCAACCCTTCTTAAGCTCCCCAAGTCCCCGATTGTTGCTCATGTGATTGTGAAATGGAATTGCAAAAGAAAAGCTACAGCTAAACTAAGATCAGGCAGATCATGTGTACTGATAGACAGGGATCGTTAAACATTGCAGAGAATAGTTGTAAAAAATCACATGAAATCAATGGAAGGAATAACTAATGACTTCCAAAGTGCAACTAGCAGTCCAGCTAGCTCAATGACTATGTGTAGGGAGTTAAAAAGAAAGGGGTATAATAGTCAAGCAACTCCTCATAAGTCACACATTTCTGTAGTCAACACTAAGTGATGACTCTTGAGGTGGTGTAAAGAGTGACACCACTGGAAACAAGTGTTTTGGAGTGACAGATCGAGCTATCCCCTGTGGCGATCTGATGGAGGGGATTGGGTTTACCGAATGCCTAGAGACCATTACTTGCCATCATGTGTAATGCCAACAGTGAAGTAAAGAGGAGTTGGTGTTACAATATGTGGGTATTTTCCATGGTTAGGGTGTGGTCCCCTTATTGCACTTATGAAAAAACTAAATGTGGAAGGATATGAAGATATTTTACAGCACTGTGTACAGTACAGGAACACTTTGGAGATGATGATTATTTGTATCTGCATGACAATGCACCCTGCCATAAAGCAGTATCTGTGAGTCATAGTTTGTGGACAATAACATTCCTGAAGTGGGATGACCTGCCCAATGTCCTGACCTGAGCCCAAAGGAACACATTTGGGATTAGTTAGAATGTTGACTTTAGTCCAGACCACAGCGTCAGCTCTTGAGGAAGAATGGGCTGCCATTCCTCCACAGACATTCAGATACTTCACTGAAAGTGTCTCCAGTAGAGTTCAACCCATCATAAAACCTGTATTACACGACGCACCTTAACTGTGCACCTGTGCACCAGCGCTCCTAATGTGCACCTGTAACTACAGACTATTTGACTTCCGACCTATTACACCATCCACGCAGGATATAACTAACACGCATGTGCAGCTGCAGACGATATGCATGAAAAGGAAATAGAACTGTCTGATGTCTTGTAAAGTCGTTCATTCTACTGTGCGCAACCCAAGGGGGACTGTATAATATACCGGAACATCTTACGTTCAATTTATTTCTGTGAGCTCAAGGTTCCTATTTAATTAGAAATTGTTCTTTACCATTATTTATTAAGTAATTGTTTTTCTCTTATGTAGGTTAGTACTGTTTTGAGTTACAGACTCAACAGTTTTATGTTACAGCACTTGGTTACACAGGTATATGTATATTGAAATTTACATTTGTACAGCATATTGCACATGAAGGATGCACTTGTTTTTGGAGCTATTCTGGCAGTGACAATAAATCTTCAGATTAGGGTAGAATAGCAATGAAAATGAAAAGTTAGACATTGTTAGGTTCGACCCTGGCTGAAAGGAAGGGACAAAGGCAGGCACCTATATTCACTGTTAATGAAAGGAACTGAGGCCCAAAGATCTGCAAGAATTTTGGAACTTCATTAGGATGGACATGGCCTGTTTCGAGAAGCTGCTGTCTATGATAGAAGATGGAATCTGAAAGTGTGACACAGTCATGAGGGAGGCTATCTCACCTTCTTGAAAGTAAGAATTAAATCATATGTTTATATGTTTTGTGATCATATCAGCCTAGATCACTGATCAAATACCGGTAAACACCCCGTGCTACTCAGAGTTTTTCAGTCCTTGTCTATTGCAGAAGTGTACGAATGCTCATGGGTTCTATTTTGAAGAATTTTAATTGAAGGAATTTGGTAAAATAAACAGATAAGTCTACTTTAGGCCAAAGATTAGATTTGCCTACATTGTGTAGTTTGAAAATTGCTCTGTCGTGTGGTACTAGAATGGGAGCCGTTCATGGGAACAATTCAGAATAATACAGAGAATGGACTTGTCGACATTGGGTGTATGGGACAAGAACAAGGTATGTCCAGGGCTTGCTTCATCATTGCACCAAACAGTAGTCAGATACTGGCATGTGAAATACATCCAAGAAATTGACTGTGTTTGATATTACACAATATCAATTTTTAGACTTCTTGTTCCACAGAAGAAAAAGCTGTTTCAGTCTAACAGTAAGAGTGTTGATAATGAGAGGTTTATTGTTTCAAATTACGGTTTCTTTTGAGTGCTTCAGTTCACATAAGCATGTAGTTCACTGTAATGCATCATTATCACAACTAATCTGTCATGATTTCATCATTCAGAAAGCCTCAATTACATTGACTTTCCAGAGGAAAACTTTATAAAGTGCCTCTTCCAGTTAAATTTGAGAAACATAAAAATGTCATCAAGCTTGCCAAGAAGTATGTGCCAGCTGCAGACATGGGATTTTGTAATTTGGTGGTCTGTGACAGATCTGTTACTCATGCTAGCTGCAGCTCGACAGAAAGAGAAGCATAATGAACTCCTTATTCATCTTCACACCTTTCCCTTTTATTAAGGTATCCAATTTTTTAAATTCTCAGGCTCCTTATTATATTCAGTAACCTGTGAAGTTCTAAAAATTGTTGTTTCTCTAGTTACATGTTTATTTTTTGACATCATATTCAACAAACAATCATTTGGTGCTACAGCAAGACTAGTAATTTTTTTTTAATTCAAAAAAATACTGTAATAAATCTTGTTTGGTTGTTCAGTAAACTATTATGTTGTGCTGGTGGCCCAAATCAAGGTTGGAAAAAGCCAAGGCTGATTAATAAAGCATTCCAACACGAAAGTAAGTAAATGTGAAATATCTGGATATTGCACAAATGCCTTAAATTGTCTGTAGCAATATCTTTTGTAGATTTTCCCCCCAAATTTGAACTAATTACATTTTATACAATTCCTGCACCAGTGTGCAGGGGTTGGATTAAACACAGAAATGCCATGAAAAAGGCATGCTTGAACATAAATGCAGATTCTAACCAAGCCTGCAGGTTTCATAGCCAGGTTCAATAGGCATGGCAGTCGCTGTGCCCTGTCTGGGGGAAAGTGCACCAACTGACATCAGACTTACAAATCTAGACATTCAAAGCTTCCTTTCAGTCTGTTACAATTAAAAGGGATATTTTTCTTATTCAGAGTTAGGGTGGCTGCACTGTGGCAAAACGCGTACGGTACGCAACAATGAAACTCGCTGCCAGTGCAATGACGAAATGTACACTGGTAAACACAGATCAACTGACCAGTTGGATGTTTGTTGATGTATTTGTGTGAGTGTTTTGAAGAAAATAAATGATCTTTTGGATGGCTTAAATGCAGAAGATGGTACAAATGAAGTGGGAGTAGTTGAAATAGTAGAAATTCTGCAAGAAGTCAAACCCATCATTGTAGTTGCAACCAGAATGAGACTGGGGGTGACAGTCCCTCCCAGAAAAGGAAGAGGCATCCTGATGAGTGGAAAAGAAATGTTTCCAAACCAGAAATGTAAAATGTAAGAACAGGAAAAGTATTATTCATGCAATGTTATGCAATGGAAACTGTGGTGACACTAACTGTTATGATATGAGTGGAAGGATTAGGGAAAATTACTGGTAACTGTCATTTTGAGATTTAAAAAAAAAAAATCTTCACAAAAAGCAAAAACAAGAAGATTTTGTTAATGAAAAGCAAAAACAAGATTTGTGTAGTTCATGGAGAGCCCTTCCACAACTTTGAAGCTGGATAGGGGAAGAGCGGCCTGAAGAGGGGAAAAAATTTCAGCAAAGGAAATGACCCAACACCAATCACTGCTAGTGTAGAATTTTCAGAAGCCAAACTCTAACACATCAAAAAGCCTTTGGAGCTCCACATTGGTGAAGACTGGGCAACCAATGACAAACTCAGATTCTACACCGAGGTGTTAGATGAGCAGGAAGGCACTCCTAGAGTCACTCCTGCTCCTGCCAGCCATCAGAAGAAGTCAGAAGTGATTTTGAGTCAATCGCAAGTTTCAGCTAATTTTATTTTCTAGGATCTTTTGTCGCTGTTTTAACAAACCTCCAACTTTTGACCAATTTTATTATTTTCTAAAATTTTGTCGATATTTTGTTAAGATGCAATATAGAGCTTAATTTATTTTATACAATATCTTGTGATCTTAAAAATGTGATGGTTATTTTTTTTTACCTGATGTTGAACACTCAGTTTTTCCTGGTAAAATAATGTTACTTTTATATTTCTATATGCCAATTTTGTAGAATTTTCAGACTTCTCTTTGAAATAAAATGTATTCTGTTTATATTCACAATAATTAAATTCCACCTTTCTGTCATTCCTAACATATCACCGAGTGGCAAATTTTACAACCGAATGTTTGTTTTGTAATTGGACTGATACGTTTGCAAAACCATGTAAGTGCATAAATTGGGTGCAACAACCACTAAGTCAATTTCATTTAAGATTTTAATATATATAGCATAATAGCCGGCCAGAGTGGCCGTGCAGTTCTAGGCGCTACAGTCTGGAACTGCGTGACCGCTACCATCGCTGGTTCGAATCCTGCCTCGGGCATGGATGTGTGTGATGTCCTTAGGTTAGTTAGGTTTAAGTAGTTCTAAGTTCTAGGGGACTGATGACCTCAGAAGTTAAGTCCCATAGTGCTCAGAGCCATTTGAACAATTTTATATAGCATAATAGCAGATTTCAGTCATTAATACTGAGTAATTAATTTCTTTTTACTTATTTTTAGAAAAGAAATGAAGTCTTTAACTTTAATTGTTTGGATTGGATGAGTTTTTTGCGATTGTCTCAGTTTTGCTTATCATTCTGATGGTGGAATAAATTTCCACCGTTAGTATTTGGCCAGCGAGGGAAGCAGCTGTAGTGATGTCAAATTCCTGATCACCAGAGTTTGCATAGTGTCTTGGATTACATTTCAGAATCCTCCACAGTGTTGCACAGAGTTATGATATGTGACACTGCCAATGGTGATATGTCTGTTGCATGGAGACATTAAGCTCAGCAGCCCCCTCAGTGCTATTCAAAAAGAGTATGCTACATACATGTCAGCACTAGATGTTACCTTCTCACTTCACTTCATTTGTACCTACAGAAACACAACACAACACTGTACAAGCACTCATCACAGTAAGTCACGTATCTCTAACACATACTTGACACTTCATAACATGTTGGAGAAAGGCAATAGCAGATCACTGCCTGTAGGAACTTGCCGTGGACAGCAAACAAGGTTCCCACACTGCCTCCAACATTCATTTTCTGAGTATGAAACTGACATTGACTTTTCTAAAATTGCATGAGGAGGTATGGAGAATATTCATGTAAATCAGATACTTGCCTATTTTCCTGGTCCTACCAGCCGCATTTAGGTCTTCATCAATATTCCCAAATTATTTCAAGTGAATGCTGTGGTGGTACTAACTAATAGGTCAAGGTCATTGCGTTCCACTTTCCTTGCCCATTATTGTGGTCTTATGTTAATAATTTTCAATTTGTGAATCAGATTCTTTCAATTTACCTCTACTACTGACAATCTCTGCCAAAGAAAGAAATAACTTAATGGAACAAGTATGAGTGTAGACCTTAAAAACTTAGTGTGTATCCCCTTACTGAGTTCGCTGATATAGAGCATATAAGTCCTACTCTTGACATAAGATATTTGAATCAATTTGTTTATAGATATTTGTGTAGGCCTGAAGGTTTAGTAGATGTGTTGTTAAAGGTGGCACGGTCATAGTGTTTGGTGATTCATGAATTTTCTGTAGTATAGTACAGTGATTTTACATTCTCCAGGTGCATGCATTATGTCTGTACAATGTCTCAGAAATGTTGCTTTATCATTAAAAATAAGTTTCTCATGAAAACAATCCTTTCCCATGTGCTAATGTGTTCATATAACAAACTCAAAACAACTCACTTTGTCTTTGGGCATGAGAGCCTCTAGCTATTTCAAGCAATAAGATGTCTGCCTCAATTTTTTTCTTTAAGATTTTCAAACTATTTGGTTTTGTGTTTCATCAGCATTTTTCTGAGGTAGTAGTATGATGCAAGGATTTGAAACTGAAATTCAGATCTCACTGAGCTTGACAGGGTGTAATTGTGTTTCTAGTAGCTGTCTTGACAAGGGTGAGTCTCTACTTTCCTCTGTTCGTATGCATAGGCTGCCAATAGTCGTGCCACAGTGGGAACACCAGCTTCTGTCTCATCACCAAAGTTAAGGACAGTAGGGCTAGGCTAGCGCTTGGATGGCTGACCATCCAGTTGTGCCGAACACTGGTGATAAGTATGGTGCACTCAGCCCTTGTGAGGCCAGTTGAGAAGGTAACTGAGTGAGAGAGTGACTCTGGTCATGAAAACTGCTGAACACCTGCGCCTCCATACCTGCATCAAGTGACACCTGTCAGCTTAAGATCTTAAGATTACACGGCAGTCGGTTGGTTCTGTTGGGTCTTTCGAAGCCTGTTCAAATGGAGAGGTATGCATAGGCTATTTCTGGAATTTTTATCTCTCGTGTGTTTAAGCAGCTGTTTAGTAGGCTGCTTTCAAAAAATCTATTGACAGAATCTGTAATAATAAAACAAACTATGAACAATGCAACTATATAATCAGGGAAAGTTAAGAATACCACTCTTGTCCTTTATCAGCCATATCAGCATTTGAGGCAGGCACCAAAATGTGGGTAATTAGAAGCATAAACTGTTTTTAAAAAAATGTAGTTCTGTGTTGTAAGAAGTATTTGATGTGCAGTAGTCAATGGAAATCCAGACGAAATGTACAGCACTACACATCTTCTTTTAATTTCATTTAAATAACAGGTATACTCAAACATAGCTTTTCTCTTCCACCACCACCAGTCATAATAACAATTAAAACAATATCGTCAACAACAACAAAACCTGCAAATTACTAAAAAAAATCACTAATTCATTAGGTGATATAAGTTACTTTCATGAAAAGGGCACTAGCTTTTAGCATCATATATTGGTAAATTTTTGTGAATATATTTTTCATTTGTCCAATAAATAAATGTCTCATGTTTCTTTGAAGAAAGCACATTCAAATATGTGATAGTGGAATTTATAAACTGCAGGTTCTTCGAGGCAAAGAATTGGTTTGTGAGTCATCAAAGGAAGAGACCCAAATCACATGCTGCAAATTTGTTACAACAAACTGTGTTGTATATGGATGTGCAGATGGTATGGTGAAACTTCTTGAAGTAGAACCCAAAAAAGTTTTGCACATTATGAAACTTAATAAACCAGTGGTATATTTGGATGTCTTTAAGTCTGTAAAAGAAATAACAATAACCGCAGGTGATCAGACTGAGCTGAAGGTAAGATATGTTATTTTGGAACCTTGTCCACATATTTATTCAGTTATGTCATTTGGAGGTTGGATAAGTATGGCAAATAATTCATGGGTGATATTTTTGTCACCACAAAGTATATGTCAGGATTTGGTTAACTTGAATATCCTAACTTGTTTTTGGCATTTTCTTTCCCATGTTCACTGCTCTTAACATTTTCCAGGCACAAATCATTCTAATGTTCAGATTCAGAAGCCTTATATTTTTAAGCTTATCCATTGCATATGTTTAAGAACCTGTGACTGTTTATTCAGTATAATTACACAAAACTGCAACCACTCACTTTTTTGAAATGGTTATTTATTCAGTGAACTAGATCATTGAAGAAATAACTATTTAAAAAAGTGACTGGTTGCAGTTTTCTGTATTTATAATGCATTATATTGTGCCCCTTGTCATTGATGAGGCATATTGTCACTTGCATTCACATTTCCAACTTCCTTTGATGGCTCTTCACTAAATGAGCTCGACCCAACACTGAACTTTACAGTCATACAAGAGGACTTCTGTGTATATTGTCCCCACAGTTGTAACCAATTATTGCTGGCATATTTTTCTACACACCAATTGAATTTATACTAGCTGTTATTTCTGGCTGTTGCAATTGTCACACGTTACCATACACTGAGACTGCTTGAGATACTGACACAGAAAGCTTGGGAAGGGACTTGAGTGTTGTATGTTGAAGAAACCAACTCAGGGGGTATGTTAGGGAATAAATGATTAGTTATGAAGTGTTTGCAGTAGACAGTACAAAACATTGAATTGTACATGTGAAGTATAAGCTTATATATATATATATATGTATATAAGGACTCTATCCATGTCAGGTGTCACTGGTGTAGTGCTGCATGCACACAACAGACCTGATGACAGCAGTTAAAGCAGTTGATGATAAGGTGCCCCTACAGGCCACCTCAGGTAGTTGCAGGTGCACCATTTGAATGTCAGCACACACTACACTTGCGGTATGACTTACGTATGCTGGCGGCAGTAGGTGTAGTAACCAGTGTGTTACTACTCTCCTCCTTCTTTGCAGGGGGAAAGACCAGGTGTTGCCATCCATGATGCTGTGACTGAAGATACATCCATGGCATCTGTGGTAGTGCCAGAGATGTTAGCCAGAGGCTTAAGAAGTTCACAATCTGCCTGGATTGGCACATGCACATGCAGATGAGAGTGAGTGGGATGAAGGCACCCTCATGGCCTATGGAGTCTGGGGCGACCAGTGGACAGGACCAGTGTCAAAAGGGTGGAAGCCATGTGAACATCGAAGTCCACAATGAGGGACGCCAGCATGGGCTGCAATGACAGTTGACTGGAGAGGAGAGGCTCCGGTGACTGAGAGCCAGCTTCTGTCCCTGCTGACAGCAGCACCTGCTCAGCACAGTGAGAGGTTCTGACTCTGAAATACTGACTACCACGGTAGGTGGACCCAACCGCAGTGATTGCAGTGGCTGTGGATGATGGCCAGAATCCAGTGAGAGTGCCGTCGAAATGCCCTGATACACACAGGTGAGCTGGGTGCGAAGGGCCAACAAAACGTATCACTGGGAGGATGCCTGCCTGGCAGCAAGAGGTTGAACAGCATTTGGGGCTAATGGTCATGCAAGAATTCAGCAGGACTCCTGGCCTCAATCAGTCTCATTTGTAAAAGCTTAAAAAAATGTGAGTGCCTCCTTGGCCAGGAGATCTTATACATACTTGTGCATATGCTCATCTTAAATATTTTGACAAGGTATTATGTTTTGTCAGTCGACTGCAGATGAGAGGGAGCCACTGTGACATGGAAAATGCCATTGTATGTGCAAAAGTCCTTGAAAGATTGCACCACGAACTGAGGACCTTGTCTGAAACCAGGGTGCAAGGGTCACTGGGGAATGTTTCACACAAATCTGATGGCACGCTGCAATGTGTGAGGCCGGGCATCGATCAGTAAATGGAACACCTCATCATATCCTGCCTCAACTGTTTGGGTCAACAGGTGGCACTGCGCATTGTTTTTTCACCATGGCTCCTGCCTTGGGAAAGAGTCCACATTGATTTTGCTTCTCCTTTTTTAGACACATTCTGATTATTGGCAGTTGATGCTTTTTCTCATTTTCTTTAGGTTGTTTGTTGTCCATATGTGACAGTGGATGCAACTGTCAAGGTCCTGTCAAAGACCCATAGAAGGCTTGCCTTGCCCCCTGGTTTCAGACAGTGGTCCTCAGTTCATGGTGCACTCTTTCAAGGACTTTTGTACACACAATGGCATTTGAATGTCACAGTCGCTCCCTCCATCTGCAGTCGAATACCAGGGCAGAATGCGTTGTCCGAATGTTTAAATGTGTTCAAATGTGTGTGAATTCCTAAGGGACCAAACTGCCGAGGTCATTGGTCCCTAGACTTACACACTACTTAAACTAACTTATGTTAAGAACAAAACACACACACACACACACACAAACACACACACACACACACACACACACACACGTGCCTGAGGGAGGACTCGAACCTCCAGCAGCAGCGGCCGCGCAGTCCGTGACAAGGTGCCTCAAACTGCGCAGCCACTCCATGTGGTGTTCCGATTATTTAAGATGCACAGATGCATAAGTACATTGAAGGTTTCCTGGCCAAGGAGGTGCTCGCATTTTTTTAACCAGAGGACCTTTTGCCACAGAGCCACTGAAACTACAACATGGGGAGTAAACCTTTCCATTGATAGGAGAATACGCCATCTAAGAGGGAGAGGTGATAGGAGAATATGCCATCTAAGCAGGAGAGATGATGGTGCAACATATTAAAAAAATGTGGGACTTAGCAAGATTACATTTGGGGCCCACAGCCTATTGAACAATAAGCAAAGAATGGAGTTATGTAGGTGATCGTCCATGGAAGTGCTTGTCACGACAATATCATCAAGATATTTAGTGAAATAAGGGACAGCTGTCATAACCTGTGTTGAAAGATGGCAGGCACACTAGCAACCCCAAACTTTGTTGCTGATTCTGATAGAGGCCGAAAGGTATATTAACTGCAAGCAACCATTTTGATGCTTCATTCAATGGAATCTGATGGCAGACTTTGGCCAAGTCAATTTTTTGAAAAGAATCGGCCTACAGGTAAGGCAGGGGTTAAGTGTCTATGACTGTCTGTATGTTAATAGTGACCTTGAAGTCACCACAGAGCCAAAGCTGACCAAAAAGCTTCTTTATGATCACTAAGGGTGTAGCCCATTCACTTGAGGAAATCAGTCAAATCACTTCCAATGGCATTAAGCAATCTACCTTCATCTTAACCTAGTTGTGTAAAACTACTGGAACCAGCCACACCTGAAAAAAGTGAGGGTGGGTAGAGGGTTTGAGGATGATGTATGCTGTGAAATTTTCTGCACAATCTAACCCTAGGGCATAGAAATCCGAAAACTCAGAACACAAGGATTTCAGTTTGTGTTAAGACATTTTGTCTAACACCAGATGCACCATATCCACAACAGAAAAATCAAAAGTAGCAAAGGCATCTAACCCAAACAAATTTTCAGTACTCACATCGTTAACCAACAAGTTCATAACGTAATTGACAACTGACTTGTAAACTACGTTGGCCGTGAATTGGCCAAGAATAGGAATCTACTGTTAGATGTAGCTTACTATCTGTTGCTCAACACGTGCCAGTGGTGGGGACCCTAACCTGGCATGTGTCTATGAGTTCAGTAGGGACATGGCAGCTCCTCTGTCGACTTGTAGTAACAAAAACTTATCCATCACCTGCACTTCAGTGAAAAGTTTGTTCTGGCCTGCAGGCAGTGATGAACACGATGTGGTGTCACAGCCAGACACCACACTTGCTAGGTGGTAGCTTAAATCGGCCGCGGTCCATTTAGTACATGTCGGACCCGCGTGTCGCCACTGTGTGATCGCAGACCGAGCGCCACCACAAGGCAGGTCTCGAGATATGGACTAGCACTCACCCCAGTTGTACGACGACTTTGCTAGCGACTACACTGACGAAGCCTTTCTCTCATTTGCTGAGAGACAGTTAGAATAGCCTTCAGCTAAGTCCATGGCTACGACCTAGCAAGGCGCCATTAGCCTTACATAGTTTGATAGTGATCGTATGAAATGTCTCATCAAGAACGTTGTATTCACAACAAGGATAAATAAAAGTTAAGTATTCGAGGAGCTGCATACTTTTCTTATTAGCATTCAATACTTATCCTGTTCCAGAATTCACGCCCGTCTGCGTTAGATAGCGTGCATTTCGGCCTCCTCGATCTACAAGGTGTTGGCACATTTGCCAACACATCACACGACAATGAAACAGTATGAATATCCAAATAACTTACGGGAATGCAGTCAGGTGTCAGTAGTCGACAGTGTCACCCGACTGCATTCCCTTAAGTTACTTGAACATTGTATGTACCTTGAGAGACTCAGGTCTTATAGTACGAATATCAATGTCCATTGATGACTCCTGGGGAGGGGGAGTGGATGGTGATTGACATACCACTCCTGTGTACCCTGTTTTCTACTTACGGTCAGAGGCCCACCCACTTACGCTGTACAAAACAAGAGGGGCATGAAGGAAGTGGCATTTGCTGTTCCTGCCTCCACCAATGTGTATGTCTGCATTGGCCCAGTTCGCTTGTTTGCAACACAGTCCTCTTCCCCCAGTGCACTAGGCTCCATGCACTGGATTTAAATGCTGTCAACAACAGCGACATCACTCCAAACCTCTAATTGGTGGCCCACAGTGTGTGAGACATCAGGCAACTGCACGATATTCAGAACCTCATCTAACATAGGATCCTTGAATTGTAGGGCACATTGACGTACCTTCTTATCTGGGGCCAAATTAATGATTGTATCTGTGACAGTTGTGTTCACATAAGACTCCTGAGACTTACCAATGACAAACCAACACAACTGGGGCCATGAAGCATGACCGCCTGAGCTCAGTACAATTGCTACAGCTATTTGTGGCATTGGTATAATTTAACACATCCATCAACCACATGCATACACTTGTCGTGATAGGAGGACAGCAAACAACACATATCGTCAAAAGAAAGTGGTGCTGGTTCCTGAAGAGAAGCTAACTGGAACAGTAAGTTCACAATAAGAAAAGAACCTTACAAACCTCCTTGTCAACCTATCAGAATGCCATGAAATTTTGGTGAAGCTGCTTCTCACAAGAATCCCAGTCTTCCACGGATTCATCATTGGTGGGGAACAGCGATGGGTGAACAACTGATGGGGGTCACCATTGCCAACAACCATTCCAACATGGCCATATGCACATGCTGTTGTTGTAGAAATGACTGGAGTAAAGCCTCCATGAAAAAGGCAAATGGCAGAAAAACCAGAGAGTCCTAAACATATGAAAATTAGACCCTTGACGTTGCCACTTGTGTTCTAACTAGGAACATGAGCAAACATACAGCCATGAAATAGCTACAATTTATTAGGCCATAGAGGGATGCTAACAAGAATGCAATGAAAGTAGTTTACGTTTGTTGAACACATTTAACAACTGTGGACCCAGAAACCCATTATTGCCCTCATAAAGACACTACCCACATTAAGTGTTGCTGGTGTAGTACAGTGGGTGCACAGCGGACCTGGTGACGGTCAGTGACTGGGCTGTTCCTGGTGGCCACATCAGGTAGTAGTGAGAATGCTGTTTGAATGGTGGTGTGCACTATGTGTACCATAGTGTCCCTGGGCTACTACACAAATATGTGTAGAAAGTGCAGGAGTGAGTAAGTCAGACCTGTAAAAGGGATTAATGATAACCCATCCATCTGGCTAACCTGGGCAAAGTTTTTGGACGATTCTCTCCACCTTCACAGCTACAGATTAAGTGTCTTTTTCCATTTTCTTCTAAAATACGTGTTATGCAAATTAACCAACCTTCAAATTGAAAATTATATAGAACACTTCGGGAGTAGTGCTCTGTCATTAATAACATCACATACTGTAGCAAATATTGTGCTTAGTAAGTAGAATACTTATTCCTGCATGACTTTGACCAAAACTATTACAGGGGTGTGACACTATGTGATATGGTCTGTTGTTAAGACACTGGACTTGTATGTGAGGGTGGCTACTTCCAAATGACAGTCTTGCTCTTGTGTTCTTGTCAGACACTGATGATTCTAATGAGACATCTCCAGAAGCTATGGAAACATTTGCTATTCAGAATGTGTAGATCTCTCTCTCTGTCTCTCTCTCTCTCTCTCTCTCTCTCTCTATCATCTATCTATCTGTCTCTGTATCTCTCTACTGGTTTTCACAGACTACCTGTATCAACGATGTTATGTCCCCAACCATCAACTACAAACTGATATTATGTTATCCCTTGCAGCAGATGCCAGGGTGATTCTGTCCATAGCCTTTTCCGTATCTCCTCTCTCCCCACCCTCTCCGAGTCATAAATAAACAATACACACAGGAAGAGGAAGCAGGGAATAGGAATTACATGCAGATATGCATTTTTTTTCTATGAAGCATTAGTGAAGGTAGTGAAACCACAAGAAAGTTATTTATGATAGTCACATGTTTTTTGTAACCTACTTATATTTTGCAGTTACATTTTCTCAATTTCCTTATTAATTTTCTTTTGTTATAGATGTGGCATTTATCTGGTGAAGTACTTCCTTGTTATGGGATCAAAGATCTGGTTGTGAAATGTTTTTTGTTGTCTGATACAAGAAAAATGTTATCATGCTCTAAGGATGGAAGTGTAAAGGTATGACTGTTGGTGTGTGTATACTATTATTGAATAAATGTTTGTTATAAATTATTTATGTGATATAAAATTCTCTCTGTAAGATGATTCGATAGCATGTAAAAATTTCAACATATGCAAGCTGGATTCTGCATGGTATAAGGACCATGTCACTGCACCTGGCCACAACCAAATTCAGTACACAATACTAAATCACCTAAAAGAACATTGACAGTAATCTCGGACTGCCAATTTTTGCTTCCCTTACAATTTGCAGTCGTAATTCACTGCCAATTCTTTGACCAACAGGCAGGGAGTTATTCAACTTAACGTATCAAAATTTATATGACCAGTAATGAAAAGATAACCACCTCATCATCAGGCTGTGATGTGAGACTTACAGTTTGAAATAATCTAACATTTTAACCAATAGTTTCCCTGGAATCATCTGAGGCCAGTTGTATAGCAAAAAAATGTGCAAATCAAAAATATTTGGCTTTAATTTTTTATGCTACAAGTAAAACATTTTTTAAAAACCTACTTCAGCAACTTCAGAAGCTTTGTCTGCCTTGAATCAAATCTAGATGTTGACACAATTCTTTGTTTGGTGTGGTGAAGAAGTTTGTCATTAAAGAGTCCATGACATAGAATTGCGACAATGAGTCTCAACAATGCATCACAGTGTGTATTAAGCTTCACAGGAAGAGTGCTGTAACATCAGCTAAACAAGTATGTCATGCATTTTTTTCTTTTATTTGTGCCCCCTCAGCCAGCCCCCAATACATATTGAATCACTCACACAAACATACAGCCATGATGTGCATACAGTTTTTTTATTGGTTGTAAACGTATTACATACACCACAACATTCTCCCATTATCACTATGACATGCCACTCCAAATGCCAATTCAATATGGAACACACAACATTCTGCCTCCAGACAACTTTTCTGCTCTGCACTGCTTATGTCATGCAAGATATATGAAAGTGATAATATACAATTACTTAATGTTGTTCTCTGAAATTTATTCATATTTCTACACAGTGGTCTGCACAAAAAACATGCTATGCCACACAAGGTGTCTGGCCATAGATGTTTAATGCTACCAGTGCAAAGCTGGGCCAGGTCACTAGTTAATAGTATAATATCTTAAGAGTACTACACAATTTCCTGTATATATGGGCAATTTTGCAGCAAAATATAAAAACTGGCTCAACCACATAAAATTTGTGGTAAGATCACAAGCCACACAATGCATTTTGAGGCACTCATCTTTATGAAAAAGTATAAGAATATTTAAAAGTCTTATGTTGTTGTTGTTGTGGTCTTCAGTCCTGAGACTGGTTTGATGCAGCTCTCCACGCTACTCTATCCTGTGCAAGCTTCTTCATCTCCCAGTACCTACTGCAACCTACATCCTTCTGAATCTGCTTAGTGTATTCATCTCTTGGTCTCCCCCTATGATTTTTACCCTCCACGCTGCCCTCAAATACTAAATTGGTGATCCCTTGATGCCTCAGAACATGTCCTACCAACCGATCCCTTCTTTTGGTCAAGTTGTGCCACAAACTTCTCTTCTCCCCAATCCTATTCAATACTTCCTCATTAGTTATGTGATCTACCCATCTAATCTTCAGCATTCTTCTGTAGCACCACATTTCAAAAGCTTCTATTCTCTTCTTGTCCAAACTATTTACCGTCCATGTTTCACTTCCATACATGGCTACACTCCATACAAATACTTTCAGAAATAACTTCCTGACACTTAAATCTATACTCGATGTTAACAAATTTCTCTTCTTCAGAAACGCTTTCCTTGCCATTGCCAGTGTACATTTTATATCCTCGCTACTTCGTCCATCATCAGTTATTTTGCTCCCCAAATAGCAAAACTCCTTTACTACTTTAAGTGTCTCATTTCCTACTCTAATACCCTCAGCATCACCCGACTTAACTCAACTACATTCCATTATCCTCGTTTTGCTTTTGTTGATGTTCATCTTATATCCTCCCTTCAAGACACCATCCATTCCGTTCAACTGCTCTTCCAAGTCCTTTGCTGTCTCTGACAGAATTACAGTGTCATCGGCGAACCTCAAAGTTTTTATTTCTTCTCCATGGATTTTAATACCTACTCCAAATTTTTCTTTTGTTTCCTTTACTGCTTGCTCAATATAGAGATTGAATAACATCGAGGAGAGGCTACAACCCTGTCTTACTCCCTTCCCAACCACTGCTTCCCTTTCATGTCCCTCAACTCTTATAACTGCCATCTGGTTTCTGTACAAGTTGTAAATAGCCTTTCGCTCCCTGTATTTTACCCCTGCCACCTTTAGAATTTGAAAGAGAGTAATCCAGTCAACATTGTCAAAAGCTTTCTCTAAGTCTACAAATGCTAGAAACGTAGGTTTGCCTTTTCTAATCTTTCTTCTAAGATAAGTCGTAAGGTCAGTATTGCCTCACGTGTTCCAGTATTTCTACGGAATCCAAACTGATCTTCCCCGAGGTCAGCTTCTACTAGTTTTTCCATTCGTCTGTAAAGAATTCGTGTTAGTACTTTGCAGCTGTGGCTTATTAAACTGATTGTTCGGTAATTTTCACATCTGTCAACACCTGCTTTCTTTGGGATTGGAATTATTATATTCTTCTTGAAGTCTGAGGGTATTTCGCCTGTTTCATACATCTTGCTCACCAGATGGTAGAGTTTTGTCAGGACTGGCTCTCCCAAGGCTGTCAGTAGTTCCAATGGAATGTTGTCTACTCCGGGGGCCTTGTTTCGACTCAGGTCCTTCAGTGCTCTGTCAAACTCTTCACGCAGTATCGTATCTCCCATTTCATCTTCATCTACATCCTCTTCCATTTCCATAATATTGTCCTCAAGTGCATCGCCCTTGTATAGACCCTCTATATACTCCTTCCACCTTTCTGCTTTCCCTTCTTTGCTTAGAACTGGGTTTCCATCTGAGCTCTTGATGTTCATACATGTGGTTCTCTTATCTCCAAAGGTCTCTTTAATTTTCCTGTAGGCAGTATCTATCTTACCCCTAGTGAGAGAAGCCTCTACATCCTTACATTTGTCCTCTAGCCATCCCTGCTTAGCCATTTTGCACTTCCTGTCGATCTCATTTTTGAGACGTTTGTATTCCTTTTTGCCTGCTTCATTTACTGCATTTTTATATTTTCTCCTTTCATCAATTAAATTCAATATTTCTTCTGTTACCCAAGGATTTCTACTAACCCTCTTCTTTTTACCTACCTGATCGTCTGCTGCCTTCACTACTTCATCCCTCAGAGCTACCCATTCTTCTTCTACTGTATTTCTTTCCCCCATTCCTTTCAATTGTTCCCTTATGCTCTCCCTGAAACTCTGTACAACCTCTGGTTCTTTCAGTTTATCCAGGTCCCATCTCCTTAAATTCCCACCTTTTTGCAGTTTCTTCAGTTTTAATCTACAGGTCATAACCAATAGATTGTGGTCAGAGTCCACATCTGCCCCTGGAAATGTCTTACAATTTAAAACCTGGTTCCTAAATCTCTGTCTTACCATTATATAATCTATCTGATACCTTTTAGTATCTCCAGGGTTCTTCCATGTATACAACCTTCTATCATGATTCTTAAACCAAGTGTTAGCTATGATTAAGTTGTGCTTTGTGCAAAATTCTATCAGGCGGCTTCCTCTTTCATTTCTTAGCCCCAATCCATATTCACCTACTACATTTCCTTCTCTCCCTTTGCCTACACTCGAATTCCAGTCTTATGTTAACAATGTAAAAATCAATAAAACATCAGATGAATCACACCCTGCCCTATGTCACATTCAGTCCTCTCCATATTCTGCTATCACCATTTAATCCACACACTTGTTCACTTCTGCATAAGGTCTTCTTCCATCAGATGGCACAACCACACTGTATTGCATGTTATGTTGTTTATAGTATAAATTTCTTTGTCTTTGGTCAGAGAACTTATAGAAACTTATGTAACAGTATGGAGAGAGACTAACACAGGAAGGTGTTTTAATTACAGGAATCATTTACTTTTTATTGGTGTGCATTTTACAAATTTTATATAAAGGAAACACTTCAAGAAAGGTATGCTAATGCATAGGGGCACAGTTTACCCAAAACAGGAAGTCTTCACGCTAACAGATATGGATGCAACATATGCAACCTACCATTGTTTTTTATGTACTGTTGTTTACCACATGAAAAAGGATTGCTAATCAATGTCAGCTGTACAGGAAATGTGGTGTGAGTTATACATCTCAAAAAGTAGACATTTTTGGATTCTACAACATTTTTATTTCATAAGTTACACAGAAGTACAAAAAAATTAAGCATCAAAGCCAGGACTAAAAATAATCAGTACAAGGGAGGTGACCCAACTGGGTAACTCAGTTGCAGTCAGTCTTCTATCCTTAGTGCACAAAAAGCAATTCAAAAATTAAAATATTTTTTGATGAGCTGCTGAACAGGGTTATGTACATATTACAGATAATTTAAGTGTGCTCTGTCCAAAGAACAAATCATACATGAGGCTACCAACAAATCACATTCAAGAGTTATTGTTGTGGATTACAATAAATGCTAATGTGTTAAAGTAATATCGCTAATTGTCTGTATATCTTTCTCTCTGTATAACTTAATGGGATGCTTTTCAGAATAAAAACATTAAAATACACAAAGATACCAAAATAAGGCATGATTCATGACCCATCCTTCCAGCTTTACTTCTGCCAGGAACTGTCTTCTACTTTCCACACTTCACACAAGCTTTCCTTCATACCTTGTGGGACAAGCACTCCTGGAAGAAAGCATATTGCAGAGAAATGGCTTTGAGATGTCATGGCTGATAAAACTGTGTACTGGGCCAGGAGGCACACAAGAATAGCTCAGTTGGTAGAGCATTGCCCTTGAAAGGCAAGATCCCCAGTTCAAACCCCCGTCTGGCACACAGTTTCTATCTGCAAAGAATTTTCAAAATAATACCTGCTCCACTGCAGAGCGAAAGATGCAGTCTGTAACTAATCCCCTAGACTGTGGCTATGCCATTCCCCTGCATTAACCTTTCTTGTGGTACTAACACTAAAAGGTATGCAGTAGAACTTCTGTGAAGTTTGGAAAGTAGAGGTGCTGGTGGAAGTAAAGCAGTGGGGGCTGACTGAGAGTCATACCTGGTTTTGTGGCGGCGTTCGTAGCACAACCTAGTTCGTCTTTAAATATGTCACTGTATTGTTTACACAAATTGGTTATGCGGTCTTGAGGAACAACAACAGAATTAATTTGCAACACATTGTCTTGGATAGACAGGCCAAACAAGTCAAAACAGTCTAATCCGAAAATGTTTACACTGTCTGTAGCGCGGAGCACTGTGAATGAAACTGTTTTTGTATTGCCACGGAATGTGGCTGGCATGCTACATACACCTAACACAGGAATATGTTCTCCACTATAAGTAGCCAAAGAATGTTTTGCCGCTGAAAGTTTAGGGCGGCCGATAGCCGCATACGTAGCACTATTTATGAGAGTCACAGACGCACCAGTGTCTAATTGAAAATTGAAGGTCTTATCCTGGATGCGTAGCTTCACAAATAGTTTATTACACTGTCTCTGGATCGGTGCAGTGGAGGCAGAAGACACAAAATCAGCGCGTTTAGCGCGTGTTCACTGCTTACGACAACTCGTGGGTTGGGCGGGTGGAACACAACTCCCGCTTCACTTGCAGTCTGTACATTACTTTTTACAGCGTTTGAATTACGCTTGGGTCGCATAGCAGAGAGCTGGGTGGGTGGCTTATTGCGAACAAGTTTATTACCCACACAAACCGTGGAAAGCCTTTAAACGCGACCTTCTGGGCGGGCTGGCTTTGAAGAACATGAATATCCGTGGGCTGGGCAGCACTAGAATTGTTCGTGCGTTTACGCAAACAAACAGTCTGGATGTGTCCTTTCCTTTGACAAAAGTGACAAACCGCGTTTCTTAATGGGCAACGTTCACGAGGATGAGCAAGAACACACTTAGGGCAAGACTTAACTCTATCATTTTGCACACACGGCTGACGAATGTGTTTAACATGACGCGGCCGGCTAGTGTTTACAGTCTGACTCTGCCGGTGGGGCCGCGGGCGTGACATAACTTGCTTAGCACAGGCAATTTGAGAAATACATGGCTGATCTAACTCACACTCAGCATAGTCAAAAGTATCTTGGGCTTCAATGATGTTCATCACAGTCTCTAATGACGGGTCAGGCAACTTTAAGATAGCAGCACGAATACGAGAATCTGCAATGTTTTGAGTAATAGCGTCTCGTAACATGACATCACTGTAGGAAGCTCCACACACACAATTAAATCGGCACTGACGGGTGAGGCCCCGTAAATCTGTTAACCACTGTTTATTAGATTGATGTGGCAGTTTCTTTAATCTGAAGAACTTGAATCTGGCTGCTGCCACATGAACTCGCGACTCGAAATACTCAGCAAGCTTGTTAACAACAACGTCGTAGTCTAAAGCTTCTGGCTTGGATTCCGGGAACAACTTACAAAGTAGTCGATAGACTTCCACGCCTGCAGTGGAAATTAAATAAAGCTGCCGCTCAGTACCTGTGATTTTGTAGACTGTCATGTGCACCTGCAACTGCGCGAAATATTCTCGCCATTCTTCTCTGGATGCATCAAAAGCACGGAAAGGTGGTGCTGCCTGTGCTTGTTCCTTTTGTGTTGGAGGATTAGCCGCTTGTTTGGCGATTGCTTCCACCAGACTTTGTATTTGCTGACTCTGTAACAAGATCAACTGTTGTAATTCGGCAGACATAGTGAACACAAATTAAACCAGCCCCCAAAATTTTATCGCTATAATTAGTATAACCAGAAACAAGTTGAACCAGCCCTGCACACGAGTTCGGAAGTCCTCGTCGCCAGTTTTGTGGCGGCGTTCGTAGCGACAAGCAATTCGCTGTAGAAACGGCTTACGAAGTCACCGCCACACTTTTAATAGCGGGCCGACCGGTCCGCTGGAACAGTGAACAGAAAGATGAAAACCCAAACACTCTGATTAAATAAAAGTCGGTACTTATCTTTATTAATGAAGATACAGAAACACAGTAGTGAACTCCGTGTCTACAGAAATCTGTCTAGTTCGAGTTGGAGCGGCTTGGTCAGCGTCGGCTGACGACAAACAACAACTCTGCTGCGATGAACACACAACTGACTAGCAAGTACACAATTCGGTGGCGAGTATACAACTGAGCGCGAACACAGAACTGTCCTAGCGCTCGCGACTCCAGCGCTTAAGAACCCAGAAGCCAGCGGTGGCGCGCGCAGACTTGCGGCGATTTCCTGTCTCGCTGGCGCTGCTTATGTGGACGGCGTCCGAACTTTGATGCTGCCAACCTTTTGGCAGCGGGCTCGGGTGGCATTACTGGCTGGGATATAACACCTGGGTAGCTCAATTCGTAGAGCTCTGCTCTCAAAAGGCAAATTTCTAACTGCAATCACAGTGTGGCACATAGTTGTAATCTCCCAAGAAGTTTCAAAGCAGCACACTCTCTGCTGTACAGTGAAAGATTCAGTACTTTTTTTTTCTTCTCTCCTGACAATGGAACTTCCCTTTATAAATCATCAACAGCCTTCATAAATCATCCATTAACAACTAGGCCATTTGGGTTCCATGCTAAGCTCAGCTTAATGGGATTTAGTGTGAATAGAAATAAGTCTTGCATTAGGTTTTAAAAGATCATCGCACTTGTGAGGCCCTACACACTGATCATCTAAGCAAGGGATTTAATTTGGCTTCTTGGTAATTTTCTGTGATTGTGTCATTAAGGTACAACTGCCATTCAGTTTACTGTAACGATACAAAATTACGAGGGTGCTTTGAAAAGTCCTCGGAATCACCATGAGATGTCAGTGCTAGCGCAACGAGTTGTGCACATGATATTCATTGGACTGTTGCCTGTAAACATGTGCCACGTCAGTGCTCATTGAAGAGAGCTGTGGTAGTGATGTGGCTCTGTTGTTGTTCCCGCATAGTGATTTGCAAAGATGGAAAAAATCGAGATTCGAACAGTGATTAAGTACTTTGTAATGAAAGGTGTGAAAGCAAAGCTCATTCATGCCGATTTCCATAATATGCTGGGTGACTCTGCTCCTTCATATTCAACTGTTGCCAAGTGGACAAATGAATTTAAATTTAGTTGGGAGTGCTTAGATGATGATCCGCGCAGTCGTCGGCCAGGATGTGTCACAACTCCAAAAATAATGCAAAAGTGCACAAAATGGTCATGGAGGGTTGCCGATGGAAAGTGCGTGAAATTGCTCATGCTTGCCAGATGTCATCTGAAAGGGTATATCACATTTTAACCGAAGAATTAGAAATGAAAAAATTATCTGCAAGATGGGTGCCACGACTCTTGAGGCTGGATCAAAAACGCATGAGAATGGACATATCGGAACAATGTTTGGCCCATTTTAGGATAAACAAACAAGATTTTTTTGCACCAGTTTGTGACCACAGATGAAACTTGGGTGCACTACTATACCCCAGAGACAAAACAACAGTCAAAGCAGTGGAAACATGCTGATTCTGTGCCACCAAAGAAAGCAAAGACAATTCCTTTGGCGGGAAAGGTCATGGAATCAGTGTTCTGGGGTGTGAAGGAGATTCTGTTTGTAGATTATCTCCCTACTGAGCAAAAAATTACTGGAGAATACTATGCTAACCTCCTGGACAAATTGCAATAAAAAATACATGAAAAACAGCCAGGTTTAGCAAGGAAGAAATTCATCTTCCATCAAGACACTGCACGCTCACACACATGTGCCATTTCCATGGCAAAATTACAACCAAGGTATGAATTGTTGCCACACCCACCTTATTCACCTGATATGGCTCCATCACACTTCCATCTCTTCCCAAAACTGAAAACTTTTCTTGATGGATGATGATTCACTTCAAATGAAGAATTGATTGCTGGAGTTGACAACTATTTTGCAGGCCTGGAGGAAACTTATTTTCGAGATGGATCAAGGCACTGGAACATCGTTGGACCAAGTGCATTAATCTACAAGGAGACTACAGTGAAAAATAAAAAATGTTTCAGTGGTACTTTTTTTCTATTCTGTTCCGAGAACTTTTCAAACCACTCTCATACATATGAAATTATGGCTTTTCGAGCAGATGAGATGAGATTGTGCCAGGAAAGTCTGCAACTGCATAACCCCACTGAGTGTCTCACAGGCTGTGTGACATTTATTCCAAGTTGAAAAGTAAGTCGAGAATACTGAAGTCACACTTCTCTGTGTACAAAGTAAGAAGAAGAATTTGTCATTCTGCTGGTAACATGGACACTTGCAAATCAAAGTAAATGAATTAGTCAATCGGGTAGCAACAGGTGCTTGCAATGAATGCACTATTACTATTTGCTTCTTTCCCTTGTTCTAAAAAACTCACAATTGACATATAAGGTCACAAGTCAGTGGGAACAAGTGTGGCTGGAAGTGATGGATGGCTGTCTCTGGACAGTGAAATCCATCACTCAACCATCACATACCTATTTGGAATGATCTCACATGTGAAAGACAAAACTGTTAAATATTTCCATCCTACAGTTTGGTTTATACACAGTCCAGTAACATTCATGTGATCAACCCCTATGTTCAATGTCAATGGGAAGTAACTGCTCACAGATGGCAGGTGGCAGCACTAGAAGTGGAAGGCATGTAAAGTGTGTCAGGGGGTGCAGAAAAAAATTCAGTCGTTGCAATACTGCGGAAAAGGATCGACCTGACGTCCTAAAGGGCATGATCATTGGTGTTCGGGCCTAGGGTGAAAGCATTTCAAAAACAGCTAAGCTTGTAAACTGTTTGCATGCCGCTGTGGTTGAAGTATGTCGTGCAGACAAAAAGGTGCTATCCAAAACTGGTGCCGTAGCAACCGTGGTGCACCATGAGACATAGACGACAGGTGTGAATGATGGCTGCAGAGACATGTACTGTAGAAGAGATGTACAGCAGTCAGCAACTTACTGCCCATATGAACCAAGGGGCTACCAACAGTGTCTCCTCAATGACTGTTCAGTGAATGTTGCTGCAGATGAGCTTCCACAGGAGGTGTGTGGTTCATGCACTCAAGTTGACTGTTGTTCATCACTGACAAATGCAACTAGGCATCCACTGGATGGTGACAGGTGGTCTTTTCAGATGAATCATGTTTTATGCTCCATCAGACAGATGGGCACATATGGTGTCAAATGTTTGAAAGTAAACACATTGCAATAGTCGTCACAAGGATCCAGACCAGTGAGTGGAACATTACGGTCTCAGTGTCAAAAGTTTTGAAGTCCATTGTTCCTTATCAGTTGACTGAATACCTTAATACTTATAACATCTATAATATGTATTAACTGAGCACCAACAACTGCATCAATTAAAGTGACTCAAAGCTTCAGAAAAGCTTCTTGAAGTGACCATTTTTACCAAGCTTGATTTTTATCAAGGCTGTTGATACAATGGATTTCAATATCCTCCTTTAGGAGACAAAACAGTTGAATTTCTCAAAAGTGTACTCATGTAGTTGAAAAGCTATGTGGAAAATAGTTATCAACACACTATATGTGGAATAGAGCCGCTTTCAATGAAAAATACATTCTCAGGAGCCTGACAGTTTTCAGTCCTTGGTCCTGTTTTGTTCTCCTTGTATTTATCTTCTAATTATCATTTATATGATGATGACAGAGAGCTGTGTTTAAGTACCAGCTCTCAGAAAATTGTTTCTGTTAACTTAGATATAAATGATGACTTTTCGTCCATATCAAGACTGGCACTGACTGAAACCATAGAAGTTGCTGGCGATCCTTACATGGCATGGTGAGTTGACGTTTCTGTGAAGCAATTCATCTCGTGCTCCTTGACAGTATCCTGTTATATAAAAAACAATAAAAGGTTTCAACCTTATCCTGGATGGAGGATCTTCTGTGGCCAGAACAGATTGTTACTGCATACAGGAAAATCATTACCTCTCTCTGACACAATTCAAAAATTTATAAAACTATTATCACTTGCAATAAAATGGAAAGCAGTACAGTCAATTGTCATGCTGAATTTCTGCTACAGTTTGTAGTCCAATATGTCATAAACAGTGAAAAGTGCAGATGATTTAAGCTAGTCATGAATCTTTGTATAAGATATAGGTGTTGGACAAAAGTATGCAAACACCAAAAACATAACACATTACCATGCCTAATACGGTGTAGGACTGGCATTCAAAATACACTACTGGCCATTAAAATTGCTACACCAACAAGAAATGCAGATGATAAACGGGTATTCATTGGACAAATATATTATACTAGAACTGACATGTGATTGCATTTTCACGCAATTTGGGTGCATAGATCCTGAGAAATCAGTACCCAGAACCGTAATGACAGCCATATGCCTGGGCATTGAGTCAAACAGAGCTTGAATGGCGTGTACAGGTACAGCTGCCCATGCAGCTTCAACACGATACCACAGTTCATCAAGAGTAGTGGCTGGCGTATTGTGACGAGCCAGTTGCTCGGCCACCATTGACCAGACGTTTTCAGTTGGTGAGAGATCTGGAGAATGTACTGGCCAGGGCAGCAGTCGAACATTTTCTGTATCCAGAAAGACCCGAGCAGGACCTGCAACATGCAGTCGTGCATTATCCTTCTGAAATGTAGCGTTACGTAGGGATCGAATGAAGGGTAGAGCCATGAGTCATTACACATCTCATATGTAATGTTCACTGTTCAAAGTGTCATCAATGCGTACAAGAGGTGACTGAGGTGTGTAACCAATGGCACCCCATACCACCACGCTGGATGATACACCAGTATGGCGATGACGAATACACGCTTCCAATGTGCATTCACCACGATGTCGCCAAACATGGATGCAACCATCACGATGCTGTAAACAGAACCTGGATTCATCCGAAAAAATGACGTTTTGCCATTCGTGCACCCAGGTTGAACGTTGAATACACCATCGCAGGCGCTCCTGTCTGTGATGCAGCATCAAGGGTAACCGCATCCATGGTCTCCGAGCTGAGAGTCCGTGCTGGTGCAAACGTCGTCGAACTGTTTGTGCATATGGTTGTTGTCTTGCAAACGTCCCCATCTGTGGACTCAGGGATCGAGACGTGGCTACACGATCTGTTACAGCCATGCGGATAAGGTGCCTGTCATCTCGACTACTAGTGATACGAGGCCGTTGGGATCCAGCACGGCGTTCCGTATTACCCTCCTGAACCCACCAGTTCCATATTCTGCTACCAGTCATTGGATCTTGACCAATGCGAGCAGCAATGTCGCGATACGATAAACCGCAATCGCGATAGACAAAAATTCAACCTTTATCAAAGTCGGAAACGTGATGGTACGCATCTCTCCTCCTTACACGAGGCATCACAACAACGTTTCACTAGGCAACGCCAGTCAGCTGCTGTTTGTGTATGAGAAATCGGTTGGAAACTTTCCTCATGTCAGCATGTTGTAGGTGCCGCCACCGGCGCCAACCTTGTGTGAATGCTCTGAAAATCTAATAATTTGCATATCACAGCATCTTCTTCCTGTCGGTTAAATTTCACATCTGTAGCATGTCGTAGGAATTTTAATGGCCAGTAGTGTAGCTTCCAGTCATTTTGGAATGGATAAATACAGGTTGTGTATGGTATTCAAGGGACTCTTGTACCATTGTTCCTGCAAAATAATGTCAAGTTCAGGTAATGATGTTGAAGGTGGCTTGTGATCATACATCCTTCTCTCCAAAGTAGACCACAAAGGTTCAATAACATTGAGATCTGGTGACTGTGGTGGCTGGGGAGATGCGACAATTCATCCTCGGACTGACAAAACTAGTCCTAGACAATGCAGGCTGTGTAAACAGGGGACCTGTCATCTTGGAACACAGCATCACCATTGGCGAACAAACATTGTACCATGGGATGGACCTGATCTGCTAAAATGTTCACATAGCCCTTGGTGGTAATGCACCCTTGCAGAGTAACCATGGGGCACATGGAATACCATGATATGGCTGCCCATATCATTGCCAAAACTTGACTATATTTCACTCTTGGGACTTAAACTTATCCAGAAGTTGGAAACACTGGGAAACAAAATTCATCAAACCAAATGACTTTTTCCATTGTTCCATAAACCAGTTTTTATGACTTCAGCACAACGTTTTCCTGTTACAGTTATTTGAGTCACTGATGAGTGGCTTTGGATTTCCAGCTTGCTCTGCAATTGTCTGCTGATGCAGCTTCATTCATGTTGTTTTGGTGCTGATAGGGTTCTCCCGAATTACCAACTGTCATATTCACTCAATGCACACTTTCATCTGAAGCGTGACATGGCAGTCACTGTTTTTTATGCTTTTCCTCTCCGTGGTATAAGTCTTTAGTATGATACCTCTTGAAACACCAAACACATTAGCTACCTTGCTTACTGAAGCACTCGCCACACAAGTATCAACCCATGTTTGACTTTACTTAGCTCCAACCTTATGCACTCAAAACTGCATAGAACACTGTTCTGACCATGAGTGACACTTGCAACACACTGAGGACATTGCACAGGTGCCATGCATGGTCAAATACAACAGCTCAACCTGCTGGATTGGATAGCATGTGTATTTATGTTCCAGCTTGCATTTCTCAACAGTGATTCCATATTTTTGTTCGTCCCCTGTACATTTGCAACATGTGATTATTTTGTCATGGTAGTTCTCATCAGGGACAATTATGGTGTTTTTGTGCAGATAAATGGTGTGCTTTTCACATGCTCTGGGTTCTTCATTGGTCTTTTCCATGAATATCTTTCTCTCATATTAATTTCCTATTATTATTTCATAACTGCATTACTATATTCAGTACATCTAGCATCCTGGCTCTCCATATCATAACTTTATCTTCTCATTTTCAACCATATGGGGAGTAAAGTGTCCTGCAAGCAGAAGCAATTTATCCATGTAGTACATGTTGCAGGTCCTCTGCTGTGTGAGGGCCCGTACCGCACTGCCCAGTTTTTCAAGGGAAAATTAACTTTTAGCAGTTTTGAAGTGAAAATTAAACACTGTTTAGAATTTGACAGACAAAGCACTGGAGGTAATAGACTACTGACATAAGATCATGTATATTTTGGAATGTTTGAAGAATTCTTTTGACAAAATTTTATATTTCACAAATTGGCAAAAGAGCTTTATTTATGTATCCTTTTCCGCTATAATCTGTTGACCATTATTGCAATCTTGCCCCACAGTATTGTCTAGAAATACTGTCTGCTGTACACTGTTGATGATTCTCACCAAAAAAATCATTTTTAATATGCCATGAACAGTCAAACAGCTGGAATACTTCCAGAGTCTGACAGCTACTTGTTTGAATTAAGGTTCGTGATAAGCTCGCCCATGTACTGCTGTTTTTGATATTTTGTTCTATGTTCCTTTTACCAATTCTGATTTCAGACACAGTGTTTTGCTTTTATCTCTATTGATGAGTTCATGGTTGTAAAAACCAATGTTAAAATGTCACCTCAACCATCTATTTACCGAGTAAAAAACACTAGAATTTATGTGTTTTGAAGGTCAAGCCTTCATCCACAGAATAACCACACAAGATGAAGGCTTGACCTTTGAAACACATAAATTATTTTATTTGTTTTTTTATTTTATTTAATTAATTTTTTTTGTAAGTAGGTGACTGAGCCACAGACATAGTGCATATTTAATTGTTTCTCCATCCTGTTTGAATGCACTGCAAAATTTTTCATACATGCTCAGATTTTTAACATATGCCAGAGATCTCATTCTCTCCTGCTGAGTGTGTCAGTATTAGGTTTCCAGCTTTCATCACTCATCAGAATCTGGTTCAAATTTTCCAAACTGATGTGTGTCAACATTTTATCATGTGACAAAGAATTATGAAGTGTGTCACTAAAGTTCGTTCCATCCAGAGTTCTAAACTTTATATAAATTTTTAATATTGCACATTTTACTTGTCCAGTTGTGATTAAGCATAGCTTTCCTTTTATATGTCCTAAATGTCTTGTTCGTATACAGTAGCAGATCTGCATATTTGTAACATTGTCATTGCAATACCAGGTTTTTTTACACCTACCTCCTTCACTTTTACGTTATTTTCTTCCGTTTCTGTTTTTTTGTTTAAATTATTATTATTATTATTATTATTATTATTATTATTATTATTATTATTATTGTCATCAGCAGCATCATCTCTCCCTACATCAGTTAATTGCTCCTCCAAATTTGACTCTTTCAGTGCCACTGCTAAGATTTTCTATTTTAAGGCACTATTCTCACATGACAAAAGTATATTACGAAAAATGTTAATGTTGTTTAGATTCTACATTATCATAATAATTATCTTTTCATTATTATCATTATTGTGTTATTATTATTATTGTGTATAACTCATTTTCTACACACATTTCAATGTCAAGTATAAAGAGTATCTTTCAAGGTGTCCAGTTAAAAGTAAGAGAGGATTTTAAGGCTCTAATCTTGCCCGGTAAAATAAATACTTTATGTAGTCAGATAGTATGAAGTGCTTCTAACCATCTTTGAGCTGAATACTGTCTAATGATATATAGTTTCCTTCTTTAGTTAGAAGACCTGTGAATATGGAGTGTTTGGGGCTTGCAGTTTAATAAACTGTGTTTTATTTTCCTGATATGCACACACTGCTGATATGCACACAATGAGTGATATAACATTTCTATGAATACAGTCTGTTGAGTTGATCATAGACTGGATTTATCCAACACATGAATATGTTTCCAAAAGATTTTGTTTTAGTCATGTAAAAAATTACTTTTGCTGTAGCTTTTCATTGAGCTGTGCAAGTTGTGTACAATAGTAATGATTATTGATTTTTTTTTTTAAATATCTAGGTTTCAAGAATTGATACCGGGGAATTGGAAGAAGTGATAGTTGGCCAAATACGAGATGCTACAATCACTGGTGCTGATTTCTGCCCTCACCAAGAGATACTGGCTATGGCTGACAAAAACAATTGCTTTCATATCATTTGGCTTACTAATTCTGAAAGGGAACTCTATTCTGAAACAAAAAGAGTATCCAGCCCTCCACATTGCTGTTGTTTCTCACAATGTGGTCAGTTGATAGCGCTTGGGCAAGAAAATGGCAGTATTTATGTAAGTGTTTTGTTCTTCAAAGTCTGATTTTAAAAATGATGAAATGGTCTCACATGTAGTGTATTGACCAACTAGGATATATTCCAGCCTCAGTTCATCTTTTCTGCATGTTATTGTTTCCTTTTTTTCTAGCCAAGCTTCTCTTGATTTCTTTGTTTCCTTGCATTGGAATCCTCCTAAGTTTAATATATTAATTTTTTTCTAAATAATTTTTTCTCTGTTATTTCTGAATCATGAAAAGTAATGGTTTCTGTATGTTTTGTAAACCCTTTAACCCAGGCTGTTATTGATTTCTTTCCCCAGAGATATTTAAATATTTGTTTGAGTAATCTGTTCTCAATTATTTCATAAAGTAACTTAATCTCTTTTTGTCATTGCTACTGATATTCCCTGGATAATGTGATAAATTTCTTCATTATTGCTGATTTTGCAATCATCTCTTCCTTTGCGGTGCCCATTACTAGTGTGTCCAGTCTTGTTGGAATATAATTCATTGTCAAGTATTCACATTCATGTAAATATTCTGGTGAAAGTAGTGTTAATTCCATGTTCCTAGGGATGCCTCTCTTATTTAAGATGTTCTTGGATAAGTCATAAGCTGTTTCCATTTTTCTGATGTGTTAATCTATTTTGAATATTTCTCATTCATTTACCTGTGTTATTTCTCCAAGAAATTTCAACTTTCTAATCTTTCCTATCATGCCTGTTTCTATGTCTGTCCTTTTGATTATGTTTTTTTAATATATTTGTTATTTATTAGATTTACATCTACATCTACATGGCTACTCTGCAAATCACACTTAAGTGCCTGGCAGAGGGCTCATTCAATCACCTTCACAATAATTCTCTATTATTCCACTCGTGAACAATGGACATAAAAAATGAACGCCTGTATCTTTCTGTATGAGCTCTGATTTCCTTTATTTCATTATAATGATCATTTCTCCCTGTGTAGGCCAGCGTCAACAAAATATTTTCCCATTCACAGGAGAAAGTAGGTGACTGAAATTTCGTGAGAAGATCCTGCTGCAATAAGAAATGCCTTTGTTTGAATGATGTCCAACCCAAATCCTGTATCATGTCCATGACACTCTCTCCTCTACTTTTCAATAACACAGAATGTGCTGCCCTTCTTTGAAATTTCTTGATGTACACCATTAATCCTATCCGGTAAGAATCTGACACCGTGCAGCAGTACTCCAAAAGAGGATGGACAAGCATAGTGTAGGCAATCTCTTTAGTAAACCTGTTGCATCTTCTAAATGTTGTGCCAATAAAATGCAGTGTTTGGTTCGCCTTCCCCACAACATTTTCTGTGTATTGCTTCCAGTTTAAGTTGTTCATAATTGTAATTCCTAGGTATTTAGTTGAATTTACTTGTAGGTGCATGCGGTCCACTGGGCCTGATCACATCGTAGTAGTAGTAAGATTTGATTGATTTATTGTGTAACTGAAGTTTAAAGGATTGCTTTTAGCACTCTTGTTGATGACCTCACACTTTGCATTATTTAGGAATTTTTCACCATACAGATATCTTATCTAAACCATTTTGCAATTGGTTTTGATCTTCTGACGGCTTTACCAGATGGTAAACGACAGCATCATCTGCAAACAACCTAAGACGACTGCTCAGATTGTCTTCTGAATTGTTTATATAGACAAGGAACAGCAGAGGGCCTATAACACTACCTTGGGGAATGCCAGAAATTACTTCTGTTTTTCTCAATGACTTTCTGTCAATAACTATTACTAGTGAACTTGCAAGTTTTAGTATCCTTGCCAGCAGAGGGCCTATAACACTACCTTGGGGAATGCCAGAAATTACTTCTGTTTTACTCAATGACTTTCTGTCAATTACTATGAACTGTGATGCCTCTGACAGGAAATTGTTAATCCAGTCACGTAACTGAGATGACATCCCATAAGCATGCAATTTGATTACAAGCCGCTTGTGATGTACAGTGTTAAAAGCCTTTTGGAAATTATAAACACAGAATCAATTTTAAATCCCTTGTAGATAGCATTCAACACTTTGTGTGAGTAAAGAGCTAGTTGTGGTTGACAAGAATGATGTTGTCTAAATCCATGTTGACTATGTGTCAATAGACTGTTCTCTTCGAGGTTATTCATAATGTTCAAACACAATATATGTTCCAAAATCCTGCTGCATATCAACATTAACAATATGGGCCTGTAATTTAGTGGAGTACTCCTATAGCCTTTCATGAATACTGGTGCGACCTGTGCAACTTTCCAGTCTTTGGATATGGCTCTTTCATCGAGCAAGCAGTTTTATGTTATTGATAAATATGGAGCTATTGCGTCAGCATACTCTGAAAGGAACTAGATTGGTATGCAATCGGGACCAGAAAATTACTAGTGAAATTGCAAGTTTTAGTATCCTTGCCAGCAGACATCACAATGGAGGGAGATGAGCTGGTATGGATAGTGCAGTGATGTAGAAACCTGCCATGCAGGGCAATTGCAACACACAGTATGGGCAGACCTGCTGGCAGGGATTTTACCTATGGGTGGCAGTAGGCCAGGTGGGCCGGTGCTTACTTGGAGTTTGACCACCGTGGATTTCACCTAACATACCATGCCATGTGTTGGATCAAGTGCTTAGCATTAGCTTCCCACACCAGCCATGCACTGTGTTCTTTCCATGTTGTCTCTATGTGGGTTCCAACTCTCTGCTCCCCATAGATCGACTTGCATGGTGAATTCATTTCCCTCTCATAGTGTTCTATTCCCCAGCTATTATTGAGCCACTGTCAGCCCATGAAGTATCTGCGTCAACACTTATAGTGAAGTGGCGTTGTCACGCCTGTGTAGATACGTAAGTGGTGACGGAGGACATGTTTATGCCCCTATATTTTCTTTCACCTGTTCCTAATGGTCTCTTGGGTCACTTGCAATGCTGACAGGATCAGTTGCACCTACAGAAGGAGCAGCAGCAAGAACAACAACAGGAAGCACATTCAGGCTCTGATTACTTAGAATGAGGACTTGCTTCACATTCTTGCTTTCCTGGTGGGAAACCAGGCACTCAATGTTCCATTTTCTGCACCACCCAGATGCCGTTTGCCAGTTTCAGTAAGTTAATGGAAACATGGGAAAATTACCTGCACTGGTTCTTGCTGCACTCCCAGGTAAGGCGTATCATTGATCCAGTTGATAAGGCTGCCTTGTTGTTGCCTGGCAGCACAGTTTTATATGAAAGTGGCCAAAATTTGAAGCCCTCTGCTGAGCCTGAGGAACTTCCCTTTATTGGTTGCTTATTCTGTATTTTGCCCAAATTTTGGAATTACGTGAGCTTACATCAGTGGCAAGTGGCAAGTGATGTCCTTTGTGATAACTGACAGGTGTCTCAATTGGGTGTGTATGGTAAACAATCCTCAGTGCCCCACGGGATACCCCAGGCAGACTTGCCTCCCACCAATTTACCATGTGCTGCCCCAATGATGATTCCGGAGGAGTAATGACACAGCACTGCTTGGCCTCACCCATGCAGAGCTCGACAAACTCACACCACTCACAATGTGGTGATTTTTGGGTCCTCAGCATTGTTCTCCTCCTGCTCATTGGGTGAATCAGTAGTTATGCACCAACTGCCATTTGTCACTTGTTCACTATTATTGGCCACACGTAGAGGGTATGCCAACATATAGGTCATTTGGCAACTGTTTCTGACAGTTGACAGGCCATGAGTCAGTCATCGGATGCCCTGGTGTTTTCGTTGGGCTCTTGGGACTTCCTCTGACACCTCTTACGTGTTGCCCCGGAATATTTTGCTGACATTGATAGTAGATGGGTGGCTGGTCAAATTTCAGGTAGACATGGGATTGATGACCAGTGTAATTATCGTAGGTACATACAGGCTCTTGGGATACCCAGAGTTCCATTGGCCGCTCCATCAGGTTTGTCTTATAGCATACAGTGCATTCCCTTGAGACAATTCTCTGCCTCCAGATGTTGAAATGTGGAACAGCAACTTACCTTGTTAGTGACCAATTCACTGTTGGCACAAAATATCTTTGGGCTCAATGGATTTTCTATTTTTATCTTCCAGATCATTGACAAAGTGCATGTAGTGTATCAGTCTGTTCTGTTTCACAACTTGTACTCCATACTTGTGGTCCTACAGCCCACTATTTGAGAATACCTTGGGCCGAGCAGAAATTTTTGAGGCATATGTTTCTCTTAAGCCATCAGCAGACCCCAAATTTTGTCGTCCCTGCCTCATTCCCTCTGCTATGCACAATGAGGTAAAGGCCGAGTTGCAGCATTGGCAAGATGAGGGCATCATTTCTCGTATTTCATTAAGACAGTGGGTTACACCTTTGGTGGTGTTTCAGAAGCCTGACAGTGCCATACACCTTTGTGGTGATTTTAAACAGACAGTCAACATCCAGTGTGTCACAGATCTGAATCCCATTCCGCGGCAGGCGTAGTTATTGACAGTGTTGTTAAAGGACCAGTATTTTTCCCATCAACTTGCACAATGCTTACCTGCGGTTGTCATTGGATGTGATTTCTTAGACTTTCCTGGTCCTCAACACCCCATTTGGGCTTTACCAGTTTAATCACTTGCCTTTTGGAATCTCATCTGTGTCAGGAATTTACCAGTGGTATTTGAAGTAGTTGATTCAGGACATTTCCTGTTGTGTCAGTTACCTTGATGACATCTGGGTCATGGGCCCTACTTGGGAGGAGCATTTACAAAGCCTTCAGTCAGTTTTCCAATGCATCCTGAAGGATGGTCTTCATTGCAAACTGGAGAAGTGCAGTTTTTTTCTCCCTGAAGGTGCATTTTTTGGGTCATGTGCTTAGTAAAGATGGTCTCATCCCCAAATATGACAACATCACGGCTGTTGTCCACCTACTGGCACCCAAGGACCTAAAGGAGCTCCAGTATTTTTTGGGTAAGATTTTATATTATGGTCAGTTCATTCCTCCAGCCATGCACATCTGCCAGCCTCTTAACTGGTTTCCCCAGAAGGGCACTAAGTGTGACTGGTCTGCAGATTGTCAATGGGATTTACAGTCTGTCTCTTAACTGGTTTCACCAGAAGGTTGTTAAGTTCATTCGATCTGTGGATAGTCAACAGGCTTTCCAGTCTCTGAAGCCATTTTGCTCTGCTTCCTACCAGGCTTCCATCAACCTTTGCCTGTGATGTGTCCCAGTGTGACATTGGTGCCATCCTGCCCATCAGAACCTGGACAACACTAAACAGCATATCACTTACCCATCAAAGACGCTTTCCACTGTGCAGCATAATTATTCACAGGTGGAAAAGGAGGTGCTAGCTATTATTTTTGAGGTTAAAAAGTTCCATGGCTTCCTGTATGGGATGAGGTTCCTCCTCACTAGAGATGGGCAAACTTGTTCATCCTTGGGAACTAATTCACTAGTGATAGCTCTTTTTTGGGAACTATTCATTTTTACTCATTCACCATTCATTTGTGCTTGGTGTATGGTTCTTAAGAAAAATTGAAAATTAGTAGACTAGGTGACTGAAGATGGAAAGCACCAAGAGGGAGCACCTTGCCTCCCCCCCTGGAGTACAATGTTTTTATTCATAACAGAATTCTCACACACTTGTAATTTTCTTGATTCTACAAAACCTCTCTTTAGCCCACTCTAGCATCATGTGGCTGATCGCAGTGAAATAATATAACGTGGCACACAAAAAAACTGGCCCTGAGTACAGGCTGCTAGCCAATTACACACAATTTGTTGCCCGCTATGAGCAGAGTAGATAAACATGTAATAATTAGGCAGTAAAGAAATAACAAATAAGCTAATGCAAACATCTTCGAAACAATAGATGACAATTGGTGGGCGACAATGAGCAGTCTGGTGCTTGGGGCCAATTTTTTGTGCACCACCCAGTACCACTGAAATGATATTGTAGAAGTTATCATATTCTCTCTACAAAATGTGACACCCGACACTCGATTATGGAATGCGGGCATCATTCAATTGTAAGTTTGCCTGCGTTCCATAACAATGAACATGCTCTCTTACCTTGGATCAAAAAAAGATGGAAAATGGCCACTTTTGTGTGCCATGCCGCCTTCCTTTGTATGTGTAATAACAAAAAAATCTTGTCTTTTTACAAGTATTTCTTCTGCTGTTTATCAAAATAGTGAAGCAAGCTGATATACCATTTTGTTACCTGAAAATATGTATGTATTACATTTCATGTAATTTTTATGTAATTTATGTAATTATAAAATACATTTTAATCACCGGACATGGATGCTGAATAGAATACAAAAAGAACCAGAAGTTCAGAGTTCAAAACTGTTTGAATTAGATCTAGAATGGGCGTGCGCAGTGAACGAAACGAATAACAACTCAATACTGAACTAACTATGAGCAGTCGGCAGTGGAATTGTGATGTTTGGCCACACGAAAAAGGATGAGTGGCCAAGTGAGACTGAGACTGAGACTGAGACAGACAGACGAGAATGGGACCAATGCTAGAACGAGACCAGCCGATGTGCTGTTGTGGGAACGAGACTGACCATTTCCTGTTTCCAGGAGTTATAAGTAGAAATCCACGACCGAGACTGAAACAGACTGGAACAGGACTGAGGCTGGAACGAGACTGGCTGATGTACCATTGCAGGAATGAGTCTGACCATTTCCCGTTCCTGGGAACTATAAGTGGAAAGCCACAACTGAAGTGAACTATGAAGGACCGTTCCTTAGAATTCATTCCTCGCACGTTCCATTCATCTTGATGAACCGTTTCTTTGGACCCGTTAGTTCACAAATGACCCACCTCTACTCCTCACCACTGACCACAAGCCATAGCCCTAGTTCCAAGCTGCTGAATAGGACTACCAATGTTTTACAGCAGTGGGCCATCTTTCTCAGTAACTACTGTTGCTGTGTGCCAGTGCTGGTGCACTATTACAGCTATTGGTGGGGCCCAGTCTGGAGTTTGATCGACAGGAGGTTTTTGTGTTCATGTTGGATGATGTGTAGTAGCAAGCCCTGTTGGACTTTCCACTGATTGCATGTGAAGTAGAGAACACCATGGCCACTGACCTGCTTTTCTGGAATATCATTTCGGCAGTCCACTTGAGTTGGCCAGAGTGCATCTCTTCATGTGCTGATCAGGTGTTGCATGCATTTTTCCTCCTATGTGATCAGCTCAGTGGTGTTCAGGGGCTTCTCGTGCTTGCCACAGAGGGAGGAATGCTGTCATGTGGTTATTTCCTTGGCATTGCACCCTCATATGAAGGCATCAGCACAATGTCACGTCCACTGGCTGGCAGTCAACTGTGACAACAAATATGTTGTGCATTCTTGCAGGGCATGTGCACAGAAGTATGCTACACTGCCATGCCAGTTCTCTACTGGGTCAGTCTCAAAGCAGTCTTGGGGCAGGGTGCACATCGATTTCACTGGCCCCTTTTTGGGCAGCACGTGATTGTTGGTGACCGATGGGTTGTTGAATTTCCCATTCAATGCCAATGGTCCTCCACATAATCATCTGGCATGCTGTGTGCATTGTCAGTTATTTTTGCCATTCATGGATACCCCAGGATTCTGGTATCCAACAGTGGTCAGCAATTCATGTCACTGGAATTTGAGGACATTTGCATTTGCAGTGATATCCACCATCTGACTACCACCCGGTTTCACCCAGCTTCTAAGCCGGAGGTGGAGTGCTTGTTGTATACATTGAAGACCTGAATGAAGTCTGTGTCCCCACTTCCCATGGCGATTTGCTGTTGAGCTTTCTGGCTACATATCAGGTGATTCTATGAACCAAATTACAAATTGTTCCGTGGTATCAGGAAGGGCATGTTATCCACATGTTGCTATCAGGGCAGTAAAGCCTTGTAATAGCAAAAGTCATCCAAGCTCACAATTATAAAGAATTTCTTCCATTATCTTGTACCATCCCAAAATAATGATGCCATAGATCAGTTCAGTGTCTAGTCCTAAAACTGCTTATTGATCAGAGAATACCTATTTCCATCAAAACTGCAGAGGCATCAAGGATATGTGAACATATTTATAAGTAACATAGCATTGTTCAGGTCAACTTCTGCAAGTTTTGGGAGATGTGGAAGTGGTTATGGGTCCAGATGCCCCTCCCTCCAATAATTTTGGTAACTCCATGCCCTCATCATCAGGGTAAAGGAGATGCTACATGCTACTAGGTTGGAGTCTCTTAATGCAGTTGCTTCCAGGTGTATGAGAAATGAAACATGGATGACTTCTCAGATAGCCTAGAATTTGTCTAAGTTTCTTCTAGGTGTGATAACCTTTGTTTATATACAGCAACTAGTTGTCACCTACTGTCATATGACATAAGAAAACTTTTTACAACGCCAGATAGCTTGCTGTTTATTGTGCAAATTAAGCTGCTTGTAGCTTTGAATCATTGCCACAAGACACAAATTAAATGAAGACATTCTGATTACATATTTCTCCAACTTCCAATTTGCAGAAAAAAGTGAAGGGACTTCCATCGGGTGTGCCTGGCATATTATTTAGTCACTGGCAGCAATAGAGATACAATAAGAAGACTTCTGTCTTATGAATGTGGGATGATTTCAAAGTGCTTTTGAAAGTGACTCAGTTGACTGAATGACCTGACATTTGGAGATGGCTGTGGTCAACAAATTCAAACACAGAAAGATATATGTTGATACTGATATTCATCAACAGCCATTACCAGAGGAAATGCATTTTATGTTTAAAGAAGGCTGAAGAAAATGCTCATTACATATACTAGCTCATTCGTCATACTGTTAGGACTGGATTGGTAGTCATCTAAGATATTACGCAAAAGTCATCCTTTTGTAAATACTTACATTTAGTGGATCAACTGAACTGGGGATCAATTTTCAAGTGGATGGTTTTATATCAGCAGATTAAAATTAGTATTAACATCATAACTGGTGCACTTACATAACTGTAGCTATTGGATACAATGATGAATGTTTATCATGCATCTGGGTCTTCCCTATGATACTCATTCAAGAAAATAAAGAAATTTAGAGGTGTGGGTAAAATAATGGTGTGCATTCTGTTCATTGCATGTATACATATCAATAAAGTCATACTCATAGGAGGTACAACAGTAACTACAGATTGGTACATTGGAATATGCCTCCCAAAACTTTGATAAGAAGTTGGTAAATTCAAGTCTTTTCGGAATCTTGTTCCACTTGGACAACATGTTTCAAATAGAATAAAGCTCAACTATTTCTTTAACAGTCCTGAACTGCATCAATTCCTCATCAGTCGTACAGCCTAGCCCCAGTTCACTACCATTGGTTAAGAGCTGCAGGCACACATTGTGAAGCGTTCATCCATCAGCAGTCCTTGCAATGGGTGCTACAATTAGTTGAGCAACATGAGCTGGCACCAAGCTGTGGATGTGGTCTTCCAGCCATAACTTGAAGCAAGGGAAGTCTTCCAATGCAGAAAAATTTGAATAATCTATCTCTGATTCCCTTCAGGCTGTGACCCCTTGCACATTCTTGTCCCCCTTTGGCAGGAGTGGGATATTAGGGTTACAGTAGTCTGTAGTTTATCTATAGTTTATGGGATTCTCCCTTGGACAGGTGGTGTGCCATAATGGGGGCCTTTAAACTGAGGAAGGGTGCATCATATCATCAGATATCTTTAAAGGCCTTTGCAAAATAAATAAATAAATAAGTTTGAAACAAACATAAGTTGATCTAAACATCTGAAATAAGATAATTAGTCTGTTGTTATCACATTATAGTATTTGATCCAGCGACTTACCATCTTGCAGATAAGGTAGCTTACATAAATTTAACTTAATTCTTTTTATTACTATCTCACATGAAAATGATGTATTTGGGTGACAAACATAATGAGTCGTCACACTACAAAATATTGACGCCATACTTGGGTTACATCTGCACTTAGTACATAAGAAAAAAATATTAATAAATAGGTTAATAAATAGGAAAGCTTTGCAACATCATCCATCTATTGGGCAGTTAAAGATAGTAGTTGAACATGCTTTCACATCCAACATTCCATTAATACACAAAATTGTAAGTTCTTGAAATAGCAAGTAGAAGATTCTCTGTGTGGTAAAGTGTTGGAAACATAGTTGAATGTCACAACTTATTTTGCAGCTATACAATTTTTGCTAAAATAATTTCACTGAGTGTTTGTAATCGTAAAGTAATAATATTTATATGAAGCAGGCCCACCCACTGTAGTGACCACATCTAATAGCACTGGTCCAATAAACTTAGTTTGGTTTTGTTCTCTAGGTATGAAGTGTAAATCATGCCACAAAACTAAAATACCTACATTATACTATATAAACAGCTCATACAGTAAACACTGGGATAATGTCATGGCTTTTTCTGACAACCACAACATGTAATGCTGCGCCTATTAGTGAGAGTGGGGGAATATTCTCATTGTAACTGGCTCTCAATAATCATCTATAATCATTAACCAGAGAAGGAAATAAAGAGTTTTTGTCAGCAAACATATCATACAATGGCCAAAATTATCAAGGAGCTATCATACACTATGTGATCAAAAGTATCCGAACACCTGGCTGAAAATGACTTGAAAGTTTGTGGTGCCATCCATCGGTCGTGCTGGAATTCAGTATGGTGTTGGCCCACCCTTAGCCTTGATGACAGCTTCCATTCTTGCAGGCATACATTCAATCAGGTGCTGGAAGGTTTCTTAGGGAATGGCAATCCATTCTTCACGGAGTGCTGCATTGAGGAGAGGTAGCAATGTCAGTCAGTGGGGCCTGGTCCAAAAGCAGCGTTCCAAAACATCCCAAAGGTGTTCTATAGGATTCAGGTCAGGACCGTGTGCAGGCTAGACCACTACAGGGAAGTTATTGTCATGTAACCACTCCGCCATAGGCCGTGAATTATGAACAGGTGCTCGATCGTGTTGAAAGATGCAATCGCCATCCCTGAACTGCTCTTCACCATTGGAAAGCAAGAAGGTGCTTAAAACAGTGTAGGCCTGTGATGTGATAGTGCCATGCAGAACACCAAAGGGTGCAAGCCCACTCCATGAAAAACATGACCACATCATAACACCACCACCTCTGAATTGTACTGTGGGCACTACACACGCTGGAAGATGTCGTTCACCAGGCATTCGCCATACCCACACCTTGTCATCGGATCCCCACATTGTGTACTGTGATTCGTCACTCCACACAACATTTTTCCACTGTTCAAAAATTGTTCAAATGGCTCTGAGCACTATGGGACTTAACTGCTGAGGTCATCAGTCCCCTAGAACTTAGAACTATTTACACCTAACTAACCTAAGGACATCACACACATCCATGCCCAAGACAGGATTCGAACCTGTGACCATAGCGGTCGCGTGGTTCCAGACTGTAGCTCCTAGAACTGCTCGGCCACTCCAGCTGGCTTTCCACTGTTCAATCATCCAATGTTTATGCTCCTTACACTAAGCGAGGCATTGTTTGGCATTTACTGGCGTGATGTGTGGCTTATGAGTGGCCCATTGAACCACGAAATCCAAGTTTTCTCACCTCCCCCCTAACTATCATAGTACTTGCAGTGGATCCTGATGCAGTTTGGAAGTCCTGTGTGATGGTCTGCAGAGGTGTCTGCCTATTAAACATTATGACCCTCTTCTTCAACTGTCGACAATCTCTGTCAGTCAACAGACGAGGTCGGTCTGTACGCTTTTGTGCTGTATGTGTCCCTTCGAGTTTCCACTTCACTATCACATCGGAAACAGTGGACCTAGGGGTGTTTAGGAGTGTGGAAATCTCACATACAGACGTGTGATACCCAAGCACCTAACCACTTTTGAAGTCTGAGGGTTCCACCGAGTGCCCCATTCTGCTCTCTCACAATGTCTAATGACTACTGAGGTCACTGATATGGAGTACCTGGCAGTAGGTGGCAGCACAATGCACCTAATATGAAAAATGTATGTTTTTGGGGGGTGTCCAGATACTTTTAATTAAATAGTGTATTGTACATGACACACAATGACGAACAGAGGTAGGGTTAAGTCTTACATCTAGGTATAGCGTTATGTGACCCATTTTTGGGTAGTCTTCATTTACACTAAACACTGGCCAGCTCAATTATTGTCCAATTAGGAAATTTCATAGTACATTCAAGGCAATTAGATACATAGATGTTTGTATTTAATGTGCCATGTCCTATACGAAATGACTTAGCATTATTGTTCGTCTTCTCTATGGCTCAACGTAGGACATTACTAAAAAGCAAGTGGTGGATGCTGCAGTATCTGCCTGCATTATAGGAGGCCATTATAATGGTGGTTATTCAATTTGATTGTCTGTGTCCTCTATCATGAATTTTGTATACATCAAAAATATTTCAAAATTTGCAGTTTACATCCATTACATCTTTTAAGTGGGCATCAAATGTCCTGAGAAATACCCAAGTTTAATAGATCGTAAGTGACCTACTGTAGGCATATATTTTGGTGAGTCTAATGCATTTATTATGATCAGCCTTGTGCTGCCTCCTGAAAAACATGAAAAATTTGAGATGCTGCTTGAAACTGGATCCTTAGCTACCTGAATAGAATTTGTGATGTCAGAAACTGCAAAACCCACCAGGACAGCCATGCATGTTGGGGATTCAGGCAGGTGCACCAGTTCCAGATGGAATCCATCTGGCGGATTAATGATGAGGGCTGGTGTGCTGGGCAGCCTGGATGAGCCTTTTAGGCAGTTTCCCACATCCAACTAGGTGAATACAGCTGGTACCCATGTCTTACCTCAGTTACACAATTCACAAACACTTAGAAAACGTTCACACACTTTCACATGGACATCACTACATGCAGGCCACTAGAGTACACAGATTCTGTCTCGGGGGAAAGGAAAAGTTACACTAAGGGATCCAGCCACCCTCTAACATTAACAATGACAAATTTGATAATGACCATGCCAACCCCACATAGGTATGGATAAAGGCAAATGAAGAAGAAGAAGAAACTTCCAAAATTACAGGAAGTCTTTAACATAGCAGGTCAGTTATACAAAGTACAATATATGGTGTCCCATATAGCTCTGTTTTCACATTGTACATTGATAACCTTCCAGAACAAACAACTAAGGATGGTTCACTTTTATATGCAGATGCCACAAATATAGTGATAACTAGTGGAGAGAGGGCAGACTCTGAGACAGTCAATAAAGACACTTCTGTTATAAATTCAAGGTTTGAGACAAACAGACTAGTAATTGACATTCTGTAAACTATGTGTGTAATCTTCCATGTGAAATTGAATGTTACCCATTGTTATGAAGGTATACTTCTTGGTAGAAACATAATTTTTAATGTACAGAATACCAAATTTCTTGGACTGTCCACCAATAACACTCTAAACTAGAGCCACATATGAATGTATTATCAAAAAACTCTGCAAAACCTGTTCTTATTCAGATAATAAGAGATAGCCAGCAGGAAATTACAACACCAAACAACAAATTGTTCCAACCTGATGCACACTGGGTGCAAAGGAAATATTTTGTTCAGCCAACAGCCATGATGTTCCCTCAGTTAGTTGCTACAATACTTCATACAGGAACACTTAAAGTAGTGTTATTGAGATGCAGCACATGGAGAGCAGTGGCAGCTGTGGGTGATGGTGGAGCAGGACACAGAGGTTGGCACTATGTATGGGCAGCTGGGGTTTACAAGCATGAGTAACCCATGTGACAGGGGAATGAGAGAGTGGGGAAAGGTGGCTGTACAGCATCCAGGCATAAGCTGGCCTTCAGTGTTGAATGTAGAACCATGAGATGGAGCAGGCACATATACATGGTTAGCTGCACCAAAATGTGGGCAGCACAGATGTCACAGCTTGACGAGCAACACACAGCATGGAAAACTCTACTGTTTCGCTGTCCAGCAGGCCATGTAGTAGTGAGGTGAGCAGGCTCAGCTATGCAGCAGCAGATGGGGTGGTGCCAGTGAGCAATGAGCTCCCAGATTTCTTTCTGTGTGGCAAGCACCAGTGAGGCCATAGTAGCAGCACTTGTGCCAACAGCAGGGCCATGCTTGCACGTACCAAGCAAATAGGCCATGCAGCACAATGTGTTATGCTTGTGACATTGCAGCCTGCCTGTGCTCTGTGTTACTGAGCATGGTAGGGCCAGAAGGCAGCATCTGGGCGAAGATGTCTGGGCATGGCTGCTGCAGTGGATGACTGTAGAACAGGGCTTCCCAACATGTGGTCCACGGACCCCTTAGGGGTCTGCCGGCTCTTTCTAGGGGGTCTGCGGCCACCATTCACCAAATCATGTAAAATAATGAGTAAAATTATTGAATAAAAATGTGAAAATCAAATTCATCACTATTTTTTTCGTGTGAAAAAAATGTGTACTTCTACTTCGGGTCATATTCCCAAGCAGCCTTTGCGGTTCCTAAGTAAGACCGCATACACAGTTTAGTGCCGGAGAATGCGGCTTCTCTGATCGACTGTTTCGCAACAATACGGTGGTTGTTTGTGCGCTGGCTCACGGCGGCAGATGCGCTGAAACCTTTTACGCATGCGCGGAGTGAGCTTTGTCGACCAATCACAGCACTTGCTGGCACGTATGCGGCCCCAGGCATCATTAAGTGTTAAACTTGCTGTGTCAGTGCACTCCCTATTTCATAAGTCGATTTTTGACCTTCAAGTTGTTTTCATTCATCTCTAAACCAAAGACTATTGATACTTCGGGGGGGGGGGGGGGGGGGTCATTGGGAACAGACTAGGGGTCCTTCACAGATTTTCGACCGAAGAAGGGGTCCACCAGCTGAAAAGGTTGGGAAGCCTTGCCGTAGAACATCTCACGGTTCCTGTCTCCAGTTGTTGTTACTAGGTGATGAGAGCAAAAGGCATCTGCCATAGCAAACAAGCTCACACTCCATAGTGTCAATGGACAAATGCTGGGGATGGACAAGTCACTCGCATAACTACTCCATCTCCGACAGTGACAACACATATACTGTGGCACCAGCCATGAAAATACAGATTATTTCTCGATCTTAAGTTGGGTCGGATCCCAATTCCAGCATCAGGTGTTCAGGTGGGTGAGGGAGGGTACGGTAGATATTTTCTCAGGAAGACAGACAGACTTGTTGAATACACTGACTGAGGGTTCGCAATACATGTGGCACAACCAGGGATGGTATCACAGTCAGAAGGGCCACATAGCTGAATTAGGTAGGCAGAGTGCAGGAGCATGTTGCCAGGCAGCGAGACAGTAGCAGAGTATGTGTCCATTCCAGAATTAGCACTTTGTTACTGTCTAACGAGGGCCTACATAATTTCCTCCCACACTCCCACTGGTCGAGAACTGCAGGAAAAGATCACTAAGTATTCATCCATCAGCAGTCCTCACTGTAGGTACTATGCTTAGCCCAGTGACATGGGCTGGCACCAAGCTATGGAAGCGGTTTTCCTGCCAAGTAATAACTCTTAACCTGAAGTAAGGACAGTCTTCCGGTTCATAAAATTTTGTATAAACTATCTCCAATTCCATTCAGACATTAAGCATCTGCACAAAAAATAACTTTTGAAATATTAAGTTTTCAGAAAAAGTAAAGCATTTCCTTAGAAGAGGAAAATGAGGGCTTTCAAATAAACCATGTCAGTCTTAAAACAAACCATTTTTAGCAAGATTAAATTTTAATGAGCTCATGGTTTACAGATATCATATTATGAATGTAGCTTTAAAATGTTTCCATATGAACTAAATATAATGTTGTCATCATCAATTGGTGAACTATATTATGACTAATAAAATTCAGCATGGTACAGTGTGAATAAGAAATTAATTATTTTATGTAATTATGGGGTATGCACAACTATTAAAAAGTGATGAGAAAAGTAAGAATAAAAATAACATTAGCATCAGGAGTGGTGTAAGAACAAGTAGGATAAGCTCACCTTTCTCTGTCACAAGTACTAATAATGCTGTGGTTTCTTCTTCCAACAGATTTGGAATGTTACCAAAAATTCCATTCACTGTGAACTTAGTCATCACCGTAGCCGAGTTAAGGATATTACATTTGCACCAGGGGTTCCCGATGGTGCCCTCCTTGTCAGTGTTGCGGAAACTGTGGCATGGTGGAGTGCAGCACAGGCACACAAGTGCCGTCCCAACCGAGGTCGTCGCAGGCAGAGCCAACCTCCTTTTAACTTATCGCTTCTCCCTGTGGAACCAACTCTTGCAGACGTTTGGATGACCAAAATTTCTCACACAGGAAATTGCTATCTTCTTGGTTGTTTGAAACTTGCAGGTGCTGATGCTGGACAGATTGTTTGTTCTCCTGACTTCTCACAATTTGCTACTGTGGATTCTGCGGGCTTCATTTATTTACTTGGTGTGATAAACTAGAGGCCAAAAAATGTGTGTCATATATTTTCCTGTTAGTGATGTATTGTTGTGATGTAAAATTGTACAGTTCCTTTTTCTTTCCCACTTTTCTGTGCTTTCACAGTGTGAAGAGGAACTCAGGGAAAGTCATTTCTTTTCTGGTCTCTCGTTTTAGTGTCCATCTTCCTTTTAAATTGTAACTCAATCATGGGACTGAATAGTCTGATTGTGAGATGATCCTTTCCTAATTTGATGGCGAGAATAGGCAGTTAATGTGTCTGTTAGTAAACAAAGAAAATTTTTATAAGGTTATTTTATAGTGTTATTTCATATTGTATATTATAATTGTTTAGTAAATTTTTATAAGCTTATTTTATAGTGTTGTTTCATGGTATGTATTATAATTGGGTAATACATGTTCGGATGCTCAGAATGTGTGTGTGTGACCAGAGTTGAACTCGGTGTTTTAAACAGGCATCTCAATGGTGTGATGATGTGACAATAACTCTTTTCTGTCACTAATTATGGTGTTCAGTATTCAGATGTAGTTTTTCAGTTAAACATCAATACCTGTTATGCATTTATGACATATGTCATTAAGAGCTGGGTCTGAGTGCAATGATTTGATTTTGCTAAGGTTCAGTTTTAAGCATAGGAAGTCGTACTTTTACTACCCTATTGCCTATGGGCTGCATAAGGGAACTGCTGGTGAAAGTGAAGCTGTAATCCATAATTTTGTAATTCATTTGGTGCTATTTCATTTTTGTATTATTATTATTATTATTATTATTACTACTACTACTACTACTGCTATTATATTTTGTCTTCAAATAATGGAGTTGTGAAAAAACAGTTACATGAGTGGAAAACACACACACACACACACACACACACACACACACACACACACACACACACCACCACCACCGCCACCACCACTGTATTGTATTTCATAATTTAATTTCAGACTGTGATATTGGTTTGCACGTGTTACCCTTTTGATTTTTTATAGTTTGGTATGTGAATGAATTGCTTTAGTTTTTAACTAATGATTTTCTTGGAGAATATTAGTTAAAAGTCAACTGTATTGCTCAATCTTTTCACACAGATTATATTTATGAATGGTATGTGACATTACAATACTGTGTACAGTATAAATCTGAAAATGGGGATACTATCATGCATAGATTAATTGTACTGATTTATGTTTAGGAAGAAATTACTTTGTTGTGGGATTTATGTGTTGTTTGTTTCAAATTTTTTTATGTTTTTGATTTTTCATTAAATATACTTAACAGGAATGCACATGTGTACAGCAAGGAACACACATTTTTGTCTCTAAAATTGAAACATTGTTCTGAAAATTTCTGAACTGATCCCTCAGTCCAACTAAAATGCAACTACTCAGTTCTATTGCATCAGACATTTCTAGCACTGTGTTGATGTTGAAGTATGAGTGTTACAAATTATACGAGCACATACTTAAGAGGCATCAAAATTGAAACTGTGAAGTCATGGCATTAGTAAAATATAATAATAAAAAATAGCATCAACAAACTTTGAGCTCAGTGGTGGCTGATGCCTAAAATGAATGGGGGCTCACTACTTTTACTGCATTATGCAGTTGAATTTTCTAAATTACTTAAAATATTTCTGTAGCTATAAAGTTATCTTAAAATGGACCTGACTACATTCATGGGGCTGAATCTCTTGTAGAGGTATATTTATGTAGAAAGTCCATCCTCCATTCCTCTTTTTTTTTTTTTTTTTTTTTTTTGTGCATCTGTCTATGACTCTCTCATTGAAATCTGGAAGCCTATGGATCATTTCCTCTATAGATAGCATGGAAAGAGCAGGTGGCTTAGTGAAGTACTGGAAAACAGTTTTACTTGTTTATTTTGACTTGTAGCTTGGGCAAGGTTTAGTTCAATTGGTGTGCATAACAATGCACATCATATGCAAAATGATACTCTTCTCTTACAATTGTTCGGATACTTGTATGTTGGCTGCACATGAATCAGGCACCAGCACAAATTTGAGGTTTACTTTTTCTTCCTGTTCTTGGGCAACATCAGCCTGGACATTTTTAATACAATCTGCTAAGAAGGAATCTTTATTTAAAGGGAGATTTAACAATATCCAAAACTGTTCAAGAGGCTGTCCAGAAGATAATAGGTATTGAAATACTGCAACCAACTGAAATTTTCTGTTGTAGCTGTTTCTGCATTAATTTCTTCATGACAGTCATGTAACATACACCCTAGTAAATCATTTTGTATATCCTTGAATGTACACTTAAAAACTGTATCATTGCTCATGTGCTGTTTTGTAACAGCATCTAAAGCTGATGGGAAATTTATTAGCCCTCTGAATATTCCACGATCATTAAATTCTGATGTTTCATCATGCCCATGTAAGACAAGTTCAAACTCACCACAGAATGTAATACAATCTGTTATTTTGGAAAGACCACAGTGATTCTTTCTTATGTTGTCACTGTGTCTTTCTATTTCCTGTCTGAAAGTTGAGGTAAGCTGTTCTTAATTTCTATTTTCCCAAGGACTGATATATCTAAATAGCATTCTTACATGCAATAGATTCCTTGTGCCTCTTAACATTCTGTGTTAGATGACTTAGATATGACATGTGAGTGCATGTCCAGCCTGTATCTTTACCCTTAATAAACAGCAACCATGGAAAACAAAATAGTTTATTTTTAGAAATGCAAACATAAATCCAACTATACATTTAAAGACCTGTGAAATATCTTCCTGTGACTTGTTTGCCCTTGTTTTAATTTGGGCAGAAGCATTGGCCTACCAAGCTTCTTTTTTTTCACACTTCTCTTACAGGCTTAAAGCTGAGAAATATGTTTCTAAAAGATACTGAACACTGTTCATTCTTCTTTGAAAACAAACTCCTAGAACAGATGAATCTGCATGGAACACTAAAGCACAATAAATAACACCATTACAGTGAAGGCACACATGCAAACAGCTCCAGTTGTGGGCTGCAGCCATTCAGTTCACGTCAATTCATGTGTTTCTACCAGAATCCAACTTGCATTTGAGTTGGTTCTTCCACCAGTGCAAATGCACATTTCCTCTTGCCCCGCCCTGCCAAAGGAACCCCCTTAAGCTGACTCACAAAGGTTCAGAAGAGAAATTGAACTTCATCAGTGCCTGGGCAACACTGAGGCACATGTGTGTGCTATCTGAACAACTTAAAAGTTTTTCAGAGGAAAAGTGATCTAATAAATAGGTACATTTACATATTTCACAATCAACTTTTTCTGGTGGTTCACTGAAGCACTGAAAACATAGGGTGTGCCATCGCTGCTAGAGCTGTTAAAACATGTGACTGCTGCTTCAGGAACTGAAGCTTATGCAGCATATGTGAAGAAGTTTAGCAAAGTAGTTCACATTTCAAAAGGATGAAAATCCACTCAAAACTACATGTCAAAAGAGATGACAAGATACACACCAAGAATCAGAAATAACAATGGAGTGTAACAGCAGGTGTAATAGACAACCAACCAATTGCAATAAATGGTGGTTTTCAATTAACCTTTACCACAGTTCCAACAGATTTAAACCTGTCTTCCTCAGAAGGACAATAAACCTGCATACAATGCAATAATATAACTTACAATCAAAACATTGTGGACCAATATAACGTGTCAAACAGAAACTGCTACCTACAACATGTTTAGGCATGTCACAAGCAACATGTACATCCATATGTAAAAGTTAAGACCCCTAGAATCAAGGGCTTGTCACATCAGTAAACCCAATCTCATAAAATACGAGGCCATGTCAAGAGAGAAATGCCAACTAAGGGAGAGTGGAGAGCATGAATACCAAGAAAATAAATCTGAGGCGCATGTGCTGATAAACATGTGCACTTGGCAGCATAATATTGGTCCATGGTGTTTTGATTTAAGTTATGTTAATGCATTGTATGCAGGTTTCTTGTCCTTCTGAGGAAGATGAGTTTAAATCTGTTGAAACCGTGGTAAAGGTCAATTGAAAACTACCATTTATTTTAACTGGTTGGGTGTCTATTACACCTGCTGTTCTGTAACCATCGCTGTAGTGCAGCCATGTTCAAAATAATGGAGTGTAACACCCAGGGTTCAAATTCCATACCAACAGTTACATCAGTTTTTATACCTCCTGTATTATGTTAATATGCAGAGCTATACAGTAGAAAAACAGGTTGTGATTACAAGAAGAAAGCATTTTACAAGGAAGAAAGCTGAAATCCTTTAGGAGAATCAAGGAAGGCATGGATGAGAAGTGAAAGAGTCAAGGTAGTAGGAAAATAATAAGATAACTTTTATGGGTGCTTTTTGTGTGGCTGGAGTCTTTTCTTCCCCTCCATGGAGAGCTGGTTCAGCTTCATGAATCTCACTTCTGATGATCTCAATGACCCTCCCATTGTGGTTGTAATAGTTAAGTGAGGCAGACTGATTCCAATCTACTTAAAATGACTACATGAATCTAGCTAGCTGTTTTGACAGCGTTGATGTATATAGGCCAGAGAAACAATCCTGTGCCCAACCATTGACAGTAATTGGAGCATCTAGAGCAAGGCTGCCAGCAACATATTTAGGCTTCAGATAGATTTCAGACTTGTGAAAAGTTACATTCTTTTATTGGGCTCCAGTGGCAAAACAAAAGAAAACCTGTGTTGAGTTTCTCAATAACCTGCTCTGCTCAGTGTAGTCTGTGCAGTCTTTCTACATATTTCCCCTTATCTCACAATTCCTTCCATCAGGAAACCTTTGGCAATGGAAGTTCCTCTTTGTAATACTTTTAATGCATATATTGCTGTCAGTTGTACCAAAAGGTACTTCAGTTTCAATATTGGATGAAAGATTATCTCATTATCTTGTGGCTGTGTTCTTTGAATGGATGTAATGCAGAATGCAAAACTAAATACAACTTTTCATCACTTTCTTCGTATGAGGTACCACAGCTGTGAATTTATTAAAGAGTTTAAATAAATACGAATTAATTTGAAGTAAATATGCATGCAAAGATATACATATGGTATATTATTGTATTAAGAGCTTTTAACTTAATGCTGATAATGTAAAGTGGACATTCCAGGGTTCAAATCAATATATTATATTTCTTGATATTGCACTACAGTTTTTCATGTTGTTATTCAGGTGCATATTATGTACCTTTTAGTGCAGTCATATTGTTGTGTACCCTCACATTGTTACTTTTTGTGAATATAGTTAAATGCTCATGTTAATGGCTGGTAAAATAACAGCCTTAGAATATGTTCATTAAAGCTCAGACACAACCTGACAAAGGCGACAAATGTTAATGTGTTGTGAATATTTATTTGTAAGCTGTAAATTAATTACCAGACTAAGTGTTCACTAAAAGCAGTATTAATGAGGCTTAGCAGTTGAAGAGATCACAATGCGAGAAGGGTTTTTATGGAGAACTTTTATACTTTTTTATGATTTTATTTCTCTGTTAATGATAATTCTTTTTATGTTGTTCTTTGATGGCCTCTTTATGTAGCCAACAATTTGTTTAATTTTTTTTTACATGTTTATAAAACTGTAAATGACTTTAATGACGACAAGGTGGAATGTGAAAATTTCAGGAAATTAATTCTAAGCCAAACTTTCATATGGTATACCACCATATATTGTATATGGTACAATACTTGTGGAACATTTTTATGCTAAATATTATGTAGATTATGGGGAACCTGGTCTCTCTTCTTTGCCCCATAAGCCAAAGATTACAAATCTCTTGGTACTTTGCAACTTGGCACTAACCTGTCTTTGAATTAATGATGAATTGCAGAGCTGCGGCATTGCAAGAAACTATTTCCCATGGAAACCTATGCCCATCTTAATGACATTGTCAGCTTCATCCCATTCACCTTAACAGTCATGAAAGTGGTAAATGTGGTCCATTATTTCCCTTGCTGTATTGCATTTCCCTATTCAACAAACTGTATTGTAAAAGAAGCTATACACAACAGTCTAAAAGTCTTAAATATTCTCTTCATTACTGAACTGGGGTGGGAAATTAACATCCAATTCAGTGTGAACCCAGTCTCTGGTTTTGAACATGCAAGATTATCGTGTTGAATAAATCGTCCCTTTCTGGTCAAAAATCAGTGCTGATGGTTCCATTTCAAACAAGTGAACTTCATTTACTTTCAGTGGAATAAAACGTACCAAATTGCATTTGTCATCTGCCTTTCACCACACTTACTTATCCTTCTTGTTTGCATGTTAGGGTTGGTTTCCTGCTGATCAGTTTCAACTGTGTCTTGTCTATTGTGATTTTCTAGTATGAAAACGATCTTTTGTGTAAATTCAACCACAGAATCTAGACTGCTTTTATCCTAAGAAAAAGAAGGTTGTATTTATTTCCAGTTTTAATGAAGGCAATTATGTTGCATCCAGTCTTCTAATTATTTTATTTTATTTTTTAATTTTTTTTTTTTTTTTTCCAATCAAGTTGTTGGTCTGTCAAGTTGCATAGCACCAAACTGCATAGTAACAATGCAAAAGATGTTTTTTAAATAATCAAGTTTAATTGGAAGGACAACACATACCACATCTGTGGGTTTCATATAAAGTAATTATGGTATCAATATGAACTCATAAAATATGTTTAGAGTCAACATGTAATCTTCTGCCTTCCATATATGGGAAATTATTTTTCCCATGCATTGTTGCCCCCCTTTCCTCAATAAACAAACCCCCCTCCTCCCACCCCAATAAACAAACTTAAAGGTACATTATCCTGCCTACTGTCATATGACAATTTATTTTCTCTTATGGAGTAACACATATTTTATAACTTATGAAGGCTGGCTTCAGATGATCTGAAGTTGCAAATAAATTGAACTCTGTCTCAGTTAGTTGAGTAATGGAAATATGTATTGTGCTTGGGCTGTAAAAGGCATTGATATAATGTGGTACAATGGCTGTATATATTATTCTTTTATGTGTTGTGGTTTGCTGGAGATTTCTTGTTTATATGTATTAGAATGTTGTCATTAACAAGTAAATAGATAAAAATACGTTTTTTGGATGTTACTTAACATTATAGCTGTTACACAATAATCAAAGTGCCAGTTCCCAAGTTTTTCTTACTTATCTCCCCCTCTTTCTCCACTTCATCCCCCCCCCCCCTCACACACACACACACACACACCTCTTTTCCTCTCTCTCTCTCTCTCTCTCTCTCTCTCTCTCTCTCTCTCTCTCTCCAGCAATATAGAAACATATAATGCTAACTGTTAGTGCTCTCTATCTGAATCCATGATATCCATTTTTAATCAATGGACACCACACCTGCTAAAAAAGGAAATACTATTTTTGAAATTGTAATGTATTAATAATAATGCAAAGTATCAACATAAAGCAATTTTTTTTTATATCGTTTTAGTTGTTTGGTGGGGTTTAAGTTTGTAATTTATATCTTCAGTTTTGTAATAGTATTTTATTTTTGCTCATTGTGTATTGTTTTATTTGATGTTTATATTATATTGTTGAGGATTGAGAATACAAGATTTCAGTCACCCAACTAAAAGAGTGTTATGCAACAGTTATTTAAATTTTTCCACCTTCCCCTTTTGTGAATATATTGATGAAAGCAATAGACATGCAGTGATTATGCAAATATTAGTGTGTTGGTCCACCTTTGGAATACAAAAAAAAGAATGATTTTGCATAGCATGGATTTTTGACATATCCTTGGAAGTTTTCTGGAGGTATGTAGCACCAGATGTCTACTAACAGGCCACAGAAAACCCATAAATTACAAGACAGTGCTTTGTGAGCACAGAAAAGGCACCTGATAGTGTCCCGGATGTATATGTTTGGGCTCGCATCATGCAAATTTGGTGTCCAAAACATCAACATGAGTTCACTGCTGTGCTCCTCAAACCCCTGAGGCATGATTCTGGCCTTGTGAAATGGACAGCAATCCTCCTTGTCAGGGAAGACGGTATTATGAGAAGGGGTGCAGGTGATCTACAATAATATTCATGTATTCTGCAGCTGTTATGATGCCTTCAATTACTACCACAGGTTGCACAGAAGCCCAGCTTAATGCCCCCAAAGTGAAATACTGCCCCCCACCAGCCCGCATCTGTGGTGCAGAGAGAGAGAGAGAGAGAGAGAGAGAGAGAGAGAGTGTGTGTGTGTGTGTGTGTGTGTGTGTGTGTGTCAAGGAGCCATTTACTTGGATGGCACAACTCTGTCTCTGGACACAACTAGCATCCTGATGTAACAACAAAAGTGATTCAAGTGACCTGCCAATGCATTGCCATCGATTCACTATTAAATCTCAATTATCCTGTGTCCACTATGATCATAATTGATGAGTTTGTTGGGTCGACATGCAAACACATAAGGGTTATCTACTGAAAGGCTTCTTGTTCAACAGTGCGGGCTGAACAGTGAGCTCCAAACCACTTGTGCCTGCACCAGCATTATACTCTTTTGTCAGACTTGCCACAGATTGTGATGAGGCATGGACATCCAACACATTGTCACCAGCTTGTGGTTTCACCAGCCCTCAACCATTTTCCATAGATGCTCATGATTGTCGCACACTAACAGCAAATCAGCTTCACCATTTCTGAAATTCTCGCTCCCAGGTGCCTGGCCATAACAATCTGCCCCATGTTAATTTGCTTGCGTTAGTGGATTTCCCCATTTGTAGCCCAGATTCTTGCTAGAACAATTTCCCATTCATCTCTACTCCATTTACATACTTTATATACTGTGTAACATGCTTAAAATGCCACCAAGCAGAATTCAATCTCACACTGTGCAGTGGTCATTGTTTTGGCTCTTTTTTTTTTTATTTATTTATAACAAGCGTATTGTCATAATCATGTTGTTCTTTCATTGAACAGACAGGAAAGAGAATGTTCATGTAGACCACAGCTGTCATGTTGCCATCAGTTACTACTGCCGGCCCATGGAAGCCTAGGTGAATGTCCCCCATAATATAAAACTGTCCCACTAGCCTGCATCTGTGATGTTGTGCATGTTTTGAGCAAAACTGTAGCCTCTGAAGCAAAAGGACATCACCAGAGAACCTAGCAGATAGCTTTTTAAGAGCAAAGGTCACAGTTAATAGTAAAAAAAATAGAGGTGGTGGACAAAAACATGGAAACACCAAAAAGTACAACACATTACCATGCCTAATATGCAATACGAAAACTGTTGCCATTGAAAACAGCTTCCAGTCATCTGAGGATGGATAAATACAGATCATATGGGGTTTTCAAGGGAATCTTACACTTTTCTTCCTGCAAAATAGTGGCAAGTGTAGGTTATGATGATGTAGGTGGTAGGAATCACGCATCCTTCTCTCCAAAGTACACCACAAAGGCTCAATAATGTTGATGTCTGGTGGCTGTGGTGGCCAGGGCAGATGCGACAATTCATCATTGTGCTACCAAAACCATTACTGGATGATGCGAGCTGTGTGAACACGGACCTTGTCATCTTGGAACACAGCATCCCCAATGAGGAACAAACATTGTACTATGAGATGGATCTGATCAGACAAAATGGTCACATAATCCTTGGCAGTAATGTGACCTTGCAGAATAACCATGAGGCCATAGAAGTACCATGATATGGCTGCCCAAACATCACTGAACCACCATGTTTGCTCTTTGGATGTAAACTTGGCACCTGTCCAGAAATTGGAAACAAGACACTTCCAACCAAATGACTTTCTTCCACTGCTCCATAGTCTGTGTTGTATGGCATGTTTTCCTGTTATGGGCATTTGCATAATTGCTAATCAGTTTTGGAATTCTAGCTCACTCCTGCAGTTCTGTACTTAAGGAGCTGCTTTTGTGTTGTTTTGGTACTGACAGGGTTCACAAGCCCACATTCAGTCCTACAGTGGCTATTGTAGCTGTCACCCTGTTATTTTTCATCACAATCCAGTTAAAAGACTGTTTTGTCTGGATCACTCATTACATACTTCTCTCTGTGTTGTGAGTTAGTGGATGATGATTTTCCACTTTCCCTGAATGCAGTGTAAAATTTCCACATGGTGACTGTTCAAAAACTAAAACACTTCAGCTCCCTTTATTACAGAAGTACACACTGTACAAGGACCATGCTCAAATTCACTTAGCTCTGACATAATGCACTCGCCACTACACAATATGCTGTTCTGAAGACAATGATCACTTGCAACATATTAAGGACATTGCACAGGTGCCATTCGTGGTCAAGTACAACAGCACAATCTGCAGGTTTGGCTATCATCTGCATTTATGTTTTAGCATGTATTTCTCTTGGTGTTTCCAGAGTTTTACCAATCCCTGTACATGAAATGGAGAAAATCTTCTGGCTTCAGAACCATCCCCACTTGTTATTGACATTTCTTTCTCAGTGCCTTAAAAATGTGCTTGTGAATAAATACTCATTTTCTCACATAATTTTACAAAATTATCAGTAAGTGACTGATTGTATTGAGTAGGTACTGGGAGATGAAGAAGCTTGCACAGGATAGAGTAGCATGGAGAGCTGCATCAAACCAGTCTCAGGACTGAAGACCACAACAACAACAATAATTATGAGTCTGGCTTTTTGCTCTGTGCACAGCTCATGGTCTAGGGGTTAACGTTGCTGCCTCTGGATCATGGGGTTCCGGGTTCGATTCCTGGCTGGGTTAGGGATTTTCTCCGTCTGGAGACTGGGTATTTGTGTTGTTCTCATGATATCATCATCATTCATGGCAGTGGCGACATTGAACTGTGGAAATAAATTGGACTCTGTAAAACTTGGGACTTTGTACAGGCGCTGATGACCGTGCAGTTGAGTGACCCCCAAACCAAACATCATCATCATCCTTTTTGTTTTACGTGCAAACAGAGTGAGGGAATAATGGCTGTCTATATGCCTCTGCATGAGCCCTAAATTCTTATATCTTATCTTCATGGTCTTTATACACAATGTTTGTTAGAGGCAGTAGAATCATTCTGCAGTCATCTGCAAATGCCAGTTTTCTAAATTTTTTCAACAGTGATTCTTGAAAAGAATGTTGCCTTTCCTCCATGGATTCCCATTTGATTTCCTGAAGCATGTTGTAACACTGTGTGTTGTTCGAACCTACCAGTAACAAATCTAGCAGCCCACCTATGAATTGCTTCAATATCTTCCTTTAATCTGACCTGGTGCAAACCCCAAACACTGAAGCAGTACTCAAGAACAGGTCACACAAGCATCCTCTATATGGTTTCCTGTACAGATGAACCACACTTTCCTATAATTCTCCCAATAATCCGAAGTTGAGCATTGACTTTACCTACCACACTCCTCACATGCTCGCTCCATTTCATGTTGCTTTGCAGTGTTATGCCCAGATATTTAAATGATGTGACTGTGTCAAGCAGGACATTACTAATGCTGTATCCGCACATTTCAAATTTGTTATTCCTACTCACCTGCATTAACTTACATTTTTCTATGTTTATAGCTAGTTGTCATTTATCACACCATCTTTTTTCTATGTTTATAGCTAGTTGTCATTTATCACACCATCTAAAAATTTTCTCCAAGTCATCTTGTATCCTCTACAGTCACTCAACTTCAGCACCTTACTATACAGGGTGTTCCATTGATTGTGACCGGGCCAAATATTTCACGAAATAATCATCAAATGAAAAAACTACAAAGAACGAAACTTGTCTAGCTTGAAGGGGAAACCAGATGGCACTATGGTTGGCCCACTAGATGGCACTGCCATAGGTCAAATGGATATCAACTGCATTTTTTAAATAGGAACCCCCATTTTTTATTACATATTCATGTAGTGCGTAAAGAAATATGAATGTTTTAGTTGGACCACTTATTTCGCTGTGTGATAGATGGTGCTGTAATAGTCACAAACATATGGCTCACAATTTTAGACAAACAGTTGGTAACAGGTAGGTTCTTTAAATTAAAATACAGAACGTAGGTATGTTTGAACATTTTATTTCGGTTGTTCCAATGTGATACATGTACCTTTGTGAACTTACCATTTCTGAGAACGCATGCTGTTACAGTGTGAGTACCTGTAAATACCACATTAATGCAATAAATGCTCAAAATGATGTCCGTCAAACTCAATGCATTTGGCAGTACGTGTAACGACATTCATCTCAACAGCGAGTAGTTTGCCTTGCGTAATGTTCACACATGCATTGACAATGTGCTGACGCATGTTGTCAGGTGTTGTCGGTGGATCACGATAGCAAATATCCTTGAACTTTCCGCACAGAAAGAAATCCGGGTATGTCAGATCCAGTGAACGTGCGGGCCGTGGTATGGTGCTTTGACAACCAATCCACCTGTCATGAAATATGCTATTCAATATCGCTTCAACCGCATGTGAGCTATGTGCCGGACATCCATCATATAGGAAGTACATCGCCATTCTGTCATGCAGTGAAACATGTTGTAGTAATATCGGTAGAACATTACGTAGGAAATCAGCATTTAGATTGCCATCGATAACATGGGGGCCAATTATCCTTCCTCCCATAATGCTGCCCCATACATTAACCCGCCAAGGTTACTGATGTACCTGTCGCAGTCATCGTAGATTTTCCGTTGCCCAATAGTGCATATTATGCCAGTTTACGTTACCGCTGTTGGTGAATGATGCTTCGTCGCTAAATAGAATGCGTGCAAAAAATCTGTCACCGTCCCGTAATTTCTCTTGTGCCCAGTGGCAGAACTGTACACGACATTCAGTGCTGTCGCCATGCAATTCCTGGTGCATAGAAATATGGTACGGGTGCAATCGATGTTGATGTAGCATTCTCAACACCGGAATTTTTGAGATTGCCGATTCTCACGCAGTTTGTCTGCTACCGATGTGTGGATTAGCCACGACAGCAGCTGAAACACCTACTTGGGCATCATCATTTGTTGCAGGTCATGGTTGATGTTTCACATGTGGCTGAACATTTCCTGTTTCCTTAAATAATGTAACTATCCAGCGAACTGTCCGGACACTTGGATGATATCGTCCAGGATACCGTGCAACATACATAGCACACACCCGTTGGGCATTTTGATCACAATAGCCATACATCAACACGATATTGACCTTTTCCACAATTGGGAAATGGTACATTTTAGCACGGGCAACACGAAACAAATACTGTCCACACTCGCGGAATGTTACGTGATACCACGTGTGACTATTACAGTGCCATCTACCTCAAAGTGAAAAAAGTGGTCCAACTAAAACATTCATATTTCTTTATGTACTACACAAATATGTAATAAAAAATGGGGGTTCCTATTTAAAAAAACACAGTTGATATCCGTTTGACCTATGGCAGCGCCATCTAGCGGGCCAACCATAGCGCCATCTGGTTTCCCCCTTCAAGCTAGACGAGTTTCATTCATTGTAGTTTTTTCGTTTGATGCTTATTTTGTGAGATATTTGGCCTGGTCAATATCAATGGTCCACCCTGTATACCAAACTGCCCATGCTGTCCGCCAAATCATTTATGTATTTAGAGAAGCGGTCCTATCACACTTCCCTGGGGCACTCCTGATGATACCCTCATCTCTGATACACTCGCCATCAAGGACAACATACTGGATTCTACAACTTACAAAGTCTTCAAGCCACTCACCTACCTGTGAACCTCTTCCATATGCATGTGCCTTTTTTTAACAGCCTGCAATAGGATTCCATTTCAAACACTTTCCAGAAATCTATAAATATGGAATCAGCCTATCGCCCTTTATCTATAGTTCACAGCATACCGTGTGAGAAAAGGCATGCTGAGTTTCACACGAGTGATGGTTTGTAAAACCACACTGATTTGTAGACATAAGAAAATTTATTGTATTCAAACTGAGAATGTGTTCAAGGATTCTGCAGCAAACCAATGTTAGGGATATTGGTCTGTAATTTTGATGGTCTGATCTTTTGCCCTTCTTACGTAGAGGGGTCACTTGCACTTTTTCCAGTCCCTTGGGACTGTGCTGAGTGAGAGATTTGCAGAAATTTAAAACTTTGGTTTTCATTCTGCTATTTTCAACTGCCTCACTTGACTGGTCAACAAGTGACTGAATGGAAGCCTTAGACCCGGTTAGCAATTTTACATAGGATTAGATTTTTCTCGGGTTCTCTGCCAGTTCTTTTGCTAATGTCTTATGGTGGTAGTTGCTGTATGCTTTGTGCATGGATCTTTTCACAGACAGATTTCTAGCAACCTTTGTTCTCATCATTTATGTGTTCTCTTTTGAACTGAGAGTACAACAGCCTTTGCTTCCTCAGCTTAATTTTCTGACCGCAACCTGTAACATCAAGGGGGAAAAGCATCTGCTGCAGATCTATCTGGTATATCCAATTTTATGTGGGCTGATACAGGGAAAACAAGTTATGCAAATATGAAACTGTGAGAAGTGTCCCTGTTTCAGTTTGTGATGTCAGCGTAACCATAGTGATTTATTTGACAAGTTTTTACAGAGCAAACAAAATACACTGACAGTTTGCAAAAGCATTCCATGCCTTGGTGTCATAAATGTGGTATATAGCTAGCTGAAAGATCCACAGAGGAACTCTGTAGTCATGCAAAAGACCAGTCAGCTGCCATGTAAAGTAGTGTGACAGCCGCAGTGAGACTGCTGACACATGGTGACATAGAACAGGGCACAGTGTTGGTGATAATCGTAAGTGAAGCAAGCCATAGTCTGAAGTGATAATGCTCTGCTGGATGGCAAATTATGTTAGCCATGTGATGCTAATGGGTCAGTTATGTGATCATCTTATCACATTGTCTTGCAGCAGTCAGAGAATTTGGTAGTAATGGTATCTTAGCCTATCAATCTCACTGTCTGAGGACAGAGATTTAGCATCCCTCCCCCATTCTAATTGGCTCCATAGAGCCAGCAGTATCCCTGCTGATAATGATATTGCTGAAATGGAAAGGGAGAGGTGTAGGTGGGAAGGCCAGTGAGAGGTTCCAGCAACATCGACAGACCCATCTCATCATCTGGTGGTGTAGCATCTCAGAACTGGAGTTAGCTCTTTGTGGTGTCTGGATGTTGTCCTCATTACAGGAAAACAACTCTAAGGGAATTGAGGAGGGCCCCTACCATTGGTGTCCAGATGTGACACAATTGTGTCTGTGGTCACTGATTAGGGGACTTGGTGTGACACTTGGAATTCATCCAAGGATGGATTCCAGACCAGTTGTGGTGGCTGTAGGTCCTGGGCAATAGCTGGTTGATGCAGATACAGGTGGTTTGCGTGCTACACCAACCTGGTATCATTGGCTTAAGCCATCATGGAACATGACCAAAATTGCAGATCATAACTTCTGTACCCTAAGAATAACAGAGAAAGTGGGTGTTTCAATAGTCGCAGGAGGTCCAGGAGTGTCTGGTGTTGGAAGCCATGCAGCAGCTGTACTGTTCTCCCTACTAGAATTCCATGTGAGCATCTACTAGTATATACCATGGAGGAATGGGCTGGTGAAGTTGATGATGTGTACTCTCTCTTGTAGGGACAGAGGAGTTCGCCAAGTACCGAAGCATTGTGATTGGTCAACCTGGGTTATTGCATAGGTTTCTCTGTCCACTCAATGTAGCACGTGATGCAAGGTCAGTAGGCATGCTGTCTTACAAGTACCTCCATGTGTGTCATCACCAAGTGGCTGACATGCAGAAGGCTGCTGATGCAGTGACCACCAAGAAACTGGCATTATTGTCTGTTGCCATCATCAGCACTCCTTGGACCATATCCATTATAATTTTGAGGGATAAATAGAAGCAAAGCTTTGGGAGGGCATAGAGTGGGAAGCACTGTGCCGAAGGTATCATTATTCGGCACAGAAGTGAATCCTCGGTCATAGCAGACTCAATTTTGGCTGCTGTGAAAGATAGATCTAAGACATTTTGCAAGAAATTACCAATGTGGAGCATATCATTTCATGAGAGTCAGATGTGGGTTCTGTTCCCGTGGGGTGTCTGGACAGGTCATCAGTGGTGGTGTGTCATGATGTAGGCTGATATAAATGGTGTAGTTGTATATGTGGGCCCATCTATGGAGGCTTTGAGCTTTTATTTCTTGGAAATCGATTCTTGGAACCAAATAAGGAAATTAGAGGTTTGTGATTGTGATACGTGGAATTTAGTACAATATGTCACTAAACATGAGCTGACTTAAGACAGTGTTTTAATTCTGAAATGTGTCTGGCATTGCTGAGACCATTCATGTTTTGTGCCTTCCTTGCGTGGGCTACCAAATTGTATGGCAGTCTGGGTGACATTTGGTATAAATCTGACATAATTATTCGTTTTGAAGGCAGCTGAATTTTGTCTATAGTATCTACATGTTGCTGGGTTGGCTGTAAAATCTCTGTGACTCAAAGTATTCCACTCATTTAAAAAAAAAAATATGTACATATTTTGATTAGACTGTTCATTTTGCTATGATATATGGAAGAGCATACACGGGTTTACCAGATGAGATGTTTTCTTCTATTATCAATCAGAATTACGTTATCTAAGTAGTTAACCATTCGAGGAATATTTTTTAATTAATTGCTCCAGGTAACAGTAGAAAATGGTGCACTAGTATTTCCAAAAGTTAATAAATCATATCTGTACAGTCCAAAATGTGTGTTAATTCCCATGAACTGATGTGGCTGTTTGTCTAGAAGTAACTGCAAAAATGCTTCACCTAGATCAATCTTAGAGAAGTACTGACCACTGGATAGTTACAACATTAGCTGTTCTTACTGTGGAATGGGGTAGACCTCAGTGACCAAGTGTACATTAATCGTTGCTTTGAAACAACTTCAAAATGGAGTGAAACATTTGTTTTGTGTAAAATTGTCAATGAGATTACTCATGGACTAGACATTATAGGAGTGAGAATATCTTGTTTTATTGATCTAACTCACTTTTGAGGTCTTTTTGTAATGCTATTGGGACTGGTCATGCTCAAACATACGAGATTTTGCAGAAGGCTTTATCTGAATATGAGCTGTATAATTACTGACACATCCGAAACTGAGAAAAGAGATAAAAAACTGTATGCCTAGTGATTCAAGTTCATCAAATGATACCATTACAGATATGGCATTAACATCTTCTATTACTTGAAACCCAAAAGCTGTGAAAGCATCCATCCCACAAAATGTTTCTTGCCATTGGTGAGGGTAAATGTAGAAATGTCAGCAAACAGCTGACTTTTATGTATGACACTTACTCCACATTCACAACACAACACAAGACAATTTATTAACTCATTGCAAATTGTTATTGGAAGAGAGAACTTTTATGGTTGCACTGTAAAAGGGTTCAATTGGGGTTGCAGACAGTTAACACTCTGTTGGGAATTAGCTGGTGGGGCTAACTCAATTTGGCTGCAAGTTTCCTGCTACATGCCCCTGTTTATCACATCACACCCAGAGCATTTATGGGTGTGAGGGTGCTTTTGAAAAATAGTCCAGACAACCTGAAACTGAGTCTTGGTGTTATAATGTGGTTGGGTTGCCATGAAGACTGAGGCATGTGCAACTGCTGTCTAAGTATTGTTTTTTATTATATCACTGGAATTGACATTTGCATGAAAGATTTATGAGATCAGCTGCCAGTGCAGCACATGATTGATTCAGTTTCTTATGGCAATGAAGCAATGCAAGGCTGAACACTACAACATGAGTTCACTGTTCCTAATGCAAAGAGAGAATGCTGTGGATTTCCAGTAACTCAGTACAGAGGATGATTGTAATTAAAGTTCTAGTTTCAAAAAACTGTAAGAAATAACTGCTGCTTAGAATGATGGCAAAACAAAGCCCATCCACCACAGAAAGGTCGTACAACATTGTATGGGAAAAACTGGTTTTTAACTGTCCTGAGCCCAAAATCCACATAAAAAGTAACAATTGCACTGGTTTTTAATGGTCCTGAGGCATAAACTGCATAAAAAACAACAATGAAATCAATTTTTAATTGTCATGTGACTGGCACAAGACATGTTCAGTATGCTTCCCACCATTTTCTACCACAAGTTGAAATCGAAGAACAGCACATTCTACAACAGACTGGAGTTTCTCAGGGGTCACATTCCAAATATGTTGCACACTGTATGCCTTTAATTCAGCTGAATTTGTAACCAGAGCACTTAACACAGCACCTTTCAGATAACCCCACAGCCAGAAGTCATACATATCAGGTGATCTGGACAGCCAGGCTGTAGGGAAATGATGGCTGATAATTCTAGCATTTCCAGAATGCCTCTGCAGCAATTGCTTCACTGGCTGTGCAATGTGTGCCACCTTGTATAAAAATGATCCTACCCACACAGCCACACTGTCGAAGGGTTGGAATGATGTCGGTGCACAAAAGGCTCACATAGTGTTTACCAGTGTCAGTACAAGTGAAAGGACCTTCAGGACCCATCTCCTATCTCCTCAAAAAAATAAAAAAAAGGTGGTTCTACAATAAACAATGCTGTCAACATGCACCACAAAGTTACTGTTGCAAATGAAGCAGTACTAGTTGATGTGGAAATGGATTTTCCATTGCCCATAGTCTGCAGTTCTGTGTATTAACATGTCACTGGAGATGGAAAATGGAAATAGGCTTTGTCTGTCCACAGAATGTTCCATAGCCATTCATTGTCCACTTCCATGTGAGTAAGAAATTCTACAGCAAATGTTCGTCTTATTTGCAGGTCAATGTGAACTAACTCTTGAACACGGTTATTTTGTATGTAAAACAATGCAAGATGTTTTGTAGAATTTCATGCCCCATGCTCACAGGCATGTCCAAAGTTTCGACAATTCCTTGGGCACGTAGCAAGGTGCAAGTTCATTTGCTGTTACACAACAGTCTGATAAAATAGCTTTCTTCTTTTTAGTACATAATTAAGAGTGAAGCAACTGCATGACATTATATATGCACAGATACATGATGTGTTCCTGTGGATGGTTATTATTACATGTAGCAAATAGCATTTAGGTTTGATTTTGTTTATTCATCCAGGTATCATCTCACACTGAAGCAGAATTTGTCATCATAATAAAATGAAAATAAGTAGTTATAAATATACATAGAAGCAGAGTATATCACTATGATTTTTATGAAGATAGGGCACCTGATTAGCTGTGGTCTTGCTGAAGGAACCATCCTGGCATTTGCCTGAAATTATTGAGGAAAACCTAAATCAGGTTGGCTGGACAGATCAACACCACCCTCCCAAATAAAGGTTCATAGGTTCATTGTCTTAACAACTGCAGTGGCTCATTTGGATGGACACTATACTTCAATGTTCACTTAAACACAGTTTGATCAAGATTGCACTGCATCGCTGCACACACAAAGGATACCCACTGGTGACTCTTTGGCGAAGAACACTCTGCTGTGTCCCATGCATTCCCTCCAGTCTGGTGAGAATTCCCTCCAGTCTGTTGAGAAAACTTGCTCTAGGCCCATAAACTTGCAACTATGCCCTAAGCACATCTTCATGTCCTCTTCTCAGTCCGTGTGAAAAACTGAGTCAGCATTCCTTCCATGATGAACTGAGATGTTGAGCTCAGGAGAATAACAAGACATTACTATCGTGGTCTATAGATCTTGGCACATGATTTTCTTTTAAAAGTGTAACATTGTGATCATGTATTGTACTGGAATGGAATGTCGTGTGGGAAGGGCCTCCTGGTGGGTAGATCTGATCGCCTGATGCAAGTCTTTTGAGGTGACGCCATTTCAGCGACTTGCGTGTCAATGAGGATGAAATAATAATAATGAAGACAACATAAACACCCAGTCCCTGAGCAGAGAAAATCTTCAACCCAGCCGGGAATCGAACCAAGGCCCCCTGGCATGACAAGCCGGCATGCTGTCCACTCAGTTATGGTGGCAGACATGTATTGTATGACTCAGCACCTCCATTGTATGGTGAGTAGTGAGTAGCAACTTTGCTTTTCATAAAATTATTGTACTGTAATATTTCAATATATGGACTGTTGTACTTATGCAACTAACGTAATTAAGGGTCATTGAAAAAATAGATAAGTCACTTTTTTTTATTTAGTTGTAGCTACAGCTTGATTTAGGCTCATCATACATATCTTTTGAGAAAGCTAAACCTGGGGGGAGAAACAGTTGAGTTCAGAGATATTAGTACAAAATTTACTGTAAGGGGAAGAAAAAAGGAAAGTCAGTTATTCATGGAAAGGAGCAGACAAGTTAGTGGTGACTCAGCCAGCCACGAAAGGGCAGAGTCACCATGAAAACACCAAATATAGATAGAAATCTGCAGGAAAGTCTGAAAACAAGTGGGTGTGCACCTTTGCATAAAAGGGGTAAGTGTTCTAAAATACACAGGCAACTCAGTAAGACCACCATGACTTTTACTGAGAATGACAGAGTAAGTTTCAGAGGCTGTCAGGGCCACTACAGCCTCAGAGACTTGAAGAAAACCTACTTGCCTGAAAATCTAAATATAAAGAAAATGTCCCATATTTTTAAGGAAATTCATTATAACACATTTTTGTCTTATGACACATTCCGAGTGATTTTCAACACAAAATTAAATATTTGGTTTGGATATCCTTAAGCTGAGTGTAGCACATTCACTACAAAAGCAAATACTTTAACAATGAAGAAAGATAAGATGCAGACTCATCACTTAATGACAATGACCATTCCTCATAAGAAAAAGGCTCAAATGTTGTAAGATTTCAAAAGGAGTGGCAAACTGGAGGCAAGGAAAAACAAAAATAAGGTGGCTATCTGCACAGACTTTGTAAAAAATGTATCCCTGCCAAATATAGTGACCAATGACATTTAATTTATGCTGCAAATTTTGACATACCTGTTCAATATGTTTATCCTGAATGCTCCGTGAGAAAGGGCAGAAGTGAAGTGACATAATTCCTTTTTCACTTCAACACTCGTGCTTTGGACAAGGACATTGAAGAGCTCTATATACTTTGTGATTCTGCTGGTTCTCAAAATAAAAAATTCACCATCTTCTGCATCATTCACTACATAACATTCAGTCAAATTAGTATCCTGAAGAAGATCAAAATACATTTTCCCAAGCATAGCATTCGTACTTAGAATGTGGCAAAAAAGTTTGGAATATGGAATGGAAAGGTGCTGATGGAAACAACTGAAGATTTCAAGAAAATGGCTGAAGTATCTAGATGTAAGCCATCCCCTTTCACTGTGCTCAGTGTAAATCAGGAAACAGTGTTAGACTGGGAAAAGGCTGTTTGACTCAAAGCATACTGCAAAATGCTCCTTCAAAACACAGACTATTATGATAATATTATTTGAATCCAGCCACTGCCATATGCTGAAATTTCAAGTGACTTAGCAATGGAGGAATGCAAACTGGCATCATAAGAACACCATAACAATGTCAGCCAGTGGATGGGCTATTTGAACTGCCCATAGCTGCTTATAATGGTATGATTGACTTTAGAATTCCTTACTTGTCTCATGTACAATAGCTTTGCAGTTATATGCTGTTCACTGTAATCAAACTCAAATAGTTCCATTCTTTATTCTAGATCTCCTTATGATTTCCATGCTGAAGTATGAAGATTTGCAAAGTCTGATGAAGTTTTGCCTTTCTGGTGCTATGAAGTTCTTCAGTCAGCTGCTCCATAACTAAATATATGTGGGTTAGTACTATCACTCTATTATCACAACCATTAATTCTTTTAATCATGATTATTATTGAATTACTGTGTCTGTTTCACTTGTTTTACCCATTTCTTTCCCCTTATGGAGTGATATTTGACTGAATTTTGGGAAATAACTTCTTTCTGGAAACACACTGGATGCCAATAACTCTATTTCCACATTTGATGCATCAAAGATGTTTAATTTATGAAATAAAAATTATTGTATGTACTTATGTATTGATGTAATCACAGTTCAAACATTAAAATTGCTTTTTTTTTCTTTTTTAGTTTCATAAAAATGGACTTGCCTGGCTTTTTCCCCTGACCCATTTATTCAGGGACCAAATGGCACATGGAATAAGAAATCTTCCTTTACCAGGTATGAATGGCCACTCAGGAGGTGAGATGAACGGGTTAAAGGCTTGACGCATTCTGTTGTCTCTGAGATAAGAATGTTACCACCATGGTTATGAATAAGTGTACCAATGAACCAGAAACTTCCTGATCTAGACACTAGGGTATCCATGTGGAATGGACAGGCAATGGAACAAAAAGTAGGAAAATACAAATGCCAGCCAAGAAATGAAAAGTGTGAAACTCTAGTCATTGACGTACATGAAAGGAGATGGCCTCCCTCTAGCTATTGTGTCATTGATCAACACAGAGTTTACTACTTGGGAACATCCAACTGAGAATTTCTTTTTAGAGTAGGTGTGATAGTAGATAAATCAGTGCACAGTGCTTCATTGATTTCATAGCAGAGTCAGAGAGGATATTGTTGTGGTAAGAATGTACAGATATATGCTCCTACTACTCAGCAGACTGATGAAATAATAGAATAATTCTGTTCTTATATTTCAGATGTCATACATAAACTACAAAAACAAGACATTTTGATAATATGGGATATTTTAATGCCACGATAGTAAAAGGCCATCTGGGTAATCATGTAGGTCCTCATGCGCTTGGTGAAAGAAATAGACATGGTTACAGACTAAGTACTTTTGCTGTTGAACATGGACTTGTAGTACTTAACATATTTTTCTGACACCCACCATAAATATTGTATACCTGGAAGTCACCAAAAGATAGCCCTGAAAACATAATGTGAAATCAGATTGACTGCATCATAGTAAGAGAACAACATAGAGACAGTTTTATGTAAGACAAACTGCATTCTGGAGCTGACCACAATAAGACCACAATATTTTTCAGGTAAAATGTATAAGAATCAAACCAAAAGTGACAGCAGAATATAACACAATTGATACAACCATTGTTAAAAAGTGAGGTAAATGTCAAACTTAACGAAAGTCTCGGAGCACCATAATATTGGTAAGGTAGGAGAAATGATTACCAGTTGATGTGAAAGAGCTGACACCATCAAAAAAATCAATGTTGCAGCCTGAAACAAGGAAAAGGAAGTCATGGATGACTAACAAAATATTATAACTAATTGATCAAAGAAGAAACTGCAAAGTGAACCCAGATCAATATAGAAGAGTGAACAAAGTTATAAAGAGGATAGTCAAAGAAGAAAAACTGTAACAAAAGTGCTCAGAGATTGAATCTTTACAAAGTAAATATGACAACTTTAATGTTTATAAGAAAGTAAAGGAAATGACACGGAATTTGAATTTTGCAATATCATCATCTGCTGGTAGATAATGGTGGTAAGCTGATCATAAACAATAACAAAAGGATCCATGCTTGGAAGAACTATGTGGAAGAACATTTCATGATGATAGAGCAAGTCCATCTGAAGTTGCTGGAGAAACAGGGCCAAATATAATAACAGAAGAAGTGGTATCATCAATAAGGGCAATGAAAAATGCGAATACAGCACAACCAGATATGATGCAGTCTGAATTGCTTAAATTGTTTGGTGAGGAAGAAATAGAATGGTTGACAAAGCTATTCAATAAAATTTGTAGTTCAGGTGTCATTCCTCAAAAAATGGCTTCAATTGAAGCTCTTAACCAATGTGATAACTTGCACGAAATTGAAGTCCATACTGAAAAAGCCAAAGCCATGTTTTGTAAAATGGCTAATGTGTCCAAGAGCCATCACCCCTCACTTGAAACAAAATTAAGATATCTATGTTGCTACATATTTCCCGTTCTTCTCTATGGAGCTGTAACCTGGACTTTGACCAAGATTATGGACAAAAAACTTGAGCATCTTGGCATGTGGCTGTACCGGAAATTCTAAGAGTGCCATGGACAGATAAAATTATGAACAACATCATTCTCCAAAAAATGAAGGAAGAAAAAGAAGTCCTAAACACAGCAAAATGCAGAAAACTACGATATCTTGGACATGTAATGAGCAAAAGAACAGGTATAAGCTGCTTCAGAACATTCTTCAGGGAAAGATGTCTGGTAACAAGAGGACAAGAAAGATGATGATGATGATGGTGATGAAGAAGTTGGCTGAGAAACTTATGGACATGGACTTCATATGTGTGTGAGGAACATTTTAAACAAATGAAGAACATTTTAATGTGACAGTGTTGTTGTTGTCCCCTTTCATTATGGACCCCTACCCTGAGTCCTCTAAGTAGTCTTTAATTGTGTAGTATGCATTACTTATGAAAATTGTTTTACCTCACTTTTTAAACAAATGTATTCCCTTAGTCTTTTTCATCTCAAGAAGGAGTTTACTATATAATTTTATTCCCTGATATAAAACACTGTTTTGAGTTTTTTTGTTCATTTTTCATTGGTAAATGGAAGTCCAAATTAGCTGTTGTTACGTGTAGAACTGTTAGTGACATACTTAGTAATGTTCTGCCTGATATTCCAAAATACTGATTGATGTTCATGCTCAGTACAATATACATAATCAGTTTTTTTTAAACAGTACTTTACAAAGAGCCTGACAACAGCCCTTTTCTGCAGTTTAAAAATAGTGTCCATGTTTTGTGCCACTGACCCCAGAAAAGAATCCCGTAGCTAAGAACTGAGTATACGCAGGAATAATTCTTCACCACAAGACTTTTGCTGTTGCAAACTGATGATAGAACCCCAAGAGCAGAACACATTGATGACATTATTGTTGCCAGTAGCTTTGTGTGTTCATTTCATGTTAACTGACAATCAATATTCATCCTTAAAAACTTGTTTGTTGTGCAACCTATAGATTTATCGCCTGTGCTTTATGCAACAGAGTTGTTTTTCCTCTTTATGGTGAACTGTGTACTGTGTGTTTTCCATATGTTTGATGTTAGTTTATTATATACTGCCTAATTATCATTATTGAGTGTATCATTTGCTCTCCCTGGTAGTTGCTGTCATCAGCTAAGACAACTTTTTGTCCATGTCTTGTACTGTGTCATCAATATATACTAAGAACAGAAACTGCCTGGATAGCTTTGCTAGTTAAAGCACCGCTTGTAGGATGAGGAGGTGCACTGGGTGGATTCAAATCCACCTGGCAGATTAATGATGAGGATTGTTGTGGTGGTCAGCCTGGATGCGGTTTTTAGGTTGTTTCCGACATCCCACTAGGTGAGTACTGGGCTAGTATCACAGTCTTGCCTCACTCACACAATTTGCAAATATTTAAAACACTTTTGCTCACATTCGCATGAATAATACTACTCACTGACAGTTGGGATACACATATTTCCATCATGGGGATCACAGAGTGGCAACAGGAAGGACATCCAGTCACCCATTAAATTAACCATGCTAAATCCATTAACAGCCATGTTTATCCTGTGTCAATGGAGGACAAAGGCACTAGAAAAAAAAACAGAAGAAGCTATATTAAGAATGTAATGCAATCTGATATGCTACTCTGAGGGTCATGTATTTTTTGTATGTTTCTTGTCTAATAATTGTCTTACTAAAGATTTTTTGGCACACTGATTTTATGTAAGGCTGGAATTATTTATTTGCTAATTCTCTTACACCTATTGCTTCTAGATATTTAGTAGTATTTTATGGTCCACAGCATCAAAAGTTAGACAAGTCTAAGAATATGCTTATAACACAGTCACCCTTTTCAAGAACTTCAGTTACCACTTTAGTGAACTCCCACTTTGGAAACCAAACGGATTTGTTAAAAAGGTTGTAATTAATCATGTAACTCATTAGTTTATCTTGCTGTGTTTATCGATGGGGGTTGTATGCTGTCTCTGCATGCCCTCAGAACAGAGAATGGAACCTCATCTGTGCCACCTACCTTCTTATTTTTAACGTTCCAGGCCTCAAGCTCTGTTGTTGGAAACAACAATTGTGCTTGCTGTGTAAGTAACTGTAGGTGCTACATGTGTTTTAGGAAGATATTGATGCATTTCTGTGCAATAGTAGAGAAATGGTCATTTGAAAATTTGCCAGTTCTTTAGGCTTTTCTATAATTCTCCCCTGATCTTTACTTTGTATCTTGTTACATTTGGATCTGCATTTTCCAGTTTACTATTGTTTTCTGCAATTTTTTTTTTTCAGCAAGCAGTACCCTCCTGTAGATTATTCTGTTCTGTGCCTGTGATAGTAATCTAGGAAAGATTAGTGTACTACTTTGGCAGAGAACTAAGAAATTGAAGTGAATGGGAGGACTTTTAAGTACCCACAATTATCCATCTATTTTCCTGACCTGCTCTTGTTTAACTGGCTACTTTTGGAAATGTCTCCTTAAAAATTAATTTAAACAATGCATAGAATTTAGAGGACATAGCATCTCTATTGTTTTCCATAGACACCTCATCCTAGGTTTGATTTGCTGATGCCCTAAAAAAGGTGTGCGTTTTACATTCTGAGAAGGATGTAGATGTAGATCCTTTTGAGATTTGCAGTTTTCTGGGTTTTACCAAGACTGCCTGTAGCTTTTTTATCTGACAGTATATTTTTAATTATTTACACATCAAGTTCCATAGGATCAAATTGAGGAGCAAACCTCCAAGGTCACAGAATGTGTCAGTATATGAAATTACAACATAAAAGTAATAACAGATAAAAAATAACTGTTTGTGAACCCAAAAAAGTCAATCCATAAGGTTAAGTAAACACAATCAACAATAAAATAATAATCAGCTTAATTTTTCAAGGATCTCTTCAACAGAATAGAAGGAGTGACCCATGAGGAAACTCTTGAGTTTCAATTTGAAAGTGCGTGGATTACTGCAAAGATTTGTGAATGCGAGTGGTAGCTTATTGAAAATGGATGCAGCAGTATACTGCACACCTTTCTGCACAAGAAGTGAGGAAGGAGGAAGTCTGATCCAAATGCAGGTTTGATTTCTGCCAAGTATTAACTGAGTGAAATCTGCTTATTCTTGGGAATAAGCTAATATTGGCAACAAGAATTGTATATATATATATATATCAAAAAACAAAGATGATGTGACTTACCGAACGAAAGTGCTGGCAGGTCGAAAGACACACAAACAAACACAAACATACACACAAAATTCATATATATATGTGTGTGTGTGTGTGTGTGTGTGTGCGCGAGTGTATACCCGTCCTTTTTTCCCCCTAAGGTAAGTCTTTCCGCTCCCGGGATTGGAATGACTCCTTACCCTCTCCCTTAAAACCCACATCCTTTCGTCTTTCCCTCTCCTTCCCTCTCTCCTGATGAGGCAACAGTTTGTTGCGAAAGCTTGAATTTTGTGTGTATGTTTGTGTTTGTTTGTGTGTCTTTCGACCTGCCAGCACTTTCGTTCTATATATATACATATATAGTGACTCATGAACAGGGGTCAATAAGAGGTTTGCAAACTTACACCACTTACTGCCCAAACCAAAAATATCCTTTTAGAATGGGAAGAGTTACCCCAAAATATAATACCATGTGACATAAGCGAATGAAAATAAGCAAAGTAGACTAATTTTTGTGTTGAACGATCACTCACTTCTAATACCGTTGGAACAGTAAAAATGGCAAGATTAAGTCTTTGAACAAGATCCTGAATGTGGGCTTTCCATGACAGCTTACTATCTATCTGAACACCTAGACATTTGAACTGTTCAGTTTCACTAATCATATGCCCATTCTGTAAAATTAAAACGTCAGGTTTTATTGAATTGTGTGTTAGAAACTGTAAAAACTGAGCCTTACTGTGATTTAGTATTAGTTTATTTTCTACAAGTCATGAACTTAGGTCATGTACTGCACTATTTGAAACCGAACCAATGTTGCACACAACATCCTTTACTACCAAGCTAGTGTCATCAGCAAACAGAAATATTTTAGAGTTACCTGTAATACTAGAGGGCATATCATTTATGTAAATAAGGAACAGGAGTGGCCCCAACACTGATCCCTGGGGCACCCCCCACTTGACAATACCACACTCAGACCCCACATCACAGCCATTCTCAACACTGTGAATAATGACCTTTTGCTGTCTGTTGCTGAAGTAAGATGGGAACCAATTGTGAGCTACTCCCCATATTCCATAATGATCCAACTACTGGAGGAAAATTTTGTGATCAGCACAATCAAACGCCTTTGTTAAAACAAAAAAGATGCCTAGCGTTCGAAACCTTTTGTTTAACCCATCCAGTGCCACGTAGAGAAAAGAGAATACAGCCTTTTAAATAACTTTTGCAAACATTGATGGCATAGAAATAGGTCTAAAAAGCAGCTTTACTACTGAGTACTTTAATCGTTCAGGAAACTAACCATTCTTGAATGAAAAATTACAAATATGGCTAAGTACACAATTAACATGTACAGCACAGTACTTTAATATTCTGTTAGGCACTCCATCATATCCATGAGAGTCCTTAGTCTTCAGTGATTTAATTTTTGACTCAGTCTCCCCCTTGTCTGTATCACAGAGCAGTATTGCAGACAGCAATCTCAAAAACTTATTTGCGTAGAGAGTTATATGGTTCCCTGTAAAAAGTAAATTTTTATTTAATTCACCAGCAATGCTCAGAAAATGATAGTTAAATACTGAACATATATCTGACTTATCAGTAAGAGAAATATTTTTACTATGAACTGACTTTATATCGTTGACCTTGACCTGCTGACGAGACACTTCCTTCGCAACTGACCATATCGTTTTAATTTTATCCTGTGAATTAGCTATTCTTTTTGCATACCACATACTGTTTGCCTTCCGAAGAACATTTTTAAGCACCTTCCAAAACTGTTTGTAATGGGCTACTGTAGCTTGATTGTGACCACTTCCAATGTTTTGATATAATTCCCACTTTGTTCTACATGATATCCTTACCCACTAGTCAGCCACCCAGGCTGCCTTTTACTGCTAGTACCCCATTTAGAACATTATAATGGAAAACAACCGTCAAATAGCATGAGAAATATGTTAAGAAAAGCATTGTATTTGTTATCTATGTTATCGGCACTATAAACTCTTGTTCCTTGACAAGGCTTAAAAAAACTCTTGTTGCTGTTGGATTAACTTTCCTACATAGTTTGTAATTAAATCTGACATTTGTTTGAGTACAAAAGCCTTTTAGTGTTAAAATTTGTGCATCATTGTCTGAAAGGCCATTCACACTTTTACTAACAGAATGCCCATCTAGTAATGAAGAATGAATAAAAATATTGTTTATGGCTGTGCTACTGTTCCCCTGTTGGGAAAAAAACAGATTGCATCAGATCATATGAATTTAGGAGATCTACCAACATCCTTTTTCTTGCACCAGCATATACAAAATTAATATTGAAATCACCAAATATAACTAATTTCTGGTACTTCCTACAAAGTGAATCAAGAACCCCCTCTAGCTTGAGCAGAAATGCTCTGAAGTTGTAGTTAGGGGACCTACAAACAACAACAATTAGAAGTTTAGTTTCACTAAATTCAACTGTCCCTGCACAACATTCAAATATCTGTTCAGTGTAGTGTCGCGATATGTCTATGGATTCAAATGGAATACTGTTTTTTAAGTACATAGCCACTCCCCCACCCCACAAGGAACTTGTTGAGAAACAGCCAGCTAATCTGTATCCTAGTAAAGGAAGCCTCTGATTTGTCAAATTATTTAAGTGGTGCTCTGAAATACCAACAATTTCAGAGTCAACATCTATAAGCAGTTCACTAACTTTATTTCTAATACCTCTTATATTTTGATGAAATCCTTCTCTACTTGGAAACATTACATCCTCGGAAGGTGAGCCCTTAGTTAGAGGGACTTTCTTTGAGCAGGTATACCTATCAGCTGACTTCAATCTAAAAAAGGTGCAGCTCTAACATCAACTACTACAGGAATTTTTCCATGAGTGACCCCAACAGCACCACCGCCACCACCACCACCACCACCACCACCACCACCACACTGTCACCTATACGCTTTGCCAGCCTCCCCTTCCAATACCTTTTGAGGTCCAGGCCATGCCTAGTGAAACCTGATCTACTGATAGACCCAACTGGCACCACTGAGATGTGACCCATGCCCTCTGTCATCAGTGCCCTCCCCAGCCCCATGTTAACACACCTAACAGCCACATTAAGGTGAAGCCGATCATGACACCGAAACAATTGCATGAAATGCACATTAGTGCCACGTTTGAGTAGCTATCTTTACCAGATAACCACATACATCATATTCCCCGTCCCTATCAAGACTGTTTCCTGCTCCACCCACTAGCACTACCTGATCCTCCTCCGTAAAATTCCTACGTAACTCCCCTATGCTGTCGGTCACTTGAGCCAACCCTGAACTAGGCTTCACAATGCTGGTGACCTGGTACTCACTCTCCAACACTTCCTGCAACTGCTGGCCCACACCTCTACTGTAAGAACTAGCTAGCAGCAGAACCTTCTTCTTTCTGTTAGACTTTGCAACTAACATAAGCCTCCTAACTGCTGAGGACTGCTGCATGTTTCCTACATCTACAGCTACACGAGGCTCCTCTCCACTCAACTCAGACAGTTGGTCAAATCTATTGCATATATGCAAAGTAAAACTGTCTGAATACCTCTCCTTCCTAGCTGCCTTTTTGCCAACTGCCAGTTCCCATTCCCCACCACCCTTCACCCTCCTCAACCTATCAAGTTCCTCCTTTGCGCATTGTAACTGCACCTGAAGGGCACAGATCTTATGCTCCTACTTCTCTATCAACTTATTTCTATACGGATTATGCATTCCCAGGAGAGGATCTCACTAGAATGCCCACTGGCTTCCCCACTGCATTCCTCCCAATGAAAATACTTTGAACAAATCCCACACTGTAATCCACTACTCACAAACCTATGACAGAGCCCACGCCTCTCACTCATGGTAAAATTTTACAGGGGAAAAAAAAAAAAAAAAAAAAAAAACACTATACGTCTATGTTACCAAAGTTCAGTTACACCAGTAGAATTATTTATAGAACTAACAATAGTGGTCTCGAAATTCTCTGTCTACTAAGAAAGCCACTACTTGTTGTAATACTACTACATCACAGCTAATACCAATACCAACAAAACTTCACAAAATTAGTAGCTAAAACCAAAAACTTCTAATGACCACTGGAACACTAAATGCAGTGAAAACACTGAACGAAAATTTTACTGAAATATTTCACTAGAAACAATAAGAAACGTCAGTTGAAAACTAAAGCAACAAATGTACTAAACGACTTCAATGCACAGAAAACTATAAAAAACGCAGCGAGTGAACATTTCCAAAAGTTTATTAAATCATTATTTCACCACAAACAGCACGAAACACCACTGAAAACTATTAAATTTAATAACTGTATAACAGTGCACAAATAAGTTTGTAGTAGAATGAGCAGAGACACCTGATATTTTATAAATAGTTAACAATTTTCCTGTCAATACCTGCAAGTACATGTTCTAAGACTCATGCTGAACTTTGATATCCTAGCAGCAGTGTTCACCATTTATGCCACACCAAAAATGTTGAAAATGTATAAGGACTTATTACTAGTTTCACCCTCAACACATTTTAATATTCATGTCTGTACATATTGTTATATTAGTTTTGGGAGCTGAGACTTTTTCTAGAGCTCCAGTAAACTTTCTGAAAAAGAGCTTTCACATTACCACTTGGTGATTAATACACAGACAGAATGGGTTTCTTATTATGGATGTCTGGCTCTGTTAGTTCTAAGGCTTTCAGCTAAGAATGTTTATCTGCACTGTTGTGATCAGATCTTCTCTAGATTTAAAATGTATCCCCCTTCTGATATGAATACATGATCCCCCATCCTTTAAGTTACCTGTAATTGTACAGTAGCAACTTGCGCATTCACAGCTTAGTATTAAACATGGTATTTTGTTTTCTCTACACCAGTGGTCTATAATGCATAGGCCTACCAGCACGATATTCAAACACTGTAATTCAACTTCAAGCTAGTGTACTTCATTTTTAGTAGATTGCACATTTTGATGAAGAATATGTGATTCTGATCAAATTTCTGTGGTGTTTGTGTGCTCCAGTCTATCTTTTGTGTACACTCTCAAGTAAGCTCTAAACTGGTTGAGGCCCTTGTAAGAAAGGGGAGCCTGTTGTCATGATATACCCGAAACAAATGCCTAGTCCTCCTACAGATGACAAGCTTGTATTAGAAGCCATTGATTTGTGACAGTACGCACCAGTACACTGTACGTACTTCTGATGAGGAAAACCAGAGCGGCACATTCTGAGACGTGCTACGATAGAACCTCTACTGCAGGTGAAGCGATGTAAAACAAATACTGCCTTCACAATTTTAAAATCCTCAGAAAAGTAATAAAATAATGTTTTTCTAAGTCAAAATGTCAAAAACGCACACTTAAAGGTTACAGTACCCCGGACCCTCTCTTTTTACAAATCAAGCACTGTAAGGGCGATTCAGCTGCCCCTACCGATATCGTTTTATGCAACCCGCAATGTTATATCAAGCCTTCATAAACAATGCTCGAGATTTTCTTATTCTCTCGCTCGCTACGCGCAAACTATTAGCCCTACAGAAAAAATGAACAGCACCTTTCATAGGAAATGTAATGTAATTAGTTTTGTACTGGGATACTTTCTGCTAGAGGCCGTAGTTTTCGAGTTCTTCGAGAAAAACGTACAAAGGTGACCTACAAGCGTACACCGACTCCCACACTCAGGCCCCACCGATCAGTATTATTTTATTGGAGGCACGAAGAATCTGTCACATTTATTTTCTTAAGCAACACTTGTGGTGGCTTTCTGTTCAGAAAGAGTGAGCTTCGCAGTCAGCACAGGTGTGTGTGTGTGTGTGTGTGTGTGTGTGTGTGTTTTTGTACATATCATCTCTGAGGCACCGAGTGCGATGTTACGTATTTCTGTCGGCGGAAATGACGCCAAAGCTGCACATGCGCGGCTGAAGCAAACCAATTCTTTCCGCTTCGCTTCCTTGCTTGTAGACGCTTTCGCCGTACTGGATTTTGTAGCCTGATTAATCAATAACTAAACAGCTGTCGGAGCATTCGCCGTCAATATCATTTTGTGCTGCTACTCGGCAAACCAGACGGACGTGTTTGCACATAAACTTTGTTGAATCAATACAGCTACATGCGAAAGCATCAATACAGGTTTGACAGTCATGGCGCCTCAGCTCGCATTTGCATGAACTATTTTTATTTTCTTCAAGCAGTATGTCTCATTACCTTTCTCTGAGAGCACTTTCCGCGTATCATTTTTGCAAACCATGTTTTCGACGGTGAGCTGCACTGTGCCACAGCCTTATGGCCGAAAGCTTTGATGTTACTTTGCTTTTATTTAAATATGTTACTCTTATCATACAATTTGTCCCGCAAGTACCGGATCAGTGAACAAATGGGAAAATCTAATCGTTTAGATATGTGTTTTATTATGTGTGAATTTGTTCCAAGTGCATGCTCGTATTTAGATCCGCCCAGTGGCGCTAGCAATAGGCCCAGATTACGACGATTTATGGAGGTTTAAAAAAAAATTGCAAGTCTCAACAATTAGAGTCGTCTTGCATTTGATTGTTATCCTCGTCAGACAAATTCTGAAAAAGCTTTTTCTGTTCCATTATTGATCTAATAATTTTGTAAACTTCCGTCCATTTCTCGCGTCCTGTGATTTTGGAGATACATTTTTCTGCAAGCGGCGGTCAACATCACAGGAACAATACAATGTTTCGGTGGCTCCATGAGAGTCTACTAGACGTTGTGAAACACCTCTGTCATCTCGGAAATAAATACTTTTTGACTTAAGAGGGCGTACCGCAAAGTAATTCAGGACCTTTAACAAATAGCATGAAGATCACCCCTGTTCGAAAACATGGCACAATTCGTCCAGTACACGAAGAATTGTTACATGAAAACTAGTGACATTTAATCCAAGTGTACAGTCCTTGTAAACGCAGTTAGTACCGTACTGACAGAATTTCTATCTGAACCCCATTCATTACAACAAACTTGATTTCATCATGAAGCAGCTGTAGATAAGTCTCCGATTTTGAGCGCTGATATCTGTAGAGCTTAAATTCCCCGTCTCACTACTTCAGACTTGCTATATTGTGCAGATCTTTTTTTTTTTGACAGCACGTAGTTTTAGTGCATCGTTTGTAACACAGACGCTCACGGAATCTACGTCATCGAAAATTATTTTTATTGAAATTTTTGTAGCGATTTGCTCAATGCCTTCCCTTTAAGCGGGGCCTAGCTTTGATTGATGGCTGCTGTGTGTGTCTTGCAAGAGGAAACAGTAATTCTACTTGTTGAATTGCACATAACGTCCATGCTGGCTGTGTAGTAAACACCAGTTTTGTTACTACCCAACGGCTTCTGATGACGCTAATTTGTTTCTCTGGATTTGTGAACACCATTACAGTGGAACCGTTACCTACATGTTGTGCACAAAATGATCCAAGAGTTTCGTGGCCTATGGGAATCTCTTGATAAACGGAGTTATGTTGACGCACGTAACGTCGTTCTGCACACGTATGGTTCGCGCAATAACGAAAGGAGACCTAAACAGCTCATTTATTTCTCGTCTGCTGATCACAAATGAAAACAAAACAAGCAGAAAGCCCGCTCGAAACGCTGCGTTCTGCGCATGCGTATTTACACCTACTGAGCATGTGCAGAACCACGGCAAACTACAACACTTCCTATTTCTCCCCGGTGGATAAATCGTCGGCTAAATCCACAAGTTATGCGAATTCAGTAGCTGAAAAATCACCTTCAGTAGAAAAGAACTGAAGTATGAGATATTTGTTAATTCTAATGCGGGACGATTTTTGAAAAGTAATTCTCATAATATAATGTAGTCACGCAAGGAAATATCTGAGATAGCAAATCAAGAAGAACTAATGCTAGTAAAACTGTTACGTTGGTAGTAAAACCGAGGATACAGTCGATAAATTCGATTTTCTTAAAGTTGTACAAAAAAATAAATAAAGACTTCAGGTTCAGACCTTTTGGTTATATGCATGTGAATCCTGAGTAACTCATCAAAACTAAAGAATATAAGAGTGGCTTAAAGTAGAAATGCATGATAACAGCAGGAAGATATTTCAATACGAGTGATTATGTAGTTCATTAGTATTTGCGTCAGTTATACTTGAATATTAACTTACGAAGTTTTTATAAATGAAATTTAACTTGTGAAATGGGATTCTTGCCACATTAGGAACAAGGGGTTAATTTAAGGGACTTTAAGTCATTGTGACTGCTGCTGTGTGATCTGCTGGTGTTGTGGGAGCTGTTGAAAACTATGCAAACGCCTCAGTTAGATCATCTGTTTTTGTCACTATTAGAATTGCTGTGCCCATAGTTCCGCAACGGTTTCAATTTCGTCAGTGTGATTCCGACCAGATAGTTTTGTCACACAAAGGGCCGTGTTAATATAAGAGACGCGCATAATGAATGCTCATACTTTCCTTGATTGCTTTCCATCCATGAAATTCTTACGTGGATCGTACTGCGACAGCTTGAGTGACACTGAGAACAACACAGTGATCTAACTGCCCAGTGAAAGTAAAGTCAAAATTTGTATTTTGTCATATATACTGTCTGAATTCCACCTGCCAACTACTCAACAATTCTGCTTTCCCAAAGTTCTTCCAGTCATTCATATTTCAGGTTGTCACATAACATGCATCAGAACCAAGACTGCAGTTTTCTGTTTTTGCCTTGTGTGCTTTTCGTGTGGCTGTGCTTGCTGTCTGCAGGGGGGGTTGTGTTGTGTGTTAATGTAAAGCCCTACCAAATTTGTTTTCCAGTTGACTCTGCTTAGTCCTAGAGCCATAGTAATGTATTTTGAAGTGTATTTAACTTTCATAATTTTCATACTTTGCAGACCAGTAATTTCCCATGGACTTGTCGTGTACCTTCACAGACTGGTGGTCTTTCATATCTTGCCGGGGTTACTGAATGTAGAAAATGTGAAAGAAATCAGAAACGATTTAGTTGAAAATTCTCATCTTTTGACTGTTTACATAAAGCAATCCATTAATGGGTCTGTTTTCATTGCAAAATTAAGCAGTTAGTCTCTTCACCCTCCCCCATTCCTTTTCTAACCCTATGACCTAAAATAATTCTTTGCAAGTTTTATGAAAAAGCAGGACAAGTAATTTAGCTAGTTAAAACCCTCCTTCCGCTCCCCCCCCCCCTTCCCCCCCGCACTCTTCACTTTATACAGGTTCTTGGAATGTAGTAAGTAGGCTCTCACTGTATGATAGGCATCTGATGTGAAGCATGTGCCAATCTAGGTTCTTCAGCATTTCTGTGACACACTCCTGATAGTCACGTAAACCTGTGACAATTTGTGCTGACCTTCTTTGCAAACAACCAATATTGGCAGTTAGCCTTGTTTGGTATGGGTCTCGCACAATTGAGTAATATTCCAAAATGGGATGCAGAAGTTATTTATAAGCTATCACCTTTACAAGCAGATTGCATTTCCTAGTTTCCTGCCAACAAACCAAAGTCTGCCACCTGCCTTTCCTACTATGGAGAGAATGTGATCATTTCATACATATTCCTTAAAATTTTTACACCCAAATATTTGTACGATTTGACTGACTACAAATGTGACTCATTGATGTTGTAGTCACTTGTTACTACATTTCCCAATTTTTGGAAGTGCACAATTTTACATTTCTGGCCATTTAAAATGAGTTGCCAGTCTTTTTATCACTTTGCAATCTTACCAAAATGTGACTGGATATTTGTACAGCTTTCTCCGGACATTAATTGCTGTAAACAACTGCTTCATCTGCAAAAACTCTTGAGGTTACTAGTAATATTGTCTACCAGGTCATATACAACATGAGAGGCAAGGGTCTCAACTCACACTCCTGGGGCACACTTGATATTACCTATACTTCTGCCAATGACCCTCCATCTCAGATAATATACTGCATCCACCCTATGAATAAATCCTCAAACGAGTCTAGAATTATGTCTGATATCACATAAAACTGTATTTTGATTATAACTGGTGGATTACCAACTTGACAATAAATCCGTCTCTTTTGAAGCGTAAGAATTCACCTGCTAACACTGACAGGCAATGCTAGCAACATAAATTTGCCCTGTGGTGCTTGTATCGCATTGCACAGAAATTTTATGAACTCATATATGCTGGATGAGTCGAACAGCAGGGTTATGGTAGTAATACTTAAGAAATTATGTAGCAACAACTCTTTTGTGTCCTGAAAAGCTTTATTAAGGTCTGCCTGTTACCAGTTTAGGATGCTTTTGTGCTATCTGCTGAAACTGTGCTTTTTATGCCATACTAACATGTTTTAGATGTACTGAAACATGCATCCCTATCTTCCATTGTGTGACAGTAACTAGTATTCGTTGTGCTGAGAAACGGTCATGAATATTTATTATGTCATGTGGACAATAGTTATCCTGTAAGGATGCAGCTCCAGAAATACATTGAAATGAGAAACAGTTACCGCTTCGAGGTCTACAGTGTCCCGGACGTAGTGGTCACTGTTGAAGATATCCAAATTTTGAAACAATACCCAGTGGGGATCCAGATCATTGCACCAAATGTGTATTCAGTATTATGCATGATAACAATGTGGGCGAAAACTTTCATAAGTGCAGTATCACATGAATGTTCCACTATCATTGCAGTCCAAACTGTAGTAAAGATCCTTTAATAACAGTCAGTACACTAGTGCCTGTATGGATGTATTTGTCATGCCAAAGGTGTCTTTTGTATGATACCAGGGGTATCTGCACAGAAAAGTAGATGCAGAGAAAATGTTGATGTACTATAGTACAAAAAAAAGTAAAATATATACCTGTGCTTCTAGATTGTAGCCATATGCAAGGTAATGTTCATTATTCTATCTCAGTCACCCTGAGCTTGTATCAGGTTTCGTGATGCAATGTTGAATTTTTAACGTCTCAGGTCCCAATGGCCCACATCCTTTTTTCACGAATGTGTTGTAGTGCCACTAAGCCTTTTTTCTAGGCTGCAAATTATGACACAACAAACCACTACCACAAAGGCTGATCAAATTCACATTGAAGTTCTGTTAGCTGGCAATATGACATCTACAGTGAAAATAATTTAACACAAAATTGAGAAAACCACAATTTCTTGTGTAATAAAGTATGCAAAAAGGAACAAGAAAACAGTATTGTATTTTTGATCTTGTAAAATTTTATTAGAGTACTGTAATTCAGTTTTCTTACAAAAATTTACTTGTAGTTACATACTGTATATTGAAAGTGGAGAAAGAAACTACAGTGTTGAAATCAATGTCAAATTTCCTGTCATGATATACATTGGTGTGATATTTCGTGGTGTGAATGATCTCCAAAATGTGTTTGTCTGTTGTAATCAGTGCTGTGCACACATCATCAAAACAATGAGTTGCTCCTTCACATTTTTCTTGTAGAAATCACTTATGCAAATAGAGAATGCAGTTGAACATGACGGCCATCCATGCTATCTTGTTCACTATATATTCCACTGGTAGTGTTCTCAAAATCTTAAAACAGCACAGTGTTTAACTTTTCCCAGTGATAAGGGTAGCTTTAGAGATCAATTGAAATTGCATCCTACCAATAACACATTTCTTTTCTTATAGGTTTTTACTTCTTACCTGAACAATAAAATATTTATTGGATAAGCAGTAGTAAAATAAGGCAGTTTTGTCAGCTTTGATGTGTCACGATAGTTGAGTAATGATTGCAATGTAGACTGCAACCAATCTGTAGTCATAGTAAAGCTTGATTATCTTTATTGAGAACATCTGTGAACTGTATTGTTCTATTTCTTGAAACGTACCAACCGAACCCTTAAGGTTTGCTGTTTTCTACCTCTATATTTCATTAACTGTCTTAAGCAGATTTACCTTCCATTTAAGTGAATTAGCATTTTGTTTTCATCTTGATTTCTCGGCCAGTGCACACAAAAAATAAATGTACAGTACCTGTATTTAGAAACAAAACAAAATAAATGTACAGTATCTGTATTTAACAGAAAAAAAAACACAACGTGATCTTGACACACAATATATTGATTTCAACACACAGTTCACCAAGTTTGACATATCCATCACTGGGTTCAAAAACTGACTGAAGTGTTTTCATAATGGCGGAGACAAAAGGCAAGCAGTAACTTAACAACAGTAGCAACCACTGGGTTCTTTGTTTCATTTGTGGCAGTCCCCTACTTGTATTATCCTGAATGACCAGATCCAGTTTGACATTTGCGTATCATATACAGGTAGGTACTGCACACTCCCATCTCCATTCGTAATCCAGGTAACACCATTTCAGAAGAGTGACACAAGAATCAGTGAACACACTGTAGAGTTGATACAGTGGAAATACATCACAACAAGCACAGTGCACACATTTTTGACATGTAGAAAGGTATCAGCTTGATTAAAATATGCAGCAACTAGGTTTCCCAGAGCAGTTAAACTTAGATGTTGCATGTTTGCTATCTCACACAATTGTAACATGAGATGTTACACAATGTCTAGCTCACTCGAGACTTTTTATCTAATAGTCTGACATAGGTATTACCTGTAAGCTTTTGGACTGTGGACTCATTATATGCAAACGGACATAACTGTTACTCATGTGATATCGAAGGGCAGACTCACATGGTTGTTAAATCAAGCACCAACTGGCTATTTTGGGGTGGGGCTTGACTATTTAAAGCCCGACCTAAGGATATTTTTTGACTTCAGAAACTGCTTAACGATTTGAAAAGTGTCTAGGTTAGATTTTTCATTTCTAACCGGGTTTTATACCAATAAAGTAATGTCATTTATAAAATATGCTGAAAATTATTAAATTATAAACACACACAGAACCATCTTACGTAAGTGCGCTGGGAATATCCTACTTACGAATGTGGCAGCCATCTTGAAAATGATGGTAAATTATGCAAAATTGTTAATTTGTGGATTTATTAATTAGTGAATTGTCTCATGTTACACACAAAAGTTAGATCACCAAAAGTATAATATCAAAGTTCAGAATGTAGTGAGTACATAGGTAAAAACAACAACAGAAAATTGTGAATGTCTGGAGGTCCAGTATCAGTTATTGTATAAGTTAATTAGTTTCAGGTAATTTAAATTATGTTACTGCAAATTTGCAATGCCAGCCTTTTTAATATGCTGATTAGCTCACTACATACTGCACATAATGAACTGCAATATTAGATTTTAACCATATTTTCTAATTAATAATGTTGTAATGAAAGCTAGCTATCTTAATGAAATCAGCATATCCAAAATAATCACTTAAACAATGAATTTAAGTGAATCTCAGTCTAATTACTGATTTGAAATATCTGTGTGTATGTTACATATATATTACACAGTTAACAATATGAAAAGTGACTAATAATCAGATAAAAAAATTAATACTTTAAGAAGTGCAGAAACATAACAGATGGAAAGATTCCACCTTGCTGTGTCACAAGTCTAATAATAATAATAATAATAATAATAAGGCTAACAAATCTAGGTGACATAGTGACAGCAGAAAGCAGGTATATTTGTTTATGTGAGAAGAAAAATCTTTTCATGTAACATGATTTTTGTTTTATGTCAAAAGTATATGTAATTACATAGTATTTTGTCTGGGCTGCAGTATTATTTTGTGTTACCTAATGTTTATGATAAGCATTTTTTCTGTGCTTCTATAAAAACTTGATTTTCAGTGGGTTTCCATAACAATTTGGACATCAATACTGTTGGAAATGAAATGTCATATTATTAAATCTGCACTGGACAGCTAACTTTTGAAATTGGTAAGTTTTAGAAAGCATAGACAACGAAAAATGTATGTACTGCCTGGGTGGGGCATATTCATAGTGCGCATGCTAATATACAATGTATTAATTTCCTTGGTGAATAGAGGGAATTGTGGAGGGTAAAAATGCAGGGAAAGACAGAAGTCACTGATGTTGAGGTGAATGGAGAGGTTAGCAAAGGAAAGAAATAACTAGAAAATGGTCTCAAACTGTGACATATGGACACATTTGTTTACACCCAAAGCTTTACTGAAAATTGTGACACTCAAACCTTATGGTTTACCAATCTTTACTGTAATGATTCTGTTATAACTAAGTGCAGTACAATTAATTTTTTGTCCTTTTTTATATTTTTGTTCAATTGAACTTTACATTTCTATGAAAATACATTGTTCAGTAACAGTACAAAATAAAAGTCAGTCATTATTGGATCCTCTTTCAAATATTCAATCACAGTCGTACCCTATATGTCCAATAAATCAACCTATTTTTTCCTGCTGACTAAATGGGTTTTGGTATTTTGGGGGCTTTCACTTTGCCAGCCCACTGTTTAAAGTGCAGTTTTGTCATGAAGATGTGATGGAATCACAATTTATTTAAGTAAAAAATTCAGATTAGCTTTTTCTAATAATGTTTTGAAATTGCTTTGGCTGAGAAATTTTGGCTCTGGTATCAGTTGCATATTGAGCTGCTTCATTTGCAGAACTTAATTCAGGATATTATGTATCCAATCATAAGAGGTGCCTTCCCTCTCAACAGTCTTGTAAATCTTATGGCAAGTCTCTTCTTTCCTGATACCATGAATGTTGTCAAACATTTCTTCAGAGATTTAAATATTTTATCCATTTATAAACAGTTTTCCATCTCCACAGAAAGCAGTCATTGTGTCCAATTGCCATGCAGAGGACTGTCATTCAATTCCAGGCACTGTTAGGGTCTTTGATGAGAGGACTGGAATACGGTGCACTCATCCTTGTAAGGACAATTGAAGAGCTAGATGAGCGAGAAGTGGAAGCTCCAAGTTCTGGAAAGCTGACAACAGACAGGAGAGTGATGTGCAGAACCATGCCCATCCATAACTCAACCAAATGTCACCGTATGACAGAGTACGGCAAGGCGGGTGCTCAGCATCACTAGTTCCTCTGGGTATGGTCGTGGAGTTACTGATAAAGTGTTATGAATGCTGCCACTACTTGAGTTGTATCTAGGCCATAGTTCACTTCTTTAAATAAAAATATTTCTTTGCTGAACAAGAACCATCTTTGTCACTTTTTATCAAATGTTAGACATTGATCACATCAGATAGCTACCAACAAACAACTGCATGTTGCCTCTGTTTGAAAGCTAGCTAAAACTTGTTATAAGAACCACACTTCACATCAATAATGCCACTTAACAAAAATTTCCTGTTGGTTTTATAGAAGTTTATCAGACTTACCACACCACACCTGTATTGTGTCAGGGGTTACAGTCAAATGTTTCTCAAATATCTGGCCTTCCTAAACACTGAAATTACACAACTCTTAATTGACCCAAATCAGATAATCACTCTCTAAGTATCAGATTTAAACTTGTGAGCAATTATATGTGCCTGCTCAGCAGCATGCAGCATCCCCCTTCATTTGGATATTGATGGCAACATATCATATGCTGGAGTCCACAAGATATCAGAAGTGTTTGGGAGCCATTCTGAACCATGAGTCCACTTGCTTAGCTGAGTGGTAACATGTTTGCCTGCCATGCAGCAGGCCTGGGTTTGATTCCTGGCCGGGCTGGGGATTTCTCTGCTCGTGGACTGGGTGTTGTGTTGTCCTCATCATCATTGATGCGCAAGTCACCCAAAGTGGTTTCACCCAAAATAAGACTTGCAACCCGACGCCCGAACCTCCCCACACGGGGTGTCCTGGCCATCAATGCCACACCATCATTTCATTTTTTTCTGAACCATGAAAACTCAATTGTGGCCCACAACTCACAGGGATTGGTCGGAGTTGGATGTAAGGTGCACACACCTTGCTTACTGTTGTCACAGATGTGGTCAGTAGAACTGAGGTCAAGTGGCCTGGGGTGAGATACAAGTACCCTCATGTCCATGTAGCATCCTTCAAATGATTCCAATATGATTTAAACACAGTGGAGTGATGCCCATGATTGGAAGGTTTGTTTAATCTCAAATAGTGTCATTATATTTAAATCATAGGATAAGACAAGCACCTAAATTTCTCCAATGAATTGTCTTTAACACAGCACTGAAAGAACTTTGAACACCTTCCAATAATCCGAAACATCACTGGGATAAATTTGTGCTGAATCACATTTGTTACCTTTTTGAAAATTGTAGATTATTCGTGGGTTTAATTTGGGTTAATCCAAAATGTTTCTGGAGGAGCCATAATTGATTAAGAAGTTGATAATTGTATATCCAGTTTTAACAAAAAGTTCAAATGATTATATCTTCAGTTTTCATGAAGTTTTGACTGATAGCCATTCTAATGATCAAGAACACACAAGTGACTTATAAGTGGAAGACCATTAAAATTTCTAGTTGTTTAAATTAACTCGGTTCTCTTGATTGTAGTACAAGTAGTGCCTCTGGTGGTATTATAACATAGGCAGTTGTCATAACATAAGCCAGCAACTACTATTGTTTGCACCCTTTTGTTGTATTTAGGCCTTCATTGTTTGTCATTGAGCCATCACAAAAAATCTGAGGAGTAAAATCCAAGGACCGTGTTAACCAACTCCACTCATTATGATAATAAGGAATGACATTCTGGGACAGTGCTACATTAAGGCATGAAGTAGTTTTGCACAACAGCATGCAGTAAGAATTTTATGTGATGCACATTCCCAGGCCACCTATAAACAAACTGTCTTTACGTAACCTGTAATCATCCATTGTAACTAGGTGCCCGTAACATCTTAACAGATATTTAATAAGAAGGGACACTATGCTGTGCATATTTTATCTTCATAGAATTTTGGTATTTGGTACATGATCTTATCATTTCATTTTAAAAAGGTAGATATCTTCAAGACAGAGGATCTTGAGGATAATTCATTGATGGGTACTGTGTTTGGCTCTAAAGCATGAGATGTCAAAGACATCACTGCCACACCTAATTTTGAAGTTAATTTATTCATTGCCTTTCTTGAGGCCATCAGACATCACATCAGAGAAATAGAGGGTGGAACCCATCCCTGATTGATACAATTTATGACTGGAAACTGATCTGTGAGGCTGTTGTCATGCTATATGCAGACAAACGTGCTGTCAGTTTCATGACATACTAAACAATTTAGTTTCTCATCCTTCTCCAGAACAGTCTATATTGCAGCCATCAAAAACTAGTGCAAAGCACTTCTTTAGAGATAGCTGTCGAAGGCTTTTTCTCATGAAACTAACTACAGATATACATGGTCCAGTCACATTAATGTGATCACCGCCTATGTTTGATGCCCACGTGCAATAACCACTCACAGACAGCAGGCGGCAGCATTAGTGGTGGAGGGTATAGAAAATGTATCAGGGGGACACAGGAAACAGTGCAGTCATCATCATAATGTGGAAATGGAGCAGTTTATCTGATACCCAAAAAAAACATGGTAATTGGCTTTCGGGCCAAAGATGGAAACATATCCAAAATGGCTAAGTTTGTAAAACGTTCACAAGCTGCTGTGGTTAAAGCATACTGTGCATGGCAAAATGGCACTATTCGACACTGGCACCAAGGCAACTGCGGTGCACCATGGGCCATGAATGACAGAGGTGAACGACAGCAGTGAATATGTGTATGGGCTGCTAACTGCTGAACTCAAAACAGACATTATGCCATCAGTCAGCTTTCGAGAGAAGGTTGTGATCAAACCGGGGCTATGGCCCCATCTAATAAAGGAATAGGTTGCTTGGCAAATTCCAGTTCTTTCTCCCTAGCTGCAAGCCTATCACACAAGTCTGCATTATCTGCTTTCAATCGCACCAGTTCAGTAACCAATGCTTGAACTGCTTCCCAAGTAGTGAGACCCTATGCTTGAGACAATGTCATTGCATAACCATAACTTCCTGTACACACTAAGAACACAAAATACACTCAAAACAGGCTGTATGACACACACACACACACACACACACACACACACAGATATAAAACAAAGATGATGTGACTTACCAAATGAAAGTGCTGGCAGGTCGACAGACACACAAACATACACACAAAATTCAAGCTTTCACAACAAACTCTTGCCTCATCAGGAAAGAAGGAAGGAGAGGGAAAGACGAAAGGATGTGGGTTTTAAGGGAGAGGGTAAGGAGTCATTCCAATCCCGGGAGCGGAAAGACTTACCTTAGGGGGAAAAAAGGACGGGTATACACTCGCACACACACACATATCCATCTACACATATACAGACACAAGCAGACATATTTAAAGACAAAGACACTTTGTCTTTAAATATGTCTGCTTGTGTCTGTACACACACTTTGTCTTTAAATATGTCTGCTTGTGTCTGTATATGTGTGGATGGATATGTGTGTGTGTGCGAGTGTATACCCGTCCTTTTTTCCCCCTAAGGTAAGTCTTTCCGCTCCCGGGATTGGAATGACTCCTTACCCTCTCCCTTAAAACCCACATCCTTTCGTCTTTCCCTCTCCTTCCTTCTTTTCTGATGAGGCAAGAGTTTGTTGCGAAAGCTTGAATTTTGTGTGTATGTTTGTGTTTGTTTGTGTGTCTGTCGACCTGCCAGCACTTTCATTTTGTAAGTCACATCATCTTTGTTTTTAGATATATTTTTCCTACGTGGAATGTTTCCCTCTATTATAACCATATATATATATATATATATATATATATATATATATATATATATATATATATATATATATATATATATATATATATATATCTTATCATTTTCATCATCCATTTTGACTCTGTTCCCTGATTTTCCATAGGAGGTCTGTTCAAAAAATTCCAGAACTTTGTCCACAAAATTTTTCTACTCTTACCTTTTACTTAATGTGCATGGTCTCCTTCAACATACTCTCCTCTACAACTGATACACCGCTCCAAATTCTGTTTCCATTTCTGGAAGCAGTCTTGGCACACTGCTTGTTGGATCGCATGAAGCACCGTCTGCAAATTTTCTTTTATCTCATCTATCGTTGCAAATCTTCGTCCTTTCAATTGGGTTTTCAACTTTGGAAATAAAAAATGTCCACAGGGGCCAAGTCTAGAGAGTATGGAGGGTGAGGCAGCACAGTGATTTCGTTTTTTGTGCAACAGTCATGCACCAACAGGATGAAAGTGCAGGTGCGTTATCATGATGCAAGAGCCATGAATTGTCTTGCAACATTTCAGGCCATTTCGTTCTCACATTTCTTGCAACATTTCAGGCCATTTCGTTCTCACATTGTCTCATAGGCATCACAACACATCCCGATAGTACCACCAGTTGACAGTTTGTCCCTGTGGCATGAATTAATGATGAACTAATCCTTCAAAATCAAAGAAAACTATCAGCATGGCTTTGACATTTGACTTGACCAACCTTTCCAGACCCATTGTGAAGATTGAACCTTGGTCTCTCAATATCATAACTGTAGACCCACGTCTCATCACCAGTTATGATTCTTTTAAGGAACATATTCTTCTCATTTGTGTGATCCAGAAGCTTTTCACAGGTTGCTAGGTGAAGGTCTTTCTGGTCTTGAATCATGAGTTTTGGGACAAAGTTGGCAGCAACAAAATGCATTCCAAGCTGCTGTATCAGGATTTCATGACATGATCCAACTGAAATGTTACATTATTCTGTAATCTCTTTGATTGGCATGCACAGTTTCATTGATGTTCCTGACATGAGCATTGTCGGCAGATGTTGAAGGGCACCCTGAAAAAGGGTCATCTTTATATTTTTAAACCATGAGAACCATTTATAACATCGAGTATGGCTTAAGCACCGTAAGCTTCCTGCATCATTTGATGTGTCTCTGTAAAGGTTTTCTTTAGTTTCATGCAAAATTTAATGCAGACACGTTACTCCTCTAACTCTGCCACCTTGAAGTTCACAAACTATTTGACATCATGTTCTACTCAATACAGCACTGAACAATATATAACAGGCATACAACAGTGAAACTTCTGGCAGTTACACATTAAACACAGGCATGTGCAGCAATGCCAACCACATTTTGCTCCAACACACCATTGGCGTGAAATTATGAATGCTCCAGAATTTTTTGAACAGACCTTGTATACTCATACTGATGACAGTTAACAAAAGTTACTGATATTGACCTGTACTGGGTGCTGACTGCCCTGTCAAGTTGAGACTAAGCATATCTCACAAGTTGTAAATAGTGCTCCTTTGTATTACCATGGAATTCTGAAAAATCAGTGTTTCCCTGGCTGTATAAATGTAACCCTCAAATCCTTGTGCATCACTCACTTAGAACCCATGCCTTCTGCACATAAAACAAGGAAAAAACCAATAGTCTGTTCACTCACCCCACTGTTTGATGAAATTGCGTGCTGTGGTATCAAAGCTGTGCTGTGTGGAGGTTGACTGTGCTGGCACGAGTTGCCAGACGAGGTTCACAAGTACTTCTGGAATTGTGGTGATTCTGGTCAGGGGTGGCTAGGAAAACTCAACTGCAAAATAAAAATATTTTATTTGGTCTTGAGTTCCAACATCGGTGGGCTGCTCCACTCCTGCATATGCCGTCTGCAGGTGCATCGTACACTGCTGGCTGATGGTGTCGGAAGGTCATGATGCCAGGATGGCCACTTGATGAGTGCATCCCACTTTGGTGACATTGTCACTTAGCAGTGCCTACCACAGTTGTCATTACATGGCCATGAGTGGGCAGTGCATGCAATGCATAAGTCTGTTGAATTTTCTTAAGCACCCACTGCTACTGGGTTAGAATCTTGCCCTGATGTAGAAGGATGGCAGCAGTACTGCCCTGGCTGTGAACCACTGCCCTCCAAGGTAGAAGTTCGGGGCTGCCATGAAGTCTGGGGAACAGCTCATCTGTTGTGTTATTCTAAATCTACAGGTGCAGACTTAGAACTGTGAGCTGATCTGGTGGAGCTGGCTGCCCAGACCAGCATAAGCTCCTGGATGGCCCATAGTGTGATGAACACTTGTGCAATTCTAGTGTCGCAGAGGATGCTGTCAGACAGCATATAACTGTGCTAGAACCAGAGAGTATTCATAGTGGTCAATAGCACACTTGTTGTGTTGATACATTGCTTCCAGGCACGTCCTTTTGTGTTTCTGTGGTGTGCAAATACTCCACAGGGTGGCTAATAGTTGCATGGCCTTTCTGCAATGCCACCACGATTGTACGGCATGGTCTGACCACCTTGCAGCACATACACAGGCTTGCTTGTGAAACTACATACCAGTGCCTGCCTGTTTGCCTCACACACGGCTGCAATGGAGCTTCTTTTAATTCAGTAATGCCCAAAATTTATTGACGGCATTACAAAATGATGACAACATCCACATAGTGTTTCTTGTAAATGGTATTTTGCTTTAGTGTACTATATTTTTGAAAGAACTTGTTTTCCAGATAATTGACAAATATTTCAGCAAAGGTGCCAGAAAAACTATTGCCCATAGTGAGCTCCTGTTTTGGTGATAAATCTTTGCATTAAAAGTAAAATAGTTTTACATTAGTGACAGCTCAATCAGCTCAGTGACCTCACCTGTAGTGTTCTCCTTAGGTGACAGCAAATTTGTATTAATGTGTATAGATTTTGTGATTGGAACATTTGTAAGTCAGTTGTCAGTTTCTAGAGATACTCATTTTGCAAGATGTTATGAACATGCTTTACCTGCAACTGAGTCTGTGTGATCACTCTTTTTCATAATCCTACAAACTGTTAGATCAAGGTATTTGTATTATTTGACCATTTACAATTGTGACCCATTGATATGATTTTCATAGCATAATATATGTTTTGGATTTTTTGAAGTGCACGATATCACATTTCTTAACATTTAAAGCAAGTTGCCAATCTTTGCACCTCTTTAAGTCTTATCAAGATCTGATAGAATATCTGTGCAGCTTTTCTCATCCAGTACTTCATTACACACTGAAGAGCCAAAGAAACTGGTACACCTGCCTAATATTGTGTAGGGGCCCCGTGAGCTTACAGAAGTGCCGCAACATGATGTGGCATGGACTCGAGTAATGTCTGAAGTAGTGCTGGAGGGAACTGACACCATGAATCTTGCAGGGCTGTCCATAAATGCATAAGAGTACGAGGGGGTGGAGATCTCTTCTGAACAATGCATTGCAAGGCATCTCAGATATGCTCAATAATAGTCATGTCTGAGGAGTGTGGTGGCCAGTGGAAGTGTTTAAACTCAGGAGAGTGTTCCTGGAGCCACTCTATAGCAATTATGGACGTGTAGGGTGCCACATTGACCTACTGGAATTGTCCAAGTCCATCGGAATGCACAATGGACATGAACGGATGCAGGCAATCAGACAGGATGCTTACATATGTGTCACCTGTCAGAGTCATATCTAGATGTATCAGGGGTCCCATATCACTCCAACTGCACATGACCCACACCATTACAGAGCCTCCACCAGCTTGAACAGTCCCCTACTGATATGCAGGGTCCATGGATTTGTGAGGCTGTCTCCATACCTGTACATGTCCATCCGCTCGATAAAATTTGAAACGACTTCTCTGACCAGATAATATGTTTCCAGTCATCAACAGTCGTATGTCTGTGTTGACAGGCCCAGGCGAGGCGTAAAGCTTTGTGTTGTGTAGTCATCAAGGGTACACGAGTGGGCCTTTGGCTCCAAAAGCCCATATCTATGATGTTTCGTTGAACGGTTCACACACTGACGCTTGTTGCTGGTCCAGAATTGAAATATGCAGCAATTTGTGGAAGAATAGCACTTCCGTCACGTTTAATGATTTTCTTAAGTTGTCCTTGGTCCCTTTCTTGCACAATCTTTTTCCGGCCGCAGTGATGTCAGAGAATTGATGTTTTACCATATTCCTGATATTCATGGTACACTCATGAAACGGTTGTGCAGGAAAATCCCCACTTCATTGCTACTCAGAGATGCTGTGCCTCGTTGCTTGTGCACCGACTATAACACCACTTTCAAACTCACGTAGATCTTGATAATTTGCCATTTTAGCAGCAGTAACAGATCTAACTACTGTGCCAGACACTTGTTGTCTTATATGGGCATTGCCGACCACAGTGTCATATTCTGCCTGTTTACATATCCCTGTATTTGAATACACATGTCTATACAAAGGTGTTCTGTAAGATTAAAGTCAGGACTTTGTGCAGGCCAGTCCATTACAGAGACGTTATTGTCATGTAAGCACTCCGTCACAGGCCGTGCATTATGAACAGATGCTTGATCGTGTTGAAAGATGCACTCGCCATCCCCAAATTGCTCTTCACCAGTGGGGCCTAAGAGGGTGCTTAAAATATCAATGCAAGCCTGTGCTGTGATAGTGCCATGCAAAACAACAAGGGGTGCAAGCCTCCTCCATGAAAAAATATGACCACACCATAACACTACCATCTCCGAATTGTTCTGTTGGCACTACACATGCTAGCAGATGATGTTCACTGGGCATTTGCCATACCCCACCCTGCCATCAGATCACCACATTGTGTACTGTGATTCGTCACTCCACACAACGTATTTCCACTGTTCAATCGTCTAATGTTTATGCTCCTTACACCAAGTGAGGTGTCGTTTGGCATTTACCGGTATGATGTGTGGCTTATGAGCAGCTGCTCGACCATGAAATCCAAGTTTTATCACTTCCTGCCTAACTATCATAGTATTTGCAGTGGATCCTGATGCAGTTTGGAATTCCTGTGTGATGGTCTGGATAGACGTCTGCCTATTACACATTATGACCCTCTTCAACTGTCAGCAGTCTCTGTCACTCAACAGATGAGGTCAGCCTATACGCTTCTGCGCTGTATGTGTCCCTTCACATTTCCACTTCACTATCACATCAGAAACAGTGGACCTAAGAATGTTTAGGAGTGTGAAAACCTCACATACAGACGTATGACCCAAGTGACAACCAATCACCTGACCAAGTTCGAAGCCCGTGACTTCTGTGGAGCACCCCATTCTGCTCTCTCATGATGTCTAGCAGCACAATGCATCTAATATGAAAAAGTATGTTTTTGGGAGTTTCCGGATACTTTTGATCACATAGTGTATGTATTCCTCTCATCTTTACAGTGATACAAGTGTTAAATTTGGGCAGTCCTCGTGAATCTGATTTTGTAAAGGAACATTTGAAATCAGGGTTCACAATTTTTGCTGCTATTTTTGTTTGAACACTATGCTGTTTCATTGAAAACTGACATTCTGCTCCCGTGGCTGTGTACAAAATACAGGTTGATTCTTGCAAAGAAGATAACAGCAACCACTCACTTTTTGTAGTGCTATTTATTTATTTGAATAGTGCCGTTACTGCTTTTGAACTGACAGGTTGATCATTAGACGGCATGTTCACATTCAGATACATTTTTGTTACTCTAAGTTAGCTGAATGTGAACCTATCTGTTCGAAACCAGTAACAGTACTATTTAAATAAATAAATATTGCTCTAAAAAGCGGCTGGTTGCTGTTATCTTCTCTGCAAGAATCAACCTGTTTGGACACTAACTTTGGTGCCACTACTACCTTCAAATATTACTAGAATTTATTTGGGTTTTGTGAGAGAAATTTTGATAATATTCTGCTACAGTAGTCATTGAAGGCCTCATGTATTGCCTTCTAACAGCCAAACCTGTTTCATTCATCATCTCTCTAGCTATAGCCCTATACTTGGTTTTAGACCTATTATGCAGTTGTCTCCGTTTCTTTAGAAGCTACTTTACGGTGACTGTATACCATGGAGGGTCCCTCCAATCATGAACTGTTCTAGGTAAATATCTGCCAAATGTATGGTCAGCTATTGTTCTGTGTTTGAGCCACAGTTCTTCTGAATGATCCTGTCTAAAGCTAAATGTTTCAAGTTACTCATTCAATATGTCACTACTGCTTGTATCGTAGTGTGCTGAGCATATAGATCTCTCTACTTGTTTTAATTGTCCTTTGCACTTTGGTAATTATTATTGCTACAACTGACTCATGATCGCTGGTGCAATGTGGACATTGTCAAAGAGATCAAGTGTATTTGTTGCAATTATAACTAATAAATTTTCATCACAAGTGGGCTTCTGAAGTAGCTGGTCAAGGTTTTCAGGGAAGGCATTTAGTAATTTTTCACAGGATTTCTGGTTACACTCACCACTTGCAAAACTGTAATCATCCCAGCTGATTGATGGATAATTTAAGTCTCTTCCAATGATAATTGTATGATGTACATAGTAGCAAAATGAGGTTTTCTCTGAAGTTTTTGGTTACATTTGAGGCTGAGCCTGTTGGTCAACAAAAAGATCCAGCTATAAGTGTATGCCCTCCCTTGATATAAGTCTTGCCTAAACAATGAATTTTGTTTCCTGCTGCATCATTTTCAACAACTGAATCTATATCTACTCACATCAGTTGTAAACCAGTGTGGAGTATTTAGTAATATTTTTATTGAATAAATTTTGTTGTTGGTAAATTATCACTGTGCTGGTTATCACTGTTAAAATGTGCTTGCAACAGGCTTAAAATGTTTTTATCTGCATTAATGGAACTGCTAATGTGGTGCTTTAATTTATTTGCGGAGTAGCACATTTAAACTGTCTAGTTAGTTAGCAAAGTCGGGGGATGCATGACAAAAAATGCAAGAAACTATCAAACAATGTACTAACAACAATATCATGGAAAGGATAGATTGCTTCTCATCACTTTGGGGAGACACTGAGCTGCAGACAGGCACAGTAAAAAAGACTGCTGAAATATATACTCATAAGCAAGTCCTCCTCCTGAAGTAGAACACACAAGGGGTCAGGCCTCAGTGCCTTGTGTGTGTGTGTGTGTGTGTGTGTGTGTGTGTGTGTGTGTCATTTCTGTAATTACGAATGCAAGAAACTATTTTGTTTTAGATCATTTCCAAGTTTTATTACATTTCAAATAATTCACTTCAGTCAATCATATCTGTGACTCTAATGGTCTAGTCAATGAAGGAAAAATGGGGGAAAAGTTCGAGTAGTCACAAATTTTGGTACGATGGTACAGGGTTGTACTGCGAACAACATCCTAAAAATCCTGACGAGAGAGGTGTGGATATGGGGGTGAGAGGGCATGTAGAAGCCACTTTTTAGGTTTTTCTTTAATATCTCAAAAACCGTAGCAGAGGATGGAAAAATTGCAGATTATTAAATATAATGTTTTCATAGTATATAACTAATGTATACAATTAAATAACATGGATTAAGAACAAATATTAAGTTTTTGTACCACTTAAGAATGCAGTAGAACTGTATTAAGTGATAAATTGTGTTCTGGGGGTGTAACAGTGTGGAAAAACAGGTTGGAGGTTGGAAGTTTGAAGTTTGAGGGAAAGTAGGTCGCCAGATTGTGGTCATGCACTTCCCTCTTTCATAGGCCTGCAAAATTGAAAGCAGCTTGGAAATTTCCCATACTGTCTACTGCATTATGTCACAAAAAGCAACTGTGAAGTGTTTCACAAAGTTATGCCAACCCTTTCACAGCTTGCCTTATGAAACACTGACAAACACTGTGCACAGACATGCCCTTGGATATTTATTTTCCACAAAGTTTGTTAACACTACGTGGAATGTGGATACAAATTACTAACAATGCTAATACAAAAATGCATATTGGCCATAATCTATGTACATCTCTGCACACTATTTTACAATGCTAGATAGAAATTGATTCTCAGTCATCCTGTACAGCAGCTGTAGCATTTGTAGCATTCTTATGGGAAAGACAACTGCCCCCCACCTGGACATCATGAGTGCTGCACTTCTTTCAGTTTGCAGACAGACTGTACCTCCCCAGCATTTCATGTCCAGTTCTCTCATGTGAGTAGAAAAAAATAACTTCACTGGGGTTATTTTCAGTTTACTGAGTGAGTACTTATTTGCAGTTGTTGAATGAGATTTTATGTGAAAAAAACTCAAAAGTTGGATCTGTCAGCTGTCTATCATACTGAAGAGCCTGCCCCAAATGTAACATGCTGTCAATATGTATTCAACAATTTTAGTTTCATTGTCTCCACTATCAATGGCTGGAATACTTTTTGCAGACTGAGAATATCAAATGCATCACCACAGCCTCAGCTCTCCCAGCTTCTGAAGAGGCACAGAGGCTTCAATTGTCTTCCTCTGTAAGAAGTAGGTCACCTAGGTGTTATGGAGCTTAAATATTTCAAGCAATGCATTACAGCTGATTATTGTTTCAGATTTAAATGTGATCTGTCCTATTCCATCAGTCATACTGATACCCACCTTGCAAGATATACTGTGCATGTGTGGTAAGCAACTCCAATCATTGCAGCCCCCTCTACAACTGCCAGCAAATCCTGAATGGAAGAGATTTGTGCAGTCTACTAGTAACACAATTAATGGTGAGAGAAGTGCAGTAACTTTCTGGTATTCATTAATTCACCACCAAATGACTACACCATGGTTTTACAGCTTTAAATATGCCATCAGTGACAGACAGCAGCCAGATGCCACATTTACCAATCTAATCCCTTTCCCACCAAGTCTACATAGGCCAATGACAATATCACACTTACAGATTAATCCTTCACCAGCCACTGTTTAAAGAAAAGTATTTTATATAAAAAGCGCACTTAACAACTTCAAGTAAGTTCTCACTTAATAAACTAAAAACAGCTCCACTACACAAACATGAGCTCAGTGAAGTTCTTTTGTCTACTTATGTATGAGAAATGGATAGGAAATGCTGGGGCGGTATAGTCTGTCTGCAAACTAAAAAGCAAGTAGCACTCATGGTGTAGGAAATCATCTTTCCCATAAGAATGCTACACATGCTGGCAGAATGACTAAGAATCAGTTTCACCTGTAGCAATGTAGAACAGTGTGCAGAGATTTCCATAGAATCTGTTCATATGCTTTTCTTGCATTTGTATTATTAGCAACTCATATCTGTATTCGATGTTACATTAACACACTTTGTGGAAAATCTATACCGTCCACCCCCATCCCCACCTTCTTTCCCCTGGGAGTGTCTGTGCACTGTGTTGCCAGTAATTCATAAGGCAAGATGTGAAAGGTTCAGTAGAACTTCATGAAATACCCTGCAGTTGCTTTTTGTGACATAGTGTGGTAGAGAGTAAAGGGAAATATTTGCTCACTCTTTGTTTTGGAGGCCTATGAAGGAGGGAACTGCATGACCACAATCCAATGACCTACCTTCCCTCATGCTTCTAACCTCCATCCTCACCTTACCACCCTGTCACACTCCCAGAACACAATTTATCACTCATGCGGTTCTACTGCACTTTGATGTGGTACACATGTTTAATATTTGTTCTTAACCCCCGTTGTTTAACAATATGCACTAATATTATACCATTAAAATATTAATTTTAATAATCTGGTGCTTTTTCATTCTCTGCACTGTTAGAACTATTAGTCCTAGAGAAAAATTGAATAGCAACTTTTTGTAGGAAATTTAATGAAGTTTAATTTTAATTTGGTACTGGGAAACATTTTTGCTAGATGCTGTGGTTTTCAAGATATTCATGAAAAACCTAAAAAAAAGATAACTTTGTGTGTCCTCCCCTCCCCCCTCCCACCTGCCACCCCTCCATCTCCATGCTAACACCCCACTGGTCAGGATTTTTAGTATGCTGTTCATTGTACTCTCCCCTACCAATGTACCAAACTTTGTAACTACACAACTTTTTTCCCAGTTGACACATTTTGGATTTTATTGACTGGACTATGAAACAAAAGCAAAACAATAATGAGCTGCTAGTCACATGTGCATGAGCTATTTATAAAATTTTAATTAAACAGAAGCATACTTAATTGTTAACATGTCAAGTTACAGTCAAAACTATGAGGGCATGCTGAAAGGTAATGAATGCCTACATATTTTTTACATGAAAACTCTTAGGGCCCTAAAATAAAACATATACTATTAAAATTCCACAAATTTATTTTTCATGTTCAAATATTGGTAATTATTTCTCAACATAATTATCCTGGCAACAACCACAGTTCTTCCAACAAGAGACCAGTTTGTTGATACTGTCACTGTAGAAAGTTTGGTTTTGTTGACTCTCGTGTGTTGTCTGGCATTGTCATGCTGAAGGAGAAGGAGCTCCACAGCATGCTGTTACTCATGCACCGACACGGTTAAGTTACACGCTGCCATGTTACAGGCAAAAACTCAGAGCTCGCTAGTGACAGAGGCTGCAAATATGTAGGAGTGAAGAATAAAAATGTAGAATGTTAATAACATTTTTTTCATTTAAAAAGCTTTAAGAGTTTTCACATACAAATTTTAAGGGCATTACTTTTCAGCATGCCCTCATATTAATTTACAAAATGTTACAAATTTTTCATAATATCTTTGTGTGACTGTTTGTGAATATCATAAATAACTAATGAATTACTTAAAGGATTGTGAATTTACAAGTCTAGTTTTCATATTAACAATTTACATATAAATCCATTCCAGATTTGTTACTAACATTTTCACAGTGATTATTCATCATCCTTTACATTTCTGGATATGAAGTTTGTTAAAAAAATTATCAAACCATCTCCTTAACTCATAACCTAATGTAGCATGGAAGACTGCCTTCAGTGAAGATGTGGTGGGGACATTCATGCCCAGTCATGAACCTGTTCCTGCCAGCAGAAGTCATCAACTGCAGGCAGTTGGCCAATGAATGAGGACATGTAGTGAGCACTATTTGGTGTATAGTAAAATGATGAAACAAATTGAGTGGCAATATTGCACAAAATTTTGCTAAAAGCTTGACAACACCCAAGTGGAAATCATTCACAAGATTCAACAGACTTTCAGGATGATGCCGTGAAAATTATTGATCTACTTTAAATCATTTCATAGATTATAAGTGATTAACACTTTAGTTTTTATTAACTACACTTTGCACAAAGTAGAACACTTTTACTAAATAATCAAAACATGGACCATCTCAAACAAGTACGAAAGTGGCTAGTACTATCGAAAGTAAAGCCAGTTTGGATATCGCAAATGAATTACTATTTTAATGTTTGCATTTGACCTCTGTTGACTTCCTTTATTGTCTTCACTACCCCAGAATCTTAGGCAGCATTTTGTAGACCCAAGGGCATTGTGTTATGTTCAAAGAGCCCAAAGGCTGTAGTCATTGCAGTTTTATGCTTGTTGTTTCTGGCTGTGGGGTCTTGTGAGAAAGCCTTTTAACCATCTGGTATGCTGAAAAAACAAGCACCTGCCACACTGTTGTTAAAGTCGGCACTATTAGGAACCAGGTATATGTCCAGAATTTTGTGAGTGTTTAAACTCCTATAATCACTACACATTCTCTATGAGCCATCCTTCTTCTTTACCATCTGCAAGGGTAATGCCCATGCACTGAGAGATCTTGTCTCAGATCTGTCGGAAATCATCTTCTCGAGCTCAGATTGCACAGGATGTAACTTATTGGGAAGTAATCACCAAAGTCTACGGGCCACTCGTTTCCTTGTGTTGTTTGGATATGGCATTGAGTTGAATGGCTTCTTTTTCTCTTCGTCGTTACTGAGTCTGTTAGCACTGCAAATTCTTGCAACAGCTGTTGGACAAGGTCACTGCCCACCCTTGCTGCATCCTTGACAGCGTGAGTGAGGGTAGCCACCTGGTCCATGACGCAACAGTGCAGTATAAATGGCAGAAAAGTTCAGGTGTTTTGTTTAGCTCACATTATGTAGCAGGAACTTTTCTCTTCAGTTCAGCATTGCCATCTTGTAACACCAAAATGGGAAACTGCTCTTTATTAAGTAATACATTGACTTCACAAATCTTTGCTTTAAGTACCTCACATGTCTCTCTCAACTGTGAAGCATCCACGAGTGCAGGCGATGTAGAACGAGGAATCATCTTGTGTAACACAAACGTGAGCTTTCTGCATTTAGGCAGTCCCAACATTGAGTGTTTAACACATGGCATGGAAGACTTCAGGTGATGTAGATCAGTGGCATTGTGCAACACATGACATAACAAGGTAGAAAGAAGAGGAGAGAGCGGCACTCTGATAAGCAATGGTTTAGCAGACCTGGAATCACACAAAAATGATGGAGAAAATTGGCCCTCGATATTGGGCCACTCGCATCAGTAATAATAAATGTCGAAGTAGGGCAAAAGTCATCATCCGGTTCTAAAAGTCTTCCTGAATGTCTCAACTGCAGAATTGTTATCAGTGTTGAAAAGTGGAACTGTTGTCGACGGGCAGCATTCATTCAGCCTCTTTGGATCTACACTTATCTCAGACCCAGTGTCAATCAAGAATAGGTCACCAGATTTTTTGTCCTTTATTAATAGTGTAGTCCAGACTGCAACTGCAGACACCATTGCATTTCTGTTGCACTTTGAGTGTTCTGTGTGAGTGCATGTGCTTAATGGCACTTGTAATTTGCGTTTTGGGTAGAGGCATGGCTTTGTGCACTATCTTACTGCCTCACCGAAGTGTCTGCAGTACCAACACCGTATTAAATTTCGTTGGTTACTATTATGGTCTTCAAAACTTCTGTTGTCCTCCTGCCCCTGTAGCCTTGCTTTCAGCCCAGCAAACTCATGCACCAGTTGGCTCGTAGATGGCTCTGTTGCGGTGCTTGCATTTATGGTGAAGTAATGTGTGTATCTGGCCTCCCTGCCACTGCAAATGACTGACTGCATGGTTGGGGGTCTCCTGTCATAACCTCTTTAACTGCTGCACGTGTGCACTTGAATTATTGTCCATACATGCAATGGTAATAGTATCCCCTTTATGTGTCAGCTCATCGATAGGGAGCTCAGTGAAGATGATAAAATAGCCCCAACATTCTGTGGCAATCTATGTATCCAAAAAATCCTCAGAGATTGTTCAGACGAGAGTTCATTTCCAACCATCATGTGTAGCGAATGAAGTACTTGTGAACGAGAACTGCTGGAACATATGTCACTTTCAATAATTCTGTGAAGCTGTGATTCAGGTGGTATCACAAAATGTTGGAGCACTGCCTCCTTAAGAACTATATACGACTGTTGTTAGAAAACATCATCAAATTGTTCTTTAACTCTCAAATACAGCTGTGCTATAAGCACTGTAAATTGTTCAAAGTCTGACACTGGTCCATGTAAACAGAAAATGCCTTCCATCTGGGTCAGCTATAGCTCATCCTTTATAGACCAAAAAGACAGAAGTCTGATATTATTGTTCATGTTGCTGTTGCCTGAGTCATTGTTGTCGCTTGATGTAGCCGTTGAAGGCATAATGTTGCTATTACCGGCAAGCCCTAGGACGCCTCTTTCATTGCTGTGTTATCAGTGGGGTCCACTGTTCCACTTGTAAGTATAGAACATTGGTTTAAACATTCAGTACAGGGTCACCACTGTGGGAATTGTTGATCCACTTTAAATAAATACGTGGTTTATAAGCAATTAACACTTTATTTTTTATTAATTTCACTTTGCACAAAGTAGAACACTTTTACTACACAACCAAAACATGGCCCATGAAAAACAGGTACCAAAGAAGCTAGTGCTACCAAAAACAAAGACAATTTGCATATCACAGATGACTCACTATTTTAATGTTTGCATTGTTTGTTCTTTGATGCTGCCACAATGCCATGAGGAACTCATGGATAAGTGACTAGTACAACCACTTCAAAAATTGCCACACATCAGTGGATGGCAGTCTGCAATGCTCAAAAACCCAAAATGATGTCACTGAGCAAGTGTGGATTTTGGTCATGGTAAACCATCCTATCACATTACGAGAACTTGCAAACAATGTAGGGGTAAGCAGTGGACTGGTACATTCAATTTTGACTGATGATTTGTGTATGAGGAGAGTGTCCATGAAATCGGTATTAAAACTGCTGACAATGGAGCAGAAGTAATGCCATCTGGAAATCATACAGTATATGCTGGACACTGCAAACAGTATGCTCATCTCAATGTGACTTTTGCCTATTTTCCCAGTGAAAATGCCCCTGAAAGGAATACGATTTCAGTTCAGAAGAGTCATGATGTGAAATGTTATTGCCCGGCTGATCAAAGTACTGAAATTTGTGTTCCCGACAATGGTTTAAGTGCTAGGAGAAGTTTTTGCATTACCAAGGTGACTACTCTGAAGGGGATTAGGGCTCTGTACTTCCAAATCAATAAATGTATTTCTGTCAGAAGTTGGGTGGTTAGGAGATTTATGGATCAATGACAACCAAGAAGATACAAGGTGTGCTGATGGTAGAAGTTTGTTGGCAGTGATTTAAAACAATGCAGATCTTCTATTTATTAGCAAGTGTTAATGAAGTGATCCCAAGTAGGACTAATGGGGAACATTGACTGTATACAGAGCATGGCAGCATGAGTGATCACAGGTTTGTTTGACCCATGGGAGATTGTCATGGAGATACTGAAGAAGCTGAACTGGCCGACACTTGAAGATGCAAACTATCACAAGAAAGTCTAACTTACAAAATTTCAAGAGAAACCTTTAAAAGGTTAATCAAGGAATATACCACAACCCCTTACAGATAGATCCCAGGGATTGTGAGGACTAGATCAGATTAATTATGGTGAGCAGAGAGGCATTTAAACAGTCATTCTTCACATGCTCCATACATGAATGGAATGGGAAGAAGCACTAATAACTGGTAATATGGGAAGTAATTTTTGCCATGCAGTTCACAGTGGTTTGCAGAGTATGGATGGAGATGTAGATTTATAAATGTAACATGTTATAAAAATTGAAATTAACACAAAATAAACGTAAAACATAATTTGGTATGTAGAATTCGGAATCATACCCATTGGGCACCAAAATGTAGCATGATCTGAGGCAGATGTGGGAAAACCAGAGCTAAACAGGAACACTTCTTGCTTGCCAGGATCGGTTCGAGTCTTTCTGTGGGTGTGGTAGAATCTGTAGATGGTTTGGGAAACATGGGGAAGCAGTAGACAGACCAGCAGTGGACATATGCACAGTACCTTAATTAAAAACTCAACTTGATTCTTCCGTAAACATGAAAAAGTATTTAATTAGACCATCTGGTTAGTACAGTCAGTGCAGGCGTCTTCACATGGTATTCCATGCTGAGTGGCAGGTGTGGTAACAGCCAGTGATGAGAGAGGTGAAATGCTTACTCAGTGGAGCATCAATGTGGTGCACTGGTTGGTGATGATGGCACAGATGCCTCACGAGGCTTCATATAGCTGTGGTGCACAGCAAGGCCAGCTAACAGCATCTTCTGTCTTTATGGTGGTCTGTGGTGTTTCTGGTGGTGAAGCGATGGCATTGGCCACGAACAACCTGTGGACCAACGACTAGAGAACAGAGGTTGGCAGCTGGTAGTATGTTGGCCATCTGGGCTGGGCAGACAGGCAGCTGTCATTTTTTCATGACCTGGTGGCAGCAGAGTTAGGGTAACAGCTCTGATTGATTCATACTGGCATACTGGGTTTCATATATTTCCCAGCCGGCTGAATGATGCCAAGTTGTTTTGGCCATGGTTAAATACTTCTTGCTCCTACTGATTTCTGCTGTTTACATATGTTAGTGTTGTACAAAATTGTCTGGGTGTGTTGGTGATCACCCTCCCTCCCCCCCCCCCCCCCCTCTAGCTGTTACATTAGGGTTTCAATACTCCTGCAGGCGGCTTCACATGTCGGCAGCAAGTGTAGTCTGTTGTCACAGAAGTGTTGTGAAGCCGCTGACCAAGCAATCCCCTCAGCAGCTGTGACCAACCTGGTGGTGGTCTGGTTTCACGAAAGTGCTCTGCTGGTTGCAAGTCTTGTTTATAACTTTATCCCTTTACATTCCTCCCTGCTATGAAGAAAATTTGCCCTAAAATTTTACTGAAATAAAAGCACTAGTTTATTTACACTTACTTACACTCCATATTTGTTTCTCCACTTAAGGTATCACTTTGATCCTTGCACTATTTGCAGTTTTTTAAACCACTGGCTCCATAAGTTCCCATTCACACACTTTTTACATCAGTTCACTTATAATTCTGTTGGTATCTATGTCAATTCTTCTCATGGGAGGGTGATGTACGTTTTGTGCACTCCTATGAGCCATGGACCTTGCTGTTGGTGGGAAGGCTTACCTGTCTCAGTGACACAGATAGCCCTATCATAGTTGAGATGCCAGACGGATGTATGGTTCCTGAAGAGGGGCAGAAGCCTTTTCAGTAGTTGCTGGGACAACAGTCTGGATGACTGGCCTTGTAACATCAACAAAAATGGCCTTACTGCTCTGGTACTGTGAACTGCTGAAAGCAAGTGGAAACTACAACTGTAATTTTTCTTGAGGGCATGCAGCTCTGCTGTATCATTTAGTGATGATGGCTTATGGATCGGAGCGTGGAATGTCAGATCCTTTAATTGGGCAGGTGGGTTAGAAAATTTAAAAAGGGAAATGGATAGCTTAATTTAGATATAGTGGGAATTAGTGAAGTTTGGTGGCAGGAGGAACGGGCCTTCTGGTCAGTTGAATAAAAGGTTATAAATACTAAATCTAATAGGGTAATGGAGGAGTAGGTTTAATAATGAATGAAAAAATAAGAAGACAGATAAACTACCACAAATAGCATAGTGAATGAATTATTGTAGCTGAGATAGACATGAAACCCACACCCACCACAGTAGCACAAGTTTATATGCCAACTAGCTCTGCAGCTGATGAAGAGATTGAAGAAATGTATGGTGAGATAAAAGAAATTATTCAAATACTTAAGGGAGATGAAAATTTAATAGTCATGGGGGACTGGAATTCGATAGTAGAAAAAGGAAGAGAAGGAAAAGTCGTAGGTGAATATGGACTGGGTGAAAGGAATGAAAGAGGAAGCCGTCTCATACAATTTTGCACAAAGTATAATTTAATCATAGCTAATACTTGGTTTAAGAATCATGAGAAAAGGTTGTATATGTGGAAGAGACCTGGAGACACCAAAAGATTTCACATTGATTGTTTAAAGGTTAGACAGAGATTTAGGAACCAGGTTCTAAGTTGTAAGACATTTCCAGGTGCAGATGTGGACTCTGACCACAATTTGTTGGTTATGAACTTTAGGTTAAAGGTAGGAATTTAAGGAGATGAGACTTGGATTAACTGAAAGAACCAGAAGTTGTAGAGAGTTTCTGAGGGAGCATTGTGGAACGATTGACAAGAACAGGGGAAAGGAATATGATTGAAGAAGAATGGGTAGCTCTGAAAGGTGAAATACCGATCGCAGCAGAGGATCAATTGATGGAAGGAGAAAATATAAAAATGCAGTAAATGAAACAGGCAAAAAGGAATACAAATGTCTCAAAAATGAGATCGACCAAAAGTGCAAAATGGTTAAGCAGGAATGGCTGGAGACAAATGTAAGGATGTAGAAGCAAATATCACTAGGGGTAAGGTAGATGCAACCTACAGGAAAATTAAAGAGACCTTTGGAGAAAAGAGAACCACCTGTATGAATATCAAGAGCTCAGAGGGAAAACCAGTCCTAGACAAAGAAGGAAAAGCAGAGAGGTGGAAGGAGTATACAGAGGGTCTATACACAGGAGATGTACTTGAGGGCAATATTATAGAAATGGAAGAGGATGTAGATGAAGATAAGATGGGGGATACAATACTGCGTGAAGAATTTGACAGAGCACTGAAAGACCTGAGTCAAAAGAAGGCCCCGGGAATAGACAACATTCTGTTAGACCTACTGATAGCCTTGGGAGAGCCAAATAGTGAGCAAGCAGTAAAGGAAACAAAATAAAAAAATGGGAGTAGGAATTAAAGTCCAGGAAGAAGAAATAAAAACTTTGAGGTTTGCCGATGACATTGTAATATGTTAAAGACTGCAAAGGACTTGGAAGGGCAGTTAAACAGAATGGACAGTGTCTTGAAAGGAGGATATAAGATGAATATCAACAAAAGCAAAATGAGGATAATGGAATTAGTTGAATTAAATCAGGTGATGCTGAGGGAATTAGATTAGGAAATGAGACACTTAAAGTAGTAAAGGAGTTTTGCTATTTTGGGATCAAAATAACTGATGATGGTCGAAGTAGAGAGGATATAAAATGTAGACTGTCAATGGCAAGAAAAGTGTTTCTGAAGAAGAGAAATTTGTTAACATCAAGTATAGATTTAAGTGTCAGGAAGTCTTTTCTGAGAGTATTCGTATGGCATGTAGCCATGTACGGAAATGAAACCTGGACGATTAACAGTTTAGACAAGAAGGGAATAGAGGCTTTTGAGATGTGGTGCTACAGAATAATGCTGAAGATTAGATGGGTAGATCATGTAACTAATGAGAAGGTACTGAACAGAATTGAAGAGAAGAGGAATTTGTGACACAACTTGAGTAGAAGAAGGAATTGGTTGGTAGGACACATTCTGAGGCACCAAAGGATCACCAATTTAGTACTGGAGGGAAGCATGGAGGGCAAAAATGGTAGAGGGAAACCAAGAGATGAATACAGGAATCAGATTCTGAAGGCTGTAGGTTGCAGTAGTTACTTGGAGATGAAGAGGCTTGAATAGGATAGAGTAGCATGGAGAGTTGTATCAAATCAGTCGTTGGTCTGAAGACCACAACAACAACAACAAATTCATGTGTCCCACATTCTCATATTGCTTATATCAGAATTCCTCTAACAACTCAAAAAGCAGTTTCAAATATGCTAAGTCATACCCCACTTGTACACAAACCTTATGACATGCTATTAAAAGAAAGAAAAAAAAAAAACTAGGCACTTCTTGACCTGTACTTTTCTTTTCGTTAATCTATACACGTACTATCCTATTGCTTTAGCACTATGGCTTAGTAAATGGTGAAAACTGTCTGCATATTCATGCTAATATCTTACAACTTACAACTGATGAACAAGGAGAATGCATGTACTGTGGCTACATTCTGCCTTAACCAAGGTGGAACAGAACTGACCTTTGCATCAGAATGATTTGTGCATTGCCCTATTGTTTAGTGATACTGGCCTGCATGAACTCTGCAGTTGTGTACGTCCTTTTGCTTCATATTCTTATACCTTAGCAATTCGGAAAAGTTTATTTACAACAGTAGGAGATCTATGGTAGCCTTGCTTGGGTCACCGTTTCAAAACACCTTGACTTGGGTATCTAACCAAACTTTGTTCCTCTTGTCACACATTATTAATTTCTTAATTAATTCCTCTCATTCTGAGAGATTTATCCAGTGGCCCCACTTCAAGTGCTTTCTGATACCACCGATCCAGCTACAGGTGCTATAACAGATCCATCTGTACTGTATCAAAACCCTAACATTTACCAGCCAGAGGTGCTGTAAGAGCCTAACCTGTACTGTACAATAGCATATAACTTCCCAGTCACAGGTACTATAACCGCCCCACCTGTGCTGTCCTTGATTCTTTCCCAAACCTCATGTGCTATAACAGCCTCACTTGTGGTGTGCTTAATTCTCCCCCAATCGCAGGTGCTATAACAGCTCCACATGTGTCATACAATAAAAAATCTCTTTAATTTCATTACTTCCACATCTCTTCCAACATATGACAGATTTTCTCATTTTTGTCACTTGTTTCACTTGGTCGGCTATTGCTGGTGGATCTAACACTATCATGAGCATTGCTTCTTGGGATCCTGCAATGCCTGAATGGACAACATCATGACCAATGATGTATTTTGCATCTATTTGGTATCTCAGCACTTTGGCTGTATTGAGACAATGCGACATGATGTGAAGAAAGTGAAACCTTACAAAAAAATACTGGTTTGACACTTTATTCTACTCCTACTCCCTTGGCACTGTACCACAGCTTAAACCTATATTAACAAACTAAGTACTACCTGTTAACTACACACATCAAAAAAAGTTTTGCATCACCTCGGTTACGAGAGTTCCGGAACCTGAACAGAAAACTGGAATAGAGATCAACATAAACATCATTTCCACCCCTTTTATTATTCATGACAACCACACATTGCATGTTGCACCACAATACAGCGAGACTTTCAGAGGTGGTTGTCCAGATTTCTGTACAAACTGGTAACTCTAATACCCAGTAGCACATCCTCTTGCATTGATGCATGCCTCTTTTGTCATGGCATACTATCCACAAGTTCATCAAGGCACTGTTGGTCCAGATTGTCCCACTCCACAAACGGTGATTTGGCGGGTGGGTCATGTCATTCATAAACAGTCCTTTTCAATCTATCCCAGGCATGTTCAATAGGGTTCATGTGTGGAGAACATGCTGGCCACTCTAGCTGAGCAATGTCATTACCCTGAAGGATGTCATTCACAAGATGTGCACAATGGGGGCACAAATTGTAGTCCATGAAGATGAATTGCCTTGCCAATATGCTGCCACTATGGTTGCACTATTGGTTGGAGCATGGCATTCACGTATCATACAGCCATTACAGCACTTTCCATGACCACCAGCAGTGTATATCGGCCCCACATAATGCCACCCCAAAACAGCAGGAAACCTTCACCTTGCTGCACTCGCTGGACAGTGTATCTAAGGCATTCAGCGTGACCGGGTTGCCTCCAAACATGTCTCCAACGATTTTCTGGTTGAAGGCATATGTGACACTCATTGGTGAAGAGAACATGATGCCAATCCTGAGCAGTCCATTCCGCATGTTGTTGGGCCCATCTGTACCACAGTGCATGGTGTCATGGTTGCAAAGATGGACCTTGCCGTGGACATCAGGAGTGAAGTTGCATATCATGCATCCCATTGCGCACAGTTTGAGTCGTAACATGAAGTCCTGTGGCTGCATGAAAAGCATTATTCAACATGGTGACATTGCTGTCAGGGTTCCTCCGAGCCATAATCCACAGGTAGTGGTCATCCACTGCAGTAGTAGCCCGTGGGCGACCTGAGCGAGGCATGTCATTGACAGATCCTGTCTCTCTGTATCACCTCCATGTCTGAATAACATCACTCTTGTTTATTCTGAGATGCCTGGACAGTCCCCTTGTTGAGAGCCCTTTCTGGCACAAAGCAACAACACGGACATGATTGAACCACAGTACTGACCGTCTAGGCATGGTTGAACTACAGATAACATGAGCCGTGCACCTCCTTCAGGGTGGAATAACTGGAACTGATTGGCTGTCGGACCCTCTCCGTCTAGTAGGCGCTGCTCGTGCATTGTTTTTTACATCTTTGGGTGGGTTTTGTGACATCTCTGAACTGTCAAAGGGACAGTGTCTGTGATACAATATCCACAGTCAGTGTCTATCTTCAGGAGTTCTGGGAACCGGGGTGATGCAAAACTTTATTTGATGTGTGTATTTTCCCTTGGTGTTACATTTTCCAGGTTACATCTCCTACTTTTCCTGGCTTGCCAATGACCTTAAATCCTATATTGCCTGTCTCTAATTTCTCATATATATTTGTACTCTTATTGTCATTTTTCATCCTAAAACATTTACTTTAAACAATTCCCTGTTTACTGCAAAAATCCTTATTCCTCTTCTGGCTTATCCTTATGAAAATAACATAGTTTATGAAGTACTGAAGATTCTCCACACTTAAGCCAGGCACACTCCCTGTGCTGGCTGGCATAATGCCCATGCTTATGCCAAACCCAACATACTACGGGCTGTGACTCAGAGCTTGGGGTGAAGTGCCCAGGTAAACTGTACTGGATGCATATTGCTGGAGTTAATAGTTCAACCCTCGGGCCCTTACCAAATGTTACAGTGGTACCTCCTGAGATTATAGAAAACAGCAGAGAAAGGCAAACCAAAGGAAGTAGGGAATCCCACAAGTGAAAGTAAAAAGATTGGTGCAGCTACTTATATATATTGCTATTCCTGTTGAATCACTGGTAGCAAACTTCTGCCATCAGCACACCATGTATCTTCTTGGTTGTCATTAATCCATCAGTCTGCTAACCACCCCATTTCTGACACCAAATGTAATTAGTAGAGCACAGAGTTGTCCCCTAGGGTGCCAAAATGTAGGCATGTTCTGACGTAGCTGTAGAAAAACCAGAGTTAAACAAGACCAGTTCTTGGTTGGCAAAATGGGTTCAAGTCTTCCTGTGGGTGTGATAGGGCCCATAGATGGTTTTGAAGGCACTGGAGACTTGTGGGGAAGGGGCATACAGACCAGCAGTAGATATATACATAGTCCTTTATTTAATCATTCAACCTGACTCCTCTGCAAAAATGTGTTTAATCATTCCATCTGGCTAGTACAGTCAATATGATGTGTTTCCTTCTTAATGTAATATTCCACACTGAGTGACAGGTGTGGTAATGGCCAGTGGTACAGAGAGGTGAGCTGCTTACTCAGTGGAGCATTGACCCAGTGAGCTGACTCGGTGATGGTGGCAAAGACGCTGCATGAGGCTTCATAAGGCTGCGGTGCAGAGCAAGTTCAGCCAGCAGCGTATTCTGTCTGCATGGCAGCTGTGCTGTGCCTGGTGGTGCAACAGTGGTGTTTGCTGGGGTCAACCAGTGGACTGACGACTGGAGAGGAGGGATTAGCAACTGGTTGAGTGTTAGCGGTTCAGGCTGGGCAGACATGTGGTGGTCATGTGGTCATTGTTTCGTGACCAAGTGGCATGGTCATGGTTTCAAATGAAACAGACTGAGCATCACATATTGCCCAGCTGGCTGAAGTTTGAAGAGCTGGTTTGGCCATGTTTAAATACTGCTTCTACGTGCTGATTTCTGCTGTTTACATTTGTTATTGTTGTACCAAATGGTTTGGATGTGAGAGCCGCCCCCCCCCCCCCCCCCCCCCCATGTCATAATTGGGTTTCAGTACTCCTGCAGGCTGCAGCACATGTCTGTGGCAAGTGTGGTCTGTTACCACAAATGTATTGCGGAGCTGCTGATCATGCAGTCCCCTCGCTGGCTGTGACCAACTTGGTGTTGACTGGCTTCATCGTGGCACTCTTCTGCTGGTTCCAAACCTTGTTTATAACTTTACCCCTTTACACACACAAAGCAAGCATAAAACACACAAGGTGAATACAGATCATTGTAGTGAAATGAAATATCTTTGCTGAGCAAAATGATGTAATTATGAAAAAATACATGTGGTATCAAATACTTTCATAAGTACTCAGTAGCGGTATTCAATTATGATCTTGTATCAACAGTTAGATCCCACTGTGAACCTGAATACTGCTGAAAAAGTGTCTCAATAGCTGTTTCCATCACCAGCAAGCCATGGCAAATAATGCTCAAAATTCACAAGAGTTAATGTTGTTCTAAATTATGTGGAAGAGGCATCAACTGCTGGATATTTTTATAGTGTCCAAATGTTATGCATAATTGCGAAAAGAGGAAAATGCACAGAGTTGAAGTGAAGTGAGCACTTATTGTGAATGACTACTGACGTTTTGAAATAAGCAGCAATTGTGCTATCCCAATGTGAAAAGTGGTCATTCAAAGATGCTAAAACACACAATGTCTCAGTTTTGTTGGCTGTTTTATTGTGAAGTTTATAACATAATGCCACAACAGTATCATATGGACACTGCTTTGTGGGTAGACTCTTCAGACTACTTAAAATAAGTCAGATGTAGATTGCAACCACAGTAGTGTTGAATGTGCCTCAATGTGTCATTTTAATGTTTTGGAAATGGTTCTGAGACACAAGAATATTCATCAAAGCGCAAACAAGGTTGACCAAAAGTAAGGACTTGATAACAGGACCAATAGTCATCCTTAGCTACATGATGAAATTGGATGATATTTCTAAGATGATTGTATGCAGATCTTATAACTGTCACAGGATTATCCAGAAAACTATATCTTATAAACTCAAGTAGCTGGCCTCTATGAATGCCATTTTAGTTTACAGAATGAACTCCATTGCATGTTTATGTGGAGGGAAATTAGTAGCCGATACAATCCCAGGTATATAATGAAAATAGACCGCTTTGATTGTGGTGGTGCCCTGGTTTTTGGGGTGAGCCAGAGTTTCACATTTGTGATGGCTTGAGAAATACTGAGTTAATGTCCAAATGTGCATTGATGAGGCACTGCAACCACATGTAAAACTTTTTAGAGGTGCAATTGGTCCAGATTTTCTCTTCAAGGATGATAATGCCTCTTTAATGAATAAATTTCTCCCAGGTGAAGATATCCTCTGCACAGACTAGTCTCTGAAGACTCTGCAACATACCTGATCTGGAATTCACCCTTGGTGGTCTCATAATCTGTTGTCCTTAATTACTCTTTTGTCATTAATTGGTTTGAATAACATTCATTAAAGAACATGCACTACACTGCACTACATAGTTTTCAATTTCTTCATATTTACTGAAATGCAAGTTTACTTTTATGATGATCATCATTTTAACAGTCAGAAGTCTCAATATTTAAACCAGATCAGTAAACTGCACTCATTAACAAAGTCTCACATTTCACTGGTGGCAGATTAAATCAGTGGTACATGAATATGATACAAATAGGTACTTCTCCCACACACACTGATTCATAATTAAATGATGTTAACATAATGTTCGATACTGCAGAGTAATGACGACATGTTTTTGTGATTCATTCACAAGGAAGTATATATTATGACAGCTAACCATGGACTGTCTGCTGACAACACAGAGATGCTAACATTTTGATGGCTAAACAAGAACTGACTTTAATACTGGTTACAAGGTGTAGATGCAGGTAATGTGAAGTGTTGACTGACTGGGTCAGTGTCCTGCACACTTACTTATAAATAAACATGAGAATAAAAATAAAAATCTGGTGTTACATATAAATTATTGACAGAAAAAGTAACAAACTGAGTACATAAAATTGTAACAGGTAAAACAGTAAGTCTGTTTAAATATGATCTGTATTATCAGAAAGAAGCCAGAATTATAGGTACAATTTTATGGTATTCACAGAGCCCACCAAGAGAATGAGAGCTTTTGAACTACCTATACCAATTTAGAAACAAACATATATTAGCTCACTCATGTGTTCTTGAAAAATCTCAAATTATGACTATTTCTTTATGAAAATTGTTTCCAGTTAAACTAATTACGCTATTGTCATCATTAATTGGGAAATTACACTTTGAATAATAAAATTTTAGGAATTCCTGCTTGAATAAGAAAACAACTATTTGTGTAATTGTCATATATGTGCTATTAATAAAACTAGAGCAACCTTCATTGGATTATATAGATAAATATTGAAAAATATATAACTGGGTAATCCAATGTAAAAGACAAATTAGTCACACACGTACACATAGCAGTTAGCACCTATCAACTCAACACAGAAATTTTTAAGTGAACCATAACCATTACATACAGTATATAATTTTGTAGCAAAGTTCTGGTTGAATGTAAATACTTTAAGAGTAAAGGAGACAACTAACGGTAAAGCAGAAACATTGAGTCATTGACAGGCGCACACAAAAAGGTGCGTATGCCCCTACAAATTACAGATTTCTTATGTGTTGTAGGAAAGTTCTTGTAGAGTGAAAATATTTTTGGATTAAAGGAGATTACTCAGTTATGCCTTCCAGTGAGTGGTCTCCTTTAATCCGAAAGTATTTATAAATTTCTTATGTTGCTATAAATATAATTTTAAATTTTTAGAAAATGTGTTTTTCATAAATAAATCTGAAATACTTTTTCCTTAACTTTGCCACACTCACTGCACTGTTGAATTCATTTCTCCAGATGTCTATTTCTTAGCGTGACCCCCAGCATCCACAAGATCTTGGGGGAGAGTCCTTTCTAGTCTTTCATGGCACTTTTAGTACATAACTCAGGATCTATGTTTGCAGGTACATGGAAACAAACAAAAAACATACATTACCAATCTGTATTATAAATTTACAACATACTTTTAAAAAAATTTAAGTTGCTATCACAAAAACATAAGTTCTTAATTCAGTATAATAAATTTTAAATTAAGCAGTTGGAAGCACATCCTAATTGTAGTACCTGGCCACTTGCCTGGCCATAACCAACACGAAACACATCCATGACCAGTGCATTGCCTTACCCCTAGGCATCTTCGGCCTAAGGCAGACCCACACTGAAATTCAAATTCTGGTTGTACACACCATGTTCTTACAAACTGTGGCAGATGTCAACAGCAACATGCCATTCCATGCACTTGCCGGACTCCTGCAGGCTCCACGAGAGGCAACAGCATTGCCCACCAGCAGTGCACACAGCTGACCATGGTGCTGTGAACATGGTACTACATTTTGTCTGCATCCCACATGTAATGCAGCCACATGTCACGTAACACCACATGAAAATCCTTCTGGCGAATTGTGTGAGATGATGCACAGCCACTAACTAACAGAACTCGTGCTGTGGGCTCAATGCCAACTGTTCCCCGCCATTCATCTGTCAGTAATGTCTTCAGTAGCAGTCTTCAGCACCACCTAGATTGTTGAACCAGGACTACAACCAGCATGCACATGAGCAAATCAGACACCAATCTGGATACTGGCTTGAACACCATTTAGGACACTGACCAGACACTGATCACGCATGCTGAGCTATACATCAGTGAGAGACATTATCATTCTAACAGAATATATATTATTTCCTGTTTTATGTCAGAACTATGAACTGTTCATTTGTGTGTTTACTAATAAAGTGTTTCTTTCATTGCAATGTGTGGACCATCATTATTGTGTGCTATCCTGGCCACCTCATAAGTACTAAGCTGTAACAGTAACATCTTCACATCTGCACCCACTATTCGAGAACAAGTAATGGATTACCTGGAACATTCTGGTCATCCTGCACCATTTGGCATAGACTAGCAGCTGCTGGAATGTGGAACCCCACAACATGACCAGCTGTGTTTGGAGTGATGCTGTGACCAGAAAGCGTTGACTACTGATGAATGGCAACACACTGTGTTCAGTGATGAATCGCAATTGTGCACTATGCCAAATGACCATTGTCGATGAGTGTGGTGTGACCTGGGGAAAGGCCCCACTCTTCCAGTGTTTTGGAGAGAGACAGCAGTGTTGCTCCTGCCATCATGCTGTTGGGAACCGTTGGGCATGACTTGAGGTCATGGGTGATAGTGATTGAGGGAACCGTGATGACAACGGTACATCACAGCATCCAGTGTCCTCACGTGTTATGTCTCATAAGACAGTATCATGGTGCCATTTTTCAACAAGACAGTGCTCATCCATATAAGGCATGTTCTCTGTGAACAGTCTGCATGATGTTGATGTACTCTTGTGACCAGTAAGATCCACAGATCTGACCTTAATTGAACATGGGTGGGACCAGCTCAGATGTTAACTTTGTGCCAGTGCCAGTATCTAGTATATGAAGGACCAGTTACAACAGTAGTGGGCCAGCTTGCCTTTCGAGAGGATGCAGTGTCTTCATGACACTCTTCTCTACTGAATCAGTGCATACATTTAGGCCAGAGAGGTTGCAGTGTCTTACTGATTGGTTGGGGGGGGGGGGGGGGGGGCTGTGGCTCATACTGCCAAGTTATTTGTATAATCACAAAAATGACATCACATACATTCTCAATTCATGAAGTTCATTTAATTCCTCCTTCCATTGTGGGTGCTTCACTTTTTTGTCGGGCAGGGGCAGCGTATTATAGCGGTCATGTAATTACTTTATTGAGACACAAAGGAATTAAAGACATTAGCTGCTAGTGGGTATTGATTTATATCAGTTGGACAAGCTGAAAATTTGTGGTGGACTGGAAATTGAATCCATGTCTCCTGCTAACTACATGAGTGCACTGACCACCATGCCATCCAGGTAAAATGGTAACCACAACCTTATGGACTACCACAGCATGCCTCCCTTTAAACCCGAATTCTCAGCTTATACCACATACTACTGATGTAGTGCCTCTGTTCATTAGCCTCATTGCTCATGGCATCTCGTTTATTCCTGTAAGAGTTCAAGTTTGGTATGCACCTGCTCTAAAGCAATCACTGGATGACATCACCTTAATTATAAATATGTGTATTTTCATCCTGCAATCATTATGAATCAAGAAACAAAGGAATTACAGATATTAGCTGCCAGTGGAAATTGCTTTATATCAATGGGACAAGCTGGAAATTTGTACTAGACTGAGATTCGAATCCAGGTCTCCTGCTTCCTGGACAGATGCACTGACTGCTACACCATTTGGACATAATGGTCACCAGACCTGTATGGACTACTTCAGCATGCCTCCCATTTGACCCAAATTCTCAACTTATACCACACGCTACTCATCTAGTGCCTGTGCTCGTTAGTTCCATTACTTGTGGCATCTTACTGATTCCTGTTAGGGTTTGAGATTGGTGTGCATCCACACTGAAAGTGTGGGGCTCTTCTGTTATGTTAATTTCATTCATAACAGGGTATCTGAACCCTGATTCTAACCTAAAGAAGTTACCTCCCTGATACCAGTAACCACAGGGATCTTGCTTTGTGTGACGATGGCTCATCGAACATTTTCTGCAAGACATTCAGCCAACCTAGCTTACCTTCTCTTATTCTACTGTGGGCCATGTCTAGTATACCCTGCCCCTCAGTTGTAGCAACAGGCACTGCACTCATATGAGACTTCATATCAATCAGCAGCAGCTTGCTCAGCTCAGTGTTCATGCGGCCCACAGCAGTGGTAACCCAAGGCTGTTCAAGGTGCTGTAAGAGCTCCACAAAAGCCATATTTGTGTGAGTAGTTAGTATACCTATTTTATCATTGTCACCCCTATAGCTACAATATCTGTCTTTAGCCAGGCTGTTCCCCGCTCCACCTCCTATAATAACCTGATGCTATTTGTCAAAAACCTTTACACAGGTTTCCTATGTACTATTAACACTTGGATTCACAATACTTGTAACCTGGTACCCTGTTCCTTGTTTGTCCTGTACCATTTATACATTACCTCTGCCATGGCCACTACCTAACAGCAAGATTGTCTTCCTGCTACTCTCTTTTGGTACTGACCTACATTTAGTTTCTTAGGTAGACGTCTGCTGCACCTTACTGTGACCAATAGCTGGATAGTGCCATTATGTCTTGAGATTGATTCTGGAATAACTAGAAAGGCATCAGTGGCATTTTGAAATGATGAAGTGTGTTTGGATGGCTGAAATGGTAGATGCTGCACACAAAAAATAGATATCCGGCTGCAAGTCCCATTCACACTCACAGTTTCAACTTGTAACATGCAAACCACAATGTCTTTTCTTGTTCTTCCACTCCCCTAAATGAAGATGAGTTTTTAGCAGTGGAAGAAATTTATCCGAAATGAGAATAAATGAAACGTATAAGATATTTTCATATTGGTGACACAAAGTTTTGGTGATTTGTACAGGCTTCCAACTTGGAAGAGTACTTGTTCAAGCAAATAATATCACTGAGAGATGAAGGATAGATTAAGGGCAGACTGAAAATTTCATAGTCAGATGGTGGCTTGTTGTAGCAACCTCTTGGTTTTCTGGCACATATTTTACCAATAGAGCACCAGGGCCAACACTGATTTGGACGAGAAGCCATCAATCAGATTCAGTCAGTTGCAAATGAAATGGGTAATACATAAAGTATTGTATGGAAAGTGATACGGAAGCCACAACTACCATTCACAGGAAGTACATACTTTTAACTCCTTATGAGGTTAGGAGAGCTCAGTGTTACTCCTGCTAGTGAATGACATATGTAGCATGCTATTGCTCCATGCTGGTCCAGTGTGCCAAGTGTGCTGAACTGCAGCAGAGCAAAGGCTGCACAAAGAAGAAAGCAGACCAGCTGTGCAGCAAGCCACCTGTCTCAAGTCACAGAGACTGCAGTGCGTTCAAGAGACACAGAGCAGCAAAAAGACTTCAGTGAGGCACCATCTTTACAGACATCACCAGGGGGAAGGCACCTGCCTGCCCTCATCACCAAATGTTGTCTGCTCCACTTGCAACAGCAGTCATATGTGGTCACATTATAGGCTGCAGCAAGTGGTTGTAGACATTGTACAGGGCTTCCTAACCCCACAAGGCCAGACAGCAGTGATCAGCCACTGCCCAGTCATGGTCCACTGCCCCAGTACTGGAGTTTGCCGCCACGGCCACCCCTGCCCTGAGGAAGGACGGTAGTGATCTTAGAGTGCTCCTACAGTCACTGAACGAGTTCCTGAGTCAGCTACCATTCCTTGTCAACACAGTTAGCTGTGGCCACCAGCAACTAGACCCATCATGGATAATGGCCATATCCATGGACTAAGCATTTGCGCGTATAATGCAAAAAGGGAAAGTTTTGCCAATTCCTACAGTATGAGGCAATTGACATACATTTCGTATAAGAATTTTTCCTGAAACCTGGGGTCAACATGCTGGCAGCCAGTTACAGCTGCTACCAGACTGACAGGCCAGCTATGGGATTCCACACTTCCATTTACGTCAAGATGTTGCTACGACATCACCAAGTCCAACTGCCGGAGTTAGGCTTGCTGGAAGCCTCAGGAGTAGCTGTCAACACTACCGCTGCGAAGATCGTCTTTGTTGCAGTCTACAGGCCTTCCAAAGGACTGCTCCAGGTGGTGGACTTCAATGCCCTGCTGGCCCTCAGGTGTCGACTTTTCATTGTAGGTGATTTCAATGCAAAGAACATGGAACAGATTTCTCATCTCACCAATACCAGTGGGCATTGTCTTTTCCATGACGTGACACGAAACGGCGCTGTCAACCAGGGGCCATTAGACTCCCACTGCTTTCCCAGCAGAGGCCTGCTGCACGTGCTCGACATTGCCCTGCTGAAGAGCGTTGGGCATTTCAAGTCCACTATTATCTGATCTCATCCCATTATTTTCGACATGGGCGTTGTCAGCCAGAACTGCCATCCAGCCAACCGCCCATACTACTGAAACATGGATGCTGAGCATTTCTGAGCGGAGGTGCTCATCTTACTTGACGATGTATCTGACCCTGATCGCGTGGGGTCCGATGTAGCGCTGGTCTCTCACAGCTGCAGAATACTCTGAGCAGCAGATGCAACCTCCCTAAGGTGGCTACAATGGCTGTGATACTTACCACACTCAACCCTGACGATGGCAGCTCCTGGAGAGTTGTCAAAAACTCCGTGCTTCGTGAGCCAGATGACAAGGCCAGCTTGCTGTCTGACACATTAACAGCCAACTTCACGCCAGTGGCCAACATTGTGGAAGAGAATCACATCCATCAGGTCAAATAATAGCCGCCCACCTTCCTGGCAGCCAGGGCAGAAGAAGACGTCATTCAACCATTAGCAGAGAAAGATGTAGCTGCACACCTCCAGTCTCTGAATGGCAGGAGGCAGTCATAGGATCAACAACCATCTGCTGAAGAACGTTTCACCAGGGTCCATCAGCCGTTAACCAATATCTTCAATCAGATGCTTTGGTCAAGTTCTACCCCTCCGCAAGCAAAGATTAGGAAGTAGTGGCTATCCCAACAACTGACAAGGATCCAAGTCAGGCAGCCCACTGCAGGCCCATCAGCTTGCTCCTGTTCCTCTTAAACGTGTTCAAGAGGCTGTATTTGAAGACACTGTTGCAACACGTCACTCGAGAGAGTGTCAGACCAGGTGAATAATTTGGATTCGGAGCGGCCACTCCAACTCTCACCAGCTGCTGCGGCTGGAGGAGCCAGTGATGAGGGCGCTGGAAACAAGAAATTACCTTTGGGTGGTGCTTCTCGATGTGTCCAGGGCATTTGATTACATGTTGCACGATGGCTTCATGTGGAAACTCATTGTCCTTGGTATACCCATGTCACACGAGGTCCTTTGGTCCTTCCTTGCTGGGAGGTTCTTCCACATGAGAGCAGACGATGAGTCATCCATAGTGCGGAAGATACGTGCAGGGGTCCTGCAGTGGTCGGTGCTTGGCCCCTTGCTGTACTCTCTCTACATTGCCGACGCACCGCGGGTGGCGTGTGTAGAATTGGCGCTTTACGCCGACTATAGAACGCTGTTTATCCACAGCATCAACGTCCACGCAGTGAGACGCCACCTGTAACTTGGACGCGATGCAATGGGAGCATGAGCTACGAAGTGGCGACTTAAATTCAACACCGCCAAGAGCCAGGCAGTAGTCTTCAGCCAAAGGATGCTGCCGCCATATCTCTCGCCTGACAACATCATGGGAGGCCCCATCCCATGGGCAAAGACCGTGAAATACCTTGAGGTGACCCTCGACCAGAGGCTCACCAGGGCGCAGCATGTATGTGACGTCAGAAGCAGAGCAGTGGGACGTCTCTGCACTCTGTATCCTTTGCTTAATTCAAAGTCGTCGCTGCCTGAGCACCATGGTATTACACTCTACCTAACACTGGTCAGACCAGTGCTAGTGTGCGATACCGTGGTATGGGGGCTGCAAAGCGTGCGGAACTGAGCTATGAAACTCGCTCTGCACCCTACGAATCTGTATTCTACTCGTCTGCAGCGCGAAGAAACGGGCATCTTGCTGCTGCGGGACAGAATGCGGCAGACTGCTGGCGCCTTCTACGAGAAATCTGTTCAATCCCGCAATCGTCTCGTCTTGGAACTGAGCCACCCACAACACCGCAGGTCAACAACACATTGCCTGCTGCAAGAATAATTTTCTCCGGAGCAGCCTGAGGACAACTCATCACCACATCACCAGAGGCCAATCTTGTTGCGAGAATAATTTTTTCCACAAGCATCTCCACTTCACCTGAGGCCAATCCAGTAAGTCAGGACCTCATGAAACCACACCGAGAGGTTCAGCAGCATTAACATTTTAATGTTTAACCTGCACGCATGCCGAGGAAGGACTGCTCGCCAGATAAGCGACTAGCGACTTGGAGGTTATGGATGTGTAATGTTGAAGGTATGTGATGTTATAGGCATGGCATTGTACACTGATTTAAAAATTGTGGAAGGCGATGCAGTTGTTAGTATTGAGGCTACGGAATGTATAAAATATGCTTAGGTGTTATGTATGTATGACGAGACAGACAAACGTACTGAGCTGTTAAAAGATTTTTGTATAGAGAAGTACTGTTAGTGGAGTGCACGGTCTTCAGGATTTGGAAGAAGTGACGGATTGGATCAGATGAAAATTTTATGATTCTCAGTAACACAGTTACAGTTTCAACATGCGAATGGTTATTATATTCGTCTATTCTGAGCATTCTGTTGACTAGGTAGTTGGTAGCTTTGGTTGATTTGGGGGAGGGGACCAAACAGCGATGTCATCTGTCCTATCGGATTAAGGAAGGATGGGCAAGGACGTCGGGAAGTTCGCTGTGCCCTTTCAAACGAACCATCCCGGAATTTGCCTGAAGCAATTTAGGGAAATTACAGAAAACCTAATTCAGGATGGCCGGACGCGGGTTTAAACTGTCGTCCTCGCGAAAGCGAGTCCAGTGTGCTAACCACTGCGCCACTTCGCTCGGTCGGTAGCTCTCAAATGGCTGTTAGTCACAAGGTATTTCTGAGTGTTGTGTTTTTACTTCAGTATCCAGAAATCAGTAAACTTGTAGAGATAACATGTCAGCAATAAATGATCTTCTAGCTGGCGAAACTAAGATGTCTTTTTTGCACACTCTGCCCAAGAACAGTATAATTTATTCCCTATTCTCACACGACAAAAAAAGACGTATACACGTTATCTGCGGTACTGTACTCGTTATGTTTTGTTTGTCTGCTAGCAGATGGGATTGCAACTCATAACTCGACACTGCTAAATTTTAGATAATACGTCCCTGCCGGACGATGTCACTTTCAAGTAAGCCGAACGTGTCGCTAGTTTCTCCTGTCTCCTGTCGCGTTAAGATGTTCCATCCGGCGTATTTTATATACGTATCGGCAGATGGTGCTACAATCTCTGGTATGAGGCCATAAATGCCATTTAACGCTTGTAGACGGAGCATACCACACCCAGGCGTCGAGCCGAGATGAGACTAGGGTATCATGGATGTTACGAACCTCCACCCACTCCACAAACACACCTCAGTAGAAGTATGCTTCGTCACTACTAAATAGCGAATCTATTCCACTCTAGGGCACTCCTTACAGTCCAATATCTGATTTCGGGATCTCTGTTTGATCTTACTAATCTAGGTGGAATCTTTGCGTGTTTCCAGACCTTGTCGAAGTATATATTCTCCACTTGTGATTTTTGAGCAATGTATCCGCTATTACTAACTGAAATTTATTACATACCTCAACTGGTCTTTCTCCTCTGTTATTCCTCCTATCGACAGCAAATTCTCCCGTAACTCTGTCGTCCGTTCCTGCCATTAGTACTGTGTTCCAGTAACTCATTATTATTAGATTTCACCTCCCTTTACATGCCAGTTTCCAAGTTCAATATCGTCATACACTTTGTACATACCCTCGTCTTCTTGTGACGTCGGCATTTATACCTGAACTATTGCTTTGGTGTTGGCTGGCTGTCGATTCTGATGAGAATAATCTTATCACTGAGCTGTTCACAGTAACTTATTCTCCGTCATATTTTCCTATTTATGACGAATCATACTCCCGTTACAGAATTTCTGTTGCTGTTGGTATTGTTCTGTATTCATCTGTCCAGAAACCCTTATCTCCTCTCCATTTCACTTAGCTGACCCCCACCATACCTAGATTGAGCCTTTGCATTTCCCTTTTTAGTTCTCAAGCTTCCTTATCACATTCGGACTTCTGACATACCAGACTCCGAGTATTGGTATATTATCCTTTCATCGATTATTCAGGTTTTCCTCATGGTCATCTCTATATCTACATCTACATTTATACTCCGCAAGTCACCCAACGATGTGTGGCGGAGGGCACTTTACGTGCCACTGTCATTACCTCCCTTTCCTGTTCCAGTCGCGTATGGTTCGCGGGAAGAACGACTGCCGGAAAGCCTCCGTGCGCGCTCGAATCTCTCTGATTTTACATTCGTGATCTCCTCGGGAGGTGTAAGTAGGGGGAAGCAATATATTCGATACCTCATCCAGAAACGCACCCTCTCGAAACCTGGACAGCAAGCTACACCGCGATGCAGAGCGCCTCTTTTGCAGTCTTCCACTTGAGTTTGCTAAACATCTCCGTAACGCTATCACGCTTACCAAATAACCCTGTGATGAAACGCGCCGCTCTTCTTTGGATCTTCTCTAATCCTCTGTCAACCCGACCTGGTACGGATCCCACACTGATGAGCAATACTCAAGTATAGGTCGAACGAGTGTTTTGTAAGCCACCTCCTTTGTTGATGGACTACATTTTCTAAGGACTCTCTCAATGAATCTCAACCTGGCACCCGCCTTACCAACAATTAATTTTATATGATCATTCCACTTCAAATCGTTCCGTATGCATACTTCCAGATATTTTACAGAAGTAACTGCTACCATTGTTTGTTCCGCTGTCATATAATCATACAATAAAGGATCCTTCTTTCTATGTACTCGCAATACATTACATTTGTCTATGTTAAGGGTCAGTTGCCACTCCCTGCACCAAGTGCCTACCCGCTGCAGATCTTCCTGCATTTCGCTGCAATTTTCTAATGCTGCAACTTCTCTGTATACTACAGCATCATCCGCCATGGCAGTCCCCTCCCACAGTTCCGAATGGGGGACTGATGTGGAATCTTTTGCCAATGGACAGATCATTATAACGCATTTTTTTATTACGTGCCCCATTTGCTGTGGATGTACAGTAAGCGTCTTTAATGCAGGAGTTTTCATTGCCTTCTGCATCCTCATGTCGTTGGTCGCTGCTGATTTCGAGGCCAGTTTTCCGCCCCAAGGGCAAGAAGGTGTCCCCAACCTCTATCCGCTCCTTCGTCCTCTTTGACAAGGCCGTTGGCAGAACGAGGGGATTCCTTACACTGGAAGTATTCCGCCCCCATTACTGATGATTTTTTTCAGAATATAAATAGTGGCTAGGATCGAACCCTAGACCCAGGGAACTTTAAGCACTACTTAAAGCCTCAACCCATAGATTTCCTCTAATGGGAAAAACCCAGTCAGACTGGCTTCCCGAACGTAGACGGAAACGACTGAAAGAAAAAAGAAACAGCGTTCCCCTAATTTACACTCTCACATAGCCGTAGTCTTCCGACCTCTTCCAGTCATAGCGCTAAGTGGAATACTGATAATGGTGAGGATACACTTTTAGTTTATGCAGCGTAAAAGTAAATTAAGTACATGATACATTTTGCTCTCAAATTTTTGAACGGGTGGTTTTCAATAGCAAATTGCAATTGAATTCCAATTTAATGGATTTTATGATACAGCGGTGTGCTGTACTAAGTACTGATGTAAACAAAATACTACAATTTTTTCCCCGTTAAGGGCCATTAGATTCCACCCCAAGTGGAAGTCTTTTTTTCCACCCCAAAAACGTTTCATTCTTCCTCTGGCTGCCTGCTTCCTCTTCCCTGCCCACCTACTGCCTACTGTTCTGTTTCTGCTCATCGCGGAAGCCCTTCAAGTTGTTGATCACTGACCTCTACTTCGAGCGGTTAGAGCTCTCTATAGTGCCTTGTTGTTTATTCCAGTTCGACAGTTTCCTCTGTGAGTTACTAATGCTGATATGGTGTCCTACTCGTAAAAGTGGCCACACTACTCTTCATGAAAAATGCCCAAAGTGTTTGATCTAATTGCAGTTAGTTACTTCCGTATATCACGCATAATACCACAAATCAGACTGACTTCTAAATAGTTTTATATACGAAGCTATCATACAGCAATCTATCCCTTTGAGATGATTTTGAATTAATGAATGTATATTACTTAAAGCCGTCTCTGTTCTGTTATATTTTGTATGAAACGAAAATCATATTGAATACAGTCCATACCAGCCGCTTGGTTTTGTTTCAGATACTAGGACATCAAGATTCTTAGAAAATATCTCCGAAAATCAAAAAGACAAACACTGGATATTGTTGAGATGGCACTGGCTACTTTAACCCCCCCCCCCTCCCCCCCAGGTAAGGAAACTGGTCACTTCGTAAGCCTTCAGAAAAATTAATATAGTTCCTATATATTATTTTTTCTTTCGCTTAAAAACATTTGGCGTGATACCTTATACGGTCGCAGGTTCGAATCCTGCCTCGGGCATGGATGTGTGTGATGTCCTTAGGTTAGTTAGGTTTAAGTAGTTCTAAGCTATAGGGGACTGATGACCTCAGAAGTCCCACATTGCTCAGAGCCATTTGAACCATTTTTTTGATACCTTAAATATGTAACTTCAAAATGTGTAAGCGGCAAGTTTCTACCAATAATCATGGTATGGTGAAAAATGCAATTTCCCTTATAGCGTCCACTTTACACCACCTTCCCCCATATAAAGAAAAAAACATACTACTGGAAATAGAGAAGTGACAGAATATTAATGACAGTCTCTGCATAAACGCTAGAAAACGTAAGTAGAGAAGCAGTAACAGCATAATTGATAGGTTAGAAGAGCTCGGTAACTTTGAGCGTGGACTAAACATTGGATGTCACCTGACTTACCCGCGCGGTCTAAGGCGCCTTCGCCTTGACACTGTTCGCCTGTTCGCGCGGCTCCCGCTCCCCCCCCCCCCCCCCTCCCCCTTCCCCCCACGGAAGTTCGAGCCCTCCCTCGGGCATGGATGTGTCGATTGTCCTTAACGTAAGCTAGTTTAAGTTAGATTAAGTAGTGTGTAAGCCTAGGGACCGATGACCTCAGCAGTTTGGTCCCACAGGAACTTACCACCAGCATAAGAGAAATCTCAACCCTTCTAAAGCTCCGCAAGTCAAGTGGAAATGAGAAAGGAAAACCATAGCTAAAGCAAGGCCTCATGTACTGACGGACAGGCACCGTCGAGCATTGCGGACGGAGCCTATTGAAAATCACGTGAAATCAGCGGAAAGAATCACTCGTGAGTTCCAAAGTGCTATTAGCAGTCCAGCTAGCACAATGGATATTCGATCGGCTTCTCATAAGCCACACACACATTTCTGTAGTCAGTACTAAGCGGCGCTTGAGACGGTGTAAAGAGCGACGCCACTGGACAGTGGATGACTGGAAACGAGTGATTTGGAGTGACGAATCACGCTGTAACCTTTAATTATACGATGGAAGGGTTTGGGTGTGCCTAAAGCTTGGAGAACGTTACTCGTTATCACATGTAAAGCCAGCAGTGAAGTACTCCCTTATTGCGCTTAAGAAGACGCTAAATGTGGAAGAATACGAACACATTTTACAGTATTGTGTACAAAGTACAGTATAGAAACTGATCTGACACGATGACTGTTTCTGTCAGCATGACAATGCACATGGTCATAAAGCTACATCTATGAAGCAATGGTTTGTGGACAATAACACTCCTGTAATGGACTGGCCTGCCCAGAGTCCCAACCTGAGTCCAGTAGGTCACCTTTAGAATGAGTTAGAACGTCGACTTCGCTCCAGACTCTAGTGTTCAACATTACTACATTCTCTGCTTTTGGCTCTTGAGGAAGAATGGGCTGCCATTCCTTCACAGAGAGACGTCTTATTCAAAGTGTTGCCAGCAGAGTTCAGGCTGCCACAAAGACGAAGGGTGGACACACACCATATTATCTGTTAATAGGTGCCCCAATACGTTTGATCAGGTAATGTATAGTTGGCTTGCTAATAGCTATTTGAGAAAAATGGCGAGTAAGATGAAACTTACGACAAATCAATAAGAGTCCCTGTCTGGCACATAATTCTTATATGGCCTGCAGTATCAGTACAACGCACATACAGGTTCATGCTGCGTAAAAACCGTTCACCCACAGTGCATTCTTCCCGTGAGATCAAAATAATACATTCTTGTGTAAGTCTCTTTCTCGTGTAGCAAATCAGAGTTATTCTTGCTTCAATTTTTTTAGCTGTTACAGAATAGCATCGTGTTAGTAGTAGCCAGAAATGATGAGATCTTCTAATCACTGGAAGCTAGATGGATTGTTTCTGGGAAGATTTCTACATCTGCATTATTATTGACAACCTGCATGCACAGTGCAGCTTTTACACAGTTTTACGGGCCGATTACACAAAATTTCAGGGCTGATGGGGAAGGGAAACTGTATCAATCTATGATCGGGAACCCCCTCCCAGAAACAATTGACTCGAAAGGTATAAGCAAAAACTGAGACATTTTCAGTTTTATCTTTGTTCTACTCATGATGATAAAAATGCCAGTAGACACATTTTTATAATAATTTTATTCGTACGCACAAGTTGCTACATTCATAGCGCTTCAAAGTTGTATCCCACAGCTCCCATGCAGGCTTGACAAAATAGGACAAAGTTCTGTCGTATCCGTTCGAACAACCGCGGTGAGTTGCAACAATGCCACTGTTAGTGAATATTCTTGCCGCGCGATTCTCTGTAGTCTCATCATGTCTTTCTCACACAAAACAGTTCATATCACCCACTCGAAGAAATCAAGTCAGATTACCTGAACATTAATGTGCGGACAGTGTAACGTGGTAGTCAGTTGCGAGCACAAACATGCGAGAGCTCCGATCGCCCGAACGGGGAAGGGGCAGCGGTGCGAGGGAACAAGCCCCGCCTCCCGCCTACGTACGTGTTCCGTGTTCCGTGCTCCTGCAAAACAGAAGTGACACATTGTCCCACAGACCACCGATCCCTTCTGGTGTTGTGACAGTCGTACTCGAACACCATGATGGACCAGGATTAGTCTGTTCACTCATTTCAAAATAAGAAATGAAAACAAATAGCGACAGCGACGCACCAGTCACGGATCCATGGTTAGGTTTTGGGGGAAGAGGAAGGATCAAAGTATTTTACATACTGTCGTCCCCCCCCCCCCTTCGTCTGATCCAATGAATAGTTTAGTCTCACTCATACTCAAGTCAAGTACCACAGTTGTCTAGGATTTAATAATAGCAACAAATATGTGAAACTTTTATTAGAATAATATTTTGTTTACGTTAATGCAATAAATCGCTTTAGCATAACTTACAAGAATTGTTGTTTTTTAATTGAATTGTGTTTTATTCATCTCATGACGTACATTTGCAATCCATTTGTTTTACGTACAGGAGACATGTCAAATATTTATAAAACAGTTACAATGATTTTTACATAAATACATAATAGCACTATAATAAATAATAACACTATAAGGATATTTCTTGGAATGTGTAACACATTGTATCCAGCTCAAATTTCCAGTTTGTCCTACATGAATTCATCCACTGAGTAATAACATTTCAGTGTCAGTGCCTCATATAACTTTCTTTTAAGTGGACCTAAATTCACCTACGTTAACTCATTCCCTTTTAATTTATTACAAATTTTCATTTCCATGTATTGAGGTCCCTGGGCATACAGTCTGAGGCGGTGAGTGGGGAGCATAAAATTTTCTTTGTTTCTAGTATCGTGTGAATGGACAAAATGGTTTCTCTCAAATAATTCATGTCTGGTGTACAAAAATATAATAATCGCATATATGTATAAGGATGACAGAGTTAATATTTTAAGTTTTCTAAATAATGGTCGACATGGTTCTTTGTGATTTGCAGTGCACATATTTCAAATGATTTTTTTCTGTATTTTTAGTATCCGCACTATGTTTGTCCCTCAAAAAACAATACCATACCTAATAATGGATTCGAAGTAGCTTGTATATGCTACTTTTCGTGTCTTCATGTCACTTGCAGTTGATAATATTTGCGTTGCAAATGCAAAGCTGCTCAGTTTGTTTGCCAGATATTCAATGTGTGCCTGCCAGCTCAAATTTTTATCTACATTTAAACCTAAGAATTTGACAGAGTCAACTTCTTCTATACTTTGGTTGATGTGTACAATCTTAATCTGCTCACATTTTGACTGTTTGGTTTCGAACTGCATCACGTGAATCTTAGATATGTTTACATTCAACCCATTTAGCTGAAACCAAGTTTCTGATGTACTGAGGGTACAGATCACAGATTTGGGAATTTTTTCCGAATCCCGATCTTCGCCGCACGGTCAGAGGCGTCTTGTCACGGTCCGGGCGGCTTCCACCGTCGAAGGTTCGAGTCCTCCCTCGGGCATGGGTGTGTGTGTTGTCCTTAGCGTAAGTTAGTTAAAGTTACATAAAGTAGTGCGTAAGCTTAGGGACCGATGACCTCAGCAGTTTGGTCCCATAAGACCTTACCACAAATTTCCAAAATTTTCCTGATCTTCAACTAAGACAGAAGTATCATCAGCGAATGGAGCTGATGGGGAGCTGATAGTTAATGGTAAGTCATTAACATAAAACAGAAATAGGACTGCGCCTAATATGGAGCCTTGTGGAACACCCTGAGATAATTTTTTTCGTCAGAAAAACAATACGCGCCATTTGAAGATTTGCTAACTCTTTAATTTCTGTTCGATAAGTAGGATTTAAGCCATTGTAGGGCACTGCCGCTAATACCATACTTTCCAAGTTCGTAAATAAGCAATGCATGGTTTACTGAATCAAACGTCTTTGTGAGGTCGCAGAAAATTCCTGCCACCTTATTTCTCTTGTCTAATGATGTACTTATTTTCTCAATGAAACTGTTTACTGCGTCTATGATGTTTTTCCCCTGCTGCAAAGCAAAATTGATTGTTTAGAATAACAGAATATTTTGCAATGAATGTTTGGATTTGTGCAACAGCAAGTTTTTAGGATATTTTAGATAGGTCTGAGAGAATCGAGATAGGACGATAATTTCCCATTATCTCTCTTGATCCCTTCTTGAAGAGTGGTTTGACTTCAGCATATTTCAGTACCTCTGGTAAACAGCCCTCTTCAAAACATTGATTTATTATTTGAGCTAGTGGGTTTGCAATTTTGTTGTGTATCACTTTAATAACTTTGGTGGGTATTCCATCCAAATCTGCAGATTTTTTGTTTCCTAATGTTAGGATAGCATTTTCTACATCCTCCACAGAAACTTTTAAGAATTTTGTAAAGTTTTCAGAGTTTTCACATAGGCCAAAGGAATTTACTTTGTCGTCATAATCTGTTACATCTGCGTCAGACTTTGCTACATTTAAAAAGAAGTCATTAAAGTACTCTGGTATTTGAGTTGGATTTACAATAGTATTTCCTTCAATGTCAATTTTTGAAATTTCTTGGCTACAGGCTTTAACATCTAACTCAGATTTAATGACTAATCACATAGTCGTTGTCTAATTTTTATGATTTAAAATTAGCATTTTATTTGCCAGTTGTTTTGCTGCCCTGACAACTCATTTAAATATGGTTAGTCTAACATATTTAATGAAATCAATATCTTTATTATATTTTAGTTCTCTGTGCTGTTGCCTTTTCCTTATGTGGTTTATTTTTATGCCCTGGGTAATTCACTTTACTTTATTTCTTATTTTATTGCTGCAGAGTCTAGGTGGAAATGTTTCATTAAAGACACGAAGAAAACTATTTAGGAATTTCTCAAAGTTTTACTCACTTGAGTTACAATGATCTAAAGGCCATGTTTTCTCTTTTAGCTTCTCACTAAATGTTAGTAAGTTTTCTTTGCTAAAGTTCCTGCTCACATGGGTTCTCATACGTGAAGTGTTCCTGTCTGTCTGTGGCAGCTCAATGAACAATGCACAATGATCTGAAATACTTAGATCTACACAAAATTTATACACATCTTCATATACATAATTAGTTAGAACTTTGTCAATACATGTTGCTGATTGCCCATTCTCTCTGGTAGATTCAAAGAAATTCAATTTGAAACCCTATTTCTTTACCAAGTCAGTGAATCTTGAAGCGTGATATCAATATTAAAATCAGCAGCTATTACAATTTTTTTTCTTTTTTCCTCTACAAAGGTCTTCTAGCATAATTTGAAGCTGAGATAAGAATAGTTCTATTGTTGATGTCCCTGGAATTCTGTATATTGAGATTATTATAACATTTGCTAGTGAGTCCACTATTTCTACACAACAACTCTCAAACACACATTCTTCATTGAAATAATTAAAACAGTTTCTGGTCTCATGATTTATATCACTATGTAGAAGTATATATGAGACTCCACGTGACTCGTTTCTTCTGCAAAAGCTACTTGCTAATCTGAAATTCCCTATTTTGTCTTGAATTTTAATTGTGTCCTCAGTAAACCAATAGTCATTTAAACAGATACTCTAATATTTGCACATTCCGACAAAATGATTTCCAATTCATCTACTTTGGAGCTTTTATTGTTAGAAGCATCAGTGTTTAAATCATTTATATTCCAGTGGATAACATACCTACTTTGATATTAGTTATGGGCTTAAGTACATTTCTTGCCAGATAATGGTTTGGTTTTGTTTTGTCTTTCTTAATGCTACACAAGTGTTTTCATCCCCTTCACTACTTATCAGTTTCCCTTATTTTCTGTACTACTTTCTAAAGGCAAGTCGTCGTTTAACGTTGCTCCCAAAAATCTGAATCTGAAAATGTACTTACCTCTCTATTTCAAATTTTTACACGATTTGGAAGAATGTAGGCTATTTATATTTTTTAATATATGAATATATATGTAATATGTAAAAGGGAAACGTTGTCACCAAAAATCTCGAAAAGTTGTTGATCGATTTACTTCAGATTTTTGCATATTTCTCTAACGAACATTCAGACACACATGGGTTATATAAACTCTGAGTGGAGGGGGAGGGGGGGGGGACGACGGACCACGAAGGCATTACTCGAATGGGACGGAAATCGGTAGCTGTGGTGTCTATGCACAAACAAACAAACGGAGGATACGATTTCAGAAGAATTGGATGATTTACTCAAGAAAAAGAACTTCACAAATTGAGCAAGTCAGTAATGTGTTGGTCCACCTCTGGCCCTTATGGAAGCAGTTATTCATCTTGACATTGATTGAAACAGTTGTTGGATGTCCTCCTGAGGGATATCGTGCCAAATGCTGCCACACTGGCGCGTTAGTCGTCAGAATCTCGAGATGGTTGGATAATGCACCAAACGTCCTTAGTTGGGGAGAGAACTGATGAACTTGCCGGCCAAGGTGGGATTTGACAACCACAAAGACAAGCAGTAGAAACTTTCGCCGTGTGCGGGCGGGTATTATCTTGCTGAAATGTAAGTCCAGGACGGCTTGCCATAAAGGGCAACAAAACGGGGAATAGAATATCGTCGACTTACTGCTGTGCTGCAATGGTGCCGCGGATGACAACCAAAGAGGTCTTGCTATGAGAAGAAATGCCACTGCAGACCATCACTCCTGGTTGTCGGGCTGTATGGCGGACAACAGTCGCGTTGGTATCCCACCGCTGTCCGGGGCGTCTACGAAGACGTCTTCGCTGGTCATCGGGACTCAGTTCGAAGCGTGACTCATCACTGAAGTCAGTTGTACCCCAATCAATGAGATTCCAGGCCGAAGACGTGTCTGGAGTCGCCTCGGACAGCAGTGGGATACCAGTCTATCATTCGCCGCACTGTCCGACAACCAGCAGCGACGGTCAAGGGTGCTATTTCTTTTCATAGCAGACCCTTTTTCGTTGCTCAATTTGAGAAGCTCTTTCTCTTGAATAAACCAATCAGTTTTTTTGAAATCGTATCCTTCATTTATCTGTTCTCGTACATCACATCTACCGATTTCCGTCCCATTCGAATAACTCCTTCGTGGTGCGTCGTTTTTTGTCTTAAAGTGTATTTTTAATATATATAATACATAAAAAATATATAAAGGGAAGACATACTTACCAAAAATATCGAAAAATTGTTTACAGAATTACTTCAGATTATTAAACAATACTCTAATGAACACTGGGACGGCCGTGACTAAATATATTTTTTAATATGTAGCAAAGAAAAACGGAGTACACAATGAATTTGGTAATGGCCTCCGCGAAGTTGCTTGCTTGGGTTGACACTATCGTGAACATCGTAGTTCAAGCAAGGTGAGGAACAAGTCATGAATTTTTAATTCTGATTTATCGATGAAAGGCGATGTCTCTTCTCTATACGGATCTCTTACTTGCTGAAAATCCTGACGTGCTAGATGATAGTTGATTACCACGTAGAACAGTATGTGTTGTATACATTGCGCTTCTTCGGCATAGAACAATGAAAACAAAGGAACGCGCTGTCTGTGCTAATAAAGCGTAAGCTCTAAATAACCATTATGCTGTATCACTGGTGTTCTTACCGTTGAAAAAAGAAAGAAGATGTTATAAAATCAGTGAAAAATTTGACTAGCGTTTCATCTTCCAATCCTTAAGCCTAACTACACTCCTGGAAATTGAAATAAGAACACCGTGAATTCATTGTCCCAGGAAGGGGAAACTTTATTGACACATTCCTGGGGTCAGATACATCACATGATCACACTGACAGAACCACAGGCACATAGACACAGGCAACAGAGCATGCACAATGTCGGCACTAGTACAGTGTATATCCACCTTTCGCAGCAATGCAGGCTGCTATTCTCCCATGGAGACAATCGTAGAGATGCTGGATGTAGTCCTGTGGAACGGCTTGCCGTGCCATTTCCACCTGGCGCCTCAGTTGGACCAGCGTTCGTGCTGGACGTGCAGACCGCGTGAGACGACGCTTCATCCAGTCCCAAACATGCTCAATGGGGGACAGATCCGGAGATCTTGCTGGCCAGGGTAGTTGACTTACACCTTCTAGAGCACGTTGGGTGGCACGGGATACATGCGGACGTGCATTGTCCTGTTGGAACAGCAAGTTCCCTTGCCGGTCTAGGAATGGTAGAACGATGGGTTCGATGACGGTTTGGATGTACCGTGCACTATTCAGTGTCCCCTCGACGATCACCAGTGGTGTACGGCCAGTGTAGGAGATCGCTCCCCACACCATGATGCCGGGTGTTGGCCCTGTGTGCCTCGGTCGTATGCAGTCCTGATTGTGGCGCTCACCTGCACGGCGCCAAACACGCATACGACCATCATTGGCACCAAGGCAGAAGCGACTCTCATCGCTGAAGACGACACGTCTCCATTCGTCCCTCCATTCACACCTGTCGCGACACCACTGGAGGCGGGCTGCACGATGTTGGGGCGTGAGCGGAAGACGGCCTAACGGTGTGCGGGACCGTAGCCCAGCTTCATGGAGACGGTTGCGAATGGTCCTCGCCGATACCCCAGGAGCAACAGTGTCCCTAATTTGCTGGGAAGTGGCGGTGCGGTCCCCTACGGCACTGTGTAGGATCCTACGGTCTTGGCGTGCATCCGTGCGTCGCTGCGGTCCGGTCCCAGGTCGACGGGCACGTGCACCTTCCGCCGACCACTGGCGACAACATCGATGTACTGTGGAGACCTCACGCCCCACGTGTTGAGCAATTCGGCGGTACGTCCACCCGGCCTCCCGCATGCCCACTATACGCCCTCGCTCAAAGTCCGTCAACTGCACATACGGTTCACGTCCACGCTGTCGCGGCATGCTACCAGTGTTAAAGACTGCGATGGAGCTCCGTATGCCACGGCAAACTGGCTGACACTGACGGCGGCGGTGCACAAATGCTGCGCAGCTAGCGCCATTCGACGGCCAACACCGCGGTTCCTGGTGTGTCCGCTGTGCCGTGCGTGTGATCATTGCTTGTACAGTCCTCTCGCAGTGTCCGGAGCAAGTATGGTGGGTCTGACACACCGGTGTCAATGTGTTCTTTTTTCCATTTCCAGGAGTGTATCATTTTTACTAGCGCCAAAGGCGTGCAGTTGTTGCTGACGTTGGGGTAAGCTGTTCGTTGTGACAAGAATGAATGATGGCAGAGGTTTAGTCACATTAAATTAAGGCATAAGTATTGTAGAAAAAGTTATCACGAAAAATTAAAAACCGTCCTTAATATTAAATCAAATTGTTCAAATGGATCTGAGCACTGTGGGACTTAACATCTGAGGTCATCAGTCCCCTAGAACTTAGAACTCACTTAAACCTAACTAACCTAAGGACATCACACACATCCATGCCCGAGGCAGGATTCGAACCTGCACGGTTCCAGACTGAAGTGCCTAGAACCGCTCGGCCACACCGGCCGGCAATATTGAATCAGTTCTGACTATCGTAGTAACATCCCGTTGGGCATTAAGCTAGTGCGTTCTGTAAATCTAGACAGGACCGACTTGCACAAGGCCTCTTTAGAGCAGCGAAACGGTTTTTGTCACCCTGAAGAATACTGCTGCAAGTCGATCGAAACGTCGGCGTTTATCCTTTACTTCCTGTATAGTTGTACAGAATGGAGATGCCTAATGCCCAGACAAACGCCGTCCGAACAGGCCTTGAAGGCCAAAAGATACCTACCGGCCACCGTGTCATCCTCAGCTCTTAGGCGTCATCGGATGCGGATACGGAGGGGCATCTGGTCAGCACACCGCTCTCCCGGGTTCTCAGTTTTCGTGATCGGCTAATGCCCAAAAATATTTTGATCAGATTGGCAATGATCGCGGAAGCTTACACACTCATTTGAAATTCGTGCAGCTTCGTAACTTGGACCTCTCACCGCCCTGACCGTGTTTCACATTCTAATATTTCATTCATGTAACCCCTTCCGTCGTCCCCGTTGTTTCATTTTTTTGTAGCGTATTTGTATGTAAAATTCATTCGTTTTTATTATTGAGTGATTATGCAGTCGACATTTTAATATTGTAGAGGTACTCTTACGGTGAAAAAGTCAATTAGTCATAAGGACGGGAGTGACAAACCCGATAAGTTCTTGAAATGCTTTGAACTGTTTTTAATCTTTTCTTGGTGGAAAATTACATTCTTGCTGGATCTGTTATACACAATACACATGTCTACTTACAGAGCTGGGGTGTAATTGGACCTAAATTTCGTCTTTTTGCGGATCAAGCCAGCGAGGTGACTATGGGTTCGTCTGTGGGAAGAATCCCGTCCGGTATTCCATGATTCTCCCAAATAACTCACGGTAAATGCTGTGGTGGTTCCTTTGAAGAGTGCGTCGCCGGTTTCTTTCTCTACCCGCGCTTGTGCTCAATCTGTTCACGGGACGTTAAACCCATAGCTTCCTCCCTCAATGAACACTGGCTGACAGCGAAGTTTTCCAATGAATTCTTCAAATCGATTTAAATCGTTAGTCAGATAAAATCAAAGTTATCTTTGTGAATTTATTACATTTCTAAATACAGAGACAGGAAACTTGTCACTGCATACTTTGTACCTGGAAGAAGCAAAGAGAAACGCAAACTGAAAATAGTGTATGGGGCCACTGTTTCCTTCATTTCTATGAACATGTTGTCAAATATCCCGTCGTAAAGATCTTTCCTTAAAAGCGCACGTTCATGTGTCTCTCTACATTTCCATTTAGCATGACTGTCTTCAGAACTGTAAAATGTTCGCTGTTCTTTCGTAGTCTAGTGTTGCTTTCTTCGTTTATTGAACTTCCTTTGTACAAAACATTTAGTAATACACGTGCAGACAAGGAGGTGGCTCAGTTCTAGTCCGAAAAGTCTTCCGGGAAAACGGGTACAGCCACGGACATGTGTCACAGGCCATATCTGGTGTGACACGCAAGAAACACACCAACAGAGAAGAGAACGCCACCGAAGAAGAAAGCAAGAAACTTGTGTTTTTGCATTTCTGTGGTACAGTGTCGGGAAAGATTAGCCGGCTCCTGAAGAGATATAACATTTCATCGGTGTTCAGGCCCCCAGCAAAAATTCGACAGCTCATGAGGCCTGTGAAGGACGATCTAGGGCTTAGAACGCCAAGAGTGTACAAGATACCATGTCTGTGTGTGGCTGTTACTACGTAGGCCAAACAGTACGCACTGTGGAGCACGCCGGACGGAACACGAGAGGAGCTTACGCCTACGTTATCCAGAAAATTCAGCCGTGGCAGAACACGTCTCAGAAAATGGACACCGAATTCTATTCGATGAAACATCTGTCGTTATGAGGACGGCGGTTTGCAGCTTAGCACAGCCTGGAACCCGGCCATCGTGAGGTTAATACGGGCGCGACGGACGCGGTATGAAAACATTACCATATATGGCGAGGAAGAGAGCACTAGTGACGTCACAGCGAGCAGTCGGCTACATAACGACGCGGCCGCGGCAACACAGCAGTCATTCTTACCACTTGACAATGACTGAGGAGAGCTCGGTCGAAAACTCGTGGGATTTTAACCACTTGGCGCGGCTGGAAGCCCGAGAAAATTTTACTAAGTCTCAGGTGTATCGCAATAACCCTCATAATCCTCAAGAAATGCAGCAAAACATTTCAGATGAGACTGCAGCAATTCCAGCAGTCCAGCTTCGAACCGCCTTCGGCAACTTGCTGACCAGGTTCAAATGGCTCTGAGCACTATGGGACTTAACATCTGAGGTCATCAGTTCCCCAGGTAATTGGGCTCCAATTTCATCCTTGACCTACTTTACCTTGCCCAGTATTGGAGACTGCAGTAGATGGGTGACGGGGCACAGTTCAACTAATGCGGCAGTATGGTCCAAGATGGCCAATATGGTCTGTAAGTAGGATACCAGTGGGCATACGAAACAAGATATCTTTCGTATCATATCTGGTATCGTGTTACACATCCAGACTCAGATTACACAATTGGGCTCCTTGGTGCCCCCACTCCCTCTCTCCCAGACAGCTACCAGGAAGTGATCGAAGTCACCCAGGGGAATCACCAGACCCTCCTCTCCTCCCCATCTTCTCCTCCCACTCCACTAGACCAATGACGATCATGCATCTCCTCCACACCTTCAGCTTTTATAACTGGGACATTTGTAGGGGAGGGGTTACTATAGGTCTGGACAGCACAGGGAGAGGATACGTCTGTGTGTTAATAACAATATTACATGACAACAGCAAAGACCACATCCAGCCAGATATATAAGTACTCTCATAATTCCACATTTTTCGTATTTTATAACTGGAGGCACTCTGGAGCTGGATACCTTCGGAAGAGGTTTAGGATGTGTCTATTTGTTCATAAAAAATTACGTCACTCGAGGTCTATTTGTTAATAACAAATTATGCCATCTGAATTCTATTTGTTAATACCAATATTACGAAGCACCAGGTAGATATGTAAGTATACACATTTTTACATATTTTTCGTAGTTTTCCGAGTTTTATAATTGGGTGTACTCTGGAGCAGGCTATGTCTACATGCCAACAACAAATTACGTCACCCTAGGTCTATTTGTTAATAACAATATTTCGTGGCACCACACCCAGCCTGATACAAATATACTCTCATTTTTACGTATTTTCCAACGTTTTCCTCAATTTTACGAATTTTTACAGGATTTTCCCACAATTTTACGCCCAGTTATGAAAGACTGTTCCCAACGTCGTGTCGACGTCATGATGCTCTCAGGCAATCGCAATGTAGTGTGTGACCTAATTAGATACCCTTATATTGAAGCACACCAACCCAACTCCATCTTTTATAACTGGGATTGTATGGGGCTGTTCACGATAGGGATAGGTTCTAGACTCTTTGTTAATAACAAATTACATCAAACAACGTCCATTTTTAATAGAAAATTGATATTCTGAGGCACCAGCAGACGCCACACTCAGACAGATATATAATTATTCTTATTTTTCTACAATTGTACGCAATTCCGAGAGACATGTGTCGTCACTGCATCGCGTCACTTCACGACATCACTTCATCATTGCCCCGATTTATGTATGATTGCAAAGCCACCACTCCATTACTAGTATGTGACGTCATTAGTGTTAGAAAGGAACACATTGACAGAAACAGTGACGTCATGTTGAGACGTCGTAGAAAATGCTATAAGCACCACCCATTTCTAACCAAAGATATTGTATAAGAAACTACAGTACTAGATTATGTGACATCACAATGAAATTCCGGTGCCTCCAACCAACGACACTTCATTAGTAGCACAGTGATACAAAATACGCCTCTACAGAGTCGTCCAAATATCTGCAAAAATCCCAGCGAAAACATGTCGTCTGCAGAATAGCCCTTCCTCCAGTAGCCGAGAACTCGATATTTGCGCACACTTTTTCCTGCACCAACTGATGAAAAATTGCGTTATGATGCTCTCTAGCCTGTTGGGTGACACTGCCGCTACAGGTCGGGGCAAATAAAAGTGGCCCGGAGAACATAGTTCCACAGCAGAGGAAAGGAAATAGTACTAACTTGACTATAGCAGATATTGATAGTGACCACCATTCATTTCTTTCTGGGCCCTGGTCGGCAGCCGGCTGATGTGGCCGAGCGGTTCTAGGCGCTTCAGTCTCGAACCGCGCGAACGCTACGGTCGCAGGTTCGAATCCTGCCTCGGGCATGGATGTGTGTGATGTCCTTAGGTTAGTTAGGTTTAAGTAGTTCTAAGTTCTAGGGGACTGATTACCTAAGATGTTAAGTCCCATAGTGCTCAGAGCCATTTTTTTGAACCATTATGCATACTTTAAGATTTGCTAGTAAAAGAGTCCAGCTGTTGGGTTTGTTGCACTGTACATATTTCAAAATTTTTGGACAATTTGGCAATATTTTGACGAATAAATTACGACATCTGTAAATAAAGTCTCACAATATATCGAATGATATACACTTAAGAAGTAAGAACTGATAGTTACATAACGTGATCACGTAATTTATTAAGCTTTGTTTAGTGTATTAAGTGCAATGTTGTAGTCATTTAGTGATATTTGCATATTTCAGGGTAATATAGTGTAGATGCACTGCAGTTAATTCCGGTTGTATGGGTGATGTGACTTAGAGCCATATAAATAATTAAATAAAAATCTGGGATACGGCTGCTCTTGGCCAAATGGCTACCTACGCCACGCTAATAAATGTATGTGTAACTCCCGCAAATTATCACACGCCACGCCGTACCGGCTCCACATGTATCCGCCAGAGATGCTTGCGGCAATGTGACGATATTCCTCATGTTGGAAAGCGGAGGTACAAAAGGGTGGGGGGAGAAGGGTTGGGGAGGGGGGGAGGGGGGTGATATAAATAAGCAGAATGAAAACTAAAGTGAAGGAAAGTAACTGTGATGCTTCCCCGCTTCTTCTCCTGGGTAAGTAACGCTTACTTATCACATCACGCCCCACCTACGCCTCGTGCTACGCTACAGATCAGTCTGCTATCACACAGTAGGCAATGACGTTCGAGAACTTTTTGTGTGCACTCGCTAAGAAAGGTTGAGATATTATACTTTAGCCGCATGCCGCGATAGTTCTTTTAACAAATTCATGGGCTACTTGGTTACAATGCCCTCTCCAATGCGCACGGTATTTTGAGAAGTTAAAAATAATTTTCATCGTCCACTAACACCGGAGAGTCAGTAAAGGTGTAGGTAAGATCACCGTGTAACGTTGAGAGTACGACTGCAAACAGTGCTGCGCAAACAAATCAAATGTTGTAGTACTTACATGGATGTCGAAGCGTTGTTCTTATGTAACCACCTTTGTATGTGCAATGTGGGAAATTAATCACCGACGTTCGTATCAAGGGATATTCTACATTGACATAAGATCACAACATATTCTGTGTGCGTTGTTCTGTAGCATATGTGGCCGGATATCGTTTCTGTCACCCCACCCACCTGCCGGGACGGAATTTGTGGGCCCCATTTGGCTACGTCCAGTATTATCCCATGTCAAAGTGTGAGAACGTTTCCAAAGTGCTTGTGAATCGTGTAGCAGGGAGATGGATACCAGCCCGGTATTCACGAAGTTGGATGTGGGAAACCGCCTAAAAACCATATCCAGGCTGGCTGGCACACCGGTCGTCGTCACTAATCCACCGGGCGGTTCTATACAGGTCCGGTACATCTTCCCGAATCTCGAAAGTGGCGTGCTAACGCGCGCGGTGATCCGGGCAGGTTACACGAATTACTATATACATGCGGTATGATGTCTGCAGGATTCGACACTACGTACAGGATTGGCTGCAGGGTGCACATTTTATATCATTCTCATGTTCCCTCAGTTAACTCGCAGTGGCTCAGTAAGGAAAGATATGGTCTGGCAAGAACAGATTTACAATGTGTCCACTTATTCTTGAACGGTCTTGTGTGTGCGGGCATGAAGGCCGGTTGGTGTGTCAGGGGAGGGGAAGGGGGTGGAAGTTGGTGAGGCAAAAATGAGAAGCGAGCTCAGCCCCGTAGACACACTCGTAAGCAAAAGAAAGAGAGAGCACTCCTGTCGCTATGGCTAAAGCAATAGTTGATTACGTCCCGTGACTGGGATATCGTCAGTTATCATACAAACCGTCGACGTGGCAGTCGAGTCAAGGATAGGCAAGACGTGCGATATCAGCGCATTTGATCGCGGCGAGATGGTGAGCGCCTGACGCATCGAACACTCCGTCTTCGAGATAGTACAACCTGTGGGTTTTTCACGTGCTCTCGTGTCATAGCTGTACCGTAAGTACCTCGTTTTGGAGAGCAGCACTGGTGCCATAGTCAACAGTCGTGAGGAATGATGTGTCAGTGATAGGAGACGAGCGCCGCGCGGTATTAGCCGAGCGGTCTCAGGCGCTGCAGTCATGGCCTGTGCGGCTGGTCCCGGCGGAGGTTCGAGTCCTCCCTCGGGATGGGTGTGTGTGTTTGTCCTTAGGATAATTTAGGTTAAGTAGTGTGTAAGCTTAGGGACTGATGACCTTAGCAGTTAAGTCCCATAAGATATCACACACATTTGAACAGGAGACGAGCTATTACTCGACAACAGCATGGAGGACTGGTATCTCATTTGCTTCGTCCACAGTGGTAACTCGACACTGAAACAACGATTTAAGGAAACCACGGAAAACCTAAATTTGAACCACTTTCCTGCAGAATGCGCATCGAGTGCTGACCATTGCGCCACCTCGTTCGGTCGACGATGCGGAACAGTGCGTTTGCCCGTACGCGTGCCAAACTTCCGTTCTATCGTCCAAATGCACAGATGCCTCAGACTGCAATGGAAACGTTGACAAAAAATGAGTAAGGAATATAACGGATTAACCGCTGCCGACGACGAGGTCATTAGGGACTGAGCACGAGCTCAGACAGGGTTTGGACGGGGACATTTCAAAGGAACAATCCCGGCGATTTGGGGTAATAACGGAAAACCAGTATCTGGATACTCGGACGGACATTTGAACCAGTGTCCTTCCGCATACGAGTCCGGTGTCTTCTCAATGCGTCACATCGCATGGTGAGCTCAGGAGAGGGGTGTACAATTTCGGATTGGACAAGGATAGAGGAAGTAATCAATTCTGTCATTCGCCTTAAGTGTTTTAGGGAAAACAAGCGAAAACTAAACTCACGGTACACACGTCTATGCAAAGCACCTTCACCAATGAACGTTACATGCATATTCTGAATTCTTTTTATATTCATTGGTATTTACAGTGAGTTAGGTGATGTAGATTCGCACAGTCTGCAAAAAGTATATCACCATTGACAGTTACATGGCTTAGCCTGAAGTATGAATGTGAACATGGAAATAAATGCAGAATGGTCGTAAATACAATTAATGCATCATTCGTATTAACCTGAGGAGAATTTCTTTTCAATTTAAGCCATTATTTAACAGCAAGTACTTACAATAAATTGGTTGTTAGTTATGCCATAATTACATACTTATGATTGTGTACTTGTGATTAAAATGTCAATGACTCATGTCCCAGTCTTAGCTATGTACAGTAAATGAAGGGGTCTAATATTGGTATTCAATCGGAAGCACGAAAACAAAATACAAAACTTTAGTTGCAGCTAGTTCGCAATTCCAAACCTAACTTATCAGTTACTCTCACTTACAGGAAATGCAAATCATCATAACGGACGTCGTGTCCGCGCTATTAGAATAAAAAGCGTTTTCTCTTTATAAGTCGGACACATGAGAAGTATCGAAACAGCGGTCGAGGCACGGAACAAGCTGACATAAGTAACGCAATATTATGATCGCACTACATGCCTTCAGAAACCATGGAGGTCATTTTAAATGTCACTGAAGAGAAAACCACAACTTGCCACAATTTTGGAATGAATGATTTATCTCACCGTAACTAGTTTCGGATCAAGGCCCACTGTCACAAAGAAGAGACAATTTTTCGTACAAATTTAGAATTTTTGCCGTGTAATAGAATATTTATGATTTTGTGTTTTGTAAAATCTTTGACGTTATATGCAAGGTCTACACATTTTAATCACTTGAGGAAAATTTTTACTTCATACATTAGAACATAGAGGTCTGTGTAATTGATATGAAATAGAGAGAACCATGAACTTCGTTATGGAGAAGATGGTGGGCACATGTGTTTACGTATTTTATGTTTATATGTGACGACACGTCGGGAAAGTAATTTGGTTTGCTGTACCAAAGTTCAAGATGATAGAGTCATGGAATCTTCTACATCTATGATGCCTATTACTGCAAAGATTTTTGCTCCTAAGCTACATAACGACGAAAGCTATGAATTTAATTTTTAAAATTAGTGACATTGTCGAGTCATAATTTTTTGTTTGTTTCTGTTTTTGGAAGGTTACTGTTTAGTTTTCCTTTTTCACTTAATAAGCTAACTAACGCAGAATACATGTTATATGTATCAATACAAAACTCTAGGAGTTGGTGAGGGTACATTTGGTTTCTTAAATCTTGTTGGTCATTCAAGGTGCGGTCTGGATTGAATGGGGCTGAATATTTCTAATTCTTGTAACAAATTTACCTGTACTCCTTTATCAGCAAAATGTAGTATTTATAAGTTTTAGGCAGTGGTATTCTTTGTGTGTGCATGCAGGACCGTGTCAGCAGCAAAAGTTGATTTATTTCAGTTGTTCTGGTGCTTTGGGCATTGCATCCTACCAGCTTGGTCAATATAAAATTTTGGTTTATAAATATTGAATTAGTGGTGTGCTTCATTCTTTAAATTTAATATATGAATTAGTTTATTTTACATTTTATTAGTCAGGGAAAAACTAATCTTAATCTTTTTAGCAAGGAAGATGTTTGCAATCTGATCTTAGACCTTGTCAGTGAATGGCATGCAGACATACATATGCGGAGGGGGGACAGGGAGAGGTGGGGGGGGGGGGGGGAGGGTTGATGTGGTAAAATGTTGATTGTAGGAGTGGAGACTAGAAAGACAGAATTCTTGGATGCTGCTTTGGCTAGTTGCGCAACCGTCGGTGCTCGACGGCTTGTGCTTTTCATATGTTTTCAATAGGCTCGTGAAACTTTGAACCTCGATTTCTCGGAAACACCTGAGAAGTAAATCGCACTATAGCACCATCTGACGCATTTAAGTATGTTCTGCAGTGTGCGAAAAATGAGCAAGATCGGCGATCCGTCGGGTGTATGCTTCCTGTGTTAGATAAAACATAGCAACCAACTTTAATTTTGTTTCTGAAACGATTTAGTCCGCTCTTACTTTTGTTACTATCACAGCAGTATTTAAATTTTATAGTTATCAATGCTATATGCATACAGAAATGACGCTCTCTGTTAAGATCCGTCTGAAGCCTCTTCTCTGACTTTTCGGGATATGTTGTTGTTGTTGTTGTTGCGGTCTTCAGTCCTGAGACTGGTTTGATGCAGCTCTCCATGCTACTCTATCCTGCGCAAGCTTCTTCATCTCCCAGTACCTACTGCAACCTACATCCTTCTGAATCTGCTTAGTGTATTCATCTCTTGGTCTCCCTTTACGATTTTTACCCTCCACGCTGCCCTCCAATGCTAAATTTGTGATCCCTTGATGCCTCAAAACATGTCCTACCAACCGATCCCTTCTTCTAGTCAAGTTGTGCCACAAACTTCTCTTCTCCCCAATCCTATTCAATACCTCCTCATTAGTTACGTGATCTACCCACCTTATCTTCAGCATTCTTCTGTAGCACCACATTTCGAAAGCTTCTATTCTCTTCTTGTCCAAACTAGTTATCGACCATGTTTCACTTCCATACATGGCTACACTCCATACAAATATTTTCAGAAACGACTTCCTGACACTTAAATCTATACTCGATGTTAACAAATTTCTCTTCTTCAGAAACGATCTCCTTGCCATTGCCAGTCTACATTTTATATCCTCTCTACTTCGACAATCATCAGTTATTTTACTCCCTAAATAGCAAAATTCCTTTACTACTTTAAGTGTCTCATTTCCTAATCTAATTCCCTCAGCATCACCCGATTTAATTTGACTAAATTCCATTATCCTTGTTTTGCTTTTGTTGATGTTCATCTTATATCCTCCTTTCAAGACACTGTCCATTCTGTTCAACTGTTCTTCCAAGTCCTTTGCTGTCTCTGACAGAATTACAATGTCATCGGCGGACCTCAAAGTTTTTACTTCTTCTCCATGAATTTTAATACCTACTCCGAATTTTTCTTTTGTTTCCTTTACTGCTTGCTCAATATACAGATTGAATAACATCGGGGACGGACTACAACCCTGTCTCACTCCTTTCCCAACCACTGCTTCCCTTTCATGCCCCTCGACTCTTATAACTGCCATCTGGTTTCTGTACAAATTGTAAATAGCCTTTCGCTCCCTGTATTTTACCCCTGCCACCTTCAGAATTTGAATGAGAGTATTCCAGTTAACATTGTCAAAAGCTTTCTCTAAGTCTACAAATGCTAGAAACGTAGGTTTGCCTTTTCTTAATCTTTCTTCTAAGACAAGTCATAAGGTTAGTATTGCCTCACGTGTTCCAACATTTCTACGGAATCCAAACTGATCTTCCCCGAGGTCCGCTTCTACCAGTTTTTCCATTCGTCTGTAAAGAATTCGCGTTAGTATTTTGCAGCTGTGACTTATTAAACTGATAGTTCGGTAATTTTCACATCTGTCAACACCTGCTTTCTTTGGGATTGGAATTATTATATTCTTCTTGAAGTCTGAGGGTATTTCGCCTGTCTCATACATCTTGCTCACCAGATGGTAGAGTTTTGTCATGACTGGCTTTCCCAAGGCCATCAGTAGTTCTAATGGAATGTTGTCTATTCCCGGGGCCTTGTTTCGACTCAGGTCTTTCAGAGCTCTGTCAAATTCTTCACGCAGTATCTTATCTCCCATTTCGTCTTCATCTACATCCTCTTCCATTTCCATAATATTGTTCTCAAGTACATCACCCTTGTATAAACCCTCTATATACTTCTTCCACCTTTCTGCCTTCCCTTCTTTGCTTAGAACCGGGTTGCCATGTGAGCTCTTGATGTTCATACAAGTGGTTCTCTTCTCTCCAAAGGTCTCTTTAATTTTCCTGTAGGCAGTATCTATCTTACCCCTAGTGAGACAAACCTCTACATCCTTACATTTGTCCTCTAGTCATCCCTGCTTAGCCATTTTGCACTTCCTGTCGATCTCATTTTTGAGACGTTTGTATTCCTTTTTGCCTGCTTCATTTACTGCATTTTTATATTTTCTCCTTTCATCAATTAAATTCAATATTTCTTCTGTTACCCAAGGATTTCTATTAACCCTCGTCTTTTTACCTACTTGATCGTCTGCTGCCTTCACTACTTCATCCCTCAGAGCTACCCATTCTTCTTCTACTGTATTTCTTTCCCCCATTCCTGTCAATTGTTCCCTTATGCTCTCCCTCAAACTCTCTACAACCTCTGGTTCTTTCAGTTTATCCAGGTCCCATCTCCTTAAATTCCCACCTTTTTGCAGTTTCTTCAGTTTCAATCTGCAGTTCATAACCAATATATTGTGGTCAGAATCCACATCTGCCCTGGAAATGTCTTACAATTTAAAACCTGGTTCCTAAATCTCTGTCTTACCATTATATAATCTATCTGATACCTTTTAGTATCTCCAGGATTCTTCCAGGTATACAACCTTCTTTTATGATTCTTGAACCAAGTGTTAGCTATGATTAAGTTATGCTCTGTGCAAAATTCTACAAGGCGGCTTCATCTTTCATTTCTTCCCCCCAATCCATATTCACCTACTATGTTTCCTTCTCTCCCTTTTCCTACTGACGAATTCCAGTCACCCATGACTATTAAATTTTCGTCTCCCTTCACTACCTGAATAATTTCTTTTATCTCGTCATACATTTCATCAATTTCTTCATCATCTGCAGAGCTAGTTGGCATATAAACTTGTACTACTGTAGTAGTAGGAGGAGGAGATTACTGTTTAACGTCCCGTCGACAACGAGGTCATTAGAGACGGAGTACAAGCTCGGATTAGGGAAGGATGGGGAAGGAAATCGGCCGTGCCCTTTCTAAGGAACCATCCCGGCATTTGCCTGAAGCGATTTAGGGAAATCACGGAAAACCTAAATCAGGATGGCCGGACCCGGGATTGAACCGTCGTCCTCCCGAATGCGACTGTAGTAGGCATGGGCTTTGTGTCTATCTTGGCCACAATAATGCGTTCACTATGCTGTTTGTAGTAGCTTACCCGCACTCCTATTTTTTTATTCATTATTAAACCTACTCCTGCATTACCCCTATTTGATTTTGTATTTATAACCCTGTAATCACCTGACCAAAAGTCTTGTTCCTCCTGCCACCGAACTTCACTAATTCCCACTATATCTAACTTTAACCTATCCATTTCCCTTTTTAAATTTTCTAACCTACCTGCCCGATTAAGGGATCTGACATTCCACGCTCCGATCCGTAGAACGCCAGTTTTCTTTCTCCTGATAACGACGTCCTCTTGAGTAGTCCCCGCCCGGAGATCCGAATGCGGGACTATTTTACCTCCGGAATATTTTACCCAAGAGGACGCCATCATCATTTAATCATACAGTAAAGCTGCATGTCCTCGGGAAAAATTACGGCTGTAGTTTCCCCTTGCTTTCAGCCGTTCGCAGTACCAGCACAGCAAAGCCGTTTTGGTTAATGTTACAAGGCCAGATCAGTCAATCATCCAGACTGTTGCCCCTGCAACTACTGAAAAGGCTGCTGCCCCTCTTCAGGAACCACACGTTTGTCTGGCCTCTCAACAGATACCCCTCCGTTGTGGTTGCACCTACGGTACGGCCATCTGTATCGCTGAGGCACGCAAGCCTCCCCACCAACGGCAAGGTCCATTGTTCATGGGGGGAAGGATATGTTGTTAGCTGATTGTTTTTGAAGTGAAGGTGAAGCCAGCTCAAACACAGACTGCCCATCGTGTCTTACTGAAAGTGTAATTTGACGTACTCATTCAGTACGAAAACCTCAAACTGGTATAACGCGATATTGTATATGAAGTTCTCAGTATATAGCTCGTGTCAGATTTAAGTGGGAAATGTGTAAAAGAAGACAACATGAACTCCACGGCGAAGCTGCGCTATCTCGACTGCTGACCCTGAGAAGGGGCGGAGCCGTGGCTCTCCGTCGCTCATTGGCCGCACTTTGGGCTTGTGCAGACTTTATCATTGGCTACTGTACAATACCTGGAAACGGTACAGAATCCTGCACCTACGGCGTACATACTGGAAACTGAATTTTATTTCCCGATTAAACTCATAACATTCGTTATTTCATTCAAGTATATTTATTGGTGATTATAGCAAATCACGTGTAATAGTCAGCATTTAAAGCAGTTTCTATGTATAACTACTGTCTTGTCTGACTGTAATGACAGGGAGGCACCGCAGGTGCCCTCCCAGTCTACATACAGTGACGGGAAAAAATCGCAACATCAAAAACTAATTAATCTAGAGTAATAAAATTCTGGGAATACGTTTGTCTAGGTAAATATATTTAAGTTATTAACATTACAAGATCAGAGGTTAATGCAGGCGCGAGATCAGCCATTGCAAATGTGAAACGCTGGTGCATTAATAACCGTTTAACAAACACACTGTTGAATGCAAGCATGCAAATGTGCATGCAATGTGTTGTACGGGTACCGGATATCAGTTCGTGGAATGGAGTTCCATGCCTGTCGCACTTGGTCAGTCAATACAGGACGGTTAAGTCTGTTTGTGAATGACGCTGGAGTTGTCGTCCGATGATGTTCCAAATGTGGTCGACTAGGGACAGACCTGGTGACCGAACAGTTATTTTATGTCACTGTGGTGCCAGCCGCTGTTCACATTGCTACTGCAGATGCATTACGATGCACCAAAGCCATACGCCGAACACGATGGACTTCCCTCTCGGTAGTGCCACGTGACCGTCGGGAGTCCGGTCTTCTTCCGACCTTACTATTCCCGTGACCACCACTCTGTAGAGAACGTTGAGTTACAACATCGGGTATGTGGGCGAGCGTTATCCTGTTGTAAAACAACCCCCTGGAGTGCTGTTCACAAATTGGCACCAGACGGATCGAATCACCACACTGACGTACAGTTTTGCAAGCGGGGTGCCACGCCGGACCGCAACCCCAGGTGTAGGTCCAGGTGGACTGCAGGCCTTCAACTAATCTCGTCCGAACAAGATACGGCCATCTCTAGCACCAAGGCAGAACAATTTTTCATCAGAAAACACAACAGACCTCTACCCTACTCTTCAATGAGCTCTCGCTTCACACCACTGAAGTCGCAAATGGCAGTGGTTTGGGGTCGGTGGAATACACGCTACAAGGTGTTTGGATCAGTACTACCCTTAAAGAAACCGATTTGTAACAATTATTTTATGTCACTGTGGTGGCAGCCGCTGCTCACATTGCTACTGCAGATGCATTACGATGCACCAAAGCCATACGCCGAACACGATGGACTTCCCTCTCGGTAGTGCCACGTGACCGTCGGGAGTCCGGTCTTCTTCCGACCTTACTATTCCCGTGACCACCACTCTGTAGAGAACGTTGAGTTACAACATCGGGTATGTGGGCGAGCGTTATCCTGTTGGAAAACAACCCCCTGGAGTGCTGTTCACAAATTGGCACCAGACGGATCGAATCATCACACTGACGTACAGTTTTGCAAGCGGGGTGCCACGCCGGACCGCAACCCCAGGTGTAGGTCCAGTGTGTCTAACATGCAAACAGGTGGACTGCAGGCCTTCAACTAATCTCGTTCGAACAAGATACGGCCATCTCTAGCACCAAGGCAGAACAATTTTTCATCAGAAAACACAACAGACCTCTACCCTACCCTTCAATGAGCTCTCGCTTCACACCACTGAAGTCGCAAATGGCAGTGGTTTGGGGTCGGTGGAATACACGCTACAAGGTGTTTGGATCAGAACTGCCCTTAAAGAAACCGATTTGTAACAATTATTTTATGTCACTGTGGTGCCAGCCGCTGCTCACATTGCTACTGCAGATGCATTACGATGCACCAAAGCCATACGCCGAACACGATGGAATTCCCTCTCGGTAGAGCCACGTGACCGTCGGGAGTCCGGTCTTCTTCCGACCTTACTATTCCCGTGACCACCATTGCCAGCAATCATGTACAGTAGCTACATTCCTGGCAAGTCTTCTGCAGTATCGGAGAAGGACCATGCAGCTTCTCGTAGCCCTATTACACTACCACATTCAAACCCAGTGAGTTGTTGATAATGGCAACTTTGTCGCCTTAAAGTCATTCTTCATTAACATCAACTCACCACGTCCAGTTTCAAAGCTAACTAACTCTCACCACCGTTACAGCGCGTATTTAAAGCAACTTGATTTATATCCTCATAAAGGTGTTACTAGCGCCATTCTTATGCGACTGATGCGAAACCTCAGTAGACATCATCTTTCGGCCGGCCGAAGTGGCCGTGCGGTTAGAGGCGCTGCAGTCTGGAACCGCAAGACCGCTACGGTCGCAGGTTCGAATCCTGCCTAGGGCATGGATGTTTGTGATGTCCTTAGGTTAGTTAGGTTTAACTAGTTCTAAGTTCTAGGGGACTAATGACCTCAGCAGTTGAGTCCCATAGTGCTCAGAGCCATTTGAACCATTTTGAACCATCATCTTTCAGATGGAGAAACACGCCTATCAAATTTCGTTTGTGTCGTCGAGCTCCTTTTTGGTGCTACGATTTTTCCTCGGTGTATCTACATACAGGGTGATACTGAGTTCCACCGACAAAATTTCGGAGGTTGTTCGGGGATATTTACTGATTATTTTGGTGTGAGGGACGCAAGGTCTCCTGTGACTCGTTACAGAATAATTGCATTTCATTTTGTTTCTTTTCCCATTTATTTTGTATCTGTTTTGCAATGAAAGTACACTATGTGATCTAAAGTATCCGGACACTTCCAAAAACATATGTTTTTTTTATGTTGGGTGCATTGTGCTGCCACCTACTGCCAAGTACTCCGTATCAGCGACCTCAGTAGTCATTAGATATCGTGAGAGACCAGAATGGGGCACCCCGCGGAACTCATGGACTTCGAACGTGGTCAGGTGATTGGGTGTCACTTGTGTCATACGTCTGTACGCGAGATTTCCACTCTCCTAAACATCCCTAGGTCCATTGTTTCCGATGTGATAGTGAAGCGAAAACGTGAAGGGACACATACAGCGCCGAAGCGTACAGGCCGACCTCATCTGTTGAGTGACAGAGACCGCTGACAGTTGAAGAGGGTCGCAATATGTAATAGGCCGACGTCTATCCAGACCATCACACAGGAATTCCAAACTGCATCAGGATCCACTGCAAATACCATGACAGTTAGGCAGGAAGTGAGAAAACTTGGATTTCATGGTCGAGCGGTTGCTCATAAGCCAACTATCACGCCGGTAAATGCCAAACGGCACCTCACTTGGTGTAAGGAGCGTAAACATTGGACGATTGAACATTAGAAAAATGTTGTGTGGAGTAACAAATCACGGTACACAATGTGCAGGGTGTGGGTATGGCGCATGCTCGGTGGACGTCATCTGCCAGCGTGTGTAGTGCCAAAAGTAAAATTCGGAGGCGGTGGTGTTATGGTGTGGTCGTGTTTTTCATGGAGGGGCTTGCACCCCTTGTTGTTTTGCGTGGCACTATCACAGACCAGGCGTACGCTGATGTTTTAAGCATCTTCTTGCTTCCCACTGTAGAAGAGCAATTCGGGGATGGCGATTGCATCTTTCAACACGATCGACCACCTGTTCATAATGCACGGCCTATGGCGGAGAGGTTACCCGACAACAACATTCATGTAATAGACTGGCCTGCACAGAGTCCTGACCTGAATCCTATAGAACACCTTTGGAATGTTTTGGAACGCCGACTTCGTGCCAGGCCTCACCGACCGACATCAATATCTCTCCTCAGTGCAGCACTCCGTGGAGAATGAGCTGCCATTCTCCAAGAAACCTTCCAGCACCTGATTGAACGTATGCCTGCGAGAGTGAAAGCTGTCATCAAGGCTGAGGGTGATCCAACTCCATATTTAATTCCAGCATGGAGGGTACCACGATCTTGTAAGTCGTTTTCAGCCAGTGTCCGGATACTTTTGATTACATAGTGTATGTGAACAACAGTGTAAATGTATGATTTCAAGACTTTCTGAGTCGTTAGACTGCATGGTACTCAAACTTCCTCAGTAATCGTCTTTGCTGGCATCTTCTTCAGGATTCCACTGGCGTCACTGTATAGCCGAGAACTGTCGAAAGAGAGTGCCGCGTTCACTTACAAAAGGCAATTTTCTTGCGCTTTTTCGGAGGTGTGGAGCTACTGGGTAAATATCTTCAGGCTGCTGTTGGTGCGCCGTCGCCATAGGGTAAATATTGAAAACAGATGTTCTACTGAAAGAGAGGTGGAATTTAAAATATTATTGTTGTTTCGCTTCGATGGTTTCCTGGTAGCTATTGACGTTCAGTCCTCGCCGTGGCTGGTTGTTTACTTCCGTGATAGCGGGTAACAACGACGATGGAAGCCTGTAGCCGTCATCTCTATCGAAATTGTATTCATTGTTCGACCTTTCGACTGCTTGAGGGACTTTTCTTCTACAAATATTACTTTCTCTTGCTAGCACACTTATGTTCTCAAAATTCATAACATGGTCACATTCCTCTTGATGCTCCGCTATTACTGATTTTACATCGTGTGTTAACCCTAGATTACTAAACCCTTATAAAATTTAAGATTGCTATTTGCACGAATCTGGTACTGTCAGTATAGGGTGTAAAACAGAATGTATTGTACTTCTTTTGTATGTGACATACAACTGGAGACATTATAATTATAATTAACTAGTGCATAAACTATAAATTATGGCTTCTTTTGAATAAAATATGGAGTAGTAAAATTTACCATGGTTTATTAACAATGTAACATTTTCCCCACTTTAGTGTTCTAGGGTTAAACGAATGTGACGTTCTTTTGTTGTTCTTCCAGTTTCGCCGTTACATACAGAGTGTTATAATTCAACTTTCGCTACTTGAGAGGGCCTCCATGAAAAACTAGTGATCTTAGGACACAAAAATTAGTGGAAACGTTTGTAAGGATAAGCGGGAGAGAAATAACGAATAAACCATTAAAAAAAACAGATTTTAATTTCCACATGAGAGGGCAACATTTGTTAATTGCGTACTATGTTTACGTCCTAGGCTATAAACGTTGCTCAGTGTGACGAACATCTACAACCACAACAGCCTGGGACCGCACTAGAGATTTTTCTACTGCTGCCCGAAACATCTCAGGTGGGATGTTGGCTATCTCTCTCGGTATGCTCTTCTTCAGCCTCCAACGTGTGTTAGTGTCTCGGTGATAAACCGTCCTTCAGCTAACCCAACAGCCACGGTTTCAAACATGGTAATCTAGGTGGCCACGCAGGAACAATTCCCAAATCGCCCGTTAATTCGAACTTACGAATCATGTTCTTCATCCTCAGTGCGTAAATAAGACCTCTCCATATTCCTTTAACGCGTTGAAACTCGCGAAGAGCAGGAGCACTATTGCTGTCGTTTTGATAAAACAGCTTCACGAGTAAAGCCCCACTCTTCTTGTCCGGACCCATGTTGACTGTCTGTATCTGTAATTCACACTATTACATGTGTTTCAGCTTTACGAAGCAGTACCAACTCAGGCGCCTAACGGCAGATCATTACACTAACACTACTAACGACGCAAATTCTGCAGCATACAATATGACCGTGATTTCTATAAAGTTGTGTACCCATACGGTAAATGGTTTTCCGTCTACACCGGCTCAAGTAGCGAAAGTTTAATCATAACCACCCGGTACTTTACCACAGCTACAAGTCACTTCATATACTCCCGCAATGTGGAGGCAGTCAGGAACATTCGTTATCGGTCGGAAAAAGTCTTTTATCTTCTGCTGACTGAAAAACGTTGTTCGTATACCATTCTTCCGAAGGATTCTGCCTATGTGGTCGCTTACTCCAAATGGTTCAAATGACTTTGAGCACTATGGGACTTAACATCTGAGGTCATCAGTCCCCTAGAACTTAGAACTACTTAGACCTAACTAACCTAAGGACATCACACACATCCATGCCCGAGGCAGGATTCGAACATGCAACCGTAGTAGTCGCGCGGTTCCGGACTGAAGCGCCCAGAACTTCTCGGCCACAGCGGCCGGTTCACTTACTCCAGTCACAAACACCAACCTTACAGAACGTTCAGGAGGTTACTTGTTCTTCTTGTTTGCATTATTATTTTTACCATTTCGTTTTATATATATATATATATATATATATATGTTGTTGTTGTGGTCCTCAGTCCCGAGACTGGTTTGATGCAGCTCTCCATGCTACTCTATCCTGTGCAAGCTTTTTCATCTCCCAGTACCTACTGCAACCTACATCCTTCTGAATCTGCTTAGTGTATTCATCTCGTGGTCTCCCTCTACGATTTTTACCCTCCACGCTGCCCTCCAATACTAAATTGGTGATCCCTTGATGCCTCAGAACATGCCCTACCAACCGATCCCTTCTTCTGGTCAAGTTGTGCCACAAACTTCTCTTCTCCCCAATCCTATTCAATACTTCCTCATTAGTTACATGATCTACCCATCTAATCTTCAGCATTCTTCTGTAGCACCACATTTCGAAAGCTTCTATTCTCTTCTTGTCTAAACTATTTATCGTCCATGTTTCACTTCCATACATGGCTACACTCCATACGAATACTTTCAGAAATGACTTCCTGACACTTAAATCAATACTGGATGTTAACAAATTTCTCTTCTTCAGAAACGATTTCCTTGCCATTGCCAGCCTACATTTTATATCCTCTCTACTTCGACCATCATCAGTTATTTTGCTCCCCAAATAGCAAAACTCCTTTACTACTTTAAGTGCCTCATTTCCTAATCTAATTCCCTCAGCATCACCCGACTTAATTAGACTACATTCCATTATCCTTGTTTTGCTTTTGTTGATGTTCATCTTATATCCTCCTTTCAAGACACTGTCCATTCCATTCAACTGCTCTTCCAGGTCCTTTGCTGTCTCTGACAGAATTACAATGTCATCGGCGAACCTCAAAGTTTTTATTTCTTCTCCATGAATTTTAATACCTACTCCGAATTTTTCTTTTGTTTCCTTTACTGCTTGCTCAATATACAGATTGAACAACATCGGGGAGAGGCTACAACCCTGTCTTACTCCCTTCCCAACCACTGCTTCCCTTTCATGTCCCTCGACTCTTATAACTGCCATCTGGTTTCTGTACAAATTGTAAATAGCCTTTCGCTCCCTGTATTTTACCCCTGCCACCTTTAGAATTTGAAAGAGAGTATTCCAGTCAACATTGTCAAAAGCTTTCTCTAAGTCTACAAATGCTAGAAACGTAGGTTTGCCTTTCCTTAATCTTTCTTCTAAGATAAGTCGTAAGGTCAGTATTGCCTCACGTGTTCCAGTGTTTCTACGGAATCCAAACTGATCTTCCCCGAGGTTGGCTTCTACTAGTTTTTCCATTCGTCTGTAAAGAATTCGTGTTAGTATTTTGCAGCTGTGACTTATTAAGCTGATAGTTCGGTAATTTTCACATCTGTCAACACCTGCTTTCTTTGGGATTGGAATTATTATATTCTTCTTGAAGTCTGAGGGTATTTCGCCCGTTTCATACATCTTGCTCACCAGATGGTAGAGTTTTGTCAGGACTGGCTCTCCCATGGCCGTCAGTAGTTCCAATGGAATATTGTCTACTCCGGGGGCCTTGTGTCGACTCAGGTCTTTCAGTGCTCTGTCAAACTCTTCACGCAGTATCGTATCTCCCATTTCATCTTCATCTACATCCTCTTCCATTTCCATAATATTGTCCTCAAGTACATCGCCCTTGTATAGACCCTCTATATACTCCTTCCACCTTTCTGCTTTCCCTTCTTTGCTTAGCACTGGGTTTCCATCTGAGCTCTTGATATTCATACAAGTCGTTCTCTTATCTCCAAAGGTCTCTTTAATTTTCCTGTAGGCGGTATCTATCTTACCCCTAGTGAGATAGGCCTCTACATCCTTACATTTGTCCTCTAGCCATCCCTGCTTAGCCATTTTGCACTTCCTGTCGATCTCATTTTTGAGACGTTTGTATTCCTTTTTGCCTGTTTCACTTACTGCATTTTTATATTTTCTCCTTTCATCAATTAAATTCAATATTTCTTCTGTTACCCAAGGATTTCTACTAGCCCTCGTCTTTTTACCTACTTGATCCTCTGCTGCCTTCACTACTTCATCCCTCAAAGCTACCCATTCTTCTTCTACTGTATTTATTTCCCCCATTCCTGTCAATTGTTCCCTTATGCTCTCCCTGAATCTCTGTACAACCTCTGGTTCTTTTAGTTTATCCAGGTCCCATCTCCTTAAATTCCCACCTTTTTGCAGTTTCTTCAGTTTTAATCTACAGGTCATAACCAATAGATTGTGGTCAGAGTCCACATCTGCCCCTGGAAATGTCTTACAATTTAAAACCTGGTTCCTAAATCTCTGTCTTACCATTATATAATCTATCTGATACCTTTTAGTATCTCCAGGGTTCTTCCATGTATACAACCTTCTTTCATGATTCTTAAACCAAGTGTTAGTTATGATTATGTTGTGCTCTGTGCAAAATTCTACCAGGCGGCTTCCTCTTTCATTTCTGTCCCCCAATCCATATTCACCTACTATGTTTCCTTCTCTCCCTTTTCCTACACTCGAATTCCAGTCACCCATGACTATTAAATTTTCGTCTCCCTTCACAATCTGAATGATTTCTTTTATTTCATCATACATTTCTTCAATTTCTTCGTCATCTGCAGAGCTAGTTGGCATATAAACTTGTACTACTGTAGTAGGTGTGGGCTTCGTATCTATCTTGGCCACAATAATGCGTTCACTATGCTGTTTGTAGTAGCTTACCCGCATTCCTATTTTCCTATTCATTATTAAACCTACTCCTGCATTCCCCCTATTTGATTTTGTGTTTATAACCCTGTAGTCACCTGACCAGAAGTCTTGTTCCTCCTGCCACCGAACTTCACTAATTCCCACTATATCTAACTTCAACCTATCCATTTCCCTTTTTAAATTTTCTAACCTACCTGCCCGATTAAGGGATCTGACATTCCACGCTCCGATCCGTAGAACACCAGTTTTCTTTCTCCTGATAACGACATCCTCTTGAGTAGTCCCCGCCCGGAGATCCGAATGGGGGACTATTTTACCTCCGGAATATTTTACCCAAGAGGACGCCATCATCATGTAATCATACAGTAAAGCTGCATGCCCTCGGGAAAAATTACGGCTGTAGTTTCCCCTTGCTTTCAGCCGTTCGCAGTACCAGCACAGCAAGGCCGTTTTGGTTATTGTTACAAGGCCAGATCAGTCAATCATCCAGACTGTTGCCCTTGCAACTACTGAAAAGGCTGCTGCCCCTCTTCAGGAACCACACGTTTGTCTGGCCTCTCAACAGATACCCCTCCGTTGTGGTACGGCTATCTGTATCGCTGAGGCACGCAAGCCTCCCCACCAACGGCAAGGTCCATGGTTCATGGGGGCGATATATATATATAAATATATATAGCCGGCCGCGGTGGTCTCGCGGTTCTAGGCGCGCAGTGCGGAACTGCGCGACTGCTAAGGTCGCAGGTTCGAATCCTGCCTCGGGCATGGATGTGTGTGATGTCCTTAGGTTAGTTAGGTTTAAGTAGTTCTAAGTTCTAGGGGACTGATGACCACAGCTGTTAAGTCCCATAGTGCTCAGAGTCATTTGAACCATTTTTTTATATGTTTATTCCAAAAATGTTTTAATGTTGCTTTTAAGCAACAGTGGTTCTTACTGGTAGTGACATCATAGAAACAAAATTCAATAAACATGGGTTCATGTAAGCAAAATATTGGTTTATACATCACATTTTATAGCTTAGAAGTCTATGCACAGCATTTTTATTATTGACAATGTGGTGATGACTAATTTTACTTCGAGTAATTAACAAATTCAGCTCTGTGTATTAGTAAAAATTTGAAATTTTTGTACTGCAAACATTTCACTGTTTTACTTTCACGTATCTTGTCAGACATCAGTTTGTGTTGTATCTTTGCCTTATGAAGTTATTATATTCCATGAAAGATGTGGAAACACTTCTTATTTACTGTGAGACACAGATGCACTTTACACTTGGTGCAAAAAATTTGTGTAGTAGACTTTATGCAAACTTTACATCAACCTTTCTTCTCTACCATATCTGCAAAGTGTTCGAACACATCAAAACGCACATCCATAACTGGAGCTGCACATACAGTCCTTTTTGCTGCAGGAGTCCTTGTCAACATTTCAGAATTTGGTCTTCCTCTCTTCTTTTGGGAACCTGATTTCCCCGCAAGCAGTAGACTTGCAGCAATATTAGCTTGGAACTGCAGGAGTGACATCTTTGAGGTTTTGCCACGTTGGACCACATGACGTCGGTGGAGTAGCCATCCATTGACAACTGCTACAGACAAACACCAGTACACAATGCGCATATACCACTTCCGTGACCTCAAGTTGATACGGTATAGTTCTATCAACATGTCAGCAAGGTCCACGCCCCCCATATGTTTGTTGTACTTTTCCACTATGCAAGGTCTAGGTACATCAATGAATTTCTTTTCAGATGCAGAATAGCGTCTACATATTGTCATGGGCTCAACACAAGCATATGTTGACACGAAATTTATCCATTTTCCGTCAAACCAGCGTACTAAAGCTACATTGTTTGTTGTCTCCACTCTCCAGTCACAGGAGTCACGTCCAGTCTTCTTGAGCTCCGCTTCAGTTTTCAAGGGACATTTTCCCATCCTGTCTGTCCTGATAGTGCCACAGAATTCAATGCCCCTTTCTTTCAGGGTAATTGCTAAGGGTATAGACGAAAACCAACTATCAGCAAACACTTTGAAATGCTGTTTCTCTGGAAATGTTTCCGTCAATGCCAAAACAATATCCCCAGACAAACCTAATCCTCTATCACTGCAGGTGTTTTTGCCAACATAAATTTCAAAATCATACATCATGCCTGAAGCACCAGCTCTCGTAAAAGATTTGTAGCCCCACTTGTGAGGCTTATTTCTTATTTACTGTTTCAAACCGCTTCTACCCTTGAATGGTATTATCTGTTCATCAACAGATTGGTATTCTTCTGGGGGGAGTGTCTTCAATGATTACTGCAAAGCAGACAAAAGTGGGCGAATCTTGAAGAGTTTGTCACGATTACTATTACCTTCAGGCAAGTCTTGATTATTGACAACATGAAACTACCGCAGTAGCTGGAAGAAGCGAGTTCTGCTCATCACATCAGCTATTGGTGAATACCTACACTCATTCGACCAGTATAAATGAATGGAAGGCATTTTGATTATGCCCATGTGCAGTAAAATACCAACAAACTGCTCCATTTCATTTTTGCTCCTCTGCAAAGAAACTGAATCTTTCTGCAAAGCATAGATATTGGACTGCTCAGTAATGAGTTCAAATACGTCATTATTCATAAATATTTTATAATATTGCAAAGGTGTCATTTCCTCTACTGGTGGTGGTGGAAGTGGTGCTTTCCATTCTGTGTCTTGTACCACAAAATCAGTTTTTCTAAATTTATAATCACTACGCTTACATCTATGTTTTACTTGCTGCTGCTGCTGCTGCTCACGTGTAGATGGTGCTTCTTCACTTGTATTGTTGTCGCTTACATTTCATTTTGGCTGAGAGTCAATAACTTTATCACTCCTGACTGCATCAGCCTGAAATTTAAAGATATTGACGTCTAGAATACGTAATTATACTTATAATTATGTACTTTCTCAATATTGTTACTTCTGTTAGTGGTCCCTAGCTTTGGAAATTCATATTCTGTCTCTTGTTCCTCTCTAATTGCCGAAATTTCAGCTCCATCCTCCTTTTCCACCATCTGAATGAAATTCATGACAGCTGCTTCGGAAATAGCTTGAGAACTTTCATCAATTTCGACAGTTTCACCTTTATCTTCGTCCCCAACATCTGATATATCCCCATCAGGGACATCAATGTATGCATTGAACTCATTATCGGGTAAATTCATAATATATTCTAGGTCAGCATCAGTCAAAAAGCCAGACATAGTGACACAATATTTAAAAAGTGTCTGGGATGTGATTTTATACCTGCAAAGCAATATTTCAAACACCTACATCAATAGATTTGTAAAGCGAGGCATTATATTACGGAATTTTCACTCAATTCCACTGTTGCTTCGAAGCAACATAAGGTTTTTCGCAGTTTATCTTGTCTGGAAATCATTATGCAAGTCAAATGTATGATGTACTTATGCAGGAAGGATTGTCACAACGCACGATAATTATTTGACTGTAAACGAAAGTGCAAAACTTACGTATTTTACTCGTTTTTTATCATCAATTCTTCACAATGAAGACTCCAGCTCACGCTCAACAATTGTTTCCTTCTTCCCGCGCGTTAGTTCCTGCCATCTGTTGTCAGGAACAGTCACTACTGGCATGGAGCTTCAAGTAAACAGTGGCAAAGAGTAGTTAAAATCGGTTTGATGAAAAATACCTCTCTGGAAAGAGGATGCTTCTTATAAGCTACGCTGGTAAAGAAAGGGTTATGGGAAGGTCGTAATAGTAATTGACCATCAATATTTGCTTAAGTAAATCTAGCTCTCACCGCAAGCTCTTAGTACACTGATGCAAAATGCATGCGAAGGCAGAGTGGTCAGAGCGACTTGCTTCTGGAATGGATGGTGGTATGAAGCGGTGTTTTTTTTTTACTTTATTGTTATTTTAAAACCTGTACAACTCAGGTAGGCTGGCAGCGGCACACTACGCCGCTCTTCAGCCATAGCGTTTTACAAGAGTATAAAACATGGTGAATGACAATGAACAAAGTGACGGGCAAAAGAGAGAGGTCACAGAGACATAAAAAACACGGAGTCGTTCACATGTGACGATAACAACACTGAAAACACGTCGGCACGGCGCACAAAACACTGATGAGTCCGACGGCACAAGTGAACGTAGGAGTGGGACGGCGGACACCAAAAACACTATACGACGTCACACACACGAGACACAAAAGGCGACGATCTCCGGCGCGCGAATGTTCACTATACGTGTGCGAGTCCGGGGACCTGCCAAGAGAGGAGGAGGAGGAAGGGGAGTGGGAGAGCGAGAGGGGAGAGCAGAGATGCCACGGGCAGGGGAGATAGGGAGGAGGGAGGAAGGGGGAGAGGAAGCCCGGGGGAAGAGGGGGAAGGGAGGGGACAGGGAGACGGAAAAAGAAGGGAAGAGAAGAGAAGGGAGGGAGGGTGCCGAAAGGAAAGGACACGGGAAGTGGGGGGCGGGGCAGGGTCAAAGTTGATAGGAGGGGTAGATGGAGGGGACGAGGACATCATCAGGGAGAGGGAGCTGGCGGAAGCCACCTTGGGAGAGGGTATGGAGGGTGGAGAGATGGAGACCGGGTAGGACGTGAGAAGACAGGCGCGGCAGCGGGCGGGGGTGGGAGAGGATCGGGGAAATGAGTGGGTGAGGAGGATCAAGTTTACGTGAGGTGTACAGGATACGTATCCTTTCAAGGAAAAGGAGGAGGTGGGGGAAGGGGATGAGATCATACAGGATCCGCGTGGGGGAGGGGAGACGGATGCGATAGGCAAGGCGGAGAGCATGGCGTTCAAGGATTTGGAGGGATTTATAGAAGGTAGGGGGGGCGGAGATCCAGGCTGGATGGGCGTAACAAAGGATAGGGCGGATGAGGGATTTATAGGTGTGGAGGATTGTGGAGGGGTCCAGACCCCACGTGCGGCCGGAAAGGAGCTTGAGGAGACGGAGTCGGGAACGTGCCTTGGCTTGGATTGTCTGGAGATGGGGAGTCCAGGAGAGGCGACGGTCGAGGGTGACGCCAAGGTACTTAAGGGTGGGAGTGAGGGCGATAGGATGGCCATAGACGGTGAGATAGAAATCAAGGAGGCGGAAGGAAGGGGTGGTTTTGCCTACAATGATCGCCTGGGTTTTGGAGGGATTGACCTTGAGCAACCACTGGTTGCACCAAGCGGTGAACTGGTCAAGATGGGATTGGAGAAGGCGTTGGGAGCGTTGCAGGGTGGGGGCAAGGGCGAGGAAGGCGGTGTCATCGGCAAACTGGAGGAGGTGGACGGGGGGCGACGGCGGCGGCATGTCCGCCGTGTACAAAAGGTACAGAAGGGGGGAGAGGACGGAGCCTTGGGGCACACCGGCGGAGGGGAAAAAGGTGTAGGAATCGGTGTTATGGATGGTGACATAGGAAGGACGGCGGGAGAGAAAGGAACCGATCAGACGGACGTAGTTAATGGGAAGGGCAAAGGTTTGGAGCTTGAAGAGGAGACCGGAATGCCAGACGCGGTCATAAGCGCGTTCGAGGTCAAGTGAGAGGAAGATGGCGGAGCGACGGGAATTAAGCTGTTCGGAAAGGAGATGAGTGAGGTGAAGGAGAAGATCGTCGGAAGAGAAGGATGGCCGAAAGCCACACTGGGTGACGGGAAGGAGGCGGTGCTGGCGGAGATGCTGGTGGATGCGGCGGGTGAGGATAGATTCTAGGACCTTGCTGAAGACCGAGGTAAGGCTGATGGGACGGTAGGAGGAGACGGCGGACGGCGGTTTGCCAGGTTTAAGGAACATGAGGATACGGGAGGTTTTCCACAGGTCGGGGTAGTAACCGGTGGACAGGACTACATTGTAGAGCCTGGCCAGGGTGGAGAGGAAAGAGACAGGAGCTTCACGAAGGTGACGGTAGGTGGCACGATCGTGACCAGGAGCGGTGTTGCGTTTTGTGCGGAGTGTAGCAATGAGATCCTGTGTAATGATAGGGGCATTGAGTTCCGTGTGTGTAATGTTGTCCAAGTACTGGAAGCCAGGAGCGAGGGGAGGGGAAGAGGTGTCAGTTCGATCGCGAATATCTGGGAAGAGGGAGTAATCGAACTGGGGATCATCGGGGACGGAAAATACATCGGAGAGGTAGGAGGCAAAGTGATTGGCCTTACTAAGGGAGTCAGGGAAAGGGTGATCATCATGGAGAAGAGGATAATAGGGGGAGGGTTTAGTTCCGGTAAGGCGACGGAAGGCCGACCAGAACTTGGACGAGTTGATTGGTAGGGTTGCAGTGAAACGGGTGCATGTCTGTCGCCAGTCCCGGCGTTTCTTAGCCGCGAGCAAATTACGAACGTGTCGCTGGAGTTGCCGGTGGCGTCGTAGTGTGTCCGGGTCACGCGTGCGGAGGAAGGCACGGTAGAGACCTCGGGATTCACGGAGGAGGAGAACGGCCTGTGGGGGTAAGGTAGGACGGTGGGGGTGGATGGCGACAGTAGGAACGTGGGCCTCCACGGCCTCAGACAAGGTCCGCTGGAGAAAGGAGGCGGCATGGGTGACATCGTCAGGGTGGCGGTAGGTGAGAGGGTGGCTATCGACCTGGGTGGAAAGGGTATCCCGGTAGGCATTCCAGTCGGCTCGGGAATAGTCGTGGACATACTTAGGGGGAGGGTCAGTACGAGGGTCGGGGCGAGGGCGACGACCGTCTGAAACGGTGAGGAGGACAGGGAGATGGTCGCTACCAATAGGCTCCAGGACATCCACTGTTATGCGGCCAAGGAGGTTAGGGGAGGAGAGGATAACATCAGGAGTGTATGAAGCGGCGTCTAGAAGCGTTTATGTTGGTAAGTTTCCTATAAAGCGGTTTCAGGTCATCTGTAGATCAACACATCTAAAAGCGGCAGGCAGCTGATTTCAAGATGAATGTTGTTCAGAAATCGTCAGGGGAATTTATGTAACTCATTCCTGTTATGTGGCCATAAAACAAATGTGTCATCCAGTTAACGGAACCAGCAAGATGGTTTTTGTGGTACCGGCAGTGTTCTTGTTGACTGCACAGGGCTCGCCGTCTTTGTATGGATGGCCCTATGGACGCCACAAGATGACGCCATCTTCGCTTCGATTCAGTGCATGCAGATGAAACCCTCTGCTCGCCCCATATTCCGGATGACTTTTAGTGAGACAAAAATTACGGACTAGCACGACGATATTGACATTCAGGGACAGAAACTCATATTCACTGACCAACATTATTGTACAGACAATCTAGTTATTGTACGAATATAGAGGAGCAAGAGATTAAGTGACGTATAATTTAAATTACTTTACATCTAATGCAAATAAATATTCCGGTGTTCTACTCATTTACTGAATGTCTTTATTGTCTACACCACCTCTCAGCCACCTCGTTAGGAAAACAGACGAATCTATTTAGTTACAAATTCATGTAGTTGCTGCTCTTTTCAAAGTCTTTCGTACAAGCCGTAATAGTAAGCAAACGTATGACGAATGGATCGCTAAACTATAGGGCATGACTAGGATTTGTAAATTTAGCTGAGCATTTGGAGCTTCATTCGAAGACGAAATGCTTCGTGATGCAATTATTCAGAATCTTACTGATAGTAGAATATGTACTGAAATTTTAAGGCATAGCAGTCCTGCACTCACTGGCATGCTTAAATGGACTGAATCTCAGGAAGTGCACAACTTTCTAGAACTAGACTTTAACGTGCCTGTTGTTGCAGCGCTGACTCAGTTTTAAGCGGGCCCAGCCCTGCAGGGCTCATGTTGACAACACCCACAAGCAGCTACGTAGGCAGACGAGGCATCCAGTCAGTTTTTGTGCAAGTTCACGCGCTCCGAAGTCTTGTGTTAAGTGCTGTGTAATGCATGGCTGCAAACACTGCTTCTGCTGCCAAGCGAAATGCCGACACTGCCGTAAGCCAGGACGCACGTAGCAAGTGTGCCTGCAAAAGAGTCACAAAGTAAACTCTGTTCCACACTAATCTAAAATCGTGGGAATGGACGTCAATATGATCTCACATTCTGATTCCAAACCCGTTACTCCAGGAAAACTCACAGCAACCATAGACCCAAGCGGAAGAATTGCAAAGCTGTACACACAGAGCAAAATTTCGCCCATTCAGATAAGCTCTCTCCAGATAGATGAACGACAAAGCGCTCAGTTATTCACAAATCAGACAAAGGCAGTCTTCCGAAACTGAGAACTAACAATCACATTCGGAGAAATAACTGCAACACATCTACTTGCATAGCTGTCGTTGCTGTAACTGCCTCATGGCCATTAATTCCTGTGTTTTGATATCACTCTCGAAAAGATCGGGCCTTTTTGTAGGCAAAAGGTCAAAAATATTTCTTTCGTGTACGGGCTGTCGTATTAATCGTTCGAAGCAGTTGTCTGATAACGGTTTCGGCAGTGCTTGCCCAGACAATTTGTCTATACTGCTGGTAGTGTATGCGTAGTTTTACCATTCTATACCAGGCAAGTTAAAATCACCTACCACTACTACTGCTACTACTACAGTTTGATCAGGCTGTTGCTGTGCTATCTAATTTAGTCTTGTTTTGTATGACAATATGAGCGATGCGGCTGGATCTGGCAGCCAGTAGAAGTATTGACTATTGATGTTAAGTCCACGTTTACAGATTACCCTTGTCCATATGAGTTACAGTCAAATTTGTTGTTCTAAGCGCTAGCCCTAATGTTTCTGCCTGAAATAAACGCTCCACCCGCTGGGAGATCTGACCTATCTTCCGATATAGACTGCACGTATTGTTGAAAATTTTCCTATTTTCTACTTCGTCTTTCAATCAACAACTTCCTTGTGTTACGTAACGATGACTACATTCTTGGAAAGAGGTAAATTCATGGATTTTGCTACGGACGCTTCGGCTGTCACCAACTAGTTTTTAAATATTTTCACTTTCCAAATTTGTAGTCATATCTGAATTAATAATTGATTTCTGAGATGTAGGATTTTCGTCTGGGGATCTCGGAGTTTCATCTAACCCAACGCTGATGGAAGCACTAACTATCCTTCGTAATTTCCTGTTAACCTCAATATATATCCTTGAGCTCAATATCGCAACATAACTAATTTGAGGTGTTTTTCTTCAATTGGAACAAATGGTTCAAATGGCTCTGAGCACTATGGGACTCAACTGCTGTGGTCATTAGTCCCCTAGAACTTAGAACTAGTTAAACCTAACTAACCTAAGGACATCACAAACATCCATGCCCGAGGCAGGATTCGAACCTGCGACCGTAGCGGTCTTGCGGTTCCAGACTGCAGCGCCTTTAACCGCACGGCCACTTCGGCCGGCTTCAATTGGAACATAAAATTTCACATTAAACATGCTGTTTGTAATTAATTTTTAAAAATAGTTTTACTTATCATAATAAATATTTTTCTATATTTTAAAATATATGTATGGCGCTCAGTCCGGAACCGCGCGACCGCTACGGTCGCAGGTTCGGATCCTGCCTCGGGCATGGATGTGTGTGATGTCCTTAGGTTAGTTAGGTTTAATTAGTTCTAAGTTCTAGGCGACTGATGACCTCACACTGCCATTGGAAACGTTAACTGCGGTAAAATGCCTAGCTGTAAGCATTTGGAGCGAGCTGAAGAGGAACTCGTATGTCGGGCTCAGATTTATTTGCTGGAAACTTAAGGGAAGTAACCCAAACACTAAGAACTGACAGGTCGGATTCGAACCTGCGACCGTAGCGGTCGCGAGGTTCCAGACTGTAGCGCCTAGAACCGCTCGGCCACCTCGGCCGGCCATACTCTTGCAGTAGTTCTGAATTGTGCGTGACGGTCAGAGGCTACTGCACCAATGTAATTGATTCAATGGATAGTTTATTGGAAGCTCTGTGATACTGTTAGATTTATATTATGGAGGTATAGCCCACTTGAAAAAAAGGCGATGTATTTCTCACGAAACACTATAGTGTCAACGAAGACTGACACCATTACGCTGTCGTAAGTCTAGCGTAGTGATCATAGGAATACGATGATGGAGATTAGAACACGTGCAGGGACATATTGATAGGTAATCATTTGATATCGACAAAACGCAAGTCTTATTTATTAGATTTTCTTGGTGCAGTCCTCGTATACTAAAGGTGCAGTAGGAAGGCATCCTTGGTCATTAAAAAAGCTAATCTGGCGTAACGATCATAGAAGAGTTTACGGAGGATACGTACAGAGGTAAATAGATAATCATTTTTACTCAATCTTTACGTGTGTGAGTGGGATAGCAACGAAAAATTGATAATACGGCTACGATATAGCCCTTACCGTGCAGTGGTTTGCGGAATATGTATTTAGATGTAGGTTCCTGTCTATAGTGGGGTTCAGACACCGGTAGGATATAGCGATTTGCAGAGGACTGAGGACTGGTGGGAGCTGGAGCTGAATGTGGATGAATGTAATTACTGAATCTAAAATAGTCTAAGAGATCTGCTATTGTTCTATCACGCGATTTACTACAGGTCACTAGAAGAAGTACCAATCGTAAGAAATATCTGGATGTAAGCATCCACATGGTAGTGAATTTCTTCCTGAACGTTAGTGTGCTATTATTTCTCGTTGTGTCAGATCTCTAGATAACCAGTGACAGGTAGAGGTCTAGACAGCCTTCTAACTAATGGGACAGAGCTGTCGCAACATGATGGATTTCGAGAGAATTAGCAGGGGTCTGTGACTTGGCTGGGAGTATCCAGAGACAGCCTTACCCCCTCTCACATACGTCTCGCAAAGGGACCGCAATCAGAAAATTAGCGACTATACATGAATTGATTGACGAATTTATCGAGGAAGTACAAAAATATTCACGGAAAGACAGAAATACAACTATACAAATACCTCAGGAATGAAATAAATAGGAGGTGCAGGGCAGCCAAGGCGATATGTGTGCAAGAAAAAAAATGAAGAAATCTAAAAAGAAATGATCGTCGGAAGGACTAACTTAGCTTATAGAAAAGTCAAAACAACCTTCGATGAAATTAAAAGCAAGGGTGGTGACATTAAGGGTGTAGTGGGAACTCTCTATTAAACGCAGAGAAAAGAACGGTTAGGTGGAAAGAGTGCATGTAAGGACACTATGAGGGGGAGAATTTGTCTGATGACGTGATAGGTGAAGAACCAGGAGTCGATAAGGAAGACACAGGGATTCAGTACTAGAGTCACAATTTAAAAGAGCTCTGGAAGTCTTGAGATCCAAATGAATCAGAAGGGATAGATTACATTCTAAAATCATTATGGGAAAAGGCGACCAAACGACTATTCAAGTTGGTGTACAGAATCTATGAGGCTGGCGGTCTACCATCAGACTTTCGGAAAACACAACCACGCAATGCCAAGATATAGCAAGGGTAGACAGGTTCGAAAACTATCGCACAATCAGGCTAACATCTCATGTATCCAAACTGCTGGCTAGATTAATATGCAGAAGAACGGAAAAAGAAAATTGAGGATCTGTGGCGACATGTTTTCGGTATTATGAGACAAACTACGTTTACACATATGCATCTGTCAGGTACGTGACACAGTTCTGCGAGCAACTGTACAGTAATGATTGAAAATTCGATTTCACTGAAAGTTGCTGATGATTCATTAAAAACTACAGCTTTCGAGATATACATTTCAAAATGAGGATGATGTAAGTTAGGAATGTATATGTTGCAACCCACAAAAATATTCACTAATAGGTGTTGGCATACTTTTAATATGATAGCGTTACGGGTGCATGTATCGATTTCGTCGGTGTATTGGAAGTCCATCTCTCCTGAGGTTGCTAAATCCATTCACGAATGTGACCGAAGCTCATATTTTTTATTCGCTAAAACGAATCAGTGCAATCAAGGAAGTCGTTCGCTGAATGGAGTACAGGCCTATGTGGAGAAAGATCGTCATCCCTAGGATCCTCTCATCTATTTCACGAAAATCCAAAAGTGGCTGACTCTCCTTTCAAAAACTTTTTTATGTGTCATCCGTCAATCCTATTTGGTAATGATTCTATACCACGCAGAAATAATCGAGAGAAGGGGTGAACAAGCGTGGTGCATGCTAATCTTTTTTTGTATGGATTTTCTGCATCTTCCAAGTGTCGTGAGAATAAAAGAGTCTCTGTCCTGTCCTTCTGCATGTTGTAAATATATTATTTTGTCTCCGTTTTGTGTATTTAGAAGAGGAAACACATTAAGCACTGTCGAAATGTTACTGTTGTATTACGCTACACTGTCTTGGAAAAATAAAGCATTTACAGTGCATCGCAGATCTTGCACACGCGTCTCAGACTTGTCTGCCACGTTCTTTTTCTGTTTCACCAGTAGACATATCTCGTATTTATGTCCGATAGTAAGTTTCCAGATACTTAAGATCAGAGAGTCTGTAGAATACAGATTGCATATCGCAAGTTCGCACATACGGTCTTCCCGAATACGTATGATGAAAGTGGTCACAGCAAATTTATTAATCGTGATAAGTGCGGGAGGCTCTCGTAGAGTGTGACAGAGGTGTACTGTCTCGCACGCGGAGGCAAAGCGGCATCACATTGGCACGCGACCAACCGCAAGAGGTTACACAAAGCACTTTTGTCTTTACGCCCGCTTCCTGCAGAGGGTAGGGGACAGCATTGGTCGTGCGAGGCGGCGCGGCGTCTCATTACAGGCATACACTCTGTGACGTGCGATGCAGTGTGGTGAAGACACAGTGTGTTCTGCTGTGTGATACGGGTTGCTGCGCGGCGTAGGGACTTTTTTTTGTTTTTACATTTTTTTTTAAGGGATCACTGCATTGTGTGGTATTTGTTTAGATATATACGTTATAATTATTCTAATATTAACCCAGTAGTTATCTCGCGGCAGTACTAAAATGCGAACTGTGGTATATTTATATGTTGTTTTAAAATTTTGACTATATCTGTTATGCATTCAGGTGGAAAATGTATTACGTTTTGACTAGAGCGATGTCGCTCAGCCGGCCGCGGTGGTCTAGCGGTTCTAGGCGCTCAGTCCGGAACCGCGCGACTGCTATGGTCGCAGGTTCGAATCCTGCCTCGGGCATGGATGTGCGTGATGTCCTTAGGTTAGTTGGGTTTAAGTAGTTCTAAGTTCTAGGGGACTGATGACCACAGATGTTAAGTCCCATAGTGCTCAGAGCCATTTGAACCATTTTGATGTCGCTCAAATTTCCTTTTAACCAAACCACATGTAATTTAACAGTTTCTTCTGAAGAAGGCACCCCTAGTTGGCGTTGAAAACTAGTTAAAGAATTTGAAATTCTATTTGCAACCGGTTGGCTGGAAATTTGCGACATTGTAAAATTTGTCACTAAAGCAATATTTACATGTGTCTTTTTAAAAAGTGGGGGAGAATAGCAACGAAACCCGTATGTACATCTATTTTCTTAAAAAGTTGGGGAAAATTGCAATGTACACCTTCTTTAAAAATTAGTATAAATTATCCACGAAACCGTAAATAGCGTCGTATGTTGCAGAAAACAGCGTCAGGTGACAAACATTTGTGAAACCTAGGCCGAAAGCGCTGTGTGCTATGCTACGCTGAAAATTTGAATCACCTTAATTTACTGATACTGCTGCGGTTCCTGTGAGATCCACATTAAGAATGACAATCTCATGGGTGCTAATGAGCAGTGGGGGCAATGGTGTTGGTAGGGGAACGACCAATGCAGTGGGGAGCTGTCATTTTTTGGGTCGTAAGTAGACATAATTAAAAATGACAGTTATCATTTTTAGCTAAAAGCAATGAACACCGCCGGCCGGAGAGGCCGAGCGGTTCTAGGCGCTACAGTCTGGAACCGCGTGACCGCTACGGTCGCAGATTCGAATCGTGCATCGGGCATGGATGTGTGTGATGTCTTTAGGTTAGTTAGGTTTAAGTAGTTCTAAGTTCTAGGGGACTGATGACCTCAGTACTTAAGTCCCATAGCGCTCAGAGCCATTTGAACAATTGAACACCTGAGTAAACATGCTGCCATTTTGCACGCAAATTATGATAATTATCGTGCCAATTATTGCTCATTAATTATGAGATGAATAAACAAAACATGCACCCAAGTGAACAGTTTATTTACATAAGGGTCATTAATTTAGGCTAGCGCAAGTGGTTGGTTTGTTTACAAAAGAAGAACAAGGCCCCTAACTGACCAACAACACACTTTCGCCTATTACGGTTGTTATCTTTGTGTGAATGTACATACAAGAATTAATAAAGTTTGAGAATATGTTATGCTTTGTTATTCGCTGCCCATGCAAAATCCTAAAAAATCTCCCATTTACGACGATCTATGTGTGAGGGATGTGGGTAGTTGCAGGGTGCTGAAAAATAGCTGACACTAGATAACTGAAAGCGTAGTAACCCCCTGTATGACTTCGAAGTCCCACATCTCCTGCTTTCTTTTCTTTCATATACATAACACGTTAACCGTGCTTAGGGACGTATTACTCCAGTATACAAACTGTGGCACACTACATACAGGTTGACATGTTTTCTGCATGCAGAGAGGTTCACCATGGGAATATAACAGCATGCTGCTGTGGAGCATTTCTGAATTACCGTTGCAAGCTGGTGATATACTATAAATTTTAAATTTTGTAAATGCTTGTTGTGTTCATTGCCAGAACTTTACTTGCAGCTCGTACATATTGGGTTAGAATACCACTGCATTCAGAATCCAAATAAAGGGTACAATAGAATCTTATAGCTGCGGACAGGATGGACCATGTGCTCTAACTTTAAGTGTATTAAACACCACCTAACAGTATTTATAATGTGTTCCTCTCTACTCCGAGCCACTTGTTTCCATGTGGTGTCAATTAACGAATAATTTGCAGAACAGTCGCTATATTGTGTTTAACAACGTTTCTACTGATTGTCTACTGGCTTACCTGTAGACTCTGTCTGCATACAGCTATAATAAGCTACTCTGAATCCGACAGAAGTGCTGTGCTAAAACAGGGGAAGCCTTGTTCTCCACAGTACTGTCAGCGGTACACTCTGTACTTCGCGATTCGATACTCTGTCACACACAAATCGCAGTATTTACCAATAAATTATCCCATTACTTTATTATTCGCCGCCATGTTTTTGCTGAATATGCTATGACAGAATTAATTTATACAGAGCACATGTGGAATTCACATACTATTCTACCTCATGGAAGTACAGTATAACTCTACATTAACGGAAACAGCCAGTTTGGGTAGCTCTATAAAGTTTCTCCTAGGGTGGAGCGTAATGTTCGCTTGAAGGTGATGTCTCGCATATACAGCGACAACTAGGATTATGTTATACGATATGGATGTTGGGGTTGACTGTTTTACGGGGATGCCCTCCAATTGTAGAGTTAAACTATGCAACATATTTATGTGTCAAACCAAAAGCCCAGGAGTGAGCAAAGTTATTGGTAACTACCTCATAGATTTTGTAAAGTGTCCATACATGCGACTACGGGAAAATTTTGTTTTTCTTGGCTAAAGAACATGGTATTACCACTACACAATGGCTGGTTGTTTGATCACTGTGAAAGACTGTTTAGACATGTAAACGATGACTTTTCTATTTATTTTCAATTACTCTGTTATGGGGTATAATTACGTCACTTCTGAAATTACTGGTAATTCCTCTCCACTATTGCTGCTGTAATCACTTTATTTCGTCTCTGTATTTGGTGTATTACAACGTCAATAACTTAGTCTCTGCAAACCGGCACTGTCATGCTGTCACACTGCAGTGTTGAGGTATCATTTTGGTACCATTTTGTTTAAGTTTAGGTTGTTGGAAGTCTGAACATGAATGAAGTGGCTGAGGGCTTGATGTTAAGCGTATATTTCAACTGAGGCAGCATCATACATTGGTGGATTCTCTAACGTCATTTCCGATTGTGATCCACTAAATTTTAGAATACGACGACTTCAACATCTACATCTACATATCTGTATGTTATAGAGAATAATATCACTTTAATACGTGGTGTGGCATTTGTTTAGCATTTATAGCAATGGATGGTGGTCTACAATGTCTTGCGTTAGAAATGATGTGTATTTTGATGCTTCATTTTGCTTGCAAGGTTTACGAAATATAATTTTCATAGCGATTTAGCTTATATCATCATCATCATCATCATCATCATCATTAAAGACTGATTATGCCTTTCAGCGTTCAGTCTGGAGCATAGCCCCCTTATAAAATTCCTCCATGATCCCCTAGTCAGTGGTAACATTGATGCCTCTTCTGATGTTAAGCCTATCACTTCAAGATTATTCTTAACCTAATCCAGGTACCTTCTCCTTGGTCTACCCCGACTCCTCCTACCCTCTACTGCTGAACTCATGAGTCTCTCGGGTAACCTTGCTTCTCCCATGCGTGTAACATGCCCCCACCATCTAAGCCTGTTCGCCCTGACTTCTACATCTATAGAGTTCATTCCCAGTTTTTCTTTGAATTCCTCATTGTGGACCCCCTCCTGCCATTGTTCCCATCTACTAGTACCTGCAATCATCCTAACTACTTTCATATCCGTAACCTCAACCTTATTGATAAGGTAACCTGAATCCACCCAGCTTTCGCTCCCATACAACAAAGTTGGCCGAAAGATTAAACGGTGCACAGATAACTTAGTCTTTGTACTGACTTCCTTCTTGCAGAAGAGAGTAGATCGTAGCTGAGCGCTCACTGCATTAGCTTTGCTACACCTCGCTTCCAGTTCTTTCACTATGTTGCCATCCTGTGAGAATATGCATCCTAAGTACTTGAAACCGCCCACCTGTTCTAACTTTGTTCCTCCTATTTGGCTCTCAATCCGTTTATATCTCTTTCCCACTGACATTACTTTCGTTTTGGAGATGTTAATCTTCATACCATAGTCCTTACATTTCTGATCTAGCTCTGAAATATTGGTTCAAAAATGGCTCTGAGCACTATGGGACTTAACTGCTGAGGTCATTAGTCCCCTAGAACTTAGAACTAGTTAATCCTAACTAACCTAAGGACATCACACACATCCATGCCCGAGGCAGGATTCGAACCTGCGACCGTAGCGGTCTCGCGGTTCCAGACTGCAGCGCCAGAACCGCGCGGTCACTTCGGCCGGCAAATTGCTTTGTAAACTTTCAATCGAATCTGCCATCACAACTAAGTCATCCTCATATGCGAGACTGCTTATTTTGTGTTCACATATCTTAATCTCACCAAGCCAGTTTATTGTTTTCAACATACGATCCATAAATAATATGAACAACAGTGGAGACAGATTGCAGCCTTGTCTTACCCCTGAAACTACTCTGAACCATGAACTCAATTTACCGTCAACTCTAACTGCTGCCTGACTATCTATGTAAAGACCTTTAATTGCTTGCAAAAGTTTGCCACCTATTCCATAATCTCGTAGAACAGACAATAACTTCCTTCTAGGAACCCGGTCATATGCCTTTTCTAAATCTATAAAGCATAGATACAATTCCCTGTTCTACTCGTAACACTTCTCCATTATTTGCCGTAAGTTAAAGATCTGGTCCTGACAACCTCTAAGAGGCCTACACCCACACTGATTTTCATCCAATTTGTCCTCAAGTAATACTCGCACTTTCCTTTCAACAATACCTGAGAAGAATTTACCCACAACGCTGGTTAAAGAGATACCTCTGTAGTTGTTACAATCTTTTCTGTTTCCATGTTTAAAGATTGGTGTGATTACTGCTTTTGTCGAGTCTGATGGAATCTGTCCCGACTCCCACGCCATTTCAATTATCCTGTGTAGCCATTTAAGACGTGACATTCCACTGTATTTGATGAGTTCTGACTTAATTTCATCCACCCCAGCCGCTTTATTGCACTGCAATATATTGACCATTTTCTCCACTTCCTCAAATGTGATCCTACTTCCATCATCATTCCTATCCCATTGTACATCGAAATCTGAAACATTACTGATCGTATTTTCACCTACATTGAGCAACTCTTCAAAATATTCCCTCCATCTGCCCAAGGCATCAACAGGATTCACCAGCAGTTTTCCTGACCTGTCCATAATACTTGTCATTTCCTTCTAACCTCCCTTTAGAAGACTGCTAATTACACTCCAGAATGGTTTTCCAGCAGCTTGACCCAAAGTCTCCAACCTGTTTCCAAAGTCTTTCCATGATTTCTTCTTGGATGCTGCAATTATCTGTTTGGCTTTGTTTCTTTCTTCAACATAACTTTCTCTGTCTACCTGAGTTCTAGTATGTAGCCATTTTTGATATGCCATCTTTTTCCTTTCACAGGCTGCCTTGACTGTGTCATTCCACCAAGCTGTTTGCTTCATCCTACCTTTGCACACTACTGTTCCAAGACATTCTTTAGCCACTTCTAGTACTGTGTCCCTGTACCTTGTCCATTCGTTTTCCAATGACTGTAATTGACTACATTCAACTAACTGGTACCTTTCTGAGATCACTGTTTGTACTTGTGCCTGATTTCCTTATCCTGAAGTTTCTCCACTCTTATCCTCCTACATATGGACCTGACCTGCTGCACTTTCGGCCTCACAATACCAATTTCACTGCAGATTAAATAGTGATCAGTGTCATCAAAGAATCCCCTGAATACACGTGTGTCCCTTACAGCCTTCCTGATTTCTTGATCTGTTAGTATATAGTTAATGACAGATCTGGTTCCCCTGCCTTCCCAAGTATACCGGTGAATGTTCTTATGTTTAGAAAAGGAGTTTGTGATTACTAAGCCCATACTGGCACAGAAATCCAAGAGTTGTTTCCCGTTCCTGTTGGCCTCCATATCCTCTCCAAATTTACCCATAACCTTTTCATACCATTCTGTTCGATTTCCAATCCTGGGATTAAAAACACCCATGAGCAGAACACTGTCCTTGTCCTTTACTCTAACAACTACGTCACTGAGTGCGTCATAAAAACTATCCATCTTATCTTGATCTGCCCCTACACAATGCGAATATACTGACACAATCCTAATTTTCTTGCTAGACACTGTCAAATCTATCCACATCAGTCGTTTGTTTACGTACCTTATTGCAACTACGCTGGGTTCCATTTCTTTCCTGATGTAAAGCCCTACACCCCATTGTGCTATTCCTGCTTTGACTCCTGACAGGTAAACCTTGTATTCTCCCACTTCCTCTGCTTTCTCACCACTTACCCGAATGTCACTAACAGCTAAAACGTCCAAACCCATCTTACTTGCAGCCTCTGCCAACTCTACCTTCTTCCCAGAGTAGCCCCCATTGATATTAATAGCTCCCCGTCGTTTGCCGAGTCGTATCTTAGGAGTCCCTGGTTTGTCAATTAGAGTGGGACTCCGTCACCTCCAAAGGCCCGAGGCATTTTGCTCTGATTGTTGCCAGCATCATATTTAAAGTACCAGGGAAGCACGTTGCTAGCCTTACTTGCCCCGGGTCCCATTTGGTTTTACCCCTGACGGTTGAGCGACTAACTGGTGGATTTGGTAGTCTTTTCCGTCTGAGCACAAAGGTGACCACGACTCAGAATACGTCCGAGATGCCCAGCCTTATTCCAAAGTAACTGGTATCCTGACTGTCAGGACCACTTACTTGGACACTCATACATTGCCCGTGGTTTATGAACTAGAACATGACAACAGGAACCCACACCATTAGCTTATACTATAACAAAAATGTATTTTAATGAGTTATGCGGACAATTTAGATTTGCTAATATTTAGTTTCTGCTTACAAATTGTGAGACGTCTTACAATATATGGTAAGCAGTTTTTCCGAGATATCGCCTCTGAAATTGTCTTTGGATATGTCACATCTCTCACTGTTATCGTCTTTGGTCGTACATTTAAAAGAAGTGCATATCCCTTTTGCGGTCTAGTGATGTTTTGGTAGTAAAAGCACCTCATTCCTTCCTTCCTTCCTTCCTTCCTTCCTTCCTTCCCTAATAAGACGGTTGCGTTATGTGTGCGCCTGTGGTGGTGTTGTTCGTTACAGGCTCTATTGTCGCAAGCTATAGTTTTCAGAAAGGCAAATTCACAGATTGAACATACACTTTGTGTATTTAAATACAACTGAAACGTGAACTTCGCACTTTTCGGACTGCTGACGTATATTTAGAATATTGGGAGCAATATTATAGGAAAAATGCAGTCTATAAAGCTTTTAGGGAACCTGCTGACTGCAGACTGCTGTTATTGTGCATAGCCTTTAGTAGATCAGTGTCATTTGTAGTAATAGCAGTAATTCTCAATTAATATTATCGATTACATTTTTTCTTGTGAATAAAATGATGCATTATCTATATCCTTTAAATGTGGGAATATGTACTTTGAGGGTGTGTTGTGATTTATACCAAGAGTAGGCCTAATTAGTTAGATTCAGTCTGTTTATTTACCTGCTTAGCTAACACATATTTATCTGCAGTTATAAGCCTGGTCTGGTTAGACATTGGGTTATTATGCCTAACTTCTAAAATGTCAACTGCTATTAGACATGGAAATCGAGCACTGGAGTACACACTTTAGAATAGTGGGCACTAATTTGACGAATATACGTATATGTGGAAATTAACGCTCACTTTCTTTTACATTGCAGATGTACATGATGAGCCAAAACAAATGATCACCGGCTTAATGGTTTGTTTGTCCGTCTTTGAAACGAAAAACATCACTGATTCTGGGTACGAGGGATCCGGCAGTTTTTTGGTAGGTTTATGGAGGTATGTGGCATTAGATGTCTACTCACAGGTCACGTAATTCGCGTAAATAACGGGTCGCTGATTTGCATTCACTGTCATGACACCCTATAGCGACCCAGATTGGTGCCATAGGATTTACACCAGGCGATTTTGGTTGCCGAGACATCAACGTGAGTGCATTATAATGCTCCTTAAACCACTGTAACACGGTTCTGCCTCCGAGACATGGACAATTGTACTGCTGAAAGAGGACATCACCGTCGTGGAAGACATAAAGCATGAAGGGATGCAGATGGTACACAGCTGTCAGCATGTCTTAGATTACTACCACAGGTCTCACGCGAGTGAAGGAGAATGCCTCCCATAGCAAAATACTGCTCTCACCAGCCAGCGTCCGTGGCGTGCTGCACGTTTCGAGCCGCCGCTCACTTCGATGACGGCGTATGTGGAGACGACCATAGACCAAATGTAGCAAAAATGTGATTCACCCGAAGAGTCGACACGTTTCCATTGATCGACGGTCGAATCCCGACGGGCCCGTGCCAACTGCAATAGTAACTGACGACGTCGTTGGGTCAACGTGAGCACGTAGGGGTGGTCTGCTGCGGAGCTCCGTGTTCAACAATGTACGATGAGCAGTATCTTCCGAAACACTTGTGCGTGTTACAGCATTGTGATCTTTCGGCAGAGATGCCACAGAGCAGACAAGCCTCCAAACCTCACATTCTGTGAAGAGTTGTGGACGTCCAACCATGTAGCGCGTAATGGTAGCTTCAATGTCCTTCTACCTCTTTCGGTAGAAAGTAGCACCTAAAGTTTCGACCAGCTTCATTTCTGGAAACATTTCATTTTTCTTTACATTATTTTGTGATTTGTAAAAAAAGACAGGAATTGTTTCATTTTGTGTAGGTGCTTTGATTAGGATCTGACGGCCACTAAGGTCTAACGGTTATATGCGATGTTTACAAAAATGATTTTTGTCATGTAACATACTGTCAATAAATTTTATTATTCAATAAAAATACTTATTGTGTACTATTATACGCACCAACTTTCACGAAGACGGAGCGGGTCGGATCCGACCCGACTGTACTATCTATTTCATCTCCAACAACCATACTGTTTGAGGGTTAAGTTCTGTGTGGAAGTGTGAGAAAGTGTTCTAAATGTTTGCGTAGCGTATGTCTAAGGCGGAACATGGGAACGAACCCGGTATGCACCAAGAGGGATGTGGGAAACTGTCTAAAAACGACATCAAGACTGACCTGCACACCGACATCTCGTTGTCAATCCGCCGGGCGGATCCGCTGTGGGCCCGACATACCACCCCATCCCTTAAGTGGTCATGTTAACATGCGCGGCTACCCGGGCGGGTCTATAGGTATATCTATACTCTGCAAGTTATATTGCGATGTTTGGCGGAGGGTACTTTGTGTACCAATGTCACTTACCCCCTTTCCTGTCACAGTCGCGAGTGATTTACGGAAAGAACAATTGCCGGTAGCCTCCGTGTGCGCTCGAATCTCTCTAATTTTACCTACATGGTCTCTCGTGAGATATATGTAGGAGAAAGCAATATATTTGTTGACTCTTCTACGACTCTCTGGAATTTGTCTTTCTGGTGAGTAGTTTTATGCGGTCATTACACTTTAACTCGCTCCATAAGCGTACTTCTAGATAGTTTGTGAGAGTAACTACTTCCGGTGATATTTCTGCAGTAATTGGTCTTACTGGCTATGTATACAGAGTAAGTTACATTTCCTTATGCTGAGGGGCAATTGCCACTCCCTACACCGAATGTCGATCCTCTGTCGTAGGTGGTTTGCGGACTCTAGATGTGCAACACTAATCTTAAAAATGGCTCTAGGCACTATAAGACTTAACATCTGTGGTCATCAGGCCCCTTGAACTTAGAACTACTTAAACCTAACCAACCTAAGGACATCACACACTGCCGGCCTCTGGTGGCCGAGCGGTTCTCGGCGCTTCAGTCTGGAACCGCGCAACCGCTACGGTCGCAGGTTCGAATCCTGCCTCGGGCATGGATGTGTGTGATGTTCTTAGGTTAGTTAGGTTTAAGTAGTTCTAAGTTTTAGGGGACTGATGACCTCAGATGTTAAGTCCCATAGTGCTCAGAGCCATTTGAACATCACACACATTCATACCCGAGGCAGGATTCGAACCTGCGACCGTAGCAGCCGCGTGGTTCCGGACTGAAGCGCCTAGAACCGCTCGGTCACAACGGCCGGCCCACTAATCTTATAATGAGATACTATCGGGTTCTTTCTCTTTGCTACCAAGACTGTATTACATCTCTGTACATTTAATGAGAGCTCCTATTCATAGCATCAAGGGGATATTTTAATCACGTCTTCCTGGAAATCTCTACCATCGCCTAATGCCTCCCATATGTTGCCAAGGTTGTTTCAACTATGCTGCAGAAGTTTCGCTGAGAAGCCCTTACACATCTTGCAAACAGTTCCGATCTCTCCCCATGTGATTTACATATTTTTGGAGCCTTGAACAAAGAAATTCGTTGCCGTCGGAAGAAGAGATACACGGCTGGATATAACCATGGTTCCACAGGCAACCGTAAACATTTTCCCAGGAAGTAATTGTGCGTCTTGTCTGACAGCGCTACAAATGTATTAACAGTTATGGCGATTACTTTTGAAATAATACTTACTTATCTCCGTCTGTTTCATTTTCATTTAACTGAGGTCTATTTTCAAGTATCTGCCAGTCAAGGATTTTCTACATTTCTGTGATGCTCTCCTCTGAGTCACATAAACCTGTGTGACCACTCGTGCTGCCTTCTTTGTATACATTCAATATCACCTGTCAGTTCTATTTGGTATAGATCGCTCATAGTTGAGCGATGTTCTGCCATTGCTTTGTAAGCAATGTCTTTTGGTAATGTGGTTTCTACAGTGATGGGATGGCAACATGGCATGTGTTTTACGGTCTGACGGATTGCATGCCGACCGAAACGGGTCATTGAAATTAGTCTGACCCTTCCTGGCAATAAATTACTCACAATACCAAAGTCAGCCATTTCATTGACCAACGACTGAGAATGACGGACTGATCTCCCCGAACATAGGTGAAAACGGTTGAAAAAAAACAGTATTCCACTTATTTACTCGCTCGCATAATCATAGTTTACAGGCCTGTGTTCACAGTCGTTACGCTAAGTGTACTAATGATAATGGTGGGTGCAAACTTCGATTTCATAGTTAATAAACTATGACAGAGTCAATGTTTGAAAGTTTATTGCTTTTATGCACTGCCGGAAAAGAAAATGCAATACTCTCAAGGACTGTGATCAGTGGCATCATGATAGTAATCTAAATCTACGTCTAATTGGTTACTCTACAAATCACACTTTAGTATCTGGCAGAGCGTTCATCGAACCACCTTCACAATAATTCTCTATTACTCCACTCTCGAACAGCTCGCGGAAAAAACGAACGCTTATATCTTTCCGAGCGGTCTCTGATTTTTCTTATTTTATTATGATGATCGTTTCACACTATGTAGATCGATGTCAAGAAAATACATTCGGAGGAGAAAGTTGGTGAAATTTCGTGAGAAGGTCCCACTGCAACGCGTTTGCCTTTGTTTAAATGATGTCCACCCGAATTCCTGTATTATGCCCCTGACATTCTCTCCCCTATTTCTCGATAATACAAAATGTGCTGCCCTTCTTTGAACATTCTCGATTTATTCCGTTAATCCTGTCTGGTAAGTATCCCACATGGCGCAGCAGCATTCCAAAAGAGGAGGGACAAGTATAGTGTAGACAGTCTCTTTAGTAGATCTGTTGCGTCTTCTACGTGTTCTGCCAATTAAATTCAGTCTTCGGTTCGCCTTCCCCAAAACACATTCTTTGTGTTCTTTCCAAATTCAGTTGTTCGTAATTGTAATTCCTAGATATTTAGCTGAATTGACGGCCTTTAGATCTGATTGATTTATCGTGCAACAGAAGTTTAATGGATTCCTTTTAGCACTCATGTGGATGACCTCACACTTTTCATTATTTAGAGTCAATTGCTAATTTTCGCACCATACAAATATCTTTCCTAAATCGTTTTGCGTTTTGTTTTGGTCTTCTTATGACTTTACTAGGCGATAAATGATAGCATCATCTGCAAACAACCTAACTGTGCATACACAAGGGTTGTAGTGTCAGTGATTCATTTGTCACGGTCATCGGCGATCATGTGGCACTTAGAAGGCCTGTCTGTGCACCCTCTACTTCGACTCTGCAGAGAGTAACTGTGCTGAGATTAGAGGTGGAAAGGTTTCCTAGATTCATTCAAGGGTTCAGTCATGCCCCGCCGACGAGTATGTTCTCCTGCTGAATTTGAAAGGGTAGTATCGTGGACCTGCTGGAAGCTGGATGGGTGTATCGAGGGATTGCTGCACGTGTTGAGTATAGTGTATCGATAGTGTGTCACTGCTTTCAATAGTAGCCTGTGGAATATTTCCAAAACTGTAGACCAGGTTCTGGACGCCCGTATACTACAGACGCACGTCTAGTCCGACACATTGTGCGAGCAGCGGTGGCCAACCGGACGTCATCCAGAGCGAAATCCGGACACATGTTGCACCTGCCTTGTCATCAGGGACCATTGGCAACCGTCTGCTCGCAGCAGGATTAAGGTGAGTTGTACCTCTGGCCAGGCTACCACTACTCTGGTGTCGTGAAAGGGTTGACGCGAGAGAGGAATGGCGCTCTGTTGTCTTCAGTGATGAGAGTACGTTCTGCCTGTATGCAAGTGATGGACGTACACGTGTATGGTGTGGACCTGGTGAGCTGCCTATTCCAGAGAGCATTTTCCCACAAAACACAGATCCCATCCTAGCCTTCATCAGGTACTACTCATGGTCATATCTGGTGTTTCTGCAGATTAAAGTAACCAGTGGTCGCTACATTGTACAAGCTTTTATTCCCGTTCTAGTGCCCTTTTTCGACACGAAGGTGGTGTGCGCTTTTCTCAACAGTGCAATGCAAGTCCATATACAAGTGCTGCGTTGCAACGCGCGCTTCGTGATGTACAACAGCTGCCCTGGCCAGCAAGACCATCAGATCTCTCGCCAGTTGAACACGTATGGAACATCACGAAGAGGGAATTCACTCGTTCTCCACGGCCTGAGAGAACCATTGCCGAACTGCGACAAAAGGCGCAAAATAGGACAATTTATAGCAGGATGCCATTTGGCCCCTTTATGAGGGTTAGCAAATGAGAATACACGCCTGCGTTTCCACCAGAGGGGGATACGTTGTTTATTGACGCGGCTGTTTGGGAACCCTTTACTGTGACATGTGTGTTTCACTTGGTCTGAATTTGTCATCGTACACTACTACAATGATGAACTATCTGTCACATTAAATAAAAAACAAACACCGTCAGAACTCGCCTTGAAGGTCGATAAAGTGACCTTGTCTTTGAGGGTGTTGCTTTTTTCCGGCAGTGTAAATCTTAAAAACAGTTGTGTGACACAGTTACTTTTCAAATTTTTGGACAAATGCTATTCACATAACTTATTTTTCCGAACTGCTGTTTTTTGGAAGTCGCACTGAAGCACTGTAATAAGCACAGTTGTAAATAGATGATGTAAAATGTTTTAATACGATGATAATATTTTATTATTATTTTTAAAATACTAGGCATCTGTAGCTCGTTAAAAGTTAGCGTGATGGCTCAAATGGTTCAAATGGCTCTGAGCACTATGGGACTTAACATCTTAGGTCATCAGTCCCCTAGAACTTAGAACTACTTAAACCTAACTAACCTAAGGACGTCACACACATCCAAGCCCGAGGCAGGATTCGAACCTGCTACCGTAGCAGTCGCGCGGTTCCGGACTGAAGCGCCTAGAACCGCTCGGCCACCGCGGCCGGCTAGCGTGATGGCAAGTTATATTTGGGGGTAGGGGGAGCGGGAGGGGGACAAACTGTGTAACACCCCATCCCCCGCAGAACCGAACCGCAGATACGCACCTGGTTTTATAACTTTTTACATCATTATAACCTGTGCAGTTCATTGAGTTTTTTGTTGTTGAGATAGATGCCCTGTTTGGTACGCTTGGAATTCATTTAGTTTAAAATATATTATTTTCCCATGTGATATTTTATGACTGTTTGTTCCCGCAGCCAGCTGAAGTCGCCCGCGTGATCACTGGATATTTACAACGGCGGGAGGGTCCTCGATGCCACCTCTCCGAGCTACCCGCTCAGCTTCTGCTATCCGGCGCCTAGCTCCGCCTCCACGCTGCGCGTGGCCGGTTTGACCACGCCTCCCGACTTGCTTACCACGCTTTCCGTCTCACTCTAGCCGTCGGGCCTCCGTCAACTTACCTTATCAGGCCTTACTTTAAGCGAAAAACTTCAATTATCTCCATAAAAAAAAGTCCGCGTATGCTGTTCGTGCGTCAGGTAGAGCAATATGCGGCGTTTCTGCGGAGAGAGCAGGTCTAGAGCGACGATAGGGAAGCGCCAAGTCGGCACTTGACTGCTGATACCGGGGCGAGCGAGCAGCGCCGGGTTCCTGCTACCACACTTCCTGCGGATTCGTAGAACTCCCTGCGGCAGTACGGCTTCAGTCGCTCCACGGCCGAGGGTCCAGTGCTCTTCCTGACACGCCGCCGGAAACTTCTGCTGCACCTGATTCCTCAACTATTCAGCCATGGACAACCAGGATCCTAACAACGAAGAAGCCTTTAAGGCGGGCATTCGTAGGTGAGGAAACGGACATAGCCAAGCGTTGCATGCAGTGTGCCATCATCCAAGTGGACGTGTGGGATTGGAGTCCGACTCGGAGATGGGTGTGGGTTTGAAATGGGTCGTTACTGTGCATGGCCGATATATACAGCTGTATGTCCGACATATCATACCATTAAACATAAATTCTGCAAGCCATGTTTCGGTGTGTGGCGGAAAGTACTTCTAGTACTAATATGATGCAGTATTTCTTGACATCGTAAAAGCATTTGACTCAGTAGGACACCTACGCTTATTATGATAGGTACTATCGTATGAGGTTTTAAGAAAATTTTTCATTGGATTGAAGATTTCGTGCCGGCCGCGGTGGCCGAGCGTTTCTAGGCACTTCAGCCCGGAACCGCGCGACTGCTATGGTCGCAGGTTCGAATCCTGCATCGGGCATGGCTGTGTGTGATGTCCTTAGGTTAGTTAGGTTTAAGTAGTTCTAAGTTCTAGGGGACTGATGACCTCAGATGTTAAGTCCCACAGTGCTCACAGCCATTTGAGCCATTTTTGAAGATTTCGTGATAGGGACGAAGCAGCTAGCTACCTTACATGGTGATTCATCGACAACTGTAGACGTAACTTCAGATATTTCTCGGGGAGATGTGTCTAAAATCTTATTGTTCAAGTTGTATATTAATGACTCTGCAGGCTATATTAATAGCAACCTCACACGTTTCGCGGATGATGCGGCCATCTATAATGAAATATGGTGTGAATAAGGCTGCAAAACATTTTAACATTTCAAAGTTTTGTAATTGTAAATATTGGAAACTTGCTTTAAATGTTCAGAAATTTAAAATTGTGTACTTAACAAATCGAATATCAATGAATCACAATTGGAATAGAACTCATACTACTTGAGTGTAACAATTTAAAGGGCTTTGAAATGGAACGATCATATAGCCTCAGTGAAGCTGGTGGCAGGCGTCAAATGTTCAGAGTGTGTGAATGCCTAAGGGGCCAAACTGCTGAGGTCATCGTTTCCTAGACTTACACACTGCTTAAAGTAACTTATGCTAAGAACAACACACACACACACACACACACACACACACACACACACACACACACACACACACACACACACACATCCTCGAGGGAGGACTCGAACCTCCGGCGGGAGGAGCCGCGCAATCCGTGACATGGCGCCTCAAACCGCCTGGCCCTTCCGCGGGGCTGGCAGGCTTCAATTCATTGGTAGGATACTAGGGAAATGTCATCAGTCTGCTAAGAAGATTGCTTACAGAACACTCGTTCACCCATCCTAGAATACTGCGGGAATATGTGAGACTTGTGCCAAACAGGACTAACAGAGGATATTTAACGTATACACAGAAGGGCAGCACGAATGGTCACAGGTTTGTCTGGCTCATAGCAGAGTATCACGGAGATACTAAAGAAATTTATTTGGCAGACTCTTGAAAACAGATGCAAACAATCCCCAGAAATCCTGCTTACAAAGTTTCAAGAACCAGTTATAAGTAATGAATCTAGGAATATACTACAACCCCTATGTATCACTCCCGTATGCACCGCGAGTACAAGATTAGACACAGTGGCCTTTTTGCAATCATTCTTCTCGCGCCCTATAAGTGAATGGAACATATAGAAGCCCTAGTAAATGTTACAGTGGGAGGTACTCTCTGCAATACACTTTTCATGTTTTGCCGAGTACGGATGTAGATGAATATGAAGATTTAATCTTTTCCTGTTCCAGTCGCGAGCGGTGCTCGGACAGAACGACTGCCAGTAAGCTTCCGCAGTGAGTTTGAATTTCTTTGATTTTCCCGTCGCAGTATTTCGTGAGATGTGCAGGAGCGGAAAAAATTTGTTGTCCGAATCTTTTTAGAACGTACGCTCTCGGAATTTTAATAGTAAACCTCTCTTTGATTTACGAGGCTTCATTTATAGCGTCTGCCACTGGACTTTGATGAGCATCTCCATGACGCTCTCGTGCTCACTAAACAGAACCGTGACTAAACTCGCCGCTCTTGTTTGGATCCTCATAGAATAACACTAAAATTTCATCGAGGAATTTATCATATGACTTTATATATTGCTTCACTCTTTCTGAAAGTGTTTAAAACTATACAGTATCTCAAAGGACGGTTTACCTGACTTCGTCACTCTGAGACACAGGCAAGTTTCATCCAAGTAGAGCTGGACAATCTATAAACTTTTTTCTATTGACATATTTTCTGTTTCAAGATTACTCAATATCTGTCGAATATTTGGAATTAACAGCCTTGCCACCTGTCAATCCAATATCTGGAATTAACAGCCTTGCCATCTGATTCTCGGCTTTCGATTTCAAATGTCTATCAGTTTCGCAACTTTGGTCCAGAAATATTATCTTTCCTAAGAAACTGTGGTGTGAACGTGTCCTTGGTTCATATGGTCAATGGTCACATAGAGCCTGTTTTTTGTTTCTTGTTTCTGTCTCCATGCAATTCACACTCTTGCGCAGAACAGTTCCAGCGAGAGCTTACATTCGGTGGACGGTAATTGGCTTGTGACATGCAGTAATGAGACGCAGCGTTTCACTGAGGCCTGTTACCATGTACCTTACGTGAGAGATTGCACTCCGTACTGAAACAGCATAGTTGGCTGTGGCGTAGCAGATTATCACGACTGAAGGTTTCAGCATCGAAGCCTATGCCACTCAGGCTTCCCAAGCTAAGGTTGTTTCTACTGTTCGCCTTTCTTCTTTTCTAGTGACTGTGTTGCCTGAATGTTGCAGGTATCACGGGTGGAAGCTATGTTTTAAGTCTCGGTCACACAAAATTACATTAAGTTACAGGAGGTACTTCTTTCATTCAAAGTACGAGTTTTACCATATGGTCATTACGCCCAATTCACGGAAGTGTTATGGAAGAAATAATTGTGTCTAAATCAAACTATAGGCTATAATGTAATCTCGTCTCAGATTTATGTGCTGGCCGTGGTGGCCGAGCGGTTCTGGGCGCTACGTCTGGAACCGCGCGACCGCTACGGTCGCAGGTTCGAATCCTGCCTCGGACATGGATGTGTGTGATGTCCTTAGGTTAGTTAGGTTTAAGTAGTTCTAAGTTCTAGGGTACTGATGACCTCAGATGTTAAGTCCCATAGTGCTCAGAGCCATTTGAACCATTTATGTGTATGCTATGGCAGCAAAATGTTTTATGCGTCTAACTGAAGTATACTTCCTGATGTTATAGTTTGTCCAGTGGCAACCTGCTTCTTACATTCAGCATTTACGAATTAAAATTGTCCAATGCGGGTTTAATATTTTTACAAATACTTCCGAACATTAAGCGTAGGTGGGGTAGTGAAAAATGAAATGAGAAACGTAACCAACAACGGAAACATCCCCAAAATCAATCTCACAAAACAGAATATTCGAATCTGTACAAGACGGTAGGTCTCGGTGTTTCATATAGGCAAGACATTCGATACTAGTGAGAAACCGTTTTTACACTCTACGAAAAAAAAGATAAGATGCGTCACGAAGGAGTTACGAAAATTAGTCACATATTGATATTCATACAGGTATAGACGGAAAATGCAAAACTGTAAACTTTGGCGGGCAATGGATGAATGTGTGACGCTGCGACGCATCACTCCGTAGCTGGCAAGGATAGTAAATACTGGACATGTCGATACCAGGACATTAAGTCTTTGCGAATTCCATTCCTTGTACTCAGTTGGACAGTAACTATTCGTCGCAGATAGGCGCGTAAACAATATATGCTGATGCCAGCGTATGAGAGAGGACGAGTAGTAGGGCTCAAAGAAGCCAATCGGCAGGCCGCTCGGCATTTGAATGGAAGCGATGCTCCTATTTGACAATGTGAACCTTGGCCAAACACAGCGTCAAGAAGGACATAATGTGCCTAGAGAGACTACAGAACTTGAGGACCGAGAACTGTCAGGGAGGCGGTCAGAACCCTGGATTCATCATCATTACTAATCCGACGTGCAGATGGTGCTTCAGTGACGACAAGGACCTTTAACAGGCGGTTCACAGAAAGGGGGCTGAACTCACGACACCCCCTGCGCCAACTACCATTGACCTCCGTACACCAAGCCCGTTTGCAGTGGTGTCGGGCACATTCGACCTGGAACCTCATTGGTTGGAGTAGAATTGCCTTCAGTGATGAGTCCTGCTTCGAACTGAGCCCCGATGATCAAGAAGACGTGCCTAGACACGCACCGGACTGCGGTGGGATACCAGCCTGACAGTCGCCCGCCTTACAGCCCAGCAAAAAGGGGTGACGGTATTGGATGCCATTTCTTTTCATCACAGGCCCTCTTTGGTTCTCATCCGCCGCACCCTTGCAGCACAGCGGTACGTCGACGATATTCTAAGCCTCGTTTTGTTCCCTCATGACACGCCATCCTAGGCTTACATTTCAGCAAGATGATACCCACACGCACATGGCGAAAGTTCCTACTGCTTACCTTCGTGCTTGCCAAATCCTACCTTGGCCAGCAAGGTCCCCGGATCTCTCCCCCTATTGAGAAAATTTGGAGCATTGTGGGCATGGCACACCAACCAGCTCAAGATTTTGGCGATCTGACGCGCCAATTGGACAGGATTTGGCGTGATATCCCTCAGGAGAACACCCAAAAACTTTATCAATCAAATCAGTCAGTGCCAAGCCCAATAACTGCTTGCATAAGGGGCAGAGTTGGACCATCACGTTACTGACTTGATCAATTTGTGAAGCTCTTTCTCTTGAATAAATCACCAAATTTTGGAATTGTACTCATTTGTTTGTCTGTACATGTGCATTCGTCTACCGATATCCGTCCCATTTGGATAATTCCTTCGTGGTGCTTCTTTTTTTTATCGTAGAGTGTGTATGACCATAGTCATGACTTAGTCAACGTCACAACAGTATGCTATAAAGCTATCATTTGTACGGTTTTTTAGTATAGATCCTTAGACACAATTCCAGCACCCCAGACGCAGACCTAAATTTCAAAGGCGGTGAATCACCACAAAGAGTACCACGTTTGAGACGCCTGCGTCGTGAGCCAGTAAAAGCGTGCCCACAACCCAGCCGCAGTCTGGCCTTTAAGTGGTCATGAAACTGGACGATGTCCCCAGGATAACTTTGTCTACAGAGTTTAGGTCAGTTTCAGCAATAGCTGGTCTGCTAGTGAGACATTCGAAGGTGTGTCCCGCTCACGGCAGGTCCGAGAGCAACATCGAAATGGAGCAATAAAGTGCTCTTCTCTCCCAGTTTGCAGAATAATGCGCACACCACGTTCTGGTTTCGCACGTCGTGGAAACAACTAGCTTAACGGTGGCGGGGTTAGTCATGTGAAGTTAGCACCCAAATTTCGAGAAATATATATTTGTTTCGGAGTTCTTGATAGACACGCTATAGTTCTAGAGTTCCGATTACAAAATTTGAATAGTTCAAAAAATTTCGCGAAGAAAACAATAGCACTTTGGAAAATTTTAATCTTATTCAAAAAATTAATTACAAGATAGGGGAAAAAATTAATAGTCTCGTTTCTGAATAGCTCGCGACGAGTTCTACAGGAAACCCTAATTATATTTTTTGTGCAGATAATAGTTTATGAGATAATTACAATAATGAGGTACTCATTTCCACAGTCATGTGAATTTGGCACCCGATTTTCGAGAGATATACATTTCTTCAGGCTTCTTGTATGTATGCTATAGTTCTAGGGTTCTCTGTAAGAAGTTTTAATAGTTCTGTAGAATTTTTCGAAAACAAGCCATGATCATAATTCTGAATAGCTGAATAGCTGTGAAGCTAGCAACCGATTTTTGAGAAATGTATGTTTTTTTTCAGAGTTCTATGTAAGACAAGTTTTGAATAGTTCTGCAGAATTTCGCGAAAATACTATTTTGAAAGAAAATACTATCGAAAATACTATTTGGAAAGAAAATACTGTCTGGAAAGAAATACCGTGGGGGTATAGCCAGCAACCTGCTACTGGGGTGGGGGTGATAATCTGGAGAGAGAAGGGGAGGATATGAACAGACAGAGAGAGGAAAGGAGGAGATGGACACATGTTGGGGAGAGGTGGAGGTGGACAGACAGAGGGTGAGGGAGAAGTGGACAGAGAGGGGGAAGAGGAGAAGTTGGACAGAGACAACAGGGAGGAGGAAATGTACAGAGAATGGACAGAGGAGGAGATGGACAGGAGAATGGGTGGAGGAGATGGAAAGTGAGAGGGGCAGAGAGTGGGGAAGAAGAAGATGGACAGAGAGGGGCAGAGGAGATGAGAGAGAGAGGAGGAAGGAGAAGATGGACTGATAGAGTTAAAATAAATACACACTCCGGCAACACTGGGTACTCAACTGGTGTAAAAATACAAAAACTTTTACTGGAATCAATACTGTTTACGCCACGTCCGGCTTCTCAAATGGTTCAAATGGCTCTGAGCACTATGGGACTTAACACCTGAGGTCATCAGTCCCCTAGAACTTAGAACTACTTAAACCTAACTAACCTAAGGATATCACACACATCCATGCCCGAGGCAGGACTCGAATCTGCGACCGTTGCGGTCGCGCGGTTCCAGACTGAAGCGCCTAGAACCGTTCGGCCACTCCGGCCGGCCCGCCTTCTCAACTGTGTGGGTGCTCCATGGAGGTCAATGCCCGTCCCCATTGGGCTGCTCTGGTGGATCGGTTTAAGATAAGCACTGGTTGGTAGAGAATCCTATAAAACAGATCGGGAATATTTTGGGGAGACGTATTGTTGATCAATTCTTCCCGACCTCTGCACAACGTTTTCCTAAGGAAGGGTGTCCACCGTAAAGAAAACTCTGCATTGATGTGAAGCATGTGTGGCAGCCAGGGCAACCATATTCACTTTTAAGTGTTTTGTTCTCATGGAAGAGATTTTTTGCTTTGGTTACTTTTTCATAGTTTCAGGATTTATGTGATTTCATATTAAACCCACAATATCGCGCGATTTAGTTCCACCTTGTTCCGAAATACTTCTTACATACTGTTCAGGAAATGTGTTCCGATTTCTTCATTATACTTACGTTGTGGTCGTAAGTCTACCTGAATGAAATGAAACAAATAGATGATTGTTATTGTAGACTATGATATCTGGGATGGAGCACAAGCCCGGATTGGACAAGACTGGGGCTAGAAATCGGCGGTGCCATCGTTCGTATTAAATAAACTTGCGATTCTCCAAATCTCACGCTGTTGTCGAAGACACACACCCTGCATGGTGTTACTAAAGGCGAACAGGGAGGGTGGAAGATGGGTCGCAAAGCCTTCTGTCTCGATACATGCTTCGATTCAAGATAACAGACAGCGAAGGACTGTAAGTCTAATCACAGATGACAGAAGAACTTAAAGCCAAGCACTACGTTTTCTAGCCATCCTTTTGGGTTTGTTCGAATTCTGCAAAAACTAGTTTCCAAACCGGAACAAAATCGCTTGTCGCTATATATCGGAAATTGTTATCTAGTGTAACACGAGTGCTGTTAGATTCCATCAGCAAATTTACACAGTCTGCTCTCAGAGAATGCATTACATAGAACGTATTCAGTGAGCTAATTATCCTTCCGGGCAGCTGTACGGAAACCTATTACGGCCCAGAGAGAGGTGGCGCAGTGGTTAGCACACTAGACTCGCATTCGGGAGGACGAAGATTCAAACCCGCGTCCGGCCATCCAGATTTAGGTTTTCCGTGATTTCCTTAAATCGCTACAGGCAAATTCCGGGATGATTCCTTTGAAGGGACACGGCCTATTTCCTTTCCCTTCCTTGACATTATGCGAGCTTGCCCTCCGTCTCTAATGACCTCGATGTCGACGGGAGTTTAAACCCAATCTTCATTCCTTCCTATTACGGCAATGTTATATATAATGAGAACATTCTTTACATGAGTGTAATTTTCTCTGCTGCGCTTGACGTTACTTCCCCTTATCTACCCTCTGAGTCTGAATGCAACTCCAGCTCTCGTTTTTTATACTAGGTACTTTACGTATGTGCAACGAGTGTGCGACTGTCTCATCGGCAACGAAACTGGCAGTCACCGCTATTAGTATCACCGCAACAGCAAATTTTTAAAATGCCTCACTTGATTGGAGCTGACGTCATCGTCGCAGTTAGTATTGTAGGTCTCTGACCTGGCAACATTACAGTGCCACTACCGGTTCACAGCTTTTATTCAAACAAATTTCTTTTTTCAGGTTTGTTAATTTTTACATCGTATGAAATAGTTAATATTCACTGGATATTTATCCGCCCCAGCTTCCAAGCCTCTTCGCAGTATCCCACTGAGCGAGGGCACGTGGCACTGTTGATTGTGATCCTTCCCTGAATGGGGACGTTAAGCTGGGCGGCCCCTCTGATATTACAGTGCTGGCCATTAAAACTGCAACACGATGAAGGATAACAAACAACGAAATTTTCCTTGTTATACGAATACAGTATAGTAGGAAGAACAGATAATTAAATTTGCGGTTTATTTGGGAGAATACGAGTTGCAAAGGAAGCAACAAGGACTGTAATCTAGGTGTCCATCGAGAAGAACTGAACTTGGGTGACAGATACAGGTACGTCTTTCCATGATGCGTCAGCTCTATGCCAGAATTCATCTTCTGTACTGCCTAAGGAGTAGAGCTGCGCTCTACCAAAACTACGGTTCAGTAGTTTTAGTACACTACATAAATGACGTAGTAAATGGTAGGATTACCAGAAATATTGGTAGAGAAAGAAACATAAATGAATGTATAAGAGACAAAATGGGAGCCGACGACTTCTCTCTGTTTTTATGTTTGCGTTATCGTTAGAAGAAGAAGTAACATCCTAGGGATCTTCTAGACAGTTCGCACATAATTAGAACAACACATCAGTCAGTGTTAGTCCATTGTATATTTTATATCCTTGCAGAATATAAATTGCATTTTATATGTATTAAAAATAATTAATTGTCTAACTTCTCTGCTTTTATGTAACCAAGGAATTGCTTTTCATGCAAGTATATACAACACTCCCAATGTACAGGTAATGCGGGTATGAAGTTAACTGACCAGAGCTACTAGGAGAACTACGCTTACTTATAGCAGTCTACGGTAGCCTACGGTAGATCTATAACTCTACTAGGGTGTGACAGAGTGTCATTCTCTGAACTACCCACGACCAAACGATTCCAACGGCTCAAAGATTTTGGATCCTGCTAGCCAAGAAAAAGTCGAACACCATCGTTATAGATGTAGTAGGTCAGGACAGCTCGAAGAACATGCGGCCCTGCGTTATCGTTAGAAGAAGGAGTAACATCCTGGGGATCTTCTAGACAGTTCGCAGCCACCGGTCTTTGCATGTCAGAAATGTAGCGTTTGTTCACCACAGTACCTTCTATTCGAAGCAGAAGGGATCGCATTGTGTACCCATACTACCAAGGTAAATGCGACGTTCGTTTCTCCTCGGAACCTTGCACACGTGGTTACGTTCATCTTGATGCTGTACGCAGAACCGTTGGCTCGTCTGAAAAGACGATGTGGTATCACTCTTGCGTCCAGTGTAGGGCGTACCACTGTGTGTGTGTGTGTGTGTGTGTGTGTGTGTGTGTGTGTGTGTGTGAATTCCTATGGGACCAAACTGCTGAGGTCATCGGTCCTGCACCACTGTCGGCGTGCCTCTCTCCTGTCACGCCAAGGGAAGCCGCAACAATTCAGAATGGTTCAAATGGCTCTAAGTACTATGGGACTTAACATCTGAGGTCATCAGTCCCCTAGACTTAGAACTACTTAAACCTAACTAACCTAAGAGCATCACACACATCCATGACCGAGGCAGGATTCGAACCTGCGACCGTAGCAGCAGCGCGGTTCCGGACTGAAGTGCCTAGAACCGCTCGGCCACAGCGGCGAAGCCGTAACAATGATCGACATGCTGGCACTACTGTGCTGCTCCAGTTGTCGTCGCACTGTCCGTGTAGATACTTGTGAAAAAGCAAGCCGATTTGTTGACACAAGGTATCTGACGTCACTGCGCGGACAAGCGAACAGTTTCTTTCGTCTGTTGTTAGTCGTGAGGGAGCCGTTGAGGTCCTACATGGCGTTAGGTATTGTCCCTCTGCACCCTTCGATTCCAAGTTCGCATTGCCGTCGTGAGATCCCGACCAACACGTGCATTCTGGCAGATGTCTCTCCTTCTTACTCGCCATAACACGATCTATTCGCAAACAACTTCAAATTCGATTTTTGAATGAGATTCCACATGCGTAAACTTTCTTTATACAGGGTTTTCAGAAACAGTCTGAAAACCTTGTAAAGTTCTTCCATGATAAGTTGCGCTGATAAATAACTATTTAAAAAATTCGATTCCTTGCGCCGTTTCCGAGTTAATTAGCTTGAAGTCAGCCAAACAGGCCGTTGTGCGCGCAAATTCAAGCGGCGCGCCAGAGGCGATCCCGCCAAACGTGTCTTTCGTTTGGTTCCCCAAAAACCGAACAAGAGAGAGGTACAAAAGTTGGACACCGGACAGTAGTAAGAATCGAACCCGAGCCAAAAGCTGAACAGTCTCGTGCGTTATCATCTACGCTGTAACAGCTGACACTAATTATATCTGTCGAGCCACTTGAATTTATGCGCGCAACGCCCTGATTGGTTAATTTCAATGCTAATTAACTCGGAAACGGCGCAACGTATCGAATTATTTCTTAACAATTATTTCTCAGGACAACCTACCCTACAACACCCTTACAAGCTTTTCAGAATTTTTCTGACCACCCTGTGTACAGAATAGAGGTGCTGTTGTTACTCCTACCTACTTAGCGCGGTTGGGCTGAAAAGCTAATCCTATACATTTTCAGGATTGTAATACACTTCACGCCAATTGAATGTTTGTTGTCTGCCTATTATATCGTGTTGCAATTTTAATGGCAAGCGCTTCATTCAAGAGCAGTAAGCTTCCGTCATCATCATCATCATCATCATCATCATCATCATCATCACCACTACCACCACCACCACCACCACCACCACCACCACCACCAGCACAAACGCGATACGCCTCTCTACACGCATTCATAAGTCACTTAACCTGAGAGTATTACATTTAAGAGACAAAACTCACACTTCGAAAAGCAACAGTGCCCAATGCGAATGAAGAAGGACTTTTCGATTTACGTTGCTGAATTCCGATAGGATATTCCGGGTAAAAATGCCATATGACATTTACATTTAGTACAAGTATTGCTTTCAGATATCTTAAACACCGTAGTACTGTGTGTAAATTTATTATATCTGGTTTATTTAAGTCTCTGCGCGTGAGTTTCGTCTTTAGGTATTTCAGACTATTTGAGAGTAGGTGACTTTCCAAAGTGGTTTCATCCTATATGCACACGCCTGTGGGCAACGCTCAAAAGTCTGGTTTAGGACTACTGCATTCTCTAATTCTAAGCAACAAAAATCAAAGGAGTGGCTATTACTGCAGTTTTGCTTCAACGTCATCAGTTCGCTCATTGAGTATTCATATGCAGCACTGTTATTAGTGACGAGTTATAATGAGTTTATGTTAAATTGTTAAGAAGAAATTATCGGCTGAGTCCAAACAAAAGGCATATACCCGAGCAGAGGTCAATGTGAACATAATATTTTGCATCTTGTGGCTCAAAAAGCGTGTTGTTTACTACGAACTCCTCCCCAGGAAGTATACCAGTTGATGTGTTCCTTGAGCAGGCTCGGAAGTGACTACAGCTTGCATCTCAAAGACGAGGATGCCTGAGCTTCGTTAACGCTTTCTGCTGATTTCACAAGCAAAACTCTCCAGGAGGTTGTTTGGGAAATCATCCCTCGTTCACGTATTTTTCTGATCTTGTGCTCTCAAATGTTTATTTTTCCAATTCATTCTAGAATAACCATCAAGCAAAGGCCTTTTCGAACAAAAACACAGTTCAGACCTGGTTTGATGACGTTGTTATCTCAGAGCCAGTAGATTTCTACAGGCATGGAATCGGTAAACTACATGAAAACTGTCATACCGTTGTAGATGATGTGAGAGAATGTATTGTTGAACAATTTTTCTGTGGTGATTACTATTGTGTTGAATAAATTAACGGAAAACGCAGTTGAAATATGCACTGTGCTAATACAAACGAAGTATAGCTTACCACGATAACCTTACGGCGAACTTCTGTTTTATTAAAACATACAGAATCTGTAACATGAGCATGCCGACATGGAAACGAATTATTAAGCTGTTACTGTCTTCGTTTTTCGCCCGTACACTGTGGGTTACTGGAAGTAGTAGGACGATTTTTGATGGATAAGTATTCGTAAGATATTCTTATCGACTTTAGTTGTGGGAACGACCGAATGAAAACAATAGATTTAGTCGACTGTTGGAAAGCAGTTGACTCATTCGGTTGTAATTTTACATATCGGTTGAATTTTTCATTCATTCTTTTGAGTGAAACTAGTCTATGAGAGTAATCGAATGAAAGCAATCGATTGAGCCGGTTGCAACTTTATGTATCGGTTGGCCTATTCATTCTTTCATGCATTCACTCATTCATTCATCCAATCTTTTCAGTGAACCAGTCGGTGGGAGCAACCGAATAAAAACAGTCGACGCAGTCCGACACATTCAGTTCTGAGCGGAAACATTCGATCGTTTTGCCATTGTTAAATCATTGTTATTGTTTGTACTCTGTTGTCACCTGGCGTCACTGTTATTGCCGTTCCTATATTTGCCTTTTATTCAGTGCCAATAAGTAGCGTTTAGCACAGTTATTCATTCGTGTTTATGAATAGGTGTTTTCATGATAGTGAACTTCGTGTGTGGATCACAATGTCAAAATGATGAGTGACGTGGGAATGGAAGAAATCGTATGAGTGGATAAAAAGTTATTCTGAGGGTAAATTCAATGTGATATACAAAATCTGCCAGGATCATTCATAACATGAAACTCTATTAACTGAAGAAATTCGAACAAAATTAGCGAACGATGACTAATATTTCTCGCAAAAGAATACTTCTGGGAATTTACTGTGTATGCATAAAAAGTGACTAAGTCAACAAACAATTTAAAAAAAAATTGTTTTATATGCTTTTTGTTCACGTCACATCAACATTCACCTAAATGAATTATAGATGATGGGCAAAAATCAGCGGGAGGACAGAGAGAAAGACAGGGAGAAAGAGAGAAAGAGAGAGGGAGAGACAGACAGACACAGCCTCAATAAACGTAAATAAAAATTAATTGTTCATTTACTTGAACATAGTTTCATAATGCTGCACCAGTTATTAACCTTATGAAACCAACAAAAACCCGTTTTTAATGTCAGAAGTACAAAAAGTTTGTAATTAACTAAATAAGTACCTACATTTTGAAAAATACTCCGTTTTTAGAAATGTGACTGTTATCCACCTCGCCTTGAAATAAGAGACATTACTTGTCTCTAAAAAGTTGGCACGTTTGACCGAAAACATTGAAAAATCTTGTAATGAAATAAAAAAATGGCTCTGAGCACTATGTGACTTAACTTCGGAGGTCATCAGTCGCCTAGAACTTAGAATTAATTAAACCTAACTAACCTAAGGACATCACACACATCCATGCCCGAGACAGGATTCAAACCTGCGACCGTAGCCGTCACGCGGTTCCAAACTGAAGCGCCTTTAACCGCACGGCCACACCAGCCGGCGTAATGAAATCACTCAAACCCGGATGCTGACTGGAAACATTCATGTAACTGATACGCCTAGCTGGACAATGGATCCACCTCCTTCATTGCGGATGCGCAAATACGTCCAATATCCTGCGGGAATCTCAGAGTAGCGAACATGGAGTCAATGGAAAGGGACTGCGGCTAGGGGGCGCTCGGTGGGAATGTGGATCGACCGTGAGGCCGGTATTACACTATCAAATTTCTTTGTCCAAAATCTTTGTCAAAGATATTTGATAGTGTAATAGGGACTTTGTCAAATGTCGTCCAATATTTGATCAAATCTAGGGCCTCGCTGTATATTTGATCAAAGAAACCGCTTGTCTTCTGTTCACTGCAATGTGACATGTTACCACATGGAGCGCTAGCATCGCTGCAGCGTACTGTCGTCTGTAGTGTTTTTATAACCATTGCCGGTAAATACAATTGGTGTGTGCCGACAACTACAAAATTAATAGAGATGTCTGAAGCTGACGAGGCGCTTTACAACGTGAGGCACCCTGAATACAAAAACAGATTAAGAAGATTGGAGACCTAACCTAACATAACCCTCTCCTGTAGCAAGGAATGGGAGTGTTATAGTGAGCCTGTCTTCAGAAGATGTAGCAGTTCTTAAGTGAATATTGTGCTTTGTGATATGAGGATACACTTCATTAAGCACATACAGAAATGTATGCTCATCCATTCTTAAGTAATTGATGTACGACTTGACGTCTTCCACTGTAAGCTCACGTAACAAGTTTTGTTGAATGCTTTTATCGTGTCGTCGTAAAACCCACGGCTTTACCCAGATTAGATTAGTTTTTCGTTCCATAGATCCGTGCTGAGGAGAGCCTCGTGGATGTGGAACATGTCGATTTTTTTAAGCTGAAATAACAATACTAATAGTATGAATAAATACAATACATCATTTGTTTCTATTAAAAATTTCGCCAATGGAGTAGAAGGAGTTGGCCAGTAGTAACTCTTGCAGGCTCCTTTTAAACTGATCTTTATTTCTAACTAAATTTTTTATGTTTCCTGGCAAATTATTGAAGATGAGTGTTCCTGAGTAGTGGACCCCTTTTTGAACTAAAGTAAGTTGGTTGGTTTGTGGGATTAAAGGGACCAGACTGCGATGGTCATCGGTCCCTTTTTCCAAATACTGAAAACACCCACAGAGAATAAAAGCGAGTAACAGAATAGATCACAGACGCTTTTAAGTCCTTGTGCAGATCATTTTTGTTCCTGGTATTGTATGTATGAACTGAGTTGTTTGTTGGAAAAAGAGATATATTATTTACGACAAATTTCATTAAGAAGTAAATATACTGAGAGGCAGTAGTTAGTATACCCAGTTCTTTGAAGAGGTTTCTGCAGGAGGTCCGTGAATTTACTCCACAAATAATACGTATTACACGCTTTTGGACTTTGAAAACTTGTTTGACTTCAAGATTTACCCCAAAATATTATCCCATATGACATTATGGAATGAAAGTATGCAAACTTTTTCATTTTTATGTTTCCTATGTCTGCTAACACTCGAATTGCATATATAGATTTGTTAAGGCCTTTCTGCAGTTCTGTGGTGTGCTCCTCCCAACTGAATTTATTATCAAGTTGTAATCCCAGGACTTTTAAGACTGTCAACCTCGTATGTATGGTTCCATTTTTTCCCCCACTTCTTTTCCGCATGTGCACACAATGCAATTGGAGTACGTAGAACTGCTGCGGTTGTAGCAAGTTGTTGTCAGCCATCTTGAACTTTGACGAAAAATTTGATGACAGTGTAATTAATACCCCCTCTAGCGCTACGTCAAAGATCTTTGTCAAATATATTGGACGGAATATTGGATCACATCTTTGATCAAATCTTTGACAAAGAAATTTGATAGTGTAATACCGGCCTGAGGCGTGCAGAGATAGTCCGCGCAGTTGCGATAATGCTGTGCGCCGAATGGCGCAGTGGTTAACGTACCTGCCTGCTAAATAGAAGATCCCAGGTTCGAATCCCGGTCTGGTACGCATTTTCGCTCACATTAATAAAACGTTTCAAACCTGTAGAGCAGGGCTTCACAACATACGTGCTCGCGGAGCGAGCTGTGAGCAGCAAGGCGCGAGCACGGAGCAGCGCGAGCACCCTACCCCCACTACCGGACCAGAGCGGAGAGTGGGGAGAGTCACGTGGGGTACACAACAGCTGCCGCCAGTCGATGTAAATCCGCGGCCACCTGCAGGGATATCATTCGCGAATTATTACTGCGACAAATGAAACAAATAAAGGAGAATGTACACGTGCCACATAATTTTATTAGCTTAGTGTATGCCTCTACCATCTGTAGACACTGAAACTAAAGAATTCCATGACAATCCTATATTTTGAACACTTTCTTCAACACTACTTAAAATATCACCTCCGGTTGTAGTGTTCTTCATGGCTACTACATCGAGGAGCTCCTCCCTCACCTGAAGATCTCTATTAACACCTCTAATAAATATGGCAAGCTGTGCTGTTTCAGTGATATCAACACTTTCGTCCAGAGCTAGAGAATACGCCATAAAATCTTTACAGATATTTGCAAGCTGGCTCTGGACGTCGTCTGCCATGTCCTGTATGCGACGCATGATGGTCATGTTAGATAATGGCACAATACGAAACTGTTCAACTTGAGATGGACACAAATGTTCCGCTGCAACTACCAAACATTCTTTTATTAAATCGCCATCAGTTAAGGGGCGCAGGGATTTTGCTAAAAGCAAAGCAATTTTGTAACCCACTCTGAGAGCTGCCTCAGTTGATTTTTCTTCGTCGTCCAGATCTTCTTCGGATAGCTTCCTTTTAAGTTTAATAACTTCCTGTGCACGATCTGGTCAATCACATTTTGCACGTCCGTAGTCTTTCGCGTGGTACGACATATAATGTCGCTGCAAATTAAATTTCGTAAAAGAATTCAGCGTTTTGTGACATACTAAATATTTTGCAACACCATCTTTTTCTGTAAACAGATACAATTCCTCCCAATGGGGGTTGAACTGCGAAAGCATGGTTGGGGTTACACAACGGCGACTTCACATGATTCTTAACCAGCGAAGTGACTGTTAAGAGCTGATCGTAGTACTTTAAACGTTACAGAGTCGTCGCGAATTCAATAGGCACGCTGCGGCCCTAGTCAAACGTGCGCGCACATTTCCCCTCCCTCCCCTCCCTCCCTACTCCGCGACCTTGCACCTGCTCGCGAGGACGTGCCTGAGCAGACGCGAGTACTCGCGCTCAAAACCAGCCAGTTGTTAAGCCCTGCTGTAGAGTGACTGAAAACGTTGAGCAGCTGACCTGGTTGCAGGGACTAGTTTCATTCGATTGTTCCATTCGAATGAAAAAAAAAAAAAAAAAAAAAAAACCGACTGAAGGAAGAAACAATCGACTGAACAATTGCTTGTTAAAACAAGTAGGTTGTCTCATCACTGATAGATGTTCGATGTGGCTGCTTGTAGCTTTGTCACGGAAAGGCTAATAATTGGCCCTCAGAAATACTGGAATCGTGAACCAAAGCAGCCTCCCATTTACAGGCGACCACATTACCTCAGACCTAGCGAAGATCTGTAGTATTCATGTCTCCATTATTGTCCCAGTGGTGGCTAGGATATATAAATCACAGTGCAAAAGTCGAGATTAGTTGTAATTTTCGCGAGGAATGACTTTTCAGGACTCAAAACCATAAATTGATAATCTTATATTGCACCGTACGCGAAAATCACGCAGATAATTCAGTGGAAATGGCACGAAAAATCATGCGAATTTATCAGAATAATTCTGTGGCAACCAGGAAGTAACTCGTAGGTCACAGAGTTGCCAAACTTTTTCCACGTTGTTGCCAAGATTCACTCATACTACCAGCAGGAAGTATACTAAAAAATGGTTCAAATGGCTCTGAGCACTATGGGTCTTAACATCTGTGGTCATCAGTCCCTAGAACGTAGAACTACTTAAACCTAACTAACGACATTACACACATCCATGCCCGAGGCAGGATTCGAATCTGCGACCGAAGCAGTCGCGCGGTTCCGGACTGAAGCGCTTAGAACCGCTCTGCCACCGCGGCCGACGAAGTATACTAGCTGATGCGGTTCTTGAGCAGGAAATGAAGATACGTACGACTCAAAGATGAGAAGGCCGAGGGTCGGAATACTAGAAGTATATGTCATCGAGTTTTATTAACATTTCTGTAACTTGGATTAGGGACTAGAGCACAGTTACAAATAACGCTCAGACGCAGAGACTGCAAAATAAACATCATAGATCAAACAACTGTCACAATTATTTGTGATTTTCTTTCTTAAGCAGTCTGAAATATAAAAAGCTCATTTAGCAGACGGGCTTCAATTTTTTGGAGCGTTCTAGTGGTTCTGCTGTAAACATTATAAGTAGCTACACATCTTTTGATCATTACAGACTTCGAAAACATTTTTCTTAAGTACGCTGTCTTTGGTACTGTTCTCAAAACATAGGGACGCATATGAGTTGATAACACCACAGCCCTGACTGCATAACGTGAACATCCACAGAGAGACTTCAAATGTTCGAATGTGTGTGAATTCCTAAGGGACCAAACTGCTGAGGTTATCGGTTCCTAGACTTACACACTACTTAAACTAACTTATTCTAACAAGGGAACCTCCCCATCGCACCCCCCTCCGATTTAGTTATAAGTTGGCACAGTGGATAGGCCTTGAAAAACTGAACACAGATCAATCGAGAAAACAAGAAGTTATGTGAAACTATGAAAAAAATAAGCAATATATACAAACTGAGTAGACCATGTGCAAGATATACAACATCAAGGAGATTGTTAGCGCAGGAGCGCCGTGGTCTCGTGGTTAGCGTCAGCAGCTACGGAAGGAGAGGTCCTTGGTTCAAGTCTTCCCTCAAGTGAAAAGTTTACTTTTTTTATTTTCGCATAGTTATGATCTGTCCGTTCGTTCATTGACGTCTCTGTTCATCGTAATAAGTTTACTGTTCACTGTAATAAGTTTAGTGTCTGTGTTTTGCGACCGCACCGCAAAACCGTGCGATTAGTAGACGAAAGGACGTGCCTCTCCAATGGGAACCGAAAACACTTGATCGCAAGCTCATAGGACAACCGATTCCTCCACAGGAAAACACGTCTGATATATTCTATACGACATTGGTGACGGCATATGCGTCACATGACAGGAATATGTTTTCGACCCACCTAACTTATACACTTGGCGAATGGGCAAAAAGATTCTTCTACCTTGCCCGATTTAGGTTTTCTTGTGGATATTATAATCACTCCCAAAATAGTGATGAAAACGTAAGAGTTTGTCACGTAAACTGAAAATAAAAAATTAACATTTTCACTGGAGGGAAGACTTGAACCAAGGATCTGTCACTCCTCAGCTGCTCACGCTAACCACAGGACCACGACGATCCTGAGCTAACATTATCCTTGATGTTGCCTGTCTTGTGCATGGTCTACTCAGTTAGTATATTTTGCTAATTTTTTCATAGTTCCACACAACTTCTTCCTGTTTTCTCGATTGATCTGTGTTCAGTTCTTCAAGGCCTATCCACTGTGCCAACTTATAACTAAATCTGAGGGGGGTGCGATGGGGAGGTTCCCTTGTAAGAACAACACACACACCCATGCCCAAGGGAGGACTAGAACCTCCGGCGGGAGGGGCCACGCAAGAGAGACTTTACAAGCTAACCGCCGACCGTTGTGGCCAAGCGGTTCTAGGCGCTTCTGTCCAGGACCGCGCTGCTGCTGCGGTCGCAGGTTCGAATCCTGCCTCAGGCATGGATGAGTGTGATGTCCTTAGGTTAGTTAGGTTTAAGTAGTTCTGAGTCTAGGGGACTGATGACCTCAGATGTTAAGTCCCATAGTGCTCAGAGCCATTTGAACTATTTGAACAAGCTAACCAGACGCCAACCATAAACGAAACCATAAGTCATTATTGAAAAAGTGGGCTCAAAAAAATTGAAGAAAATCAAAACAGCTAACATGAAAGGAGTCACCTGTGGCCAGAACATGAAACAAGGAACACAGGCCGTTCACTCGTATTTCAAATAAATGATCCTTAAGAAAAACTGTCATTCAGTCTATAAATACTGAAAGAACGACAGAAATCATCAACTCGTACTGATTAGAATATTACAACTTATGATGTTTTGTCACATAAAAGCGAAAAACCTCTGTGTTGAAGAGCTTCTCAACTTGCAGAGAGATCCAAATTAAACGTGGTGCTAATTTTCTATGTAACGCTTCACAGTCACCGCAGAGTGTCGTTAATTTAGTCCCTGATGATTTCATACGAACGACGCCTCTAGGCTACCGCAATATTCATATGAGAATTATCGAGGTATAATGTGACGGCTGTGGTAGTGGATTGTTCCACCTCAAGATCCCGATGGGAGCTGGATCATCTCAAGCAGTGGTGACCCTGTACTTGAGCACTTGTTCTTCCTCACCTCCATATCCTGAGCGGAACATGATCTAAAAATCTTATCCATCCAAATCTCTATTAATTCGTCTACAATCGTCATCCTTTTCTCAACACACGCTGGAGCAACACGAGAAGATATTGTCTAAACCTTTCTCGAACAAAAATGTCAAACTTTAAAATACCACACCACAGGTGAATACAGCTGGAGCTTCATGCAACTGAAATGCTAATGATTTGAATATCCAAGCCTGTGGTACAGTTTATGCTAATTTGACGTATGTTGAATGCCGCCTTCATGGAGTTGGAATTTTAATGGCCAGCACTGTGCCTACTTACAGGCCTAGTTTTACAAGGAAGGAATAGGTAGCCGACCGTGGTCTTAAAGTGGGAACAGCCAAGCATTTGCCCTAAGGGGCTCGGGAAAGCAAGGGAAACCCAAATCAGGACTTCTAGATGGATAGCATAACCTCGGACTTTCCTGCAAATAGTTTGCTTGATAATGTAAAAACTATTGCTACATTCTTAATTCATTCCTCAGTATTGATCACTGCACACGCTACACACACTATACACACATTATATGATAATGCAAACAGCAGTTTCAACGTAGTCATTCATTTGACAACACCATCAGATAGAAGATAAAAAGTAAAATGCACTGTCTCGTCACTTTAATGTGATCAACATCAAGAACGCGACGATAATGTTTGGTTTCCATTTGGTCTATCGGAACATCCCATTCATTTGCCTGAAAAACTGAGTCAGCGTTCCTCCATAATGAGTGAGGTGATGAGCTCAGAAAGTGTAAAATATGTTAGTATTCTCCATTTCAGATCTTTAGTGTACTCCGCAGCTCGTGATTTAGTGGCAGTCGACTCTCAGCCGTGTTGAGAAGCGGGACGTGCGCGGGGTTCTGTGCGGCGCTCCGCAAGAGGGCCGTTGTTTACTCGCGCAGGTAATGGTATTGCAGTGTAAACAGATCACCTCGAACGACGATGGCCCTTTCTTATGGAAAGGCCACGATTAAATTAACGTTCCATGCCCAGTACGCAAGACCTAAGGCATGCGGAGTAGAGCGTTTCCTGCGTGAAGTAACGCACGTCGATCCACGGGGACTTCTCGGAATACATCTTTCGGTCGTATCCAGCACAGTTTACCCGAAATTTGTCGATGAAGCAGTGTGCGAATGGCTTATTCGCCGTTCCACCGATGGATATCGTTTCCACCACTCGGACGGCAACGTGGGTGTAGAGACTGTCGACCATGCAGGACTCGGCATTCGGAACATACAAATCTTCGAGCTACCGTTTGAAGTTCAGGCCACGCTTGTCGTTAACGCGCTGCGGCCTTACGGGGAAGTACTAAGACACGCGGAAGAAAAGTGGCATACGTTCGAGACGTATCCTGTTCTGAATGGAGTGCGTCAGGTGCGAATCGAACTGCGCAAACACATCCCGTCTTACGTGACCGTTGGTGGCTGTCGAGCGATCGTCATTTATGACTGTCAACCGCGGACTTGTTCAGGGTGCGGGCAGGAAGGACATGTACTCTCTGAATGCCTGCAGAGACGCCTCGTCCAGATACCACGTGCAGACACGACGCCTAAATCGCCACCGACAACGCTGCCTATTACATACGTTGAAGCAGCGAGGAACATGACGGACGCGGACGTTGTTCCGTTCCAGTTACCGACCCCCGCGGGACCGGTCTCCGAGCCCAAGACTACGCAGTCTCCATCGGAACTGTCGCCGAGCTCGACAGCAGTGACCACGTCTGCACTCCAGCCGTGTGAGGCAGGAGAGCGCCAGCAGATCGATTCGAGCTCGGACACGGATATGTGGGAGGTGCCTACTGTTTGTCGTGATCCACATGACGCGGACACGCGTTCCCGCAGGCAGAAGTCGCCCAAGCGACGAAAGAAGAGGAGGCTGTCTGCAGGAAATGATTCGCAAGATGGTGACACGTTGCAGGAGGATGAGGAAAATCCATCTGCGGCCCGAGCTGTGGACCCCACTCCAACGGCTCCTGATTCGCTGCTGGCAACGTCCGCCCACGGACAAAGCCACATTGACGATGCTCAATTCACCGACGAGCCCCCTGGCGATTTTGCGGCTAAGATACCAGATGAAAGTCATGCGTCCCATAACGTACCACACCTCCAGCTTGATGACTGGGCGTCCGAGATGGAGATGGAAAGAATGATATCAGACCCGAGCGACAACCTGATGCCCGCGACCGGCGGATCGTCAGACGGACATCTTGGCTCTGCCGATCAGTAATATCTATGGCGCGGGGGGCAGGGACAGTCGGACGGGCGACGTGGCGCTTGCTGGCTTAAACGAGTGCAGGATAAGTCATTGTACTTTCCAATAACCCAGGTGTATCGGTTATATACAGTCAATGTCAACGGCATTAGTTCCGCGATCAAAATCCAGCTGTTCAAAGACACGATTCGGGCGGCAGACATTGATATCGTGTTTCTTCGAGAAGTACGACCTGATCTGCACCTGGATGTTTATGGATACGCGTCTAACGTCAACCCAACTTCCGACGGCGGTGGTGGTACGGCCATAGTATTACGCGATGGCATCGAACCAGCGGATATTCAGTTTTTGCCATCAGCGAGAGGCATTGCGCACACCATCGGCGCATTTCGTCTTGTGAATCTGTATGCCCCGTTTGGTACTGCGAAGCGTCGAGAGCGAACGATCTATTACTCCACTGAGGTAGCTCCACTGTTTCAAGGCGCTACAGAGCACCTGGTGGTGGGCGGGGATTTTAACAGTGTCTTACGCCCTGAGGATCAGATCCCTCACCATATCCAGCCCTTCATGCTATGGTCAGAGATCTCGCTTTGCATGATACATGGACGCTAATTCACGGTGACCGACGCGGATATACACACTTAACCAGCACTCGGCCAGCAGTTTGGACAGGATTTATGTCTCCCAAGGTCTTCAGGTAGCAACTGTCGGTGCCGAGCTGTGCCCCACTGCATTCACCGACCACCAGGCCTTCATCTGCGCCGTGATTCTGCCACGACAACAGACGAGCCGTAGTAGAGGACCTTGGATTCTTAACGTCAACATTCCCCGGGAAGAGGCTTGTCGTGTGCCGGCCGCGGTGGCCGTGCGGTTCTGGCGCTGCAGTCCGGAACCGCGGGACTGCTACGGTCGCAGGTTCGAATCCTGCCTCGGGCATGGGTGTGTGTGATGTCCTTAGGTTAGTTAGGTTTAAGTAGTTCTAAGTTCTAGGGGACTTATGACCTAAGATGTTGAGTCCCATAGTGCTCAGAGCCATTTGAACCATTTGCTTGTCGTGTAGCCGTCACTACTACCTGGCACACATGTGAGCGACGGCGTCATACCTATGATTCCACGACACGATGGTGGACATAACTGCGCTAAACCAGCTCTTCGCCGCACGCTCATGGCGTATGGACGAGACAGGGCGCTTTGGCTCCGATCGACCTCTGAGTTTTACTACACAGTCTTGCGAGAACTAGAGTCGCAACAACCTTCGTCAGAGCGTCAAACGGCCGTTCACCAGACACAGGCACGGCTTCTGCAGATCACAGCTGACAGATTAAACGGCACGCGGGTTCGAGCGAGACTGCAAGATTCCGTCCCAGAGGAACGTGCCTCTCTTTGTAACATCGTCAGAGAACGGAGACATCGTAAGAAACGACTCATCACGGCAGTTATTTCGGCGGAAGGGCAGCGTGCCAGAGACACACAAAGCCATCTCCCGTGCACTCACAGATTATTACCGCACTCTCTATCTTGCAGATCAGCGGCGTGACGATGACACTGAGGACGTCCTGCACGACCTTCCACCTTCAGGTAGAGCGCAAGGAGACGCTACGTTCTTGGAGGCCGTCACGTGGGCAGAAATGCACATGGCCCTGTCGTGGGGCACTAGAAACAAATCCCCTGGACCTGATGATCTTCCGCTTGAATTTTATAGCACCTTTTCTGACCTGATGGGGGAAGTTTGGCGGCAGATGTGCTGCGAACTCTTGGATCCAGACTTTCGCGTCCCCGCCCCCCCCCCCCCGAATTTTTGGAGGACATGATCATATCTGTCCCAAAACCAAACGGGGGTAGCAGACCGCAAGACTTCCGGCCGTTGACGTTAGTGAATTCAGATTATAAGGTGTTCGCCCGCATTCTTCGTGCTCGCCTCCTCGCTGTTGTCAAAGATGCCATTTATGCCGACCAAACATGTTTGAGAGATGGCAGTAATATACACACGGCGTTAAGCTCTTATAGAGATGTGATGGGGCTCATGTCGGCATGCCGCTTAGAAGGCACCCTCGTGGCAGTTGACCTAGACCACGCAATTGACCGAGTTGAGCACCATTTCTTGCAGGCAGTCTTAGAGAAGACGGACTGTCCCCAACATCGGCAGCTGTGGTTCTCCGTCTCATCCACGGAGCCCCTTTAACAGTCCTGGTCAATGGCTACCGCTCGCAACCGTTCATTATTGAGCGTCAGTGCGAGAAGGATGCCCTCTGTCAGCTTTTCTCCTCGCCGTCGCCCTCGAGTCTGCACTTCATGGTCTACGACAGCGTTTGGAGGACATTGGCCTCCGCAATATACATTTTAAATGTTGTGCCTATGCGGACGATGTAGTTTTCTTGGCAAGGTTGGCAAAAGATATATGTACGCGATGGCGTGGCTTCAGAGACACGGCGAGGCGGTCAGGAGCCGCATCAACCTACGAAAGTCGAACTACATGGATGAGGGCAGAGGACTGAATATGACTACGCCAGAGCCCATTACCAAGGTCCCGGCGAGGAAATGTTTGGGAGTGACCTTCCGTGGGAACGTGCAGCGTACAGCAACAGATACATATCGTAGACTATTTAATGTGATCCGCATGCAAGTTCGTCTCCATAACTTTCGAACACTTGACCTGATCATGCGGGTACATTTTGTCAACGTCTGCCTCGGTCCGAAACTTAATCATTACACACACGTTCTCCCAATGACCTCTACGGTAGCTGCCAAGTTCCAGGCGGCCTTAGGTCATTTTGTAAGCTAGGGTAGGGTGTTCAAGACCCGTTACGAGACGCTAACGTTGCCCGCACATGCAGGTGGCATTGGAATGATAAACGTACACAACAGGGCGCGCGCTCTCTTTCTGCGGACGATGCATCGCCTACGTACTTCGGACAAAGACACCCTCCTTGGTAGCCGGCCGGTGTGGCCGAGCGAATCTAGGCGCTTCAGTCTGGAACCGCGCGACCGTTACGGTCGCAGATTCGAATCCTGCCTCGGACATGGATGTGTGTGATGTCCTTAGGTTAGTTAGGTTTAAGTAGTTCTAAGTTCTAGGGGACTGATGACCTCAGATGTTAAGTCCCATAGTGCTCAGAGCCATTTTTGAACCCTCCTTGGTACACTGACTCAGGTGGTGTTGCCTCAGTCCCACGGGCTGCCGGTTCATGTTGGACATATCACGCCGGCACTGTGTCACATTCGCACCTATCTGGTCGAGATGAGTTATCTGTCGGATGTCTTCCCGACCACGCGGGATCCTAGAAACAACGACGTCTACCGCTACTTTCAGCGGACACTGCCTGATAATGTGGTGGAACGCCGACATCCGACAGTTGGTTGGAGGGGTGTGTGGGGTAACATCCACTCGCCTTTCCTTCCCACTTTGGTCAGGGCGCTGTGGTATGTGATAGCAACTGAAAAATTTCCCACCTGACAACGTTTACACGTGATACATCTTGCCGAGGACCCTCTCTGTCCCAGATGCGACTCTGTCGACACCGACATGCACCGTTTCGTTTGTGGTACGGCTGCCGACTGCTGGCTCCTCACACGGCCCATGTTGACATTGTTGCTGCGACGGACGCCTCAGTCCGTAGAGCCCACCGAACTGATCCATCCCGAAGTCATTTACTACCCTGCTGCTCGTCATAACGCCACGGTATGGGTTAAGAGTATGGCAGTGTTATTCTATTTTAGTGAAGACATTGCAGTAACAAAATGTTGCACATGTTGTTTATCACGAAGACTTTAGTTTTAGTGGGTCATATGTTTATGGTAAGAATATGGGGAAAGGCTGTAACATGCAGCAATAGTCTGAAAAGGGGTGGGGGGAGCTGACAGACATAGCGAAGGTGAATTGTCTGACACTTCTTTGAAGTGTGTTGCAGTCTTTTGTTAACAATTTCTCGCAATCTAAATGCTGTTGTAGGGGATGTTCGAGAGGCCGACACGTCTCATATCGATGTCCACTAATAGTTGCCTGCATACTTTTGGTCAGGTTGTGTATGCAGAATGTGGATTGCACATCACTAAAATGGAAGCAAATTCTCAAATAGGTTTTGCAGTTTAACTGGTTAGTGCTGCTTGTGGTGGCTGGTGAGAAGAGGAATGGCGGAAGTGCTCCCAGTGTGGCCTGCATACTAAGATACAGGCCCCTTTTTCCAGGGAGGCATATGAGGTGGGGCTAATTGTAGATATCGACACCTGTCCGCGCGTGATCCAAGCAGTCACAGCTACAGTAGCGCAGCAAGCCGTGCTATCTGTCAGTCATTCAGTTCACAGCCTGCGACTCAGATCGCAAGCGACGGCATAGCCGTGGTAGTGTGCAGATGCAACAGGTGGCAGTGGCAGTAGCCGGCTTCCACGCAACTGGTGGTCGTGGCAGAAGCCGACTAGGCCACTCGCAGTCGCCAGCGGAGACAGTCCAGCTCCCGGTCGAGTGCAGTGGACCACGGAAGAGACAGCGTGTTTTTAAATAAAGATATAATTGCCCTATTCCAGCGATAGTGACACAAGTGCGGTAAATTGTTTGCAGTGTAATTTAGCGGTGTCATGTGTATGTTCATACTTGCCTGCAGAAACGTTCCTATTTGAATTTTTCTTCATTTTCCAATGCTATTTACAAGTCCACATTTGTCTTACAGTGTCAGACTCCTCCATTGCATCCTGATAGTGATATCATTGTTTTTTTTCTTTTTTCGGCCTCACTACTAATGCAAGGATGAATTCCTCACAGTGAAACATAGACTTGGCACATAGCAGGAGGGTGTTCGTTACACTGTACTAATTGTTAAAAGCCAATTATTGGGACATCAGGAAATTTGTATCAAGCGCGGGAAGCGCAGTGGTTGGCACACTGGAATCGCATTCGGGAGATGTCGGTTCAAAACCGCGTCCCGCCATCCTGATTTAGGTTTTCCGTGATTTCCCTAAATCGCTTAAGGTAAATGTCGAATAGTTCTTTCGAAAGGCACGACCGCTTTCCTTCTCCACCCTTCCATAATCCGAGCTGCTGCTCCGTCTCTAATAACCTCGTTGTCGACGGGACGTTAAGCATTAATCTCCTCCTGTTCCTCCAGGAAATCTGTTCGAATAATTCATCGTGGTGATAATTGTTAAAAATTTAAGTCGCATGTTAACCTGTGTCTTCTTGGAAGATGGAGAAAATCGGCAAAATTGTAACAGATTGCCCCGAAACTGTAAATAGCAGTGGAGCAGTGGAACGTGATTATACGTTGGTGTGCTTGCAGAAAGTGCCATTGGACGCAATACTCTACTGCAACTTACAAAAACTAAATTGCAGATATCAGCTATAGTGTCAAAGTATCTGATGTCATTTTTGGATAATAAATTACATCATATAATATAATTCAGCCTGACCTGACATTCATACGTCATCCAATTGGTCTAGAGGGATGGTAGAGGTATAGTGCCCGTTCTTTTAGGTCATAATTTTGGTAATTATGATTAGATTTGCATAAACATAACTCAGTTTACTCAGAGAGTCATGACAGCCATTTTGGGTCACGAATTATGGTAATTAAGATGACAGTCATGTTATTATACTGAGTCAGAAATTATCATCCTTAGGGTTAAAAGTATATGGCCACAAATTAGACTTTTGTAAACATTACTAAGTACACAAGTGAGGAGTTTGTTTACATTAGGGTCATAAACTACACAAGTCTGTTTACATAAGGACGACAAGCCAAGTGGCCCCCAAAGTGCAGTTTCCCCCTATAGCTTATTGTGTGAGCGCCTATCTACATTCCTCCTGGGCCTGTAAATACCCTCGCCACTACTCATATAAGCTTGTCCTGTTGCAGTGGATGTTGGTTTCATGTCTGTCTTGGGTAAGATAATGTATTCATAATGTTGCTTGTTGTAGCTTATCCGCATCCTTATTTTCTTATTCATTTTTTGGCCTATCCCTTCATTACCACAGACTGATTTTGTATTTACACTGAAGAGTCAAGGAAACTGGTACACCTGCCTAATATCGTGTAGGGCCCACGAGAGCAAGCAGAAGTGCCGCAACACGACGTTGCACGGACTCGACTAATATCTGACGTAATGCTGGAGGGAACTGACACCATGAATTCTGCCGGGCTGTCCATAAATCCATAAGAGTACAAGGGGATGGAGATCTCTTCTGAACAGCACGTTGCAAGGCATCCCAGATATGTTCAATAATGTTCATGTCTGGGGAGTTTGGTGGCCGGCGGAAGTGTTTAAACTAAAGAGTGTTCCTGGAGCCACTCTGTAGCAATTCTGGATGTGTGGTGTGTCGCATTGTCCTGCTGGAATTGCCAAAGTCCGTCGGAATGCACAATGAACGTGAATGGATGCAGGTGATCAGACAGGATGCTTGCGTACTTGTCATCTGTCAGAGTCGTATCTAGACATATCAGAGATCCCACATCACTCCAACTGCACACGCCCCACACCGTTACAGAGCCTCCACCAGCATGAACAGTGCCCTATTGACATGCAGGGTCCATGGATTCATGAGGTTGTCTCCATACATGTACACGTCCACCCTCTCGATACAATTTGAAACGACACTCGTTCGATCAGGCAACATGTTTCCAAACATCAACAGTCCAATGTCGGTGTTGACGGGCCTAGGCTAGGCTTGAAGCTTTGTGTCGTGCAGTCATCAATGGTACACGAGTGGACGTTCGGCTGCGAAAGCCCATATCGATGATGTTTCGTTGAATGGTTCGCACGTTGACACTTGTTGATGGCTTAGTACTGAAGTCGGCAGTAATTTGCGGAAGGGTTGTACGTTACGTTGAACGATTGTCTTCAGTCGTCGTTGGTCCCGTTCTTGCAGGATCTTTTTCCGGTCGCAGCGATGTCGGAGATTTGATGTTTTACCGGATTCCTGACATTCACGGTACACTCATGAAATGGTCGTACGGGAAAATCGGTACACTCGTGAAATGGTCGTACGGGAAAATCCCCACTTCATCGCAACCTCGGAGATTGTGTGTACCATCGCTCGTGCGCCGACTATAACACCCCGTTCAAACTCACTTAAATCTTTATAGCCTACCATTGTAGCAGCAGTAACCGATCTAACAACTGCGCTAGACACTTGTTGTCTTATAAAGGCGTTGCCGACCGTATTCTGCCTGTGTACATGTATCTGTATTTGAATACGCATGCCTATACCAGTTTCTTTGGCGCTTCAGTGTATAACGCACCACTGACGCATCTAGAAGTCCTGTTCTTTCCTGCCACAGCACTTCTCTAAATGAACCGTTCTGTAATTTCGATATGCGCATTTTTCCTTTCTTTAAATTCTCTAATTTACCTACCCAGTTTAGGGATGTAACTTTCCACGTTTCGATCCACAGAATGCCAGTTCTGTTCTTCATGATGACGATGTCATCTCCTCTGTAGTCCTTGCACGGAGATCCGAATGAAGGACTCTTTTACCCTCAGGATATATTAAAGAGGAAGCCGTCACCATTAAGCCACACAGTAGAGCTGCATGTGTTCGGTAAACGTTCCTGCTGTAGTTTCCCTATTTTTCACCTATTCGCAGTACCAACACAGCAAGCCCATGTTAGCTAAATGATACAAGGGCACATCAATTAATCATCCAGATTGTTAGCAACTACTGAAACGGCTGCTACCCCTCTTCAGGAACCACACGTTTGTCTGGCCCCTCCATAGATACCTCTCCGTTGTGATTGCATGTATGGTACGGCTATCTGTATCGTTGAGGCACGCAAGACAGCATCAGATGTAAAGGCAACTTCGAGCATACCGCAAGAGATTATTATAGGACCATTACTTTTCACAATATACGTAAGTGACTTAGTGGATAACGCCGGAAGTTAAACGAGGCATTTTGTGAATGATACTGTTGTAAACAGAGAAGTCGCATAGCTAGAAAACTGTAGCGAAACGCAGGAATGCTACAGAGGATCAACGCTTGTCGCATTGATTGCCAGTTTACCCTCATCATAGTCAAATATAGCTTATTGCGAAAAAATAGACGGAAAGACCCATTCTAGTATGATTACACGATTGCGAAACATTCACTGGGAGCAGTTAGTAAGTGTATGGAGTGATTTAAAGTGGGAGACCACATAAAACTAATCGCAGGTGAGGCAGATGCCAAACTGAGAGTCATTGGAAGACTCCTCAGGAAGTCTTGTCCACTCGAAAAGGAGGTATGCTAAAACTCCTTGTTCGACCAAAACTTGAATATTGCTCGACTTAGGACTGGTAGAGGAAATAGAGTAGATCCAAAGAAGAGCAGCGTGTTTCGTTGCATGTTCATTTAGTAAGCACGAAAGTGTCACGGATATGCTCAGCCAACTCAAGTGACAGGCTTTGCAAGAAAGGCTTTATGCATCACGGTATGATTTACTGTCAAAGATCCGAGAGGGTACATTCTTAGAAGAGTCAATCAATATATTGCTAGCTTCTACCTGTATCTCGCGAAAAGATCATAAAGGCAAAATTAGAGAGATTCGAGCCCACACGAGGGCTTGACAACAATCATTCTTCCCGCGAACATTTCGTGACAGATACAGGAAAGTGGAAGTAATAAATAAAGTATCCTCCGTCACACACAATAAGGTGGCTTGTGGAATACAGATATAGAAGATACACCAGCTGAACCAGGTCTATGGTTCATAGAGGGATGTCAGGAAAACTAGTATCTTATTTCTTGTATAGACCCTGGCCGAGCTTCACATGCCTCCAACATCTAGGTACCTTTTATTGCTTCTAAGTAATATCCTGCTCAGCCAAATTTCGGACAATAGCGAAGGCAAAATTTACATTTCCAGTAGCTATTACAGAAATGATTTCTGTCTCTTCCATAGTTCTGATAAATTTTCTTACGAGTTCTTGCTGCTTGAATGCAACTTGGTGCGATTTTCAGTTGATATTTTTGCTTTTGTATGCGAAAATGCTATCGATGGTCTTTAGCATGTATTTTAATCTCATTCACTTTTTCCTTATCAATACTTCAGTTCAAGTACTTCCTTCTTCTGTTAGGAATGCAGGAGGACGGCGTAGGTTATCTTCAATTAGAAAGATTCCCAACAATTAGTAAAAAAATTGTATTTATTAAATATGAAGAAATACTCAACTTACATATTGTTTCTCCTTGTGAATTGTCCAGCACAATTCTTACAAGTCCTCTAAAATATTAAATTCCAGTCACTGTGCTCTGATTGACACCTACGTAGAGTCCAGAGCTGGCCTATGACGCCTACGGTGTCTAAGTTTTGCAGGCGATTGACGAAGCAGCTTTCGGCGGTACCTGGAGACTGTACACGACTCGGCGCACTGAAGAGAACTGTCCGCCGTAGCTCAGTGCTCCGGTATTTAACGAGGCATCGACCAATCGCTATCCACACACGTGATGTGCATGATTTGGCAGCTGCGGCCCCTGGCGGACCTCGGTATAGTTCGCACTACCAACCCGTACAGCTGCTGCGCTAAGGGTATTTCGATGCGGCTTACCGATTGTGGTGCCAGTAGCCTTTTGTTTTGTTCTTCAACTTTTATTTTCCATTACCGGTTTCGAATCGCCTAGCGATTTATCAGATGGCACATAGTTATTGCACATTTGCAGCATTGGCAAATACAATGACGGAAAAAATATCACAACACCAAAAATTATTAATGTAAAGTAATGAAATTTCAGGAATGCATTTGTGTGAGTAACATATTTAAGTGATTAACATTATAAGATCACGGATTTACGTCAGCACGATATAAGCCATTGCGAATCTGAAGTTCTGGTACATTAATAACCGGTGTAACCGCCAGAATGTTGAATGCAAGCTTGCAAACGTGCATGCATTGTGTTGTACAGGTCCGGGATGTCAGTTTGTGAGTTGGCATTCCATTAATGTTGCACTTGGTCGGTCAACACAGGGATGGTTAATGATGTTTGTGGATGACGCTGGAGTTATCGTCCGATGATGTCCCATATGTGCTCGATTGGAGACAGATCTGGTGATGTCAACGCTCAGTAGAACACGTTGGGCTACAGCAGTGGTATGTGGGTGAGCGATATCCTGTTGGAAAACACCCCCTGGAATGCTGTTCATGAATGGCATCACAACAAGTCGAATCACCAGACTGACGTAAAAATTTGCGGTCATAATGTGAGGGATAACCACGAGAGTGCTCCTGCTGTCAACCGAAATCGCTCTCCTGGGCCATAACTAAAGGTGTAGGTCCAGTGTGTCTATACGCAGACTGGTCGGTTGCGGATCCTCAACTGGTCTCCTAACCAACACTTGGCCATCACTGGCGCCGAGGCAGAACCAGCTTTCATCATAAAACACAATAGACCTCTACCCTGGCTCCCAGCGATCTCTCGTTTGACACCACTGATGTCGCAAATGGGATGGTTTCGGGTCAGTGGAATGCACGCTACAGAGCGTCTGACGTGGAGCTGTTGTTGAAGTGGTGGTGGTGGTGATGGTGGTAAGTTCCTATGGGACCAAACTGCTGAGGTCACCTGTCCCTAGGCTTACACACTACTTAATCTTACTTAACTTACGCTAAGGACAACTGTGTCATAGTGGTGCTAGCTGTAGCTCAAATTTCTACTGCAGGTGTAGTAAGATGCGCCAGAGCCATACGCCGAACAAGATGGTCTTCCCTCTCGGTAGTGCCACGTGGACATCCGGAGCCCGGTCTTCTTGCGACCATACATTCTCGTGACCACCGCTGACAGCGATCGTGTACAGAAGCTATGTATCTGCCAAGTCTTTCTGCAATATCGCAGGAGAAACATTCAGCTTCTGGTAGTTCTATTACATGACCTCGTCCAGACTGAGTGAGGTGTTGATAATGGCGTCTTTGTCGTCTTAAAGACATTTTTGACTAACGTCAACTCACCACGTCCAATCTCTAAGGTAACTAACGCTCATGACCATCGCAGAGTGTATTTACGGTACACTTGATTTGCATCCTTACAATGACGCTATTAGCTCCACACTGGCGCAAAATTTGAACAGACATCAACTTTCAGATTAGAAACACGCCTACCAACTTTCGCTTACAGCTCCTTCTTGGTGTTGCAATTTTTTTCTGTCAGTGTACGTACCATCTGATGATGAAACGTTAGGCGATTCGAAACCCGTAACGGAAAATGAAAATTGAAGAACAAAATCAAAGGCGGCTGGTTGCAGTAATTTTTGGAAGCATTTTTTCATAATTTCCCGTTCTATTACAGCGCGTGGTCGTAGTTAGCGTATCTTTTAACTAGTTTCTTTACATTCCTCAATCTCATCTGATAACTTAGTCGTGCTTTATGCTTGGTTCCTTCACTTAGTCACTCTTCGAAATAAATTATTAATTTGTGGATCATCGCTTTTATTTGCACTGTCCGTTGGTAAGTTCGCTTTCTATTTTACGATTTTTCGCACTAAATGATGGAACAAGAGTCCATATTTTGAGAGTGTTCACAAAATCACAGTGACTTCTGACACATTACTTCAGTATCTTCAGACTTTTGTGGGAGTACGCCGTGGAACAAGTCAATTGGTTTATATTTTTGTGTTGGGTTCATCTTCATCTTTTGTTGTTTTCTTCCAGTAAATAAGGATCATAGATACAATATTTTCCTTGGTCATTTTCTTCGTCGTTTCTCGCGTCGTGAGAGATAGCACGTATCTTTAGATAATTTTGCAAGAAGTTGGTCACGGACTCCTTATTATCACTGCATTGCAATTGCGCGTCTGTGTTCTCATAGAGCCGGCCAAATAAATCCCTGCGTCGGCATGCATATGCGTTCCTCCGCGGTTCTCGGAAATCTTACTGGTCGTTCTGGCGCGGCACTCCGCCATCGCAACGGTAATTGTACCCGTGGAAAGGTCGCTGCTGCATTTTACGCTGTTCAGTACCGCTTTTGACGAGCTCTCGTCCTTCTCAGATATCGTCATGGGACCTAAACACTCCAGTAAAATCTAATTTGCTCCTAAAGCGGGTAAACGTTCTACGAACATTCACTGGAAAATGTCTTCTTAATGCGTTGCGTCACTTGGACTCTGAACTGCATTGTCTGGGTGGCCAGCAAGTACCGCGTCAAGCTATTTTACTTTTGCTGTGAGATAAACTATGTTGAATATTTTGACACAAATGTAGAGCCCCATCTAGCAGTTTCTCAGATCCACTACTCCCTTCGATATACCTTAGGGTTGGCCGAATAAATTCAAATTCTTTTTCGAATTTGTAATACTGCGAAAAAGATGCGAATTAGGGACATAAGACAAAGGAAAAAAAGAAATCAAATAGCTCTACGGCTTGCATAAATTTGCAAAATCTCGCATTTTTACGATAGATTTTAATATTTTTCATCTGGCCACCATCCGAATGTGGCTAAATTGTTATTTATTAGAACAGCAGAAAATACCCTTAAAATATTACTTGAAGTTATAAGGTCGCCCATTTCCTTCAAAGCCGATGAAACAATGTAAACATTACTTTAAAATAAGGGAAAAGGTAGGTCACAGATAAAGGATAAAACTATTAACAACTTATAGCTTTCTTGGCGTTTATTTTTATTCTTTATCGTTTTATTTTAAAATATTTCAAAAGAATTTGTTTGTCCAGCTGTCGACGTATAGGGACATAGACGTGTGTGTGTGTGTGTGTGTGTGTGTGTGTGTGTGTATTTGCACTCTAGCTTGAAAAAGGATTACTGCGAAAGCTAGCAAGTTTTCTTTCTTTCTTTCTTTCTTTTCTTTTTTGTGTATGCCTGTCGACGAGTCAACACTTCTTCTTTTCGGTGAGTGGTCTCATTTATACCATAGTATTTACATTCTAAGCCCTCGTAGATAAACGTTGCTAACAGTTTTAGTGCCAAGCACTCCCCACCGCTCCACCTTCCTCAATAGACCAATCAAAAACAAGATCGCCCTTCTCCAACCCCAACCATCGTGCTGCTTTAAAATTTATGTGGGCGTTTCCATTTTGGGTAGGTAACACTCCCAGATGGAATGAAGACACGTAATTACTATGTCTAAAGAAAATAAACCTAGCAATAATATTAGAAAGTGTGAGATTACTTTAAGTCTCGTACATTAACTACGGGAAAATCCGAGTATGGTCATTGATAATAACGTAATTTTGACTGATCCACAGAATTCCAAAGACACGTGGTGGACAGTTTAAAAAATTATTGCTGCGAAAACTTATCTGAGCATTATTAATATGTGTTCTTCAAAGATGGGCAGGACTGGTGCAACTGACATATACCCCACTACACGCGAACCATACTGGGTACATTGGGAGTAAATTTTGTGATAAAATACATCCTGGAACCACATCGAAGGTGAACTAGATCTTCCAGTGTTCCCAGACATGTAACTCTCACAATATTACAGTGCGGCGTCACTATGAGACTCGTAAATAGATACGGAAATACTCCGAAGTATATACATCCTCACACTCCCAAACGAAACTGAGCAATGACCACAGAGCAGAGACATATATACCTCTCCTACATCCACAGTCACAGACTCATAGAGGTAATAGCACTATAAAGACTGTATGAATAAAAACGTTCTATTATTTTTATTACGCGTCTATGAGGTGTTGGATTTTCCCATACAGTCTTATTATTAACAAAAATGCATTATTTAGTAGCAAAAAAACATCCCACTTGTACTGGTTACAATAATATCATCAGGTGTATAGTGTTGGACGTTAAGATTTTACCACGATTCCATCTCTCGCCCGGTTTCCCATACATCAATAGAGCTGTCACAACATCCCGTCTATCACACTGTCATCAATGCCGAATAGCAAATCAGGTAATATCAGAGTCAACGTCAGTGTCTGATTTTTCTGAGAGAGGATAAGGCTGTAGAAAGGATATTACTAAATTTTTTCATCAATCTCTTCTAAGACAGTAAATGTGACTCCTCGTTTGGAAAAAAAGCACATACTCCTTGCGTGTAATGTATTTCTCTGCTGGATAATTTGCTTATGGATCATACATTAAAGATAGGGTGTGGAATAATTAAATCCACACATATGAAGCGAACCTGGTGTGGGTCAGAGTGACGAGCAAATCGCGTAATGTTGTTTTATGAGCTTGATGACCACACTTCGTAGCAGTGAATTTTTTGTGACTGTAACACACAGCTTATTAGAGGTAGAAGACTCCCTCGCCCCCCCCCCCCCTCCCCCTCTCCCACCAAAAAAAAAAAAAAAAAAAAAAAAACGACAGTGACGTAAAGCTGGACTTGGTACCAGTAGTTTCAGTCAACACACAACTTCTGTATTACGTGATCTCAAATTGGAATTCCTTTGTTTTCGCAAAAAACACTATTGAGAAGTGACATTTGTAGTCAGCATTAGAGAAATAACGACGCTTTCACCCCTCTCTCTAGACCGTTTTCTTTGTTTTGTGAGTACCACATGGTACCATGTGAAATGTGTGTTTAAGAGTGTGTGTGAAAGTGTTCTAAATACACTGGCACCCAAAATTGAAGCAACAAATCGCTATGTGTCTAATTCACGATGTAATCATACAAACTGTCAACAGATGTTCGTACGATCATGTTCTGTGCGGAAGGTGGCATTCCGGTCAACGGACAACCACGCCAACGATGACGACAGGGCACATATCAAACAGGTTAGTGTTTGCCGGGTAGTCCAGCATCCATAACTGCTGTGTACAGAGTCACAGACGATACAGTATGAGACAGAGAAGACGCCTACCAGACTCTCTGCAGTGGATGGCTATAGGAAGAATGGCAGCAGGACAGAAGCAAACTGATGTAGCCTGATGGTTTAATGTGAATCGTTCTATTGTTACTTGCATGTAGCGACAGTTTATAGAGACCGGAACTGTATCCCGAAGACCAGGGCAGGGCCGATAATTTGTGACATCAGAAAGAGAGGACCGTTGTTTGACTGTAAGGTGATGACGGTGCCACCTTAGTACTGCACGGCAACTGGCATCTGAGCCCGCAGGATCCACTTAACGTGTTGTATCGAGGCAAACGATGTACAGAAGGCTTCGGCAAAATTGCCTTTATTGTCGGAGATCTGCTGTTTGTGTACCTCGTCACAGAAGGGAATGTCTAGAGTGGAGTAGTTACCATGCCACCTGGATGGTCGAAGAGTGTGTCCATGTTCGTTTCACAGATGAGTCCCGATTTGGTCTGGAGAGTGATTCTCGACAGATTCGCATCTGGAGGGAACGTGGAACTCGATTTTGGGACCCAAACACTGTGGAAAGAGACTGATACACAGGACTATCCCTAATGGTGTGGGCAGGGATTAGGTTAACCACACGAACACGTCTTCGCGAAATTGTCAGGGTGAATCGGCAAGGTTTAACTGCTGTCAGATATCCTTGGGAGGTCTTGGGACTTCATGTACGGCTGTTACGAAGTGCTGTGGGCCCAGACTTCGTATAGATGGACGATAATGCTCAACCTCAAAGAGCGCGGGTGGTTGATGTTCTCTTGGAAACGGAAGATATTGCACCCATCGCGTGGCCTGCTCGCTCTCTCGATTTGAATCCCATAGAGCACGTCTGGGATGCCCGGGAAGACGGGTCACATCACATCACTTCCACCAATCATTCTCCAAGACTTGCGAGCAGCTCTGCGGTAGGGACGGGCGTTATTGCTTCAACATGAGATTGAGGAAATCATTCGCAGCATGCCCCGTCGTTGTTATGCCTGTATAGCTGCCAGAGGTGGTCACACCCTGTACTGAGCACATTAACCCGTTGTCACAATGTGTGTGCAAATTCGTTAAGTTGGAAAAAAACGAAGAACATTTTTGTCTACCGTTATACATGTTGCAGTTGTCTACGTTATGTAATTGTTTCTACTTTACTATAAAACCTGTTTGTACTGTTTTCTGTTTTGTGGCAAAATAAACGCAACCTTGCAAAATTCCCGCTTGTTGCTTTAATTTTGGCCACCGGTGTACTATTAGGAATAGACTTCAAAATAGCTTGATCCACTTACACGCGATCTGAGTTCGTACAAGCGTTTCAAAAATATAATGAATCCGTGCATAATATTTGTTCGGGATTATAGGTATGTAAAGCACTGGACGGTCAGTAAAATAGACTTCTATGGAAGCGGTTCTTACGATAATTATAGTCCACATGCATTAAACCGGCCTGGTAAGTGTCTCAGACTGTCGATCAAACCTCATATTTTGTCGTAACAGACCACGAAAAACCTAAGCACGCTATGTATATGATAAATAATTATTGATTCGAAGACCAATCATAGTTATTTATTTATAACACCATACTGACGTCAACACCGCGTAGTGGAACCGTGACACATCTGGAAAGACAATGTATCCGTCAGTCACATCTGCAAGTGAGTAAGAAATGTAGTTCCCCAGTCTTGGTTTTATAGGGCGTAAAGACGTAGACGAAAATTCCACCATTCCAAAGCAGATGCCTGTATTTGCATTTTCTGGCGTAATCGATTTCCACGTTAAAGCTATATGCATAGAGCGAATAGTTTTATAGACAGTTGTAGGTCCTGACTGTCTTTCTGTCAAGTACAGTATGGAGGTATTACATCCAACTACTACATAATAATCCATTAAAACTACAGTCTTCGACAACGTTTACACATCCAGCTAAAAATATAGAATGTATTCCAATTCTAGGAGTCATAATAGTAAGAAAACGTCGTGATCAACAACATCTAATGTAGTATTACTCCCCCAGTAAGCAAGTTGCAAAGGATCTTTGGGATACATATACGAAAACTTTAATAGGTAATGTTCTAAGTCTGCTCGACCATTCCTCGTTCGACGTGGTTCCACGATTGTACACACATCAAAAAAGTTTTTCATCACCCCAGTACCCAGAACTCCTGAAGATAGATGTTGACTGTGGATATTGTATCATAGATACAGTTCCTTTGACTGTTCAGAGATGTCACTAAACCCGCCCAAAGATGTAAACAACCATGCATGAGCAGCGCCTATTAGACGGAGGGGTTCCGACAGCCGATCAGTTCCACTCATTCCACCAGGAAGGAGATACACGCCTCGTGTTGTCTATAGTTCAACCATGCCTAGACGGTCAATACTGCGGTTCGATCGCGTCCGCATTGTTACTTTGTTCCAGGAAGGGCTCTCAACAAGTGTCCAGGCCTCTCAGAGTGAACAAAAGCGATGTTGTTCGGACATGGAGAAGATACAGAGAGACAGGAACTGTCCATGACATGCCTCGGAGGAACCCTGATAGGAACGCCACCATGTTGAATAATGCTTTTCTTGCAGCCACAGGACGTCATGTTACGACTCAAACTGTGCGCAATAGGCTGCATGATACACAAATTCACTCCCGACGTCCATGGCGAGGCCCATCTTTGCAACCACGACACCATGCAGATGGGCCCAACAACATGCCGAATGGACCGATCAGGCTGGCATCATGTTCTCTTCACCGATAAGTGTCGCATATGACTTCAACCAAACAATCGTTGGAGACGTGTTTGGAGGCAACCTGGTCAAGCTGAACGCCTTAGACACTCTGACCAGCGAGTGCAGCAGGGTGGAGGTTCCCTGCTGTTTTGGGGTGGCATTATGTGGGGCCGACGTACGCCGCTGGTGGTCATAGAAGGCGCCGTAACGGCTGTACGATACGTGAATGCCATCCTCCGACCGATAGTGCAACCATATCGGCAGCATATTGACGAGGCATTCGTCTTCATGGTCGACAATTCGTGCCCCCATTGTGCACATCTTGTGAATGACTTCCTTCAGGATAACGATATCGCTCGACTAGAGTGGCCAAAATGTTCTCCAGACATGAACCCAATCGAGCATGCCTGGTATAGATTGAAAAGGGTTGTTTATGGACGACTTTACCCACCAACCACTCTGAAGGATCTACGCCGAATCGCCGTTGAGGAGTGGGACAACCTGTACCAACAGTGCATTGATGAACTGGTGGATAGTATTCCACGACGAATACAGGCATGCATCAGTGCGTGAGGAGGTGCTAATGGGTATTAGAGGTACCGGTGTACAGCAATCTGGACCACCACCTCTGAAGGTCTCGCTGTATGGTGGTACAACATGGAATGTGTGGTTTTCATGAGCAGTAAAAAGGGCGGAAATGATGTTTATGTTGATCTCTATTCCAATTTTCTGTGCAGGTTCCGGAACTCTCGGAACCGAGGTGACGCAAAACTTTTTTTGATGTGTGTATATTATCGCTAAATTTATTCCCGATATACCCGGTATGGTTCACAAGTAGTGGGGAATATCTCAGTTACACCAGTCCCGCCCACATTTGAAGAATACTCATTAATAATGCCCAAATAAGTTTTCGTAGCAATAATTTGTTGAACACTGCAGTGTGCTAAGTACCCAGCATGTGTCTTCTGAATTATATGGATCAATCGAAATTTATTTAATAGCAATGGCCATAGTAATCTCACATGTACTAAAACTATTGAAGGGTTTATTTTGTTTAGACATTCTAATAACGTGTCTTTATTCCACCTGGGAGTGCCATCTGGCTGAAATTATGTCACCACGCAAGTTTTAGAAGCATAATGTTTGGGGAAGGAGGAGGGCGAGTTTGTTTTTTATTGGTCTAGAGAGAAAGGGGGAGGGGACTGGAGTGCTAGGTATTGAAATTGTTGGCAACGTTTATCTGAAAATGCGTTGGCACTTTATGACAGATTTTCTGTGGCGGGACGACACCTCCCTGAACGACTGAGTTCAAAAATGGCTCTGAGCACTATGGGACTTAACATCTGAGGTCATCAGTCCCCTAGAACTTAGAACTACTTAAACCTAACTAACCTAAGGACATCACACACATCCATGCCCGAGGCAGGATTCGAACCTGCGACCGTAGCGGTCGCGCGGTTCCAGACTGAAGCGCCTTTAACCGCGTGGCCACACTGGCCGGCGAACGACTGAGTGCCATTTGTGCCAGTTACTAGGTCGCTCGCATCGGAGGCTATTACTCATACATATTGTTTCAACAATGCGTTTGGGGAGGTGGCTTGGCGTAGTGTTAGGAAGACATGTGGGACTTTCCCATTCACGACCTGGTGGCTCTGACCGCACGGGGAGTTGCATTCTCTGTCGGCATTATCAAGCGAATACAGGGGAGGAGCTCATCGTAACCTTGGTGTGTATTTGTTGCAGTCTTTGATATTTCCACTAGCGTGTTGGGATCTGTTTGTCATTATTACTGCGGGTGAGAGACCCCTTGGCCTGAACTGCAATAGCAGCAGTGTAACTTCCTCGGCCATTGTTGGGTAGTGTGCCCGCAACCAGCCTGCGAGCATCTGTGTTCCGGCTATACACCACACATCTGATTTCGAGTGGTGGTCTACCCTGCAGGCGACATACTTTTCACAAGTATCTTTAGTTTGAAGCATCAGAATTTTACTATGACGTCTCATAGTCTAATAATGTAGAAATGGTTTGGCAGGACGTTTATCTATCGTGGTGTGGTATTTCTTTTACATACAGTATCCTTGTTTAGAAAGTAGCAGTGGCTATAGAATTCTCTATGACGTCATTGACGTGATCACTATTTCTACCAATGTACACACACACACACACTAGTAATGGAGTGGTGGCTTAGCAATGATACAGTAGTCGGGATCATGCTGCACTGTGATTGGCTGAGTGCATCGTGACGTCGACCTGACGCGATGCGATGTGACGTTGACACGATATCAGGATGCGAAACTATGCTGACGTTAACACACAACTCAAGTAATTGGGTAAAATGAGTAAAATTTTTGAAACTGTGGAAAAATGAGAGTAATTACATATCTGTCTGCTGGTGCCTCTAATGACTAAATACTAATTTTTTATTAGCAAATAGATCTCGAATGACGTAATTTTTTTTACATATAGGCACAGTCTACAACCTAGCTGTATAGTGCCCAGTGAGATGTTCCAGTTATGAAAGATAGAGTTGGGGAGCTGTGCTTCGATATCAGTGCTCTCTCATTCGGGCACGAACTGCACTGTGGTTGCCTGAGAGCGTCACGACGTCGACATAACGTCGGGAACAGTGGGATGGATCTTGCGTAATTGGAAAAAAAATACGTAAAATTGTGGAAAACCCGGTAAAGATACGAAAATGGGTGAAAAATACGTAAAATTTTGGAAATTACAAAAATATGGAAGAAATACCTAAAAACGAGAATATTTATCGTACTTTACGGGCTATAAAACTCTACGGACTAAAAGACGCGCCTTAATTTCTAAGCATTTTTAAAGTAACATTTTTACAATTTTTGTTATTAGATTGGAATGCCAGTCCAAAAAGAATTCTTAGTTTATAAAACGGAACTGATCTTTAAAATCCTGAAAGCCGTCGTATGAACTTTCTTCTTCTTCTTCTTCCTCTTCGTCGTCATCGTTGTCCTCTTCATATATAAGATGGTATTCACTGCCGCACTTCTTGAAAGATTTAACAATTACGTCTTCTCTCATTCTAGGCCATGACTGTTTTGTCTACTGACAAATTCGTTTGATTGTAGGTCTTTTTAAAGCTCCCTCCGGCGTGAATTCATGTTGAGGTTTATCCATCATCCACTTGTTCCATTCCTCTCTCATATACACGTTAAATGGTTTATTTATCGAGTCGTCAAGAGCTTGCAATTGTGAAGTAAGACTTCGCAGAATAACAGCAAGCTCTGTATTTTCCTGCGTCAATTTCTCTTTCACACAACTTTTCAAATGACTACTGCACTGATCTAGCACAAGAAGAGAATTATTCTTCAATAAAGCACCTTTCCTCTATTCCACACTCTGTTAATCCATAATTTCATGCCAGCTTCGTCCATCCAACCATTTTCATGTACAAGAACAACAACATCTGGCGGTATTTCAGAAGGTTTTGTAGTTGTTTTTCGCTCGAAAATGATCATTGGATTAAGTTTAGTACCGTCAGTACAACATGAAAGAAAAACAATGTAGTGAATTTTTTCATGTCCACTTACTTTTATAGTTGCAGTTTTAGTACCTTTCATGGCAACAGTTCTGTTACTAAGCATATCAAATGTCAGAGGACTTTCGTCCATATTTGCCATTTGGCTTAGTTCCACACTGGTTTTCTTTCGATGTTGGATAAAAATTCGATTGAAAGATAATATTTTTTTTTCATGCTCTTGTGGAATTTCCTGAGATCTTTTGGTTTTGGTTTGCATGCTAAGTCTATGACGCTTCATAAATCTGTAGCACCAACCAACTCCACTCTTAAAGTCTGTTAAGTTCCACTGTAGCGCTAGCTTACGATCGTGTATTTCAATCATTTTTGTATTAATTCCAATGCCATTTACACGGTGTCCTTGAATCCATTTCAATGCGTCATCTTCTAGTTTTGACCATTTTGCATTCAATCCTGCGTTTGCACAATTAGTCTTCCGCATTTTTTTTTCAGTTATTCTTTACTAGCCCGTCAATCGCGAATGGTTTTTTCTGTTGGTGGAGTGCCGAAATGTAGCTCAGCTGCTCTGTTTCCATGTTCTTCTGGATATGCTATTACTTTCCATTTATAGCCCGCATTATATGAATACCTTTTATTTTTTCATTACGAAACTAGCTACTAACAAAAATATTGTTCTGTTATCGGTAACACATATCACTTTCAAGTTCACTGGCACTGTAGACTGCAATTATGCATCATAGGATAGGCAGTGTTCTGGGTTTGTGATGGCGGGGCAGGAGGGAGAGTGTGTTAGGAAGCTTGTGAATCACCGCAACTCGTATTCGTGCACTGCTGATGCCAGTTGAATCCAATGTTGCCAGCTAGAGGTAGGTTTCCCGCGGCATCGAATATATGGGCATTTTTAAGATGGTGGGAATTTTAAATCAAGCATTGTATGTTTTCGTATTAATTTCGAGTATAAGACGTGCCTGAATTTTGGAGGCAGTTTTTCGAAGAAAAAAGTGCGTCTTACAGTCCGTAAAATAAGGTACATTCTGTCTGGGTGCGGTCTCTGCTGGTACCTCGAAGGACGTAATATTACATTCGTATAAAAAATAGAACTCAACTGCTGTGACTTAATGTAATTTTTATCAACAAACAGACGCATTCTACAACTTTTCTCTATGTTGCTCAACTGCAGAGTGAATGCCTCTCACTCAGGTGTGCCATTTATAAAAGATGAAGGTGTAGAAGGAGTGCTTGACCATAATTGGTCCAGAGGGGGAGGGGAGGAAGTCGCCCAAGTATGTATCCTGACACTGGATGTGTAACATGACATAGGATGTTGATAAGATCATTATCTCAGCCCGCATTTGTAGTGCTACAATCCTGTATCACTCTCTTCTCAGCTACTGCCTACTTACCTTGGTCTCCTGTAACTGCAGTCTATTTTCTGTACAAGTTGTAGATAAACTTTACATCCATGTATTTTAAAACTGCTACTCTAATAATTTCAAAGAGTGTAATCCAGTCGACATTCTCAAAAGCTTACTCTATATCTACAAGTTCTGTAAAGGTAGGTTTTCTTTTCTCCAGTCTGTGTTCTAAGATAAGCCCTAGAGTCAGTACAGCATCGCGTGTCCGTATGTTTCTTCGGAACCTAAAGTATACCTGTCTGAGGTTGGCTTCTACCAATCTTTCGATTCTTCTGTAAATAATTTGAGTCAGTATTTTTTAACAGTGGTTTTTAAACTGATGGTTCTGCAACGTTAACACCTGTTGTCATCTGCCTTCTTTGGAATAGGAATTAGGACATTCTGTTTTAAGTCTGAAGGTATTTCGCCTCTCACATATCATGGTATGTTCTCCCAAGGATATTAATGATAATGAGGAAATGTCGTTTACTCCAGGTGCCTTGTTTCGACTTAGGTCTTTCAGTGTTCTATCAAGCACTTCTCGCACTATCACATCTCCCATTTCCTTTTCATCTTCTTCCTCTCCCCTTTCCATAATATTGTCTTCAAGTTCTTTATATTCCTTCCACCTCTCTGCTTTCCCTTCTTTTATTTGTACTGGGTTTTCATTTGGTGTCTTACCTTCAGCTAACTCTTCACCAGTATTTGAATTTGTAATGAGGGTGAATGTCCTTCATTCAGAGTCTGGAGTTGGGGGGGGGGGAGGGGGCAGCTCTAAAGGAAGGTGTGTTTTTAATCTGTTATAACACCAAATATAATAACGAGAAAATCTTCGAGACTGTTAAGTCTGAAAGCTATGTTGCAAAGAATATTTTTCTTCTTAGAGATTAAGAAGAAACCCCATAGCCGCCATCCCCCTCCCCGGATTCCTCTCTTGCATTGTACGCTCAAAGCTGTTTCCTTTCTTTATTCAATTAATTCTAGGCAGATACTTGACTTTCCTTCGCGTAAGACGTAACATTATTGCAGCTGGAGGAGATCTCAAATGACTGCGATGAGCACGTAACGGTTGTGACTGGCGTGGGTGGTAAACCCCCAGTTGTTCATCAGCGGCCTGCAACGGGTTCCCGGTGCCTCACAGTATTCAAGCTCGCCGTATGTGAACATTACGTGAACTTCAGACGTGATTTCTTGTTCATTAAGTCAGGGCCCTACAACTCAGTTTAAACTTAAGAACCAGATTTCTCACCGATGTATAATGAATGACGATTTGTGCAAAATATTATCCGAAAATACCTATTGCTCGCTGGTGAAAGGGAAGAAGACTCTGCTGCGAAATACCGAACATCATTCACATTTTGGTTTTCATTACTTCCATAACATGGCTTAAAGCGAATACCGGGATGTTTCCTTAGAAAGAAAACACGTTCGACTGCCTTCTACTTCTCGATTAATTCGTGCTCCCACTCAGTCTATAGAGACCTCGTTGTCTATGGGACGTATAAGAGTAACCTTCAGTTTAATGGGAACAGGCTAGTTCAGCGATAGCTTCCTGCTATTTCTTTCGCTTATGCAATCCTGAGGAACCACACACTCTACTTTACTGGATAGTAATGATGCGGATGGTTAGTGCAAAGGAAAACGAAAGATAATTTGCTCCGAATGGAGCACGTAAGCGTGTAACGTACCGTATGAAAACAAAGCAAGCGTTTCAGAGATTGTCACATACTAACGGAAGAGCTGTCTCCCCTCCCGAGTCCACTGCCCCCACCCTCTACTCCCACTACTCTGTCGCGTAAGTGCCTCAGTAGCCTTCAGACGACGCAAGTCTGCGGTTGTTTTGCGTCCCGTTGCCATTCAGCGCTACCATGAGCCCAGCAAGAAACTGCACTTTGGAGGATGTAATTCGTCGGTGAGTTATAGTTCACCCGCGCACAGGCGTTGTTCGTTTTCACCTACGATAGTGACAGTTTGCCGCAACGAGTAAATTTCCGGACAGAAAGATGTAGGAATAAGCCTCTAGTACTGTCTAATCGTGTTTCATTTTTTTATTTTAATTTTCACTGCCATGAACTCTCCTCAAAAAAATGGCTCTGAGCACGATGGGACTTAACATCTATGGTCATCAGTCCCCTAGAACTTAGAACTACTTAAACCTAACTAACCTAAGGACATCACACAACACCCAGTCATCACGAGGCAGAGAAAATCCCTGACCCCGCCGGGAATCAAACTCGGGAACCCGGGCGTGGGAAGCGAGAACGCTACCGCACGACCACGAGCTGCGGACGAACTCTCCCCACGACGCTTTGATTAAGTAAATGCTTCTAACTTTGTAGCTTCCTTCTGTGAAATTTCTTCACGCTGGTAAAAGGGGATTTTCAGTTCCTTTCATCGCTTCACTCATGATAGAAAAACGTTATGTTTTCAGGCGGATAGTGCTAATTCGCTATCGAATTTCTGGAGAAATATTTCCATACATACTCCACTCCAGTTTCTTTTGGAGCCTGTATGTAATTGGCTTCACTAAAATAAGCATATCGTTATTCTGTTTAATCTGGAGTATCATTCCGTCACTTGCAGGCATGGCTTCGCACTCCATGAGTGGCCTTTGATCAGACTGTGGGAAGGCCCAACGCGAACCTTCTGGAAGCGGTACTGCGTCGGACTGCACGTAATTTTCTAATGACTGCATTACATTTCAGTAAACCTAGAAATAGATGCTGACCTCACGTTTGCAAATGTCGTTCCTATATTAAGCATTGCTATTAGAGTCAGTACAACACCAAACTCTGATAAGTGTAATTCTTCTAATGGTTTGCACTGTTCGAGCAGAATTTTCTGTAGCAAAATTAAAAACAGACTATATGCACAAACACCGATAATGAAGAATACGATATTAACATGGCGAAATGTCGGAGATATTAGTGTTTTATTGGATTACAATATGTATTTCGGGCATTCTCGAAAAAGTGTGCCCCTCTGACAGTAATACAGGATGAATCAAAAAGAACTTTACAGCTTTCGAATGCTATAGAAATTTATTGAGATAACATACAGAAACGGTAGTTGTGTCGTTTTGTAGTAAACAACCTCAAGTTTGGTTCACGTAGTGCATCAGTACCCCATTTCACCACCAGGAGAACCTGCGTAGTGCATAGTTAAAATGGCTTCTTAACACTGGTGCGGTCATGAAGGGCCAGTCATCTGACCACCTCGCTCCCCACACTTGACACTACTGGGTTTTCTTCTCCGGGATTTCATTAAAGACCGTGTGTATGTTCCTCCCCGTGGAAAACAAATGAGCAGACCTGATAAATCGAATCTACACTGCCGTACACAAATTACGCCCGATTTGCTGCAACGTGTGTGGGAAGAAATTGATTACCGGTGGGATATTTACCGCATCACAAATGGTAGCCACATCAAACCAAAACATCACTTGACACTTTTATGTGAAATTTTATGTTGTTTGCTACAAAATGACACATCTACCGATTCTGTAAGTTCAAAAAATGGCTCTGAGCACTATGGGACTTAACATCTATGGTCATCAGTCCCCTAGAACTTAGAACTACTTAAACCTAACTAACCTAAGGACATCACACAACACCCAGTCATCACGAGGCAGAGAAAATCCCTGACCCCGCCGGGAATCGAACCCGAGAACCCGGGCGTGGGAAGCGAGTTCTGTAAGTTATCTCAATAAATTTCTATATCACTCCCTAAATACTTGGAACTTCTGTGGAACGCAGTCGATGAGATGATCTAGCAAAGAGGCTGTTTACGTGGTTTCACACTTGGATAACAGTTTTATTTGTTTGTTCTTGATGGACAAGTCTATTTTTGATCAAACTTTGCCAGGTCGCTAGGACAGAGACATGGACCTGATCGCTCGCCCACCAAGGTTGCCACAGTGAACTTCCCCTGTTTATCCGCTCGGGGTAAGACTGTTGTACAACGGCTTGTGAAATTAAGACCGTCAATCTACATCGATAACCCGCAAGCCATCGTACAGTGCGTGGCTGAGGGTACCATGCACCACTACTAGTCATTTCCTTCTAGTCATTTCCTTCGCAAATAGTGTGAGGGAAAAACGACAATCTATATGCCTTCATATGACCCCTAATTTCTCATATCTTATTTTCGTGGTCCTTAATCGCGATGTATGTTGGTGGCATTGGAATCATTCGGCAATCAGCTTCAAATGCCGGTTCTCTAAATTGTCTCCGTAGTGTTCCTTGAAAAGAACGTCGTCTTTCCTCCAGTGATTCCCATTTGAGGTCCCGGAGCATCTCTGTAACACTTACGTGTTCTTCGAACTTACCGGTAACAAATCTAGCAGCCCGCCTTTGAATTGCTTCGATGTCCTCCTTCAGTCCGACCTGGTACAGATCCCAAACACAAATAAACCACACTTTCCTAAAATTCTCCCAATAAACCGAAGTCGATCATCCTCCTTCCCTACAACACTCCTCACATGCTGGTTCCATTTCATATCCAAGTATTTATTCTGGCATCTAAGTACTTAACAACCCATTTTTCAGTGAAGGGTATCGTGTTGTCAGTATTTCTCTTACCTTAAAACTGGAACCAATAACGTGGAGACTGTTTTCACGTGAAATACTCTTACCTTCTTACTTCACCTGGTCTGACTCACTTAGCCTTGCTGCTTCTGAACCTCTCTCCTATATTCGAAACTCTATAGAAACTCCTCTGTACTTCTTGCTGGGCTACCACTTGTGAGTACAAGGATTTTTCAAAGAGTACCTTCATTATGCTGTAGAATTTATATACAGCCTGAGGTATTCACTAGACCGAGTATTGTATCCTTTTGTGAAGCATGTAGCAAGTTTAATAGCGTGGACTAATGGTAAAACTGTAACCCGATATCAGTCCGGAGATAATGACGCACCTGTTGCACGAACGTGTGATTTACTTAATTTAAAAACACAATGCATTTTGGGAAGTCATAATCCCATTTCAAATTCAATAAATAAGGAAAACAAAATAATTATTTCGCGTTATTTTACATACTAACATACATATAACGGAAACTGGTCTGTATTGTCCAAGCAGCATTACGTACGTTAAAAGTATTATGCCATTAGGCACGGGCAAAAATAAGCAAGCAGTAAACATGCATTGTCAAACACATATTACTCTCCACTACACATATCATGATATAACGTTCGTAGTTACTTTGGCATTCAACGCTCTTACAGAGCTCTTTTTACAGACTAACGAAAGTAACTGCAATTTGCCTAACAAAGATTGTAATACCTTATTATGAATACGCCAGGGTCAACCAGTGATACAACGGTAGACTCAAAGACCTCTAAATGGTTATACGTATGTCACAGTAAAACTTAAAACCAATCAGAATGAAAATGTTTGCAACTATTGAAATATGATATAATATTCACTGATATATCGTCTAAACGCTTGATCCACATTGCAAAATGTGCTCACTACATACGTTGTAAATTACAAACTACAAACACAAGAACTTAATGACTACTAAGGAGATTAGCAGATTGAAGAGCCTTACGCAGTATGTTTGACACTGCATGTTTGCTGCTTGCTTATTTTTAATTGTTCCTAATGGTCTAATACTTTTAAGGTGTATGATAGTACATTGACAATATAGACAAATTTCCTTTACAAGTACGTAAGCAAGTAAAAAAATGCGAAGTAATGATTTGTGTTTGCCTTGTTTATAGAGCTTGATAATGAGATCATGTCTTCGCGAAACTTGTGTTTTCACATTAAATAAATTACAGGTCAGGGCAACTGATGTGTCATAATATTCGGACTATTTAATAGCATTAGCTGCAGCAGGATTCGAATCTAATTCCTTGCATATAGTGGGAAATTTTGATACTAAATTATCCAGGAACAAATTTTCCGTCCCTCTCAGAGGTTTCTTTGGCCAATATCTCTTTATGTTCCAAAACTCATGCACTTCTTACTAGACTAGCACTCTTGCTTACAAAGATATTGCGGAGAATATCTTCGTCGTACTAAGGGAGATGTTGGTAGTATCTTGGTATTGGGAATTTAGACTTTCTTGGTGAATCTCGACGATGAAGTCTTCTCGGGTTATCACCCGTGTCACGGCGTCCTTCTGCGGTAACATTTCAACAAGTTTGCTACTTGTCATCTTCAGGCTGACTGATTCGCCTGAGGATGACTCGGCTGATAACCCGAGAAGACTTCATCATATTGATATTGTGTTCTGCGTAACCTGGACCGTGCCTGTCTCGGGTAGTGTTCTCCCCGACTCATCTGCACAGAATCTATGGTGCAGAATAAAACCAACAACCATCCATTCAAAATCTGACCTAACATGTGTTTGTATCTGAAGTACAATCATTGACTTAGATGTAGTTCAATGGAACAGAAAGCGCGTACAGTATATTTTTCTACTAGATTATTGATTTTACCCGTAACCTGATGAACAATATTTTAGAATATTAAATATTACTCGTCTCTTTCAGAATGCGTAAATGTCGTCGAGTCTACGCTGTTACACAATGAAAAAAACAGAGCATATTTCGTCGAAATATAGAGTGTACATTACTTTTATGATCAGAGCTTGAATGAGCAATTCGTCTGACGCACGTACTCGTAGACTGCTTACATATCATAACAAACAGCTGTCTGTGACATAGACATTGGTGTCGCTATCTTGAAACACAGTGCTCAATCGCCCGTGATGCGTCCATGGTAGATTTTATCACTGTTTACAGTTCGTGACTCGTTGTCGAAGAGCGAGCATTAATAATTACAAAAACTCCCAGGTACACATTTAATACACTCCTGGAAATTGAAATAAGAACACAGTGAATTCATTGTCCCAGGAAGGGGAAACTTTATTGACACATTCCTGGGATCAGATGCATCACATGATCACACTGACAGAACCACAGGCACATAGACACAGGCAACAGAGCATGCACAATGTCGGCACTAGTACAGTGTATATCCACCTTTCGCAGCAATGCAGGCTGCTATTCTCCCATGGAGACGATCGTAGAGATGCTGGATGTAGTCCTGTGGAACGGCTTGCCATGCCATTTCCACCTGGCGCCTCAGTTGGACCAGCGTTCGTGCTGGACGTGCAGACCACGTGAGACGACGCTTCATCCAGTCCCAAACATGCTCAATGGGGGACAGATCCGAAGATCTTGCTGGCCAGGGTAGTTGACTTACACCTTCTAGAGCACGTTGGGTGGCACGGGATACATGCGGACGTGCATTGTCCTGTTGGAACAGCAAGTTCCCTTGCCGGTCTAGGAATGGTAGAACGATGGGTTCGATGACGGTTTGGATGTACCGTGCACTATTCAGTGTCCCCTCGACGATCACCAGTGGTGTACGGCCAGTGTAGGAGATCGCTCCCCACACCATGATGCCGGGTGTTGGCCCTGTGTGCCTCGGTCGTATGCAGTCCTGATTGTGGCGCTCACCTGCACGGCGCCAAACACGCATACGACCATCATTGGCACCAAGGCAGAAGCGACTCTCATCGCTGAAGACGACACGTCTCCATTCGTCCCTCCATTCACGCCTGTCGCGACACCACTGGAGGCGGGCTGCACGATGTTGGGGCGTGAGCGGAAGACGGCCTAACGGTGTGCGGGACCGTAGCCCAGCTTCATGGAGACGGTTGCGAATGGTCCTCGCCGATACCCCAGGGGCAACAGTGTCCCTAATTTGCTGGGAAGTGGCGGTGCGGTCCCCTACGGCACTGTGTAGGATCCTACGGTCTTGGCGTGCATCCGTGCGTCGCTGCGGTCCGGTCCCAGGTCGACGGGCACGTGCACCTTCCGCCGACCACGGGCGACAACATCGATGTACTGTGGAGACCTCACGCCCCATGTGTTGAGCAATTCGGCGGTACGTCCACCCGGCCTCCCGCATGCCCACTATACGCCCTCGCTCAAAGTCCGTCAACTGCACATACGGTTCACGTCCACGCTGTCGCGGCATGCTGCCAGTGTTAAAGACTGCGATGGAGCTCCGTATGCCACGGCAAACTGGCTGACACTGACGGCGGCGGTGCACAAATGCTGCGCAGCTAGCGCCATTCGACGGCCAACACCGCGGTTCCTGGTGTGTCCGCTGTGCTGTGCGTGTGATCATTGCTTGTACAGCCCTTTCGCAGTGTCCGGAGCAAGTATGGTGGGTCTGACACACCGGTGTCAATGTGTTCTTTTTTCCATTTCCAGGAGTGTATATAGTGCACCGTAACTTATACCCGGAGGACCGAATCAAAGTCCAGAGAAGATTATCGCAACAAAGAAATAGGGAGAAAGTTTAGGGTTTAACTTCCCATCGATGCGAGGTCGTTATAGATGGAGCACAAACTAGGCGATTTATTTGGGTGTAAATATGCAACTAGTCGCTTGTTCTGGGTTTCTTGATACAGTTTATTGCACCACTAACTAGTTTTCAAGCCTCTGCAGGCTCGTCATCAGATGGAGGTGTTACAAAAAACATTATATCGTGGACCAAGAAATGAAAAGTTTGTCATGAGTAAAAATGTAAATGTGTGTGAATTCCTAAGGGACCTAATTGCTGAGGTCATCGGTCCCTTGGCATACACACTACTTAAACTAACTTAAAGTAACTTATGCTAAGAACAACACACCCACGCATGCCCGAGGGAGGACTCGAACCACCAGCGGGAGGGGCCGCGCAATCCGTGACATGGCGCCTCAAACTAAGGGCCCATTCGGCGTGCCAAAGTTTGTCATGGTTTGGGTACATACCGTAGCATATTCGTTGCCAAAATGTACATTTTCATGTAACACACATTAATGTACACAGTATTTAGTTGCAATTAATTTTACAGTGTATATTTGTGTTTGTATATTACTGGTACATTATGGAAACGGGTTTGCTATGGATATCACGATGCAGTGCGCTGTAAGTACCGTTTCATAACATTAAATAACAGTTCAGTTCGTCATCCATAATGGGCATACTGAAAGCACAGACTAGGGTTGGGGAAAGAAATCAAAATTTTCAAAGGAACGAGCCAGGTATCTGCCTGAAGCGATTTCAGAAAACAACGGAAAATCTAAATCTGAATGACCGGGCGGGGAACTTTACCGCTGTCGCCATGGATACCAGTTAATCTTCATGCGACACCATCTCGAACGATTAATGCCCATTAGTTAACTTTCTGGACAGAGATAAATTTCGAGAACGGACCACTGCCTTGGGACACCTACACCACTAATCGTCAGTACACTAACTCCAAACTGGCTTCTTACAATTTCCATTTAAATGTCCACGAGGACAAAACAGGGTAAAAGTTCAAAGCCACTAGGTCAAAAACCTCACCAAAATACAACACTTCAAGTTTCCACGGAAACGCCGTTTATTAAGTTTTAATTAAACCTCGTCAAGTCCGTCGCTTCCAGAAAACACCATCTCCAAATAGTTAATAGTTCAATTACTTGTACGAAACCTGTTCTGACTACTCACTAAGTTGCAACCCTCGTGTATAAAATTGGAAATGATTAATCAGAATTCGTGCTGCCAACTCGTTTAAGCTTGTAGTACTGGCAGAATAGGTGTATCGACCTCTGAGAACCACTAACTGTCGACTTTTAAACATCATCCCCGCTCCACAGGGCCGAAAAGTTACCTCCTAAACCGCAGGACTGCACATGATACAAGCAATTCCTGGAATTGTTTAAACATCAGGCTGTTCAGCCAGTCAGCCTCAGTAGCTGAGTGCAGGCATTCCCACCGGTCATCTCCGACTGCCGTTATTATTACTCCTCTCCTCCCAGTGCTTCTCACAAGTTTATTTCCATCTTAGAGTTACCGATGGCCTACCATCCTCGATTTCAAGTACGGATACGTAAACTGCTTGAGGAAGAATGGGCAGAGGACTGGCGCCTTTCAATCTACATAAAAGTCAATACTACGCTGCGATCCAACAATTAATTAGAAACTTCCCCTGCTATCGAAAATTTCAGGTAAGCAGGACGCTAATAACTATCTTGGCATGAATGCGTGCCAACCGTGTTTCAACTCCTTTCCACATACATCCGATAGGCATCAAGGGCGACTCTTTCTGCGACTATGAGAGGAAAGGAAAAGGGGCTATAAACAACTTGCTGTTTTCCTACAGTATCTTCGAAGCACGGCAAACCCTTTTACTCAAAGCATTGTAAAACTGAAAGTGCCCCTTCCAACAAGTGCTCTGGCTTTATTGTGTCATTAAGATCCTCAAAGATACAATACCCTTTTTATCATCTTCGTACTCTTTCTAGTTTATGGTTCATCATCAAGCATTCACATGCACCTAAACATTCTCGTTTTACCACCTTCGTATAATTTTTAGTTTTGATTTTCTATATATACATTTCTTTTTGTAGATAGTTTTTGTCAAACCATATGCTCTTCCCATTGTATTAACTGTTAAACCCACTGCAGATTTTTCTAGTTCATTCTGCTCAATAGTTTCTCCAACATATTTAAATTTTCTAACATGTTCTGTTTTATCCATTTGTGTTTCTATATATTTTGCTACAATTTTTCTATTTTTTGTGAATTTTGTTTTTTCGACTGAAATTTTGATACCAGTTCTGTTGAGATGAATTATTTGAGTAACTACCAGCGACAAATTTTTTGTACGTATAGAGAAATAGCTTGCAAAAGCCAGCAGTTTCTCTTAATTCCAATTATTTTACTTTCCACAATTAATAGATCAATTTTGTAATTTTTTAACTCCTATTGTCAGATTCCTACAATTTTTCTAAAACGAAACTTAACAGTAATGATGATAAGCCTTCTCATTGTCTAAAACTAGTTTTTATTTAAAATGGCTTCTCTCATAAATTTAATTGTAGATATCATCTCTGTTAGTTTCATGAATTACAGTTGCTAATTTTGCTTTATACCGAACCCTATAATGTGTTTATCTATTGTTTCTCTATGTGTCGAATCGAATGCTATCTTGAAATCAGTAAATGATATTGTTTTAGGTTCGCTGGTTACCATTCTCTGGCGAATTATTGATTTTAAGTTAAAAATCTGTTGTCTGCAGGAGAGTCCCTTTCAGAAACCACCCTGATATCCTCTCAGCTGTTAGTCTAAACTATCTTCAACTCTGACCAGGAAAAATTTTCATAACATTTGGTATGCCACTGGCAAAAGTGGCACTCCTATATTACTGTTGACTTTTGTTTGTCTCTCTTTTCATGTTATGGGTGGGTTAATGCTGTTTTCCACGCTTCTGGAATCTTTCCTGTTTTCAAAACTTTCTCAAAGAGTAAATATAGATCCCTTTGGTTCTGGCCATTTCAACAGTTCTGCTGTGAATGAGTGTTCAGGACGTGCTTTGTTGTTTTTGAGTGTTTTGATGGCCTCATGAATTCCAAGCTCTGTTAATGGGAAATATTTTTCAAGATGTTCCGGCATTCCTGGAAATTCTGATGTAACTGAACAGTTTAAGAGTCTGTGAAGAACTATTGCTAATATTTCGCAGTTTTCCCTATTATTTAATACTATTTTACCATTTTCATCTTTGAAACAAATACTTTGTGCTTAATGCCATTAATTATTTGTTTAAAAGTGTGGTAAACATTTATGTTATTCCTTTTGGTGAAATTTTCTTGTGTTTCTACAAGCTGCAGTTTTTGAAAGACTCTTTTGATTTTCCAGGTTATTTTTTATATTTTTTTCGTTTTTTGTTTGAATTTTTCTACGTGTTCATCTTTTTTTTAACATCTCCATTTTGTCCATTTTTGAGCCCTTTGTTGTGGTACTTCTTGATACACCTCATCCCATCTTGTATTCTTGTTATTCTTGGCCAGTCCTAAATTTTTCTCTGCCGCTTTAGTAACTTATACTTGAGGTTAATTCCAATCACCTTTTTAGTTGTATTAATTTTTTCTCTTAATTTTTCTTTATTTTCTATTGTAATACTGGCTTTTCTGAGGTTCTATCTGATTACTTCCTGGATTTTCTTTTCAATTTTATATGGGAGAAATTTTATGTTAAGCCTTTGTTATTTTATACGAGATAATAACATGAGTAAATGAAATTTGATGTCTATGCGTGGTTGCATAAACACTTTAATCATCAGGTGTATACTTTCCCACTTCTACTGATTTCTTTTTTATTTTCTAGTTTCGCAAAAGTCGATATGTCAAGATTCCTCATCTATAAGTATAGTACCTATGCGGAAATTTTTAAGTAATCATAAATTGTTGTTCAAACTCTTTATATTGTAATTTCTCTGCACGGTATATAATGTTTTACATTTTTACCACGCTGTTGGCAGTATGATTCAACAAACCCAACGCAAATAAAAGTAAATAAAACTTAGAGGTATCAGAAGTCGTAGGTAATGTGTTGCCAGCCTAGTATCCTCTGACTACAACATTCGGCATGTATTACGTGTCTCCGCTACAGCATACACGGATAAGTGAGCAACCAAGCCATCAGCGCTTGGCTGCACGAAATCAAATTCCGCGGCATGTCAGGCGATGACTCTTGTGTCGCTAACAGCCAAGATGATATCCTCATGGTCTGTCCGTCTATTGCGTCAGACTCGAAAGGAATAACATTCCTTCCCCTGTCGAAGTCCGAATAGGAACATTCTTCCTCCGAACCCAAAATGCAAGGGAATAATAAATTACACGTTGCCAGACCAACTTCAAAGGAAGTAAAAGAACATATTTCACTCCCCTCTCAAAACGAGGTCATACTGCAAAAGCACTGCTTTTAAATGATGTTTGGCCATGGCTATCTGGACATCAGTGTCGTATACATATTATCATTCTTGTTTATATTCTTTCAGTTATTTCATTAATTACTTCAAATTATTCTTACAAGGATGCAACCATGGAATATTCAAAGGAATCCTCGAGGCTTTTGCTTGAGGTAGAGTGAGGGAAACCATAGAAAAGGAGATGTCTGCAGTAAACTGTATGTCAGTTCCCACTGATTGGGTATATACTGCTGCCAATCAAAATTTTAACACCAGGAAAGAAAGAAAGTAGCGAAATAATGCTTGTAGTGTGTAAAAAGTATAGACGGAAGAATACATTATCAAATTTTGAGACGATTTGTAAGTACACAGGGTGCGAAATTTAAGTCACACAGCAGCTATTTCTGGCGTGTCTGTGCACCAAGTCGAATTGACTTTGATGGCAGATACAGGTTCATGATTCCATACGACTTGACGTCTATGCCAAAGTTCATGAATCGTAGTGGTTGGCGAGTAGCAACATGGCAGTCTGTAGACGTGCCTCATGACCAAATGTTTTCAGCGCGTGAGTTATCCTCATAAAGTTCTAGGCGGGGTAACAGTCGAACATCTCTGTACGTGGTAGGTCAGGAGAGCACAGGCAACATGCACTCTTGCATTACCTTGTTGAAAGACAGACCTTGGCCACTGACCTTAACACGTGAGAAATGTGCCCTGATGAGCCAACACATTATGAACACTACCCAACGAGAGATAGAATGCCGACTGGCGGCATTGGCGATACGTGAGGCGCTAAGGAAGAAACCCTTTGATATCAGAGACACTGACAATGGGAAGATTGTTACGGCCGGGCACCTGGAAACGAAAATCTGGAAATCGGCGAAGCTGGTCGTCTGTTTACGTGCAATTGTCGTGAGCATGTATGGAATGTGGTTGAAGGAAGATGAAACCACGAGTAGGTGACAAGATGTTGAACACCTACGCTCCATGACATGATGGTGAGATCGGATGCATGCTGGCTCTGTAAAGCGGGATAGCCGGCGAGCTGTTGCCCATCTGGCGTCTGGCAATGAGTACAATGCTAGTGCAGGTAGTGCAGGGATAAGTGTAACGGAGCAAGCCGTACGGCACACTTCGTTGGAGATTGAGCTCCGCAGGTGACAACCTCTTTATGTTCCCACGCTAACCCATCGACATCGTCAGATACGATTGTAGTGGAGATGGGGTCATCGAGATTGGGCCGCGGAAGAATAAAAATGTATCGTCTAATCGAATAAATCAAGTTTATTGTCACAACAGATCGAAGGTCGTATCTGGATACACTGTTATCCAGATGAACAGTTCCCTGAAACATTCACTGCGCCACGGTGTAGGTTGCTGGGGGCAGTATTATGCTATTACGGAAATTCACCTGGGGTCTCATGGGACCTGTGGTAGTAATCGAAGGCACCATGATGGCTGCTGGCTGTGTTAACATTACTGCGGTCCACCTTCATCACTTGATATTTGATGCCTTCCCAGACAGCAACGGCATCTTCAAACAGGCAAAAATAGTGCTACAGTGGTTTGAAGAACATGATAATGAATTCACGTTGTTGTCTTGTTAACCAAATTCGCCTGATATGAAACCGATGGAACACATTTGGGATGCTATCGGATACCAGGTCCACACCCAAAAACCATCGGCCCGTAATTTGCGGGAGTTGTGTGACCTGTGCACAGACATATCGTGCCACATACCTCCGAAAAACTATCAGAGCCTTATAGAATCCATATCACTCACATTACCTTCCAAAGGTGGACCACCTCGCAACTAAACAGATACTCGGATGTTTTGGATCGTCATTGCATGTGTGTCCTCTTGGGCGTTAGGAGCGTAGGGCTATTGAGATCGTATGTAGTTTTGAGTATAGTCCTCCTGAATCCTTCGATCCATATTGGTAAAACAGTCGTAGGAAGCTAGCGAATGCTAGCAGCAATATCGTTGAACGATAAACTACAGTCTCGAGAGGTTACGACCGCTTTCGAATTACAAGACACGCACTCGTAAGTTGCAGACTCCGTGTAATGGCCAGCAGTGTAGAGCCTAAACAAGCGATAACTTCGCCTTCCCGAGGGGTGATGAGCGGTGTGGGATGACAACCTCCGCCTACATGTCGCAGGGCTATCAGCCAAGGTCCGTGTTCTGTGCTTTTCCAACAGCAAGACTGTCATATGGGCATAGGGATTGCCAGTCTACTCTGGTGTTATGACAGTCGTACTCCTACCCCGTCACGTATCAGGATGGGTCCCTTTACTCATTTTAAAATTAGAAAAGAGAACAACGATCAACAGAAAGCCACGCAGAATACACAAAACATTTGGTAACAGAACAGTGGAGTTGTTTGTTGAAATTGGCACTATAGTAACGTGATACTCAAGGCCCGATCTTTACCAGTATGTTAAGCAACCTTAATTCAAGTCACCAACGAGCTGAAACAGTCGCGTTAAGGTATCCGCATTACAGACTTTTCTTCTTCTTCACGAGGTATAACACAATCTTCTCATTAACAAAAAACATTCAAATGCGATTTTTCAGTGAGAAACCCACTGCACAAATTTTGCTAGTATACGGAATGCAGATGGCGTTAATCCTACCTACTTTGGGCGGTAGCTCTGAAATATTGACCATTTCCATTTCCAAGCATGTGGTATACTTCATGCTAATTTGACATTGTTGCATGCCACCTTTATGGTGTTGTAATTTTAATGGACAACGATGTATTGTAATGGAGACTCCCCAGTGTAAGGACACAGTCCCACACTACAGCACAACCGATAGATCCGAGCAGTCTCGTTACTTTTATGTCGGTCTAGTATTCCGGACGTGACTGTTATCACTCAGTCAGATACAGGTACTACAGAGACTTCTGATAGTTTTGTGCAAAAACTTATTTTAGGATTTTAGATGCCACTCTCGATACCCCGAAGTCAGCATTAATTAGTAAATTTCACGGACTGTTGTAATTAGTTCCTGCGAGGAAACCAACAATGACACACCAGCATCAGGCCAGACACACTGAGGTACTCAAGTGTTCAGTAATACCTACCAGTATGCCATGGTATATGATTTGTATTATAATAACAAGACTCAGTGCTACAGTGTAAAGTGCAGGTTGTTCATACTCCTCATAACATAGATAGTGACTGCATCATAAACAGGTTCGATGATCCTGGTTATAACTCCCCTTAACGACACGCTGGGAAGACCCACTCTGCCTCGTCTTCCGCATCCTGCTATCTTTCCCATCTCGCATCCTATACCAACTCATCCACTTCCCACAACTTCTCCTCTTTCTGGAGCACCTTCGGACCCAATATATTAATCGTAAAACTCAGTCCCAGCACATCCGAGATATACCCTACTTTCCAGTCCTAGCCACTTCGGCCCACCTCGTGTCGCTATTCCATTTTCTTCCCTCTCCCTTCCTCCACCTCAATGATTACTAACTATTTGCGGTTCTACGGGACACCATATTCAGACTCGTCATTCCACCTCCATCATGATCATGATCATTTTCATTCACCACCAGAACCACCATTATACCACAGCACCATTGATACTATCATCAGTGATTATATTTCAGTTGTAGGGAGAAATCACCAAAAAGTTTTCTAAATCATAAAAATGGTCCAATACATTTGTTGTCATCAGTTTCTTACTTGTTTCAAAACTTATTTTCAGTACGTGTAACCTTTTCCTGAAGAGTGAAAAAAAAATCTGGCTGGAAAATACGTCGGCATCCTATCGAATATTCTGTTGACTTCAGATATGGTCTACATACAGTACACATATGGCCAATTACATGCAAATAACACGTTTTTAATTATGTTATTAATGTACTTTTATGGCCCTAGCCAAGGTCACGCGAAGAGCGGGATGTGTGATTCTGTAGAGCGCCAGGGCGCTAATGGAACATCATTCAATTAACAATCATTTATTGGCGAGAATTTTACAATCACTCTGTCTTCTTCCCAGCGCTGCCTGGCTGCGACCGGACTTTGTCCACACTGCTTGAAAGTGGGAGGTGGCATGTCAGTGTCCGGCGATGAACTTGTTGAATTCAGGTCCTAGCATTGGCTGTGGTCAGTGATGCGGCCCCGTCGCAGGAGGATGCAGCGGCTGTGCGTCTCCGCAGCCTGGCATGGCTATGCGTGTCCGGCAGAACCTCAGCGCTCTCGATGAGTGAATCTGCGCTTAGGCTCAGTCCCAGGAATCTGCATGCCCCTGTGGTCGGCTGTTGAGATGGCGTGTAGGTAAAAAAAAACAAAAACAAAAAAAAAAAAAACAGCAGAAACATGAAGGACAGCCTGAGCGACAGTCCCAGCATGCAGCCGGTGATAAGGTACTTGTACTGCCCCAGTAGTGATCACACAGGTGCCCAGTGGGTCAGTTGAACAGCTTGCAGACGGTCAGAACGGTCGTTCACCCACCGAACATCAGCCCGGCCCGCATCTTAAGTCACTAACCGTTGTGCCCTGCAGGATTGCAGCTTGCAGATCAGAAGTCGCCTCCATTGCTGGGCGGCTGTGGGTTTGCAGCAGTGGACTCAAAGTCGCCGGCAGGTTGTAGACGCTTGTTGAATTCACCAGAGCATCCTGAAACTTAATACAGCTCCGTCTGTATCCGTAGTGCAGATGGAATGACCTAACTCTGAGAATGAGCTTGTGCTCTCGTTTCCTGAGCCTGACTGCGCTCTCCGCTGCTCTGGTGTTTAACTTCAGGATTACAGAGTGTTCCTTTACGCAAAGTTTGCATCCAGAAAGGTATTCTTATGACATCCCTAGGTGAAGTTACTACAAGTAGCCTTGTTACAGGTGGAGCGTTCTATTTGCTCCACACTGTAGTCAAAGTGCTGAATCAGTTCCTCTTGGCTTCTCTGTCGCATAGTCTGATGAAACGAGCTCCCAGCTTGTTTGTACTTTCGGCTTCCCATGTTGACTTTCGGTTACTACACCGTTGCGTAGCCGGCAGATGCGCCCCACTTAGCGGTGTCTCTGTCGGTTCTTAACAAAATTTTATTTCTGCTCTTACTTGCTTTTAACTGTGAAACAGTGTTATCTGAGGGGGACAGTTTAAATCTCCCAGGAAGTTTCATTTTTCTTACCTGAGACATAACTAGGATTTTTCTTCGTATTTAACGCTGCGTGTTTGATTCATGTTTGTCCGTTCTATGTTAGTCGGCAAATTCTTGTTAATGACCATGAAACTAAAACTGTCCAAAACGAGATACAAGTATTAGATGAAGTTACAGCCTGAATTGAAACGCCTTAGTTTAGTTAATAAATGCTCATTCATTTTTTAAGGTTAAATGTCAGTGGTGTCTGCTTGTTACAGATACATCGAAAGATATCCAGATCGAGTAGATATGCTACTCACGCTGATGGAATTTTGGTCCCGACTTCACTCACTGAATGAGAACATCAGCGAACTGCTGCATGAATTGCGCCGTGAAAATGCCCGGATGGCAGCGGAGGCTGCCGCCGTGGATGCTGCCGCTGCGAATGGGGGCCCCATTGTAGAGTTCCCTCCGGATACCGACGACAAGCCGGAGGAGAAGCACCAGCAGTCGGAGGAGGACGACACAGAGGAGGGCGCCACCGGCGGCCAGCCCCGCTAGTCAGGTCAGTCCGCACATCCCTTCTTCTGTTGTGCCCCTCACTCCGCACACTATTTTCAAGTACATCTCCAGGCTAGTTCATCCTATTCAAGCCTCTTCATCTATGCACAGCTACTGCAACCAACATCAATTTAAATCTCCTTGCTGTAGTCAGTCTTTGATCTCCTCCTATAATTTTAACCCCCCCCCCCCCCCTACCCCACCCAGACTTCCCTCTATGAACAAACTGATGACTACTTGTTGCCGCAGGATGTGTTCCATTTACATCTACATCTACATGGATACTCTGCAAATCACATTCAAGTGCCTGGCAGAGGGTTCATCGAACCACCTTCACAATTCTCTATTATTCCAATCTCGTATAGCGCGCGGAAAGAATGGACACCTATATCTTTCCGTAGGAGCTCTGATTTCCCTTATTTTATCGTGGTGATCGTTCCTCACTATGTAGGTCGGTGTCAACAAAATATTTTCGCATTCGGAGGAGAAAGTTGGTGATTGGAATTTCGTGAGAAGATTCCGTCGCAACGAAAAACGCCTTTCTTTTAATGATTTCCAGCCCAAATTCTGTATCATTTCTGTAACAGTATCTCCCATATTTCATTATAATACGAAACGTGTTGCCTTTCTTTTAACTTTTTCGATGTACTCCGTCAGTCCTATCTGGTAAGGATTCCACACGGCGCAGCAGTATTCTAAAAGAGGACGGACAAGCGTAGTGTAGGCAGTCTCCTTAGTAGGTCTGTTACATTTTCTAAGTATCCTGCCAATAAAACACAGTCTTTGGTTAGCCTTCCCCACAACATTTTCTATGTGTTCCTTCCAATTTAAGTTGTTCGTAATTATAATACCTAGGTATTTAGTTGAATTTACGGCTTTTAGATTAGACTGATTTATCGTGTAACCGAAGTTTAACGAGTTCCTTTTAGCAATCATGTGGATGACCTCACACCTTTCGTTATATAGGGTCAACTGCCACTTTCGCACCATTCAGATATCTTTTCTAAATCGTTTTGCAGTTTGTTTTGATCTTCTGATGACTTTATTAGTCGATGAACGACAGCGTCATCTGCAAACAACCTAAGGCGGCTGCTCAGATTGTCTCCAAAATCGTTTATATAGAAAAGGAACAGCAAAGGGCCTATAACACTACCTTGGTGAACGCCAGAAATCACTTCTGTTTTACTCGATGACTTACCGTCAATTACTACGAACTGTGACGTCTTTGACAGTAAATCACAAATCCACTCACATAACTGAGACGATATTCCATAAGCACGCAATTTCACTACGAGCCGCTTGTTTGGTACAGTGTGAAAAGCCTTCTGGAAATCCAGAAATACGGAATCGATCTGAAATCTCTTGTGAATAGCACTCAACACTTCATCTGAATAAAGAGCTAGTTATGTTTCGCAGGAACGATGTTTTTCTAAACCCATGTTGACTGTGTGCCAATAGACCGTTTTCTTCGAAGTAATTCATAATGTTCGAACACAATATATGTTCTAAAATCCTGCTGCATATCTACGTTAACGATATGGGCCTGTAATTTAGTGGATTACTCCTACTACCTTTCTTGAATATTGGTGTGACCTGTGCAACTTTCCAGTCTTTGGGTACGGATCTTTCGTCGATTCAACGGTTGTATTTGATTGTTAAGTATGGAGCTAATGCATCAGCATACTCCGGAACGAACCTTATTGGTATACAGTCTGGACCAGAAGACTTGCTTTTATTAAGTGATTTAAGTTGCTTCACTACTCCGAGGATATTTACTTCTACGTTACTCATGTTGACAGCTGTTCTCGATTCGAATTACGGAATATTTACTTCGTCTTCTTTTGTGAAGGCATTTCGGAAGGCTGTGTTTGGTAACTCTGCTTTGACAGCGCTATCTTCAGGTCTACGCTTATATTATTAATTTGGAATAAGTGGAGATTGTCTCTTAGGGAGGCGCCAGGTGAATTTTTACCTGCTTTTTTGAATAGGTATATTTTTCGCTTATTTGTCGAGGATTTGGGGATTACATTCTTCAATCTCGCTTCGACAACTCTGTTTTCACTAATCCATGAATCGGTTTTGATGCTCGTTATTAACTCAGGATTATTTGTTGCAAAGAGCTCAAGTGTGTTTTCACAACCGTTAACTATTCGCGTGGGCTCATAAACTAACTGCTCGAAATAATTTTCAGAGAATGCGTTCAGCACAATTTCGGATGATATTTTATGCGTACCTCCGGAATTAAACATGTATTTTCGCCAACATATCGAGGGTAAATTAAAGTCACCACCAACTATTATCGTATGAGTCGAGTACGTGTTTGAAATCAAACTCAAGTTTTCTTTGAACCTTTCAGCAACTGTATAATCTGAATTGGGAGGTCGGTAAAAAGATCCAATTGTTATCTTATTCCGGTTGCCAACAATGACCTATGCCCATACTAACTCACAGGAATAATCTACTTCAAATTCGCGACAAGATAAACTACTTCTGACAGCAACAAACACGCCACCGCCAACCATGTTTAGCCTATCCTTTCGGAATACCGTTAGGTTCTTCGCAAAAATTTCGGCTGAGCTTATATCCGGCTTTAGCCAGCTTTCAGTGCCTATAACGATTTGAGCATCAGTGCTTTCTATTAGCGCCTGGAGCTCTGGTACTTTCCCAACACAGCTACGACAATTTACAACTGTTATACCAATGGTTCCTGAATCTACGTTCTTCCTGTGTTCAGCCTGCACCCTTTGTGATTGAAGCCCTTCTTGTGTTTTCACTCTAACCTAAAAAACCGCCCAGTCCACGTCACACAACCCCTGCTACCCGTGTAGCCGCTTCGTGCGTATACTGGACACCTGACCTATTCAACGGAAACCGAAACCCAACCACCCTTTGGCGCAAGTCGAGGAATCTGCAGCCTACACGGTCGCAGAACCCTCTGAGTCTCTGATTCAGACCCTCCACCCGGCTCTGTACCAGACGTCCGCAATCGGTCCTGTCGACTATGCTGCAAATGGTCAGCTCTGCTTTCATCTTGCAAGGAAGACTGGCAGCCTTTACCACTTCTGTTAACCGCTCGAAACCAGAGAGAATCTCTTCTGATCCAAAGTGACACACATCATTGGTACAGACGTGAGCAACCACCTGCAGTTGACTGCACCCTGTGCTCTTCATGGCATCCGGGAGGACCCTTTCCACATCTGGAATGCCTCCACCCGGTATGCACATGGAGTGCACATTGATTTTCTTACCCTTCTTGTCAGCCAAGTTCCTAAGGGGCCACATAACGCGCCCAATGTTGGAGCTCCCAACTACCAGTAATCCCACCCTCTGCGATTACCCGGATCTTGCAGGCTGAGTGTATCCTCTGAAACAGGACAGGCGACAGCATCTGGCTCAGCGACAGTGTCAGCCACAGACAGCATCTGGAACCTGTTTGTCAGACAAACTGGGGAGGCCTTACGTGCGGGCACCTGGGAAGTCTTTCGCCGCTTGCTTCGCCCCAGGGCGACCTCCCATTCGACCACAGGCGAAAGGTCAGCCTCAGTGCGAGCAGTAATTGGGTTGGCCACCGGCGAGGACCGATCGGAGGACTTTGACGTGCTGGACGTCCGTTGGATGCCCACGGCCGGCCCGCAACAGTGGTGCCCATCCACTGGACCATCAAGCCGTGTAACCGAAGCCATCACAGCCTGAAGCTGAGAGCGAAGTGTCACCAATTCGGCTCGCATCCGCACACAACAATCGCAGTCGCTGTCCATACTAAAGACCGTGGAAAACTAAACTATACAAATAAACGGAGTATCGGCACGTGCTGCGCAACTCTGCTCTAGACCCTGACGGAAAGGCACGAACTGTGTCTAGTAATACGCAGATATTCGAAAACCTAACTACCGAAGCACTCAGGTCAAACTAAATAATTTGCCCCTGATTAAGAACTTGTAATATGTCACAAAATCGTTTTATTTTCCGACGGAAACGAAAACGTGACAACTGTGGCTAGTTGATATTAAATTTACACGCAGAAACTCAAGAAACTAAACTATTAAAGCACACAGATGATACAATAAAATTCATTCCTGGTTAGGAACTCTTAAATGACACAAAAGCGGTTACTTCCCTGTTGCTGCGTCTGTCTCGGTCGGCTACTGCTGCCTGACTCAACCACTTCTTTGAATATAGTTGCACCATTAGTTATCCTATCTTTTCCCACATCCAACTAGGTGAATTTCGGGCTGGAACCCGAGTTGCACCTCAGACAGATGCTACGCAAACATTTAGAAACTTGAAAATTTACTCTAGACACAAACAGATGGGGTACACGAAGTTCCGCCCTGGAGGGAGTTGTGGTACCAGGAAGGGAATCCAGCCACCAACTGCCACTAACATTGCCAAAATCCATCTAAGGATGCCATCCTGTAGACACACTGGTGAAGGCAAGGAGGAAGAATAGTTATCCAATCTATCCATCTAATCTTTGGCGTTCTTCTATAACACCACATTTCAGATTTTCCTATTTTCTCGTCTGTTCTGTTAATCGTCCATGTTTCATTTCCATACAAGGCTACACTCCACACAAATATCTTCAGATGAGACATCGGTAATGGGTTGTTACTTCCGGAAGGTGTGGGCGATCGGTTCTCTGCTGGAAATCGATGGAGGTGAAGCCAATGTAGGCCACCAATCTGTTGTTAAAACTGCTTATTAACAATCATACATGAGTGCAGATCAGTGCTTCTAGAGCAGGCAGACAGTAGACGGTAGACGGCTACGAACCGGATGGTAGCCAGGCTAGAAAGGCGAGGCTAGCATGACTACCTGCGCAATGAACACGGAATTGCTGGCTGCAGAAAAGCGAGTGGCGGCGGCAGTTGCTGGGCTGTCTGGAACTCGTGGCTCGGGCTGGGGCATGTGGAGGTGGTGGCCGCCCCGGGATTAGGCAGTCAGACAGTGGTCGCAGCTTCGTGGCCTGCAGTCGACAAATATAGCTGCGTCGTAAGTACGTCAACGACTAGCACAGGCTGTACGTCATTGTAGGGCCCAGCTGTGCCGCTGTTGGACCTGGCCGTTGAAATACTGTGCCCTAGCGCTGAGTTTGCAGAAAAACTTCCGGGGTGGAGACTGATGAGCAGAGTCCGGCTATTATTAATGTGGCAGTCGTTCAAACTACCAAGGCTTACTGAAAGCTGTTCCATTCCCAGGTCATTGGCACGCGGACACGGCAGTACGTAAGTGTCGGTCTCTGCTGAACTGCAGTATCGGCAGGTGCGTTTTCCGGCGGGCAGACTGTAACTTGTGAGCTGGTTACGATTCTGGACTGATTTACATGCTACTAGAGCTTTAGGGCTCTACAGTTTCTAACATTTAAATTTATATATACATTTCTCATTTTCATAAATCCTTTTCTTGCTGTTGCCAGATTACATTTTATATCCTGTATACTTCGACCATCATCACTTATTATCCAACCCAAATTACAAAATTCATCTAGCACTTTTAGTGTCTCATTTCCTAATCTAATTCCGCCAACATCACCTGATATAATTCAACAATCATCCATTAGCATCATATTGCTTACTTTGACGCTCATCTGTTACCCTCTTTTCAAGACATTATCCACTTTATTCAACTCATTTTTCAAATACTCTGCTGTGTTTGAAACAATTACTATATCCTTACCAGCTCCTTAAAAAAGTTTTGTTTCTTATCCACCAACTTTAATTCATTTTCGAAATTTCTCCTTAAGTCCCTTTACTGCTTGTTTAACGTACAGGTTGAATAATATGGTGGCTAGGCAACAGACCTGTTTCAATCCATTGTCAGCTACTGCCTCCCTTTCACATTTGATTTACTTTTGTAAGTTGTCGCAGTCGAACTACGTTTCTCGAACTGTACATTTCACCATAATTGGTAAACTTCAATAGAAATGCCGTTATCAAGTCCCAACTGCAATCAGATATAGAAAAAAAGCTGAAGTCTAGGGAACATGAAGGAACAAACGAATATAAAAGAGCGAAAGACCAGACAGAAAACTATCTTACATGTAAGACTTACATCATGTGCGTAAGCATGTGTCTGCCGCACTGCGGCCCATGGAAGTGGCATCTTGAAAATGAGTGAAACTTATTGCACATACAAAACTATTTCATCTGAGAGAAAGTTTGATATACAACAAAACATCTATTATAAATAACACCTGGAATATTGACAATAGCAATAATAAGAATTATTATTATTGCTGTAATTATGCATTGCACAGGGTGACAATTATTGAACTATATGAAATAACATCGTCTTAACTGAACGGTTTGCTTTAGGACCTTCAAACTGCACGGTTGGCGGGGCATGATGGAAATTAGTATGAGCATGTGTATGGTTTGGTTCACTGACGAAACCCACCTCCATTTGGCTGCGTTCGTCAATAAGCAAAATTGGCGCGTTTGGGGGACTGAAAATCCGCTTTTCACGATCGAGAAGTCTCTTCGCCCTCAATGGGTGACTGTGTGGTATGCAATGTCCAGTCACGGAATAATCGGTGCGATATTCCTTGATGGCACAGTGGCTACCGAACGGTACGTGAAGGTCTGGAAGATGATTTCATCCCCATTATCCAAAGTGACCCTGATTTCGTCAAGATGTGGTTCATGCAAGACGGAGCTCGACCCCATCGAAACAAGAGAGTGTTTTATGTCCTGGAGGAGCAGTTTGGGGACCGCATTCAGGCCCTGGGGTACCCAGAGGACACTGGTATGGGCCTCAATTGGCCGCCATATTCTCCGGACCTGAACACATGTGAATCCTTTTGATGGGGCTGTATTAAAGACTAGGTGTACAGCAACAGCCCCAAAACCATTTCTGAGCTGAAAACAGACATTCGGGAGGTCATCTACAGCATCGATGTTCCGACACTTCACGGGGTCACGCAGAATTTCGCTGTTCGTCTGGGCCACATCATCGCCAATGATGGCAGGCATATCCAATATGTCGTAACCTAAATCCGAGTATCTGTAGTGACGTTCACATGTTGAATAAAGTGTGTGCACGCCGTAGCTTGTAACTAATTTACGTTTTTTCATATAGTTCAGTAATTGTCACCCTGTAGTTACTGGTGTTACTACAGTCCATCGCAAAGCTTTCTTTTACCGACTGCTACTATAAAATTTTACTTTGATTTTGTGTGTCTGCACTATGCTTTTGACAGCCTGTGTATCGCTTATCGAAGGCCTACATATCTCTTTCGATGGCGACCCAGATGTGCTCAGAAAGTTTGAGGTCTTTCCTTCGAGTTTTTCTCAAACCATTCTAACGCAGCTTACCCATTATATTCTTGCATATTGAGCGTATTAAGAAAAAAGAGTACTTTGACGCAAATAGCGGTTGCTTGTTACGAGACAACACTGCACCTAGCCAACACGCATTGTCGTCGTCTTATGTAGCAAACGGGATAATGGACTGAAACTTCCCAGCATATTAAAATTATGTGATGGACCGGGACACTAAATCGGAACCGCGCTTCTCGTGGAACATGTTATTACAGACTGATCTACCAGATAGGATTCGGATACGAAATAGAGAAGATTCACGAAAGAGCAGCGCGATTCGCCATGGGTTGGTTTAGTAAGCATGAAAGTGTCATCGAGATGCTCACCCAACTCCAGTGACAGGCACTACCCAAAACGGCGTCGTGCATCATGATACGGTTTGCTGTCAAAATTCTGACAGCGTAAGTTCGTAGAAAACTTCGACCAATTTGTTGTTTCCTCTTACGTGTATTTTGTGAAAGGACCAAGAAAGCAAAGTTAGAGAGATTGGAGTTCGCACGTAGTTTTTCCAACAAACATTTTTGCCGTACATCATTCACGATTGGAACAGGAAAGGGGGGAAGTGACAGTGGTATACAACTACTGTCCGCCACAAACCACATTCACAGTATATATGTAGATGTAGACCTCCTTCCATGCTTGGAGTCTGCATTCGGGGTGTTCCGACACACATGCCCTGTATATGCCTTGAGACGTGGAGCGGTCATAGGGACTCATGGCTTCTCTAACCATAGCAAGGAGATAGTTACGGATGGAATGGCTTCTCACTGATTTTTGTTGGCCAGCACTGAAATGATGAATGATTTACTGCAATTTGGCCCTCATATACTATGATACGATCTGGGACAGTCGAACACGACTCTTGTCATCAACATTTTGTTGACCATGGCGGTGTCAGTTTTTTTCTGAATCTAGGCACGATCTACATGATGGCGCCTGAAAAGCTCAGTGCCTACACGATCTCGGAGATAGTCTCCCATCGGTTGGACACTTGCTGTGTGGTCATGGTCAAATGCTTCCATGTTGAACATCTTGCTAACAGTGTGCTCGACTGTTACGCATATAACGAGAAAAAGGTCATAGGCAACAGTCATGTGACGCGCCTAAGTATTCCATTCGCTGTGGCTGCTGGAGCGTTTTCTTTCCGAGACGACATCGTCGTTGAAGAAATAATACCACGTATCTGTGTCGAATTGGCGTGTAAATGCAAAAGCGCGCACAGCACAGTATTATGCATACTACGCGTATCATCGTGTTGGAAAACGTCTCTTGTCTCAAAGCTTCAGTTAATGGAAGAGAACACCGTTTCAGAAGGCAATCTTTTCACCGAGAAAGAAATCGGTGCGCAACTGAAAGTGGCGATGTGTTTTGGAGAGCGGTTGACAACTACCATCCATTGCACCAATCGTCCATCTTGTGCAGGTCTACATTTCAGTATTGTTTTCTGGCTTTGCTACCTCGCTATAGGCAACAGCATTATCAGCGAATAGCTTCACCGAGCTTCCGGCACTCCATTTGCTCGGTATTTCATTCTTTTGTAATAATGCAGAATTTACACCTTTTTTTTATATTGTCTGACTTACGTGGTATCTTTTCAGCTACATTTTCATAGTGAAGAATTGAAAACTAGTCACCCCCGTGGCCAACAGAAGGTATGCCAGCTGACCGAAGTAGGAAATATCGGAAAAGGCATCCACGCGGTATTGTTTCTTCAACGACGATATGAGGAAAACATGGAATGGTTTTAACTTCACGTGTTTCATTCACCACTCATCTGAACCTTCAGGAAGAAGATTTTACTCAGTTTTATCAGTGACTGACTCACACATGCGTCCATTATTTTTCTGAATGTCCAGTCAATGACATTTTGAATGTCTACCGGCATTTGAAGATTAGATTAGAGATTAGATTAGTTTTTCGTTCCATAGATCCGTGCTGAGGAGATCCTCGTGGATGTGGAACATGTCAATTTTTTTTATTTTTTAAAATTTTTTGAAAGCTGAAATAACAATACAAAGCTCACTGCAGAACGATTCTACTGTCGCCAACGTACTTTTCGTGCAAGATCCACGAAGACAAGATAAGAGAATTTAGGGCTGGCGCGGAGACTTATACGCAGACATTAGTTTTTCCCACCTTCTGTTTGTGAGTGGAACAGGAAAGGAAGTAAGTAGGAGTAGTACTAGGTACTCTCCACCATGTACCATACCATGACTTGCGGATTATGTATGTACATGTAAAGTCTTAGCTTTGGCTATTTTTTGTGTTCGTGTTTCAAAAAAATTGTATGCAAGACACTGTATGAATAATTTGGATATGCATGTTGTATGGGTCATACACGTTAGTGCAATGGAAAGGGGGTTGGAATGTGATTTGATATTCATTAACGTTTTACAATCAGTGATTATGGTTAAAGTATTCTAAACGCAGCATCTAGGGTAGTACTAAAATGGACGTTTAACAACTTCACTCATGAGTAAGTCAACCTAATCATTCTTGCCCTCCCAATATTTCTAAACAGAATGAACCCGAAATCCATCTAAAAAATTTCGGAGGTCGTTCAGGGATTTTTTTCTGTGTATTTTGGTATAAGGGACTTGTGATCTTCGATGGATGACTGCAGAGTACTAATGTAATTACGAGTTATTCGTTTTGATACCTCAGTTTGCTTTATTACCTGTGAAAATACCTTCACAACATTGAAAAAGCCTATAATGAGTAATCACCAAAGTAAACAACAAAAACACTGATTAATATGACAGGCTATAGGTACAGATACAAAAGAACTGTGATTTGTTTGCCGTCGCTGCGCGAACAGTTCGGCATAGCGTCGTAGTACTGTCTTTCCATTTCATTCAGTGAACACATGCGCGAGGTGCATACTGGCCAACTCCCAGGCAGTAAACCCATTCGTACTGCTGAATATCACTGTTAACGTACAATTAAAAGTAACCAAAGGTACAGTAAAAGAAACCCGAAGCAGAGCCGAGCAGTACTGAATGAGAGCTTGAGAGCAAAGATGAAAGTGAGTATTCCTGTTGTCGGCCGCTAGTGTTGTGAGTGAATGCAATACATTTGCTTCTAAACAAGACACGCAGTACATACCTTCAACATTTGCACTGTTTTCCAGATTGTTTCAGTACAGTATCAATTCAAAGATGAATGGGTTCAATAAATCAAACGGAGTGCAATTACGCCAACGGAGACAACGAGTCCCTTATATCGAAAGTTTGTCAGTAAAGTTCGGGTTCACTTTGTATTCCAGTGGAGGTGGTACAAAGGTAACACACTTGACTAGCTTTCAGATGGACGTCGGCTCAAACCTCCATCCGGTTAATCAGACTGGGTTAGCAGTGTTTTCCCAGAATCGCTCAGGACAAATTCCCGGATTGTTCTCGTCAGAAGAACACGTCGGAGTTCCTTTTCTATCCCCCTCCATTGAGAGCTTCCGCTCCTCCTGTAATGACCTTCCTGTCAACAGAATGTTAAACCCTAACATGCAACACTTTATTTTAAGAATAAAATATTCAGCAGTCTACATACATGTTATGATTTTATGACGTCATGTGCTTCCCATAACAATGAAAGTTATAATAACAGCACATATCGGGCACGGATGTCATTCTTCATAAGCACGTGGCCAAAAAGTTAGTTATCCACATGAGACTTCACACTAATACCGAGTAACGCCGCCTCTAGTCTTGATAGTGGCCTCAATTCGACAAGGAAATCAGTATGGAAGTATCCTCGGAAATGCCATATCAAGATGAAGACTCTCCTACCTGATTATACAGGGTGGTCAGAAACAGTCTGAAAAGCTTGTAAGGGCGTTGCAGGGTAGGCTGTGCTGAGAAATAATCGTTAAAAAAAATTCGATGCGTTGCGCTGTTTCCGATTTAATTAGTATACAAATTAGCCAATCAGTTCGCTGCACTCGCAAATCTAAGCAGCCTGCCAGAGGCTGTGTTGCCAAACATGTTCTTCCTTTGGTTAGTCAAAAAAATAAAAAATAAAAAAAAATAAAACAAAAAAAATGCGGGAAACCATTGGACGGTAGAGAGTTCGGTACTTGCTACAGTTCAAAGTTCAGTTTTTGTATCGCTATCTAAGTAGGTTTGAGGAAACCAAACGAAAAACACGTTTTTTATCACCGACTCTGACAGGCTGCTTGAATCTGCACGAGCAATGACTTGATTGCCTAGCTTCAGTGTTAATTAAATCAGAAGCGGCGCAGCGTATCAAAATTTTTTTGTTAACAGTTGTTTCTTAGCACAACCTACCTTGCAACACCCTTACAAGCTTTTCATACTGTTTCTGACCACCCTGTATACTGTTGAGCTACTGTACTGCAGGGATACGGAATGCTACGTTTCACTCACTGTTCCAAATATTTCCAGACGCTATTTTGTCGAAAGTCGACATGTTGAGAAACGTGGCTGTTGTACTTAAGGTTTATAATTTATATAAAGAACAGCTACCAGCCACATGTATGGTTTAAAAAGGTTTTTACTGTGAACTTGAAGTAGGATGTTTATTTCAACATTTTCGGTGAACAAAGGCTGCCCTTTCTTCTACATCTTCATGATGAGTATTCAATGGACACTCCTATCATTCAGAGGTGTTCACAGGGCTGCAAGCATACGCTTCTGGTTTAATGATGTAATGAACCTTACTTCCTCGGAACTTTCGTAGGTTAATCTAAATGTTCGATTCTGTATAAAGTGAGGCCAGACTTGGGTTAATTTTCTTACTTAACTTATACACTCCTGGAAATGGAAAAAAGAACACATTGACACCGGTGTGTCAGACCCACCATACTTGCTCCGGACACTGCAAGAGGGCTGTACAAGCAATGATCACACGCACGGCACAGCGGACACACCAGGAACCGCGGTGTTGGCCGTCGAATGGCGCTAGCTGCGCAGCATTTGTGCACCGCCGCCGTCAGTGTCAGCCAGTTTGCCGTGGCATACGGAGCTCCATCGTAGTCTTTAACACTGGTAGCATGCCGCGACAGCGTGGACGTGAACCGTATGTACAGTTGACGGACTTTGAGCGAGGGCGTATAGTGGGCATGCGGGAGGCCGGGTGGACGTACCGCTGAATTGCTCAACACGTGGGGCGTGAGGTCTCCACAGTACATCGATGTTGTCGCCAGTGGTCGGCGGAAGGTGCACGTGCCCGTCGACCTGGGACCGGACCGCAGCGACGCACGGATGCACGCCAAGACCGTAGGATCCTACGCAGTGCCGTAGGGGACCGCACCGCCACTTCCCAGAAAATTAGGGACACTGTTGCCCCTGGGGTATCGGCGAGGACCATTCGCAACCGTCTCCATAAAGCTGGGCTACGGTCCCGCACACCGTTAGGCCGTCTGTCCCTAATTTGCTGGGAAGTGGCGGTGCGGTCCCCTACGGCACTGCGTAGGATCCTACGGTCTTGGCGTGCATCCGTGCGTCGCTGCGGTCCGGTCCCAGGTCGACGGGCACGTGCACCTTCCGCCGACCACTGGCGACAACATCGATGTACTGTGGCGACCTCACGCCCCACGTGTTGAGCAATTCAGCGGTACGTCCACCCGGCCTCCCGCATGCCCACTATACGCCCTCGCTCAAAGTCCGTCAACTGTACATACGGTTCACGTCCACGCTGTCGCGGCATGCTACCAGTGTTAAAGACTACGATGGAGCTCCGTATGCCACGGCAAACTGGCTGACACTGACGGCGGCGGTGCACAAATGCTGCGCAGCTAGCGCCATTCGACGGCCAACACCGCGGTTCCTGGTGTGTCCGCTGTGCCGTGCGTGTGATCATTGCTTGTACAGCCCTCTTGCAGTGTCCGGAGCAAGTATGGTGGGTCTGACACACCGGTGTCAATGTGTTCTTTTTTCCATTTCCAGGAGTGTATAAGTTAAGTAAGAAAATTAACCCAAGTCTGGCCTCACTTTATACAGAATCGAACATTTAGATTAACCTACGAAAGTTCCGAGGAAGTAAGGTTCATTACATCATTAAACCAGAAGCGTATGCTTGCAGCCCTGTGAACACCTCTGAATGATAGGAGTGTCCATTGAATACTCATCATGAAGATGTAGAAGAAAGGGCAGCCTTTGTTCACCGAAAATGTTGAAATAAACATCCTACTTCATGTTCACCGTAAAATGTTGGAGCGGACACTAGACACAGCACGGGAAACACCTCAAAAACTTCACAGAACAACCTCCGGCCTGAACTACAACCTCAACACACTGCGTGTTAAACACCTCACAATGCCGTTGGTACGCTTGACAACTCGCATCATTTGAAAAGAGGCAAAATCGCGACTCGTCGCACCCACACTACATGCCTCCGGTCAGTTACCTAAGGTCCTTTCACATTGTTGTTTGGCACATCGAACACGGGCAGTTGTAAATGTTTCTGCGAGCTACCTGACTACAAAATTCCATTTTACGCAGTTCTCTGTGCAATGATCGCTCGGGAAGTAGCTCAGAGGGGCCTGCATTCATTAATAGCAGCAATTCCTTTCTGGTTTGAAACTGATTATCACTGACAATGTCTGATAATCGTCTTCGGTCTCTAGCTGCTAAGATCTTTAAACGACTACCGGCTGCGATTGGCACCCTCTTCCGTGTCGACACATTGCACAGTCCGTGTTTATACACCAACAAATCGGGCAATTTCATTCACGGTGTTATCACGGGCACGTCCAAACGCGATAGCCATTCTGTCACGCCTCCCACGTCTGCGCCGATAATGAACAACCGACTAGCATGTACACTCACGTTAACTGTCATTACTTAAATCAGCAGTGACGTTTGACATGGCTGCCTAGTAGCACTCTTATACTATGTACAGCTCTCCAGAGTGACCAATGCACTCTGTTAACGGGGTGACTATTATCTTGTCTGGCGAGCTTATCTGCTTTGTTACCCTTTGGACTGAAGAAAATAATATTTCTGCGTTTCTTCTTTTGTAGTACAGTATTTCACTTTTGCAGCAAATGTACTCTATGCGCCGTCCGCTGTGGCCGAGCGGTTCTAGGCGCGTCAGTCTGGGACCGCGCGACTGTTACGGACGCAGGTTCGAATCCTGCCTCGGGCATGGATGTGTGTGATGTCCTTAGGTTAGTTAGGTTTAAGTAGTTCTAAGTCTAGGGGACTGATGACCTCAGATGTTAAGTCCCATAGTGCTCAGAGCCATTTGAACCATTTTTTTTGTGAAGTCCCATAGTGCTCAGAGCCATTTGAACCATTTGTACTCTATGATAAACGAAACGTGTTTACTCTTGTTTACACAGGGCAGCTGGAGCCACGTGGGAAAGGCGATTTGTGCGCAGCGACTTCTTGGCCATCCACCTAACGGCAACACAGCAAGGCAGCTCACAGGAAGAGTCGAGCTATTTTAATTTTGAAAATGGATTATGCAAAGTTGACTTTTGTTACTCATTGTTAGAGAAATAAATATTTGAGTTTCTAAGAACTGACACTTTTTTCAGTTAGTTATTCATAGATTCACCTAATCTGTGTGCTGTATTAAAACGTTTTACCAATCGTTCGTATAAATTTCCATCTAATATATTCATGGATGTCAACAAGAATCCTGTCCTTTTCGTGTCCCATGAAAAGTTTGAAATTTCGTACCGTTGAAATGCGACAGTTATGGAAGTTGTACTTGTCGTGGTTTAGAAACGCGTGGGGTTGACTGAATTTCACTCATGTACGTCATAATCGTAGCCCTGTGTGCCTATCGGCTAAGTCATGTTCAAACAATGGGCCGGACACAATAAATAAGACGATACTTCCGTATTTTGTGCCCAGCAGATAACTATGATAAATACATTCTGAATACACAACAGGCATGTGGGGAAGGGAGCTGACGACAAGAGCAGTGCAATACTTCGTCTATTTATCAATTTTCCTTTCACAAAACCACCCTTTCCTTAACTCAGGACACGTTCTGAATCTCAGCTTAATGTATGTTCTTTGGAGTCTCAAATAGCATGGATTTGTGACAGAGAGTTCGGATTACTAGGATACTACAAATCACCGGCAGATTCATTAACCACGAGTTGAGTTTTATACATCTATTACCATTCGTCACAAAACATGAAAATAATCACGGGGTTTAGATCTAACATAAATTAACACAAAGACAATAAAAATACCATTCCATTCTGATCCCTAAGTGAACGACTGTTTGTAAAATACGAGGAACACAACAAATCATATTATCCAGCACAATCCGTTGTTTAAGGATTAGAAAGCGATACAGGAAAACGGAAATGGATAATCTTCATTTATTCATTTATGGATACATACAAGGCTCCAACAACACCAATCGTACCATCCACTAGCTTATTCAGACGCAGAGAGTGAGTGGAAGTATCAGGGCCATGTGTCTGGCTGTGATAGACATATCTACGATAATCATTCAAAGTAGTACAAATACACTGACGGAAAAAAAATCACAACACCAAGAAGGAGTTGTGCGACATAAACGAAAGTTGGTAGATTTGTTTCTACATCTGAAAGATGACGTTTATTCATATTTCGCGCCAGTCGCATAAGAATGGAGGATGCAAATCATGTTTACTTTAAATAAACTCTGTAATGGTCGTGAGCGTTAGTTACCTTCTAGACTGGACGTGGTGAGTTGATGTTAGTCAAGAATGCCTTTAAGGCGACAAAGACGCCATTATAAACACCTCACTGATTTGAAGCCGGCCGGAGTGGCCGAGCGGTTCTAGGCGCTACAGTCTGGATCCGCGCGACCGCTACGATCGCAGGTTCGAATCCTGCCTCGGGCATGGATGTGTGTGATGTCCTTAGATTAGCTAGGTTTAAGTAGTTCTAAGTTCTAGGGGACTGATGACCTCAGCAGTTAAGTCCCATAGTGCTCAGAGCCATTTTTTTGGAACTAATTTGAACGGGGTCGTTTAATAGGGCTACGAGAAGCGGATGTTCCTTCTGTGATACTGCAGAAAGACTTGACAGAAATATACCCACTGTACATAATCACTGGCAGCGGTGGTCACGATAATGTACGGTACAAGAAGACCGGGCTCCGGACGGCCAACTGGCACTACCGAATACTCGGCGTATGGCTCTGGCACACCGTACTGCGTCTGCAGTTGGCACCACAGTGACACAACGAACTGTTACAAATCGGTTACTTCAGGGCCTCCTAGCAAGACGCCCTGTAGCGTGCATTTTACTGACGTCGAAAGAACCGCCATTTGCGACTTCATTTGTGTCTAGCGAGAGCTCATTGGAGGGTAGGGTGGAGGTCTGTTGTGTTTTCTGATGAAAGCTGGTCGCGTGCCGGTGGCAGTGATAGCCGTGTGCTGGTTAGAAGGAGGCCAGCTGAAGGCCTGCAACCAACTGTCCGCAGCCTAGACACATTCGACATACACCTGGAGCTTTGGTCTGAAGTGCCATTTAGTGTGTATGACAGCAGGAGCACTCTCGAGGTTATCCCACGCACCCTGACTGCAAATTTGTACGTCAGCCTGGTGATTCGACCCATTGTGCTGCCATTCGTGAACAGCAACCAGGAGACGTTTTCCAAACAGGATGGCTCTCGTCCACATACCGCTATTGAAGCCCAACATGCTCTACAGGGTGTCGACATGTTGCCTTGGCCTCCTCGATCACCAAATCTGCCTCCAGTTGAGCACACGTGGGACATCATCGGACGATAACTCCAGCATCATCCAAAACCAGCATTAACCAGCTCTGATTGACCACCAAGTGCAACTGGCTAGGAACTCCATCCCACAAACTGAAATCCCGGACCTGTACAACACAATGCACGCACGTTTTCATGCATGCATTCGACATTCTGTCGGCTACACCGGTTATTAAAGTACCAGCGTTTCACATTTTCAGTGGCTGATCTCTCGCTTATATTAACCTGTGATCTTGGAATGTTAATCATTTAAGTATATTAGCTAGACAAATGTCTTTCCGAAATTTCATTATTCTACATAGATTATTTTTGGTGTTTAGATTTTTTCCGTCAGTGTATATAGAAATAGGTAACCAATACGAATTTACCACATGTGTAGGTAGCCACTGTGTTCAAAATTAATCACTCTCATATACTATTTGTATTGGGATTTGGTGGTAATCAGGATCAATGCACTTCGTCGGCTTTAGGTTAGAATTTAGGCCAACAAATTAAAAAACGCCCAAAATAATATAAATTCGATCTGCATATGGGTATTCGTTAAGCTCAGGGGTTTGAGTTCTGTCGTTTGAGCTATGTCATGCGCCGTGCATCCTAAGGTAATGGCCACACGATCAGCTAAAGATCAGACTTTACGCAAAATCTCTTACGTTCAAAATCTGTGAAAAAAATTAAAATTCCACTTGCATGTGAATATTCAATACGCTCAGGTCCAAACTTTTAGGCTAGGCGACGGTTCAATGGTCTTTAAGTAGTGGCCACATGATCAGCTGAAGACCAGAATCAAGGTAGAGTCCAATACATTCATAACCTGCTAATAGTGTATAAATAAAATTTCCACATGTATGTGGGTATTCATCACACTCAGGGCTTTAAGTTCTGTATTTTAAGCTAGGCCATGCACCAGTAATCTTTAAGTAACGGCCACATGAAGGGCTGATGGTCAGAATATAGTCAGTCACAAAGCAATCTCTATCAAAAGCCACGAAAATACACTGCTCAGAACTTCGCACGTTAACTAAAAAAAAAGATAGCAAGACACTGCAATTAGAGCTGTTGATGATACTTTAACAACACACTAGCAAGAACACATGTGTAACGGCTTCCATAATGACACAAAGTGAATTTTACAATGTTACATTTACCACATCAATCGAAAGAAAAAAAAATTAAGAATTGTAAGGGATCGCGAAACGTTTGATTAACTTCTACAAAAAAATGAAAGGAATTGCTTGTATCTTCAGTTTAAACTAAATCCACCGAATACACGCGCAGTAGAAGGATCTCCATACTTCCCCTGTCCGAGAGCGACCATCCCGCACGAAGTGGTGGGAGTGCTGTCCATTTCCATTTTTGCACCTAAGTCATGCAAAAACAGACTTCCACCCCAAGCCACCGACCAACCTCTCTTGTTTCAGCACTCCCCATCTACAAATGAAGTTGGCATTATCATTTCACCACTCTGTGAGAACTGTAGTCATGCTGGAGCGAACTTCAAAATACTCACATTTTTCTTATTTACTCACTCACACAGGGTGAAGCGGTAAACTTAATGGACTGTGAAAGGAACAATAAATAAACACAAATGTTCTTCTCTGCTCTAGTGGCTATGTGTTGCTGTGATAGCGTGAAATAGCAGTAGGACTAGACTCTGTCAGCGTGCTAAGGCACAAGGTACACTTAACACACTTCTAATAGGACAACCTCAATATTTCTTTATGCATACTCTCATTAAACAATGAAGAGGGGATCCTAGCTCCTCCTGAAAATCACTCGCAGTGACAAACACACAAACACATTACAATACATTTCGTAAGTAAACATTACAGATAATTTAAGCATATGGCAGATGAATCTGTCATTGAATACAGTGGAGCAGAGATTAAAATTATACATTAGAATGAGTTCATGATAACTCTTTTTTCTTAAGAACTCAAGAGTTACAAATATCAATGAAATTCAGGGAGAGATGTATTTGTCTCCTTCATCCCGTGAAGTTAACAAGGGTATAAGTAAAACGATAAAGATTTTTAATTAACTATTACACAAGACTCCTCACCCTTACGCCACTGATCGAAGTAAAATCACAAAAAATAATCACAAGACAAGAAGGTTGACATAAATAAGATGATATACAGAGTGAATACCCTGAAACTTGCACTGCAAATATTGCGGAATGGCAAGTGCTACTGATGTGCCCTTTTCACAGAATGGATTGGTAGTAAGGGCTCGTTTTGTTAGCCAATAAACAGATTGTAATAATACTTAAAAAGTGTATTTTTTGTGCAACCATTCACTTTTTAAATGGAAAAATATTTATTGACATTAACAACCTAAAAAAGGATAAATTAGAATTTTATTGATGTTTGTTGCAGGAATCTAGTGTGTGTCGTTTACGAGATACCATATCGTGAAAAGTTTTCACAGCAACACTTATTTGTGCCATTCAATCTGAATAGTTGCTAGGTACGATATTGTTACGTTTGCTTACAGTGTGCTTGTGTCTTCCTTGAATGAAGTGCGACTTACTAGTCAGTCAGTGAGTGAAAATCGCAGCAGTACGTCGTGAGTGGCCGCTGAAGTTTAACAATGCAGAAAAAAGCCGACGTGCTCATGGAGTGTGGAGAGTGTATGAAGAATGCAGTTAGTTCATATGCGGTGTATGCGGCAAGATATCGCAAGAGACGTCAACTATCTCGGCAATTCGCTGAAGTTTAACAATGCAGAAAAAAGCCGACGTGCTCATGGAGTGTGGAGAGTGTATGAAGAATGCAGTTAGTTCATATGCGGTGTATGCGGCAAGATATCGCAAGAGACGTCAACTATCTCGGCAATTATTTATCAGGCTCTTCAACAGTTACTTGAAAGTGGTAGGGTAAGTCCTAGACGACGTAACACAAGGAAACAAATAACGACAGAAGAAGGGGAAGTTAATGTTCTTGCTGTCGTTGGACTTTGTCAAGACGTTAGCTCCCGGGCAATCGTACGAGGAAGTGGCATGAGTCACACAGGTGTCTACGCCTTCTCCATCGACATAGGTTTCATCCCTATCACGTCTCTCTCCATCAAGACCTGCACGGAAATGATTATGATAATCGTGCTAACTTCTGTACATGGGCATTAAGACAGGATACTCCAGATGTATCATGTATCTTGTTTAGTGATGCAGCTACATTTACCAGTCATGGCCCGGTAAACTGCGGAAACATGCGCTGTTGGTCTGCTGACAATCCCTGTTGGCTTCGTCAGTTGGAATGTCAGTGTCCATGCAGTGTAAACGTGTGGTATGGGATACCATCAGCTCATAGGCCCCTGTGTCATAGATGTAGGCCTAATACTGAACGCGCACAAGTATCGCATTATCCTCACAGACCGTCTTCCACAGGTGTTAGAAGACGTTCCTATGCAGACCAGGAGGAACCTGTGGTACCGACATGATAACTGTCCAGCCCATAGTGCACGAAGTACAACAGCAGAGTACCTGTACCTCCGCTGGCCCATTCCCCGGACTTTTTCTGCGGGGAAAGCTGAAAGACGCTGTCTATAAGGCCTTATCAACTAGATAGACCCTTTAATATGCAACGACGTATTACTGCCACTTGCTCAGACATCTCCCCTGAAACGATAGCAGGCGTGCAGCAGTCGTTCCATACCAGACTGGAAGAGTGTGTTGCTGCTGCCACTGGTCATTTTGAACACAACCTGTGATGGTCAATTATCTCGTTACTGGTCAGAATCCACATAATTAGTGTATGCACTAGTGTTGTTCTTTAATATATGCTACCGTAAGTATTGCACAAATATCGGTGTTGGAAGATTTCAAAATACGATATCTCGTTAGAGGCTTGCACTAGAATCCTGCAACAAACACGACTGACATTCTAATTCACCCTATTTTTAGTTTGTTAATGTCAATAGGCACTGTCCCATTTAATAAAGTGCAAGCTTGCACAAAAATACACTTTACAAGTATTACCACAATCTGCTTATTGGCTAACAATATGAACCCTGACTACCAATCTATTCTGTGAAAACGGGAAATCAATAGCACTTTCTATTTCCACAATATCTGCTGTGCAAGTTTTAGGTGATTCGCCCTGTATACATGTTTTGATCACCATGTGAGAGTAAAGCACGGAAGTATTGTCAACTGTTTAGCTCATATGCACAAAGTAGACTACAATAATTACAAGAAATACATGCAAGAAGTCAAATAATTTAGAATGATAAGTACTATAGTGCGAAGACATTTCCACGACCTTAATGTAATACTTAACTGATTATTACTAATGCTTCTATTGGAGTGCTTTTAATTTTGTGTTAGGAGAGGGTATATTACTTCTTTGAAGTGTAGCTCCAGTAAGGTTTCATTAACAAGAATTTGTGTAATTTCCCCCCAAAAGAACATAAACACACAAAATCCACTTCAACTACAAAGCAACATGACATAAAATCAGAGACACTTACATGGATGTCATTGACATAGACATGCACAAAAGGATTCGCATAATCAAAGAATGAAAAACCAAATGCTTGAAACAAGATGAACAGTGCAAATCAGGCGTGGAACAGTCACAAATGGGTGGTGCACGATGCAGTTAATAATAGTTTCTGTTGGTGGGTGCGTGACATCAAGAAATAAATCAACACATAATGTGCACGCTAGCAAAACGACTCCAGATCTTACATATAGCACATTTGGCACATAACTTGCTGAATAACAAGATTACTAGAATATTTGATTTCATTGTCCTCTGTGAACAAATAATCTCCACGTGGCATCAAAGTTGATTTCATAACATTTATTCAATGCGAGCACTATGATTTAGGGCAGATTGGTCTGAGAAGAGGGAACACTTGACACGATGTTCTTGAGGCAGACCCAGATGCTACCTTGTCAGCATCTGTCACCTTCACCTATCACCTCAGGTTTCAGATGCAGTCTTCTGTTGAACTCCTTACACCAACAGACTACTTGAGCAGGTGTAATCAATAACCTGGTGGACCGAGACTTGGATGGAGGACCAGCGAGAACGTGTCCCAGCAAGCACTAGGTGCTCGTGTCCCAGCCCGGCGATAATTCTGTGAGGTCGAACATGTCCATGTGAAAGTCAGCTGACCACATGACGAACATCAAACGGCACCGCCTGCTCCACACAGGGCTATGGTGAAGACTTGTTGAACTCTGACGTATTTCTTCTGTGCCTTCTAGGCGCTACAGTCTGGAACCGCGCGACCGCTACGGTCGCAGGTTCGAATCCTGCCTCGGACATGGATGTGTGTGATGTCCTTAGGTTAGTTAGATTTAAGTAGTTCTAAATTCTAGGGGACTGATGACCTCAGAAGTTAAGTCCCATAGTGCTCAGAGTCATTTGAAGCATCTTCTGTGCTCAAGGTGGTTGAGCTCATTGACATTACAGCCTCTTGAGGGGAGAAGGGCACTGAACATGCTAGGCAGGCAACCTTACTTCCTTTGAGATAAAACTTCGCACCCACTATAATGCATGGCAAGTACGAGAATTACATATGCAGAGTTCAGGCATAATGATATTTCGGGCTGAGTGCGGTACTGAGCACAGCAAGCAAGAAATTTCCCTTCTAATAATATAAGGCTGCCACGGAATTTTCCTCACACCTACTGTAAGCTTAGTGTGTACGCGAATTGTACGTGAAATGTCAAAACTTTGTTGGCACATGCCGCATTGCGCGCACCTCATGTGCTCCGAAACCAAAGAGGGCACGGCTTCGCCGTGGGTGCTGCCACTCGGCCGATAACATCTTGCCTCACGACGTCGCAGCATCTGTGACGGTCCTTCCTCTGTTAATCTGTGCGTTGGCTCGCCTCAAGCTGCCAGGTTTGGCCGCTCGTCTCACGAAGTCCTTCGCTTGCCCGACACTCACACAAAATATCATTCATTTTTTAAGAAAAACATCGATACAGACTGATAAATACACAAACACATCAATATTTACTCATTTCTCCCCGTGTACGTGAAAAGGGAGTTACACCAGACAGGCCCAAGCGGTTTTCAACAAACTAGTTCTTAATAATAATGGAAGTTCGCAGTGCAGGAATTACAGCAAAGATTCATCCCCTCTGGGACCAAGAGGCAGTAGACAGTTTCTGACAAATAGTTACCAAGCGTCAACAGTATGTGCTTGCCTTTAAAAAGATTCGCAGAAAAAATGTAAAAAATATCACAATGAAGTACCTCTTGGGACTACTGACAAGAAGGAATCCTAAACAATGCAATAAAAAATCGTCTTTCCATACCTATAAGTAAACGGACTAAGACGAGGGCTGAGAAGAAGGCTCTACTTCCTGCTAGTGCTACTTCCTTCAATCTACATCACAGTTTCCGCTATGTACGTCCGCTATGCACTACTGTTAACATTTCCACAAAATAGAGATGCTCATGAAAACTATTATGGCAGAACTACTTGCAGCAACACTTCTCATCACAGTAAACCTGTGGTTGGAAAAGCACCTATAACATGAACATTAAGACATGTGACACTGCATAAATTTATGTATACTGACGAAACCTTTATATGTAAATTACATACTTCAAATTCAAAAAATCATACCTGCCTTTTCTTCTTACCACCGTAATTCCACACGTGGCACTATCTCACACGAGGATTGTGTTGGGTGAACACTGTTACCTGTTGCTTTAGTAAGCCTCATGTCAATATGAGTGTTCTCCTCGTTTAGCCAAAATACTTCCGAAAATTCTTAGACACAGTCAGCGTTGTCATAATTACTCTCATTATGCACTTCAGTAACATGGCTCGGTGGTCATAATGGATTCAGGGGTCCTTAGCAAAAAGAATAAAACAAGAGCACAATACACTTCTAATCTGCAACAAATCTGCAAAAAGATATCTTGCGTGATCTTACTATACAACTTCAAAGGTCTACTCACCGCAATTACTTGCACTTTGATCCCGCCTTCAGTAACGTCTCCCATAGGTAACGAGCTGCACCTTCCCCAGGGGCCGGCAAATAAAACTTTAAAAGATGTCTCGCTTCCCGGCCTGATCTGGTTGACGAGTCCCGTTTTCAGTTGGTAAGAGCCGATGATCGAGTTCAAGTATGGCGCAGACCACTCGAAGCCATGGCGACCATTTGCAGCCATTTATGGACTTCATTATTCCCAAACAAAGATGGGCCATTTCACGTACCCACAATTGTTCATGATTGGTTTGAAGAACATTCTGGACAGTTTGAGCGAATGATTTGACCACCCAGATCGACATGAATCACATCGATCATTTATGCTCACAAAGTCCTACACTGCCAACACTTTCTCAGTTATGAACGGCTATAGAGGCAGCATCGCTCAATATTTTTGCAGGAGACTTCCAACGACTTGATGAGTTTCTGTACTGCGATGGGTAAAAGGAGGTCCAATACGATATTAGGAGGTATCAAATGACTTTTGTCACCTTAGTATACGACGACTGAGCGGTAATCTGTTTCAGTGATGCGGTAGCCTACATTGATGTAAATGTGTAATTGTATGTAGAGAGAGCAAGCAAGTTATGTTTCCTGGTACGGAAAGTGTGACAAGCAGCCGGTCGAAGTTGGAAAAAAATTCCAAACGAGTCAGTGAAGTTTGTATCGGAGGAGGGCATTCTTTTGCCGGGCACGCTAGTCCACAGCGGATTATGATAGAGCTATCAACGTTTTTGTAAGGTGGAGGGCAACGAGAAACAAGTCAGTGTTGTAACAAGGATGTGGATCAAGTTTCGTACTGAACTTGAAAAGGAATTTAAATGGTGGTCTGACAGCAAATCAAAATGTAATGGAATATTGATAAGCCTACAGTGATAATTGAGACCAACAGGTGGGGTCTATACTGACAAAAGCAGTACAGAAGAAAGTGACTGCAACATTGCATCAATGTGAAGAGCCTTGCCCTCCCATGTTCCTTAATGTGTGTACAGTGTAGAGTGATGTTCCGTGTGCAGACACGGTATAAAGTGAAAGTAGTGCGTAGAGGGTAACGATGGGATTGTCTACAAAAGTATGTATCTGAAGGCAAGCAATGAGACTGTGGAAACTCATTTTAATATTAGAATTAGTCTTTCCTGTGGGGCCAGATAATAAGTAATCAAGAATTAAGAAATTAGAGGTAAAGTTGGATGTTAAGCCACAGTGGGGAAAAAAAGGTACCCACTTAATAGCTATGAGGTCCAAAAGGTTAACTGGTGGTAATATTCTTTAAGAATATTACAAACTTCGAAAACAGCAGGGCCAGAGTGTGACGTGGATATGTATTATCATAATACTGCACACTCTCGAAGTCTCGATAAAAGAAATATAAGATTTTGTTATCAAATCATGAAAGTTAGCTATTTAAAAACCCATGTCTGTAAAGTAGTGAATTATGAAGAGTCAAACGGTGAAAACAGCTTGGAGATAGGACTGTAGGTATGGGAAAAACTCTCAGTTTAATTCTGTGGTTATATCAGAATTAGAGCGGCGATAACAGGCGCTAGTGGTGGCCGGTGGCGTGCCGACGGGGCAGCGTGGGTTACCAGCTTCTAGTGTTGAAATTCAGCACGATGGCTAATGATCGCAGGGCTCGTAGCTGGCACACAGTTGCGCAGGGATACCAAAGGAGGACTAAAACAAAGTTACGACGTAGTTCAGAGGGAGGACATACCCTTACTTGGATTAGGATGGAAGAGTCCATGGGGCGTCGCATTTCGGGGGAAAAATAATCTCTTCAAAGGTTTGTTGTGGCGGATGGTGGGAGACTGGCCACCTTCATTAAAATTCGGTTGCATTTTCTGCTCTATGTGCCTACATAATGGAGAAGGTCAGAGCTACAAGTTTATTTGATATCCAGTTAATGACGGTGGCAGACGTCACTCTCAGCTTTCAGTCGTGGGGAGAGGATCGTACGGCCATTGTTAGAGGAGACGCGGAGGATCGCTCGACTCCGAGACACCTGTAAAAGTGGTTCTCTGCCAGAATGATCGAATTAGCTTTGTTAATGCTTATCCCAAGTGAGAAATGCTATAACAGTTACATTCGCAAAGGAAATCGCTTTGAATATGTGCAACAAGTGTATTTTGCTGGTGAGTAACTGAAGATGTTGGAAGCAATTAGTGAAAGAGCCAAACCAATGTTTGTTACGTCATACCACATCTACAGATGCAAAGGAGGTGGTTTTCGGAATGCCTGGAGGCTGTACAGTACTCATGTATTGTATTGAGAACGTCGCTGAGGACAGTGTGTCGAGTCTCGCAGTTTATCGTATAGAGACGTCAATTTGGGGAATAATAAGCTGTTGCATTCGGTCGTCCAAAATATCTCGGACAAATTTCACAAGTCCCGCATGACGAGGCAAGGCAAGGTCATGCGAGGTAAGGCAAGGCAAAGTACTGAGGAAGTTTCTCATCATAGATTAGCGATGTTGTGGCTTTTAAATTCTTACATGAACGAAGGGTCGTGCAAAGCATTGTTCTGTTGGTAGTGAACCGCTCCCGTCGGAGTCTGCTCCTTGAATTCTGATACGTGCCATCTTGAAGGCTGTATTTTTGTAAGGCAGCTTGAACGATCACTGCCTTTGAAAACATTGGGTCTTCATATTGCAGCTCACTTCTAACATAATTAGGGGCCTTTTTATTTGGTAGTGGTTCACCTCTTCCTAATTGCGGTCGTGTGTAAATAGGTAACAGCAGATTCACATCTTGGAGCGCAGCGTTCCGAGAACTCTACGAAAGGTACGTCAGTAAGATTGACAGGTGGGTGACGTGTGGCAGATATGCAAGCAAGCAGCGCTGACAGGTAGGTACTCCCAACAATGACGCAGACATATATTTTAAGGTGCACTGCCGAGTAGGTTTTGCGTTATACGTCATCAACCAGTTCACATCGACGCAGCAGACGACCGAAACAGGTTTCCGCCTGGTTGCACAGTTGGATAATGTAACAGGGTTATGTGCAAATAATTTAAACTGAAAAGTTTAGGGGATATTTACGTGGGCTGTTTGGAAAGTAAGGTCCGATCGGTCGCGAAATGAAAACCGCAGTGAAAGTAAAACTTTTTATTCGCAAAAGTTAGCCACACCTTCTAACTACCTCTCTAAATACATTTGTCGTGGCGTTTTACAAACTTTCCAGTACCCTCGTCACAGAATGCAGCCGCTTGTGCTTTCCCCCAATCTCTACGCTGTCCTGCCAAAATGTTGTCTTCGTAGTCAGCGGTTCATGTGAGCAGAGATGAAAAACGTAGGGAGCCAATTAAGGACTGTATTGTGGGTGATCAAACACGTCCCATCAAAAACGCTGCAGGAGCGTCTTCAGTGCCCCTGTAGAAGCGGTTGAAAATGGTCTTGAAGATAGACACATACTTGTCGGGAGACACTGTTGTTTTAGACATTTCTAAGTGATCACTTTGCGCTCTGAACTGAGAACAGCAATGTGAAGCGATCGACAGGCACACTAAAGACATCGCCCAACACATCTGCGCAACGTTCCATCGGATTTTCAGGGTGGTTTCCACTTCGTGCCTAATCAGACTTTACTTTCCGAATACGCCTCGTATTAGTCAGATAAGTTTTTCTTTCATTTGGCACATAAAGTTGTGCAGGGAAAGATAATAAAGTTTTGAAGTATTAATGTATGTGGGTGAAGATAACTCAGTGTAATAATTTTGGAGGGGAGCATTGTGATATAAAGTTCATTGCATGGTTATTTATCAACTGTTCAAATTGAAAGTAAAACTGAGTAAATAAAGCTGAGCTAAATTATGACTCAATTTGAGAGATTAAAAGATGAATATAGTAAAGTTAAAAGTGAGTCGTTGCTAGTCAACAAAGTTGCTCACGCATCCTGTTTTCGTGTGGGAACATGGGGCGAGTGTCGACCTAGTTATTTATGATTGTGGGTTTGCTTTGTCTGAATATCATAACTGACTTACACTGCCATTCAGTTCATTTTTGTTACGATTCCACTGGTGAGGGCACTCAGGGCCTAAACCATAGGGATTCGTGGTGGTCTATCAGTGTCGTTAACTATACCAAAGTCATGTTCCAACAGAAAGCTCACTCTTCAATCCTGACGACTGCAGAATAACGCAGAGTAGGGTACAGTGCATGGTTGATGGAGCCAGAACGACCAATATTAGCCTAAGATAATGGACGATTCGGTAAATCGAAGCCAATCTATCACTAAAGTCTGGTAAGCGCAAGTGGATCTACGGTACTACAAAAGGTTGAAGTGTTGTCGAAATTTAAGACTGACAAATGCCTGCAAAGTTAGATAAACTCAGTAAACCATACTATTATAATACGTTTTCCTAAGTACAGATGCCACGGCATCAAAGGCTTGAGAGATAGATATCATGAAAATTTTTTTAAGTTCTAACATTTACTTAACATGCAGAAGTTTTTATTTCTTTTATGTTGGCATAAGAATTGTATCATAGGTTAAGTTCATTTCACTTTATCGAAGTTCATGCTGGTCACACCACACACCATTACAGAGGGAAAACACTATTGGTCTGCCGCTCATTCATATTTTATGTAGTTGTAATTTATTTATTTATTTGTGCTACTTCGTGTGACTGTTTGTAAACTAAATGCCACATTAAGTGGAGGTAATGTAACATAATACATATGCAGGAGAAGGTCCAGCCACCTAAATTAAGATCTTAAAATCTTGAGAGCATAAAAGTATTCTTGGGCCACGGCAGCGGTGCTGGGCCACCAGCTTGAGCACCACAGAGGAATTCCTAAACCAGCGGGGTTAGCGAGTTGAAACATAGGATTGGTTAGCACAGATACGAGGCTGTCAGTTCCATGCTCGTTAAAGGAACAGTAGCAAACAGAATGCTTGGCCAGCGTTAAGAACTGAGGCTTCTGATACTTTTAGAAGTGAAGGAATATCCTAATATTAAACACTCAACAGACACTCAACCGCTCATCGTAGAATTAATCTGAGTACACTAAACTCAACAAGTAGTCATAATAATTTTGAAATACTGATATCTACATCTACATCTACATCTACATACATACTCCGCAATCCACCATACGGTGCGTTGCGGAGGGTAGCTCGTACCACAACTAGCATCTTCTCTCCCTGTTCCACTCCCAAACAGAACGAGGGAAAAATGACTGCCTATATGCCTCTGTACGAGCCCTAATCTCTCTTATCTGATCTTTGTGGTCTTTCCGCGAAATGTAAGATGGCGGCAGTAAAACTGTACTGCAGTCAGCCTCAAATGCTGGTTCTCTAAATTTCCTCAGTAGCCATTCACGAAAAGAACACCTCCTTTCTTCTAGAGACTCCCACCCGAGTTCCTGAAGCATTTCCGTAACACTCGCGTGATGATCAAACCTACCAGTAACAAATCTAATAGCCCGCCTCTAAATTGCTTCTATGTCCTCCCTCAATCCGACCTGATAGGGATCCCAAACGCTCGAGCAGTACTCAAGAATAGGTCGTATTAGTGTTTTATAAGCGGTCTCCTTTACAGATGAACCACATCCTCCCAAAATTCTACCAATGAACCGAAGACGACTATCTGCCTTCCCCACAACTGCCATTACATGCTTGTCCCACTTCATATCGCTCTGCAATGTTACGCCCAAATATTTAATCAACGTGACTGTGTCAAGCGCTACACTACTAACGGAGTATTCAAACATTACAGGATTCTTTTTCCTATTCATCTGCATTAATTTACATTTCTCTGTATTTAGAGTTAGCTGCCATTCTTTACACCAATCACAAATCCTGTCCAAGTCATCTTGTATCCTCCTACAGTCACTCAACGACGACACCGTCCCGTACACCACAGCATCATCAGCAAACAGCCGCACATTGCTATCCACCCTATCCAAAAGATCATTTATGTAGATATAAAACAACAGCGGACCTACCACACTTCCCTGGGGCACTCCAGATGATACCCTCACCTCCAATGAACACTCACCATCGAGGACAACGTACTGGGTTCTGTTACTTAAGAAGTCTTCGAGCCACTCACATACTTGGGAACCAATCCCATATGCTCGTACCTTAGTTAGGAGTCTGCAGTGGGGCACCGAGTCAAACGCTTTCCGGAAGTCAAGGAATATGGCATCCGTCTGATACCCTCTGTGATATCTCTAATAATATGTGAGTTATCTTTTGAATGCCAGCAAATAAGCAGAGAAATATTGGGTTGGCGCATGAGTTCGTAGCATTTTAATAAGTTTAATAAACACAACACAGACACACAACAGAGACTTAAGTCACCAATAACATATGTTCCTTATATATACAACAGCTTGCCGGCGCTGGAGTAACTTTTCGATTCCGCGACTGAGGCGAAGAACATATCGAGCCATATTTAGACAGCATTTTCGTCCCGAAAGGAAGTTCCTTGAAGGTTATTCGATAGAAACTGATAACGATGAAAATCTGAGAGCGCAAGATCAGGAGAATAAGGTTGGTGCGGAACTACATCACATTAGATGTTGCATAACATTACATTTTGTGGATGCGTGTAGGTTTTTGTGTGGGGAGTTGCCGCTATTTTTGGGCTCAAACAGTCCTTTCTTTTTCTTTTGTTAGCCTAATAATACCATTTCTCGTCACCAGTAACGATACAGGATAGGAATGGTCAGTATTTTTCACGAACCAATTGATGGCGAGCAGGCAGACCTGCTGACTTTTGTGATTTTGACTTATAGCATGCTCGATTTTTGAATCTTCCCCATATCATGCAAATGTCCCACGGTAGTAGAATGATTACCGTTCATCACATTTGCCAGTTCTTGAGTACACCGATGTGGATTCATGTGTTTGATCAATCTTCATCAAACACTGAAGGCCTTCCTGAATGCATAGAGTCACTCATTTCAACACGATCCTCCTTAAAATGAGAAAACCATTTTCTTGGTTCAAATGGCTCTGAGCACTATGGGACTTAACTTCTGAGGTCATCAGTCCCCTAGAACTTAGAACTACTTAAACCTAACTAACCTAATGACATCACACACATCCATGCCCGAGGCAGGATTCGAATCTGCGACCGTAGCGGTCGCGCGGTTCCATACTGTAGCGCCTAGAAACGCTCGGCCACTCCGGCCGGCAAACCATTTTCTTGCCATACTCTGTTTTCTGGCATTATCCCTATACACGGCGCAAATGTTTCTGGCTGCATCCGCTAAAATCATCCCTCTATTAAGCTGATACAGAAGAATGTGTCAGAAATGTTCCTATTTTTGCACTTGGCACTCCTATTTCTAGCGTCCACAGCTCCACTCACCTTCACCAAATGACAAAGTGGTAATATGCAAAGTCAAATAACAACAGTGAACCACAAATACAAAGTATCAATCAATAAATACACCTAAAGCAACCGGAATGCCAATATGCAGACCAAAAATGCTACGAAATTATGCACAACCTAATATTTCATCAGCAATCATCCATGCATTTTAGTTGTTAATTATTTCTTTAATACTGTTCTGTGCAGAAATACATTATTAATTATTTATATGAAGTTATTGAAAGTAATGTAAGTTGTCTGTTACCGTTCGAATCAGGAAGACCTGGACTTTTACATAATGGAAAGCGTGGTGGTCGTCCATTTTATTATGTATTGCATTTTATTAAGCATTCCGTATTATTAAGCATTAGATTTAAGAAAGATTGTATTTTGGAAGGGAGACTGACTGTAGCCCATTGGGGCGGACCAATATGTGGTCGTGCGTATTCTTGGCAGTTAGTGCTAGTGGGGCGTCAAGAGGCCAGCTGGTACACAGCAGACAGTGTGAAAGGTGGAGTTCATATTACGGGAGGGAAGAGGCAGCTACGGTCGTGGAGTCAAAAGAACAGTTTCCAAGTGATGGCTTAACTTGAGCGTCATGTGGTAGCACTTGTTACTTTAACAATTGTCGGGACTCTGAAAATATTCACGTAATGTGGAACTTACTGCCGGCCGGTGTGGCCGTGCGGTTCTAGGCGCTTCAGTCTGGAACCGTGTGGCCGCTACGGTCGCAGGTTCAAATCCTGCCTCGGGCATGGGAGTGTGTGCTGTCCTTAGGTTAGTTAGGTTTAATTAGTTCTAAGTTCTATTGATGCGTTTTGTCAGGTTGAGCTCTATAAACAGTTAGCATTGGGGAATCCGATACGTTTGCATATTAATGCACTGTAACAAGCTTCACTGTGGGATTTATTTCATTAATAATTATTTATATAATCTATGTAGGACCACCACCTTTAATTATTTCAAAGAGCTATTGAATGAATAAACCAATCATTTCAGTCAAAAACTTCTTGGTCGACTTCATCATGTAATGGCGACATCACCTGATAAAATTTATTTCAGTTAATGCAACTAGATGTACTCTATATTATATATTATTCAGAATGACTTGACAATATATGGTAAATCAGGCTGTAAGGTCATTGGCAATTGATGTGTATTACGCAGTCAAGCTACTGCAGGATGTTAAAGCTGACAGGTATGCCGCAACGGCTATGACAGTAGTGAGCCAAATTTTGTGAAGTTTTGTTGATATTGGTATTAGCTGTGGTTTAGTAGTATTAATAAAAGTAGTTGCTTTCTTAGTAGTGAGAGAATTTCGAAGCCGCTATTGTTAGTTGTATAAATAGTTCTATTGGTGTAAGTGAACTTAGGTAACGTAGACGTATAGTTTTTTCAGTAACTGTAAAATTTTACCATGAGTGAGAAGTGTGGGCTCTGTCGCTTGTGAGTAGTGGGTTACGGTGTGGGATCTGTTAAAAGTTTTTTCATGGGGGGGGGGGGAGGGGGGGAATAAAGTCGGGAAGCCAGTGCGCATTCTAGAGAGATCCTCTCATGGGAATGCATAGTCCGTATAGAAATAAGTTGATAGAGAATTAGGAGCATAAGATCTGTGCCCTTCAGGTGCAGTTACAATACGCAAAGGAGGAACTAGATAGGTTGAGGAGGGTGAAGAGTGGTGGGGAATGGGAACTGGCAGTTGGCAAGAAGGCAGCTAAGAAGAAGAGGTATTCACACAGTAATACTTTGCGTATATGCAATAGATTTGACCAACTGTTAGAGTTGAGTGGAGAGGAGCCTCTTGCAGCTGTAGGTGTAGGGAACAAGCAGCAGTCCTCAGCAGTTTGGAGGCCTAGGCCAGTTGGTAAGTGTAACAGAAAGAAGAAGGTTCTGCTGTTAGGTAGTTCGCACGGTAGAGGTGTTGGCCGGCAGTTGCAGGAATGTTGGGGAGTGATTACCAGGTCACCAGCATTGTGAGGTCTAGTGCAGGGTTGGCTCAGGTGACTGACAGCACAGGGGAGTTAAGTAATAATTTTACGAAGGAACATCATAGTGGGTGGAGGAAGGAATAGTCTTGATAGGGACTGGGAATATGATGTATGTGGTGACCTGGTAAAGATAGCTACTCAAACTGCTGGCACAAATGTGCATTTCGTGCAACTGTTTCAGCGTCATGATCGGCCTCACCTTAATGCGGCTGTTTGGCGCGTTAACATGGAGCTGGAAAAGGCATTGATGACAAAGGGCATGGGTAACATTGCAGTGGTGCCAGTTGAGTCTATCAGTAGATCAGGTTTCACTAGGCACGGCTTGCACCTCAATAGGTATGGGAAAGGGAGGCTGGCAAAGCTTATAGGTGACAGTGTAGTGGGTGATGGTTGGATCACTCATGGAAAAATCCCTATAGTAGCTGTTGTTAGAGCTGAACCTTTTTTTAGATTGAAGTCAGCTAATAGGTACACCTGCTTAAAGCAGGTCCCTCTGACTAAGGGCTCACCTTCAGAGGACGTCATGTTTCCAAGTAGAGAAGGAATTAGCATATTTCATCAAAATATAAGAGGTATTAGAGATAAAGTTAGTGAACTGCTTATAGATATCGACTCTGAAATTATTGTTATATCGGAGCACCACTTAAATAATTTGACAATTCAGAGGCTTCCTTTACCAGAATACAGATTAGCTGGCTGTTTTACAAGGAGTTCCTTGCGGTGTGGGGGAGTGGCCATGTACGTAAAAAACGGTATTCAATTTGAGTCCGTAGACGTATCACGGCACTGCACTGAACACATATTTGAATGTTGTGCAGGGGCAGTTGAATTTAGTGAAACTAAACTTCCAATTTTTGATTATTATAGGTCCCCTAGCTCTGACTTCAGAGCATTTCTGCTGAAGCTAGAGAGGACAGATGAGCTTTATTCGTTTATCAATCATCACAAAACACGAAATGAATGCTAGGGTTTATACCCGATATACATCAACACAAAAAAACGCTGTTCTAATCTGAATCACGTTAACTGTTCTTTATGAAATATGAGGAATGTAATGAATAACATTATCCAACACAGTCCTTTGTTTAAGAATTGGAAAACAGTATAGGAAAATGGAAACGCGAATCATCACTTATTCATGTATGAACACATACAATGTTCCACCAACACCAATCCCACTGTCCACTAGCTTACTGAGACTCAAAGAATGAGTGGGGCATGAGTCCATGGCCAGACAAGATGTATCTACAACCATGACATAAAGTGGGCAAATATATAAAAATGGGTATCAAAATGAGATTCCACATATACAGAAGGCACCGTATTCACAGTTAATCAGTCTCACGTACTATTTGCATTAAGGTGCGGTGGTAATCGGGACGCCAGACTTTTGGTTGGTTGATTCGAGGGAGGGGATCAAATGGCGAGGTCATCGGTCCCATCGGAATAGGGAAGGGCGGGGAAAGAAGTCGGCCGTTCCTTTTCGAAGGAACCATTCCGGAATTTGCTTGGAGTGATTTAGGGAAATCACGGAAAACCTAAATCAGGATCGCCGGAAGCGGGTTTGAATCGTCGACCTCCCGAATGCGAGTCCAGTGTGCTAACCACTGTGCCACTTCGCTCGGTCATATTTTAGGAAAATATCGAATAAATTAAAAATCCGTAAAACAAATAAAATTTCCAAATACAAGCGAGTATTAATTGCACGCCGAGCTCTAAGCTCTATCGCTTAAGCTACGTCATCGATTAAAAACCTTTAAGTAATGACCTTATGGTGGGCTGAAATTCAGTATTTAGTCAAAGGGTCAATAAACAAACTCCATCAAAATCTGCGAAAATATACTGCATAGAACTCTGCGCATAAATGACAAAAAGATAGCAACATACTACAAATAGAGCTGTTGGTGATACTTTAGCATTATACCGACAACATTACAAGTTCTCTAATGGCACATTGTGGATCACACAAAGTTACATTTATTAAAAGAATTTTGGTAAGAAAATTAGGAATCATAAGGGATTACGAAACGTTTGCCTAACCTCTGCAAAGAAATAAGGGAACTGACTGTAACTTCAGTTTGCAATAAATCAACCAAAGACACGCCCAGTGGAAGAATTCCCAAACTTCCCGTGTCCCGCAGCGGATGGGGTTTCCGTCACCTGCTGCCCACCTGAGCCACGCAAAAACTGACTTCCACCTCAGGCCACTGACCAGCCTCTCTGGTTTCATTATTGTCCATCTACAAGTTAAGTTGACACTACCATTTCATCGCTCTGCGAAAACTCTGGCCGTATTAGCGCGAACTTCAAAGTATTCGCATTTTCTCATTTACTCACTCACACAGGATAAAATAGTAAACTAAACGATTCGTCTCTTCTTCAGAGTCTGTGTATTACTGTGTCAGCGTGAAGTAGAAGAAAGACTAGATTCTGCCAGAACGCTAAGACGCCAGGCGCACCTAACTCATCTGAAATGGATACTATACCTCTGTTTCATCACCCGAAAAGAATTTCTGTCTGGCAAGTCCTGTGTATTGCCTCCTCTACTAGACACTGTGGATGCTGCGTCAGACAATAGTAAAAGACTGTTCAGACTTAGTACCAACTTTGTAAATCGTTAATGCGTATTTGTACATCATTTCAAGGAAACTTTTGCAGCGTTTCCATATATTTGAAGCTTTAGAGAATTTTCGCATTCATCACATTGGCTAGAAGCATGCTGTCGCCCCTCCAACAGAGTTTGGTCTGAGAACAGAGAACTTTGAATTCCTGTAGTTTGTTTCCTGGCTTTCGGGCTGTGCTGACTGTGCAATTTGAAGTTGTAAGTGTCGCTTTTTGTTAAAAGCATGAGGTTCTAGTTTCATGTTTCAGAGCCCGTACTCTGAGCAATGCGCAGTTAGCTGGTTCGTTGTGCGTGTTTGATGAGGAGTTCATTGGAATGTTTCTCGTGTTTATTTCAAAATGGGAGTTGCGCTGATTAGGATCTCTGCTTTTGTTCTTCTTTCAGTTTTTCTAAAGACTTTAATCAAAGTCCCCCCATAATTGGATTTACTATTCCACGTTACTTTGCTGCGTTTTGTTTTTCAAGAGTAATATTGCAGTAAGATTGCATGTTGGGTTTTTATATTTGAATAAAAATTTGGTAATTGTGAAATCGGCATCCACTTATGAGCCCTAATTCCTGAAACTTGTCCCATGATTAGGCAACTCTAATTTAACTAGTATAATCTGGAAGGCTTATTGTATCAATGTGAGCGTGTTTCTGTTGTGTGCAGGGACAAATTATCAATGAGGGTTTAGGTTGTTTGGGGGAGGAGACCAGACAGCGAGGTCATCGGACTCATCGGATTAGGGAAGGACGGGGAAGGAAGTCGGCCGTGCCCTTTCAAAGGAACTTCCCGGCATTTGCTTGGAGCGATTTAGGGAAATCACGGAAAACCTAAATCAGGATGGCCGAATGCGAGTCCAGTGTGTTAGCCACTGCGCTACCTCGCCCGGTGGAGGAGAGTTTGTACCTCTTTAATTCAGACGAACCTTGCATGAGAACGAGACATGCACTCGACCCCCTCCTTATCTACCAGCTAATTAATTATGCACACAACGGTAACGGAAGGAAATGATGGTAGACCCTGCTAGTTGGTAAAATAAAGAGTGCACACTGACAATAATTTAATAAAAATCGTAATCTACTCAAAAAAAGAGAACTTTATCATAGTAAACAACAGGAAATGGGATTCTGCTTATATCTACGAAATGTTATGTGGATTAAATATTACAATGAGATTTATTGTATATCAGAACATAAATGCACATGATTGTCGACACACACCGTAGGTTAAAGGATAGTGTATACTGAAATATTATGAGAATAAGAATTGGCTCGAGGACAAGATGCTCCTACTCTCTGTGATGCAATAGATTGACGATAATGACTGGAGATCCTAATGAATCAAATATTAATCTCCCGACTATATAGCAGTATCGCAATTAGAAGTGAGAGCTCAAATCTGCATCTACATCTACATTTATACTCCGCAAATCACCCAACGGTGTGTGGCGGAGAGCACTTTACGTGCCACTGTCATTACCTCCCTTTTCTGTTCCAGTCGCGTATGGTTCGCGGGAAGAACGACTGTCTGAAAGCCTCCGTGCGCGCTCGAATCTCTCTAATTTTACATTCGTGATCTCCTCGGGAGGTATAAGTAGGGGGAAGCAATATATTCGATACCTCATCCAGAAACGCACACTCTCGAAACCTGGCGAGCAAGCTACACCGTGATGCAGAGCGCCTCTCTTGCAGTCTGCCACTTGAGTTTGACGAAACGCGCCGCTCTTCTTTGGATCTTCTCTATCTCCTCCGTCAACCCGATCTGGTACGGATCCCACACTGATGAGCAATACTCAAGTATAGGTCGAACGAGAGTTTTGTAATCCACCTCCTTTGTTTATGGACTACATTTTCTTAGGACTCTCCCAATGAATCTCAACCTGGTACCCTCCTTACCAACAATTAATTTACGTGATCATTCCACTTCAAATCGTTCCGCACACATACTCCCAGATATTTTACAGAAGTAACTACTACCAGTATTTGTTCCGCTATCATATAATCATACAATAAAGGATCGTTCTTTCTATGTTTTCGCAATACATTACATTTATCTATGTTAAGGGTCAGTTGCCATGGGATGACATGGAGAAACAAGCTAGGTGGACTTGTAGCAAAGCGACCGCCCGTGCTGCTGAGGGATTCAGTATAAAACTGATAAGGTCCTACAATGCTGGAGCTGCAAAATACTGTACCAGTACTGAAATCTGTAGCGTCCTGATGATGTAGGCGCCGACTTCTGCCGTGCAGCAGTTCTGTGTCAACCCCTGGCCGCGAAGGCTGTCCGAGAATTCTAAGTTCTTCCAAAAACGAGCGACCAAGTCGCAAGACCGTCTGACTCCGAGGAAGATCAGATCCCGAATCCACTGCCCGCGCAATGCAAGAGCAAAGCCAACATTGCTGTACTCCCTACTCTCCTCGAAAACTGCAAATAAGCATTCAGTTCTGATTCCAAAATTCCCCCACACTGTCTCAGAAGATCATTCCCGCCAATAGCGACCGTTCCCTCCAATTTCGAGCAGGGCTTTATGACGTCCACTAGCCTCAGTTTAAGCTGACCAATCATGCCTCTGCTATTCAGCTGAGGGTACTGAACTTGCCGTTTGACTGGCTACGAACACAATCTGCCTAGACCACCGACCCACCGGCGCCAGACAGTCACACCCAGCAGGGCACAGTCCACAAGTATTCTCAGAATCAAGAGGACAATGCAGTCAGTCGGTGCCAGGAATCTTCGTTCCGGACGCGCTGGAATGGTAAACACATAAACTGCGGCGACACTCAGACGTCTCGCAGGTCGTTTCGCGCAGCATATAATAGACGAAACTCGACAGTCGTTCCGCCAGGCCCTTAAGCCTATTGTAAGAACCCCTCAGAATTCAGGGAAGTGTAGGCCCCAACCGGAAACGCAGTGTGCCGCGTCCTCCCTTGCTCACCTCGTACAGGCCACCCAGGGAAGTAAAACAACATGTTTAGGAATCAAGTGAAAAGTATTTTTTTGAGCTCTCAGTACAAATACTCTCATTACAATAACCTTATTCAGTCTGTTATTACCGTGCAATGACATAGAACATTAATAAAATTGATGAAAATGAGAGGAGACATGCAAAAGAGGGTATGGAACCTCTCACATACAGTCAACACATTCAAGTACCTGCAATAAGCAACTCAGCGACAAGCGGGCAGAATACAAATAAATCAAAGGTTAAAGCAACGCCAGTAACAGTTAGTGGGAGGAAAGGCAACAGTAGTGTAGATGTCACAAACACATACACGGACACGAAATCCACACACTCATATAAAACACATGAAAATACAAACATTGCAAACAAAGACAATCCATAACCATCTGCGCTGCTTTTAAAAGCAGACGCAGAATATCTTAAGCAAATACCAGAAACAGATATACTCTGATCAGTCAGAGCATTATGACCATCGACCTACTGTCATTATAAACTCGTCCAGGCGATAGCAGCGTCACTGGTGAGGAACGACTGATAGTCAGACACACGCACCGTGTATGTAGCATCAGTCAGTGTGTAGCATGAGAAAGACGCGTGAACTATCTGAGTTTGTGTGAGAGCAGATTATGATGGCCTGGAGGTTCTGCATGAGCGTTTCAGAAAGTGCATTACTTGTCGTGTGTTCGAACAGTGCTGTGGTGTCTTCAACACACAGCAAAACCAAGATGAAACTAAGTCCAGACGTCGTGGGGTAGGGCGGCCACCCCAATTGTAGGGCAAAGTTCGTTTCAGTCAAACTGCGGGTTGCCTGCATCAGGGGCAAGTATAAATTCAGGGGCAAACCTATTGTTCTCTTTTGATTGACAGGTCCTTAACCTATTGTTGTGCTATTAGGATCCTGACCCCCTGCAGTAATACTTCCTTTTGACTGACAGGTCATGATCCTCTGGGGATAATCCTTCCTTTTGATTGACAGGTCCTGAACCTATTGCTCCCCCATCCCCTCCCCTCCTCCTCCTCCTCCCCCTCCACTGCCTCCTCCCATCGCCAATACAAACACACTTTTGATATCAATTTGATTGACTATTTAATGAAATCTATCAATTAATTAAATCCACCCTCTGGTAAACCCCCCAGACCTCCCCCTCCCTGGAATTGCTGGGAAAAAGACTCAGTTGATCTGTCATTTGCAGGAAAATCGATTGCAGTATATGGAATATTGTATAAACTATTTATACAATGTGTGGAATATTGTTTATTTAATCAATTTATGGTATTAAAGGCAGTGTACAGAATTTAGTTTATTTATTTAGTTAAGGAATTTGTCAGGAAATTGATTGGATTGCATGGGACATTCTTTAAACAATGTAGACAATGTGTGGAATATTGTTTATTAAAACAGTTTACAGAATACAAGATGGTGTATGGAATACAGTTTATTTAAAGAATTTGCCAGAAAATCGACCGCAATATGGAATAGTTAAACAACTGAAGCGATTTTTTATTCTGATTGCTCTTGGAAACGCTGAGTAGGCTTGCTTTATATTTGCTGCCGGAGTCAGGGACGTTAAGGCTCTTATTATTTATTTTCCTCACTTTTCGGAATACACTGGTGTCTAAGCGCAAATGAGAAAATCAAAACAATTACATGTCAAAAAGTTCATGACATATTTCGAAACCCAGTGTCACTTTCTGCAGATGGACAAATTACTAGAATCTCAGTCGCAAACTATTTTGTACAGATCGAGAAATCTGGGCTAGCATCAGCATTTATGTACTGGTTTGCATTTTTCACTGCGTTTCCATATTTTTATTCAACCTCTGTAGGGTTGCTGTGCTTTCAAAGTCAGCCAGATGTTATAGTGACTCCATGCTTGGGCGTTAACTTTATCTTGTAGTAAAAAACATTTCCCATCTTCTGCTGATAATACACAACATTACAGTACAGTAGTAGTGTACTTTCGTATAGGTACAAAACTAAGGTTAACGTGCTTTCAGCTGCCTACTTTTAAAGTGAGCCAAACATTATTGTGACCCCATGTATGGGTACTAACTTTAACTGACTGCACAAAATGTTTCTCATCTTCTGCTGGTAATGCTAAGTCATGCTGTCACACAGTGGAAACCACTGTCTTTGAACTGTGAAACTTCCCCTTTGTATGTAGAGAATGATAGTGCTGGAAAAGCTCTTACGTTATTTTATTTTCAAACAGCTGAGAAAAACTGAACGTACTCAGACAGTTCTCTCTTTACTTATTCTGATCATCACTAAACTGACACACAATATTTTTAGCGCAACGCAGTCTAACTTTCAATAATCCCTACGAAAGAATGGCCCTGACTAACAATAACCTATACCTTTCCTGAATCATTTACCTCACAAAAATCTTAGTTACTCGAACTACTGCAATACAGCGAGCGCCAATACTGCCAGCTATATAAAAGATTCCAACTACTGAAGGCACTAACTACTGATAGGCATGGTTAGCAAATGACAGATCTGATAGAGAACAAACAATGTATTTACCTTAATAGTGATTAAAAGTCCAACCAGCTACAGACTGCACACAGCGCAATCAGCGATTTTCATACAGAGCGCTAAGTGGCGTTATCAACATAAAAACCTAAACAGCCTACTTACATAGCCCTCATGCTCCCCACAAAAAATTTTACAAATTGTTTTGGCAGTGGCCAACACTTATTTGCTAATTTTTTTATATTAACAATAACAAATATATCAAATGCACACATTTATTGATACACTGTTGGTCAAAAGCAAAAATTGTTCTCACAGTCCATAAAGACAGACCTGATCATTCATCACAGTAGTAATTGCAGTTTTATGCACAAAATATGAGCAGTAAAAGAGAGTGCACACGGAAGTAATGGATTTCCATGCCGTCTTGAAGAAGTAGTGTTGTCCTTCCAATGGAATGATAGTGCTGACTCTTGACATGCAGACAGGTAAGGCGCCACAACAGAGCAAACCCACAGCAGAGTCAGCCAAAGTTTGGAAGAATATTGGTAAGTAGGTCATCACAGAGCAGACCCATAATATTTCTCGTAGAGATAATGGTATTGGTGGGCCACCAAAGGTGCAGACCCATTGCAGTCCTTGTAGAGATAATGAAATTGGTGGGCCACCACAGGTACAGGCCCACAGTAGTCCTTGCAGAGATGGCTAGCAGCCATCCGTTGCGACTGTGCGGGTGCACAGTCATCATCGAACAGTCTTACGCATAATATAGTCCATGATCAGCCACTTGTGCACTCACGAACTTTTTGGAATGCCCTTAGAACCAGAAATGCTGTTAACCAGTCCCTTGCTGAATTATCAACACACATCCAAACACTAACAGTCTTTTTTCTTTTAACTTCTCACATACTGTGCACATACTATGACCAACAGAAACGTGTGCAGTGAAATGAAACCCTATTATACACTTAATTTGAAGACTGGTGTCTATACAATTACAAATTTACAGCGTAAGAATACAATTAAAAGGACACAGAAAACATCATTAAAGAACATAATAATACAGACAACATTTGTAGTAATACGGGCTGTACAAAAGAATAGAAATAAGCATTCACATGAATATTATAGGAATTGTGACATAAGTAAATAAATGAGAATAGCTTTTGAAACATTAATTTCACACACGAGAATTAAAACAGAACAGAATAAATTATGTCTAAACATCTTTACAAAGTAAAGAACATATTATTAATGCAAATTATATTTGAGGATTATAGTATTCCTCATCATAGTGAATGTAGCTTAGTATTAGAAAAATTCTACAAATAACTCTTATCAGATAAACACATAAAAACAGGAAGAACACAAATACACAAGGGTAGACAAACACATAGTGGAATAACACAAAAGGAAAGGACAGGGTTTGTTTTCAGTGTAAGATTTGGTACTGCAGTCCAACCCAAAACTTCAATCCACAGATCTTTCCTCTTGATTCAACATTTTTCTCGCAAAAAGGTCCTATCTAAGCATGCTTTCTGTACTTTCCATTATCTTACTTCATCATTTGTTTCCAAGTAAATCCTACCTGAACCTGTTGTCCCTAAACCCTACTTTTTTGTTCATATCCTCTTTCAAAATAATTATTCTTCATTGTACGCTACTTTTTTGGCCAGACCTTTTTCTTATAGTTTCTTAATGGATTTCTTCCAATTCATCACAACTAATTCTCTTATATAACCTACCCCCTCTTAAGCTAACTTAAATCTACTGCACTCAGATATACATACTAGAGAACGAGACAATGCATCAGCACAAACATTAACACAAACAAGAACGAGAAAAGAATGCAAAGTGACAAAACAGGCAGCAATAAATATAAATTAGCAAAGCAAATGCAACATTAGAACTAATATGAGCCAATGTGCAGCAACAATAAAAATAAATCAGTAGTAAAACTGGCTTAACAGAGTAATATAAACTGAAATTCAGTAGGTCTATGCCTGGCAAAGAGCAGCAGCAAATGCAATAAACTATACCTTAACATGACAAGCTGAAGCAGAAAAAATATTACAGTAAAGAGAGGAAATGTCTAATACCTATGTCACATCTAGAGTGATGCATCACAATAACCTACTCTACCAAACAAGATACCAAGTCGTTAAAAAAAAATTATGTATGCAGTTCCTGTGAAGGGAAATGTCTATTTGTGCTCCCTTTTTTTAAAAAAAAGAAAGTAGATTGTAAAATTATTATTTAGTGGATCTGTAGACAAAAAATATTTACATTAGTACATGTATTAAATTTTATTTTAACCAATGATGCAGTGCAGCTAGAAACTAGATATCTACAAAATACGCAAATATATATATATATATATATATATATATTGCAAAGCATGAAACATCATTCACTAGCCATATGGTATTTCATAAGGCAGTAAAAAAATCTCTCAACTAGAAAGACAGTAATCATAACCAGGTGTACACACGTAAAATATTTCTCATCATTTCATTAGGCATTTTCGTAAATATCGAGCTCCAAGGTGTAATCATATGTTTTCATGTATGAGAGTGTTGTATTTGCGATGCTTTCTACAAATAAATGTCAATAGCGAGGTTAAGGACCTCTTTTTCCTACACCTGTGCCTCTGAAAGGCACACACTGATGGTTTTTTTCCAGGTGACTGTCGTGCAGCTGGGCACCCACAGCGTATTACGTCGAGGTCACTTACCTTCTTTACTGAAACATTTACTGCAGCAGTTCCCGCTACAGTGACAATCTCATATAAAAAATTTCACAGGTTGAAAATTTACGTTAGAAGCACGTAGAAACAAAATCTCATATACACCTATAACAGTATCAAAAAAATTTTGCCAGCATTGTGGTACTCACATTCACGTACGTACACACATTTCACAACTCTTAAAGTATGATTCTTGGTTTCCAACATCATTTTTCACAAACAAGACTTACTAACCCCTACTCATTATTCATATACATATAAACACGTAATCACATTCCTCATATAGCAGCATCTTATTGATCATAAACATACCTCAGCAGCATAATACACATCGTCACCGTAATAATATCATCATAGCACATCAATCGCATCTCAAAATTGTTGCAGCTTCTTTCAATAATTTCAAAACCTAAAAAAATTCTCTACTCGTTTCAATAGTGTCATCTACCTCCAATGTACTTCAAAAATCATGATCCCATACCAGATACATCACTCAAAGCTCTCATAGTATCACAATGCTTCCAAAAAAATATGAACAGTTCACAAAGTACAGAAAAAATACAATTTTGTAATTGTGAATTCACTGACATAGTAAAAAAAATTTTTGTCTCTCTTAAATGATCAGATAGGTGTGTAATTCTGTGTTAGAGAAATGTGGTACTGATGTGTAAAACTGAATAAGCAAATACCATATTAGCTAGGACTTCTAGCGCTTGCCACACACTTAGTACACAAAGTAGGCATGTACCCCCTGAGGATTAATGTAATTCTACCCTCAGGTATTACAGATGACAGCAATGGAATGAAATGTCTCACTGACAACCTTCTCTGTATCTTTGTAATTCAAGGATCTTTCTAAAAATGTTCAAAGTACAAAAATTTAATCATTCAAATGCGTTTCTTGTAGCGCTTAACTGTGTGTCTTGCTGTAAGATAATTTCAGTCATCACTTGACAGTAAAAGTGTCGTAGTCATCGTTGTCTATAAGCAATGTCCTGCAGAAGTCAATGTACTTACCTCGTCATAAACAAAAGTGAAATGCCATCCATATAGATATCGTAGTTGTTACGCTCATCGCCTTGATCAAGAAAGTACTATACCGTAACGTATTGTTGTGCTACGAAAAAGGCTGTCTCATTGTAGCTGTACCACAAAAGTTACTACTAAAACATGTTTTACTTTTCATAAGAATGTAGGGAAACTGTGCAGATAAAAAATAGATACAGCGCAAAAGCAATAATGTAAACTGTCACACTCATTAGTAGCATCGTGATATAATCGTGTAGCTGTCAAAAAAAACAAATACTAAGTCATCCGTAATCTCTCAGAAAGTACTTTCAATCCAGAACGTATTTTCAAGTAAACCAAAATGTTGCATTAAAATCTCATTAGCAGTATATGTTCCAAATATGTAAGCCTTATAGTCGTTACGTAATCGTGCAACTAACAAGCAAGAGTGTACACACAATAACACTATGCCATCTGTTCACTATAACAATGTATTCGTAATTACTGTCTGAATAAGTTCACTAGGTTCTTGCCTGGATAGTTAACTTCAAAACATTGTTGCATGTTAACAGTTTCTAAGTGTGAAAGTGTGAAAAAGCACACTAGTAACATGAAGTGAAAAATTTTATGGCAAAGACTAAGTTAAGAAGCAGATTATTACTCAATAATCGGTTTTACATATGAAATGTGGTGTAATCCTTGACCGTTCCTAGCTCGCAGAATTTCAACTTCAACGCAATTATCATCTAGTATACGTCGGTAAAGAATACTGCAATATTTCTCAAGGTTAGCTTATGTTATTTTTCTCAAGCCCAGCTGGCGCATATGACCGTCTGCGGTGCGAGTCATTACCTCTTTGTTGTCATGCATCGTTACTGGGATTTGGAGATCTAATTTCTACAAATTCACCTTGTCGAGAGGGCCCTGCCCTGTTTGAATCATGCCAATTTTGGTTAAATTATGGTCTGTTCTTAAGATTATATCGTCTGTCTTCATGTCGGTAATTTCTGTAATTTCTTTCTTGTCGGTCACGTGGTGGAGAATTTTTCACTGAATCATAACTGCATGGTGGGCTGTTGCATCTGAAGTTATTCTGTCTACCTTCATAATAATAGTTCTGGTTCCCATACTGCCTGTTTCTATGATTTCCTCTGTCATAGTCATTACTGCGGAGAGGTGATCTTTCCCTGTAATTATTATTACTCTGTCAATGGTTGTCATATGGGTGGTGCCCGTTTTGGTCACAATTTGCGTTGTAGGAATAGCCTTGTCATGTCCAGTTATTATTTCTGTCGTCACGGAATTGTGACGAATGTGACCTGTAATTGTTGTATTCCTTGTTTCGCGTCCAATTGTCAGTGTCAATTTCCACTTCTTGTAAGAGTCCCTGAAAAGCTTCAATGTCGTCTTTGCAACGTCCTGCCATAATAATATGTCGTAAATGTTCAAGAAATTTAATTAAGCAAATGCGAATAAGTTCCGAGGGACTGTACGGATTTGTCAAATACTGATTTTTGTGTAGTTCTTGCATTATGTGTGTCAACTGATCTTGTACTTCCCGCATTTCTCTTTTGTACTGTGTATTGATTTGATTCTGATTTTGTTTAAATTTCTTAATTTGTTCATACTCTTCTGTGTCAGTGAAGGCTACTGGTCTTGTGTCATTCAGATCATCATCTACCTTTGTAGATAAGTTCGTGAACTGATTCGAATGTAGGGCTACTTTCTCCAATAATGAATTGATTTCCTCCGTATGATTTTCTGAACCAAGTTTTAGAATATCTACTGTATTCTTTAAATTTACCTGAGTTTTTGCAAGTTGTGTAATCGAATCGGTAGATGCAACTGAGTCAATTTTAGCCCGCAAGGTGCCGTGATTTTCATGAACAGTAGTTTGCAGTTCTTTTATAGCTGCTTGGTGATTCTGCAATGCATTTTCATGACGTGAAAATATGGGTTGAAAATGCTCACAAATTTGTGTTTTTACGTCATTACAAACTTTTTGACATTTAGATTCGATATTAAGTAATTCAGCAGTTAAACCTTCACGTGTTTGTTCAAGCGTGGTGTCTAACTTTTGAAGATTTTGTTCCATTGTGTCTAACTTTTGAAGCCTTTGTTCTGTTTGTTTTTGATTTTGTTTCATTTGTTACATTAATTGCAATAACAATGTACTAGTGTCTGGAACCTGTTCCTCTGTGCTTTTCGGCAGTGCATTTGCACTCGCAGCATTCACATTTTGAAAAGCAGAAAATGTATCTCGACTTGTTGAGAAAACGGTAATGATGCAAAACCTGAATCTACAGTATTGGCAAGATTTTTTCCTGTCATTTCGGATTCCTGAGGCGAGCTATTGCCGACTGATCGATCGACAATACTATCCTGTTCACTAGCTATTTCACTGTCTGCTCCATTATTTACCGCCTGGTCCATTTCCCTATGCACAATTACTAAATTACTACTTTGAATGTCTGTTAATTCATTACAAGGTGTTGCTGATAAGCTACACTCGTCGTCACTATCATTTCTCAATTTACTTTGGAGCCTAGTGCTACGTTTTTCACAGGCCATAATTATGACGTATTTCACACGATAACACAGAAAAGCACAATTTGAACAGCAAAAATAATAAAACACATTGACATAGCACTGAAAATAATATCTAATCAATTGCAAGCACGGCTGCAAAATATTTGGTGCAAATCTACATGCATGCCACAACTGTTTTACTGTACAACAATGAAAAACTACAACTACAAAGGAAATTCTCTCTACAAATAATTACGCACTAGCAATAAACAATAATTACCCCACTTACTCAAACTACAAGGAAAAAATCAGTAACTTCCAGTGAGGCATCCTGGTTAAGGGTCGACATATGAAACGTCCCCTTTGTATGTAAAGAATGACAGTGCTGGAAAAACTCTTACGTTATTTGATTTTCAAACAGCTGAGCAAAACTGAACGTACTCAGATAGTTCTCTCTTTACTAATTCTAATCATCACTAAACTGACACACAATATTTTTAGCGCAACGCAATCTGACTTTCAATAATCCCTACAAAAGAATGGCCCTGACCTTTCCTGAAGCACTTACCTCACAAAAATCTTTGTTACTCGAACTACTGCAATACAGAGAGCGCCAATACTGCCAGCTAAATAAAAGATTCTAACTGCTGAAGGCACTAACTACTGATAGGCATATTTAGAAAATGAAAGATTTGATAGAAAACAAACAATGTATTTACCTTAATAGTGTTCAAAAGTCACAATATATATATATATATATATATATATATATATATATATATATATATATATATATATATATAAAAGGAAATTTGTAAGACTGGATGTCATGAACTGATATATATATATATATATATATATATATATATATATATATATATATATACACTCCTGGAAATGGAAAAAAGAACACATTGACACCGGTGTGTCAGACCCACCATACTTGCTCCGGACACTGCGAGAGGGCTGTACAAGCAATGATCACACGCACGGCACAGCGGACACACCAGGAACCGCGGTGTTGGCCGTCGAATGGCGCTAGCTGCGCAGCATTTGTGCACCGCCGCCGTCAGTGTCAGCCAGTTTGCCGTGGCATACGGAGCTCCATCGCAGTCTTTAACACTGGTAGCATGCCGCGACAGCGTGGACGTGAACCGTATGTGCAGTTGACGGACTTTGAGCGAGGGCGTATAGTGGGCATGCGGGAGGCCGGGTGGACGTACCGCCGAATTGCTCAACACGTGGGGCGTGAGGTCTCCACAGTACATCGATGTTGTCGCCAGCGGTCGGCGGAAGGTGCACGTGCCTGTCGACCTGGGACCGGACCGCAACGACGCACGGATGCACGCCAAGACCGTAGGATCCTACGCAGTGCCGTAGAGGACCGCACCGCCACTTCCCAGCAAATTTGGGACACTGTTGCTCCTGGGGTATCGGCGAGGACCATTCGCAACCGTCTCCATGAAGCTGGGCTACGGTCCCGCACACCGTTAGGCCGTCTTCCGCTCACGCCCCAACATCGTGCAGCCCGCCTCCAGTGGTGTCGCGACAGGCGTGAATGGAGGGACGAATGGAGACGTGTCGTCTTCAGCGATGAGAGTCGCTTCTGCCTTGGTGCCAATGATGGTCATATGCGTGTTTGGCGCCGTGCAGGTGAGCGCCACAATCAGGACTGCATACGACCGAGGCACACAGGGCCAACACCCGGCATCATGGTGTGGGGAGCGATCTCCTACACTGGCCGTACACCACTGGTGATCGTCGAGGGGACACTGAATAGTGCACGGTACATCCAAACCGTCATCGAACCCATCGTTCTACCATTCCTAGACCGGCAAGGGAACTTGCTGTTCCAACAGGACAATGCACGTCCGCATGTATCCCGTGCCACCCAACGTGCTCTAGAAGGTGTAAGTCAACTACCCTGGCCAGCAAGATCTCCGGATCTGTCCCCCATTGAGCATGTTTGGGACTGGATGAAGCGTCGTCTCACGTGGTCTGCACGTCCAGCACGAACGCTGGTCCAACTGAGGCGCCAGGTGGAAATGGCATGGCAAGCCGTTCCACAGGACTACATCCAGCATCTCTACGATCGTCTCCATGGGAGAATAGCAGCCTGCATTGCTGCGAAAGGTGGATATACACTGTACTAGTGCCGACATTGTGCATGCTGTGTTGCCTGTGTCTATGTGCCTGTGGTTCTGTCAGTGTGATCATGTGATGTATCTGACCCCAGGAATGTGTCAATAAAGTTTCCCCTTCCTGGGACAATGAATTCACGGTGTTCTTATTTCAATTTCCAGGAGTGTATATCGGTTCATGACATCCAGTCTTACAAATTTCCTTTTTCTGACGGACACACGTCCGGATCATCCGCTCATAGTAACCTCTCAAAACTCTGGCATATCTCTCCTCACATCCACTACTGCTGGCGGATCACCTCCAACTGCCCAACGCTACGGGCTGTTCACATCCAACTGCCCAGAACTACACTAGCGACTAATCCAACAATGAGTCCAACCAGCCACAGACCGCACACAGCGCAGTCAGTGATTTTCATGCAGAGCGCTACGTGGTGTTACCAACATAAAAACCGAAACAGCCTACTTACACCTGGATATTTTCCGGAAATATTACATATCAGAATTTTTCTGGGAAATCTGTACAATTTACAAACACTTATTATGGGGCGTCAGCTACTGAAGGGTGCATTTACTGATGGATGTCAGATACTGGGGGCTTTTCCCAGTGTAATCGGTCGATGGGTAACAGGTGAATGGATAAACAGCTAAACAAATAAATTGGTAAATGGATAAAAGATAACACTGAATGCATACTGGCTAAATGTGTAAACGTTGCTCATTGCTCAATGACCACTGATCATTCACCATTGACCACTGACCATTCACCATTAACCATTACCCAGTTCGAATATAGTAGTTTCCTCAGTGTAACATCGTGATTTAGCATCATCGGAAGTAGTTGAGAAAACTTTTTGTACTACAATATGAAGTTAATTCCCTACCATGGGCTCACTGTGATGTTTGACTGACTTTGAATGTGAGTAATTTAAACCATAGTAACACTTGTTCCTGACCTGCATGCATGTGTGTTACTAATGTACTGCAATTTTCGACATTATCAGTAAAAAATGGCAAACATATTGAATTGCAAGATGAAGCTGATACCCAAGCATGAGGTCATAGTAATGATTATACGACTTTGATTTAAGTTTCAGAGATGAGTTTTGACGAATTTAGACGCAGGAATAACACTGCTTATTTTCATAACTCTCATCAACAAGTGCACTTTAAACTGTAAGTTATGTTAAGAGATGTGTTCACTTGTATTTTGCGATGCAGCATATATGTCTAATTATGCTGAACTGAGAGTCAATTGTGCTTGATGTCAGCAAGACAAGACTTGTCAGAAGCAAAACGCTCAGTCAGTGAGTTCAGTCCAGCTGATACCTGCCTCCATGCCTTGTGAAATTTGAATGTGAGGCTCTGCTGTGCCATACACCATTTACTGTACAGAAATAAAACTTTATACATATATAGTTGGAGTTTTATTCAGTTTCTTGGATAGTTACTTTTGAACATGAGGCAAAAAAATTCAGAGCATCTGCATGCTTCCGACACAGTCAAACATAGTGCATATTATAGCATTTTAGATAAATACTTTTGAACATAGTGCAAAAGAACAGTGTGTTCAGATAGTTTTGAGCACAGCCAAGATGACTACTTTGTGAACTTTACGTAATGTTTTGGTTAAATACTTTTAAATATGACACAAAAAAATTCAGAGCATTCAGATATCTTTGGGTAACAGTTTGGTTAAATACTTTTGAATATGGCACAAGAAAATTCAGAGCATTCAGATACCTTTGAGCACTGAGATGGCTGCATTGTAATTAGATGTTTCATTTTTAATGGTGTGTAGAGTACTACATACTAACTGTAGGAGAGTGGGTGGGGAGGTGAGGGGGGGAGGAGGGAAGGTGCTGTAGTGCACATCTGGGCTAATTCTAATATTGGATTTTAAAAAAAATTGTTATCTACCTTCAGTTTTTAAAATTCCTACCATATACCATCTTTAATTTTTATTTTTACCACCATCCCCCAACTTTAGTTTTTAATTTTCCTGCTATCTGCTATCTTCATGACATCATGCATTTAAGGGTATTGATTTGTTGGAAATTTGTGGTAAGGTCTTATGGGAACCAACTCGTGAGGTCATTGGTCCCTAAGCTTACGCACTACTTAAACTAACTTACGCTATGGACAACACACACACTCATCCCAGAGGGAGGACTCAAACCTCTGATGGCGGCAGGGGGGGGGGGGGCACATGGACTGTGCCATTGATGATATCACTGCCCCTAGCATGCAGGCACCCTGCACAAACACATGCACTTTGCAGTATCAAGTAGCTGCTATCTTGGGTTCTGATATCAGTGGTACAGCATAATACGATAATGCATGTAAGTGCATAGCACTCCACAACATACATAGCATTCACACTGTATGTTCCATGTAACTACCAGCACAAAATAACTGCCAGGGCTATGATGCACAAACACACTGCCTGACAAGAAAAAACTGAAGCACCTAGAAGACATTATAGTAACTTCATACGCCTACACACCATCGAGAGAAATGTAAACGATTAGAGTTACAAAGCTTTGTGACAGGTAGAACCCCAACCAGAGTGAATTAGTCTTGTTCGTGTTTAGTATTGTTACCAGGCCTGGTAGGCTGTGTATGGAGCACAAACAACATCAGATGTTGAGTTCTGACTGTGGAGTAGACGAGGGGATGCTGCCACACGCATGTAAGATAGCGTTGTTAGCACCTGAAAGAGTTCGAAAGATGTCTCATTGTGGAGCTCCATTTAGCTATCGAATTGTGCAATATCCATATTTGTGGGACTTTCAGACGTGGCAGTGGCTCGATAACAGACTGCATAGGAATGTGAGGATAGGCGTACTCATCGAAAAGGTTCTGATCGACCACGTCTGGCCACAAGGGAGGATCGCGAAAATGTGCACCAATCACATCATAACCTCTGCACATCTGCTCCTGTCATCTGAGAATAAGTGACAGACTTCCTGCAACGTTCTGTGTCATCCCGCAACATTGATCGGAGACTAGAAGCAGCCAGACTAAGGAATTACTGTCCAATGCACATGATGCTGTTAACACTACAAAGCAAACTGCTGTTTTTGGATTGTTGCTCTGATCGGGAGGCACGGATTTCTAGTGAATGGTGTCGCACTGTTCAGCAATGATGGCGGTTTTCCATTAACTCAGATAACCTTCGTCGGCGAGTATGACGGCGACCGGAAGTGAGGTCTCATTCTTCCAATGTTTTGGAAATGTGAAGCGGTGGTACACTTGGCGTCGTGGAGGAGGAAGCCATCGAGTATGACTTCAGGCCACGGCTGGTAGTGATTGAGGGAACTCCGACAGCACAACAGTGCGTCACCGATATCCTGCTTTCTCATGTGTTAGTAACGTGGTGCCATTTTTCAAGAGAACAACGGTCGTCCACACATGGCACGGGTCTCTGTGATCTGTCTGCGTGATGTTGAAGTATTTAAGTGCCAGTAAGATCCCCAGACCAGTTCCCGGTGCGACATGTGTGGGATCACCTCCATCCAGTGCCAGCATCCATGATTATGAAGGACAAGTTACAACAGCTGTGGGCTATCTTGCCCCAGGAGTAGGTACAACGGTTGTATGACATCCTTCCCAACTGAATCACTGCATGCATCTAGGCTAAGGAGATCGATGATGATGATGATGTTGGGGTTGTAGTGCGCTCAACGGCGTGGTTATCAGCGCCCAGCTAAGGAGATCCACATCATTCCGATAAGTGGGCCAATACTGCCAAGTTCTTTGTAAATCTGACTCGATTTTGTAATCACGGTCATAACATCACATACCCAGTCAACCAGTGAAGTTTCATTTCGCTTCCTTCTCCCTTTCCAAGCGCTTTACCAGGCAGTGTATTATAGTGTAATTATCTTGTGTTTCGAAGTAGTATTGTGGGCTTAACATTTGATAAACAGCATAAGTAGCGGACGCATATTACTATTTAATGAAACCTCTATGTAAGGTGTATCTCGGCCTTTAGCTACATATACTAGATAAGTCATGAAACTTGTAACACTCGTTTTATTTCGTAGACGGTTCAGGATATCGAAACAAGGTTTAACGCAGCAAATTATTACGAGTTGTCATCTTGCATTGAAAGCGTAGCTTGCCATGGAGCCAGGAAGAGAGCGGATGTTTGGTTCTCACGCAGGCACAGCTGACGCTGGCTACTGGGTCGAGCGAGCCGAGTACTTGCTTACCGCAAGCAATACGTTAGACGTACTGTAATCTCTATGAATCTGAGAAAGTATTATTAAATATTAATAGATCTTTTTCGTATCAATAACTTCGATACTTTCGGAAATATAAATTTTTACCTAAAACGCACAATAACCGTGCCTTCATTGTGATACCGAGTTAGGGACTGTAATGTATTCATCTATAGTATGAACTGAAACTAAAACCAAGAGGATAGGTTCATGTATTCTAATTTTCTGGAATTTTCTTTAGTTTCACTACCACAGATTTCGGACGTAATTAAAAGTACTTTAGAAAATTATTATTTCATCGTGTGTGTTTTGGAGAGGCTGAGACAGTGAATGGAGGGTAAGAGTGTGATATTGTATTAAAACTATGTAAATGTATGCGTGAGAAAATTGTTGTCGAATATGGGATTTTGTGGCCTATGTCCGAGCGAGCTTGATTTTGTAAAAGGCAGCCAGGACGGGCGTTAAGTATAAAATTTATCAGTAATTTATTTCGTGGAAAGGAATCGTATTTTATTTCATTGAATTTTAATTATAAAATTTCTAGTCTAAATTACCTGTGGTAATCTGATTGGCTGACGTAAGAAACAACACGAGTATAGAAGCGCTCGAGATGATCTGATTGGTTGCTTAACATACTAGTCAATAGCAATTCAGCATTTCCCACGCGTTTGAGTAGGATTTGGTGCCTTGGATCTGTGAGCCGATTGAGTATCTCGTGAGCCGTCTTCTGGTAAATACCTATATTAAACCGCGCTGATCAAATTTTTGTATCAAAATGTTTGATCGGTTATCGTGTCGTTGACCAAAAGCGACTACAATATTGAGTATTTTGTGAAATATTGAGCTTCGTAAGTAGTTTATTTTGTGAGATATTCGTATGTGAACATTTCATGTAGTATATAAACTCCGAGTGGTGCGTTGCTAGCAGATAACGAAAAGCCTACTGAACAACTGAACGGGTTAAATCGCAAGTACTCGTGGATCAACGACTGTTTAGGACGTTTAAAATATCGGGTCGGACTAAATATCCTCGGGTCGCTTTCGGGTGTGAACTTGTAAGAGAGACAATCAGTAACATTGCTTTGCTTAATAGAAGAGATAGAGAAGATCCAACGGAGAGCAGCGCACTTCGTTACAGGATCATTTACTAATCGCGAAAGCGTTACGGAGATGATAGATAGACTCCAGTGGAAGACTGCAGGAGAGACGCTCAGTAGCTCGGTTCGGGCTTTTGTTAAAGTTTCGAGAACATACCTTTAGCGAAGAGTCAAGCAGTATGTTGCTCCCTCCTACGTATATCTCGCGAAGAGACCATGAGGATAAAATCAGAGAGATTAGAGCCCACAAAGAAGCATACCGACAATCCTCCTTTCCACGAACAATACGAGACTGGAATAGAAGGGAGAACCGATAGAGGTCGCTTTCCTCCGCCACACAGCGTCAGGTGGCTTGCGGAGTATGGATGTAGATGTAGATGTAGAAATGATATCGGCATATTAAATAGGGATTTGACACCTATTCTCTGTGTTTTAAAGACAATAAACCAACTTAAAGGAAATTTTAGACGTTTTTACACAGGATTCACGCAAGAATGCCGAACTATCGATAGTTTAACTAACTGTCAGCTACTGCCTATAGACTGGAGTTATGTAGCCTTTGCGTGGTACCTACACCAGTACCTACAATCGCAGGGTGAAGGGGCCGGCCACCTGAAACCTATCCTGGTAGATGGACTGATTGTTTAATTGATAGTGAGAGACCAACCCGCCTCGCCGCAGAGGTTTTTGTCAAATGATAGTAGATAAAGAGGCGTGTAATTTAGTTGCATGGTTAACATGATTCAACCTTATATCAACCCAGTTATTGATGCAAATATGTCTCTTTGAAAGAAACGATATACTTTTTTAAAAGGCGTCCGAGAACTGTTAAAAATACGAATGCACTGAAAAAATATTTGTTATGTTGGCGTTGAAACTTTTCGCAACAGTTTTAGAGAAATGAGCTACAATTGAAAGGAAAAGTGGCCGGAGTCGGGTATCGTGGCGCAATCCACCAAATGGGCTGTTATGCCACGTTCCGTCGTTATACGCAACAAGAAGAAGGATCTATGTTACCAAAAATAATGTACAGCGTTTCCTAGTTGTTCTACTTTGTACGGCCTAAAGGGTGTCGTCTACAATCTGTTAATAATCAGCTCAATGACTTGCTTTCAGTCAAAATTACATTCACTTCAATGTCAATATGAATACGTCATCGTAATGGGGAACATGAACACAGGCTTGTTGAGAGACAATCCATCCACAACAAACCTAAGAAGATTGTTTAATTTCAACTAGATGAACATACTCCCATTACAACCTGCATACCACACAGGGCACAGGCACACTCTTACAGATGTTAGTGCAAGTAAAGAGATTGAGAAAGTAACAGGTATAGCTCAGACGAAGGCTCCAGACCTCTCAGCACGTGATGTAGTATTCCTGGTCCATTCCTCACAGCCCCCAAAGCTCATAATTACCACATGACATAACTTGTAGGAATGTTAAACATATGGATCGTGAAGCTCTAACAGCCGACTTCTCAGAAACCTCGTAGCGTCAAATAATCGGACGGCCCATAATTGATGGTAAAATCCATGATTACTAGTAAACTCATTACTCTCCACGACAAACGCGCTCCTATACATACAACCCGTGTAAGCGAAACTCCTTCTTCTTGGCTGACAACGAAATTACTTCAAATAATGAACAATAGGAATGACAAATTCAAAACTCGAACATTATGAGGAATACAGAAAACAGCGAAGCAGAATAAAGCAATGCGTTCCCAATGCGAAAATCCCGAAACCGGGTAGTATTAGCAGGTAACAGGACCCACTCCTCCGCCGGCCGTGGTGGCCGTGCGGTTCTAGGCGCTGCAGTCTGGAACCGAGCGACCGCTACGGTCGCAGGTTCGAATCCTGCCTCGGGCATGGATGTGTGTGATGTCCTTAGGTTAGTTAGGCTTAAGTAGTTCTAAGTTCTAGGGGACTGATGACCTCAGATGTTAAGTCCCATAGTGCTCAGAGCCATTTGAACCATTTTTTGAACCCAATCCTCCTTAACTAGCCTAATGGCCTACAGGTAATAGCCCCGAAACCTCCCAGCAGTTTCTGGGCTCATGTCTCAGTCTACGACAAGTCATTTTAGAGTGAACATGCTCTCCAACGCACTTGCAGTTTCACTAAGTAGAATGGGAGGGAAAATGTTAGTTCTGAAGGATAACACCTTCAGGTTTCAAAAATTGTTGAAAAGTGGAGTAGCGCAATGGATGTGCAACATTAAGGATTGCAGAAGCTATTAAAACGGTTTAGATTGGGGATCTGCGTGTTGTGGAGATTGAAGAAGACCACAATTACGCAGAAATACCTGGTAACAAAATTCAGAGGAAAAAAAATTGTAATCTGAGGAGACAAGTCACAGAAGATATTTGTGAGAGACCATCAAAGCTAATTTACAATCAGATAAAAGGAGAATATACGCAAGACATAACAAAACTTTCATAAATCTATTTACACCAATATTTTCTTTCTTTATTCAACAACAAGAAAACTTAGTCGTATCAGTACGTCTTTTAAAGAGCTGTCGATAAATGTAATGATTTAGGTCTGAAATGTTCACCATGAACGATGTTTTCAGACTTCGAAGACAGCATAATGAACGCTGGAAGTGATGTCTGGACTGATATAAGAATCCAAGAATGTAAATTTCATTTAACCCTGAGCTGGTGGCAAAAAATACAAACACTGGGCCTGCACAAGACAGTTACGCAAGAAATGAAAATGGAAGATCTCTGTCTTATGTATTTGGTTTGCTGATCCCGAGATAGCTGATTACTGTTTTGTTGAGGATTTCATGTCAGCGATGCCTGCAGCGGAAAAATGGCAAACGTTCTGTTATTACTTAGTGTAAACTTACGTAGAAAAAAACCCACACTTTCCTCCATCTATGTAGGCAGAACTAAGTTGTAATAGGCAGCGAACCATCAATGCTTATGAAAGTTTCCACAGAAAATGTAATAGTCAGTTCTAATCCTGGAGTCCAGACATTTACAAACTTCTTGAGGTAATAAAGCACATTCATCTCGACTGTAAAATCGCAATAGATCCGTCAGGAACTAAGAAAAGATTTCAATATGTAAAGTCGGCTTCTTAAAAATCAAATCAGGAAGTACACAGTTACAAAAAAGGAAAAAATTGTAATTTTTAGATGTAAATATACATATTACGATATAAATGAAGAAATTTTGTAAATAATTTTAAAAATAAAAAAATTAAATATATAAGTATTTTTGGGGTGAGAATCAGTTTGCTTCCTCGTGATGCACCCTGGGTAACGCTAAACGAACTGCCATTCTGAACATGCATTTTCTTTAATTACATTTGTTTTTAACAACATTGAGCCCATTCTCAAGAGTTAGCAGTTTTCATTCAATTAATACTAAACAGAAATTCAATCTGCATTTGGATCACACTTTCATGACTCTTGTGCAGAAAGATGTATAGTGTTCTCTGGCATCCCTTTTTAGTAAGATACCACGAGATGTCAAAGATCTTAGCGGTAATCCTCACACTTTCCAATCTAAACTGAAGAATATCCTCATGGCACACTCCTTTCATTGTGTCGTTTAGTTCCTAGGAGAAATTTCAGCCAGTTGCTGTGTTTCATTGCTATTGTGCTAGTTTATATCCAGCCGTTTTACGGACTTCTTACGGTCCAACGGAACTTGACGAATAAAAAATGAAATCCCCATGTCACATTTATATTCAGGATAAACGCGAAAAAGTGTTACAGCTTCTACTACAAGTACATATGCTAGAAAGCTTTGCTTTCCTGGAGTGTTCATAAAGTTTTGACTGAAGAGTGGGTCGGGATGAGCGCGTCTTCTGGGTAGAAAAATCCCGTGCGAGAACGCTAACGGTTCCGCCGGCTGGTCTCACACTCCCGATTCTTCGCCAGATGCGCTGAAGGGCTGTCACCAGCTGCGAGATACGCCTGCCTGATTTAAACGGGAGGGATGGGTCCCTTCTTTTTCCCGACCCTTGGGGGCTCGAGAAGGAAGGGTCCCATTTTTGTGACCGTGGGATGAATGAGTCCTGCTACCAAATCAGGCACTTTCGTTCCTTTATGTGCAGAGATACGGCACCTGAGACTCTGTAGAATAATCTCCGCAGCTTGGGAATCGCAAAGGCATCAGAAACTGCTTTATAGGTCTCAGCTGACGAAGTGAATGAATTTTTCTCATCGCCAGTCAACTCTCCAGCTACAAAGGACTGACGTCCACAAGAGAGACCGCAGACTACCAAACTTTCCACTATACTTTCCTCCTAAAACACGTAGCAAGGGAAACGGTAACGAGAATCTCTTCTGAAGAGACAGGCAACGACGGTACCATGATCAAAGATGTTGCACAAAGCTTAGTACCTGCCTTAAGAGGTATTTTAAATTTTCCTCTCGTTGACGGAACGTATCCCACTCCACGGAAAAGGAGCACAGTCCGACTTCTCCTAAGATCAAAACCCCGCAGTCGCTTTGTGATTATCGAACAATCAGCAGGTTACCCGCTATATCCAACGCCCAGGAGTGTATTGCTCACGATCAAATTACTGAACGCTTACGCGAATTCAACTTATGTGACAGATATCACTCTGGCTCTTGTAAACACAACAGCACAAACACTGCGTTAATTACGGTAACTTATGACCTGAAATATACCGTGGGCAATGACACTATTAGACTTCATCAAAGCTTCTGATACTGTTTCTTTGATATACTGCTGGAAAAAATGCGATGGCTAAAGTTTTCAGACAGTTCATCGAAGTGATCTCAAAGCTAATTGAAAAAGAAATAATAATGTATTATCTGTGAGATTAAAACTTCGTCATGGAAGCATGTTATGTCAAAGAGTACGGCAAGCTGATAAAGAGAGAGTTAGAGAGAAGTGATATATACATGTATAATAGAAACCTTTTCCTTCAAAAACATTTCTCTCCTTCATACCCCCTCTGTGTCACTGATCTCATTTGTACTAAGATTGCAGTGCACGCGAGGTGCCTATTTTCTTCCACCGCCCAGAGTGGTATGCATAAGTTCTAATAAAAGTTCACCAACCTGCAGTCTTCTATAGTTGTTGTCCTCTGCACAGAAAACAGCACGTTGGTCATGAATCCGTAATCTTGAGGCTGTAAGAAACTTTTAGCGAGGAACTACTATTTTAGAAATAATTAAATTTCCAATCAGTTTGTTTACACGGGACGCCACTCGATTTTTATTAGCAGAACACGAGAAACTGCACAATTAATGAACTGCGTATTTTTGCAAGTACACTCACACTGTTTTCAGCTACACGTTCATGTAACCGTACTTGCTAATAAAGTCTTAACATGACACCGACCGCGGCAGACAACGTGTCTGTCCTCCGAGACTGTCGAACCAGCTCTATTCACAAACTAGACATTGCAAATTAAGTCTTAACTGATACTGCAGCGGACAACACGTTCGTCCTTCGAGCCTGCCGAACCAGCTCTTATCTTACAGCCGAACCACTTCACCCGTCATCCAAGTTAGGCGCGATCCGAAGAGCACCGAATTGCTTCGTCTGCCTTTTTTTTCCGCAGCTGTTTATTATTCTGCTCGTTACTAATACTTGTAAATTAATGGAACGATTGTACGCTGCTGAAAGCTGCTTTAAATATGAAATGCAAGTAAATACGCTGTTTAGTTTTCCTAATATTAATAACAGAAAATTGTCATTTTGGCGTGCAACTACCGAACGCAGCAGCCAATCGTGGTGAAGGACCACACTTTAATCGGTCTTTCTCAAGATACCCTTACCTAATAAGCCATCTGTCATCGGTACCTCACACCAAATTACGTCATCTTGCCACTTCTGCCTTCTCAACTGCTCTAAGAAGAGCTTCTTGTACGTGATAATGATGGCTGCAAAGCCAGAAATAATACAAGAGCACCGCAAAAGTCTGGCAAGTACCCACTTTTATTTTCCTTGTGTGTCAATGATATTTCGTCGTTGCTGTCCTGAAAATATCATTTCTGCGCCGAAGACATCCAAGTGCCACACCTGGAGCTAACAGTACTGTGGTCTTGTAAATGGGACTTAAACAGATTGCAAATAGGTCACAAGTAGTCTTAGTGGCGCATCATAAATTAATAAGTTCGGAATTCCCCGATCAGTTGTCTCATATTCTGCTCGATAGTATTCCAAAATACTGCCTCCACCTGCAAGAAGGCTACCAATTGTCCATAAGACCTGAAAAAGTTTCGGAACAGATTTCCAGAGGATGTGAAATGTAAACTCGTGTAATCACTTGTTCAACTGAACCTTCACTACTGTCATGTAATTCAGCGTGGCACGAGTAGTGAAAACACTAGACGGTTCGAGCTAAACATGAATGGAGATTCGCTACATCTGTAACATTCGTCGATATGACCATGTCAGTGTTTCATAGGCCCAGTTAGGGTGGCTGTGGCAAGCCAAGTTACACGACTACCACACGCAATGTTTACTTCATCGACTCTTCAGTGCGCAAGCACCTCAGTACTTCGCATCAGAGATTAAATACCTGTCGTCTCATCATAAACGAAACACGAGGTTCTCGCAAAACGAAAATATGCGCAAATTCGTTATCTGTTACTGCTGTCCTCCTCTGGAACAAGCCGAGCACAATTCAAAGCCCTGTTGCTTTTAAGATGTTCAAATGTGTGTGAATTCCTAAGGGGCCAAACTGCTCAGATCATCGGTCGCTATACTTAAACACTACTTAAACTAACTTATACTAAGAACAACACACACAACTATGCTCGAGGGAGGACTCGAACGTCTGGCGGGAGGGGCCGCGCAATCCGTGACATGGCGCCTCTAACCGCGCGGCCATCCGCGCGACCTGCTTTTAAGAAGCAGTTGACGTACTTCCTTCCGTCACCTCATAACGCTTCTACAAAAACGACGCCAGTTCCCCCTTTGTCAAATAGAACGCCAGTGCTCCTGCCTGCTCTCAATTATGATTTTAACTCTTTTCGTTTCCCTGTCAGTCACGCCATTGCCTTTTCCTTATATTCATAAAGTCTGAGTTTTCACATTCCTCTATCTCTCACTGTCCTATTCCTTTCTCTCGTGCTCATTGCCGGTAAAACTCATAGCTAAAACACACCTTTTTGTAATGTCTGTTTTTTGTTATACTTATCATGAAGTATCTTTTTATCTGCACTATTATAATTTTTAATTTAGAAATGTAGTATAGCGTGCTTATTGTTATATATGTAACGTGGAATATGTAGTAACATCTTCAACTTTCGCAATCCTTCAGGTGCGTAATTTTTACTGTTGGGCCGTCTAATCACATCGAATGAAACACTGTTTTCGTGCCATACGCGTTTCGCCTTTATTCTTTGCAATGTATCTTCAGTGGCATGTTCTGCGTATGTTGTTCTACTCTGAAGCGCCAAAGAAAATGGTATAGGTGAGCGTATTCAAAAACAGAGATATGTAAACAGGCAACATACGGAGCTGCGGTCGGCAACACGTATATAAGACAACAAGTGTCTGGCGCGGTTGTCAGATCTGTTACTGCTGCTACAATGGCAGGTTATCAAGATTTAAGTGAGTTTGAACGTGGTGTTATAGTCAGCGCACTAGCGATGGGACACAGCATTTCCGAGGTAGCGATGAAGTGGGGATTTTCCCGTAAGACCATTTCACGAGTGTACCGTGAATATCAGGAATCCGGTTAAGATCCTGAAAGAAGGGGATCAACGACGACATGAATCCATGGAATCTGCATGTCAGCAGGGGATTGTTCAAGCTGGTGGAAGCTCTGTAATGGAGTGGGGCGTGCGCTGTTGGAGTGGTATGGGACCCCTCATACGTCTAGATACGACTCTGACAGGTGACACATACGTAAGTATGCTGTCTGATCACCTGCATCCATTCATGTCCGTTGTGCATTCCGACGGATATGGGCATTCCAGCAGGACAATGCGAACACCCCACACATCCATAATTGCTACAGAGTGGCTCCAGGAACACTCTTCTGAGTTTAAACACTTCCTCTGGCCACCAAACTCTCCAGACATAAACATTATTGAGTATATCTGGGATGCCTTGCAGCGAGTTGTTCAGAAAAGATCTACACCCCTTCGACCTCTTAAGGATTTATTGACAGTCCTGCAGGATTCATGGTGTCAGTTCCCTCCAGCACTACTTCAGACATTAGTCGATCCCATGCGACGTCGTGTTGCGGCACTTCTGTGTGCTCGCGGGGGCCGTACGCGATGTTACGCAGATGTATCGGTTTCTTTGGCTCTTCAGTGTACATACTGTGTGTTCATTCCATTTTTGGCGCTGTTCTTCGTCTTATAATTGGCATTTAAAATTTTGTTTTCCAGGCTTCACAGAATTAGGAACTGAACACTTGTTTTTATGCTATGTTTTGATTGATGTTGCCGAAAGTGGACTGTGGACAGTCGGTAACACCAACCAAAACATAGCATCAAAACAAGTGTTCATTTCCTAATGTCGTGAAGTCTGAAAACCGCCGGCCGGAGTGGCCGTGCGGTTCTAGGCGCTACAGTCTGGAACCGAGCGGCCGCTGCGGTCGCAGGTTCGAATCCTGCCTCGGGCATGGATGTGTGTGTTGTCCTTAGGTTAGTTAGGTTTAATTAATTCTAAGTTCTAGGCGACTGATGACCTCAGAAGTTAAGTCGCATAGTGCTCAGAGCCATTTTTGAACCATTCTGAAAAACAAAATTTCAAATGGCAATTATAAAGAGAAGAACAGCGTCAAAAATGGAACAAAAATACAAAATGTAGAACAACGTCCACGGAACCTGACGCTTAAGATGCCTTGCAAAGAATAAAGACGAATCGCGTAAGGAACGAATATTGTGCTCTATTCAGTTGCAATTAGACGTTCCAAAATAAAAATTATCAACATCGTAAAATATGTACAATACCTGGTTACGTGTACGAGGGCATGATGAGGAGTAATGCCTCCGAATTTTGTACATGGAAAGGTTTAAAGCTTTTTAGATAAAAGAAACATTATTACATTCTACATCTTTATTCTTCAGGTCCACACATTTACTTCTAAACATATTCATCCCTGTGAAGAACATATTTCTCCCAACGAGCAGTCATTTAGAATGTTCGATTTTGTTGGCGGAGCTATAACCTCACTTCTGCTTGCACCCCTTCATCACTATCAAAGTGAAGTCCTCGAAGGTGTTCTTTAAGTTTTGGAAACAGATGGAAATCGGATGGTGACAGTCGGAACTGTATGGTGGATGATCGATGACACTGAACCCAAGGTGTCGGATTGTTACAGAGGTCGCAGCGCTCTTGCTGTGGACAGCCATAACGTTTTTTGTGTTTAAAAAGGTTTAAGTCTTCACATAAAAAAATTCGGAGGCACTACATTTCAGCACGCCCTCGCAAGGGGCGGCCTGATGGCGCTAATCTTGCAACGTTAAATAAATATATACAAAGCTACCTATGATTGTTGTAAACTGAACTTTATGTTAACTTCTAGTGTATCAAAAGGGGCCTAAGTAAACTATTTCAGATTTAATATCTTCAACGTTTATTGTCCTGTTGTTTGTAATATTATGTTTGTAATTGTCACGTTAGGTCTGTCTGTGTGCAACTGAATAAAAGCAATTTTATCGTTCCATAGCATATTAAATGGTTTTATTCAGCTGTGTGTAGAAGTGACAATTACCAGCATAATATTTAAATTGTTTGTACTTACTTATGCGTATGTGTTAGGCTTTTGAGGAAACAAGTTAACAGTCGAAAGGATTGATACAATAGCCGAGCCTGGCATAAGATCCCCTGCTGGCGGCGATTACGCGCCAATGGCCGAATCCGGCCACCTTACCTTTCAATTTTAGCATATTTCACCGCTACATTCTCCATTTCCAAAATCTGATACCTACGCTAACCAGCGTTATATTACCGTACTTTTCTTTTCAAAAGCTTTCGAATGACGTTAAAAAAGTACATTGGATCATTAAAAAGAAGCATACTTGCTCTCACGTGTTGGAATGTCCGGAACTGGTTTACTAAAGATAATGTTCAAGTACAAACCCTCGTGTGCCCCCTCCCTCCATCACTCCTTTAATCCGGATATAATTAAACTTTTGTACGGTATCTTGGAGGACAAATTTCGCAGTCAGTTTCCTCTTCTCAATTAGTGTCTTTTTGAAGAAGTGGGAACACATTACTGTGACTGTTGTTTATGACTTATATTTATCGGTTTACTGTGAGCACTAAAATTACATATGTGATATAGGTATATGAAATCAGATGAATCACTGTTAAAATGAGCTAAAGTGAACTTGTAAATTTGAATTTGCCTGTTAATTTACACGAGCTAATACAGTAACCAAAAGTGACTCATCTAGGACCTATACAGCATGTTTATTGGTAGTAATTCTATCAGTAAAGTAAGTCTACTTATTATCTCCTTATAAAATGTGTCCCTTACACTGCGGTTTTGTCTTTCTCTATTTTACTCTCGCTCTCTTTTTTTAACTGCCCAATGCAATACCGCATGCTGTCTAATTCTGAACCTTCATTTTAATTAACCTAATGAACTCACATTCAAATACCCTATGGGTTGCTGTAAAATCAGATTTAATACATACTGATTGTTTCACGCATCAGTTAGTATGATTGTTGGGTATGACAGACTTCAAAGAAATCTTCTAAATATGGAGCAATACCACACTTTTTACACTGGCATGCACCTTCCTTCTTTTTCCTCTTGAGGAGCACATAACACACCTTTTCGTGACATTCTTTTTCTTCTGAGTTGAGGGTATGTGTACTGAGAAATGAGCCCATGGCGTTGCGTGAGGTCTCATAGCATGGTACTCCTCGATGGTCGCCTGCGAACAGAGCAATCAGATAACTGTGCATTCTCTAGCAAAATTGGTTCAAATGGCTCCAAGCACTATGAGACTTAACATCTGAGGTCATCAGTCCCCTAGACTTAGAACTACTTAAACCTAACTAACCTAAGGACATCACACACAAGCATGCCCGAGGCAGGATTCGAACCTGCGACTGTAGCAGCATCGCGGTTCCGGACTGAAGCACCTAGAACCGCTCGGCCACATCGGCCGGCATTCTCTAGCAGTTGCTGTAAACTCTCCTCATCAGAACCACTAACTAATTTCTTGGTCATGCTTGTAAAGTAAACATACAGATATAGAAGAAGCAGTCTAGAGCTCACCCCTCAACTCCTATTTCGTCAGAGTATCACTACCTACTGTATTCTCACGAGTCTTCCAGTATTCGATATATAGCATTTGAATTCCCATGATTTACACGGAAAGAAATTTGCTACCCCGGCCTGCGCCGCGTTTTAGAACACACTGAATAACCATCTTTTAGATATACACATATACTGAAACACCCATTTGCGAATCGAGCTCGTCATACAAATGAAATGCCACACAACTTCATGTGACTACGTCTTGTCATTTGATGCTATTGGATTAAATCAGTTAAAAACCATGCTTAGACGCTTTAAGAATGAAGCACTAAAGATTAGAAATTATATGTAGATGGCTGTAGAGACGTAAAAGCGAACAAATTGTTAAAAAATATTTTTCCATTTCAGGTTGGATACAAGCCGTAGTTCATACAGAAGGAGGGCCAATATCCTGCAAACAAAGACTTTTTTTTGTCAGATGTTCACATTATTACGTGTAAATGTACTTTCTCTATATTCGTACAAAAATGCCAGATTTTCCCTTCCAATGCGCCAGTTGTACACGACGTTTGTACAAACTTTGATTTGCTTCGTGAGGCCACAACACGCAGTCCCATGGTTTTCAGTGCGGTCGGCTTTCTGGGTGACAGGCTGCAGGTAGAGCCGTGAGGCCCCCTCTGAACGTTGTTGGGACAACAGCAGCCACCTCACCGACAGTCCACATTCCGGTCCGAATATATGAACACTGCACCCAGTGGCATTTGCACCCAAACAGAAATATGTGTAATTCGTGCCCGGTTTTCCTGGAAGCTACTGCCTGAAGTGTGGGCCTACCTGCACCTTGGAGTCCTCATCCACCGGAAACGCTCCCTGTAAGGCACGGTCTATGTGCACTCCGAAAGTCCTAGTCCACTCCAGTGGCTGACCGCTTGGACAGTCACTGACAGTATGACTAAGTTCCGTAGTGTTCACTTCGTGTACTTTGTGTGTTAGCGTGCTTATAGTACGGATATGGAAACGTTAACGACCATATACAGGAAGCCATGTGGCCACTATGAAGGTTAATCGTATATTACAAAGAGAACCAAAGCAGATGGGACTGTGATTTGGCGCTGTTCTAAACGTAGAACAATGTGTTATTGAGGAACGCTTAAGACCAAAGGCTGTAACGCGCTTAGTTCAAATCAGCATCAACGTGGAGCACCGGATGATGCTCGTTTAGAAGTACAAATGACTATGAATCAGGCGAAGAAATCATTACGAGAGGAAGAGACTTCGATTTCTAAAATGTGTAACGAAGAGTTAGGTGACTTGTATAATCGAGAGTACAGTTTTGTTACTGAAATGCCAGAACAGCAAGTAACGAAGAGGACATTATGCAACCACCGGGCCAAATTACACGGAAATAAGAAAGAGACAGTAACATTGCAAGAAGTTGTTCTTCAAGCAGGGATACTCCCTATGAATGACGGTAGCAGTTTTCTCTTAAGTGACGACAACTTGGAGACAGGATCATACTTTTGAGTGGAAAAGCAGGAAGAGAGGTTCTAAAGACTGAACAACACTGTTTTTTGAATGGAGCCCTCAAATTCTGTAGCAAGCTATTATACACTATTCACGCAGACTTTGGAAGTTCAAAGAATGAAACAAACATCTATCCAGTGGCCTTGGCATTAGTACCCAACAAAGGAAGAGAGATGTATATCTGTCTTTTCCGCGATGTTATGAATAACGTACAAGAATTGAACCCTAAAATTGTCACCATTGATTCCGAGTCAGCTGTGATTGCTGCGCTAAAAGTTGTGCTCGCATCGATTGAAGCGCTTAACTGCCATTTCCATATGAACAAATCTCTCTGGGAGGAAGTGTAAGACTTGCGACTTATTTGCGAATACAGAGAAAATGAACAAGTAGCGCTTCTTCGACTAGAAAATATCAGCTATGACTGGCTCGAGATACATTCACAAGCACCGCATATCGCCTAGCTTTCTCAGTTTTTCGACTATTCTCTGGCTAGATAGATGCACTGTTACATGCAACGAAAGCAACTGTTATCCATCCGTTACCCAAACCAAAAGAAGTAGAACTTTTCATCAAAGAAAAATTAAACCTCGCGCCACAAAACAAAGTAGGTCCATTTATAAGAACAAATTGGAGGAAGATGTAGAAGCACCAAGAGTGCCGTCCACATTTACAAGTGTTTTGTAGACAAGCAATCGTCGGCGACGACGATAACAACGTCTACGAACCATTGTAAGAAGCAGTGCCTCAGTGGCTATTCACTCACACAAGAGTGAATGCGCTGGCAGGACAGTGTGCTCCTTATATAGCATCAGTCCTGGCGCACGCAGCGGATGTGGACTTCCGGGCGCCCATTCAAGAGCGCGCCTTATCACCTGCAGTTGCGCAATCGCCAACTTGATTTTATCCCGCCGCGAGCCTAGTAATACTAGGGCTCGCGGCTGCGGGCTGCCTCGCTCAGCGACTAAGTCCCACTCAAGGTCACGAGCTCTACTGTGAGAGCCATCTATTGAGCTCCCAGAGAAACACCCAGGGAGCATCCAAGAGTGCCCCAGAGAGCTACAACACCAAGAAGAATGCACTTAAGCAGTTTTACCTACTCCCCTTACTTCGTTCTTTTTCCCCTTGGAGGAAGATGTAGAAGCACCAAGAGTGCCGTCCACATTTACAAGTGTTTTGTAGACAAGCAATCGTCGGCGACGACGATAACAACGTCTACGAACCATTGTAAGAAGCAGTGCCTCAGTGGCTATTCACTCACACAAGAGTGAATGCGCTGGCAGGACAGTGTGCTCCTTATATAGCATGGCATAAGGTAGGAACCCTCACCTGAAATAATGACTTCAGATACAGGTATAGTACGGTAAGCCAAAATTTCACGAGTTTCAAAGGATTCCAAACCAGCTCTCCCTGCACTGTTACATGCAACGAAAGCAACTGTTATCCATCCGTTACCCAAACCAGAAGAAGTAGAACTTTTCATCAAAGAAAAATTAAACCTCGCGCCACAAAACAAAGTAGGTCCATTTATAAGAACAAATTGAGCAGTTTTACCTACTCCCCTTACTTCGTTCTTTTTCTCCTTGGAGGAAGATGTAGAAGCACCAAGAGTGCCGTCCACATTTACAAGTGTTTTGTAGACAAGCAATCGTCGGCGACGATTTTATCTTTGACTTGTCGTCCCATGTGGCATAAGGTAGGAACCCTCACCTGAAATAATGACTTCAGATACAGGTATAGTACGGTAAGCCAAAATTTCACGAGTTTCAAAGGATTCCAAACCAGCTCTCCCTGCACTGTTACATGCAACGAAAGCAACTGTTATCCATCCGTTACCCAAACCAGAAGAAGTAGAACTTTTCATCAAAGAAAAATTAAACCTCGCGCCACAAAACAAAGTAGGTTCGTAGACGTTGTTATCGTCGTCGCCGACGATTGCTTGTCTACAAAACACTTGTAAATGTGGACGGCACTCTTGGTGCTTCTACATCTTCCTCCAAGGGGAAAAAGAACGAAGTAAGGGGAGTAGGTAAAACTGCTCAATTTGTTCTTATAAATGGACCTACTTTGTTTTGTGGCGCGAGGTTTAATTTTTCTTTGATGAAAAGTTCTACTTCTTCTGGTTTGGGTAACGGATGGATAACAGTTGCTTTCGTTGCATGTAACAGTGCAGGGAGAGCTGGTTTGGAATCCTTTGAAACTCATGAAATTTTGGCTTACCGTACTATACCTGTATCTGAAGTCATTATTTCAGGTGAGGGTTCCTACCTTATGCCACATGGGAGTTTATCTTTGACTTGTCGTCCCATGTGGCATAAGGTAGGAACCCTCACCTGAAATAATGACTTCAGATACAGGTATAGTACGGTAAGCCAAAATTTCACGAGTTTCAAAGGATTCCAAACCAGCTCTCCCTGCACTGTTACATGCAACGAAAGCAACTGTTATCCATCCGTTACCCAAACCAGAAGAAGTAGAACTTTTCATCAAAGAAAAATTAAACCTCGCGCCACAAAACAAAGTAGGTTCGTAGACGTTGTTATCGTCGTCGCCGACGATTGCTTGTCTACAAAACACTTGTAAATGTGGACGGCACTCTTGGTGCTTCTACATCTTCCTCCAAGGGGAAAAAGAACGAAGTAAGGGGAGTAGGTAAAACTGCTCAATTTGTTCTTATAAATGGACCTACTTTGTTTTGTGGCGCGAGGTTTAATTTTTCTTTGATGAAAAGTTCTACTTCTTCTGGTTTGGGTAACGGATGGATAACAGTTGCTTTCGTTGCATGTAACAGTGCAGGGAGAGCTGGTTTGGAATCCTTTGAAACTCGTGAAATTTTGGCTTACCGTACTATACCTGTATCTGAAGTCATTATTTCAGGTGAGGGTTCCTACCTTATGCCGCATGGGAGTTTATCTTTGACTTGTCGTAGACGTGTTAAGATAAATTCTGATTGTAATATTCACTTATGGGTGAAGGCCAGTGGTTCATCCTCTTTGGAAGATTGTCGTATTGTGGGTGACTGTACTCTATATAACCATTGAAGCAGTTCTCAAAAAAGGCCCTTTTAAGGGCCACAATACTACACATTGATCTTGCCAAAAGCCGAGAAGCGATTCTTCTTGGTGTTGTAGCTCTCTGGGGCACTCTGGGATGCTCCCTGGGTGTTTCTCTGGGAGCTCAATAGATGGCTCTCACAGTAGAGCTCGTGACCTTGAGTGGGACTTAGTCGCTGAGCGAGGCAGCCCGCAGCCGCGAGCCCTAGTATTACTAGGCTCGCGGCGGGATAAAATCAAGTTGGCGATTGCGCAATTTGTTCTTATAAATGGACCTACTTTGTTTTGTGGCGCGAGGTTTAATTTTTCTTTGATGAAAAGTTCTACTTCTTCTGGTTTGGGTAACGGATGGATAACAGTTGCTTTCGTTGCATGTAACAGTGCAGGGAGAGCTGGTTTGGAATCCTTTGAAACTCGTGAAATTTTGGCTTACCGTACTATACCTGTATCTGAAGTCATTATTTCAGGTGAGGGTTCCTACCTTATGCCACATGGGAGTTTATCTTTGACTTGTCGTAGACGTGTTAAGATAAATTCTGATTGTAATATTCACTTATGGGTGAAGGCCAGTGGTTCATTGCGCAACTGCAGGTGATAAGGCGCGCTCTTGAATGGGCGCCCGGAAGTCCACATCCGCTGCGTGCGCCAGGACTGATGCTATATAAGGAGCACACTGTCCTGCCAGCGCATTCACTCTTGTGTGAGTGAATAGCCACTGAGGCACTGCTTCTTACAATGGTTTGTAGACGTTGTTATCGTCGTCGCCGACGATTGCTTGTCTACAAAACACTTGTAAATGTGGACGGCACTCTTGGTGCTTCTACATCTTCCTCCAAGGGGAAAAAGAACGAAGTAAGGGGAGTAGGTAAAACTGCTCAATTTGTTCTTATAAATGGACCTACTTTGTTTTGTGGCGCGAGGTTTAATTTTTCTTTGATGAAAAGTTCTACTTCTTCTGGTTTGGGTAACGGATGGATAACAGTTGCTTTCGTTGCATGTAACAGTGCAGGGAGAGCTGGTTTGGAATCCTTTGAAACTCGTGAAATTTTGGCTTACCGTACTATACCTGTATCTGAAGTCATTATTTCAGGTGAGGGTTCCTACCTTATGCCACATGGGAGTTTATCTTTGACTTGTCGTAGACGTGTTAAGATAAATTCTGATTGTAATATTCACTTATGGGTGAAGGCCAGTGGTTCATCCTCTTTGGAAGATTGTCGTATTGTGGGTGACTGTACTCTATATAACCATTGAAGTCCCGATGAGTCCCTGGAGCTGCTACAGACGGCGCCATCATGCTACCAGCGCTGTAGGTGAGTGGCACAGTAAAACTATTAATTTGCAGGGAAAATCGAATCCTAAAATTAAAGACGTGATCCAGTATATGAAGAATCGAGTATATGAAGACAGAAGCAGAGAACTCGTGGTGCGCATTAAGGAGGTCCGAGTTAAGTATGAAAGGCAAACGAAAGAAAACTTGATGAAAGGCTGGAAAAATAGTGAAAACGTACTAAGAGGACGGTGACATCAGGACGTGTTTGAAGGCAATTTGCTACCTCCAAAAATTTGAATGAAGTCATCAGCTAGTGTCGGACGATGTATATGAAAAAAATGTACAAATGCAAATAGTAACATATTAGTTTAGAAAATAATAAAAATCAAATAAAACTAAAAACAAAGCAAAAATAATAATTTTGACAGTAAAATGTTGATATGCTCATAAGCTGATTTTAAAGTGACAACTTGCTCTGGCCATTTAGTCAGCCGGCCGCGGTGGCCGAGCGGTTCTAGGGGCTTCAGTCCGGAACCGCGCGACTGCTACGGTCGCAGGTTCGAATCCTGCCTGGGGCATGGATGTGTGTGATGTTCTTAGGTTAGTTAGGTTTAAGTAGTTCTAAGTTCTAGGAGATTGATGATCTTAGATGTTAAGTCCCATAGTGCTCAGAGCGATTTGAACCATTTAGCCAGTCCAAAGCCGGGATAAAGTGTGACGGGTGTCGGTTTATTACGAAAAATCCACAGACATAACATGATCACCTCCTGCAAAAAACGACATTTCATGTGTGGGGCACCATAACTGACTGTTTCGCAATTATTTTTCTCTCTCCCTCTGACGCAATCACATAATTTTTCCCTTATGACCTGTTTCGAACAACGTCAACCATCTCCAGAAACAATACCGGATACCAATAGAAGGTGATTTTATTTAACACACGACCGGTTTCGGGTTTGTGCTCATCTTAAGGTGGTTTTTCATTCAATTCAATGTTTCAGTGTTCAATGTTGGATATCACTGTTTAAATAAAAAAATAAACAATGTGCTGGTGACTAAAAAGACTCAATTGAAACAATTGTGAAGTTGCTAAGCGACGTGTGTTGTAAAAATATTACAGTACTTACATACAGCTGCCCTAGATAATATTCACTCTCTCCTGCTTGTCAAATGCATAATTTAAAATAAACGTAAAATAAAATATGGCTCATACCTGCGGATGGTATATGCAAGAACTTTGTCCACATAAGCGACTTATCATTTTGCGTTCCTTCCCTTCCCTGCCCCCTTTTTCCTGCGTACTCAAACACCTGTGTACACACAAAAATTTGCACGAAGTCCTCCCTCTCAGGTTGGAGCCCAAAGTGGCAGCTTGTGTCGCTTGGGCCTTAAACCGGTAGTCAGTATATGTAATGTATAGTACATACTATGCCTTATCGCATAATTTGCGTAGATGAAGAAGTGCTCGTAGCTGTTAAGGTATGCGTTTTAGAGCCCATAATTACTGAGACATTTTTGGTTCCTGTATCGCGTATTTTCAACGGTATGCGTCAATGCCAGTAATTATGATACATCCTGCTTAGGAGGCGTGTCAGTGTAGCGCTGGGAGAGAGTAGAGAAACTATGTACAGCTTACTTCACCTATACAGGATGTTACAAAAAGGTACGACCAAACTTTCAGGAAACATTCCTCACACACAAATAAAGAAAAGATGTTATGTGGACATGTGTCCGGAAACGCTTAATTTCCATGTCAGAGCTCATTTTAGTTTCGTCAGTATGTACTGTACAACCTTCCACCTACGCTCAATGGAGCACGTTATCATGATTTCATACGGGATACTCTACCTGTGCTGCTAAAACATGTGCCTTTACAAGTACGACACAACATGTGGTTCATGCACGATGGAGCTCCTGCACATTTCAGTCGAAGTGTTCGTACGCTTCTCAACAACAGATTCGGTGACCGATGGATTGGTAGAGACGGACCAATTCCATGGCCTCCACGCTCTCCTGACCTCAACCCTCTTGACTTTCATTTATGGGGGCCTTTGAAAGCTCTTGTCTACGCAACCCCGGTACCAAATGTAGAGACTCTTTGCGCTCGTATTGTGGACGGCTGTGATACAATACGCCATTCTCCAGGGCTCCATCAGCGCATCAGGGATTCCATGCGACGGAGGATGGATGCATGTATCCTCGCCGGCCGAAGTGGCCGTGCGGTTAAAGGCGCTGCAGTCTGGAACCGCAAGACCGCTACGGTCGCAGGTTCGAATCCTGCCTCGGGCGTGGATGTTTGTGATGTCCTTAGGCTAGTTAGGTTTAACTAGTTCTAAGTTCTAGGGGACTCATGACCTCAGCAGTTGAGTCCCATAGTGCTCAGAGCCATTTGAACCATGTATCCTCCCTAACGGAGGACATTTTGAACATTTACTGTAACAAAGTGTTTGAAGTCACGCTGGTACGTTCTGTTGCTGTGTGTTTCCATTCCATGATTAATGTGTTTGGAAAAGAAGTAATAACATGGAAAGTAAGCGTTTCCGGACACATGTCCACACAACATATTTTCTTTCTTTGTGTGTGAGGAATGTTTCCTGAAAGTTTGGCCGTACCTTTTTGTAACACCCTGTATGTGTGTGTACTCTTGGGCTTCCAGTTAGTTAGCAAAGCATTTTATGTTCATTACGTGTACTATACGCTGTTCCACGCGTGTGGACCACGTTTTATTTTATTTCAGTTTTAAAGTATGCCTTGTGAAGCAGAAGCGATTAAATCTTTAATTATTTTATTTGTAATTTGGTTTTTATGTTAGGTATGGCAACACTGCCGGCCACTGTTGCCTGGCAATGTTTGTGGCAAAACATTTCCGGGCCAGATGTGTTTACATGAGCCACGACATGGCCGCGTAGTGAACGAAAGCAAGAAATGGAAGTGAGTGCAGCTCTCCTGCATTTGTATTCCACATGAAAAAAATCATCAAGAACAAAAGAAATAGGGCATCGTGGATGTGTTGTGCATAATATATATTTTTCTTAATAGTGGTGCTTTCATTATCCAACATGTGATCCACGATATTTTATATGCAATGGAGAAGTTCTCAATGGACTAGACTGTACGACACGCTAGTTTATTTATCGCTATCGCGTTTTGACAGATGTTGATGCAAAGAATTCCATTATAAATTCTTATAAAGGGTGTCCCATTTATCTTGCTCACCCAAAATAACTATTTTCTCATGCGTAAAATGAAAAATTATTTCACTGAGTAATTGTTACTGAGGGTATACTTTTTATGTATCCACACAGATGTAAGAGATACGGGGTAGGGGTTAATTTTTTTAAGTGGAACCATGTACATTTTATTCAAGAATACACTTACCCTTTCAAATAGCTATTCAAAAATGTATCGCACTGTACCATTTTTGTCAATAAAACGATAAAGAGTAGGCAGGTTGTGAAGAAACCGAGCTGTCTACTGCCTTGATTGTACACATTACGTACCCAAAGTAGTGTTGTAGTAGAGGTGTGGGTTTTGTTTATGATTTCCGACTCATGAAAACACAGGTACTCCTCTCTCCCCCGCGCACTACATTTGTTATTGCTTTAGCGTATAGTAAACTGTATACTAGTGTAGTCGTGCATCAGAGTAATTTAGTAACTGCATGGCCGTAGTACGCATTGTGAATACAATTTTTGCTGTATAAAGATGTTTGACGTACACGCATGGCGATAAGGTAAAAATGCTGCTGAGCTACGGAGAAAGTACGTTAATAGGTAATATTTATTTAGTAACTTATATTTTTGTGTTCAGTACTGTTAAAGAACATTATGATTATTATGTTGTTATTCTATCTTGTACTTTATTATACATACTTGTACTGTAATTTGCTGTAGACAGGCGAAATACTATTCAGACACAACTACTGTACAACAGACGATTCCCTGACAAGTCATCGCCTTCTTGCTGTACGTATACGTGAAACGGGAAGTTAAAATGCTAGACCTCGTAATAGTCGTAGAACGCGAACTGGCGAATCTGCTGAGGTCGCTGTGCTTGCTGCCGTAACCGTGAATCCTCAAGTCAGCACACGGCGAATTCCATTAGAAGTTGGTGTCTCGGAAACAAGTGCACATCGCATTCCGCATTGTCATAAATTCTATCATTGCCATGTTCATTTACACCAAGAACTTCACGGAAGTGATTTCAACAATAGGATTCAATTTTGTCTGTGGGCTCGGCAACAACTTCTGACTAATCTTAATTTCTTGTCAGATGTTCTTTTTACCGATGAGACGTCATTCTCCAACAAACGAACTGTCAATATTAGAAATATGCAGTATTAGTCCATCAGCAACCCATGATGGCTCCAACATCAGCGTCCATGGAACGTTCATGTTTGGTGCGGAATTATTGGAGATACCATTACGGGACCTTTCTTTGTAAATGCCAGTCAAAATATCAGACAATATGCCCGATGTTTAACACACACTCTTCCTGTTTTCTTGGACGCCGTACCTCTAAATCAGAGGATGCTCATGTGGTATCAGCATGATAGATGCCCTGTACATAACGCATTACGAGCATGACGAATTCTGGACCGTAAATATTTGGCCTGCCCGATCTCCGGACCTTACACCGCTGGATTTTTTTCTGTGGGGAGTAGTCAAGGATGCTGTCTACCAAAATGTTCCAACAACACCAGAGGACATGCAGCAACGCATTATTGACGCTTGTACAGCCATCATAAAGCAAATAGTAGAATGAGGTAGGGCGTTCTTCATCCACAGAGTGACCCTATATGTGAATGCCAATGGTCACCATTTTGAGAATGTGATGTCAACGCTCTGTTTTTCGTGTAGTCGTAGTATTACAGTAAAAGTTACTACAAATGGACATGTTACTTATGCATTGTCATAAGTACTGTGATACGGTACTAAACAATAACAATATTCAATTACTGTACAGTGCCGTACTGTTGCATTCAATTTTTATTGGTAATTTGTAAAATGTTGAAACGCGTGGTTAAATTGCTCTGAGCACTATGGGACTTAACATCTATTGTCATCAGTCCCCTAGAACTTAGAACTACTTAAACCTAACTAACCTAAGGACAGCACACAACACCTAGTCATCACGAGTCAGAGAAAATCCCTGACCCCGCCGGGGATCGAACCCGGGAATCCAGGCGCGGGAAGCGAGAACGCTACCGCACGACCACGAGCTGCGGACGCGCAGTTAAATGATTTAGGTAATGAAATGCGCTGAAGTGATATTTAAATTAGTGAAATTATGTATTAGTTACCATTTCAATAGCTACCAGTTTCGTGGATAAAATGTTACAGTGTGATACATTTCTGAATAGCTTTTGGAGAGTATGAGTGTATTCTTAAATAAAACGTACATGGTTCCATCAAAAAAAAAAAAAAAAAAAATTAACCTCTACACCGTATCTCCCACATCTGTGTGGGTACATAAAACGTATACCCTCTGCAAGAACTACCCAGTGTTGTTAAAAAACATTGCTTGAAACAATTTTTCATTTAACGCATCAGAAAAAAGTTATTTTGGGTGAGCAGTATAAATGGGACGCCCTGTATAATCTCCGACTTATTCACTTTACTTCCCAATTGTATTAATATCAATGACTATATTCGGTGTGAGACACAGTGTTCCATCGCATCATTTATAGCTACATCTGCATCTACACATCTATTCTCTGCGAACCACTGTCAAGCGCATGGTAGAGGATACATCACACAGTGCCAGTTATTAGGGCTTTTTCCCGTTCCATTCACGTGTGCAGCTCGGGAAATATGATAGTTTAAGTGCCTCTGTGCGTGCTACAATTAATCTGATCTTTTTCTCAGGATCTCTATGGGAGCGATATGTAGGATTTTGTAGAATATTCCTTGAGTCATCATTTAAAGCTGGTTCTCGAAACTTTGACAGTAGACTTCTCGTCGTAGTTTCCGACTATCATCAAGAGTCTACCAGTTCTGTGCTTTCAACATCTCAGTGACACTCTCCCATGGGTTAGACAAACCTGTGACCGCTCGTGTTGCCCTTCTCTATATGCGGTTAATGTCCCATGCTATTCCTATCTGGTAGGGGTCCCACACACTTGAGTAATATTCCAGGATGGGACGCACCAGTGATTTTTAAGCAATATTGTTGGTAGACTGATAGCATTTCTCTAGAATTTCCCAATAAACGGAAGTCTGCTACCTGGTTTACCCACGCTAATCCTATCTGATCGTTCCATTTCATGTCCCAACTAGTGTTACACCCAAGTATTTGTAGGAGTTCACAGATTCCAGCAGTGAATCACTAATATTATGTTCATAGGAATCTATGTTTCTTGCCGGCCGGTGTGGCCGTGCGGTTATAGGCGCTTCAGTCTGGAACCGCGAGACCGCTACGGTCGCAGGTTCGAATCCTGCCTCGGCATGGATGTGTATGATGTCCTTAGGTTAGTTAGGTTTAAGTAATTCTAAGTTCTAGGTGACTGATGACCTCAGATGTTAAGTCCCATAGTGCTCAGAGCCACTTGAACCATTTTTTTCTATGTTTCTTCGTTTGGTGAAGTACACAATTTTACACTTCCTAACATTCAAAGCAAGCTGCCAGTCATTGCGCCACTTTGAAATCTTATCAAGATTTGACAGAATATTTGTACAGATTCGTTCAGAATGTACTTACTTCATTATAGACAACTGCATCATCTGCGAAAAGGTTACTATAATATTAGTCGGAAGATCATGTAAGTAGGCTGTTTAGGTTTTTATATTGGTAACGCCACGTAGCGCTCTGTATGAAAATCACTGGCTGTGCTGTGTGCAGTCTGTGGCTGGGTGGCATTGATGTAATATTCGGTATTGTAGTGTTGGGCTGTTGGCTGTTAACAGCGCGTAGCGTTGCGCAGTTGGAGGTGAGCCGCCAGCAGTGGTGGATGTGGGGAAGTGAGATGGCGGATTTTTGAGAGCGGATGATCTGGACGTGTGTCCATCAGAAACAGTACATTTGTAAGAATGGATGTCATGAACTGCTATATATATTATGACTTTTGAACACTATTAAGGTAAATACATTGTTTGTTCTCTATCAAAATCTTTCATTTGCTAACTATGCCTATCAGTAGTTAGTGCCTTCAGTAGTTTGAATCTTTTATTTAGTTGGCAGTAGTGGCGCTCGCTGTATTGCAGTAGTTCGAGTAACGAAGATTTTTGTGAGGTAAGAGATTTGTGAAAGGTATAGGTTAATGTTAGTCAGGGCCATTCTTTTGTAGAGATTTTTGAAAGTCAGATTGCGTTGCGCTAAAAATATTGTGTGTCAGTTTAGTGTTGATCAGAATAGGTAAAGAGCGAAATGTCTGAGTACGTTCAGTTCTGCTCAGCTGTTTGAAAATCAAATAACGCAAGGGATTTACCAGCACAGTAATTCAATAATTTTTCTGAGGGGACGTTTCATGTCGACCCTTAGCCGAGGATACCTCACTGGAATCTTCTGATTTTTTTCTTGTAGTTTGTGTAATTAGTGTAGCTATTTTTTATTGCTAGCGCGTAATCATAGAGAGAATTTCCTTTGTAGTTGTAGTTTTTCATTGTTGTACAGTAAAACAGTTGTGGCATGCATGTAGATTTGCACCAAGTATTTCGCAGCTGCGCTTGCAATTAACTAGATATTATTTTCAGTGCTGTGTTAATGTGTTTTCTTATTTTGCTCTTCAAATTGTGCTTTTCTGTGTTATCGTGTGAAATATTGTGACAATAATGGCGTGTGAAAAACGTAACACTAGGTTCCAAAGTAAACTGAGAAATAATAGTGACGACGAGCGTCGCTTATCAGCACCACTGTGTAACGAATTAACAGACATTCAAAGTGGTAATTTGCTAATTGTGCATAAGGAAATGGAGTGGGCGGCAAATAATGGCGTAGCCAGTGAAACAATTAGTGAACAGGGAAGCATTATCGATCGATCGGTCGGCAACAGCTCGCCTCAGAAATCCAAAATGACAGAACACAATCTCGCAAATACTGTAGATTCAGGTTTTGGGTCCTCACCGTTTTCTCAAATAAGTCAAGACACATTTTCTGCTTGTCAAAATGTGAATGTTGCCGGTGCAAATTCACTGCCGAAAAGCACTGAGGAACATGTTTCAGACACCAGTGCATTGTTATTACAATTAATACAGCAAATGGGACAAACACAGCAAAAGCTTCAAAAGTTAGACACAATGCAGCAAAATGTTCGAAAGTTAGACACAATGGAACAAAATCTTCAAAGGTTAGACACCACGCTTGAACAAACACGTGAAGATTTTACTACTGAGTTACATAAAATCGAATCGAAATGTCAAAAAGTCTGTAATGACGTCAAAACACAAATTTGTGAGCATTTCCAACCTATTTTTTTGGCGGCATGAAAATACATTACAGAATCACGAAGCAGCCCTAAAAGAACTGCAAACTATTGTTCATGAAAATCATGAGACCTTGCAAGCTAAGATTGACTCAGTTGCATCTACCGATTCGGTTACACAACTTGCAAAAACTCAGGAAAACTTAAAGGACACAGTAGATACGATTTCAAGACAAATGGACACTCTGAAACTTGGTTCAGAAAAACACACTGAGGAAATAAGTTCACTATCGGAGAAAGTAGCCGAACTTTCGGATCAGTTCACTAACTTATCTACAAAGGTGGATGATGATCTAAGGCCGGCCGGAGTGGCCGTGCAGTTCTAGGCGCTACAGTCTGGAGCCGAGCGATCGCTACGGTCGCAGGTTCGAATCCTGCCTCGGGCATGGATGTGTGTGATGTCCTCAGGTTAGTTGGGTTTAATTAGTTCTACGTTCTAGGCGACTGATGACCTCAGAAGTTAAGTCGCATAGTGCTCAGAGCCATTTGAACTATTTGATGATCTAAATGACACAAGACCTGTCGCCTTCACTGACACAGAAGAGTACGAACAAATTAGGAAATTCAAACAAAATCATAATCAAATTAATGCGCAACACCAAAGAGAAATCCGGGAAGTACAAGATCAGTTGACACAGGTAATACAAGAATTACATATTTCAGAGGACACTCGCGCTCCAATACGGGAAGAGGGACGTAGAAATACGGAACAGCCACAAAATAATTACACGAGGCACTTCGGAAATCATGAAAGAAATTGGCAAGGTACACCGAATTTTGAGATGGAACCGCCGAAGCGAAGTAACAATGACCGATATGCGACTCGCCGACACGATGATTTTGACTATAAGCTGTTTATTACTAAACGTAAATTCAAAACATTTAAGAATTCCGGCAACGACATTCATCCACAAGCGTGGCTTCATCAATTCTCTCATTGTTTTCCTCCCAACTGGTCATTAGAGCACAGATTAGAATTTATGTGTGGCTACTTAGAGAATGAACCAGCTGTAAGAATGCGATCGGTCATTCACGATTGCCACAGTGAAGGAGAATTTTACCATGCCTTCCTCTCAGCATATTGGTTTCAAGCCACACTAGACCGAGTAAAACATAGCATCATAATGATGAAACATTTCGAACAATCTTAATTTTCCAGTCTTGTGAAATATTTTGAAGACATGTTGCACAAGAATCAGTACCTGTCAAACCCTTACTGCCCCTCAGAACTCATCTGCATTTGCTTAATCAAACTACCTGAACATTTACGATATATTATTTCGGTAGGACGTTGCAAAGACGTCATTGAAGCATTTCAGGGACTCTTACAAGAATTAGAAATTGACACTGACAATCGCGGGACGCGAAAACAGGAACACAACAATTACAGGCCACATCCGTTACAATTCCGCGAGGAAAGAAATAATAACTGGACACGACAAGGCTATTCTTACAACGCAAATCGTGAACAAAACAGACACCACCCATATGACAACCACTGGCAGAGTAATAGTTACAGAGGAAGTTCGTATTTCCGTAGTAATGAATATGACAGAGACAATCAGAGAAACAGACAATATGGGAACCAAAACAATTATTATCACAGGAGACAGAATAACTTCAGACGCAACAGTCCACCGTGCAGTTATAATTCAGGGAGAAATTCTCCACCACTTAACCGACAAGAAAGAAACTACAGGAACTACCGACATGACGACAGACGATATGATCGTAACGACAGACCTGAATTGCATCAGAACTGGCGGGATTCAAACAGGGCAGGGCCCTCTTGACAAGGTGAATTTGTAGAAGTTAGGTCTCCTAATCCCAATAGTGATGCACGCCAACAAAGAGATACCATCAATGACTCGCACTGCAGGCAGCCACGTGCACTGCCTGGGTCAGAGGAAAATAACATAGACGCTAACCTTGAGAAAAATTTGAACATTCTTTACCGATGTACCATATACCACATGACAATTGCGTTGAAGTTGAAACTCTGCGTACTAGGAAGAGTAAAGGATTGCACCACATTTCACATGTAAAACCGTTTATTGAGAGATAATTTGTTTTTTTAACTTAGTCTTTGCTATAAAATTTTTCACTTTACATTGCTAGTTTGCTGCGTCGGACTTAGAATCTGTTAACATGCAACAATGTTTGAAGTTAAATATCCAGTGAAGAACCAAGAGAACTTATTTAAACAGAAATTACGAATGCATTGTTATAGTGAACAGAGGACACGGTGTTATTGTGTGTGTACATTCTTGCTTGTTAATTGCACGATTAAGTAACGACTATAAGGCTTACATACTTAGAACATATACTGCTAATGAGATTTTAATGCAACATTTTGGTGTACTTTAAAAGACATTCTTTATTTGAAGTACTTTCTGTGAGATGAAAGATGACTTAGTATTTGGTTTCTTTGACAGCTACACGATTATATCATGACGCTAATAATGTGTGACACAATTTACATTGTTGCTTTTGCGGTGTATCTGTTTTATATCTGCACAGTTTTTATGTATTATTCTGGAAAGTAAAACATGTTTTAGTAGTAACTTTTTTGGTATAGCTACAATGAGATAGCCTTTTCCGTAGCAAAAAAATGGTTCAAATGGCTCTGAGCACTATGGGACTCAACTGCTGTGATCATCAGTCCCCTAGAACTTAGAACTACTTAAACCTAACTAACCTAAGGACATCACACACATCCATGCCCGAGGCAGGATTCGAACCTGCGACCGTAGCAGTCGCACGGTTCCGGACTGCGCACCTAGAACCGCAAGACCACCGCGGCCGGCCTTTTCCGTAGCACAACAATACGTTACAGCACATTACTTTCTTCATCACGGGAATAAGCGTAATAACTAAGACATCTATACGCAAAGCATTTCACTTTTGTTTATGAGGAGGTGAGTACATTGACTTCAGCAGAACTTTGCTTACAGAGGCCGATAACTACGACACTTCCACAGAATTATCTTACAGCAAGACGCACATTTAGCGCTACAGGACACGCATTTGAGTGATTAATTTTGTACTTAAAACATTTATTTTTAAAGATTTTTGAATTACAAAGAAAGTTTTCCGTGATACATTTCATTCCATTGCTGTAATCTGTAACACCTGAGGGTATAGTTACATTAATCCTCAGGGGGTACACGTCTACTTTGTGTACCATGTGTGTGGCTAGCACAACGAGCCTTAGCTAATATGGTATTTGCTTATACAACTTTACACATCAGTACCATATTTTTCCAACACAGAATTACACAGCTATCTGATTATTTAACAGGGAAACAAACTTTTTTTTTTACTATGTCAGTGACAGATGTTTACGCGATTACACAGTTGGATAACTTCACACTTACGAAACTGTATTTTGTATGTACTTTGTGAACTCTTCATATTTTTTCAGAACCATTGTGATACTATGAAAGCTTTGAATGATGTATTTGGTATGAGATCATGATTTTTAAAGTATGATTGAGATAGATGATACTATTGAAATGAGCAGAGAATTTTTTTAAGTTTTGAAATTATTGCGGAAAGCTACGACGTTTTTGAGATTTGGCTGAGCTTTTATGATGTTATTATTATTACGATGATAATGTGTATTATGCTGTTGAGGAATGTTTATGATCAATAAGCTGATGCTATATGAGTAATTTGATTATGCTACGTATTTATTATGATGAAATATTGAAGAAGTGTCGACGAAATGTATATGTGTAATAAGGTAAGAAATAATGAGTAGTGGTTAGGGACTCTGAGTTGTGAAAAAGGATGTTGGAAACCAAGAACCGTACTTAAAGAGTTATGGAATATGTGTAAATGCGTAAATGTATCACAACGCCGGTGAAAATTTTTTGGATACTGTTATATTTATAGGATTTTGTTTCTACAGATTTGTAACGCAAATATTTCGACCTGTGAAGTTTTATTTGTATCAAACTGTCACTGTAGCGGAAACTGATGTAAATATTTCGGTAAGGAAGGTAGGTCACTGTAGGCACTTAGCTGTGAGACAGTCGCCTGGAAAAAGCCATTACTGTGTGCCTTTCAGAGGTACAGGTGGAGCAAAAAGGATGCCATTATCCTCGCTATTGACATTTCTTTGTAGAAAGCATCACAAATACGACACGCCCAAACTTGAAAACATATGATTACACTGTGGAGCTCTTAATTTATGATATTTATTAAAATGCCTAATGAAACGATGAGAAAAATTTCACAGCTATTGTGTTGCTAGTTGAGAGTTTTTTACTGCATTATGAAATGCCATATGGCTTGCTTTATGTATTTATTGACTCAGTTTGTTTAATATCTAGTGCCTAGCTGCACTGCAGCAATGGTTAGAATAAAATTTAATAGATGTACTAATATAGATATTTTATGCCTACAGATCCAGTAAATAATAATTTTATGATCCACTTAAAAAAAAAACGAAGGAGCACAAAAAGACATTTCCCTTCACAGGAATTGCATAAATAATTTTTTTAATGACTTGGTAACTTTCTTGCAGAGTAAGTTTTTGTGATGCATCACTCTAATGTTAAGATCTGACATAGGTATTAGACATGGCCATTTTTACTGTGATATTTTTTCTGCTTGAGCTTTGTCATATTTAGGTATAAGTTATAGCATTTGCTGCTGCTGTTTGCCAGGCATAGTGCTACTGAATGTCACTTTGTATTACTCTGTTAAGCCAGTTTTACTACTGCTTCATTTTTCTTGTTGCTGCACATTGGCTCATATTAGTGATAATATTGCATTTGCTTTGCAAACTTATATACTGCTGCTTGCTTTGCAAATCTGCGTTTTTTGTCATTGCTGTTTGTGTTAATTGTTTTGTACTGCTGCATTGCCTCGTCCCTTAGTATATATATCTGATCTCAGTAGATTTAAGTTAGCTTCAGATGGGGTAGCCTATATAAGAGAACGTTACGATGAATTGGAAGAAATGCATTGAGAAGCTATAAGAAAATGGTTTGGCCAAAAAAGTAGTGTACAGTGGAGAAAAACCATTTTTGAAAGAGGATGTGAACAGAATACAGAAAGCATGCTTGGATAGAATTTTTTTTTTCTGGAAACAAATGTTGAAATAAAAGGAAAGATCTACGGAATGAAGTTTTGGGTTGGACTGCAGTACCAAATGTCACACTGAAAACAAACCCTGTCCTGTACTGTTATTACGCTATGTGAATTTGTGTTTTTCCTCTCTTTATATGTTTAGCTAATAAGATTTATGTTGTAGAATTTTTCGAATACTATGTTATTTACTTTGTAAAGATGTTTAGATATTATTTATCCTGTTTTGTTGCTCATGTGTGAAGTTGATGTTTCAAAAGTTATTCTGACCTTTTATGTATTTACTTATCTCATAATTCCTGTAACACTGATATATATGTTTATTTCTATTCTTTTGTAAAGCCTGTATTACTACAAATGTTATCTGTACTATTATGTTCTTTAATGATGTATTTTGTACCTTTGTAATTGTTTTCTTATGTTGTACATTTATAATTGTATAGACACCAGTTCTTCAAATTAGGTATCATTTCACTGCACACGTTTCTGTTGGTCATAATACACTCCTGGAAATTGAAATTAGAACACCGTGAATTCATTGTCCCAGGAAGGGGAAACTTTATTGACACATTCCTGGGGTCAGATACATCACATGATCACACTGACAGAACCACAGGCACATAGACACAGGCAACAGAGCATGCACCATGTCGGCACTAGTACAGTGTATATCCACCTTTCGCAGCAATGCAGGCTGCTATTCTCCCATGGAGACGATCGTAGAGATGCTGGATGTAGTCCTGTGGAACGGCTTGCCATGCCATTTCCACCTGGCGCCTCAGTTGGACCAGCGTTCGTGCTGGACGTGCAGACCGCGTGAGACGACGCTTCATCCAGTCCCAAACATGCTCAATGGGGGACAGATCCGGAGATCTTGCTGGCCAGGGTAGTTGACTTACACCTTCTAGAGCACGTTTGGTGGCACGGGATACATGCGGACGTGCATTGTCCTGTTGGAACAGCAAGTTCCCTTGCCGGTCTAGGAATGGTAGAACGATGGGTTCGATGACGGTTTGGATGTACCGTGCACTATTCAGTGTCCCCTCGACGATCACCAGTGGTGTACGGCCAGTGTAGGAGATCGCTCCCCACACCATGATGCCGGGTGTTGGCCCTGTGTGCCTCGGTCGTATGCAGTCCTGATTGTGGCGCTCACCTGCATGGCGCCAAACACGCATACGACCATCATTGGCACCAAGGCAGAAGCGACTCTCATCGCTGAAGACGACACGTCTCCATTCGTCCCTCCATTCACGCCTGTCGCGACACCACTGGAGGCGGGCTGCACGATGTTGGGGCGTGAGCGGAAGACAGCCTAACGGTGTGCGGGACCGTAGCCCAGCTTCATGGAGACGGTTGCGAATGGTCCTCGCCGATACCCCAGGAGCAACAGTGTCCCTAATTTGCTGGGAAGTGGCGGTGCGGTCCCCTACGGCACTGCGTAGGATCCTACGGTCACGGCGTGCATCCGTGTGTCGCTGCGGTCCGGTCCCAGGTCGACGGGCACGTGCACCTTCCGCCGACCACTGGCGACAACATCGATGTACTGTGGAGACCTCACGCCCCACGTGTTGAGCAATTCGGCGATACGTCCACCCGGCCTCCCGCATGCCCACTATACGCCCTCGCTCAAAGTCCGTCAACTGCACATACGGTTCACGTCCACGCTGTCGCGGCATGCTACCAGTGTTAAAGACTGCGATGGAGCTCCGTATGCCATGGCAAACTGGCTGACAGTGACGGCGGCGGTGCACAAATGCTGCGCAGCTAGCGCCATTCGACGGCCAACACCGTGGTTCCTGGTGTGTCCGCTGTGCCGTGCATGTGATTATTGCTTGTACAGCCCTCTTGCAGTGTCCGGAGCAAGTATGGTGGGTCTGACACACCGGTGTCAATGTGTTCTTTTTTCCATTTCCAGGAGTGTATATGCACAATATGTGAGAGGTTGGGACTGTGTTAATAATTCAGCAAGGGACTGATTAACAGCATTGCTGATTCTAAGGACAATTCCAAAAGCTTTGTGCGTGCACGAGTGGTGGTATATGGACTCCCTATATTCTCCGCAAGACTCTTCGATGGTGATTGTGCACCTGCACAGTCGCAACAGATGGCTGCTGGCCGTCTCTACAAGGACTACAGTGGGTCTGCATCTGTAGTGGCCCACCAATATCATAATCTCTACCAGGACTACTGTGGGTCTGCTGTGTGATGACCTACCTATCGATATTCTTCAAAACTTCGACTGACTCTGCTGTGGGTTTGCTCTGTTGTGGCCCATTACCCATCTGCATGTCAAGAGTCAGCACTGTCTTTCCGTTGGAAGGACAACACTACTTCTTCAAGACTGCATGGAAATCCACTACTTCCATGTGCATTTTCTTTTACTGCTCAGACTTTGAGAAAAACACTCCTATTTTACTGTGATGAATGATCAGGACTGTCTTTATGGACTGTGAGAAAATTTTAGCTTTGGACCAACATTGTATCAATAAGTGTGTGCATTTGATTTCTTTCATATTGTAATTATGAAAAAATTTTTCAAATCTGTGTTGGCCACTGCCCAAAACAATTTGTAAAATTTTTTGTGGGGAGCATGGGAGCTATGTAAGTAGGCTGTTTAGGTTTTTATATTGGTAACGCCATGTAGCGCTCTGTATGAAAATCACTGGCTGTGCTGTGTGCAGTCTGTGGCTGGGTGGCATTGTTGTAATATTCGCTATTGTAGTGTTGGGCTGTTGGCTGTTAATAGCGCGTAGCATTGCGTAGTTGGAGGTGAGTCACCAGCAGTGGTGGATGTGGGGAAGTGAGATGGCGTATTTTTGAGAGTGGATGATCTGGACGTGTGTCCATCAGAAACAGTACATTTGTAAGAATGGATGTCATGAACTGCTATATATATTATGACTTTTGAACACTATTAAGGTAAATACATTGTTTGTTCTCTATCAAAATCTTTCATTTGCTAACTATGCCTATCAGTAGTCAGTGCCTTCAGTAGTTTGAATCTTTTATTTAGCTGGCAGTAGTGGCACTCGCTGTGTTGCAGTAGTTCGAGTAATGAAGTTTTTTGTGAGGTAAGTGATTTGTGAAAGGTATAGGTTAATGTTAGTCAGGGCCATTCTTTTGTAGGGATTTTTGAAAGTCAGACTGTGTTGCGCTAAAAATATTGTGTGTCAGTTTAGTGTTGATCAGAATAGGTAAAGAGCGAAATGTTCGAGTACGTTCAGTTCTGCTCAGCTGTTTGAAAATCAAATAACGCAAGGGATTTACCAGCACAGTAATTCAATAAATTTTCTAAGGGGACGTTTCAACCATTGATATACAACATGAACAGCAAGGTACCCAACATGCTTTCCTGGGGTACACACGAAGTTAATTCTAAATCTGTCCATGACGAGAGCCCCTATATTGTAAGACGGCAAGAACTATGCCCCTTATATGAAGTCATTAAAGATAACCTAACTCACGTTGAGCGAAAAGTAGTGCTGAACAAAAATGACTGACAAGGCACAATGCATCTTGTAGAGGGTATAGTACAGACGTATTGAAATAATTAATGTCGGGTGATGGTTTTAAAGTAATTCACATGACATTAAAACTTTGTGGAAACACGTCGATTTACTGAAGGCTAGTTTATCCCAGGGAAGTACCCAGAATTGACCGTGGCTGCCGGGGGAGCGGCTAAGGGAAGCGACAATAGGCAGCTTAGGGCGGCTCAAGCTCTGAGAAAGCAGTAACGGGGCGCGGCCTCCAGCCGCCTTAAGATGAGTGACAGTGAGTAGGTGGTTGACCCCATGCTGGCGTACCAGGAAGCAGACGGAGAACGTGTATGCCTGTTGATAAATGTCCGTCGTCCTGTTTTCAGTGAAACATGCAAGAAATCCGCGAAAAGCTACGGTGGAGCGGTCAACAGAGGTCAAAATATGCGTGTTCGTGACTATAGCAACTTCATGCTGAATTCACGGTCCGCAGAGTCTGAAGGAACTCAGGTGAAGAGCGACAGAATGAAATACGCCGGCCTCCGATGGGAACGTAGGACCAAGGAATTTGAAGTACTCTCCTGGGAGTCAGGATTCCGGAAAAATTGTTTTTTTTTTTTTTTTTTTTTTTTTTTTGCAGATGCTAACCTTGATGGGTGGCCTGGGAGGAGCTAAATAGCAGAAGTTGAGAGGAAGGGAAATTTTGTGGGAATTTGTTCACTTCCCAGAGCAGGCACTGGTCGGCGCTGGGAAGCGACGCATAATTAACGCGACTTGCGCTGTAATTGGCGTAAGTGATTTTGCTGGAGGGGAAACCGAGGTGAAGAGCGGACTGTGAGAAGTCTCCGTAGAGGTCTTCCATTCCCAGCTTGCCTAGAGTGCGAACGTGGCGTTCTTTACTCAGCTTGCCTGAGAAAGAGTGAGCATCTCTGCAGTTTAGGACTTAGCAAATGGAACGATTGAGTTTGGAGTAGAAAGTTTTGATTCAGCTATGTATTGAGCAAGATAGCTAGGAGTGAATAGATGAGCGCAGCCTTGCAGCACCACGAGGTCGGCCGACGTGACACAAGAACGCCGCTCTGCCACGCTGTATTCAGTGATATTGCACCCCCTCCAGCCACTGATTAATTTGTTGGATCACGTCGGCAAAGTTTCCATGAGGGTCTCATGGGCTGTGTATTGTAGAATTCTTCTCGCACTTCGCATTACGCCTGGATCAGTCGATAGGAATTACTTTTGAGTTATCACGCTTTATTTATTTATTTATTTATTTATTTATTGATTTATTTAACCTGGCAAGATTAGGGCCATCAGGCCCTCTCTTACATCTAACCAGGCATTCTACTTATTTTACATTCATATGTTTTAGTAGGCATGTTAAACTACATCTAGTACAAAAAGTGAAATAAACAATTTGAAAGGTACACCTGGAAAAATACATACATATAGAGTTTATATTCTTAGGTCACAAGTACTGTTATAATTAGACATTATTGAAGAGACAGATTTTAGATAGGAGTGCCGGCAGCAGGGAGTATGAGGGAGACTCATGGTGAAGGGAGGAGAAGAATAGAGACATGATGAAACATAATTAAGGAAATATAAAGGAAAAGAAGATTGCGTGGCTAATAGAGAAAGATGAAGAGGAAGTCATCTCAGGAGCAAGATAGGAGACGCTAGCTTTGCTATTTGACAGATGAGGGGATTGTCCTTGTACATTAATTTTGTGGAGAACTTTGTGAGGATGATAGTAGGAAATACTTCAACTTCTTCTTAAAAGCAGCAGGAGATCGAATTTTGCGCAAGGTAAGGGGCAGTTTGTTCCAGAGGCGGACAGCGGCAACTGAGAAGGAGTTTGCAAAAGTTTTTGTTTTGTGAGTGGGCACAGTTAGGATACCAAATAAGAGTGACCTCGTGTTTCGATTATGATGACATGACAGGTTTTTAATCTCTGAAGCAAGGTACTGGGGTGCTTGCGCGATGAGGAGTCGGTGGAGTAGACATAGAGTGTGGTAGTCACGCAATTTGTCCGGCCGCAGCCACCCTAGCTCGGAGTATGAAGCACTAACATGATCATATCGGCGAATGTTGCAGGTGTAACGCACACAGGCATTCATGGTTAGCTCTAGCCGTCTTTTGTTTTCACTACTCATGCCTTGTTGAATCACATCACAATAGTGGAGGTTCGGTAGAACGAGTGCTTGCACGAGCTGGCGTTTCAAGTCCTGTGGAAATATGTTCCGAAACTTTTTTACTCCACGCAAACGCAATTTATTACCACTGTCTGATAGGAGAGTCTTGTAATGTGATGATTGAAGGTCGGGAGTTAAAATAAATTTGTGCTAATCGACTGCATCTGTTTTTAATCATGTAGTTGAAATCCCAAGTCACTTTCTTAATTAATTTTATGTTCAACATTTGCATCTGGTGTTCAATAGCTGAATATAACATCAATGTGCACCCCTTCTTAATTAAAAGTGATCAATTCTGAATAAATTAGTGTCAACACTGCCACAGCGGCTCAATCAGGAGTCACAGGGCCATATTACTTTTTTGCATTATCCGATATTGCGGCAGTTTTGCACTCTCTGTTGATCTGTTAGTCAATTAGTTGGGGTGAACACACGCTGAAACCAGATAAGTGATGGGTGGGGTGTTACAGTATTACTCATAATACTCCAGATGACCGTATTTTTGATATTAAGTTTAGTTGTGGTACTGAGTGAAATACTTTTCGAAAATCGAAAAATACTACATCCGTCTGACTGCCTCGATCTATGGTTTTCAGGATGTCATGTGAAAAAAGTGCGTGTTGGGTTTCGCTTGTTCTGTGATTTTGAAATCCATGCTAGTTGGAGTGTGCGTGGAAGATGTCGGTCTGTTTGAGATTCCTCATTGCGTTTTAGCTCAGAACATGTTCTAAAACCCTACAACAAATGGATATCGAGGATATTGGACGGTAGTTTTGTGGATCACTTCTGCTACCCATCTTGTAGACAGGAATGATCTCTGCTTTCTTCCACCAATTGGGTACAGCTTTTTGTTAGAGGCATCTACGATGGATTATAGTTAACAGAAGGGGTAACTTAGCTGCGAATTGGGTGCAGAATCTGAAAGGAATTCCATCGGGCAATGGGGCTTTCCTCTTGTTTAACGGTTTCAGCTGTCTCTCAACAACACTAACACTAATATCTACTTCACTCATCTTTTTGGTGGTACGAGACTCAAATTCGGACAATACTCCTGTCAATTTCAGGTTTTAACCAGCTTTCTGTGCCTAATATTACAAGAGCTTCAGTGCTTCTTAGGATTGCCTCAAACTCCGGCACTTTGTTGCGAATGCTTCAGCAGTTAATCACTAGGATTTTGATACTCTCAAATGCGGGAGGCATTTCTTTGGATCTCACAGTGATACTTCTGGGTTTTCCACAGCTGTCATTATCTGGATTACATGTTGATTCGCAGTTATATAATAAACATATCATTTCGTTTTCAGCACTGTTCGAGAGCGGGCTTATTGTTTCATTCGTATTTCAGTGGAATATACGTACGACAGCACTGTTATGGTGTTATTCTCGTATTTGGTGAGTGATTAAGGTAGGATGGAGTGCAATTCATATGCTGCTTAAGTTGCACTCCAGTGTTTCTATAATTAATTTGTAGTCTCGTATTTGACGGTTAATGAAGGGTTGAATGTCCTTCATATTCTAATTAAGGTGATACGGAAAACTTCTATGATTTTTTTTACTGCGTAATTCTGTTTGTTCAACATTTGCTGAAGGTGCTTATCTGTGTGTATGTAGATTTGTATTTCTTCTAAAATGTCCGTTAACTGGTGCTTCGAGACATTCGTAAAATAGTGAAGTTTGGTGTTTTCAGAGGAGCTTTTATTCTCAGTTAGGTGCATGCCGAAAACTGAAAGCTTATTTTCGCGTGTGTTTATGTATTCCGCATATCTCGTTTCAAACGTCTACCTGTCTTTCCAATGTACGTTTTATTACATTTGGTGCATTCGATTTTGTAAAAGCGAGAATGGTTATATCGTTGTGTTTTATCTGTTTTATAAATTTTGTTGTCGCCTAGTGTATTGCTGTCAAAATTGAGATAATACCTACGATAAATAAGCCAATGTGACACACGGTGTGATACACTGAGAACAACTTCTCCATTGTATATAAAATACCGTTGTCACGTGGGGTACAGCATGCCGGATGTTGTTGTTGTGGTCTTCAGTCCTGAGACTGGTTTGACGCAGCTCTCCATGCTACCCTATCCTGTGCTAGCTTGTTCATCTCCCAGTACTTACTGCAACCTACATCTTTCTGAATCTGCTTAGTGTATTCATCTCTTGGTGTCCCTCTACGATTTTTACCATCCACGCTGCCCTCCAATGCTAAATTTGTGATCCCTTGATGCCTCAGAACATGTCCTATTAACCGGTCCCTTCTTTTTGTCATGTTGAGCCACAAACTCCTCTTCTCCCCAATTCTATTCATCATTAGTTATGTGATCTACCCATCTAATCTTCAGCATTCTTCTGTAGCACCACATTTCGAAAGCTTCTATTCTCTTCTTGTCCAAACTACTTATCGTCCATGTTTCATTTCCATACATGGCTACACTCCATACAAATACTTTCAGAAACGACTTCCTGACATTTAAATCCATACTCGATGTTAACAAATTTCTCTTCTTCAGAAACGCTTTCCTTGCCATTGCCAGTCTACATTTTATATCTTCTCTACTTCGACCATCATCTTCTTGTCCAAACTACTTATCGTCCATGTTTCATTTCCATACATGGCTACACTCCATACAAATACTTTCAGAAACGACTTCCTGACATTTAAATAGCAAAACTCCTTTATTACTTTAAGTGTCTCATTTCCTAATCTAATTCCCTCAGCATCACCCGACTTAATTCGACTACATTCCATTATCCTCGTTTTGCTTTTGTTGATGTTCATCTTATATCCTCCTTTCAAGACACTGTCCATTCCGTTCAATGCTCTTCCAAGTCCTTTGCTGTCTCTGATAGAATTACAATGTCATCGGCGAACCTCAAAGTTTTTATTTCTTCTCCATGGATTTTAATACCAACTCCGAATTTTTCTTTTGTTTCTTTTACTGCTTGCTCAATATACAGATTGAATAACATCGGGGAGAGGCTACAACCCTGTCTGACTCCCTTCCCAACCACTGCTTCCCTCTCATGCCCCTCGACTCATAACTGCCATCTGGTTTCTGTACAAATTGTAAATAGCCTTTCGCTCCCTGTATTTTACCCCTGCCACCTTTAGAATTGGAAAGAGAGTATTCCAGTCAACATTGTCAAAAGCTTTCTCTAACTCTACAGATGCTAGAAACGTAGGTTTGCCTTTCCTTAATCTTTCTTCTAAGATTAGTCGTAAGGTCAGTATTGCCTCACGCGTTCCAATATTTCTACGGAATCCAAAGTGATTTTTTAATTTTCATTTACATGTCAAATTCCGTAGGATCAAATTGAGGAGCAAATCTCCAAGGTCATGGAACGTGTCTGTACATGAGCTTACAACATAAAAGTAATAACAGATAAAAATAAATGTTCATGAACCTGAAAAAAAATCAGTCCATAAGTTTAAGCAAACGCTATCAGCAGTACAATGAGAATCAGCTTAATTTTTCAAGGATCTCCTCGACAGAACAGAAGGAGTGACCCATCAGGAAACTCTTCAGTTTCGATTTGAAAGCGCGTGGATTACTGCTAAGATTTTTGAATTCGAGTGGCAGCTTATTGAAAATGGATGCAGCAGTATACTTCACACCTTTTTGCACAAGAGTTAAGGAAGTCCAATCCAAATGGAGGTTTGATTTCTGCCGAGTATTAACCGAGTGAAAGCTGCTTATTGTTGGAAATAAACTAATATTGGTAACAAGAAACGACAATAAGGAATATACATATTGAGAGGCCAATGTCAAAATACCCAGACTCGTGAACAGAGGTCGACAAGAGGTTCGTGAACTCACACCACTTATTGCCCGAACCGCCCGTTTCTGAGCTAAAAATATGCTTCTAGAATGGGAAGAGTTACCCCAAAACATAATACCATACGACATAAGTGAATAAAAATAAGCAATGTAGACTAATTTACGTGTCGAAGTATCACTCACTTTCGATACTGTTCGAATAGTAAAAATGGCAGTATGAAGTCTTTGAACAAGATCCTGAACGTGGGCGTTCCACGACAGCTTACTATCTATCTGAACACCTAGGAATTTGAACTGTTCAGTTTCACTAATCATATGCCCGTTCTGTGAGATTAAAACGTCAGGTTTCGTTGAATTGTGTGTTAGAAACTGTAAAAACTGAGTCATACTGTGATTTAACGTTAGTTTATTTTCTACATGCCATGAACTGAGGTCATGTACTGCACTAGTAGAAACCGAGTCAACGTTGCACACAACATCCTTTACTACGAAGCTAGTGTCATCAGCAAACAGAAATATTTTAGAGTTACCCATAATACTAGAAGGCATATCATTTATATAAATAAGGAACAGGAGTGGCCCCAACACTGATCCTTGGGGCACCCCCCCCCCCCCCCACTTGACAGTACCCCACTCAGATCCCACATCACAGCCGTTATCAACATTGTGAATAATGACCTTTTGCTGCCTGCTGCTGAAGTAGGAGGTGAACCAATTGTGAGCTACTCCCCTAATTCCATTCGTCTGTAAAGAATTCGTGTTAGTATTTTGCAGCTGTGACTTATTAAACTGATAGATCGGTAATTTTCACATCTGTCAACACCTGCTTTCTTTGGGATGGGAAATATTATATTCTTCTTGAAGTCTGAGGGTATTTCGCCTGTCTCATACATCTTGCTCACCAGATGGTAGAGTTTTGTCAGGACTGGCTCTCCCAAGGCCGTCAGTAATTCTAATGGAATGTTGTCTACTCCCGGGGCCTTGTTTCGACTCAGGTCTTTCAGTGCTCTGTCAAACTCTTCACACAGTATCATAACCCCCTTCTCATCTTCATCTACGTCCTCTTCCATTTCCATAATATTGTCCTCAAGTACATGCCGGAGAATGAAGAGAAATATTTATTATGAACATAGATTAACATAATACAAAGGGCAGCTCACGGCTGCAGACAGATGCTGCGGCAATATGTAAACATTTTATTTTCCCTTGTATCAGGCGGTACACGTATCTGTCGTCTCGCTCAGCCGGCCGGCGTGGCCGAGCGGTTCTAGGCGCTACAGTCTGGAACCGCGCGACCCCTACGTTCGCAGGTTCGAATCCTGCCTCGGGCGTGGATGTATGTGATGTCCTCAGGTTAGTTAGGTTTAAGTAGTTCTAAGTTCTAGGGGACTGATGACCTCATAAGTTAAGTCCCATAGTGCTCAGAGTCACTTGAACCATTTTTTTTTTTTTTTCGTCTCGCTCACATCGAATTGCGCTCACTCGGCGGTTTGGTCGCTCTGCTTTGCTGAGGACGCAGCCCCGTTGCCAGTGGTCCAGTTGTGGCAGCCACGGCGAGGCACGCTACCCCAGCAGCGAACTCTTCGATGGCGGCCGCTCGCCGGCCTCCGGTGGCAAGTGGCACTCGCTTCACGCAGACCAGCTCCCTGCGACGGCAGACGGCTGATGCTGATAGGTGGATGTTGGCTGCAGCAGCGGGGATGTGATCCCTTGCTCCGGGCAGGAGGCGACCGTTCTGCTGGAAGGCCAGGTCAGACCCACTGCTGCCTTCTCCGAGTCCCTTGCGAACTCAGAGGGTCGAACCCGTAGTCTTCCGTCGGAAGCTTCGTCTGGCACCATCGTCCAAGAGAGTTGCGACACTAAAAGCACTGATATTACTTGATTGCCGACTATTTATGCTCGGCAATGTGCATATGTTTTGCGATCACGCCTCTTCAAGTCATGTACTTACATTCATTAGGTTAGCGCCAGTGCGCTGGTTTCGATGGCAGCTTGCGGCTAGGGTTAATTGCAATCCCGCCGAGCACGCCGTTTCGGCAACTCTTGCATCCATGTCTGCCCGACATGCTTTGCCACTTCACACTGCGCAAAGTTATTATCAACAAGCCCGCGTCTCACTTACGGGTACTGCTGCAATCCACTGCCGCAAATTCACGCTAAAACTACCTTATGCGGTGACGCCGCTATATTATTTTCCCGGAGGGAAGACTCGGTCCCCGGATCGACCTCTAACTGCCTTTACATACCCCTTAGTTTCATGGGTTTCTTTTAAGCACAATCTAATCTTTCACACATCTTTTACGAGCGTTCATAATAAATATGTTATTTCGTACTACTCAAGGCGTTTTGCTTCACCCATACTCGCATGAATCCCACGGTTACACTGTTACTTAAGCACTAGGCACCAAGAATCCTGGAGTTTCCTTCTCCTCTCATGCCCTTGGTATCCATTCCACTGGACTTGTACCACTGATGGTTCCTTTCGTTTGCTGCCTTTCCGCATTTTAAGAATAAAAGCAACGCATGAAGGGCCAGGGCCACTATGACGCTTGGTACGGTGGCGCTCAGAGGGACTGTTACCCATTGCTGTCCTCTGTAACGCGTGACATGCTGCATCACCTACTCGACTGCGAAGCGCCCCTCTTGCTCGGCATGAACTGATTCACGGACTGTATTAGGCCCAGCTACAAAGTCTGACTCAGAAGGGTTATATTCCGTTCGGGCAAAAATCGTAATGTTGTCTCTGGCCTGTACAGCTGTGGCTGTGTGATGTTCAATTGTGTGATCCTGGTAGACGCTGGCAGATGAAAAGTTGGTCCACTATGTTGCATGCAGTCACATTAATCATCATTCCACATCCTGCAAGTTCTATGCGTCTAGCTGCCGTGATCTGCCTTGCTCTAGCAGCTTAGTGCTATCACCAGACTTTCGTAGATGGAGTAAACCCAATGCAACCCGACTCGCTATAGACTCAGGTTGGGTTTCGCTATATACCTCGGGCAGTATTTTTCCTCCTTCTTGGCTAGACACAATTGCATCGCACATGCATTCGGATCGATGTGTGTCACCCTGGATGGATACACAGTTAACCCCCTTCTATGGCAATTTTTAAATTCTTCCCTTTAAATTTCGGGGTACCTGCCTCTACCTGCCGAGACTAGCAACATCAATCCTCAATTCCACGAACCTCCCCAAATTACCCCATTTTTCTGGGTATGGACGGATGGAGTAGCAATGGAATTTCTAATGCTTCCCCATTACTTGAAATCGGAACAGAACGTATACGCGCGATTGGTCAGTCTTTACTTTCGCCGATGCCTCAAGATAGTAATATGGTAGGTTTTGCTTGCTAGGTTCCATTAACCAAACTTAAACCTGGAGGCAGTTCTTTCTATGCTTTACGAAATCCCAGCAAGTACTGGCCCGGTGGTAACATATTAGTACTAAGCTCCCCTCGTAAGGCATAATACCTTCCTGCAGGATCGTCACTACTCCCTGTACATCCCACACATTGTCAGCTACTTCTTGCAAAAGGCTCGTTAGCACAATCGTGGTATCCAGCATTACCAAGTATCCCTGTAAGGCTCCTAGATTTTGGTTCATGACGTCACCCGATGTTTTAGTATACTTCACCACCTTTTACTCCAGCTTACGAAGTACCCGCATGTTCTTCATGACTTCTCATCCCAAACTCTCCACCGAGCGAGGTGGTTCAGTGGCTAGCACACTGGACTCGCATTCGGGAGGACTACGGTTCAATCCCGCATCCGGCCATCCTGATTTAGCTTCTCCGTGATTTCCCTAAATCGCTCCAGGCAAATGCCGGGATGGTTCCTTTGAAAGGGCATGGCCGACTTCCTTCCCCGTTCTTCCCTCATCCGATGAGACCTATGTCCTCGCTGTCTAGTCTCCTCCCCCATACAACCCAACCCAACCCAACCTCCCCCCCTCCAACCCCAAAACTCTCTATCTGCATCGCGTGCCGCACCTTCGTTGGTTTACTCTCTTCTGTGAGTTTCTTTACAGTTTCCGTAGCGCTGTTCAGTTCCCTAACACCGCTTCCACCTGCCGTTCCAATCGCTGTCTTCCAAATTTTCCCATCTGCGTTCAACCATCTCCTCTTTCGCTTAGCATGCGGTATAGCTCCCATCATTTGTCCCAGAAGTTTCTGCAGCATTCAATACCTCTACTACTTCCCCAAGCACTCCTTTGCTTTCTGCACCTCGTTTAAGCTCATCAAATGTCCCCTCCAATCTCCTCACTTCAGTCCACATTTATCATGTGTGTAATACTATCCTTAACGCCCACTTGTGACTCGTCACCACCACATCCTCCTGCCTCGAGTACAGTACTCCTCCGTCTAAGTACTGGAGCTGCATATTGTCCACACCGATGAGGATGACGAGATGCACCACTGCCATGATCCCCATTTCAGTAACCTGGGACAGGGACCATCATCACCCTTTCCCCCTTTTCAAAAGAGTGCAGCCCCTGTCAGGTTCTATAATACTCATAAAATCCAACAACGTAAATAAATTACAACAAAATAGAATGGTCATTCGCTACCATCTAATAGCAAAAACTGTACATATATCCAGCTACTTTCTAGATCACAACGCCTATGGTACCTCATCCTCTGACCCAATCACACCTTTCTGTTTCTCCCTTCGCTATACTTTTTTCTTCTTCCCTTTTTTCGCTTGCGAATTATCCGGAATTACATCTGGTCAACCCTTAAACGGCCGTATACGCGCAATGTGGACAATTGTCGTTTTGGTAGGCAATTGAAAATTAACGTTGAAAGGTGAGGTGGTTTCTATTAGCTGATATGGCCCTTGATACTTGATGATCAATTTCTTGGTCTTCCCTTTCGTCGTGTGTGGACTGGACAGCACACTCATTGCCTCACTCTGTACTGTTGTAAACTCGCTGTTCGTCTCACTGACTCCTCCTGCTTTTCTAGAGCTCTTGTATTTGCCTTTTACACTCTTTTCCACACCTCCCAAACCGTTCTCGCGAACTCGCGCACTGATTCTTCATTTCTTCCCCATTCCTACCTTTATCAAGTAAAATTGAGATGGTATTTTCCGTCCGTATACTACCTTATATGGAAATAACACGGTATTTGTGTGGATTTTTGAGTTGTAAGCACAGAAATCCCAGTCCTGATGCTGAGAGTTTACATAGTAACCTAGTGTCTTACCAGTCGTTCTGTGCACTCGTTCCTTCCTCCCATTTGCCTGCAGATGCAGCACGCTCATCCTCAATATCTTTATGTTCAGCAACAGACAAAGTTGCTTCAATAGATCTGATATAAATTGGTGCCCTGGTCGGAAGCACTCGATGTCAACACTTCCTTACTTTGTCAAATGCTTCCTGACACTGACTCGTCCATTCAAGACTTCTCACATTTTCATAACAACCATGTCAACGGCTTTGTTATGTCAACAAATCCCGTCACAAATTTTCCATAGTAATTCGAGATCCCGAAAGGACTGAACTTCTTTACTTGTTTTTGATTCAGGAATATCCCGCACTGCCTGTACCAACCTCGGATCTGTTTGCACTCCGTCATTACTAATAATATGTCACAAATACCTCACCTCCTCCAACGCAAAAAGACACTTAGAAGCTGCCTATGCTGTTCCACGCTACTCGAAAATGCCATGATGTCGTTTAGGTATACAAGACACTGCGATGGTTTCAAACCCTGTAACACACTGCCCAACGACCTCTGAAACCTTGTGGGAGCATTCTTTAGGCCAATTGGCATCCTTTTATATTTAGTGGCCTCAGGGCGTGGAGAATGCACTTTTCGAACTATCCTTTTCTAACTGATAATCGCTCGTCAGATCCATTATAGAAAAGTACTGGCACTTTCCCAAGTGATCCAATGTCTCAGATATATTTGGAATGGGGTGCGCATCCGTTACTGTCTTGCTGCTGAGATAACGATAGCCACAGCAAAACCTGTATTTCCTTGTCCCATCCATGGACTTTTTTGGCACAACCACGATAGTGGCTTCCCAAGCACTATTACTGTGTTCTATTATATCGTCAGCTATCCGCTGCTTAATAAAATCCTTCATTATCATTTGCAAATACCTTGGTATACAATAGGATTTACGGTAAACTGGTACAATGGCTCTTGCTGAAAAGGCAAATCCTCCGATTCCCATAACGATTCTCCCATCTGCTCCTTCTCCACTCCTTTCAAATGCTCAGTTTTCTTATGTAATACATTTTTGTCAGCGGCTCATGGTTGTTCAGTACGGGAACCCATCGTGCACCAGTCCTCCTCATCCGGAACATTTAAATTCGCTGTCAACATACCTTTCTTCGGATTCACTTTCATGGTGCTATAATTATCAACGTTTACCTGTACTACTCGCACGCCGTTCCCACCTGTATGCCTACAATACTACAATACTACGTTTCACAAAACAACCCAATGGATCCAAGACGTCATTTTCTTCTAATGACTGGACGACACACACCATACCGACAGGTAAACTTGACTCCACATTCACCCAAAGTGACTTCCCGATACCACTAGACACACAATAATGCTAATTGAGCCATAATGCTAACAGTCGCAGTTCATTTGGTTTGTTCATCGTGCTGAATGCTCTTCGAGACAGTTCCGCATTAACAACGGCTTCCCCTACCTCAAATAACATTCCACTAAACTCCATAGTTCGCTGCCCAAGGTCAATTTTGGCAAAATGCTGAAGCAAATAATATACCCCAGGATCATGTCATACCTTCGCTCACAAATAGTACAATCTCCACGCACTGATCAAATTGAACCTTCCCTATTCGAAAATCCAAATGCACTGACCCCAACAGTGTGATCTCCCCATCCCCTACTCCACACAACCTATGACGTGGTGGGTTCAACTTTCTTTGGCCCACTAGACTCTTGCTAGCCATGGACACATGCACCTCTGTCTCCAACAATTTCCTTATTCCTATAAATCTTACCAGTGAACATTCTACCTCTGTTTACGTACTTTTAGTATTGAGGTTAAATGGGAACTCCTTTACGTGGACCTTTGGCTCCCTCTGCCGTTTAACAACTGCTTAAAATTATCACACCCACCACTCCATCCTCCAAATTGCTGATTACCAGCTCTACCTCTATTCTTTGGCGGATGGCGACACTGCATCTGTACATGCCCCATATGACCACACTTATAACACCTTATACTAGTCAAAAAACTGTCCACTTATCACGTACTCCCCTTGCTACGTCTATTTCCTCATACTGAATCACCAACTGAATAGCAGAGAACAAATCCCTCAACATCCCTCCATACATCTTCCTAGATGTATTCGACAGAAACCCCCTCCATAAGACTTCAAGTGCCCTCTGCTCGACCTTTTGTACCAGAACCTTATTTGCCTCATCGCTCTGTCCCAATTCATAAGTGCACTTGTTCATCCCTCTTATCCTGGCTGTGAATTTCTCTTCCATTTCCCCTTGCCTCTTTACCATCGTACTCAACCTCTCCTGAAGGTATCGTGGACTATTGTGTTTCTTATATCTCTCCAACAATCCTTCCTTCAACTGTGCAAACTCTGTCGCTCTTTCAAGGCCTCAGAACTCCTCACATACGTTTTGACTTCTCCCACTAAACGCAGCTTTACCATGCGCAACAGCTGATTATCTGTCCAACCTCTCATCACAGCCAATGTTCCTAGATCCTCTAAAAGAGGACGAAAATCCTCAGATGTTGTACCCGACAAGGGCACGATCAGCCCTGCTCAACCGGCTCTCTCTCCTGTTGTGGCTTTTGAGGCAACGACGACTGCTCACCCTTGGCTGCTAACTGATTACTAAAATGCGTATTATCCAATGTTAATTTAACTACCTTTCCCAATAAAATCCGCACCGCCTCAGGTTCTGAGAAGATTTGCATCCCTGACTCTGCCACTGTGCTGCTTTCACCCTTCAACATCCCAAATCACAAACCGCACAATCATAGAATGAAAAATTTCTCTGCCTGGTCAGGTCACTACATCTCATATTTACTGTAGTAAACCATTCAAATACAATATAGAACAAAACAATCTTCATTCCTACACCTTACCTCTTAGACTCCAAACATTGATTTGTATTATGGCCGAAACGACGACAAATATAACATTCTAGTGCCGCAAACTCCATGCTAGGCGCAGAACGATCCACAAATTACACTGGCTCCATCTTACAGATACCAAATAATCATGATTCCTGCCCCCGCAAGACTATGAAACAACAGGGTACTCATACTACAAATCTCACTAAGGTTCACAACAAAGTCATACTTAAATGCTTCTCGGTACCCTTCCTTAATAATCAACTCAAACAAACAAAAATAAAAAAAATAAAATAAAAATAAGAAAACACACATTTAACTCTGCACCAGTAATTGCGTCAAGTTCATTCTACCCCACTTTGCATTGCTGCCAGATTTATTCAAGATGGTGGACCCTCCTTCACTAGTCGCCCTCATGTAGATGTGGCAACATTGCACTGATGATGTCACACTTTTGAGATGAAATTAATTGACTAATTAATTAAATTGATCAATTAATTACCCCCTCCCCCCGGGAAATCCCCTCACCATCCCCTACTGGTGGGAAATTAAAAAAATAGGCGGGAAATTCGAACTGTCGTGGTAAATTCGAATTCTAATTATACTGCATTCCAGAGGACATAATAATAATAATAATACACTCCTGGAAATGGAAAACAGAACACATTGACACCGGTGTGTCAGACCCACCATACTTGCTCCGGACACTGCGAGAGGGCTGTACAAGCAATGATCACACGCACGGCACAGCGGACACACCAGGAACCGCGGTGTTGGCCGTCGAATGGCGCTAGCTGCGCAGCATTTGTGCACCGCCGCCGTCAGTGTCAGCCAGTTTGCCGTGGCATACGGAGCTCCATCGCAGTCTTTTAACACTGGTAGCATGCCGCGACAGCGTGGACGTGAACCGTATGTGCAGTTGACGGACATTGAGCGAGGGCGTATAGTGGGCATGCGGGAGGCCGGGTGGACGTACCGCCGAATTTCTCAACACGTGGGGCGTGAGGTCTCCACAGTACATCGATGTTGTCGCCAGTGGTCGGCGGAAGGTGCACGTGCCCGTCGACCTGGGACCGGACCGCAGCGACGCAAGGATGCACGCCAAGACCGTAGGATCCTACGCAGTGCCGTAGGGGACCGCACCGCCACTTCCCAGCAAATTAGGGACACTGTTGCTCCTGGGGTATCGGCGAGGACCATTCGCAACCGTCTCCATGAAGCTGGGCTACGGTCCCGCACACCGTTAGGCCGTCTTCCGCTCACGCCCCAACATCGTGCAGCCCGCCTCCAGTGGTGTCGCGACAGGCGTGAATGGAGGGACGAATGGAGACGTGTCGTCTTCAGCGATGAGAGTCGCTTCTGCCTTGGTGCCAATGATGGTCGTATGCGTGTTTGGCGCCGTGCACGTGAGCGCCACAATCAGGACTGCATACGACCGAGGCACACAGGGCCAACACCCGGCATCATGGTGTGGGGAGCGATCTCCTACACTGGCCGTACACCACTGGTGATCGTCGAGGGGACACTGAATAGTGCACGGTACATCCAAACCGTTATCGAACCCATCGTTCTACCATTCCTAGACCGGCAAGGGAACTTGCTGTTCCAACAGGACAATGCACGTCCGCATGTATCCCGTGCCACCCAACGTGCTCTAGAGGGTGTAAGTCAACTACCCTGGCCAGCAAGATCTCCGGATCTGTCCCCCATTGAGCATGTTTGGGACTGGATGAAGCGTCGTCTCACGCGGTCTGCACGTCCAGCACGAACGCTGGTGCAACTGAGGCGCCAGGTGGAAATGGCATGGCAAGCCGTTCCACAGGACTACATCCAGCATCTCTACGATCGTCTCCATGGGAGAATAGCAGCCTGCATTGCTGCGAAAGGTGGATATACACTGTACTAGTGCCGACATTGTGCATGCTCTGTTGCCTGTGTCTATGTGCCTGTGGTTCTGTCAGTGTGATCATGTGATGTACCTAACCCCAGGAATGTGTCAATAAAGTTTCCCCTTCCTGGGACAATGAATTCACGGTGTTCTTATTTCAATTTCCAGGAGTGTATATTCTTTATTTGTAAAACTTCAATTTTCATATCGCTGGTATGGACGGATGTGGGTATTCTCTTTATTTCATCATCTTTGGAATACTGAGGCAGTCTAACAGTGACGTCACAATCCACGATGGCCGACCCAGAATACTGGTGCATTCTAAAACCCCTCCTCGTATTGACGGGAAATTAAAAAATTCGTAGGAAATTCAAAAATGAGCAAGAAAATTCAACTGTATCATCTGTGTGCATTTTATCAACTGTGTGTATTTTATCAACTGGATTTTTATCAAGACATGTACGTGTGGGAATTGCGTTTTATGCTTTGATTTCATGTAATTTAACACGGCAATTTTATAGCAAGGTCCATAAGATCAGATGATGGCAGCATAAGAATGTTGAAATCAGTCATCTTGAAACAATAAAAGTGTCTACACTGGGATGATGGCGTACCACTTGTGTTCATTTTCAACCATATCGATCGCTCCACAGCCCAACATGTGTACCTTAAAGTATGTTTTGTTCATGGGAAGATTTTCCTAAGTCTTTCTACACCGAAGGTTTACAGAATCACTCATCGGATTAAAACAACATTCGTCCGAAAATATCTGCCTGGCCTACTGCTATCGGTCCCAATCACACTATCAAACACAACAACGTTGTGGGACCAATGAACCGCACCGCAAGTAAAGGGAATGGAGAAAAGTGTGGAAACACTACAAGAAATGCATGCTTTCAATATAAATGCAGATGCTAATCAGACCTGCAGGTTGCACTGTTGTATTTGACCATGCACGTTCTCAATACTTCGCAAATGTCAGTCGTGGTCACAAGTGTTCTGCGTACTGGTGAGCGCATTATGTCGCAACTAAGTAAATTCAGACGTGGACACTTTGTAGGTGCTTGAACAGTGGGTGCTTCAGTAACGAAGGTAGCTGAAGTATTTGGTATTTCAAGAGGCCCCTTATCAACGATTTATATCGCATACAGGGAACGCGAAAAAAAGTTAAGTCACAACGTAGACGAAAGTGCTGAGTGATCGTGACAGAATTGTAAGGAAAAATAAGGCGATAACAGCCGCAAAAATCACTGCAGAACTGAAATTTGCGCTCACTAACTCTGTCAGTAATAAAACAACATGAAGGGAGCTCCATTAACAGGGAATTACAGAGCGAGCTGGCATTCCAAAAGCACTCATACGTCATGGAGACACCAGTAACAGGAAAACTTGGTGCCGAAGCCATAAGACCTGGATTACGGAACAATAGAAGAAAATCATTTGGTGGAATGATTCTTTTTTCGCAGTGTTTCCAACTTATGGCCGAGTTTACGCCCCAAGAATGAAATATGGCGGGGTTTCGCTTATGATTTGGGCTGCCATATCGTAGTGTTGTATGGGTCCCACGGTCACTCGCAAAGGTTCGACGACAAGGCCCCTTTTCACACAGCTCGCAATGTCCAGCACTGGTTTTGTGAGCACGGGGATGAATTGGGCATATCCCCTGCCCATCACATTCAGCATATTTCAATATTATTGAGCCTCTCTGGTCTAATTTGGAGAGAAGGGTGCGTGATCGCTATCGACGTCCATAATCGTTACCTGAACATGGCACTATTTTGAGGGAAGATAGCATAAGATTCCCTTGAAATCCATACAGAACCTTTATTTATCCATTCAGAGACGACTGGAAGCTTTATTAAATGCCGATGGATTTCCTACACCGCATTACGCTTGATCATGTGATGTTTTTGTGGTTTTTCCATACTTTTGTCTACCATCTGCACTTCCGCAACTACCTTAAATATTGCGACTGTCCTATTGTGGTGTAGTGGTTCTGTGGTCTGGGAGTATTCAGATGCACGTGGCGCCATCGAGATCTCGAGCAACGTTTGCAGAAGCAATAAACCAATTGCTTTTCGCCACTTAGTCCACGTACACTGTTCTGCACGTTTTGCATTTTAGGAGACCTTCACGATGCACAGGAACAGCTGCTCATCTGAGAACAGTAAGTTCCTTCAGTAACGAGAACAAACTCTTTCCACTTCCTTTACATTCGTAACGACGGTAACATGTGGCCGACCTAAAGCCTGGAGATGTGGATTCGGAGCCATAAACACTCACGTAAAACGCACTAGCCATTGTCTAAGAGTATTATGAACTGTACACAACATTACCGAGCTACCAACGTTTGCAAACGCCTTTGATGTCTCAGCGTGTCCAGGCTTACTCGCTCTCTGCAGGGCATTTTTCCACGTCGTTGTGTGTACCCCTAGCCAGGACCATCTAACTACAAGTACCTTCATGCAGACAGCAGGCGACTAGCCACCTTCAGTAATAAAAACTGGCCAGGTCTGACAAGGGGAAGGCCTCAGACAAGGCCAGCCGATTCGGCTCAGATTTGGCAGGTCGCTAGTGTACAACCTAAAACGAAGAAATCTAAGATATTTTTGGTCAACACCCCCGCGTTTTTGAGAAAATCACCCCTAAAGGTTATGACGAGCAACCGACGCAAAATGGCGGGATCGATAGATAATTGTAAATAGAGCATGTTTCATCATCAAGTATGGGGTCCGAAAACGCATACTTTTCCAGAAATCGAGGTAAGAAACCTTTACAACTGCCGCTTCTGTACCCACATGGTAAACGCTTATTCGCCGGCAGCAACGATAGCGCAACGGCCAAGGTAACTGGCTGGGAATCGGAGAACCTGGATTGAAATTTCGAAGAAATCTACTGGATGTTTTTCTTTTCGTTTGTATTTTTCCATAGCTCAATTGATAGGAATGGGAGGATCAATAAGGTAAGTAAATCAATAAGGAATGATAGTAATAAGGTAGGCAAATAAATTTCTCAAACCTCTTGGGATAGTAAACAACTAAAATGATACTCCAGGTCACTTTCCAATGGCTCTTCCAGTCACCGCTACGTGTCCTCACTTTTCTTCGAACAACTAGATGGAAGGTACTTGTCATATAAACATTTGAAACAAATATACTCACGGCACCAAGAACATCTAACGAATGCAATCTTTCGACAGCTACACTGTTCCTTCCGAAGAGTCGGCGGAAAACAAACTTGGTTTACATTTAAAAATATGTCTTTTTCGGGAGTTAATTTTGATGCGTACCACGCATACGATATCATTGCCTGAAAAATCGGTGCTGAAAGTTGGTTATGAATTATGCTATGAATAGTTATTGCATCCGTGCGATTGTGCAATTCCCGCTGTGTTTCCAGAAGTACACTGCAATTCTGAAGCCTGGAAATAAAGTTTTTAACCTGGCGATAGAAATAAACATCACACGGTTGGCATACAGGTGTGCAGTTTGGCGGTATTGCTTTTACTGTGCACGTCGGCTGACCCTCGCCATCTATAAACATTGTGTCTTATATTGTAGTATTAATTTGACCACTCCAGGAGTCCAATATTAGACAAAACTTGGTATCAGAAACGTATGGTTTTAAAACATTCTCAAGAAATGTTCCGTAAATCGCATTCGTCAGTTTCCCGGATTTGGAGCAGATAATGTAAACATTTTTCAACGAGTCGGTTAAATGATTGACCTCTTCTATAACCCGCGAACCAAATGTAGCATTCGTTTCTTGTAAACACAGGAAAACCTTAGACAACACTTTTCCAGAGGCTGTGATGGTATATTGCGCCGTGTACGAATGTGTTAGTTTGTTTTGACTACCAACTGCGACAAGGGTTCGTTTTTCTCCCTTATGCGATAACGTGCGTCGAATGTTTAGCCGATACTCGCATCCTGTTTGATCGGTGTTGATCACGTAATCACGATTGAAACCGGTCATAAGTGACGCCATTTGCGTGCTGAAAAGAGCCGCCACTTTCTGTATATCTATTATATTTTGTACCTCCTTATGAGAGACGTATTTAGTGACACGCCGTTGACTAATTTTATTCTCCGATTTGAAATTTCTTGCCCAAGAGAATGATGCAGCAAGCGTAAAATCCTTGTTGGCCATATATTGAAGCGTTGCACCTGCAGCCCACTCCTGAAGTATTCTCGCTGTTACATTCTCGTTACGACAAGGAGATTCGACAAATCTGTCGTATGTCCACTTATTTATCGCCTGGTATTTGTCGTATCTTGTCCCTCCTTTAACGATATCGCTTTCCCACAATTTCAAGTCCTTCTTCCTTTTCCGGACTGTTGTTGATCCATTTTTTGCAGTGTTTGTAAGTTCCAATTTGGATGATTCCTGGCGAGTTCTACCGCCTTTACTTTTACTTCAAGGGGTAGAGTGCCGTAGTTCAATCGTTTAGTAACCGGTTCGTAATACTCATCGAGAACAGATGAAGCACATATTCCCAGTGACGTGGAGATTTCCAAAGTGTTATGACGAATTTGCGATTCACTAGTCGGGATATCTTCCACTGAATCACCTTCTGCTTCGTCTTCATGGTATAGTACTTCAGTATCAACAAAAGTCATTTCGTTCATCAGCTCCAAAACTCGCTCGACGATAGCCGCTCCTATCAATCTGGAACGCCGAGAAACAGAACTGCCTGCTTCCGGTAGTGCATTGATAATGCATCTGTCTTGCAACACTTTTACAAACCAAAACACAGCGTCGGTAACTTCCCGCTTGCCTTCGTCTGTGACAGGCTCCAAACTATATATTACAGCGCTAGTCGAAGGGTGTACATCCTCCATTATTCAAATTATGCACCTGAAAGATATGACACAACAAACAGTAACTAGTTACTACGGCATAAACAGACGATCTAATTACTACAAACTACATACAGTACTCGTCATATGATACTTACGGAAGAACACTGTATTCATTCACAAAACGTATTTCATTCGGCGCATTAACGATGGAAAAATCACTACATGTATCCACAAGGTTCGCTACAGCCTAATGACGGAAAACAACTCTTTCCGATTGACTTCTATAAGGCTCGTGCTGGACACCTTCACTCTTCCAGGTTCACAACTATGATATGATGAGGAGGCAACTGGGACAACATAACTCTCCCAGCGTTCATTCTGCCCGTGCATTCCGTCCCGTGCCTCATTGTAAACAAGCTTCGCTAGCACACTGAACTGGCATTCGGGAGGACGACGGTTCAATCCCCGTAAAGCCATCCTGATTAGTTTGCCTACCGTATTATTATCATCATTCCTTATTGATTTACTTACCTGAATAACACTCCCATCCCTATCAACTGAGATATGGAAAAATACAAACGAAAAGAATAACATCCGCGAGGTGTCTTCGAGATTCGAACACGGGTTTTCCGGTTCCCAGCCAGTTACCATAGCCGTTGCGCTATCGCAGCTGTCGGCGAAAAGCGTTTACCATGAGGGCACAGAAGCGGCAGTTGTAAATGTTTCTTTCCTCGATTTCTGGAAAGTTTGCGTTTGCGGGCCCCATGCCTGATGATGAAAAATGCTCTATTTACAATTATCATCGATCCCTCCAATTTTGAGTCGATTGCTCGTCATAACCTTTAGAGGTGATTTTCTCAAAATTTCGGGGGTGTTGACCCAAAGTACCTTAGATTCCTTCGTTTTAGGTTGTACACAAGAGACCTACAAAATTTGAGCCGAATCGGTTGGCCGTGTCTGAGGCCTTCCCCTCGTGAGTAGCTCTCGCACGTTGAGGGTTCCGTAGAAACCCAGTTATGTGTATAGGCAGGCCATGCATCCGGGGTATCGAGAATCTCGACGATTTGTGCCTGTTATCGATGTCGATACTGACAAGTTATCGGTCACGGGAATTCCAATATTTTCGAGATTGTTTTAATTTTACGTCTAAAGTTAAGTGACAAAAGAAATGTTTTTTTTTTTCGTGCTTTATAAGTACAATTTAACAACTTTTCTCATTTGTTTGGGTTCCGTACCTCAATCGGTAAAAAAGAACAGAAGGGAAAAAAATTGGTCAGTGCGTCTGAGTGCCATGCAGATTCACAATTACATGCGTTCGAGTCCGGATATCGCCTGGGATTTGCTGTATTCAGCTTCTTCGTGACAGCTGAGGAGCTAATTGTACGAAAAGTAGTGGCTTCACTATCTGGAAAAACGATGGCGGCTGGGAGAGCGGTGTTCTGACCCAATTCCATCCGAATGGCGCCATACGGCATAGGGTGACATGGCGGCCGGTCGGCGCTGCACGGTCTTCTGGGCCTGATTGTGATTTTTTTCATGTAAATATCTTTCTCGTTCAAAGGTGTAACAGGACTTATATAACTTTTCATTTTTCATCAAACGAGGTTAATCAGGGCACCAAAGCGTGACACGAGTACAGTAGTCTCGTTTTCCAGCTAACAAGGGGACTACCAGACTTGTTGAGCTCAGATTTTGATGAAACTTAAGAATGTTGTAGAAGAACCTGTGATGAGTACCTAGGCAGCGGCTTTTCATGCGACAGTCCCTAATTTCTGAGAAAAAGAAACGTTCAAGTTTCATACGTACTTACCGTACCCATAATACTCTTTAAAGTTTCGGCTAAGCTAGCGTAGCGCAGTAGTTGAGGTTAATGGGTACCACGCTGGCGGTAGGGGTTAAAATCCTGCCTCTGCAACGTTGTTTTCAATTTCATTGTACAGAATATCGTTAAATAGTATATGTCATGCAAAATTATTCGAAAGAAGTCATTGTCGTCGTAGTAATTTCATTAATAAATCAATCATTACCGAAAACTTTCTTCGGATGTGTATTCCGTTTGTTGCAGAATAGACTACATAATTACTCGCTATCTCTTGCACTGCTTGCTGTGCTAGAATGCAATTCCAGATGGTATTTGTTGTAGAAGCAAACGAAACACAAATTCGTGAAGCTCCATCACATTTAATGAAAGCTACTGCCATGCAGGCACACCGAGTTTTCAGAAACAATATCAGAAAACACAGTTCGTTTCGAATCTTTCACTACTCTTGCAGTAGCTCTAAATTGAACATCGAGGCGCGAGGCTGTTGCACCAGTGTAAATGTTCCAGTGGATTGTGTGTGTGTTGGAAGCTCTGTGATACTGTTAGAATTGTATTATGGTGTATCCCAACTGAAAAACTAGTGATGACTATGCTGTCGACGGAGACTCTGATAGCATCATGCCATAGCATATCTAGCGTGGTAATCATTGGAATATGATAAAGGAGATTAGGACACGTACAGGACATATTCATAGACAATCATTCGATATCGACGAATTGCAGATGTATCAGATTTTCTTTGTGCAGTCCTCGTATAGCAAAGGTGCAGTAGTAAGGCATCCTTGACCATTAAAAATCCTACATATGGAACAGCAATCATAGAGGAGATTAAGGTACATACAGAGGCGTAAACATATTCATTTTAATCGATCTTTCCGCATGTGACTGGAAAAGGATCGAAGAAATCGATAATACTGCTACGACATAGTCCACATTGTGCAGTGGTTTGCAGAATACGTGTTAAGATGTAGACTCCTGCCTATAGCAGGGTTGCGACTCCAGTAAGCTATAGCGATTTGCAGAGGATTGAGGATTGGTGGGTCTTGGAGCTGAATGTAGATAAGCGTAACTATTGAATCTTAAATAGCCGAAGAGACTTGTTACTGTTCTGTTGCGTCAATGACTAAAATTCACTTGAAGCAGTATCAATCGTAAAAACATTCTGGACGCGAGCATCCGCATGATGGTGAATTTCCCCCCCAACGTTAGTGTGCTACTATTTTCTTTTTCTCTTTGTGATAGCTCCCTACATAGCCAGTGGCGGGTAGAAGGTTAGATAGCCTTTTAAGTAATGGAACAGTGTTGTTGTAGCGTGACAGAATTAGCAATGGTCTGTGACTTGGCTGGAGGTACATATCGTCTTGTGAAGTGACTGCAGTGAGAAAATTAAGGGCTATACCTCAACTGATCGACGAACTGATCGATGTAGTATAAAAATGTTCACGAACAGACGGTAATATGGCTATGTAAATACCCTAGGAACGAGACAGCCACTGCGGTTGGGCTGCAGGAAAAAAATGTGATGTGCTATTTTTCTCTTTGTGATAGCTCTCTACCTAGTCAGTGACGGGTGAGGGACTAGACAGCCTTCTAACTAATGGAACATTACTGTCGAACATGATGGGATATCGAGAAAATTAGCATGGGTCTGTGACTTGGAGGGGGACATCTCTTACTCGTCAAAATCAGGTGGATTGAAATGGTATATAACGAAGACTGGAAGATTCGTCACAATATGAGGTGAGCGATTTTCTAAGAGAAGAGGGGAGTTGAGAGGTGAGCTTTATGCAGCTTCTTCTAAGTGTTGTGGGCAAACATATTACAGCCTCTCACAGACATCTCACGAAGTGACTGCATTAAGAAAATTGCAGCCTAATACGAAGGTTTATACTGAGAAACAATCAGCAGCAGAAGTTCTGTCTTCCGTGAGTTTTGTGTGCCTCTAAATGGACGGGCTGACGTCTTAATAGGTAGAATAAATTTACATCTTCACCTACATGCATACTTCGCAAGCCATCGTACGGTGCATGGCGGAGACAATCACTACTAGTCATTTCCTTTCGTATTCCACTCGCAAACAGAGCGAGGTAAAAAAAGGCTACCTATATGCCTCCATATGAGCGTTAATTTCTTGTATCTTACCATCATGATTCTTACGTGAAATGTAGAATACTTCCGTAGTCAGCTTCAAATGTCGGTTCTATAAATTTCCTCAATAGCGTTCCTCAAAAAGAACATCGCCTTCCCTCCAGGGATTCTCATTTGAGTTACCTGGCGAGTGTAATTCGACTGCAGGAAAAAAATTTACTCACCGTGCAAAAGGACTCTCCTGATCAATTTAATTAATTAATTAATCAGCTTGATATCAATGACACGCCACCAGTCGGGTGGAAGCGAGGGCGAGAGTGCGACGGATACGATGCCACGGATATGATTCACGAGTTGGCACCGTAATGAGGCGTTTTATCTTTGCTACAGATCTTTTAACGAAATTTCAATCTCCCACCTGCACATCGTAATAAAATGAACCATATTACCGAATTTATGAAGTGATACATAGTATTAACCGGATATTTACAACTCCTCTGTGCTGCTATTTGGCAACCTTAAGAGACTTTGTAGATGATGAGGCATTTGACTACCTTAAGAGAGTTCGAAAGTGAAGAGGTATCCTGTGACAGACGTAGAGCATGCGTCCTGAGCCCAAAATGAGTTTAATATCATAGTTCTGTGGTGCAGGATACCGGCAGGAGTGGCCGTGCGGTTCTAGGCGCTGCAGTTTGGAACCGAGCGACCGCTACGGTCGCAGGTTCGAATCCTGCCTCGGGCATGGATGTGTGTGATGTCCTTAGGTTAGTTAGGTTTAATTAGTTCTAAGTTCTAGGCGACTGATGACCTCAGACGTTAAGTCGCATAGTGCTCAGAGCCATTTGAACCATTTGTGGTGCAGGATGTAACAAATATTAAGCTGATAAGCATAGATATTTTTACCGGATGAGAGAACACTTAAAGGAAATATAGCTTATACCATACTGTTGTACAGGATTTTCACTCTAAGAGCGATACCTTTGCGATGTGAAAACGTGTGTATGCTCCTGTCTTCGAAAATAAAGCGCGTAAAAGGGAGGAATCTACATGGCGTGTGAGAAATTCGAGATGTATGGGCAACAACATCCCCATCTCGTATTGGCTGAAGTGGATTTTGTAAACTGGGGGTCTATGTTGGAGGTTGAATTGCAGTTAGAACACTACATCCAAGCAGCACTGCTCGTCTCGCTATGTGCTAGGAGTTAGCGGTGCCTATCCGAGGCCAGCGGCAGCGCGGTCACGAAGGGTCAGCTGACCGGATGTCACGGCTTAGCCTCTCGTGACTGACAGGTACAAAGAAAGGCTCCGACCTGTCAACTCTTTAGGTACATAACACTCTCGTTAGATGGTACTGGACTAGAGTGGAGGTGACTGACCAGTTGTTTCATCTTGAGATGTCGTGTTCATTTAAGATAGTGAGCACTAAAAGTAAACTAAATTCCATCCCAATAGGCCTTGGAAGGTCCAATGGTACCGAACGACCGCTGTGTCATCCGCACACCGCACTCCCAACCGTTACCAGTTTTCGTGACAAGAGCCGCTTCTGCTCAGTCAAGTAGCTCCTCAATTCGCCTCCAAAGGGCTGAGTTCACCCCGATTGGAAATTTGTGGTAAGGTCTTATGGAACCAAACTGCTGAGACCATCGGTCCCTAAGCTTACGCACTACTTAATCTACATTAAACTAACTTACGCTAAAGACAACACACACCCATGGCCGAGGGATGACCCGAACTTCCGACGGGGGTAGCCGCGCGGACCGTCACGAGACCCCCAAGACCGCGCGGCTATTCCGCGCGGCCCCACCCCGATTGCTAACAACGTTCTGCAGACCCGGGCGATCACCCATCCAAGTGCTAGCCAAGCCCATCAGCGCTTAACTTTTGTGATCTGACTGGAACCGGTGTTACCACTGTGGCAATGCCGTTGACCAAGATGTTGAACACTACACTCACAAAAAATATCGCACGATGTATTTCCCATGATTCTGTTATCTACGGAGTGACTTGTGACTCGTAAATAGATATAAATGTGTTTCATTCCCCAATGCAGATACTACACGACCCTCGTATATAGGGGCACGGAGTTATAACAGCACTGGGACAGTGGGTCGCTGTCCTAATATTATTACCCCTCCTTATGTCCTTCTTAGCAGCTACTGTCTTGTAAATCGACAGAAGGGTGATATTTTGCTCACCTATTATTATACTCATCCTTCCCACATACGGTTAATGGCTGGAGCAACAGTTAGTGCTAGATTAATAGCGAAAATATTCTCTCTACGTATAACAATTATTGACAAGAGTGGCTACTGCCACTCTCTGTCGCTAGATCAATGGCAACTACCCCTCCCCAATTCCCATGCTTCACAGCCAGAGGAAAAAATTTGAATTTTCCCGCCGATTTTTGAATTTGCCGCCAGTTTTTTTAAGTACACACCTATTTTTTAATTTCCCGCCAATAGGAGGAGGGGAGTTAGACTGAGTCAGTACTCTTGGTGGGCCATCTTGGTATGTGACGTTATTGTTAGATTGCATCCGTATTCCAGAGAGTCCACACCAGCGGTATGCAAACTGAAATTTTATAAATAAAGAATGTATTATTATTATTATGTCCTCTGCACCGCAATGTAAACAGCATTAGAAGATTCCGCCAAAATTCGGATTTCCCTCCAATTTTTGGGTTTATCATCAATAGAGATGGAGTGGGGAGGGGAGGGCTGGACATTTTCCAGGAGGAAGGGGTAATTAATTGTTCAGTTTAATTAATCAGTCTATGAAATTGATATAAAAAATGTGAAGTCACCAGTGCGACACTGCCACATCTACACCAGGAGGACTGGTGGGGGGGGGGGGGGGGGGGAGGAAGGTCCTCCGCCTTGAATAAATTTTGCAACGAGGCAAAATGGCATAAAACGAACCCCACTACTTGCACTCCCCACACTTCCTAAATATTACAAAAAAGAAAAAACAATTGTTCATCAATCACCAAACATTCTGAGTGCTGTATCTGACTGGCTCTTGCAGATTATGTAGGTGGTGGATCCAAATGCCGTACTGAAGAAACAATGCCTGCTACTCTGACATCAGATAAAGTCGCCAGATGTATGGGGATGCTGGAGTGGGTACTGTGGGGTGGGGCACAGGGCAGCTCATGGCTGCATAGAGATGCTGCAGCGATCAGTAATCATTTTATTTCCCTTTGTCTCAAGTGGAACAGGTGTCCGTCGTCCAACTCATGTCGAATTCCGCTCACTCAGTGGTTTGGTGGCTCTGTTTTGCTGAAGACGCAGCCCTGTTGCCCATGGTCCAGTTGCGACAGCAGCGGCGAAACACGTTACCCCATCAGCAAACTCTTCGTACGTCGGCCTCCGGGCCACACCGACCTACTCCCAGCGACAGCTGAAGGCAGATGCTGGTGGGTAGATGTCCTCTGCAGCAGCCAGGATGTGACCCCTGCCTCCGGGCAGGAGTCGACCGTTCTGCTGGAAAAATTGGCCTGGCCCGCTGCTGGTTGGCTCCAAATACCTTGCGAACTCGAAGGGTCAAACCGTGGCTCTGCCTCAGACTGGAACTGCGGTCCTCGATCGGGAGCTTCATGTGGCCACCTGTGTAGCACAGCATCGTCCTCCAAGAGAACTGTGGCACTAAAGGTACTGATATTACTTGACTGCTCTTTATTTATACTCTTCAATGTGCATACACTATGAGATCAAAAGTATCCGGACATATGGCTGAAAATGACTTACAAGTTCGTGGCGCCCTCCATCGGTAATGCAGGAATTCAGTATGGTGTTGGCCCATCCTTAGCCTTGATGACAGCTTCCACTCTAGCAGGCATACGTTCAGTCAGGTGCTGGAAGGTTTCTTGTTGAATGGCAGCCAATTATTCACGGAGGACAGGTATCGATGTCGGTCGGTGAGGCCTGGCACGAAGTCGGAGCTCCAAAACATCCCAAAGGTGTTCCATAGGATTCAGGTCAGGACTCCGTTCAGGCCACTCCATTACAGGGATGTTATTGTCGTGTAGCCATTCCGCCACAGGCCGTGCATTATGAACAGGTGCTCGATCGTTTTGGAAGATGCAATCGCCATCCCCGAATTTCTCTTCAACAGTGGGAAGCATGAAAGTGCTTAAAACATCATTGTAGGCCTGTGCTGTGACGGTGTCACGCTAAACAACAAGGGGTGCAAGCTCCCTCCATGAAAAACACGACCACACCTTAACACCACCGCCTCCGAATTTTACTGTTGGCACCACACCCGCTGACAGATGACGTTCACCGGGCATGCGCTATACCCACACCCTGCCATTGGATCGCCATATTGAGTACCGTGATTCGTCACACCACACAGTGTCTTTCCACTGTTAAATCGTCCAATGTTTACGCTCCTTACACCAAGCAAGACGTCGTTTGGCATTTACCGGCGTGATGTGTGGCTTATGAGTAGCCACTCGACCATGAAATCTAAGTTTTCTCACCTCCCGTCGAACTGTCATAGTACTTGCAGTGGATCATGATGCAGTTTGGAATTCCTGTGTGATGGTCTGCACATATGTCTGCCTATTACACATTACAACCCTCTTCAACTATCGGCGGTCTCTGTCAGTCAACAGGCGATCTCGGCCTGTACGCTTTTGTGCAGCACGTGTCCCTTCACGTTTCCACTTCACTGTCACATCGGAAACAGTGGACCTAGGGATGTTTAGGAGTGTAGAAATCTCGCGTACAGATGTATGACACAAGTGACACCCACGTTTGAAGTCCGTGAGTTCCACGGAGCGCCCCATTCTGCTCTCCCACGATGTCTAATAACTACTGAGGTCGCTGATATGGAGTACCTGGCAGTAGGTGGCAGCACAATACACCTAATATGAAAAACGTATGTTTTTGGGGGTGTCCGGATACTTTTGATCACGTAGTGTATGTTTTGCGAATGTGCCCCTTCAAGTCATGGACTTACACGCATTAGTTTAGCGCCAGTGCGCTGGTTTCAATGGCGGCTTGTGGCAAGAGTTACTTGCAGTCCCACTAAGGACGCCGTTTCGGCAAGTCTTGTCGGCCCGACATACTTTGCTACTTCACATTGCACAAAATTATTACCAACAAGCCCGTGTCTGATTTACGGATACGGCTGCAATCTGTGGCCGCATATTCACGCTAAAACTACGTTATACGGTGACACCGCTACTATATACTATATACAAAGTACATGAGTAATTACACATATAAACTATAATATCACTCTTGCTTTTATTATCTACGTACAAAGCATCCACTCATAACAGATTTTGTTCTTTGTAATAGGTGGGTTTTGGAAATGGGCCAAGTCCAAAACTAGTAAGCCACCACTAAATGATCAATTAGCATGTTTGGTGTAAACTTTTAAAAATGTCCTTTCTTTAATATTTGTGAGATGCAAGACGTGACGCACTGAAGAAGTTTGTATCCTTAAAGTGCGCTTCTTATCGTTATGCCTACTGGTAAATGGCATTTGCAACACTTTGGTGGAAGAATTCAAAGAATTTATTAAACTGGTTTGAAATAGCAACCAAATGTTTTTTTCGTACATTATTGAAGTTCATCAATATAGTGAGAGAGCTAAGACTTTCATAAATGCTATACATGTACGACCAGAGCTATGTTATGTGAAAAGTAATGTATATAACCACCACAACAAATAAAAAAAGAATAAAAACAAACAATTGCCAAACTGCTGCCTAATTAACACGTGTGATGAAGCTTCAAAAAAGTTCAGACGTGTTAATAATCGATATAAAATTAAAGTATGTTCACTACTGCAGGTCTCCTACTAAGATGGTAGCAGCGAGAATGTCCTTCTTCAGATTTCACACTTTGTATACATTATTTTCTGTATCCATAGTTCTGGTCGTAGAGGTATGTACCACATTTATGGATTTCATGGTTGTCTCGTTTGCCCAAATTTACATACCCATAGTTCCTTCTGCATTCTTGGAGAAGTGGTTCGTGTAATTCATTAGAAGAACCCAATCTCCAAAAATGAACTAATACTGTTTTACGTGACTTGAACTGCAGCACTGTCCCCGTGTAAAAGAGGAACAAAGGCTGAGAGTAATAGAGAAGCGTATACACTCAGGGACAGAGACAGATGTGGCCCGGGCATTAGTGCATTGCACCATTGTTGCCGACAACACTATTGCAGCCACACATTGCCATAAAATGAGGCTTGTGTCAACGCGCTGTAAGAGCCTTCGGCTCTCTTGCCTGCAGGACAGAGATGCTACCGGCGGACGGGGAGTTTAGAGGACTGGGTGCAAATTTCATTGGGTGTAGTTTACAGGACACCTTCCGGCCCAATTTCCACAAATCTTCCTCCCTTATCAATCAGAGAACTGAACTACATGCACAAGCGCTACACTCCCGATTTATATGACTAGAAGAGTAAAATAAAAGAATTTTAAAGTAAATTGTACGGTATGACACCAACGGTAAAGTTTTGGCGCAGAATCATGGCATATACAATAAATGAAGCATATCAGTTGCAATACATATGAGCAAAGACGGTGTAAGCTATAACTGTTTTACAGTGTACTGTAGTGGTGCAGCCGGCCGGAGTGGCCGTGCGGTTCTAGGCACTACTGTCTGGGACCGAGCGACCGCTACGATCGAAGGTTCGAATCCTGCCTCGTGCATGGATGTGTGTAACGTCCTTAGGTTACTTAGGTTTAATTAGTTCTAAGTTCTAGGCGACTGATGACCTCAGAAGTAAAGTCGCATAGTGCTCAGAGCCATTTGAACCATTTTTTGTAGAGGTGCAGGGTAAGTCTATATGAATAATTTGGTATAGGAATGCTACGCCACGGAGTAGAATAGAGGAAGAAATGAAAATATTTCTTAACTTCACAATAGCACAGCTACTGTGACACCAGGCAGAGGCAGAGGCCATAACAGATCGTAGTGCAAAATATCCACCATCCCTAGGCAGCAAAAAGAAACAATCATCGCTGTAAGTCAGTCGCATAACGCATAAACGAGCACATGTTGCTACGTCAACATCGACAGCCAGGCACACATTCAGCAGACCGTTCACTGAGAGAGAGAGAGAGAGAGAGAGAGAGAGAGAGAGAGAGAGAGAGACAGACAGGGATATATTCGTTAGTTGTTGTTATGTGGAACAACAAGCTATACGTCAGTCACTGCAACACCACCAGGGACTTGACAGTTCAATTAATAGACTGTAATAAATTGTAAAACAAACACAGTGGAACGAGTACCGTAGACCACTAGTAAGGAAGCAGGTGACATTTGGTCATAACAAACAGAGCCTTATATCATTGCCTCCCGCCTGTCTCCATAAATACTGCAGTTCTCCAGCTCTGAATGCAGATGGTCATGAGGATCAAATGGTTCAAATGGCTCTGAGCACTATGCGACTTAACTTCTGAGATCATCAGTCCCCTAGAACTTAGAACTACTTAAACCTAACTAACCTAAGGACATCCCACACATCCATGCCCGAGGCAGGATTCGAACCTGCGACTGTAGCGGTCGCGCGGTTCCAGACTGTGGCGCCTAGAACCGCTCGGCCACCACGGCCGGCGGTCGTTAGGATTGATGGTATTCATACCGAAGCACTCGATTCAATGATTATTACAGAGCAGCGACATCCATGTACTTGATCTTGCAGTACTTTTCGCTAACACACTGCTTGCCATTCCCAAGATGACAACATCCAAGTAACCATGACCTACCACTCATGGGACTTTGCATTGGTCACCTACTACATCACTGATGGAGAGACTGAGGATCTTCCGTCACCAGTACAGCTCATGCACTAACTTCATCATCACTGCAGGGTGAGAGGTCTGTCCGGTGCCTCTGTTCCTGAATGACATTGCAAGCGCTTCTGGGTGCCATGGGCTACCTGTCTGGTAGAGTCAGATTCATCCAACAACATGACTACCGCCAACGTGGTACATTCCGGTGGTACATCATGGGTCATCGACATAGTCTGGAGATTCTGAAGTACTAAAAGAGAATTTAATTAAGTCTCCCATATTACAGCAGCTTAATTTTGATGAACCTTTTATCATCGCTATGGATGTAAGTGGTGGAGTGGTGGGTGTAGTTTTAGCATAGGGCAAGGTTGGAAGTGACCAATAGTGTACACTTCAAGATCAGTAAATAAAGCAGAGAAAAACTACCTAGCAACTGAGCTGGAGTGCTTGGCATTAGTTTGGGCAACAAAGCAATTTAGACCATACATGTGCACAAGGAGATCCATAGCCATAACAGATCGTAAGTCACTAACTTGAATTTTTAGCGCAAATTATCTAGCATCCCTAAAAATGTTCATACAAAATTGTGTACAAGCAAGGCTAATTCAATGCAAATGCAGATGTGTTAAGCAGAATGCAATAAACTGATGTAGAGAGAACTGGAAGGAAGACACAAGAGCAAATAAGAACAATAACAGAGCACAGGAATGGAATGAGGACACGTTAGAAATTAGTGAGTAACAGAAGACAGAAGTTGTGAAAGCAGTATATGACAATCCATCAGGTGGTCACCAAGGAAAGCAAAGAATGCTGGATCATTTAAAGAAATATTGCACTTGCAAAAGAATGAAAAGGTATTTCGAGAAATTCATTAGAACATGTGATGAATGCCACTGGAATAAAGGCCGGCCGGTGTGGCCGTGCGGTTAAAGGCGCTTCAGTCTGGAACCGCGTGACCGCTACGGTCGCAGGTTCGAATCCTGCCTCGGGCATGGATGTGTGTGATGTCCTTAGGTTAGTTAGGTTTAATTAGTTCTAAGTTCTAGGCGACTGATGACCTCAGAAGTTAAGTCGCATAGTGCTCAGAGCCATTTGAACCATTTGAACTGGAATAAACTTATGCAAAGTAAAACAAATATGTCATTAGTGATTACAGACACTGCAGAAACTACTTTTGACAATTTTTATGTGGACATACCTATATTACGTCCATTAGCAGTAACATTAAGGGGCAGTAGGTATATTTTGACATTTCAGGACGTTTTGAGTAAGTTTATAGTAGCCATCCCACTAAACAGGGAAGACACTTATTGTTGTGACTACTAATTGTTGTGATTACTACACAGTGAGACAACTCGAAAGTTAAACACTTATTTATTGACAGAACACATACAGTCACAGACAATCAAAGTAATCCAATAAAGGTTCATTAGTCGATCCAAGGTACACGTAGCACTGAGTACAGAATATGATCGTAAGGGTGCAGCGAACAAAGTGAAATCTGAAGCTTGCGCTGCAGCCCAAGGAAGATGTCACAGTTCAGGTCAGTGCCGGATGGCACACTATGAGTATCGGCACACTCAGCCTGTGTCACAGACTTGCGACAGGGGAGCAGGTGCTGTTTCTTGCGGTCGGCTGAGTGATGAACGCCGTGGGTAGTGGGCGAGCCTTGATGACGTACTATGGTTTGACAAAAGGTGGAAACAGTGCTGTGCTGTCTGACTGGCAACAGGTAAACCGTGAGTACTTTGGAGTGGCGTCCAGAACTGGTCATGGTACCCTCTGCTGGAGGATCGCCATTGGAGAAGGGGACACCTGATAACGTCTGCAATGCGGTAACATGTGGGCACTACCGCACCGATACTGTGGCAGAAAAATTTGTAGACGGAATTGTATTAAGCCATGGTATTCTGTCAGTGGTACTAACAGATTAAGGTTCTAATATTCTAAGTAAGATATTTACGAGAGGGCGTAAATTATTAAAGAAGAATAAGCAGACAACCGTTTTCATCCCCAGACAAATGGTGTGTTGGAAGAGCTCACTGGACATTAGCGGAATACTTTAAATATTTTAAAGGTGAAGACTGCAGTAATCAGTATCCATGGGTACAATACTTTCGTTTTCAATACTACAGCAGATGTCTTCACAGAATATACGCCCTTTGAGTTGATCCTCAGAAAAACAGTAAAATTACCAACAGTATTGCAAAGGGAGTCAGCCACAATAGGATAAAATTATGACGATTATGTATATCAGTTCGGAGCCAGAATGCAGGAATCACATCGTGGAGTAAGAGATAAAATAAAAGAGGCCAAAGAAGCAAGCAAAGTCCACTACGATGAGACAGTGCACTTAGGGTAATTTCAGATATGAGATAAAGTATTACTGCATGACGAGACAGTAAGGTGAGGGAGATAAAAAAATTGTATTCTCAACTGAGAGGACGTAATGTGGTTGTAAGGGTAGAATTACCTAATGTTACAACAATAGGTAATTCTACACTTACAGCATCATATCACTCTCTGAATAGGAGACAACAGTTCAAGGTACATGCCAATCGGTTGAAGCTGCACTATTAAGATAGAGTTAGAAAACCCCTCTCAAAATCTTAAACGGAATAAGATCACGATCTTGCTTACAGAATGCCAACCCATTATTGTGCCAGTGTCAGCGATTACTTGGTTTTTGATTATCACCTGCAGGTGATGGACCTACGATCTCGAGTGCATGGAGAAATGAACAAGACTAAGGAGATTCACACGATAAATGCATTACCAGAACTATATTACCGCCATCAAGGAGAAGTCTAAATTATCAGTAAAACTTTGATGTTAGTAACACACGTAAATCTTAAAACACTGGATGAGAAATTTCATGCAATAATAAGAGTGGGAATAGGAGCAGTGCAACAGCGTAAGTGCATGAATATTAGCAAAACAGAACGTAACATGTTGATTAATGGGGTCACATGCAACATTGAAATGTTGGAAGAAATGAAGTCCCTAAGACATCAGTTAAAAACGCCTAGAGGGTGTCAGAAAAGAGGGATCACTGATTTTATAGGGGAACTTAGCAATATATTGATCAGAACCCTGGAAAAGACGCAGCTCGATATGATGGAGTCTAGATGAGAACAGCTGTTGAAATTATCTAAAGCGTAAGTGACAGTATTCAGGACTGCATTGTCTTGTTTGAATCAGACAGGAGATTCAATTGCTTCGAATGAATAGTTGCTTAATAAAGGAATGATGAAACTACAACAATATCAATCATTTACTTTTTCAAGATTACAGATCAAGGTCTAAAGAGAATTTCAGCTTTCATGGCGAACAATGAACAACTCTTACAGTTACAAACCCTATTCACCGAGTGAAGTATAGAGTACAAAAAGTGAGTGCAGAAGTTAATGCACAGAAACACATTCTTTCAGCACAAGTTGTTAAAATCCTAAGGCTAATTTAAGATGAATTAAGAGATGTGAGATTTCTGATACATTTATTAGAAGACTATGTATTTGTAAGAAGATGTATTTGTAACCAATGAAGTGTTAGGCTATGTAATTAATATTCTATTAATTGAGAATAAGAAGTTCAATTTATACAAAATGTTACCCTTATCAATCAAAATGATGATGCACAGAGCAGTGTTACACAAATTATATCCTGATCAATTAGAATATAAGAAGACAGATAAAAGGAAGAGAATATGCAGACAAACTTTTATGTTAATCTCGATATATAAGCCACAAAACTGTAAAGTGCGGTTATTTCAAGATGAGCAGGTACCTAACAATAATGTTACGAAAATTATTTCATTGTATAGAAGCTCATGAACACCTTTAAGTGCCAAGGAATTGTTATGTGTAGTACCTAGAGTAGAAATCATGATTATATTGTGTAAAATGTACCAATCTCACAATATTAAATTAAATGGCGTACTGGATTGTACAGGAGACTGGTATTATGTGGCACACAGAGGATATCTAAAGTGACAGAAAGGTTCACAGTCCACAAATAGGTGCAATTTATTCTATAAAAGGTTGACCAAAACAACAACACAAGGAATAGGGGGATTAATGTAGCCTATGTACACGCATGCGCAAGGAGTGGGCAATATATAATTCTACAAGCAAATCTCATGGGAACGTTCAGAGAACAAACAGCGATAGGAAGAATGAGCATTAGCACTAAGATCCAGGGTTGCAAGAATTCTGATAAAATTGGGTAGTTTGAGAATTAAATTCTCCCATCATATCGGTATTCGTTTGGCCCGAAATCTTGAGTTTTATAACTAGCACTGCAATATTAATTGGTAAGTATAGAATCGAGAAAACATGGGATGAATCACGCTCACTGGGTATGACTAAGTCGCAATAAACTATCTATCCTTTAAACGGAAATACGTACGAGATACGCAAAACACGCTGAAAATATGCAAATGAGAATTTCTTAAGGCGTTTATCACAGTACGTAACCATTCTGTGGCCAGTACCGCTTGGGTTACGCGTGGTGATTTACTGAACAAAGGCTGAGACATCATACACAAAGAGTACCTCGTTCGCTTGTATTAACCTACCTCTGCAGTGCCTAGGCGACGTTATTATCGTCGCTGTCGGCGGTGCGTAGTGCTTGTGTACAAGGCTTTGAAAGCCATAGACATTGACCTTGCTGTGCAATTCAGTAGGCCGGCCGAAGTGGCCGTGCGGTTAAAGGCGCTGCAGTCTGGAACCGCAAGACCGCTACGGTCGCAGGTTCGAATCCTGCCTCGGGCATGGATGTTTGTGATCTCCTTAGGTTAGTTAGGTTTAACTAGTTCTAAGTTCTAGGGGACTAAAGACCTCAGCAGTTGAGTCCCATAGTGCTCAGAACCATTTGAACCATTTTTTGCAATTCAGTAAACAGCAGCTTATTGGAGGCCCAAATGTCTTTCGAGGACTTAGAATGCAGTCTACATGTGAAGTATTTGCTGTGTTTGGAGGTAGTACATGGCTGACTCTTCTCTACACATCGATCTTGCCAAAAGCCGAGAAGCGATTCTTCTTGTTGTTGTAGCTCTCAGGGGCATCCTGGGATGCTCTCTGCATGAGGCACCTCTGAGCATCTCTGTAAGTCTCTATACTAGATAACGTGCCATATACACACATCAAAAAAAGTTTTGCATCACCTCGGTTCCGCCGGCCGGTGTGGCCGAGCGGTTCTAGGCGCTTCAGTCTGGAACCGCGCGACCCCTACGGTCGCAGGTTCGAATCCTGCCTTGGGCATGGATGTGTGTGTGATGTCCTTAGGTTAGTTAGGTTTAAGTAGTTCTAAGTTCTAGGCGACTGATGACCTCAGATGTAAAGTTCCATAGTGCTCAGAGCCATTTGAACCTCGATTCCGAGAGTTCCGGAACCTCTACAAAAAATTGGAATAGAGATCAACTAAACATCATTTCCACCCTTTTCACTGCTCATGAAAACCACACATTGCATGTCATACTATCATACAGTGACACCTTCAGAGGTGATGGTCCAGATTGCTGTGCACACCGGTACCTCTAACACCCAGTAGCATGTCCGTTTGCTTAATGCATGCCTGTATTCGTCATGGCATACTATACACAAGTTCATCAAGGCACTGTTGGTCCAGATTGTTCCACTCCTCAACGGCGATTCGGTGTAGATCCCTTAGAGTGGTTGGTGCGTCACATCGTCCCTAAACAGTCCTTTCCAATCTATCCCAGGCATGTTCGATAGGGTTCATGTCTGGAGAACGTGGTGGCCACACTATTCGAGCGATGTCGTTATCCTGAAGGAAGTGATTCACAAGACGTGCACGATGGAGGCACGAATTGTCGTCCATGAAGGCGAATGCCTTGCGAATATGCTGCCGTTATGGTTGCACTATAGGTCGGAGGATGGCATTCTCGTATCGCACAGCCGTTACGGCGCCTTCCATGGCCACCAGTGGCGTACGCCGGCCCCACATAATGCCGCCCGAAACAGCAGGGAACCTTCACCTCGCTGCACTCGGTGGACAGTGTGTCTAAGGCGCTCAGCCTGACCGGGTTGCCTCCAAACACGTCCCCGGCGATTGTCTGATTGAAGGCATATGCTACATTCATCGGTGAAGTGAACGTGATGCCAATCCTGAGTGGTCCATTCGGCATGAGTACTGCGCTGCATGGCGTCGTGGTTGCAAAGATGGACCTAGGCATGAACGTCGGGAGTGAAGTTGCCCATCATGCAGCCTATTGCGCCCAATTGAGTCGTAACACGACGTCCTGTGGCTGCACGAAAAGCATTGTTCAACATGGTGGCGTTGGTGTCAGGGTTCCTCTGAGCCATAAACCGTAGGTAGCGGTCATCCACTGCAGTAGTATCCCTTGGGCGGCCTGAGCGAGGCATGTCATCGACAGTTCCTATCTCTCTGTATTTCCTCCATGTCTGAACAACATCGCTTTGGTTCACTCCGAGATGCCTGGACACTTCCCTTGTTGAAAGCCCTTCCTGGCACAAAGTAACAATGCGGACACGATCGAACCGCGATATTGACTGTCTAGGCATGGTTGAACTGCAGACAACACGAGCCGTGTACCTCCTTCCTGGCTGAATAACTGGAACTGGTCGGCTGTCGGACCCCCTCCGTCTAATACGCGCTGCACATGCATGGTTGTTTACATCTTTGGGTGAGTTTAGTGACATCTCTGAACAGTCAAAGGGACTGTGTCTCTGATACAATATCCACAGAACGTCAGTCTTCAGGAGTTTTGGAAACTGGGGTGATGCAAACCTTTTTTTGGTGTGTATAGTACTTTCATTCCTGGTAAGCCCTGTTGTACTGTCTACAGCAACTATGAATAAGTTCAGTGCTTATCAGTACCTGTTTATTTGGGCCAAAGTAGGCAATGGAAATTGTAAAAATTCCTTATCTCCCTTTCCTAATTCATTATCTCAAAAAGTAAAAAAACATTGATCCACTTATCTAGATTCTTAGCGCGCGCTACGAGCGTACGTTCAATTGAGAAGGCGGTTGTGGTTAGTAGTCGAGCCAGATCGCTCACGATTTTTTTTTAAAAAAATGTTGGTACCATTGGTTGCTGCGCTCGGCAGTTGGGGCGTGTTATTGGTGCGCCCGCAGTGCGTTATGAAGCAGAGCCCGGCAGACAGAGCGCACTAGGAATACAATTCAACACACGATCCTTCACACGGGCCGTGAAAGGTTACGGAATGTAATGAGTGGCTGGTGGAAATCTCACACTTCGAATAAAATTCATGTTTGGGACTCGTTCTGAACGAACAAAGTGCACCCTGTCAGATTATGCTCGATATTCAAAATTCAGTAAAAATATTGTGTCATGATTGGTACGCCACGTGAGGTTGGCGCTGCTTGATCCTGCGAGTCATACATGGTACATCACTGGCGAAAGAGGTGTTTATATAGTGAGCGCGAAGCAGGAAGTGGGGGCGACAATTACGGACCGGACTCGGCTGACATGTGCTCGTGTCAGCCGATTCGACGCACGGCTTTGGACCCCTGGCTGGCTTGTATGCTAAGGCGACCACGATATCAACAGGTTTCCCGGCGGGATATTGTTCTATGGATATACTGTGGAAGTGGCTGTACTCCAGTGGTCCTCTATAGTAATACTATTTTACTGGAATAGCTTGTGGAATATGCGTAATGTAGACTCTTTTATGAATATTGTGCTCTGAGGTGTTGCAAAACTGTGTTTCCTGAAGTGTCAAACTCCAGTAAAGGTGATGGATAGGGCTCTCCACAATGTGCTGAATTTTAGTCTGTTTCATTTCACGTATTTTACTGCAGTTTGCTCACGTATCAAAAGGTCATGCCATTTTGGAACCTATGTAACGTGATGTGGTGACATTTAGCTAAACAGGCCAATCTATCAGCGACGACATTCGAGAAGATAATTACGAAACTTCTCGGAGTTGATAAATTTCATCTAATCCATCTCGAAATTCTTCATTGCTAAAGTTGTCTATTTTAACGGTGTTCACATTAATATACCGGTGATTATAATTAAACTTTCCCTATTTAACACGTTATAACACGGAAACTAATTACCATGTGAATACTGAACTTGGTAGCATTAATGTCCAGAGTATGGGGTGCATGATTTCCAAATGCCACCGTCCACTTCCAGGTTGGCCACCAGGTGCTGTGATCAGTCATCGCGATTCATAGTCCCACACACCTGACCAGTCGCAGTGCACTTGTTGACATGTTAACACGAACTTGGACGAAAGGAGCAGGGAATTATTGGTGAAGGTGTATAATCAAAACAACAGGAATGCTGCAGTTGCACTTCGAGAATACCGCCGGCTGAAAGGATTACGGAAGGGTCCTCTTTCTCCACCTGCTGTGAGGAGCATGATGAAGAAGTTCGAATCAGGTGGAGAACTGGGCCTCGCTTCCCAAAGAGGCCAACGAGCGGTTGCATCACACGTGGTTGATGAAATCGCTGTTACTATGGCAGACAACGCTACTCGCAATTCCCGATCGTCAGGCAGTGCGCGTGCTGAGTCACGACAGTTGACATCTCGTGCACTGCAGTGCAGTGTGACAAGCCACCGTTACTGTGATATGCGTTGCCAGAATGTTATACCCGCTCTATAGGAGAGAGATGCATTGAACTCCACAGTTTTCGTGCAAGTTGGGGCCCCACCGCACATCGCTCGTGAAGTTCACCTACTTCTCCAAAACACATTTGGAAACGATCGGCTGATCCAAATGCTTGGCCAGCATGATCACCTGATCTCACTCCCTGTGATTTCTGGTTGTGGGGCTACCTGAAAGATAGGGTTTACCAAGGAACATTCACACACGTGCTGATCGGAAGTGCAGCATATCAAGAGAGGTAGCCAGCATACCTACGGACATGCTTCGTTCAGCTGTGCAGAATGCAATCCTTTGCTTTCAGACTCTTTGGGACATTAATGGGCGACATTCTGAGCCCCTGTTGTAGCAGTAATGGTACCGGTATGTAATGGCACGATGTACCGTAGCAGCACATTAAAAGTGTTTCAATTGAATTGATTCTGCATTATTTCTCTTCTCCATGCTTTTGAAATTAATGCTGCCAATTTTGGTACTCGTACGGTAAATAATTTCCATGTTTTAACGTGTTAAATACGGAAAGTTTAATTATAACCACTCGGAACATTTGGACATCAATCACCTTTAAGAGTTGAAGCTGTTACAAACTTGACTCTTAAGCAAGATGTAATTGCATTAGTTGATTGCTAAGCTATCCATTGTTTTCTGCTTTCTACCTATGATGGTAAATATATGGGACTGTGCTTAAGTAAACCTCACCTGGGTATTAGAAAAAATATTTCGCTTCACTTGAGGGACCATTTTCATTTGAAATCTATACGCTCACGTGGAGAACTGAGTAGAGTGTGTTTGGAAGTTATGTCCTTGAGCACATAGTGTTTTCATGAATGTGACTTGTAATCATCCTGAAAATTTGTGCTCATGTAAACCTATCTATTGCAGAAATTGGCTTAGGCGATGTGACACCATAACACTATGAACGTTGACTTTATATTCAGAATTCATATCCAATTATGATTCTGGAATCAGTGTATCAGTATTTCTTTCATGCTTAAATTCGAAAATTTTATATTCATCTGTTTACAATAAATATGTTGTGTTTAAACAGGCACCCAGACTCAATTAATCGCCTCACCTTTCCCTAAGTTCCAGCATCCTTCTACACTACACTACAACACAACAAGATCAAGATATTGCACATTACTTCCCTAGCATAACGTAGCTGAAATAGATTAAACATTCTTATAAACTACATTAACTCATTCTGATACCTTCATTAATAACCTAACCAGCCTGCCCACAAGTGCACGTGTGCATTCTTACAACTTCACAGTGAGAACAAGGGTAACGTGAAAAACTCGTGTCCAAACTGTCTCTTCCATGAACTGGTAAAAGCGAGAAGGTCCCTTTAAGAAGCATATGGCCAACTGCATCTGATTGCCATGTGGAACCAGCCATTATATTTGACAGAGACCTTACTCTCTGCTATTTCCTTCCACAAACTAAAGTAGGCAAGACATAACTCCTCGTTACTGACTCTAGTTGCCTGTGGCTACACGTGAAACACTCATTCTTTTGTTCAATCACTCATTCATTCGTGAAAGGGGAAGACGCAACTGACACAAGTGAAATAAATAAGGAAGTTGGCTTATTACATCTTCAGAGGCTTATAATTAAATTTTATTGAACGATGGTATTTAAATCGGCCACCGCCGCTACCGAACCACCAGCCATCGCTACCCCCCACCACAGGACAAAGGCAGCAGCGGCAAGCGGACGAGCCGAAGCGTCCAGACATAGTAGATAGGCCGGGAACCAACGATAGCTGTTGCCGCTAAAACGGTAACCTCCTGAAAAGCAATCGTCGTTTAAATCAAAAAAAGCAAAAGTGTCGAATACCGTTTCGTCATGGCAGCGAAACGAATCTAAGGCGATAAAGCCACAGTTCCATTCACCACATAGCGCCGCACGGCAGAGCATCTCTGCCCACCTCTATAGGGACAAATCCGTGCCAGGGCCGGCAGCACTGCTCCGTAACCCGCGCACGAGTAGATAGGGCTGACCACTCCCGTGGATACCTTGAGGCGTCAAAGCAAGGTGCCAACCAAGCGGGAACTCAGCGCCCCAAGTGCGGCGACACACACATGCCTAAGTATTTGGACTACCGAGCTGACAACACGCCAGCGAAAAATCAAAACCGATCCGAGATGACTGGAAGACCGACTGGTGACCCCCTAACCCCACTACCATCAGCCCAGCATCCCCAGATGACATACCATCTGCCCAGCGGGACCAGAGGAGCCGGACCCCGTCATCGAGAGGTACCTCACCGAGCTCCTACTGCAGCACGCCGCACGAAGACCCAGAGTGTCCACCTATGAAATATTCAGCTTACCACGAGAAACCACACAAAACACCATCGCAATTACCATCAAACAATTCGCTAGCACAAATATGAAGGCAAACATTGTAAACATCAACGTCAGGAGAGGCCTCTCCACAATAAAATACGCGTCCGAGGAAGCTGCGCCAACCCTGCAAACCTTCTTCCGCAACCACCTCTCCCCAGCAGTTAAAGTGCAACTGCTCCCACCCGCCGGCCGCTGGTGGCCGAGCGGTTCTGGCGCTACAGTCTGGAACCGCGCGACCGCTACGGTCGCAGGTTCGAATCCTGTCTCGGGCATGGATGTGTGTGTTGTCCTTAGGGTTAGTTAGGTTTAAGTAGTTCTAAGTTCTAGGGGACTTATGACCTCAGCAGTTGAGTCCCATAGTGCTCAGGGCCATTTGAACCATTTTTTTTTTTTTGCTCCCACCCAGGGAACCACTACAACGAAGTCAACTGAACAAGCCCTCCCGTAGCGCGGTAATCAAGGGTGTAGAGCAAGAGGTGGATGAGGAAGAAGTAAAACAACAGCTTATCGAGCAGGGATTGAAGGTCCACAACACCTGGCGAATCACCTCCCGCGGAACTGGTGGGCCAACGATGAAATTTCGAGTACTGACTCACGATCCTGACACCATCGACAGAATGTTAAACGATGGGGTTAGGATTGACTACAAAGTACGAGCGGTAGAACCATCGAACCTTCTGCCCCCTCAGCCAGCGCAATGCGGTCGATGTTTGTCATTCGACCACAAAACGCACGGCTGCGCGGCCAAGCCAAAATGCCCACAGTGCAGCGGCAAACACACGCTCTCACGATGTAACGCGCCTCCACACAACACAAAATGCGCGAACTGCGGAGAGAGCCACTCGGCACTATCACTGAAATGCCAGAGCCGACCGAAAGAAGCAGTCAACACCTATGCACAAGCCGTCATAAAAGCGATTGACGAACCTGCCCCACGCCCCCAAACAACAGCAGAACTGAAAGAAGAGGCGGTCATGAAGGAAGACTTCATTCGCACACTTACTACCGTCCTGCTCAACGTCTTCCAAGACAGAAAACACGAAATTAAGACTGTCTTGCGCCAAACCATCAGACAACTCCTAAACAAAGATCTGGAAGTGACACAAAGCAACAACAGGGTCCACGTCACAATTACAGACACGACGTAAACAACTCCCCCCCCCCTACAACGGCAGAAGCACGATGGCGGGACTGACAGAGAATGACAGCGCAAACATAATGTTTGTGAATGTCCAAGGGCTGCGAAATAGAAAACATGCACTTATGCACAGCATGCATCAACACAAGATACACATCCTTGGCGTGGCCGAAACATGGCTACGCCCACAACAATACTGCAAACTAAGCAGATACATCTGCCATCCCAAAAACAGACCCGACGGCAGGGGGGGCGTAGCAATATACACAGATAGCAACATCCCAGTTAAAGAGATGCCCATCCCGCAAGAATTACAGGATACGGAAGCTGTCGTGGTGCAAATCAGGACACAACAAAGATGCAAGCTGACTGTCGCATGTTTGTACACCCCAACCGGAAACCCCATCCCACAAGACTTCTTACAGTACTTGATGACGACCTACAACAAATTCATCCTGCTGACCGACCTGAACGCACGCCACACACAACTAGGCTGCACAGCAGCGAACGACAATGGACGAGCACTCTTTGACATACTAACAACCGACCCGATATCCAGACTTGCACTCGACCAACCAACATTCATCGGACATCGCGGCTCCTCCACCCCAGACCATATCCTCCATAGCCCGATCCTAACCAATAACCTATCCAATCCCTTCCTAGGTGACCCCATAACCAGCGACCATCTCCCCATCGTATTCGCCACAACCGCTATAAACCCACCACCGCCTCACCCCACACAACGCAACATCCGCCTATACGCAAAAGCCGACTGGAGGAAATTCAAAACCACCATACAAGACGAACTAGCACTGCCAACTACCCTGACAGACAACGCCGACCCGGAACACCTAAACGGACGACTAGAAACCACCTTCACAACAGCAATAGACGAGACAATCCCACAAAAGACAATAGAGAACTGGAGGCCCACCATTCCGGCGGAGGCGCTAGCGATCCTAAGGCGGAAAAGGCAACTACAGCGCGAAATTAGACGTACAAATAACCCAGACTTAAGACGACAGTGGAACCGACTAAACGCACAATCGAAACGCATAATCTCCCAGCACAAACAAAAAGAGTGGGACGACACCTGCCACCAACTCAACTACAAAGAAGGCAGAAAATTTTGGAACAAATTCAAGACGCTGACTGGACAAAAGAAACCCCACAACCAGACACTAATAGTAGACAACGAACCAATCACAGACCCTAAAACACAAGCAGACACATTCCAGAACGCCCTCCGAATCATCCACTCCTTCCCAACAGACGCCAAGTTCGACAACGATTTCTACCGTCACGTAGAGAACCAACTCCCTGACCTACTAACAAGTCCAACAGCAGAAACAGAAGACGCCTCCGAACTGACCAAACCTATAACAGACGCTGAAATCACCAACGCAATACGGACCGGACGAAACTCAGCCCCAGGACAAAACAACATCAAACTTATCCACCTGCAGAACGCCCCCCACCCTGCCTTAATCCCAATCCTCTCACTGATGTTCAACTACTGCCTAACGACAGAAACAATCCCGACTGCGTGGAAGACAAGTAAGACCATAATGATCCCCAAACCCGACAAACCACGAACGGACCCCCTCTCCTACCGACCTATCTCACTACTGGACGTTATAGGAAAAACTTGTGAACGTATACTGACCGACAGACTGCGAAAATATGTGGACAACAAACAACTACTCCCCCTACTCCAAGCCGGCTTCCGCCCCAACCACTCCACCACAGACCCACTTCTGAAATTGACATGTGACATCACCCAGGGCTTCAACAGATCGCACTGTGCGCTAGCCATATTCCTCGACATCGAGCGCGCCTTCGACCGTCTATGGCACAATGGGCTCCTGTTCAAACTGCTCAAACTCGGCATCCCACTGAAATTCGTACGCCTAATAAAAACTCAAATCACCGGACGACACAGCAGAGTACATGTGCAGAACGCCACCTCTGAACCATTCACCCCAGAGGCAGGAGTCCCGCAAGGTGCAATATCATCCCCACTACTGTACGCGCTATACACACACGACATACCGACCCCAACAGACCAACACGAAAAAATCGCCCTATATGCAGATGACACTGCATATTGGTGCACAGGACTCAGAACAGACGTAATACAAAGAAAAGCAGCAAAATACCTGACCAAACTAGAGACATGGATGACTAAATGGAGAATCCGACCCAACCCGACTAAAACACAACTAGTCCTATTCCAACACCGCAATCTGACAAAAAAACTACAGCAAAAACAAGAAGACATAACACTCCGACTATGGAACGAACCCCTACAACTGACTGACAAGGCGAGATACCTCGGTGTCTACCTAGACAAACACCTCAACTACCAAGCCCACCTGCAATACCTGCTCAATAAAACGAGGAAACGACAACAGTTAATCCGACAAGTACAAGGACGACTGTATGGCTGCTCCACCAGGACAGCCATACACACATACAAGACATACATACGACCAATATACGAATACGCCGCTGCACCACTAGGCGGAATACCAAAGACAGTAGCAAACAGACTGTACTCGACAGAACGCCGACTACTACGCAGCATAGCAAAACTACCATGCCGCACCCCTAGCGACGAAGTATACGAGGCGACAGAAATAACCCCTCTGCAAACAAGACTGACAAAACTCAGAGCAAGATATGGCTCACACATCCTACACAAACGACCCGACATGGAAGACATTCTGACGACCAAGCCACGCACAGCAAAACGCCCAAAAAAGAAATACATTTACCCGGCGCGTACAGTAGCACAAAATACAACTGAGTTCCCCGACTTAGCACCCACAATGACACAACTGACAGGAGGCGAAACCACCCCACCCCACCTAGACAAAAGACAATAGCACAGCAACAAATGACCTAGTGCACCACGACAGCCCCTCACACTCAACACACAACACACCCAATAGAACAAAACACAATAACATTAAGGAAATCATAGACAAGATAAGAACTATTGTTAACAAAAAAACGAGCTCCAAGTACCACCAAAGGGAAAGGAGAATATGTAAAACTAGAATAAGGCAAAAAACATTGTAGCAACCAGCTCCAAGTACTACAAAAATGGAAAGGAGAACCTGTAAACATTAGTATTAAGATTAGTCTAAGCTAGAATATATCATCCAAAACAACATACTCCATCACATAGAAGTATTACAGAGGGAAAAATAAGTGTAAGCGCTGTTAAAAAAAATCCCCCATTAGAATAATGTGTCACTTCCAGTTATAAACTAAATTCAATTAAGTAAACAATTAGTTTTATTAAGTTAGCCATATTGTCAAACATGTTCAGTTAATACATAACAAAATCAATCAATATTCTCTCAAATTATATACACCAAAAAATAACGTAAAATTAAAGATACCCAATATAAGATAATAGCATGTAATCAGATGTATAAGAAAAATGGAAATAAATAAAATAAAAATGTACCCAATGGCTGATAAAGGGCAAACAAACAAGCCCTAAAACAGCCCGCCTTCTCTCCTTAGGAGAAGGAATGAAAAGTGCTAAAAAAATAAATACAAACAAAACAAAAAAACGACCGAACCCAGTTCCCTCTGAGCAGCCATAGCGTATGGATCTCCGTGCCGGCACGTTCACAGGAGCTCAGTCCGTCAGTTCACCTGATGATGGCGACATGTACGATCGCCGAAATATTGTGCCCGTTGGACACTATAGACCGGCAGCACACCCGTGGATATTTTGATTATCAAATACGCCGGGAGAAACTCAAGAATCACATCACACACCTTTACGGGGAGGAGATGTATCGCAGCATGAAGAAATTTGAAAAGTTGCGCCACCGTAGATGTCATTTGCTAAGTACTCTTGCCTTTCTAAAGAGATGTCGTTCCGAGAATGTTGTTCCAAATTTTGCTAAGGTTATGTATCACATCGATTCTGCAGCAGCTAAGAGAATCAAGAAACGAGCCAGCCTCGCATTGGTACGTGAGAGAGTGCAATTCACCCGCCGGAGCCTTGAGTTTATCTCACAGGAATTACTCAAACTACATTTGCAACTGGCTAATAAGTCCACGTCTTGTTCCTGGGATTGGATTGATGGTGTCACCTGGGTGTCAGCTGATTCCGCCCATAAGAAGGCTACAGGACGTCAAACAGCTAAGTTCTCACGTCTCCTTGACAAACCATCTCTGCAGGTTCCGTGCAAGACTGTCATCAATTTGAGTGGCATGGTGTTGAGTGATGATGCGGTCTCGGTTTTGCAGAAAGGCCTCAACTCCGCTCCCACCCCCAAGTTCACTCCGGTCGCAGAAATTGCTAGTGCTGTTGAACAGGTTGCAGCTCGACTTCCGCCAGAATCAGCCGAGGAAATACGTCGTGAAACTTGTCGTGCGTTGACGAAATCCAAGCCGATGAAGTCAAATATCAGCAGTAAAGAGAGGGCGGCCATTCGTGATCTGAGGGAGCGCTCTGAAATTGTTGTCTTACCGGCTGACAAAGGCAATGCTACAGTTGTTGTCTCCCATAAGGATTACACTGATAAGATGCAGAGCCTGCTAAATGACGATTCCTACCGGAAGATCAGCGTTGACCCTACAAAGAAGGTGGAGAACAAGACGAGGGCGCTTCTCAAGGACGCAGACTTACCGGAGGGTGACGCTAAGAAATTGTTACCCGAAGGTCCGGTACCGCCTAGACTATATGGACTCCCGAAGGTTCACAAGGAGGGGGTACCATTACGCCCCATTGTCAGCAACATCAGGGCACCTACATATTTGTTGATCAAGTACCTGACGGGAATATTAAGTCCTTATGTGGGTAAATGCCCTCATCACATCCGTACTTCCGTGGATTTTGTTAAACGCCTTGATAGCTTCAGGTTGGATGAGTCAGATATCATGGTGAGTTTTGACGTCGTTTCCTTGTTTACGAGGGTACCCCTGCGAGAGTCACTAGAATTGATTAGTCAGAAGTTTGACGAGAAGACCACTGAGCTTTTTAGACATGTCTTGACTTCCACGTATTTTCTTTTTGATGGAGAATACTACGAACAAACGGAGGGAGTCGCCATGGGTAGCCCACTCTCACCGGTGGTAGCGAATTTGTACATGGAGATCTTCGAGGAGGAAGCCCTGTCGTCATCCGTTTGGAAACCTACTTGCTTTTTCCGTTACGTGGACGACACGTTCGTCATCTGGCCACATGGTATGGATAAACTCCTTGACTTACTTACACATCTGAACTCCATACACCCCAACATCAAATTCACTATGCAGACTGAAATGGAGGGTAAATTACATTTCCTTGACGTCTTGGTCAAGAGAAGGGCTGACGGCACCCTAGGTCATGGGGTGTATCGGAAGACAACGCACACTGATCTGTATTTGCACGCAGACAGCTGCCACCACCCTTCACAGAGGAATGGGGTACTTAAAACTCTAGTACATACGGCGAGCACTATCTCTGACGCAGAGAGTCTACCCCAGGAATTGGAACATCTGAGAACTGTATTTCGAAAAAAATGGGTACTCAGAGTGGCAGATTCAACGTGCTCTCCGCCCAACCACTGCAGCACAACCTGTTGAGATGGATGAAGTCACGAGGGAGGAGGTAGGCACTGCATTTATTCCATACACAGGCGCACTCTCGGGGAAAATCGCCCGCATTCTGAAGAAACACCGGGTCGGAACTGTGTTTAGTCCTCCAAATAAAACTCGTGCACTGGTGGGGAGCGCCAAAGATGACCTCGGTTTGAGGAAGGCCGGCGTGTACCAGATTCCGTGTCAATGTGGCAAGTCGTATATTGGTCAGACGATGCGTACCGTCGAGGATCGATGCCGTGAACACCAAAGGCACACTCGACTGATGTATCCGAGCAAGTCGGCGGTCGCTGAACATTGTTTGTCGGAAAATCACGCCATGGGGTATGACCGCAAGAGGATTCTGGTACAGACATCGAGATACTGGGACAGCGTTGTTAGAGAGGCCATCGAAATTCGCACCAATGACGACCTCATAAACCGTGACTGTGGCTATGATCTTAGCAAGGCTTGGGAACCAGCGATTGGATTAATCAAGAGTAAATCGAGCAAACGTATAGTTGTGACGTCCCCGGCGGACAGAGCCATCACACCGACGTCATCTCAGACGCCGTCGCAATCTGTTCCACCGCGCGACCGTGGCGCGGGGCACGAACGGCGGAGGGAGCGCGCCGCGGGCGGAGGGTATTTAAATCGGCCACCGCCGCGACCGAACCCAGTTCCCTCTGAGCAGCCATAGCGTACGGATCTCCGTGCTGGCACGTTCACAGGAGCTCAGTCCGTCAGTTCACCTGATGATGGCGACATGTACGATCGCCGAAATATTGTGCCCGTTGGACACTATAGACCGGCAGCACACCCGTGGATATTTTGATTACTTGGAGAGTGTTGAGCAGTTTGCGCGTGGTCGTAGGAGATAGAAATATTTTGTATGACCGACTTGTGCACTGGTGATATTTCCGTGGCTTCTGCAGTGAAGACGTATATGCGTTTGGAAACGAATATCTCGCGAACTATGTTGTTGTTCATAACTAATTACGTGAAGTAGGAATCTATTGTTTCCCTGTTATTCTACTTATATTTTATTTAATTGCTGGACAATCGACACCAATAAGTGTTTTGCAGTAATAAATGGCATTCTTAAAGGTACTTCTGCTATCGTAATCATCATTTAAAGTCGCTAAAATAGTACCTGCAGATTTTTTTCATTGCAATCTCTCATTTATAAATTTCTATGTTACATTTAAAATTCGCAGTTGCCGAGTGATAGGAATCTTCGACCATTCGATTCATGGGTGTATTCATATTGTATACTGTAGACTCAGCAGTATTTGGCATGTAATGCGGCAACTACGCATCCCAGCCCTTACACAACGAAACCAGCCAAAACTTTTAATATTTCAACTGTGTGTCTGAGGATACGTAGTTGAGGGCCACCATTAATTTGTTTGAAAGTCCGCAACTTTAAGTTGGCTTTGCTGTTTTGCACGGCCATCTTAGTTAATTTTATTAGCTTCTTAGGAAATCTGAATGTCTGCATTGTTTCCCACAGTGCTGATCTTTTAACTCTGTCATAGGCCGGTTTAAAGTCTATAAAGAGATGTTCAAATCGTACATTATATTCGTAAGTTTTCTCCAGCGTCATACGTACTGTAAAGATATGGTCGGCTGTAGACCTCCCAGATCTAAAACCTGCCTGGTACTCGCCTAGAATCTTTTCTGCTCTTCTGCTTACTGTCCCTGTTATAACCGTAGGAAGGATTTTGTAGACGATACTAAGCAGAAATGCTCATTGGTTTTTTTACACTGCATGAGTTATCCTTTATTACGTATGGGGCAGATGGTTGCTAACGTCCAGTGCTCTGACATTTTCTCTGTTTCCTAGGCCATTGTAATTATTTTATGTATCCTCCGTACTAATATTTTACCTCCGTGTTTTATCATTTCCGCTGTTACCAGGTCGTGTCCAGGAACTTTGTTATTCCCAAGTTGCTTTACAATTGTTCTTAACTCTTAATTTTTCTGAACTCTTCTATCACTGCATCATCATCTCCATCCATCTCTTGTTCTTCTTCAGTTTCTTCTCTAGCCCTCCATTATTCTCTGCACTTACAATGTGTATGTTTGACAGTAACTTTAAATGTTGTACTCATGTTCCTATTATCTTTTCCTTTCGAACTATCAAACTGCCTGTCTTATCTTTCAGCATGTCCGTCCTTAGCTGATATCCTCTCTTTCTTTGTCCCACCCCATAAGAGAATTTCCTCCCCTGCTTATTTTCAAAGTTCTTCTGTATTTCATCCATCCTTTCCCTTTCCTCTACTCTGCTTTTAGTCCTCGCTAAATTCTTAACTAGCCTTCTCTTCTCTTTAAACATAGCCACATAATTTCGTGTAGGTCTCTGTAGCATTCTTTGTCGAGCTTGCTTTAAATTAGTTACATTACTTAGATTAATTTATACTTACTACTGTCTTCTGAAACTTTGTTTTACTCTTTTCCACAGAATATTAATAGTCGGAACATTATCATACCACGATCTAAACTGGTCATCTGATTAATAAATTTAAAATTTTGTCATATTACATGCGATCTTAGACAGTTTTTATTTTTAAAAAACTTTTATTAAAGACAGTTATGGATTCACTGATTTTACACAGAACATTTTTTGTGTTGTATATGCCACAGGAACAGAAGTCAGACCATATAGGGAAGTAATGTCCTAGAACAAGCTTCATGACGTTCTATGCCAGTTGGTAATTACGTAACTGACCTCTGTTAACTGAAACAGCAATGACTGAGACACAGGTCTCTACTTATAGAGCATACCTGGAAAGGTATCAAGGAAGGTGCCAGCGTGTATTCAGCTCCGAAGGATCTGTGTGAGCCCTGGGCAACGGTTGAGTCGTCTTGGATCAGGACTACTGCCTATGACTGTCGGTGTTTTGTATAGTCCAGGCTACGACTCGTCACCGCTGACATGATAGCGAAAGCGGATTTTGCAAGGTAGGAGGTAATTGTCCTTTAATCATCTGTTGTGGAGTGCACTGCCGATATTAGATTTGCAATCTGTACTCCGAAACATAGCGTGTATTTAGCTCTATGAGTTCTATGTCACGGCTTTATAATGTTGGATTTAAATTCTCCCTCTCCCTCTCCCTCTCCCTCTCCCTCTCCCTCTCCCTCTCCCTCTCCCTCTCCCTCTCCCTCTCACACACACACACACACACACACACACACACACACACACACACACCGAGAGAGAGAGAGAGAGAGAGAGACAGAGAAAGAGAGAGAGGGGGGGGGAGAGAGTATTGTCTCATGAGGGTGACACTGTTGATGGTGATCCATCTGTCTGGTTCGTACGTTAAGCTCGACGTCCCCTTCGGTGCGATTCGAGAGGTGAAAGGTATGTACATACGCCGAGTTTCATCCTCTCTCTTCAATCATCATTAGATTTACGAAGAGAAAATGAGTAATGCACTGTTTTTGTGCTATATTGTTTCAGATCTTCTAGTTAGGATCAGTTCTTATCAGAAGGTTTACGAGCGACATTAAATTAACATAATACGAGGTCCATACTGAAAGTAATGAGCAACATTAAAAATTTAATTTTTATTGTTTAGACGAAAAAATACTTCTCTTTAATCTACACATTTTCTTTGCCCATAATTTTCGCATCACTCTGCAAGTTTGAAGATACCATTACCATAGAACTCCGTTCCAGCTTCCCGAAAACACTGAAGCACTGCTTGCAGAACATCCTCCACCATGTCGCACATGTTGCTTAACAGAATCGAAAACATGGTAGTCGGAGGGTGCTAATTCGAGGCTGTTTGAAGGATGTGGAAGAGTTTCCACTCAAATGTCTTGATCTCCACAGCGTCACAAGCAGTGCGAGGATGTGCGTTATCTTGTTGCAGGTGATCTTCTTCCCAGGCTGTTTATCCTGCGCTGTACAAAGGAGCTTCAGATACTTCCGGATATATCGGGCAGCATTTACGGTTTTTTCACGACCAACAAAATCAATCACAGTGCAACTCTGTGCCTCTCAGAACTTTCCCAGCAGATTACAGTCTTCGCTTTCTTCTCCGATGGCGAATTCAAGTGGTGCCATTGCATACTTTGACATTTTGTTCAGGCTTGTAATGATGGAATCAGCTTTCATCACCTCTCACAATACTCATAAAAAATCTTCACCTTCGTTTTGAAATCTCTGAAGAAGATTTTGGCTGATCATTCTTCTCTGAATTTCGGGGTCTTCGGTCATTATACGTCGGCCAGAAACGGCACTAACTTTTCAATAACCCAAGCTTTGACTCACTTCTTGCACTTCACTGTGTCCTACTGCAAGCTTTGCATCGATTTCATTCTCTGTGACGCGCCCATCTTCCCTAATGAGCTCATCATTTCTTTCCTTGTTGCGTTCTGTGGAGGCAGTTCGTGGGCGACCGCTACGAGGCTCACGTTGAATACTCTTCACCCATTCCCTAATGTTCCTGGAGCCCATGCCTACATCTCCATAGGCACGTGGAAGTCTGAGGGAGATACCAGCAGCATATTTTTACCTCTTTAGCAAGGAATTCAATGACAGAACGCTGCCGAAACAAAACATTGATGTTGGGCATTTTTGAAGCACTGCCTGTGGTCACATGATAAACATTAATGACATCACAGTATTGCAACATGTGTTGTAAAGTCTTTAGATTACGATCCTGCTGTCGTTTTTGTTATAATATTGGAACTGGAATGTTAACAGTGTGTTGCTAATGACTTTCAGTATGGCCCTCGTACATGCTAAGGATACAGAAGAGTCATTTGCAGAGAATGTGGAACGCTGCTTTATCGACAGTGCACAGAATGAAGTTAATACTCGTGTGTCAATAGAACTGTGCTTTGGGAGTAATTCACGTGTGTTTCTGTGGGTGACCAGACACAGCGAAATTGCGGACTGCCTAAGGATTGCTGTTGCTGTTGCCTGTCCTTACCATCACGGCGTTTTCAAGCGGAACAGTTGGCCAGAATCAAGTTACACTGCTTTCTGATGCATAATAATAAAATTCAGCTTATGTCCTGTCCAACAGAATCGCCATACATCTGTCTTACCGAACACTTATGGTATGTTACCGAGCGTCAGCGAATAATTCAAACATTTCCTAGTTATCTACAGGAAATGTGTAACCTAAAGGTGGGTACCTGTTGTCGCATACCCACTGCTGAAGCTACAGGACTTGTAGAAAGCAAACCATGAAGTACTGTACTTCGAAGCATCAGAACTCTGTCACACGCTGCTATATTTGTAGGTTATTTTGGGCGTACAGAATGCGAAATTTAGTACACAGAGTTTCCATCTCTGGCAGCAACAACGGCTCTAGCCCGGCTGGGTGCGCAGTAGAACTGACCCTGGATGACAGATACGGGTTCGTGATTCTATGATGCTTCACCTCTGTGGCAGATTTCATCAGGTTGGCGAGTTGTAGTGGGTCAGTCTCTCGGCAGGCCATGACCGGAAGTTGTTTCCAGCGAATGAGAGACCTGCAGGTCGTGCTGGTCAGGGTAAAACAGTCGAACAATCTCAGCATCGACTTAGTTCAGGACAGCAAGGAAAACATGTGGTAATGCGTTATGTTGTGGAAAGATAACGCAATGGAGATACCGCAGGTAGTTACAGCCACTGGACTCACAGTACAGAAATTTAACAGCTGTTGTCCCCATACTAGCTACTCGAACCGGATATGATCATGTTGTGTACCAAATGACACACCATACCGTCGTATGATGACGACGAATGTAATCTCTGTACATGCCTTCGCCTAAAAGCCTCTACACACAGAAAGTTCGCCGTATTGCTGTAAGCATAACACGGGCTGTCCTGTGTTTGGCGCACCTCTCTCTGCTGCTCCGCCAAGGGAAACCCCTACAATGGTCACCCCCCCCCCTACCCACTGTCAGTGTGGATAGTTGCTTTGCTGCAAGCTAGCCCATTTCAAGCTACGCAGCTGGGCTGTACTACCCTGCATGGCGGAGCGAATAATACGTCAGTCTGCTCGGGCGAGGTAGTGAGATCCTGCATGGCATTAAGCATGGCCCTCCTGAACCCGTGGCTTCTAGTCTCACATGACAATTGTGGATCCCTACCAATGCGAGTAGCAATACTGCACAACGAAAAGCCGTAGTCTCTATAGGACACGATCCTGTCACTGTCGAATTCCGACACGTGTTGGTGGGCTTTTCTCCTTCTTACACGAAGGATAACACGATCTTTTCTCGAACAACCAACATTACAATGCGATATTCCTTATATGTAGAATGTGGTTTTCGTTACACCTTCCTGTTTTACACAGTTGCGCTGAAATACTGATGATTTGCATTTATACGGATGTACGCCAATATGACGTTTGTTACTTGTAGCCTTCATGGAGTTGCAATTTTAATGGCCAGCAGTGTACATAAGCTCGTCGATATGCCCCGTCTCAAGAGTGCTAAAGAGAATAAATGAAAAACAAATTTTTTAAAAAATCCAAGAATTCAGCCGGTATGATTGCCATCCGAAGTACCCACTACTGTAGTATGGTTTTTCGTGGTTAGAGGCTTGTAATAGGGTGCATTCAGCCTCGTGAGTACAACAAAGGAGCTACTCCAGTGAAACGGTTGAAACAACCGATGTTAATACCTCGTCACTCCATATCACCGCTACATACCACTCTGACGCTTAAATGACGTTATAGGCAGACTTGTACACTGGTGATAAGATGTCGCTGGAATCTCCGTAATTTCGAACAACCCCCCCGCCCACTCTTGTTCATATTTTGTGAATGTAACGAGAAAAGGAAAAAAATGTTTTCTGCTCACTCTAGATGTAGCTTTTAGATAGTTTTAAGGCTCCCCTGGACGAGTTCAAGGATGTTTCCAATCTCTGTCTGTGAAGAACAACAATCGCACGGAACAGGTACGAATATCCACAAATCGAAGTTCACACAGTTCACAGCCAAATGGCGCACGTGACTTCCCTCAAATTAACTGACGATTCCTGATGACAGAAGTGAAACTCCAGTATGGTGACATGTTCATGACTCTCGTCTTTCAAAACTGTGTTGGTATTCAATTATAAAGGAGGCGGCTAAGATTAGACTAAACCGCAACAGTTTTAACATAGAGCGGGGGACTCACATAGCAGGGCGTGAGGGAGGGATTTTGATATCGTTTGAAGGCAAAGATACAAGCTTGACGCTTGTAGGGAGGCAGGACCGACAGTTTTAAATGAGGTGCTGGCACCTTGCGCCATCTGACGTCATTCGGTCCCATGAAAAAGACGAGAGATACAGTCCGTGGTGCGTACATCACAGCAGGTCTTACCAATGCCAGCAGCCGTCTCCGGCGGAGAGCGAGTATCGGCTTCAGACGAGTTTAATAATACTTTACTGCTCGTTTAAATGCATGAAAGCTCTCGATAGCACACGACAAAGTTAAGACCTTCAGTGGGTACCGTTGCAATTACATATTGATTTCCCGAGGGCCCTGCACGGAGTCGAGAGATCGCGAAATATGTTGTCACAAGGGCGTTTGGTGGGGAGGGGGGGGGGGGCGGAAGGTCGGTCCCGCGGCGGGACGGAGCTGCTATTGCTGAGCTGCCCAACTCGCCCTCCTCCACATGCATCATTTCGACCCTCTCTAGAAGGCTCCAGACAATGTTCTCGTGTCTATCTAAGCGAAACACCGTCACAGCCCCGGAAATCAGTGCTTTTTACTCCAGATGACGATGGTGGAGGCAGCTATCGAATGCTCGTGTGTTTTATTCAAAGTGACGAGGCTTGAAAACCGAGAAGGTTTTATTCCGTTATGCCACAGCAAAGACTATGGGGGCATTTGAGGGGAATGCTAGTGTGGTTTTTCGTACAGGGTCACGATCGATTTCTTTTCTCATCCTTTTCCAATCCCAACTTGTGCTCTGTTCACAGGGGGTCTTAAGACCTTGGTTATTGTGGTTGGAGCATTAACGGTTACAACAACTTGCTAACACGTGTTAAAAGTTTGATGAAGCAGGCTGTAGTGTCAGAAAGCTGAACGAGTTTATATTCATTTATTTATTTGCTGCGTGAACTTTACGTCCAGCCATCTAGATTCTACGATAGACTCTACTTTCCATTGATTACACGACTAACAGTAATAATTGTTCAAAAATTATTCAAATGGCTCTGAGCACGATGCGACTTAATTTCTGAGGTCATCAGTCCCCTAGAGCTTAGAACTACTTAAACCTAACTAACCTAAGAACATCACACACATCCATGCCCGAGGCAGGATTCGAACCTGCGACCGTAGCGGTCGCGCGGTTCCAGACGGTAGCGCCTAGAACCGCTCGGCCACCTCGGCCGGCATAATAATTGTTAAGCAGGTGCATAAATTAATAGTATTTTCTCAAAAGGTTAATAAACACAGCACGTACACGTAACGGAGACTTTAGTCATGAATAATATAGTCTCCTTCACTATTTACAACTGTCTGCGATTGCTGGGGTTACTTGTCGATTCCGCGACTGCAGAAATCACGTGGTTTTGAGGTGAAGAACTCGTCGAACCATGTTAGGAGCGCATTTTCATCCGGAAAGGAAGTTCCTGGAATGTTGTTCGATAGAGAGCGGAAAAGGCAAAACTATGAGCGAGCAAGATCGTGTGAATAAGATGGGTGCGAAATGATTTCTCAATCCCACTTCTGAATAGCGTTTTTTTGTCAGTCTAGCAGAATGCAGGCGCGCGTTATCGTGGAGCAGCATCACTTCACTCAGTCTTCCTGGTATTGCGTCTGCAAAACGTCTCGGCCGTTGACAATAAATCTCAGCATTGATGGCGACACCTCGGGGAAGCAATTCATAGTACACCACACTGTCGCTGTTCCACCAGAGACATAACATTATCTTTTATGGATACGCGCAGATCTTTTTACGGGGAGTTCTTGCTTAGTTCGAGCGTAATCATTCCTTTCTTTTCCTTATGTTAACATAAAGACACCATTTCACGGCACCAGTAAAGATACAGGGTAGGAGTGGTCGGTGTTGTTCACGAGACAATTAATGACGAGCAAGCAGAGATGTACATTTGGCCATTCGCTCACTTTTGTGATTTTGGCTTGGAGCATGCGGTACCCCTATACCCGATTTCTGAACCTTCCCTATTGCATGCAAATGTCACACATCGGTGGAATGATCACAGTTCATCACATTTGTCAGTTCTCGAGTACACTGACTTGGATCATTCTGGATTAATGCGTTCAAACGATCTTCATCGAATCCCGAAGGTCTTCCTGAACATGGAAAGTCACTAACGTCAAAACGATCCTCTTCAAAAGGAGAAAACCATTTTCTTGCAGTGCTCTGTCCAATGGCATTATCTCCATGCACGGCGCACTTGTTTCTGGGTGCCTCCGCTGCTGTCATCCCTCAATTGAACTCAAACAGAAAATATGGCGGAAAGGTTCCGATTTCTCCACTTGACACTCCATTTTCTAGCGTCCACAGCTCCACTCACTATCTCCAAATGACAAAATGACGTATGTAAACCCAAATGCTAACAGTGAACTATAAATAAAAAATGACAATCGATAAATAAACCCATTGCGACCAGAATACCATCATGCAAAACAAGAACCCTACGAACTTATGCACCAGTCTAATAAAATGGTGAAATGATATACAATTGCCGCATTCATTGACAATTTGTGTTTACAGTGATGTTTGAGATTGCAATAATAATGACAGTCATGTCAGAGATTTGTGCAACCAATTACTACATCTGACTAAAAGATAGTGAGAGGAAAGGAAGGATAGAAAATAGGAAGATATTTCGGTTAGCCCCTGTCGCAGCAGCCAGAGGTTACGTCTTGGAATGTACGTAGTTTCTACACACGACGATTAGTTGCCTACATTCTATTATTAATCCACTTCTATGAGGCCTTCTATGTGGCACAGGCTCTGAAGATCTACAGCCTTTGTTCCCTTTACAGGACTGTTGTTAGTAATCATTATGGAACATTATGCCGCACTGTTACCTTACAACTGAATTTTGCATAGGAAGTATCTCGCAGCTACTTTTGTTAAAGTACAACAGATGTATAGTTATCTAAACCTAAGTGTTTGATCTACTTTACATACGGTAACAGAGCTTTCCTTTTTCTATATCTGACCATGAAGGTGTGAACTCCACGTGCATAGTATCGTCAATGACCAGTTCATTTTTATTACCCTACGCTCCAAATTCACCCGCATTCAGTATTTTGCACACGCGATACCTTGGAAAGTCCACTGTGACAACTTTCCTTATATTCTACTAAAAGTCTGATATCTTATTTGCAAGATCGTTAATTATGGCTAAATGATGTGCAATGGAACACAATGTGTTTTAGAGTTCCTCCGTCTCTGTACTCGCAGTCGCCTCTCTTCCTGAGCTAGCACAGTGAAAAGTTTCGGAACAGACTTGATCCAGTTTGGTAGAAATTTCTTGCTATGGATAGAAAGCTGGTCAAAGTTCTTGACAAAGAATTATTCGTATAATAGAATTTCAGGAGTGATGATGGATCGTGTGGGAGAAGACTCCTGAGAATGCACCTGTCAAACTGTTGCTCGTCACTTTGAACGATTTCTATGAACTTAAGTTGTCAGTGAGAGGTAGAAGTTGTTTATGGCAATAAAGAACACACTATTAATTAAAGAATTATTCGTATAATAGAAATTTAGGAGTGATGATGGATCGTGTGGGAGAGGACGCCTGAGAAAGCACCTGTCAAACTGGTGCTCGTCACTTTGAACGATTTCTATGAACTTAAGTTGTCACTGAGAGGTGGAAGTTGTTTATGGCAATAAAGAACACACTATTAATTACCGACCATTATTTTCTGAACTCAAAATACTCAGTTTAGGATCCTGTACCATGTGTAAAATATTGACCCTGTATAATGACGTCTACTCCAAATTATGGCCTTCCTGTCTGCTGCTTGGATGTGGTCAACTCAATAAATAAAACAAATTGTCACAGTACTGCATACCAGCATGATTTTTTTCGCTAGTGACAAGCAGTCGCATGTATGAGTACTTTCAGACACAGTGGAACTATCTCGCGTGTGTCTGGGAATATACATCTTAAGTTATCTTTAAATGTGACGTTTCATGGGTTTTTACGCAACATCAAACTTAAGCTTGTGTTTAGATTCTTCCCTCACTCCTAAGCAGAACTATTTTGTATACATAAGAGTTCCCAAGGATGACATTGTAAGGTTGACATCAGCGTAAAACATAAGTAAATTATAGTAAAAAATTATAGCTGAGAAACGAAAATGTTGTGTATTATTTTATCCACGATGATGGCACCTCATCGCCGAGACTGTGGTTTAAATTACTTGAATATGCGGGCTTCCTCATTTCTTCAAATTTCGTATTATCGTTCATAAGAATCGAAATTAATTCGGCAGTCGATGAAGGACATTTTTATTTGTTTATGTAATGACAAGGCTGCATGGTTTTTACATTTTTTTTTAAGTTACCAGGCCGGTAACGAACACACGCTCATCACCAGTGGTCCTACAGAATACACACAAAAATAACACATCATAAATGCTACAGACTACATGTTATGATATTGGAATGTGTTTATAACTGGGCTGTTCAGTTCTTACTTGTATTTTACTTTTAAGCTTTCATAGAAATTTTTCAGATGTTCTATTAGTTTTATGTACCTTCTAGTAGACTCATTTGATTACAAATGAGGTAAATCGTGCCTTCAGATGTAAGTGACATATTTTGCTATCAAATATGCAAAGATGGCAAAGATATCGATTTCTGTTATTTTTTCTTTGGTTTTGGTAATGTGTGTGATCTCTTACATTTCTTTCACAATTGCTAAAAATATGTATAAAAATATACTTAGCACACAAATAAAATGTTTAAATATTAATATTATGTATCGTTTAAGAGGTTGCTTCATATTAGTAAAATTTTCAATGACATATCTGTTTTTATAAGTTGTTTTGTTCGTTAAGAATACTACTCGGATCTTTTCTAATGTGAATCAAAATTTCGAGTTCCTCCAGAATGTTTAGATATATGCCTTTATCAGTAGTGTGTAGAATTGTCACGCACTGTGTGCATTGTCATTATATATACAAATAAAAATGTCATTCATCAACTACATGACAGCCGCAGCACAGCTTGACTGCAAAACATTTGGTAGGCGTTGCATTCTCAATAACAGAACACAACGTATTCAGAAGGATGCAGGCGGTACCCCGAGAAATCATCAGCATTTTGTTAGAGCACACGCTGCACCCGTCCAGGTTCGAATTACGGTTCCAAAACCGGTCCCTTGCGCTAAAAAAGAATCAAAATAATAACTCACTGCTGAAAAGTCTGTTATTCTTCGCTGTTACAAATGAGAATTCGTCTTCTACAGTCATCGCGAAACGCTAGGACAAAGGATTTATTCAGTGTCTAAGAAAAGCACGACCATACTGCAAAAAAATCCTCTTCTCTGGCTTTAGCAGCCGCAGACAGTAAGATAATGGTACATTCACTAGTAACCCAGACACTCTCTGTTTTATTTACAGCCTATTCGGTATAAACATAGCATCTATTCTTCCTTAAGCCACCCAGATAAATCCTGCTGACTGTTTTTATTAGCTTTAGCAGTGTATCCCATTCCATGCACGGTACGCTGCCAAAAGCTGCCCTTGGCAATAAACCCTACTCGCGCGCTCTAACAAATAACCCCGATCGTTACAGCAGTGATGAAGAACCATAAAGACTGACACTTTTAATTTAAAACAGCGTCGCTTATAATGTACATCGTCACACACAAGAATAGCAGCGGCCACCAGAACTCGTGGGCCTGAGACCCGAGAAGCCACATGTGCGACCTCTCCGAGCTCCGTCTCGCTCTCTTCACATCTGTCCCTACGCAAGCAACAGCTGCTCGCCGTTTAATAACCACACATTCCTCACTTATTAGCGCACACGGTAGTGAGATATAAGCGGAAACGTCCTGTGTCAGAGGCTGTTGCTGGTGCACATAGATTACGATCTGCGAGTAGTTAATTACTTGGGGAGAGAAGAGACTTTGTGGAACATACGCCGTAGTTGTCTTCGTGAAAACTGCAACAGTAATTTAAGATATTCAATTACTATTTAGCTCTAATGGTATTGCATTAGAAATTATTCAGGTCGCAGTGCCTAAGTTGAGACGCAACATTCTATGCAATTTTTTCCCCCGCCGTGTAGCTGAGATAAGAGGAGGGGAAGCAAGTAGCTTGTCATTAAGTTGTGATCAATACTCAGAATGTATTAAGCGACATTCCATGCTACAGGGTAGGAACTCTTAATACAATATTTGAGAGACATTTGAAAGCGTTTTGGAACCAGTGACATGCAATAAACATTATTTAGGGTAAGCACTTACGAAAAAGCAGTTATTTTTAATATCAAAATACCATTTCTTTTCTAGCAAATTTTCGATCACTAGCTTGTTAAACCCAGACTCCTCGGGCATCTGCTGAAATTCCTTTTCCATTGACAATACGGTCCACAAATCCCTTTTGATTCTACAGATAGTCGTTTTTCCCTCGCTCTATTTGTGAGTAGAATAGAAAAAGAAATGACTAGCAGTGGTACAGGGTACCCTCCCCCACGCACCTACGCTGGCTTACGGAGTATGTATGTAGATGTAGACGTTACAAACTTTCAGTGATGATGGAGAAGGGCAAGTGAATGAATATGAGGTAAGGGTCTCTGGCCTGGAAACAAAAGTTATTAGCGAAATCGTTCTAATAACTGAAATGGTCCATTGTACACAATGCTTATCAGACACATACTAACCAGTTTCCTGGAACATGTCCCACTTGTTATTCATAGGCGGATGTGGTTCCAGCAGGATGGAGCCCCACATCACTTTGCACTGAGGATTCGTGAATACCTGGATTAGACATTCCCTGAAATGTGGATAGCCAGTGGAGCCCTGTTTCGTGGTCAGCACGTTCACCTGATTTCATCCTACTTGATTTCTTCTTGTGGTACCATGTGAAAAGTCTTGTGTACGAGACGCTTGTCGAGACTGAAGAGGATCTGGCAAGAATTGTCACTGCCTGTGACACTGTTCAGACAACACAGGAGATGTTAGAAAGGATGCGACAAAACTTTTTGCGACTATGGCATGCCGCATTGACGCTGGGGAACGCCATTCTGAACAACTGCCGTAGGTGTAGCGGCTTGTGAAATTTGTGCAGTTAAATGGAATTCATTATCACTGCACCGTAGACTTATGATTTTCGGTCTCTCTGATATGAAGTAAAGTGCATCGTTACTTACTACTCCATCAACAGCGGAAATTATCTGAGGGTACTGGGGAGTATTCAGTGGGAATTCTGTACGTCATGAATCAGGATTCGAAGGTGGGCCCCTTAGTTTGAGAGCTGTGCGAGGCTAAGGCGGAATTTGAGTAGATTTTCGCTTATACCTTTCGACTCTGTCGTTTCTGGACTAGGGTCGCTTACCTCAAATTGATACATTTACCCTTCTCCATCATCCCTGAAAGCTTGTAGCATCGTCACGGAATCATCTTGTATGCTCAGGGTGATAATAATTAAAGTTAAACTTTCAAAACTCTTTATAAATAATACACACTGGTCAGAATGACGTCAAATTGCAAAGAATATTATCGGAGAAGGGGAAAACCGTACAGCAGAAGAAAAAAAATAGTGTGAAAATTGATCAATAGATGGCGCTGTATGTGTAAGAATACGTAAAAGAAAACACCTGTCATACGCACGACTCGTTGAAGCTGGTATATACACTCCTGGTACACGGCTTTTTCTCCTTTCGCCTCTGCGACGTTCGCCATGACTGTCTCAATACCGGCCACTGTGGTCGAGCGATTGTAGGCGCTTCAGTCCAGAACCACGCGGCTGCTACGGTCGCAGGTTCGAATTCTGCCTCGGGCATGGATGTGTGTGATGTCCTTAGGTTAGTTAGGTGTAAGTACTTCTAAGTCTAGGAGGCTAATGACCTCCGATGTTAAGACCCATAGTGCTTAGAGCCTTTTGAACAATTTTGACTGCCTCAATGTAGGATTGCGCTCTGCTTGTAAAGCTGTATTACAAGAATGATGACTGTGCACTCGTCGCTCTGAAGAAATTCCGAGCACTGAAACGTTTGAAAAAAGGCGTTGATCTGATGACTGCCGTGGGTCTGGAGAAAATGATTCGGAAATGCGAAAATTAGTGAAAGGTGCTTCTCAATATTCATATGCTTGAAGTATTGTGAAATATAATCCTAATGGTAGAGGGAGGAAACGAATTGATTCGGCGTCAGTGGAAGCAGTGTCCCGGCAGTGCTGGAGAAGACGAGTGGTGGTGTGCAAACGTGTAGTGCACGGAGAATTGCCCGAGCATTGGACATACGTAACTAACAGTATCACCTGTACACTCATGCACACTGAGTAGTACAGTCAAACGTACACCTTAGGCATTATTGTATGATTCATTTGTTATAGGTAGTCGACCACTATTAAATTATGATGCTTACAGCGCCATGTATATAGCTACATTTTGTAACCATTTATTTTTCTTCTGCCATACGTTTTCCCCCTTCTCCGATAATATTCCGTTGCAATTTGACGTCATTCTGACCAGTGGTGTTATTTCTACAGCGGTTTAAAAGTTTAACTTCAATTACAATTACCCCGTATTACTAACGCAATAGTCAAAATATGTCTAAACAGTTTTACAAATTACTAGTATGTTGTTCACACTTCATTGGATTTAAGCTTCATCAAATCACTCACACTATTATTGCACAATGCATTTCAAATAAATGGAAGCAATAGTTGAAATCTGAATGAACAAAACTCAAAAGAAGTCCGAAGCATTCTCATAGATACTAAAAAGCTGGTTCTCGCCAAAACTGCTTATACTGCGCCAAATTATTAATAATAAAGAGTGCCATACAAGAACTTGTCCAGATCAATTCAATTTAACATCCAAAGAGTACACACGAACAGGCGGGCAAGATAATATCCAGTTCTCCACATCCAAAAAAAAACTAATTCAGCTGAACCTGTCGTGTGCTACTGGAGAAGATGCATCGTTGAAATGCCAGACTACTCTGTCGCGGTATGCTAGAGGATGCGTGGCTGTGAACGTTGCTGCGATGCGTACAAGTCTCCTGCGGGACATGAAACGCCACAACAACCTGTGGGAAATATGTTAACGATGGAAATACACTAGAGGCAAATGAAAAGAAATCCTTAAACAGTGAGCCCGCAAGAAAGAAGTTTTAGGCTGGTTGTCCACTGGAAGCGGCTACGCGCGACTACGAAAACAAGAGATTACGATCGCAGTCGCGCGACCGATCTCAGCACGAACAATGATACCGGACAGCGTCCATTCAAAGCGTAAATTAAACACGAGAACAAGTGACAATGGGCGACTGATGACTGAGGCGACTGACGACTGATCTGCCTTGAACGGGATTAGTCACTTGTAATCGCTCGTCGCTAGTACACACGTTGCTACAACCACAATCGTCATGGATGTAAATAATGAAAAACTGTTTAGTGTAGTTTGCCATAAACCGTCTTTGTGGAATGCCGAAAACAATCTTTGTCGAACATGAAAGACAATCGGTATCATTTTCGTGTTAGTCAACGAAAACTATGGGTGATAGTTCCAGAGTAAGTGGGTATAGCCACTTTTTTGTATGTATGTGATTTTAACAGTACAGCAAGGGTTTGGAGCAATTAATTGAATAATAAAATATGTAAGATACACACATTCAGTATTCTGTTCATGTTCGCAGATATAAGCTACTAATTTGTCTCTAATCACATATGATTTCAGTTTGTGCTTTCTCTTGCAATACAGAAACACTTCATTATCTGTAGCGTTGACACCAAGCACACATTTTTACCAGTCATCTTAACCAAATTGGTGTTTTATCTCATTGCATGTTCCAAACACTCGTCACTTGCTGGTCGTGAAGCAGACGTTCGCTCAACAAATTGCCGTGCCTTTGAAAGTAGCTTATTAAGTAATGTTTTTGATGGTCAATGTTGTGATATTTTACGAGGATACGCTTCTTCCTCCAAATTTTATTTATCAATTATTAATTGTTAAAGACCGCTCTGCGCATGTTAAACGTTACGAAGGAAGTAACTGTCATTAAAGCCTTGCTACTACACTTCTACCGTGCAATAAACTATTTACATGGGGAAAAAAATGAGAATTATTAATACACCGAAAACTTATGAATAGCTCCAAAGTTATGCGAAGTATATGAAATGACTCACATTTACTATACAATGGAATGATGACAGTGATTGATGTGTTGGTAAATGTGCCAACACCTTGTAGATATAGGAGGCCGAAAGGCACGCTATCTAACGCAGACGGGCGTGAATTCTGGAACAGGATAAGTAGTGAATTCTAATAAGAAAAGTATGCAGCTCCTCGAATACTTATCTTTTATTCTTTGATGTGAATACAGCATTCTTGATGAGACATTTCATACGATAGCTATCAAACTATGTAAGGCTAATGGCGCCTTGCTAGGTCGTAGCCATGGACTTAGCTGAAGGCTATTCTAACAGTCTCTCGGCAAATGAGAGAAAGGCTTCGTAAGTGTAGTCGCTAGCAAAGTCGTCGTACAACTGGGGCGAGTGCTCGTCCGTATCTCGAGACCTGCCTTGTGGTGGCGCTCGGTCTGCGATCACCCAGTGGCGACACGCGGGTCCGACATGTACTACATGGACCGCGGCCGATTTAAGCTACCACCTAGCAAGTGTGGTGTCTGGCGGTGACACCACATTCCTCCCCCGCAAATCGGCGAACGGTCGTGTTATAAGGCTTCCGCCCGCCGTGGGGAGGACCCCATGTTGACGTATGCGATGAGATGGGGAGCCTAACAACAGGCGAGGCTGTGCCACCCGCACCCGGCCATTCGGTCCGAGGGGAGCTAGGAAACGCCTGAAAACCTACTCCAGGGTGCACAGCAACATGCGGTGTATGCGCCCGTAAAGAGACAGGAGGGGCCGAAGGGTCGACCTCCATTGCGTCGGGGTACCCGACGCGCGATGACGTCATGTGGTCCGGAGCGGGCAAGAGGTCCATGGCGGAGGACAGCTGGTCACGGGAAGCGATCGGCGGCGCGTGACCCAGGGAGGCGCTTGGCGGCTGCAGCGAAGCGTCGAATGCGGGCGGCGCCGGCGGGAGAACAGGCGGCGGCGGCGGCGGCTGCGGCGGCGCGTCGCCATGGGGCAAAATGGAAGGCATCGTCGGTAACACCTGGGGATGAGGCGAGCCAGTAGATGGGTCCCCAGGGCGCTGACCGGACGGCACCGTCGCTGAAAGCAGACGGGGAGCGGCAGAACCCGTGCGACGACAGAGGCGCAGCTGATTGAGATGCCGACGCACCTCACCAGAGGCCCCCAAAACCAAATACATCGCGCGGCCGAGGCAGCGAAGAATGCGCCCTGCGAGCCAACGCCGTGAACCTCGATAGTTGCGATAAAATACAACGTCGCCTGGAGCAAAAGCAGGAGTCTGCCGCTGCACAGGAACCTGATGCGGCGGATGCAGCAAAGACATCAAGGTCCGATGAGGACGACCGTGGAGCAACTCAGCCGGCGAGCGACCATCTCGGGGCTGAGAGCGATACGAAGACAAAAAGAGCAACAATGCGTCCTCCCGAGAACGCGATTCTTTCAACTTCAACATCTGTGACTTGAAAGTCCGGACCAATCGTGCAGTGGCACCGTTTGACTGAGGCGAAAACGGCGCGGAAGTCAGATGTTGAATACCATTGGCCTGGCAGAATAACTGAAATTCTGCGGACATGAATTGTGGGCCATTGTCGGAAACAATAGTCTGCGGAAGACCTTCAATGCAAAAGATAGCAGACAACGCTTGGATGGTGGCAGATGACGTCGTGGAAGACATCCGGACAACAAAAGGAAAATTACTGAAGGCATCTACCAGAACCAACCATCGAGCATTCCAGAATGGACCAGCAAAATCGATGTGCAAGCGTTGCCAAGGGGAAGTGGCTTTTGGCCATGCAAAGACTTTCCGCGGCAGTGCGGATTGTTGTTCGGCACACGCCATGCAAGAAGAACACATATTCGTAATCGCAGCATCGATTCCGAACCAAGTACAGTGCTGACGAGCAAGTTGTTTCGTTCGCACTACACCCCAATGTCCTTGGTGAAGAAGCCGTAAAACAGAGGACTGTAACGAACGTGGGACCACGACTCTGGACTGATCATTATCAGAACGCAACAACAAAACACCACGTCGAACAAAAAGTCTCTCCCTGTGAGCAAAAAATCGGCGAACCAACGGATCCTCGATCCGTGACTTTGACAAGGGCCATTGCGTAGCAACAAAACGCAAAACGGTAGCAAGGACAGGGTTAGCAGCTGTGGCTGTAGCTACACGACGAAAATGAATCGGAAACGATTCGACCACTTCATCCGTTTCCGAATCAATGAACATGCAAGCAAGTTCGGAAGAATCGAATGCTTTATCCTCAGCAACAGGCAAACGGGACAACGCATCGGTGTTTCCGTGCTTAGCAGTGGACTGATACAAGATATCGTAGCGGTACTGCGAGAGGAAAATCGACCAGCGAATGAATTTCTGCGCTGTACGCGGAGGTACAGGCTTGTTCGGATGAAAAAGCGATGTCAAAGGTTTGTGGTCTGTTATGATGGTAAAGTGACGACCATACAAGAAATCATGGAACTTTGTGACACCAAAGACGAGAGCCAAAGCTTCTTTCTCTATCTGTGAATAATTTCTTTGCGCAGACGAGAGCAATTTGGACGCAAAGGCAATAGGGCGATCATGCGAGCCAACTTCGTGCGCAAGCACAGCACCGATCCCGAAATCCGATGCATCTACCATCAACAAAAGGGGTTTCTGGGGATCGAATGGCGTAAGGCAAGTATTAGAAAGCAACGCCGATTTCAACTGGCGAAAGGCGCGTTCGCATTCCGTCGTCCAGACGAACGGAACACCCTTACGGCGTAAGCGATGAAGCGGAGCTGAAATGGAAGAGGCATTGCGCAGAAAGCGATGATAATAGTTAATTTTACCCAACACACTCTGTAGCTGTTTCATATTCTGTGGCGAAGGCAATTCTTGTATGGCACGGAGGTGCTCTGGACTCGGATGTATGCCTTGGGCATTGATGACATGGCCCAGGTATGGTAAGTCACGAGCAAAAAACACACATTTGTCCTTCCGCAAGCGAAGACAATGTTGGCGCAATACCTGAAATAATGTTCGTAGGTGTGCTAAATGCTCGTCTGCCGTCTTTCCGGAGATCACAATATCGTCCAGATAGTTCGCAGCAGTAGGGACCGACGCACAAATAGTTTGTAAATATTGCTGAAACAATGCAGGGGCGGATGCACATCCGAATGGCAGTCTTTTGAATCGGTACAAACCAAGATGCGTGTTAACCACCAAGACGCGCTGGGATTCGGCGTCCACTGGGATTTGCAAGTACGCATCTGCTAGGTCCAACTTGGAAAAGTATTTACCCGGGCACAGTTTATCAAAAAGATCTTCCGGGCGGGGTAAGGGAAAAGTTGCAATCACGAGTTGTGGATTCACTGTTGCCTTGAAGTCCACACAAAGTCTCAGTTTTCCGGAAGGTTTTGGCAAAATGACTAAGGGTGAGGCCCAGAGAGAAGCTTGCACACGTTCAATTACACCTTGTGATTCTAAATCGTTTAATGTTCTTGCGACCTCATCACGCAATGCGTGGGGAACATTGCGCGCTCGGAAAAATTTCGGTTGCGCGTTTACTTTCAGTTCCAAATGTGCTTCATAGTTTTTAGCGCAACCAAGGCCCGGTGCAAAAATGTCTGCAAATTCTTCACACAGACGAGAAACACTGTCTGAAGGCACAGTCTGGTTCACTGATAGGACCCGATTTACAATAGACATGTTAAACAACTGAAATAAATCTAAACCAAACAAGTTCACTGCAGTAGAAGAACGATGAACGTAAAATGACACAAGTTTTGTTTGTCCCTTGTATGTTGCAAGAAGGGTGCACTGTCCTAACACAGGGATCTGCTGTCCTGAATAACTTTTTAACTGAACCTTTGCGGCACGCAACGGAGGTTTGCCCAGTTGTTTGTACGTGTCGTGATTGAGCAGTGAAACTGCAGCTCCGGTATCGAGCTGGAATGGAATGACCTTGCCATTAAGGTCCAAATCTACAAAAAGTTTATTGTCCTGCTGACGACAAGAGCGACTGTCTCGTGCAATTTGAACTGATACAGGTACAGCATCACTTGCTACTTGACGCGATTTCCGGCGACGTCGACGCACACGTTTTGTGGGACGAACACAGTCACTGTTAGAGAAAGTGGCACTAGACGAAGCGGAATTAACTACATGAATGTCCATGGGTGAAGGTCCACGAGCCTGAGTATTCTTCGTTTGATTCCGGCGCGAAGCAAAAGGCCGGGAATGATTGTGATTGTCTGATCTGAGCTTTTTCTGGCAAACACTTTGAACATGTCCTTTCTTATTACAGAAAAAGCAAATTGCTTGGCGTGACGGGCAATGCTCACGCGAATGTCTAGTAGCACACCGCGGGCATGATTTCACTGCATTTGTATGCTGGCGCGGCACACCTGGTTTAGAGCGTGGCGGCAGCTGCGCAGACGTGTGCGAGGGCAGTTTGCCGGGCCGCGTAGCGCGCCCGGCGGGCCGGTTAATGTTACACACGGCTGGCGACGTTTCAAAAGATTCCTGAGCACAGTCAAGCGTGTCTTGTCTATCTATTATGTCTATCACTTGCTGAAGTGAGGGATTAACTAGTTTCAAAATTTGCTCCCGTATGCGAATATCAGATACGTTCTGTGCAATTGCATCACGCACCATAGTACCTGAATAAGGAAGGCCACAGGCACATTTAAACGCACAATCCCTAGTAAGGCCTTGCAAAGTTGCAACCCACTCCCTATTAGTTTGACCGGCCATACGTTTTGTACAAAAGAAAGTATACCTCTTTGCAACTACATTAACTGTTTCTTTGAAATAGGCGTCCAATGCCGACAAAATTTCTTCGTAGGACAGAGTTGCTACGTTGCGTCGGGGAAACAATTTCACTATCACACGGTATGTTTGCACGCCGACACAAGACAATAAGTGAGGCTGCCGCTCGTTACCTTGAATTCTGTAGGCGGCGAGATGAAATCCAAACTGGCGTGACCATTCAGTCCAGGTCTCTTGCTGTGAATCAAATTTGCGAAACTGCGGTGCAACTGCATGTTGTGGCTGCGGTAGGGGCGAAGCGGCGGCTGCCGCATCGGTTTGAATGGCACGTTGACCCTGGACGAGCTGTCCAAGGGCATCCAATAACGCCTGCGTCTGCTGATTCTGCAAGCGATAAAATTCGGACAGTCCATCTGGAGATTGTGGCGAAGACATGACACAAGTAAATGTAAGCAATCAGAAAGAACAACACCCTTTCCGTTGCCTCGTCGCCAATGATGTGTTGGTAAATGTGCCAACACCTTGTAGATATAGGAGGCCGAAAGGCACGCTATCTAACGCAGACGGGCGTGAATTCTGGAACAGGATAAGTAGTGAATTCTAATAAGAAAAGTATGCAGCTCCTCGAATACTTATCTTTTATTCTTTGATGTGAATACAGCATTCTTGATGAGACATTTCATACGATAGCTATCAAACTATGTAAGGCTAATGGCGCCTTGCTAGGTCGTAGCCATGGACTTAGCTGAAGGCTATTCTAACAGTCTCTCGGCAAATGAGAGAAAGGCTTCGTAAGTGTAGTCGCTAGCAAAGTCGTCGTACAACTGGGGCGAGTGCTCGTCCGTATCTCGAGACCTGCCTTGTGGTGGCGCTCGGTCTGCGATCACCCAGTGGCGACACGCGGGTCCGACATGTACTACATGGACCGCGGCCGATTTAAGCTACCACCTAGCAAGTGTGGTGTCTGGCGGTGACACCACAGTGATAATGTGTGCCAACCTGCTGTGGAGTTATCTTCTCTCTGTAATTAGACGTTTCCACATTGTTTGCCTTTACTTTAGACAAGGGCTTCCCAAACTTTTCAGCTGGTGGACCCCCTTCTTCAGTCGAAAATCCATGGCGGACCCCTAGTCAGTCAATAGCACAGTAACTTTAAATTTCAGAGCGAAACCCATGGGAACTCAAAGCATCTTAATGCAAGTTCCACGTTCCCAATGACCCCCCCTCCTCCCCCCGAAGTATCAATAGTCTTTGGTTGAGAGATGAATGAAAACAACTTGAAGGTCAAAAATCGACTTATGGAACAGGAAGTGCACTGACAAAGCAAGTTTAACATTTAATGATGCCTGGGGCCGCATACGTGCCAGCGAGCGCTCTGATTGGTCGACAAAGCTCGCTCCGCGAATGGAGGTTTCAGCGCATCTACCACCGTGAGCCGGCGCACAAACGAGCCCCGTATTGTTGCGAAACTATCGATCAGAGAAGCCGCATTCTCCGGCACTAAACTGTGTATGCGTTCTCACTTAAGAACCGCAAAGGCTGCTTGGGAATACGACATGAAGTAAAAGTACACATTTTTCTCACGAAAAAAAATTGTGACGAATTTGATTTTCACATTTTTATTCAATAATTTTACTCATTATTTTACACGATTTGGTGAAAGGTGGCCGCGGACCCCCTACAAAGAGCCGGCGGACCCCTAAGGGGTCCGCGGACCACACGTTGGGAAGCCCTGCAGTTTAGACAACCTGTAATGAAACATCTCTGGACGCATCAAAGAACTTGTGAAGGCAGATCTCCTTATCATCCCGAAGATTTCCTCTTAACTTGTATTTGCTTCACTCAACACGCACGTTTTCTTTTACTTGGTTGCATACGACAACTCGTCAGATAAGTAAGCCCGGTCCGTAGCATTCATTGAGATCGCTCTTTGTAACGTTTGGATCACCTGAGTATGGATACCGGTCGGAAACTGACAGTTATGCGAAGTTGCCTACACTGGACGATCGCAGTCGCTTACAGTCGCACCAATCAGGTCGTCCGTAATCGCGTGTTCCCGCAGTCGCTCATTGCAGCGTCCAGTGAACACGCAACCTTTAATTCACATATGATTGAAAACACTGGAACACACACTTACGGAAGAATGGCGTGGAGAACAGTTTTCTACCTTGCATAGCCTCTTATCCTCAGACCGAGCGAGGTGGTGCAGTGGCTAGCACACTGGACTCGCATTCGGGAGGACGACGGTTCAATCCCGCGTCCGGCCATCCTGATTTAGGTTTTCCGTGATTTCCCTAAATCGCTCCAGGTAAATGCCCGGGCCCGCATCTCGTGGTCGTGCGGTAGCATTCTCGCTTCCCACGCCCGGGTTCGATTCCCGGGGGGTCAGGGATTTTCTCTGCCTCGTGATGGCTGGGTGTTGTGTGATGTCCTTAGGTTAGTTAGGTTTAAGTAGTTCTAAGTTCTAGGGGACTGATGACCATAGATGTTAAGTCCCATAGTGCTCAGAGCCATTTTAAATGCCGGGATGGTTCCTTCGAAAGGGCACGGCCGACTTCCTTCCCCGTCCTTTCCAAATCCGATGAGACCGATGACCTCGCTGTCTTGTCTCCTCCCCCAAAAACAACCAACATCTTATCCTCAGAATGCTGTCCTGCAGTCGTGATTGTACAGTAATTGGATGATTTCTTGCATAGATAGTATCCTACGCTATTCCACCCCTTATCATAGCTGCTCAAAGGTTGTCGCAGACTGCACCATATGCCCTACTGTAATGTCCAACACACGCTCGCATTCAATGGGGGAACGTCTGCTTCCCGTGGAGATCGATGTGCGTATTGGCTACTGTCCCAAGGAAGAGCGCATCTCCCTGGTTTAGTGGGAATAGCAGAGAGGGCTGGGTGTGCCCTTTCACTGTCCATTGTCTCTCAACAACCACAAGTTTCAAGGCTATGGCTCCCTAAACCACGATACTGGAGAAAGGAAGGGAAATTAATGTTTAACGTCTCATCAAAAACGAAGCACACGCTCGGGTTGAAATAGGAAATAAGTCGGAAATAAGCCATGACATTTTTAAAGGAACTATCCCAGAATTTGCCTTAAGCGAGTTATGGAAACCACGGCAACCTAGAGCTGAATGACTGTCGCCTCTTTCAGTACGATGCACAGACTTGGAATCGCATGTCTGTGCCCGATGTACTCCGCAAGGTACTGGAGTAGAGTGTCACCCACCTCGTCCCACCAACTCTTAGGGCTAATGTCATAGTTAACTGTGCAAGATACAACGTAGCGGGAGGCACCTTCATCTTAGTGTTAAGCAGTGGATTACACTCTAAACTGAAGCGCCAAAGAAACTGGTAAAGGCATGCGTATTCAAATACAGAGATATGTAAACAGGCAGTACACGGCGCTGCGGTCGGTAACGCCTTTATAAGACAACAAGTGTCTGGCACATTTGTTAGATCGGTTACCGCTGCTACAATAGCAGGTTATCAAGATTTATGTGACTTTCAACGTGGTGTTATAGTCGGCGCACGAGCGACGGGACACAGCATCTCCGAGGTAGCGATGAAGTGGGGATTTTCCCGTACGTTCATTTCACGAGTGTACCGTGAATGTCAGAAATCCGAAATCAGAAAACCTCATGTCTCCGAATCGCTGCGGCCGCAAAAAGATCCTAGAAGAACGGGACCAACGACGACTGAAGAGAGTCGTTCAACGTGACAGAAGTGCAACTCTTCCTCAAATTGCTGCAAATTTCAGCGCCGGGGCATCAAAGAGTGTCAGCGTGCGAACAATTCAACAACATCGATATGGGCTTTCGAACCCCAAGGCCCGCTCGTGTACCCTTGATGACTGCACCACACAAGGCTTTACACCTCCGCTGGGCCCGTCGACGCCGACATTGGGCTATTGATGACTGGAAACATGTTGCCTGGTCGGTCGAGTCTCGTTGCAAATTGTATTGAGCGGATGGACGTGTACGGGTATGGAGACGACTTCATGAATCCATGGACCCTGCATGTCAGCAGGGGACTGTTCAAGCTGGTGGAGGCTCTGTAATAGTGTGGGGCGTGTGCAGTTGGAGTGAGATGTCTAGATACGACACTGACTGGTGGCATGTACCTAAGCTTCCTGTCTGATCACCTGCATCCATTCATGTCCACTGTGCATTCCGAACGACTTGGTCAACTCCAGCGGGACAATGCGACACCCCACAGTCCAGAATTGCTACAGAGTGGCTCCAGGAACACTCCACTGAGTTTAAACACTTCCGCTGGTCACCAAACTCCCCAGACGTGAACATTATTGAGCATATCAGGGATGTGTTACAACGCACTGTTCGGAAGAGATTTCCACCCTTCGTACTCTTACTGATTTATGAACAACCCTGAAGGAGTCATGGTGTCAGTTCCCTCCAGCACTACTTCAGACATTAGTCGAGTCCATGCCACGTTGCGTTGCGGCACTTCTGCGTGCTGGCGGGGGCCCTACACGATAATAGGCAGGTGTACCAGTTTCTTTGGCTGTTTAGTGTAGTATCTGTAGTGTGTTACAACAGCTTTGTCTAGTTAGAAAATACGACTGATGTACAGTGAGCGCTATTAAAAATAAAATTTCGCCTTAGAGACCAAGTAGGAACCCAGCCGATTTGGGGGTATATACTGGTAGTAGCAGACGTTGGTAAAATCTAATGACATTTGTAGCTGCTGCTAATGGCAATAGGCGTAGACTCTAGCTGGCCTATCAGCAGACCTCAATTCGTTTCCATGAGTCTCTGAAACCAGCTCGTTGATTGCAGGAATCCATATGTTAGTTTCTTCTTCTCTTATTTTATTTCCATAGTGAAGGTGCCCTGTTCATTTCGTATTATCGGGTATAGCTTTTAATTCTTTATATTTTATGCCACTGTTTAGTACTATCAATTTTTAAGGTACTATCAGCTGTGAACTGTTTAAAATAATGAGACGAGTTTCTTGATATCAACTTATGAAACACTTTGTACATAATACAACCAGTCTTATACAGCAAGGTAATGGTTGTAATAAATGCAGCAATAAATACTGATATTTAATAAATAAATAATTAATAAATAACGCTCTAATGAACAATGTCGTAGCTGGTCGGAGTGGCCGTGCGGTTCTAGGCGCTACAGTCTGGTGCCGAGCGACCGCTACGGTCGCAGGTTCGAATCCTGCCTCGGGCATGGATGTGTGTGATGTCCTTAGGTTAGTTTGGTTTCATTAGTTCTAAGTTCTAGGCGACTGATGACCTCAGATGTATAGTCGCATAGTGTTCAGAGCCATTTGAACAATGTCGCCGAGACAAAATCTTTTCTCATCATTGAAGACAACATCGTGCAACTCATCTATCTAGCTGCACGCATCACTGCACCATCAGAGATAGGATTCAGACGCTGATCCCAGGGAGATGAGTGGTGGGGCATTGGGGAGACTTTTGGCGGGGGTGGGTGGGGGGGGGGGGGGGGAATGGGCCTCATGCCCCTCCTCAAACAATAAAAAGCACTGTATTGACCAGTCATGTAAACAATTTATTATCATCCCTCCCCCCCCCCCTCGCTCTAGAACCGAAACTTGGACTCACCCATGGATATGAACACACTGATCATCGAAGTCCTAGAAAATACACTGCTGTTAGCAGTACCTAGTAGCCGTGTGCTGTAACTGCATGCTGATGCTCTCTCGATCAAAGACGACAAGCATAAACACTTTCCTTGGACGAATACAGCTTGCACGTGACGTCCAATATCTTGGCCAATTTTTCGCAAAAAGAGCCAGGTCTCCAGTAGGTACACAATATAGCTTCTTGAAAGTAAATTTATTGGCTGATGTCAGCACATTCTGGCACATTCACAATGTTTGCTGTCCTAGCACAATGCTTTAGGCAACAGAACACCGCTTCCAGCAAGTCAGTTGCAGCCATTTTGGTTTCAGCTCTTGGAATCGCATGAAAACTTTTTTTTTAATGTGGCCGTACTCATTAGATTTTCACTGGAAAGTGTTGTCTTTTGACTGATCTTCCAGTTTCTAATAATAGAGGTCTGCGTGGAAGCAGATATCAGCGGTAATATTGACTTCGCCGATAAAAAACTGTGCTCACGCGGATATCTATTGGTGTATGCGAGTGCCGGTTGTGATTGTCACGGCTGTTTCTAAATTTTCATTCATCGACAGTGTATACGATTGGTCCGTTTTTGCTGCCCTGACATGCTCCTACCCGATTTTACCTGTTGGACTAAATTTGTTTACGTCAGCGTATGTCGGTTGATCTCCCATACATCTGGATCTGTTCCTTTTCAGCAGCCATTTTTGGAACAATCGAGACAGAATTATATCTTTTGCACGATGCGGTAGTGATCAAATTTATTTTCTCTTCTGTTTCTTGTGTATTTTCTCCTTTACTTTCCTCCGTAATTTTCCTTGGTTTCTGTATGTCTTATGATAGTGTTCAGTCTAGTTATACAACAGATTTTCTTTAACATCTATTATGAAGAAATAAAATCATTTTATTCGTTTCCTTTTCCAATTTTCTTTAAAGACAGCATTCTTATACTGAATGTATGAGGGTGTATCAGAAGTGATGGTCAATAATCCACCGATGGAAAGTACAGACCAAAAGTAGCTAAAAAGATCCTATAGACATGTTCCACAAATCAACCGTTGCCGAGGTATCGTTTTAATTCGAGTTTCGAACCAACTGTAAACACCCCTGGATGTCGCGGTATTCACGTTGGTATCTCGACTTTTGGGGTCGACTATCTGTTTGTTTACGCACGCGCAACTACTTCCTTTCCCCCTCCGTGCACTCTGCCGCTCCGGCCTCACAATCAATTACGAACGTGAAGGCATCATTGACAGGGGTTACACCAATGAAGAGTACGCTGATATGCACTTCATGCATGACAAAGAGAATGGCAGTGCCCTTAAGGCTGCACGATTGTATGAAGAAGCTTTCCTCTCCGCAGGCATCCCTACAGGCGTACATTTAGCCGGTTACATTAGCTAGTTAGATAAATAAGGAGTTTCGCACACCATGTACGAGAAGGTCGACCCGGATCCATAACACCCGATTTTGAGGAAAGGGTGTTACGCATTGTACACGAACGTCCGAGTTCTTCAGCAAGGAGGATTGCTACCAAGAGCGTGTCCTGAGTCATAGCAGTGTGTGGCGGATTTTACATCGGCAAGTACTCTGTCCATATCATACTCAAAAATGCAGAGAGTGCAACAACAGTGTACCCCGAACCCCTTGTTTGTAAACAGTATTCTTTCCACGGGTGAGGCTGCATTTACCTGTGACGGTATTTTAACTACCATAACTGTTACATTTGGGCCGATGTCAATGCTAATGCAACATATGTGTCACGACAACAGAAGCGTTATTCGTTCAACGTCTAGGCAAGACTACTCGGAGACCGCACAACTGGACCACACTTCCAGCCACATAGACTAACCGGACAGCAATACATACAGTTTCTGCGGACTGTACTTTGAGATGTACAATATGATATCCCACTGAACCAACGCCTGAAAATGTGGTTCATGCATGATATCGCTCCAGCACATCTGAATTTAAGAGTGCGCCGACTTCTAACTCGGACGTATAGTCAACATTGGATAGGAGAAGAGGACCTGTGCCATGTCCTTCCACGTCTCCGGATTTCTGTATGTGGGGTCATGTCAAAAGCCTGCTCTATGCTACCGAGATCAACTCTCTTGAGGAATTACGCTTGCGAATTGAAGCAACCATCCATCATTTACAGAATTCCCAAGGACTGCCAGAGAGGATTCGAAACTCATTTCAGAGGCGAGTTCAATATTGCATAAAGACCCATGGACAACATTTCGGATACCTACTTTTACGTTTAGAGATGCCATGTGTTCCTAGACACTGATGAACAGTCACAGAAAATGGGTTTTATCTCGATGACGACTGATTTGTGGAGTAATGTTTATTGGAGCTTTTTAGCTAATTTTGGCCTGTGCCTTCCATGTGTGAACTATTGACCAACACTTCTGAAACACCCTGTATGTATATGCATTTGTCGGTTTTATTAACGTTTATATGGTGAACATTGTAAGGAGTGTGTCAGAACTCTCCATTACATTACTTAACGCTATTCTTTGCATTGTGCAAGCACTCAGATATTGATAGTAACAATCTGAGGGCGAAACATGGGAGCGCGATTCTAAGCATTGTTGTGATACGAGGTATGTCTACGAGAGTGGAAGTAGTAATGTCGGTCGGGAGCTCGGAGACAGAAGACGTGCCACGCTGCCCTCACGTCGGTGATGGCAGATCTTACCACACTCAAGGCCTGATTTCATTTATGTAGCCAGGAGAGATTTAGATGGCTTAACCATGCTTGAAGATGGAATTTAAGGTAAAATTCGCAAGCATAGCGCAAAAGTAATTGCAGGATTAGGCTCGTGATTCTTAGTCCGAGATTTCAAATGGTTCAAATGGCTCTGAGCACTATGGGACTTAACATCTGAGGTCATCAGTCCCCTAGAACTTAGAACTACTTACACCTATTTAACCTAAGGACATCACACATATCGATGCCCGAGGCAGGATTCGAACCTTCGACCGTAGCGGTCGCGCGTTTCTAGACTGAAGCGCCTAGAACCGCTCCGAGTTTTCAATAATCCCATGTTTTGCTTGTCAGTTAAGGAAGCCTCCTTATCCTCAAAATAATTATAATTATTCTCCACATCTAATTAATAAATATGCCGTGGTTATGAAATGTTAATGTAACTTTGAAATTGAAATAATTTGTTAATCTGGCACTCAGCCATTATTGACACCTATGTCATTGTCATTGTCAATATTGATAATTCGTCATGATGAGTTTTAAATAGACTTAATTCATGAAATCCCTTCTTACAACTTATTTAGTAGTTAAGAGGACCCAAACAAACTCCTTTTTATTAAATTCATTCTTAGCCGCTGCTGCTGCATACTGCAGCGAATTCGTGTAAACAGCATGGAAACAGGCAGTCATCTGAAGAGGTGAGTACAAAACAGAGACACTGACACACCACAACATGTCATGTACTCTAGTCGAGTAAATTCCGTTGCACAACCCAGATTCTATATCATTCAAACACGCAGATAGCTTAGGTATTCATTGTTACAAGTTCATTTGTTCTTGAAGTTTTTCATATTCAAATACGCAGTCAGATAGTTTATCCAAATGATAGTTTTAAGATTTTTAGGTAAATATCTATTGAGAGTTTAAATGATAGTGAAACTGACACTCATACAACACGCACACAGTGTTCTGTTCAAATGGTTCAAATGGCTCTGAGCACTATGGGACTTAACTTCTGAGGTCATCAGTCCCCTAGAACTTAGAACTAGTTAAACCTAACTAACCTAAGGACATCACACACATCCATGCCAGAGGCAGGATTCGAACCTACGACCGTAGCGGTCGCGCTGTTCGAGAGTGCAGCGCCTAGAACCGCTCGGCCACTCCGGCCGGCAGTGCTCTGTAGGTTAGATTCCGTTTACTTATAGCTCAGGTTGCTTATCGAGTCCATTTTCACCGACGAACATAGGCATGTTTGTTGTAGCTACATCACATATAGGTTGCACATACGTTACAACATCACTAAAACCGACAAACCGCAGGTACAGATTCCTGGCTGGAAATGGAGGAAAGCTCGTCCTATGAACATGTATCTGGAAAATCGTCGTTGCCACGGTAGATGGCGCTGACGAATGAAAGTTCCTCTGACAGGTGCCGTATATTCCTTAAGTGTTTCAGTCTGTGTGATTGACGCAGGGTAATGTAAGCAGCAGAATTGTCCGGTTTCCATGCCGGGAACAAGCCGAGATGGTGTTTGTGTACGACCAAGCAGTTGGAAACGGTCGAGAGGCATCACGGCTATACCAAAGCAAGTACCCTCACAGACACCAACCACATCACACAACCTCTCAAGCTCCTTTTTGGCACCACACGGAGTAGCCGCGCGGTTAGAGGCGCCATGTCACGGAGTGCGCGGCCCCTCCCGCCGGAGGTTCGAGTCCTCCCTCGGGCATGGGTGTGTGTGTGTGTGCGTGTGTGTGTGTTGTTCTTAGCATAAGTTAGTTTTTAAGTTGGTTTAAGTAGAGTGTAAGGCTAGGGACCGAGGACCTCAGCAGTTTGATTCCTTATGAATTCACATACATTTGAACATTTTCGTGGACACAGAAAGGGGGGAGGGTGAGATGTGTGCAATACATGTGCTGAACGCATACACGAACGCTGCTCTGGAGAAAGGGCTAATGAAGAAATAAAACAAGGAGTACTAAGTAGAAGTGTTTCCAATACCGCTACATCTTAAGTTCATAAACCCAGGAAATGATCTAGAGCTATGAAAGTATACACACTGATCAGCCAAAATATTATGACCACCAACCTATTATCGATGTAAACGCGTTCACGCGATAGCAGCGTCACCTGGCGAGAAATGACTGCTAGTCCGACACACGCACCATGCTTGTAGTATCAGTGAGTGTGTAGAATGGGAAAGGCGCGCGATCTATCTTAGTTTGACTGAGGGCAGATTGTGATGGCCCAGAGGCTCGGTACGTGCATTTCGGAAACTGCACGCTCTGTCGGGTGTTCGAGCAGTGCTGTGGTGAGTGTCTTCAACACGTGACGAACCAAGGGGAAACCACGTCCAGACGTCGTGGGGTTGGGCGGCCACCCCTCATTACGGACGTCAGACGTTGTACGCTGGGCAGACTGGTAAAACAGGATAGCCGGTGAACTGTGCCATTAATGCTGGGCAGAGTACAAGTGTATCTGAACACACAGTGCACCGGTCACTCCTAACGATGGGCCTCCACAGCTGACGACCCATGCTTGTGCCAATGTTAACACCACATGCCAACTACGACTGAAATGGGCACTTAACAGTCGGCACTGGACGTTGGCGCAGTGGTAGAGCGTTGCATGGTCTGCTGAATCCCGATACCTTCTCCATCATGTTAATGGAAGGTGCGAATCCGTCGTCTTCCACGGAACAGCTCCGTAGCACCTGTACTGCAGGATGAAGATAAGCTGTCAGCGGCTCCATTATGGTCTGGGGACACCATGACGGCCAAGGAGTATCGTGCACTGGTTGCAGACCACGCGCACCCTTTCATGTCGACCATGTTTCCCAACGGCAGTGACATTTTCAACAAGTTAATGCGCCATGTGACAAGGCCAGATGTGTGATGGAGTGATTCGAGGAACACAGAGGCGAGTTTCAATTCATGTGCTGGCCTCCCAAAGGTCCAGATCTGAACCAGATCGAGCACATCTGGGACGTGATTGAACGTAGCGTCAGAGCTCCCCGCCCCCCTCTCCGGAATTTAAGAGAATTAGATGACTCACGTGTGCAGATGTGGTGCCAACTCCCCCCAGTGACCTACCAGTACCTCACTGCTTCTATACCACGATGCGTCGCCGCTGTTATTCGTGCCAAAGGTGGAAATACCGGCTATTAGGTAGGTGGTCATAATGTTTTGGCTGATCAGCGTATATGCGTCCTAGAACAAAATAGTTTTGGAACTAAGAGTGAACAGAGTAAAATGGTATCGACTCTGAATTCCTCATTCCTCATAGGTGTATAACTGCTCGGAAACAACTTGTTAATGGTGCCTCTTGACACGCAGCTGTTAGTCTGAAAATAATAAATAACTGATGTGGGAGTTCTGCAGACTGTATAGGATTAGATGCAGCTGACGTTCGTACAGAACCCAGTGCATTTTGCATACAAGCTTAATTTGAAAGGATGTTGGGAAGAACGGGGCATGTTGACGATGCTAGTCATTTCCATTTTTAATAAATACAGTTTTGGAGAGAGTTTTTTTTTCTCCTCACAGATTAATAATATGGCCTACTATTGTATTGTACCTAAAGATAGAAATTTCTATTTTAATACGATCATAAGTATTTTGTCAATTTTAAAAGCTAATTCAAAATGTCATCTTGCCCCAGCAAGATGGCTTTGACCACAGAGCAAGATGAACATATTGATAAACACTGACTGCATTTTCATTCTTATGTAAAGTATAAGACTGGCATTGTTATGTATTTCTTATTGTGTTGTGCTTAATAAAAGGGCGATGAAAATTAATCAACTCTAGATCAGTGTTCTCCAGTAACAAAAACGAGAAAGAAATTTTCCACCTTCAAAGTATGAGCAGTTTTGATCTCACTAAGGTTTCCATTTGCGATATACTGTCCAGTCTTCTGGTACAGGATCTGTACAGAATCATCAAATGCAAGATACTGTACTACACCTTCTTAGGAAGTTTTGTAAGTAGGCTGTTTAGGTTCTTATATTGGTAACGCCACGTAGCGCTCTGAAAATCACTGGCTGTGCTGTGTGCAGTCTGTGGCTGGTTTGCATTGTTGTCTGCCATTGGGCAGCGGCAGCTGGATGCGAACAGCGCGTAGCGTTGCGCAGTTGGAGGTGAGCCGCCAGCAGTGGTGGATGTGGGGAGAGAGATGGCGGAGTTTTGAAATTTGTCATGAACTGCTATATTTATATATGATGATATTAAGGTAAATACATTGTTTGTTCTCTATTAATATCTTTCATTTGCTAACTATCCCTATCAGTAGTTAGTGCCTTCCATAGTTTGAATCTTTTATTTAGCTGGCAGTAGTGGCGCTCGCTGTATTGCAGTAGCTTGAGCAGCGAAGATTTTTGTGAGGTAAGTGAATTGTGAAAGGTATAGTTTAATGTTAGTCAGGGCCATTCTTTTGTAGGGAATTTTGAAAGTCAGATTGCGTTGCGCTAACAAAATATTGTGTGTCAGTTTAAGGACAGTCGTGTATAATTGTTCAAAGGGGACGTTTCATATGTCGACCCTTAGCCGAGGATACCTCACTGGAATCTTCTGATTTTTTTTCTTGTAGTTTGTGTAATTAGTGTAGCTATTGTTTATTGATGGCGCGTAATCATAGAGAGAATTTCCTTTGTAGTTGTAGTTTTTTCATTGTTGTACAGTAAAACAGTTGTGGCATGCATGTAGATTTGCACCAAGTATTTCGCAGCTGCGCTGGCAATTAAGTAGACATTATTTCCATTGCTATGTTATTTTATTTTGATCTTCAAATTGTGTTTTTCTGTGTTGTCGTGTGAAATACTGTGACAATAATGGCGTGTGAAAAACGTAATACTAGGCTCCAAAGTAAACTGAGAAATGATAGTGAAAATGAAAGCAGTGTGTTAGCGCCACCGAGTAATGAATTAACTGATGTTCAAAGTAGTAATTTGGTAATTGCGCATAGGGAAATGGAGCGGGCGGCAAACAATGGTGTAGACAGTGAAACAGGTAGTGAACAGGGAAGCGTTATCGATCGATTGGACGGCAACAGCTCGCCTCAGGAATTGGGAATGACAGAACACAATATTGCAAATACTGCAGACTCAGGTTTTGGGTTCCCACCGTTTTCTCAAATGAGTCAAGACACATTTTCCACTTGTCAAAATGTGAATGTTGCCGGTGCAACTTCATTGCCGAAAAGCACTGAGGAACATGTTTCAGACACCAGTGCATTGTTATTACAATTAATGCAACAAATGGGACAAAAGCTTGAAAAGTTAGACACACTGGAACAAAATCAGAGACAAACACAACAACAGCTTCAAAAGTTAGACTCATTGGAACAAACTCTTGAACAAACGCGTGAAGATTTAACTACTGAGTTACATAACATTGAATCGAAATGTCAAAAAGTCTGTAATGACGTAAAAACTCAAATTTGTGAGCATTTTCAACCTATTTTTTCGCGGCATGAAAATGCATTACAGAATCACGAAGCAGCCATAAAAGAACTTCAAATTATTGTTCATGAAAATCATGAGACCTTGCAAGATAAATTTGACTCAGTTGCATCTACTGATTCGGTTACGCAACTTGCAAAAACTCAGGAAAACTTTAAGGACACAGTAGATACTCTGAAACTTGGTTCAGAAAAACACACTGAGGAAATAAGTACACTATTGGAGAAAGTAGCCGAACTTTTGGATCAGTTCACTAATTTATCTACGAAGGTAGATGATAATCTGATTGACGCAAGACCGGTAGTCTTTAATGACACAGAAGAGTACGAACAAATTAGGAAATTCAAACAAAATCAGAATCAAATTAATACACAACACCAAAGAGAAATCCGGGAAGTACAAGATCAGCTGACACAGGTAATACAAGAATTACGTATTTCAGAAGACACTCACGCTCCAACACGGGAAGAGGGACTTAGAAATACGGAAAAGCCGCAAAATAATAACACAGGGCATTTCGGAAGTTATGAAAGAAATTGGCAATGTGCACCAAATTTTGAGATGGAACGGCCGACACGACCTAACAATGACCGATATGCGACTCGCCGACATGATGATTTTGACTATAAGCTGTTCATTACTACACGTAAATTCAAAACATTTAAGAATTCTGGCAACGACATTCATCCACAAGCATGGCTCCATCAATTCTCGCATTGTTTTCCTCCCAACTGGTCGTTAGAACACAGATTAGAATTTATGTGTGGCTACTTGGAGAATGAACCAGCTGTAAGAATGCGATCGGTAATTCACGATTGCCACAGTGAAGGAGAGTTTTGCCATGCCTTCCTCTCAGCATATTGGTCTCAAGCCACACAAGACCGAGTAAAACATAGCATCATAATGATGAAACGTTTCGAACAATCTGAATTTTCCAGTCTTATGAAATATTTTGAAGACATGTTGCATAAGAATCAGTATCTTTCAAACCCATACAGCCCCTCAGAACTCATCCGCATTTGCTTACTCAAATTACCTGAACATTTACGACATATTATTTTAGCAGGATGTTGCAAAGAAGACATTGAGGCTTTTCAGGGACTGTTACAAGAACTGGAAAGTGACACTGACAATCGGGGAACGCGGAAACAGGAAAACAATAACTACAGGTCACATACGTCACAATTCCGTGACGACAGAAACAATAACTGGACACGACAAGGCTATTCTTACAACGCAAATCGTGACCAAAACAGACACCACCCATATGACAACCGTTGGCAAAGTAGTAATAATTACAGGGAAAGATCACTTCTCCGCGATAGTGACTATCACAGAGACAATCAGAGAAACAGACAATTTGGGAACCAAAATAATTATTGTCAAGGGAGACAGAATAACTTCAGACACAACAGTTCAGCGCGCAGTTACGATTCAGGGAGAAATTCTCCACCACTTAACCGACAAGAAAGAAACTACAGGAACTACCGACATGACGACAGACGATGTGATCGTAACGACAGACCTGAATTGCATCAGAACTGGCGGGATTTAAACAAGGCAGGGCCTTCTCGTCAGAGTGAATTTGTAGAAGTTAGGTCTCCTAATCCCAGTAACGACGCGCGGCAACAAAGAGACAGACAATGACTCGCACCGCAGGCATATACGTGCGCCGGCTGGCTCCGAGAAAAATAACATTATATCTGGTACTGCTAATGAGATTTTAATGCAACATTTTGGTTGACTGAAAATATATTCTGGATTTAAAGTACTTTCTGTGAGATACCAGATGACACAGTGTTAGTTTATGTGACAGTTACACGATTTTATCACAACGCTACTAATGAGTGACAATTTACAATGTTGCTTTTGTAGTGTTTCTGTTTTATTTCTGCACAGTTTTTCTGTTTTATTCTGCAAAGTAAAACATGTTTTAGTAGTAACTTTTGTGGTATAGCTACAATGAGATTGCCTTTTCCGTAGCACAACAATACGTTACAGCACAGTACTTTCTTCATCATGGCAATAAGCGTAATAACTAAGATATCTATACATAAAGCATTTCACTTTTGTTTATCATGAGGTAAGTACATTGACTTCTGCAGAACTTAGCTTTCGGAGGACGATAACTACGACACTTCCACAGAGATTATGTTACAAGACGCACAGTTTAGCGCTACAGTACACGTATTTGAGTGATCAATTTTATACTTAAAACATTTATTTTTAAAGATTTTTGAATTACAAAGAAAGTTTCCCGTGATATATTTCATTCCATTGGTGTAATCTGTAACACCTGAGGGTATAATTACATTAATCCTCAGGGGGGTACACGCTTACTTTGTGTACCATGTGTGTGGCAACCACAAGGAACCCTAGCTAATATGGTATTTGCTTATACAACTTTACACATCGGTACCATATTTCTCCAACACATAATTACACAGCTATCTGATCATTTAACTGAGACAGACAAACGTTTTTACTACATCAGTGACAGATGTTTACGTAATTACACAGTTGGATAACTTCACACTTACGAAATTGTATTTTGTCTGTACTTTGAGAAATGCTCACATTTTTCGGAACCATTGTGATACTATGAGAGCTTTGAATGATATATTTGTTAAGGGAGCATGATTTTAAAGTACGTTTGAGGTAGATGACACTATTGAAATGAGCAGAGAATTTTTTTTTAGGTTTTGAAATTATTGGAGGAAGCTACGACGATTTTGAGATTTGACTGAGGTGTTATGATGTTATTATTACGACGACGATGTGTACTACACTGTTGAGATATGTTTATGATCAATAAGATGATGCTACCGTATATGAGGAATAAGAAGTATGTTGGAAACCAAGAATCGTACTTTAAGAGTTATGAAATGTGCGTAAATGCGTGACTCTATCACAATGCTGACGAATATTTTATTTGGACACTTATATTTATAGGATTTTCTTTCTACAGATTTGCAACGCTAATTCCTGACCTGTGAAATATTTTTATGTGAGACTGTCACTGTAGCGGAAACTGGTGTCGTAAATATTTCCATAAGAAAGTTAAGTGACCACCTGCACGTGCGTCGTCGGCACACCGCTGTGTCAGACACCTGGAGAACAAGCCATTAGGGTGTGCCTTTCCGGAAGCACAGGTAGAAAAAAAAAAAAAGGGGAGGCCATTATCCTCGGGTACTGTGGAGCTCATAATTTATGATATTTACTGAAATGCCTAATGAAATGACGAGAAATATTTTTACATCTGCACACCTGATTACGACAAGCGTCTTTCTACGAGAGTTGAGAGCTACTGACTTACGAAATACCACATAGCTATTGAATGATGTTTTTATGCTTTGGTTTGCGTAATTGCTTATTTCATTTGATACCTGTTTTTCAGCTGTGTTACAGCATTAGTTTTATAAAATAAACTTAGATGCATTTGCTAATGTGAACACTTTCTGTCAACAGATCTATTAAATGATAATTTTGTAATCCACATTCTTTAAAAAAAGGAGCACTTGGAAAGGAAAGAACAATAAGAAGGGACTAGTAACAGTAACTGGACACATAATTTTCTTTTCAAGTACATGGTAATATTTCTTTTACAATAAGTTGCTGTGGTGCACCACTTTAATTACATAGATATTAAGATGTGAATATACATTTCCCTTATCTGCATTGTTGTTTTTAATGTAATATTTTTTCTGCTTTAGCTATGTCATGTTTAGGTATAAGTTACTGCTGTTTGCCAGGCATAGTGTTACTGAATTTGACTTTGTGTTACTCTGCTAAGCCAGTTTTACTACTCATTTATTTTTATTGTTGCTGCACATTAGCTCATATTAGTTGTAATGTTGCATTGCTTGGTAATTTAGATTTACTGTAGCTTGCTTTGCAATTTTCCATTTTTTTTTTGGTCATTGTTGTTTGTGTTACTTATTTTGTGCTGCTGCATTGCCTCGTTCCTTAGTTTAGCATCTGAGCTCAGTAGATTTAAGTTAGCTTAAGAGGGGGTAGCCTCTAAGAGAATGAGTTGCGATGAATTTGAAGAAATGCACTGAGAGGCTATACGAGAAAAGTACAGAAAGCAGGTATAGATAGAACTTTTGGAAATAATGAAGAACGAAGGGAGATCTCCAAGAAGTAAAGAAAGTTTTGTTTGCAAAATACTGCAGTAAAACAAACCCTGTCCTTTCCTTTTGTATTATTCCGCTATATGTTTGTGTACCCTTGTGTATTTGTGTTCATCCTGTCTTTATGTGTTTATCTGATACGATTTATGTTGTAGAATTTTTCTAATACTCAGCTACAATCACTATGATGCGGAATACTGTTATCCTCAAATATAATTGGCATTAATAATATGTTATTTACCTTATAAATATGCTTACACATTATTTATTCTGTTTTGTTTTAATGCTCATGTGTGAAGTTGATGTTTCGAAAGTGATTCTGATCTTTTATTTTTGTACTCATGTCATAATTCCTGTAACACTGATGTATATGTTTATTTCTATTCTTTTGTAAAGCCTGTACTACTAATGTTATCTGTATTGTTATGTTTTAATGATGTATTCTGTACCTTTGTTATTGTATTCTCATGTTATAAAATTGTAATTGACACCAGTTTATCAAACTAAGTAACTTGTAAGCATTCATTTCACTGCACACATTTCCGTTGGTCATAGTATATGGACAATATGTGAGAAGTAGGGACTGTTAGTGTTTGCACGTGTGTTAATAATTCAGCAAGGGACTGGATAACAGCATTGCTGGTTCTAAGGACAATTCCACAAACTTCGTGAGTGCACAAGTGGTGGTTATGGACTTGCTATATTATCCGCAAGACTCTTCAATGGTGATTGTGCACCTGCACAGTCGCAACAGATGGCTGCTGGCGTCTCTACAAGGACTGCAGTGGGTCTGCATCTTTAATGGCCCACCATTACCATTATCTCTACAAGGACTGCAGTGGGTCTGCATCATTGATGGCCCACCATTACCATTATCTCTACAAGGACTGCAGTGGGTCTGCACCTCTGGTGGCCCACCAATACCATACTCTCTACCAGGACTACAGTGGGTCTGCTCTGTGATGACCTACCTACCAATATTCTTCAAAACTTCGAATGACTCTGCGGTGGGTTTGCTCTGTTGTGGCCCATTACCTGTATGCATGTCAAGAGTCAGCACTGTCTTTCCGTTGGAAGGACAACACTACTTCTTCAAGACTGCATGGAAATCCACTACTTCCGTGTGCATTTTCTTCTACTGCTCAGACTTTGAGAAAAACACTACTATTTTACCGTAATGAACAATCAGGACTGTCTTTATGGACTGTGAGAAAATTTTAGCTTTTGACCAACATTGTATCAATAAGTGTGTGCCTTTGATTTCTTTGTTATTGTAATTGTGAAAAAATTTTAACAAATATGTATTGGCCAGTGCCCAAAAAAATTTGCAAAATTTTTTGTGGGGAGCATGGGGGCTATGTAAGTAGGCTGTTTAGGTTCTTATATTGGTAACGCCACGTAGCGCTCTGAAAATCACTGGCTGTGCTGTGTGCAGTCTGTGGCTGGTTTGCATTGTTGTCTGCCATTGTAGTGTTGGGCAGCGGCAGCTGGATGCGAACAGCGCGTAGCGTTGCGCAGTTGGAGGTGAGCCGCCAGCAGTGGTGGATGTGGGGAGAGAGATGGCGGATTGTTCTCTATTAATATCTTTCATTTGCTAACTATCCCTATCAGTAGTTAGTGCCTTCCATAGTTTGAATCTTTTATTTAGCTGGCAGTAGTGGCGCTCGCTGTATTGCAGTAGCTTGAGCAGCGAAGATTTTTGTGAGGTAAGTGATTTGTGAAAGGTATAGTTTAATGTTAGTCAGGGCCATTCTTTTGTAGGGAATTTTGAAAGTCAGATTGCGTTGCGCTAACAAAATATTGTGTGTCAGTTTAAGGACTGTCGTGTATAATTGTTCAAAGGGGACCTTTCAGTTTCTCTTTGTTTTTTTTTAAATGTTTCAGTTCCACCTTGTTTCCTTTCTTATCATCCAACATCAGTTTTTATAGATGAGCATATTAAAACACGTGCACATTGCATGTGATGTCTTATCCCTTTTTTCACACTTGTCGTTTCTTTAGGCAATGGTTTAAAATCGAAAATACATCGGTACCGTTTTGGCTCAACGAGAGCAAGGTCCCGGTCCTCCGTTATGCTTCACCTGATTTTCATTAAGACATTCATTTGGATTTTCAGTAGAATAATTTAGCAGAGGGAGAGGAGCTGAGCGCTGGTTCCCAGAAAATCCGTAACGTGTCCATAGGTTAACGTTGCAAACTGGGAAGGTGTTGATTTATTTACGACCGTGCTACTGGGCTGAGAATGAGAAAATCGTCTCACTGGCGCACAGAAGTCGTGCAGACGTAGAAGTGAGACTTAGTCTGGAGAGTGGGCAAAAATCACTTCTCCAGCGTGGGGCATCGAGTACAGACTATTCCAGCAAGCAACGCAGAAACACTTCTTCGGCAGCGCAGAAGGACTTCACTTCCACCACCGGCAGTCAGTAGCAGATCATGGCTTCTGCTCATATTTTCACAGATGTTTTATGAGATGACAACCTTACGTATGCCCCTACACTCCAGTCTTCGCCAAGATTTTAGTATCATTCATATCAATCATTTAGTCTATGTACTTACCATTTCAGATTCTCAATCAGAGCTGATGATCAAATTCATGTTAATGTTTTCTAACTTAAAACTGTAATAAATTAAATTCATTTGGCATCCTGTTTCAGTTAGTAAACAGATGATCTCCTTGGCATTAATTGTATATATTACTATATGGTCAATTCATGACTCATGTTTTGTTAGGGCCATCCTTTAAAAAATAAATTTCATCCTTTGCACACGGTTAAACTCAATTGCATGAGCCTATGGAGATTCAAAGCACAAAAAAACAACCACTAGCAGTTCGTAACAAAAACAAAATCTGTGATTTTCGCTGCAACAAATGATGTTGATTAAACAGAAGTGCTTTGTAAGTATCGATCTCACATTCCTCGAACTCGCTAACGCCATTACCAACGATAGGTTCTTTGAAGTAAGCAGAACTCAATAGCTGACAAGAGCGTTATCTTGCCCCACTCGACTTGTCCCAACCAGCTATGTTAAAAGCCTTCAAGTTTTGAAGTAAGATTAATAAGAGCAAGACAAGAGTAAATAGTGACTTTGAAAAGCATATTGTGTCTTTATTCATCTAAAACAAACAATAACGAAATATTTTATCTTTTTAGTTATACTATAACAGTTTATCATAAGAATCCTGAAGATTATAACACATCAAGCAACGTGCAGTACAGTTATCTACCGCACGTTGAACTGAGAGTCACTGTTCCCCGACGTGTGGTTTTAGTGTCTTGCCATGTGAAGCGTTTGTAGTCTGTATGGCGCTTCTGCGTGGAGGTATGAACTAAAACTAAATGATTATTCATCTTACAACGCGCTTCAACTTGCACCTGCCACCCTTATCGTATTTGATATGAGGGGTGGCAAGAGACTGTAGGTCTCTGGAGTTAAACATACTTCCGAAGTAAGCTCTTCATAAATATCGTCTATATGCAGTTTGGCTCAACCATGGGGGAGGCTAAACCTAGTAGTATTCTTTCGGATTAAATGCTCCACGTCCTCACTAGACACTTTGAGAGCATTTACTTACAGAGGCTGGGCATACCCACAGTACTCCCTGGGGTTTGCTCAATGCTTTGATGTAATTATATCATAGCCTGCCGCTACGGCAGCCGCCGGCAGCCTTACGCCCTCAATTACTGTACGTAGGCAGATTAGCAATCAGCGATATTCCAACATAAGTGCGATTCGCGGCAGTATTTCTTCGGAACTAAGTACTATTAGCGATCAGTTGCTAAAAACTTCGAAATGCACACACACGCACAATATAAGACCTGATCGCACCATCATGTAATAGACAGATGCTATAACGTGTGCGGCCTTTTACGAGTTTAGCAGCGGTAAATCTTAAAATTGCCTGATGTTCCACATTTCACTCACAATAACGAATGCAATTAACCATAGAGACCGTCTTCAACAAATTCAGCGCCGTCTTGTAGCAGAGGTAGGCTAGAAACCGAGTGGCGAGCGTCTGAGTCTTGTTTGTTCCTTTCGGCCGTAGGTGTCCTTACGTTGGACAGGCGTGGAGAATTAAGGTTTCATGGGGCGAGTGAGCGTGTGAGGGGGAGGGATGCGAGTGGCAGAGGGAGTCTGGGTAATAGCTGCGAGGAGCAGGTCAGGTCCAAAGTCATGGTCCTTCAGCTGCTGTCGCCTCTCCTTCGTAATATTCTCAAGAGAATGATCGCTGAAAAATAATGAAGTATTTCAAGAGATTCCAGTGCGCTGTGGGAACAGATTTTGGCAAGTGCGAGCGAGAATATTTTTCAAAAACGCAACTGCTACATGTGTAACAGTTCCTCAATATATTTGTTTCAGTTATTCGAAGGGGATTGAGGTTAAAGACAAGCTTTGTTATTTGAAACAGACAGGGAAAATGTTGATGTTGATAGGTACTGGAGTACACGATGGAGTTCTATGCAATGATATGCGAGCTAGCATTTATATCTGCATATGCGTCTACATGCCTTCTAGAGAAGCCACCATACGGTGCACGGCGGAGGTAGCGTTGTGCTACTGCTAATCAATCCATTTCCAACTCCACTCGCAAATTGAGGAAGGGAGCCGACTGTCTATATGCCCCCGTACGAGCACTGATTTCTCTTACCTTGCATCCGCGGTTCTTAAGGAAAATTTAATATGTTGGTAGCAGTAGAATCGTTTGCAGTCCATCGCAAATGCAGGTTCTTTGCACTTTCACCAGGGATTCCTATTTGAGTTCATGGAGCATTTCCGTAATATTCGTATATTGATCGATCCAACCGGTAACAAACTTAGCATCACACCTCTCTTTGATATCTTTCTTTAATTCGACTTGGTGGGGATCGCAAGCACTCGAGCAGTACTTTTGTGTCACACAAGTGTTCTGTACGCGGTTTCCCTTATAAGTGAACTAAACTTTTCTAGAATTAGCTCAATTACGCGAAGTCGACTATTCGCCTTCCTTGTAAGTGACCTTTAGTACTCGTTCCATTTGATGTCGATTTGCAACGTTACACCTGATATTTAATTAACGTGACTGTGTCAAACAGCAGATCACTAGTAGCGTATTCGAACATTACAGAATTCTTTGTCCTCCTCATCTACATTAACGTACATTTTCCTCGTTTAGGGCAAGCTGCTATTCATTACACCAAATACAAATTCTATTCTGGTCATCCTGTATCCTCCTACAGTCATGCAACAACAACACTTCCCCGTGCACTTCAGCGTCATCAACAACCAACCGCAGATTGCTGTTCACCCTGCCCATCAGATCGTTTTTGCATACATAGAATAAGAGCGATCTTATCCCACTTCCCTGGGGCACTCTGGACGATAGCCTTGTCTCACGATCACTCTCCGTCGAGGACAAAGTTCTGGGTCCTGTTACATAAGAAGTCATCGAGCAGCTCTCATATCTGGCAAGCTAATCCTTATGCTCTGGCCTTCGTTAACAGTCTGCAGTCTGGCACTGTGTCAAACGCTTTCCGGAAACGTGGGAATATGGAAGTTGCCTGTTATCCTTCATCTATGGTTAGCAGGAGATCATTATATCCACGTCGACAGCAAGCAGAACACTCAGAATTCTGTGTTGGTCACCTGCAGAGAACAATTAGTTTTGGAGAGTCCAACTTATGCAAGCTACGATTATTTGACATGTTGCCTGTTGCCGCTCGTCTCGGAATCATCCGTCGAGCATCGCTTAGTGACTGTTGGGACTTTTCGCCCTCCATTATTAGTGGCGGAAAAAGAGTCAGGAATGCGACTAAACGATCGTCGGCCGAAGATCCCGAGACGAGCGCCGACAGGCAACATGTCAAGATATGGCCGCAAGAGCCTGAAAAATTATTTCTTTTTACTTGGGTGCAGATTTCATTGCATGTGGTATGAGAAATTGAATGTTTCTATGCTGCCTCACAAATTTTATCAATCGTCTTTGCCATCAGAAAAACAACGGTACATCAATCACCGTCGACGGCGTCATCACCATATCGAGATTTTCAGTTTTTAATTTCATCATCCTTTTGCAATTCTTTTTCAGAGTTTTAGTCTCCTTTCATAATATTAAATCTGTACGAGGGAAGAGCAGCCACATTGTTACTATAACAATAAAGTTCAACAGTTGGATAAAATGTAATAGTCAGCCAACCGGAAGTTCGCAATAATATCTTCCTTCCGAGAAAACATAGTGTACAACTCAGTGACAAACATCTGGCTTGGCACTGAAATAATCAATGTATGAATCATTCTGAGGAAGATAGTCTTAGAACTATCGACACCTGGTTAATGTGTTTTCTTTTAACTGTGTGCAACCGGCAGGCTGACTATAACATTTTATATAATTGCATACACGGTTCCTGAGCTCACAGCCACAAAATGTTTAAAATATCAGGTTCAAAAGTGTTGTGTTGTGTCGGTAGTAATGGTTTTCGCCACCTTTCTCAGTAACTCATGTTACTGAAAATTATAAATCGAAATAATTGGGCTTAGCCGGCCGCGGTGGTCTAGCGGTTCTAGGCGCGCAGTTCGGAACCGCGCGACTGCTACGGTCGCAGGTTCGAATCCTGCCTCGGGCATGGATGTGCGTGATGTCCTTAGGTTAGTTAGGTTTAAGTAGTTCTAAGTTCTAGGGGACTGATGACCTCAGATGTTAAGTCCCATAGTGCTCAGAGCCATTTGAACCATTTTTTGAATTGGGCTTATTTATAGCAAAAACAATTTCGTGTATCTCAACGGTTGGGTGCAAGTCTTCCAATTCGACGCTACTTAGTCGTCTTGAGCGTCCCTTAGCTACGCCTGATGTCCAACCGTGGAAACGGTACCTATGGTTTAACGTGGACTCCGAACGACGTGTCGGTCCTGGTGACTCGTCGCATCGTTGAGAGGCGAGAGATAGAATAAACACAGACAGAAAATTTCCGCTGTCAGACTGGTATTCGATCCCATGACGTCTCTATTACAGGCACGCGTCTTACCACTAGACCCACAAGCCCGACGTCTTATTCACGTTTTCACCAGATCCATATGCATGGAATTGTTTCCCCTGTGTTGACTTCTCTAATCGTCAATAAGCCAAATTGTTTGGTTTTGCAATGAGCTTTATCACATGTAAAGAGGAAAAATTTCTGAATTCTATGAGAAGCTTCTTACATCCTGTGTCTTTGTCGATACGAGACAGGCAGTAGCATCTTCATGCACATATAACGTAAGAATGCAAAAGCCCACAGGAAATACGGCACAGTGTATTGAAAGATTTATGGCTGAAGCAAAACCAAATACTTCCTGATTGTGTCTTGTACGTATAAAGTGCAATTACCTAAACCAAATTATCTTTGCAAGTACGACGGAAATCAAAAGAGCTATAAATCATACACTGATCGTTTCAGTGCCAAGCCAGATGTTTGTCAGTGAGTTGTCCATTGTGTTTTCTCGGAAGAAAGATGTTATTAAGAACTTAATTTAAAAAATGTTCAAATGAGTGTGAAATCTTATGGGACTTAACTGCTAAGGTCATCAGTCCCTAAGCTTACACACTACTTAACGTAAAATATCCTAAGGACAAACACACACACGCATGCCCGGGGGAGGACTCGAACCTCCGCCGGGATCAGCCGCACAGTCCATGACAGCAGCGCTTTAGACGAACTTAATTTAGAAAGTGGTTGTTATCTCGCATTCTGAAGTGTCGTACTTGAATCAGAACTGCATCAACGTGGCTACATTGCAGGTGCTCGTCTGGACGTGAAGCACAACCTCCATATTAGTAATTGACTGGATATGGTAGCTGTGTTACTACAGTCCGCTGATAGATATGCCGTATATATCAAGGGATGGTAATTACTTACATATTTACAAGAAACAATAACTGCGGTTCGCTCATAGGTCTGCCTCTTTTAGATGCATCTATCGTCAAGTTGACTGGTCGTCTTTCTTCATGCAGGCGACCTCACATTCAGATGAAAGAGTTTCATAGCAATGGTAGAACATCCTTATCCTAGTGTCGAAATTCTGTTATTATTATTATTATTATTATTATATCCTGAGGGTGTTTTGATGCAGGTCTCCATGCTAGTTTATCCTCTGCACAACTACTCCAACCTACACTATGTGATCAAAAGTATCCGGACACCTAGCTCAAAATGATTTACAAGTTTGTGGCGCTCTCCATCGGTAATGCTGGAATTCAGTGTGGTGTTGGCCCATCCTTAGCTTTCATGACAACTTCCACTCTCGCAGGCAAACCTTTAATCACGTGCTAGGAGGTATCTTGGGGAATGGCAGCCCATTCTTCACCGAGTGCTGCACTGCGGAGAGGTATCGAAGTCGGTCGGTGAGGCCTGGTCCGCCGTTGGCGTTCCAAAACATTCCAAAGGTGTTCTGTAGAATTCAGGTCAGGACTCCGTGCCGGCCAGTTATTGTCGTGTAACCATTCCGCCACAGGCCGTGCATTATGAACACGTGCTCGAGCGTGTTGAAAGATGCAATCACCATCCCCGAATTGCTCTTCAACAGTGGGAAGTAAGAAGGTCCTTAAAACATAAATGTAGGCCTGCAAGGGGTGCAAGCCCCCTCCATGAAAAAAAAAAAAAACACGACCGCACCATAATGCCACCGCCTCCGAATTTTGTTGTTGGCACTACACACGCTGGCAGATGATGTTCACCGGGCATTCGCCATACTCACACCTTGCCATCGGATCGCCACATTGTGTACCGTGATTCGTCACTACACACAGCGTTTTTCCACTTTTCAATCGTCCAATGTTTACGCTCCTTACACCAAGCGAGACGTCGTTTGGCATTTACAGGCGTGATTTGTGGCTTATGAGCAGCCGCTCGACCATGAAATCCAAGTTTTCTCACCTCCCGCCTAACTGTCATAGTACTTGCATTGGATGCTGATGCAGTTTGGAATTTCTGTGCGATGGTCTGGATAGACGTCTGCCAATTACACATTACGACTCTTCAACTGTCGGCGATCTCTGTCAGTCAACAGACGAGGTCGGCCTGTACGCTTTTGTGCTGTAGGTGTCCCTTCACGTTTCCACTTTACTGTCACATCGGAAACAGTGGACCCAGGGATGTTTAGGAGTGTGAAAATCTCGTGTACAGACGTATGACACAAGTGACACCCAATCACCTGACCATGTTCGAAGTCCGTGAGTTCCGCGGAGCGCCCATTCTGCTCTCTCAAGAGTACACGAGTAGGCCTCCGACTTCGAAAGTCCATAACGATGTTGTTTCGTTGAATTTTTTGCAAGGTGACACTTGTTGATGGCCGAGCATTGAACTCTGCAGCAATTTGCGGAAGGGTTCCACTTCCGTCACGTTGAACGATTCTCTTCAGTCGTCGTTGGTCCTGTTCTTACAGTATCTTTCTCCGGCCGCAGCGATGTCGGAGATTTCACATTTTACCGGATTCCTGACATTCACGGTACACTCGTGAAATGTTCGTACGGGAAAATCCCCACTTCATCGCTACCTCGGAGATGCTGTGTCTCATCGCTCGTGTTGTAAGTAGGCTGTTTAGGTTTTTATGTCGGTAACGCCACGTAGCGCTCTGTATGAAAATCACGGACTGTGCTGAGTGCAGTCTGTGGCTGGTTGGCATTGTTGGAATATTCGCTATTGTAGTGTTGGGCAGTGGGATGTGAACAGCGCGTAGCGTTGTGCAGTTGGAGGTGAGCCGCCAGCAGTGGTGGATGTGCAGAGAGAGATGCCAGAGTTTTGAGAGGCCACTATAAGCGGACGATCTGGACGTGTGTCCGCAACAAAAAGGAAATTTGTAAAGATGGACGTCATATTATGACCTTTGAACGCTATTAAAGTAAATACATTGTTTGTTCTCTATCAAAATCTTTCATTTGCTAACTATGCCTATCACTAGTTAGTGCCTTCAGTAGTTAGAATCTTTTATTTAGCTGGCGGTATTGGCGCTCGCTGTATTGAAGTAATTCGAGTAACGAAAATTTTTGTGAGGTAAGTGATTCATGAAAAGTATAGGTTATTGTTAGTCAGGGCCATTATTTTGTAGGGATTATTGAAAGTCAGATTGCGTCACGCTAAAAGAATATTGTGTGTCAGTTTAGTGATTATCAGAATAAGTAAACAGAGAACTGTCTGAGTACGTTCAGTTTTACTCAGCTCTCTTTGTATCAAATAACGTAGAAGTTTACCAGCACAGTAAATCGTAATTTTTCTAAGGCGACGTTTCAGTGTGCCGACTATAACGCCACGTTCAAACTCACTTAATTCTTGATAACCTGCCATTGTAACAACAGTAATCGATCTAACAACCGCGCCAGACACTTGTTGTCTTATATATGCGTGCCGAATCCAGAGCCGTATTCTGCCTGTTTACGTATCTCTGTATTTGAATACGCATGCCTATACCAGTTTCTTTGACACTTCAGTGTACTTGTGATCCATAACAATTACATAACAATTACATAACAAAGCAGCTGTAGAAATCGATAACACAGACTCAACCACAAGTGTTACACAGAAGTGTTAGAATACACTCCCATTAGCTTGACTCTGCGGAAACAGATTCAGCTGTATGGAGGGTACGACTGTATCATCGCCGTACTCCTTTCCTAAAGTCTGGAGAATTGTTATTAAGATTTCAGATACACAGTGTTCGAACAAGAAAACAGCATGATGTCAAAGAAACGAAATCCCCAGACAGCTGAGTTTTTAAATAGTCATATCACATGCTAGCGCTGACTGCACACAGAACTCTCACAGCAACGAAGTCTCGTATAAACATGCCGTCTATTGCTGTGATGATAATTTTGAAGTAAGGAGTGCTAACCCTATATGATATTATTTGTAGCGTATACAGATAAATGTCAGTGCGTAACTATGGACCAACACACAGAACTGTGTTCCAGACAAGATCCGTTATGTACTGGATCATAACATTGAATTCTTTACTCCAGACTTTGAATTTCCAAAATCCCCAACACCCACGTCATAGGTTCAGGCTACATGTATTCGATACCTTGCATCAGACAGGGATTTCATAATACTATCGATAACAAAATAGAGACATTGCCAGCCGTAGTTGTCAGTGCATCACCCCAAATAAACATGTTTCACTGTCGTGAGTCAGTCGACTACATACAAAGGATCTGACCGTAGTAACTTGGCTGACAAGAAAAAAAAATTAATGCTAGCCATTCAGTACCTGAGTCCATTATGTTGTGAATTAATTTACAGTATCAGGGGTAAATTCGCTCAATTACCTACCTGTGAGTGATATCGGGTGCCTTGCTTCTCTGCTTGCATTAAACCTATGTTGCTACATAAAAAAAAATAATGCAGCGCTATCCTGGTCATTAGAGCGCATTCTGTTTATAGGAGTGAGGAATGAAGTTTAATGCTTCCATTACACCAAGCCAGTGAGACTATTTGACATTAAAATGTGTACATATTGATGACGTCTTACCATATTACGCAAAATGCTAGAAAATTTAAAAAAAATTGTCCATGGCGGTGAAAAACTTCAACGTATCCATTATAAAGCATGACACTTGCAACGTTACCTACTAGTTATTCTGATGAGTACTAGCTTCTCTACCCAGCATTCCATACGAGCAAACCAATTGAGACTAAACCTGTGGTTATTCATACTTCAGGTAATTTGGCTATATACTGCTCTATTTTAAAATAATAGCTCTATAATGTCGTAGGATCGAGCTATACATGTGTTCTTTCATGCCTAGAAGCTAACTCACTGCAAATAATAACCAGTAGCTGTGATTCTGCAGTCAAGTAGTCTATGCCTTGGCAAGAGTTGGAGATTAATAAAATAAACAAAAATATTAAATGTAAGCTAAACGAATAATTAATAAAAAGTGATCTATTCTAACTTCTGAAATTGATGTAGAAGAGGCCAGAGACTTATGTTGAATAAAAGTCATTCATGAAGGTAAATCTTGAATAAACAGAAAGTGATCCTACGAGAACCAGTTATAATTAGGACAAAAAATAATCTTATAAAATGAAGTAAAGTTATTTTGAGAATGTTATGAGAATGGTAGGAAAATCTCCAAGCTAAATAGTCATCAAAGACACGCAAAATATAAGTCCATTTTGTGGTCACAATACATGAAATATTCATCATCTCAAAATAGATCAGTATGATGATTTACAAATTAACACGCGAAAGATAATGAGTGGGGACTCATGCTTTTTCTGTTTTCTATTGCGTAATACAATCGGATTAAGTTATAGTTCTAGACTGCAGCACATTCAGACTTCTCTAAACGTAAAATCACCTCAAAATTTAAAGTACTGTAGCGGCCATTCACCGCCCAGAATGAGTCACCTACACGACTGGATATCGCACTATCCCATAGGTACATCTGCCTTCCTCAAGAACTCGCTTAGAAGTCTTCTTCAACACCTGAGCGTGAAGTGTCCTAATCACTCCTCTGAGGACAACACTTGAAATGCGCCCGTGCCCTCCTGACTAGAAGTGTATGCTTCTCCATTGGCTGAAGGTCATCCCCACCAAAAATGCATCGTTCTTATGTTCTACAGACATGGTTTTGACTCAACTTGACCACTTTCTGCACTAAAATAATCTGTTACAATATTTACGTAAGTCAATGTTATACGCATTTGGCCACACTCAAACTAAAACTAAACTAAACTCTGTCCGAACAGGCCTTGGAAGGCCCAACGGCACCGGCCGGCCGCCGTGCCATCCTCAGCCCATAGGCACACTCAGACTACTTACAATAAATTAAATAATAATTTGTACAGACATAAATAAACTAGTATTCTTGTACAAGTGTAAGTTGCTGTTAAATATTGTTGAAGGAATTATTTATACCTGCTTGGTAGAAGTGTCTTTTGGTAATCTTTTCAACAGTGGTGTCAACTTCACACGCAATTGACGACTTCTTAAATTACCATAGTTTTGTATTGTAGACTGTAATTACATTTAAATGAAGTTATTGGCAAAACAGTGGCGTATTCCTTAATTAACTACACTAGTGTGACAAAATATGAGATCCAGAATGAGATTTTCACTCTGCAGTGGAGTGTGCGCTGATATGAAACTTCCTGGCAGATTAAAACTGTGTGCCGGACCGAGACTCGAACTCAGGACCTTTGCCTTTCGCGGGTAAGTGTTCTACCAACTTTTTTTTTTTTTTTAAATCTCATTTTGTTCACTTTCGATCGTTGCATCTGCTCGTTGCGGACGTCGTAAGACATCCGTTTAAGTTCGTTGTTGATCGATCATCTCAGATTTTTTATTACAGAGGGCTGCTAACCCTCTGACCGAACACGCTGAGCTAGCGTGCCGGCGTAATAATGTCGTGCGACGAGGGCCTCCCGTCGGGTAGACCGCTCGCCTGGTGCAAGTCTTTCGATCTGACGCCACTTCGGCGACCTGCGCATCGCCAACTAAGCTACCCAAGCCGACTCACGCCCTGTCCTCACAGCTTCACTTCTGCCAGTACCTCGTCTCCTACCTTCCAAACTTTACAGAAGCTCTCCTTCGAGATATTAATGCAGCATTCAGTTGCTGTGTTATTCTGGAGAATCAAAGTTCTGACAAACATTTGGATAATGAAAACGATGTAAAAAACGTAATAAATAAGTAAAACAGATACAGGTATGTAGCTTTCAGGGATGATAGCTATGTGCAATGCTATCATCTGAGATATCATAAGTTGAAATCGCATGAAGTGTTTAAAAGTTGTTAATTCTAAGATTAATTGAGAAACTATTTAGTGACCTTCTCTAGTTTTTAAGATGTTGAAAATATTATGTTTCATTGAATATGCCTCATTTGTCTGAGATCGAAGATGTTTTCAATTTTTTTTTGGTTACAACTGTGATTTCTTGTTGAATTTCTAAGAGCTGAAAGAAGCTATTTATCAGACTTTCTTAAAGTCTGCCATTTCTGGTGCATCTTCCGCACAAAGGACGAGCAACCATTGCCCTAATTCCCAACTTTCGGATTTATCCATTTCCAGTTATCGCTCACCGCCTTCGTACCTGAGGTCCCATGGAGCAGCCGCACGACATCCTCAAGCCACTGACTTGTACTCAGCCAAGCAAGAAAATTCACCTCTTCTCAGTTCCAATTATACACTCCTGGAAATTGAAATAAGAACACCGTGAATTCATTGTCCCAGGAAGGAGAAACTTTATTGACACATTCCTGGGGTCAGATACATCACATGATCACACTGACAGAACCACAGGCACATAGACACAGGCAACAGAGCATGCACAATGTCGGCACTAGTACAGTGTATATCCACCTTTCGCAGCAATGCAGGCTGCTATTCTCCCATGGAGACGATCGTAGAGATGCTGGATGTAGTCCTGTGGAACGGCTTGCCATGCCATTTCCACCTGGCGCCTCAGTTGGACCAGCGTTCGTGCTGGACGTGCAGACCGCGTGAGACGACGCTTCATCCAGTCCCAAACATGCTCAATGGGGGACAGATCCGGAGATCTTGCTGGCCAGGGTAGTTGACTTACACCTTCTAGAGCACGTTGGGTGGCACGGGATACATGCGGACGTGCATTGTCCTGTTGGAACAGCAAGTTCCCTTGCCGGTCTAGGAATGGTAGAACGATGGGTTCGATGACGGTTTGGATGTACCGTGCACTATTCAGTGTCCCCTCGACGATCACCAGTGGTGTACAGCCAGTGTAGGAGATCGCTCCCCACACCATGATGCCGGGTGTTGGCCCTGTGTGCCTCGGTCGTATGCAGTCCTGATTGTGGCGCTCACCTGCACGGCGCCAAACACGCATACGACCATCATTGGCACCAAGGCAGAAGCGACTCTCATCGCTGAAGACGACACGTCTCCATTCGTCCCTCCATTCACGCCTGTCGCGACACCACTGGAGGCGGGCTGCACGATGTTGGGGCGTGAGCGGAAGACGGCCTAACGGTGTGCGGGACCGTAGCCCAGCTTCATGGAGACGGTTGCGAATGGTCCTCGCCGATACCCCAGGAGCAACAGTGTCCCTAATTTGCTGGGAAGTGGCGGTGCGGTCCCCTACGGCACTGCGTACGATCCTACGGTCTTGGCGTGCATCCGTGCGTCGCTGCTGTCCGGTCCCAGGTCGACGGGCACGTGCACCTTCCGCCGACCACTGGCGACAACATCGATGTACTGTGGAGACCTCACGCCCCACGTGTTGAGCAATTCGGCGGTACGTCCACCCGGCCTCCCGCATGCCCACTATACGCCCACGCTCAAAGTCCGTCAACTGCACATACGGTTCACGTCCACGCTGTCGCGGCATGCTACCAGTGTTAAAGACTGCGATGGAGCTCCGTATGCCACGGCAAACTGGCTGACACTGACGGCCGCGGTGCACAAATGCTGCGCAGCTAGCGCCATTCGACGGCCAACACCGCGGTTCCTGGTGTGTCCGCTGTGCCGTGCTTGTGATCATTGCTTGTACAGCCCTCTCGCAGTGTCCGGAGCAAGTATGGTGGGTCTGACACACCGGTGTCAATGTGTTCTTTTTTCCATTTCCAGGAGTGTAGATGGCCGAATAGCTCGCCTAAGTGTGTGTATCGTCATATACTGCTTCTAAATCTGATACATTCAAGTTAGTTCGACATTACAATGGTGTAAAAATTAATGACATCATGGTATATTCTGAAAAATGACAGAAAATGTATCAAAACCAACTCATATATATATATATATATATATATATATATATATATATATATATATATATATATATATATAGGGTGTTACAAAAAGGTACGGGCAAACTTTCAGGAAACATTCCTCACACACAAATAAAGAAAAGATGTTATGTGGACATGTGTCCGGAAGCGCTTAATTTCCATGTTAGAGCTCGTTTTAGTTTCGTCAGTATGTACTGCACTTCCTCGATTCACCGCCAGTTGGCCCAATTGAAGGAAGGTAATGTTGACTTCGTTGCTTGTGTTGATATGCGACTCATTGCTCCACAGTACTAGCATCAAGCACATCAGTATGTAGCGTCAACAGGTTAGTGTTCACCACGAACGTGGTTTTGCAGTCAGTGCAATGTTTACAAATGCGGAGTTGACAGATGCCCATTTGATGTATGGATTAGCACGGGGCAATAGCCGTGGCGCGGTACGTTTGTATCGAGACAGATTTCCAGAACGAAGGTGTCCCGACAGGAAGACGTTCGAAGCAATTGATCGGCGTCTTAGGCAGCACGGAACATTCCAGCCTATGACTCGCGACTGGGGAAGACCTAGAACGACGAGAACACCTGCAATAGACGAGGCAATTCTTCGTGCAGTTGACGATAACCCTAATGTCAGCGTCAGAGAAGTTGCTGCTGTACAAGGTAACGTTGACCACGTCACTGTAAGGAGAGTGCTACGGGAGAACCAGTTGTTTCCGTACTATGTACAGCGTGTGCAGGCACTATCAGCTGCTGATTGGCCTCCACGGGTACACTTCTGCGAATGGTTCATTCAACAATGTGTCAATCCTCATTTCAGTGCAAATGTTCTCTTTACGGATGAGGCTTCATTCCAACGTGATCAAATTGTAAATTTTCACAATCAACATGTGTGGGCTGACGAGAATCCGCACGCAATTGTGCAATCACGTCATCAACACAGATTTTCTCTGAACGTTTGGGCAGGCATTGTTGGTGATGTCTTGATTGGGCGCCATGTTCTTCCACCTACGCTCAATGGAGCACGTTATCATGATTTCATACGGGATACTCTACCTGTGCTGCTAGAACATGTGCCTTTACAAGTACGACACAACATGTGGTTCATGCACGATGGAGCTCCTGCACATTTCAGTCGAAGTGTTCGTACGCTTCTCAAAAACAGATTCGGTGACCGATGGATTGGTAGAGGCGGACCAATTCTATGGCCTCCACGCTCTCCTGACCTCAACCCTCTTGACTTTTCTTTATGGGGGCATTTGAAAGCTCTTGTCTACGCAACCCGGGTACCAAATGTAGAGACTCTTCGTGCTCGTACTGTGGACGGCTGTGATACAATACGCCATTCTCCAGGGTTGCATCAGTGCATCAGGGATGCCATGTGACTGAGGGTGGATGCATGTATCCTCGCTAACGGATGACATTTTGAACATTTCCTGTAACAAAGTGTTTGAAGTCACGCTGGTACGTTCTGTTGCTGTGCGTTTTCATTCCATGATTAATGTGATTTGAAGAGAAGTAATAAAATGAGCTCTAACATGGAAAGTAAGCGTTTCCGGACACATTTGTGTGTGAGGAATGTTTCCTGAAAGTTTGGTCGTACCTTTTTGTAACACCCTATATATATTAAACACACATTCAGTGGTGACTTTAGTAGATATCTTAATATCATTCCATGACCATATAACAGCAAATATGACATTTGTTTATACTTTTCTCTCGTATAATACTAACACGTATTACAGCCCAACTAGGACTGTGAATGCTTAGAATATACAAGGTACATCTGAAATGAATGTAGAAAATGAGAAGGCTGGTAGAGTTGGTCATAACAAGCATATTTCACCTGGCAGCCCAAGTCAGCGTACCTTAGCGTAGGGCGCTAGGAGTCGTTGAACAGCGTCGCGCGCCGCCAAGAGAGTAGGCACGCAACATACCAGCCGGGTCGCCATGGTAGCAGGTCTACAGGGCAACGTTTTCAGTGTATTTGTGGCATCAAGGTAAACAAGAAGTCGGGGTGAAGTTTTATAACCCTTATTTGAAAACACTTAAAAAAAAGTGCTCGAAATTACTTCCTCCTCCTTGTATGCACACCGTGCAACAACGTTGGAGTCACGGTCACATTCTTTCAGACACCCTAAGTGAAAATTGTATCGGAGGCTGCCATAGTGCCCGCTATCAGCTCTTCATCAGTCTCAATGGGTATTTCACAGACAACAGATTTCAGGTGACCCCAGAGTAAAAAATCAATGGGCGTCAAGTCGGGGGAACGCGCAGGCGATGCCACCGGCCCACAGCGCCCTATGCAGTTCTCACCAAAGGTGAGGACGCAGGTGCACCATCGTGTTGGTACCACATTCATTGTCGCACGTTGAGTAGAACGTGTTTCAACAACTCCCGCAGTTTTTCTCGTAAAAAGATTAAGCACTTGTTTGCGTCCAGTCGCCAGGGGAACACGTATGAACCGATCAGATTATCGTCTACCAAGCCGGCCCAAATGTAGACAGCGAAGCCTTATTAGTGACCGCGAACAAAGGCGGTGTGCGGATTTTCCCGTGCAAACACGCGTTGATTGTGGCTGTTGAACATACCAACTCTTGCAAAGGATACCTCATCCGTAAAAAGTACAATGTTCAGAAAGTCCGGTAGAATTGTACACCTTTGCAAAAATCATTGGCAGAATTCAATTCGACGTCGAAAATCGTCTGGATTAAGGGCTTGAACCTTTCGAATGCGGTAGGGGTGCAAATCATCTTCATGTCATACACACCAAATTGTGGAATGGCTTACACCCATTCCCCGTGTAACACACCGCGAGCCTGTTGAGGGTATGTTTTCCAGGAGTGCTAACGCCTCACCTTCAAGCCCTGTTGTGCGTTGATGATCGCGTCCGTCAGGCCTTCGCACCTGTAACACAAAATGAATACATCGAGTTTCGAAGTAGGTCTTAATTGCACATGTGCCATCACAAGAACGTTCCAGTGGAAAACTTACCTCAAGTGAACCTGTCTCTCGTAGGGGGGCCTGTGCGTGGATCTGGCACTCGACGATTCGGAAACCGCCGAATGTACAAACGTTGGGCAGCGTGAGCATTTCCATCAGCCGCCCCGTAAGCACAGTGCATGTTTTCTCATTCCTCCCAAGGATAGCGCTCCACTTTTTGTCCGTTCCACACAGTAACAAATACGAGAGTGTCCCCGTTTGATAACAAACTGACGTATGTCGAAGCACACCCCGCAGTGCGTACACGTGCTGCCCTCAATGCAACACCTATCAAACAGGAATTTGCACAGCAACGCATTCACGTCCCAATAAGAAGCGGAAAATTCGCAATGTTGTCAGGCCTGGAATATCCGCAACCATGTCGACTAGAGCGTTAGGTCATAAAACTTCATTTCGACGTCTCTTTTTTTTTTACCTTGAAGTCACAAATACATTCAGCAGCGAACTGAACAGCGCAGTAGAAGTCAGGGCGGGCGCCGGCGATGCTGTCGCTGCTGAACTACTGGCTATTCTTCGGTTTTACTGTCTCTGTTAACACAGATCAATAAAACCAATAGCGCAATGGACTAATCTCAAGCAAATGTGCACGTCAAATTCCGCTTTAAAAATCGTTTTTCTCGTAAGGGGAAGCGCTTATCTTCGATACTGGGCGTCGCATAAATGACATAATGAACAGTATTTGTTTGGACTGACTCCAGCTACACATTGCAAACACTAAATTGCAAACATCTGCCGAAACAGCAGAGAAAATGCGCATGACGACCCACAGGAGAGACACTGCCGAAAAAAGAAAGTAGGGCATTTGGAAAGACGCTGTAGATTTTGATCCAACGAGGGCATATATCACCTGAGGGATAGTAAATGTACTGATAATGGTTTCAACGTCGTTCACCAACAGATAACGTAGTGGCATAGCCAACAGAGCGTCATCTGTGTCTACCCTTTAATAGAGAATGCTCACAGCCAGAAGGCTCAGTACGGTGCAAACGTGTGAAGCAAGCAGGCACTCGTGCTTCCTATAGCCACCTGAGCGAGTTTGAAACAGGTCAAATTGTAGTCTTCTGAGTGACGGGATGGTCCTTTTGGAGAATTGCCACACAAGTTGGATTTGCTGCGTCGGTTGTGCAACGATGCTGGTATCAGTAGTCACGTGAACTTTGTCACTCCTGTAGACCAGGTTCTTGACATCCATGCAGCACAGATACCCACCAGGATAGTCGTATACTAAGGGCAGCATTGGCAGTTCACACAGCTACCACAGCACTAATAAGAGGGCTTGTGAGCCTAGAAGTGTCGGCACGAACTGTTGCGAACTGGTTACTAGCAGTGGGGTTATGGGCATGCACACCCCTAGCCTGCCCTCCTCTTACGCCGTAGCATCGACGTGCACGGCTTGTCTGCTGCCTTCACAAGATCACTTGGAAGGCTGAATGGCGCGCCTTTGTCTTCAGCGATGAAATCAGATTCTGCCGGCACGCAAGTGATGGTCGTCTGTGCATATGACGTAGGCCTGGTAAGCGCTGTCTTGTAGAATGCATTCATCCAAGTCTCACTAGCCCCTCCCCAGGCCTTATAGTGTGAGGTGCGATAAGCTACAACTCTCGTTCACCTTTGATATTTTGTAAGGGGACACTAACCAGCACTTGGTACGTGCAGAACGTTATTAGACTCGTTCCTTCGCCATTCTTGCAACAGGAAGGTGCTCTGCAAGACATGCAGCAACTTCCCTTGTCTCCAATCGAGCACCTATGCGATATGATGGGATGAGAAGAGACTCATGCGACTCATCGTCCAACAACTTCTACAGAACTACGTGAATAGTTCGAGCAGGCGTGGCATAGCGTATCCGAGGACAGTATTCGCCATCTGTACGATCGACTGGATGCCAGAGTCAACGCCTGTATTGTCGCCTGTGGAGGCTACACCAAGTACTAATATGAATGTTTCAACATGGTTCGATACCTGGTACCTCAGCACCACTTGTGCTGTTGATCTATAAATGTAATCATTTCATGTACTCCATACGCACTATTGCAGCAATAAATCCTGAGTGAACTGATAACCTCTAAGAAGGTGTACTAATATTTTCTGTCAAAAGCTTTGACAGCCCTAGTCGGACTGTATTTTGTGATGATATAAAAAGTATAAATCGATATCATCATTGTTTGTATGTGGTCATTGAGTGATATTTAAGATATCTAAAGTCAGCTCTCCACAAGTGTTTAACGTATATAAGAATTGGCTTCGATAAATGTTCCGTAATTTTGCAGAATATGCCATGATGTTATTGTATAGACACCGTAATGCCAGAGTATTTTTCATTAACATTTGATGCCATTTGCAGACTATTCCATACCGTCATTAACTGTAATGTCAAAGTAACTCGCAAGAAACAAACTTAGAAGAACTGTCATGCTTGTAATGGATATGTTACAGTCTTCCACCTTACTGGATAATTTTTTAAAATTTTTCTAGAGTTTTGTATAGTGCGATAAGACGTCATCAATTTGTACACATTGTGATGTCAAAGTATGTTACTGTCTTGGTGTGATGGAAGCGTTAAACTCCATCCCTCCCTCCTGCAGGCAACTTTGGCTGATCATGAAATTCACCGTGTAGGTCCTTTGCGTTTGGTTGGGGTGTCACGTGACAAGGCGAATCATTCTTTTTTTTCTATTGGTTTCACTTTACTTAGCAGGATTTAAAAGATGGACGGTGGTCATACATTGTAGTGCTTACAGACAACGCATCAACTCTTTGGTGGGTAGTAAAAGTTTGTGGTTCTTGCTAGTGGAGGCAGTGCCCCTAATCGTGTTAAAAGCAGTCATGGAATCTTCATTTTTGTGGCGACGAACACGCGAAAGTCATTTCTTAAATTTCGTGAGGGTAGCACAATATACTTGAGAGTCGAGCGTTTCACCATGAGGGCGGGCCGTTGTGGTCGAGCGGTTCTAGGCGCTACAGTCTGGAACCGCGCGATCGCTACGGTCGCAGGTTCGAATCCTGCCTCGGGCATGGGTGTGTGTGATGTCCTTAGGTTAGTTAGGTTTAAGTAGTTCTAAGTTCTAGGGGACTGATGACCTCAGAAGTTAAGTCCCATAGTGCTCAGAGCCATTCACCATGAGGAAGAACATCAAACAGAATAATTCCTTGAGAGTCCCAGAAGCCGGCCGCTGTGGCCGAGCGGTTCTATGTGCTTCAGTCGGGAAGCGCGCTGCTGCTACGGTCGCAGGTTCGAATCCTGCCTCGGGCATGGATGTGTGTGATGTCTTTAGGTTATTTAGGTTTAAGTAATTCTAAGTCTAGGGGACTGATGACATCAGATGTTAAGTCCCTTTGGGCTTAGAGCCATTTGAACTAGAGTCCCAAAAGACCGTCGCCATGACTTTACCGTGTGGTGCTTTTAACTTTGTTTTCTGAGGAAAGGTTGTGTTGAACCACTCCATAGATTGCCTTTTTTCGGTTCGAAGTAATGAACCCATGTTTCATCGCCTGTGACGATGTTCGACAAAAAATTTTCTCGATAAGCCTCGTAACGCGCAAGCAATTCCACACAGATCGTCCTCCGTTGCTCTTCATAGCCTTCTGTTAAGCGGAGAGGAAGCCAGGGGTGTACAATCAATGTGTGCTAGGCGTGCGCCGCACGCCCTGCAAAATATATTATACAAATACTTCTACTTACGGTGTCTATGGAAAATAATTAGCAGAAGGATAGGGAAGAACTGTGTGTGCTGCTCTTTTACTGGACACGGATACGACTGTGGCAGAAACCGAGCTCAGACACGCACCTGCGAGCTGCGAGCGACAGCCCGCTAATGGTCTGACTCGGCGTTAGAGGGGAACAGAAGGAGCGTTGCCAGCTATCCGGTAAGTTGTGCCTTGTGCCCTGTGGCGTGGCCGCGCACATGGTTGAAAATGGTAGTGCTGGAAGGGTGCTCGCGTGATCAGTTTTCGGCAGGGGGTGCGGTTTGACGTTACTGATTGTGTGACGGGCCCAGGGGAAATACGGGCCAACTAGCGACGTCAGACTAGTCGACTCGTCCGCCACACTTTGCGAAAGCTCGGATTCGTGCAAGGCCCGCGAGAAATCAATATCTGATTGAAAAGGTACCCACTAAAGATCTTAATTTTGTCATGTGCTATCGACAGCTTGTAAGTATTTAAACGCGTACTCAAGAATTATTAAACTCGTTTGAAATAGTTATTCGCTCGCCGCCAGAGACGGCTGCTGGCACTCGTAAGACGTGTAGTGCCAGGTGCTCTGACGCACGCGTAAAGGCCTGTCTTTGCCGTGGACCAGATGGTGTGCGGTGAAAGCACGGCACCGCTTCGTTACACCGGCAAGGACGCTTTCGCACGAGGGTGTTGCGTATTCTAGACGCGTTCACATCTGTTTTTAGTTTTTCTTAACTTTGAATGTTTGTTATCACACAAAATACAGTGAAGCGTTTTGTTTGAAAAACTACGATAGTTTTTGGTGTTTTTGTTCCAATTCAAAACTGGGAATTGAAATATAAGTAACTATTAAATACTGGCTACAGAAGCCGTTTTCCATGAGGGTTGTTCAAGAAAAATTGGCATTCGTTTGCAAAGATAGACCAAAGCCACCATTACTTAACATAGTTTCAGAGCATAAAGGCAAAAAAGAAACCTACATTACACATTTTTCTGTTTCGCAGTATGAAAGTTTCGACTGGTTGATGGGTCGTGCAGATTCAAGTAAACTTTGCTGTTGGGCATGTTTGCTGCTTTCCAGAGAAAAAATTCGGCGTGCAATAAACATGGTTTTTCAAATTTAAATCACCTGTCAGTCGGGCAACAGATACATTCGAAACCACTAAATCACATTCAGTCATCCTGAGAGTTAAAAATGTTTGGGTAGAACAGAGCTGACATCTTACTAAACGGGAAGCACCAAAGTAACATTAGCCAGCACGACGAACAAATTAAAAGAGACAGGGAAATTTTGAAAAGACTCATTGATGCAGTGAGCTATTTAGTGTGGTTATGTCTCAGAAACGGTAAATGTGCTCACCACTAAAAGCCTTTATTATATATGTGCACGCTTGCGAAAACAACGTTAGTCATAAAAGCATTCTTGTTGTTTGGAAAGAAAGCACTATCTAAGCACAAACAGGGGAAATCAGTAAAATTACGCAAACAGAATTCGAAGCACTCTCCTACAGAAGAGAAAAATCGCTGGAGTTTTCGGTGTCCTACAGCTCCTGGTCTGGAGATGTCCTAAAGCCACAGGGGTGGATGAGGGACAGCATCTCGCCAGAGATGAATGGTCTGCTTCAACTTGTCTTTGAACACTCCATAGATACCTTGCCCCCATCTTGTCCGAACCAGTCCTATGTCCCAATACAAAGGATATCTTGTAAATGAATGGAGCATTCTGATTGGCTCTTACTCCCAAGTTACTGATACTGCCGGTTTGGAAGCACTGTCCACTTTTCTTCTTTTTGCAGACGAGACTTTCAGGGGCAAAACTATTTTGTACAGGTCGCCATATTGCACTGACAGTTAACCCCTGCAAAAGTGGTCTCCAGATCGTCAAATATGAGAAGACACTTCCTCAATTGCACTGCTCTGCCACTGACGATGGAAGCTTTAATATTTCAGCGTGAAACCGACCTCCAACTAGGGTATATATCACCACATACCGTATCGATGTAGTAAACACGCAATTCGTATCCAGCGCAATACAAAATCGTCACTTCTATAGTCTGCATTTAGCTAGCGACCACCAGACACTCGTACATACACTGCAGAGACAGACAGGATAAGCACATGGATCGTATACAGTCCTCGCTGCAATAGATATTTCTTGCGAGGTAGTGCGTTTGCAGTTATTGAGACTCTTGGATACGTAAAGGTACGATCAAGATGGGTTCCAAGAATGCTCACGATAGTCTGTAAGGTTCAAACAAAAGGCATTTTATCTGAACTGTTGGAGTTGTTTGAGGTCAGTGAAGTGACCTTTCTGTCAAAGATCTTTACAGGAAGCGAAACCTGGCTACATCACTTTGAGCAGGAAACAAAAAGGCGGCCACTGTAGTTGCACCATTCACAATCACCAAAAAAAGAAGAAATTGAAGGTAGCTCCTTCTGCTGGCTTAGTCATGATGACAGTCTTGTTGGTGTCATTTTCGTGGGTGTTGGTGAGTCAACCATTAATTCAGAGGTATAAATGAAGAGTTTGAACAAACTCAAACAGTGTTTATGACGTGTTTGTCCGACAAGAATCTAAACAAAATCTTGAATAAACACAACAATGAACGCCCACACTAAGTTCTGAGACCCTGAGAACACATTGCCAGATTGGGTTGGACATCATTGCCTTATTCATCCTATAGGTCTGAAAGTAGGAGGCAAGGAGGGGAACTTGACTCATCCCCTCACTCTCAACCCCCTCCTGAATGAGGTGTACAGAGTATTTATTCATTACAGAATTTTCTTGAAGTGAGTGAATAACGACAAAGTCTATATGTATGAAATTTAATTCTTGTGGCATGTCATGTTTCAGAATTGGCCAACTTTGATATCAAAGAGTGGCAATTTTCGAGTCTTGTAATCTCACCCTCCCACCCTGCCCCTGGAAAATTTTTCTGTGGATGCCCATGCCTATAGCAAAGATATGGCGGCCTCAGACTTTCCGTCTGTTTAGGCAACTGAAGGATTCTGTTCGTGGTACGCACATTGAAAATGGTGAGAGCGTAATTCATGCAGCGTACAAGCAAGAGCACAGGAGAAGAGGTTTTACCAACATGGACGATATGTTGTTACACAGCGCTGGCGTAAGGGCATAGAACTTGATGGAGACTATACAGAAAAATAGAAATATTTATTGTCACCAAATTTTAACTCATAAGAATAAATATCTATTGAGAAAAAATCGTAAGACATTTATTGATGTACTCTCGTATATAGATAATGGAATTCTAAAAAAGTTGCAGTGAAGCTAAAATTTAAACAATAAAATGGATCAGTGTAATAGAAGTAGTCCGCGAGGAAGCAGAAATAACACAGCTTGATACATCAGATCCAAGATGTTTTAGGAAGGAAATTCTCGACGGGACAACTGGCTTCGCAGGAAAACCCAAAAAAACAGCTACAACTTAGTTTGATGAAGTTCATTCTGACACAATGAAAATAAAGCTAAAACAAAACTTCGAAAATAAACATCGCGTAGTCCAGTGAGATCCAAACATGAACACCAGAAATTGTTATCGATCACATTAATATGAGTAGACGAAAATCGTAATGCTGATACTGTCCTTTAACTTTTAATCACGAAGTACTTTATTGTTGTGGATATCCCCAGATATACCAGTGGATACCCACACTGACGCAAGATTCTATCCACCTAGTATCTATAAAGCAGTCCAGGTGCTAGCAGCGTCACCTGGCGAGGAATAATTGCTAGCCAGACACACGCAAGGTGCATGTAGCTTCAGCGAGCGTACTCTCCGTCTGTGGAATGGGCAAGGAGTGCGATCTATCTGAGTTTGACCGAGAGCACATGAGCATTTCGGAAACTGAACGACTTGTTGCGTGTTCGAGGAGTACTGTGGTGAGTGTCTTCAACATGTGACGAAACCAAGACGAAACCAAGTCCAGACGTAGTGGCGATGGGTGGCCACCACTCATTACAGATGATGGACATCGTAGGCTGGACAGACTGGTAAAACTGGACAGGTGGCGAACTGTGGCGGAACTAACATCAGACTTTAAAGCTGGGCAGAATACAACTGTCTGAACACACAGTGCACCGAACATTGCCAATCTTGACACCATGACATGGGCAACTACGACTGAAATGGGCACGTGACCAACGGTTCAAATGGTTCAAATGGCTCTGAGCACTATGGGACTTAACATCTATGGTCATCAGTCCCCTAGAACTTAGAACTACTTAAACCTAACTAACCTAAGGACATCACACAACACCCAGCCATCACGAGGCAGAGAAAATCCCTGACCCCGCCGGGAATCGAACCCGGGAACCCGGGCGTGACCAACGGCAATGGACGTTGGCGCACTGGCAGAGCGTTGCATGGACTGATGAATCCCGATACCTTCTTTATCATGCCGATGGGAGGGCGCGAATCCGTCTTCTTCCAGGGGAACAGCTCCTTGACACCTGTACGGCGGGACGGAGACAAGCTGGTAGCGACTTCATTATGGTCTGGGGAACATTCACGTGGACGTCCATAGGTCCAGTGGAGCTCGTGAAAGGTACCTTAACGGCCAAGGAGTATCGTACACTGGTTGCCGATCATGTACACCCCTTTGTGACGATCATGTTTCCCAACAGCAGCGGCATTTTTCAATGAGACAATGCGCCACGTCACAAGGCCAGGAGTGTGATGGAGTGGTTCAAGAAACACAGTGGCGAATTCCGATTGATAAGCTGCCTCCCCCCCGCCCCCCAACTCGCCAGATCTGAACCCGATCGAACACATCTGAGATGTGACTGAACGTGGCGTCAGAACTCATGGCCTCCTCCCCGGAATTTACGGGAATTAGCTGGCTTGTGTGTGCAGATGTGGAGCCAACTCCCTCCAGCGACCTAACAAGGCCTCATTGCGTCACCGCTGTTATCCGTGCCAAACGTGGACATACCGGTTATTAGGTAGGTGGTCATAATGTTCTGGCTGATCAGTGTATGCATTAGCCTCTAACCATAACAAAATCTTACTCTGTCTTTGTAATGAAATTATGAAGTCAGTGCTAGCTTCGCTTCATCGAGCTGACTAACAAGAGCAACAGATTTACAAACACCATTCACATAAAACAAGTGACTCTCGAAAAACTGGTGTTTGGTCGGGCTAGCAATATCGATTAATGTCTAACATGTAAACACGACAGTTAAAATTTGTTTATGAAGTATCACGTTTGTCTTCCACAAGCTGTGTCGCATGTACGTAGATATAGCGACAGTGTGTGTGACGAGCCCGTTCATGAAAACTGCGTCCAGTGAAATTTGCGCCAATACAAATGTATGTGAAATTTGCACCCATATAAAGTCAGTGAAATTTGTGTTAAGTATTGCTGGAAACTTATCTACACACTAAATGAAGGCCTGCCTGCACCTTGAGAGTCCTGGTCCAGCGGAAACGCTCCGTATGCCTATAGTGAGGTGCTTTACTGCCCTCGCTGAGTCGCGTCGACCCCGCCATGCTAAAAACCAACAACGTAAACATCCTGTTACCGGAAGAAGACAGCCACTAGCCGTCGACGTAAAGGTGTGCGATATGTTCTTTTATATACTTATGCTGCACTGGTTCTAGTTGTTTTCATGTTTAAATCCAGCTAATCCTTCTTTTACGATATATGTTTTGTACTAATATAAAGGAAATCATGTTACGCATTGTAATTTGAAAAAAAAATTTTGTTATTACGTGAGTTATTTTATGGTGCCTACTCTGTTCTATTAAAGAATAGCTTACTTAATATGCAGTTTTATAATTCACATTCGTCTTCCACTTAGCAATAATGACAATGTTATGCAAAATTATAACTAAAAAAATTGTTCTCACTTTCTGAGGTAACGTGCACGAAGCTCTAGGAGTAATGTGTACAGCTTACACTGAGGTGACGAAAATGGAAATGACCGTACGGCATTGTGGGCCGGGAGTCCCCATTCGAGTAAGTTCGGCCGCCGAGGGCAAGTACTTATTGCATTCGACGCCACATTGAGCGACTTGCGCGTCGGAGATGGGGATGAAACGATGATGAGGACAACACAACACCCAGCCCCTGATCGGAGACGTGATTACGGCCGCAGCACGGGAATTGACAGACTCTGAACGCGGAGTGGTAGTTGGAGCTAGCCGCAAGGGACATTCCACTTGGAAATCGTTAGGAAATTCAATATTCCGAGATACACAGTGTCAAGAGTGTGCCGAGAATACCACATTTCAGACATTACCTCTCACCACGAACAATGCTGTGGCCGACGGCCTTTACTTAACGACCGAGTGCAGCGGAGTTTGCGTAGAGTTGTCAGTGCTTACAGACAAGCAATACTGTGTGAAATAACCACATAAACCAATGTAGGACGTACTGCGAGCTTTTCCGTTAGGACAGTGTGACGAAATCTGGCGTTAATGGGCAATGGCAACAGATGAGGGACGCGAGTGCCTTTGCTAACATCACGACATCGCCTACAGCGCCTTTCCTGGGCTCGTGATCACATCGGTTGGACCCTAGACGACTCGAAAACCGTGGTCTGGTCACATGAGTCCCGATTTCAATTAGTAAGAGCTGATGGTAGGGTCCGAGTGTAGTGCAGACCGCACGAAGCCATGAACCCAAGTTATCAACAAGACACTGTGAAAGCTGGTGGTGGCTCGACAATGGTATGCGCCTTGTTTACATGGAATGGGCTGGGTGCGCTGGTGGACATGGTTATGTACGACTACTTGGAGACCATTTGCAGCCATTCATAGACTTCATATTCCCAAACACGATAGAATTTTTATGAATGACAACGCGCCATGTCACCGGAGTACAACTGTTCGCGATTGTTTTGAAGAACATCCTGGACAGTTCGAGCGAATGATTTGGCCACCCACATCGCCCGACATGAATCCCATAGAACATTTACGGGGCATCATCGGGAGATCAGTTCGTGCAAAAACTCGTGCACCGGCAACACTTTCGCAATTATGGACGGCTATTTCTGCATAAAACATTCAACGACTTGTTGAGTCCATGCCACGTCGAGTTGCTGCACTACACCGGCAAATAGAATTCCGACGCGATATTGAGAGGATAGGGCTACCGATGCGCAGTGTCCAGTTTTCGTCTAAAGCACTGGGCGAGTTCATTCGTTTCTTCGGAAAGGGAGGCCGAAAACTGTTTTCCACCTTTCGGCTGGTCAGTGATGACAGAATCGAGGCGCGCACCCTGCAATTTTTCTCAAAAGATTTTACAGAAGTTATTCGGTAAAAAATTTCATTCTTGCTTTACTTATAGCTTTATATGTTAGGTTCATGATGATGTGCCCATCATTTCGTTAATGGTCATAGCCATGAAAGTTGGACATTGCCCGAAATTCGGCAATATGTGCAATGAAAAACAGAGGTCGCTATGATTTTGCGTTTGGTGCATACTACATATTATGTCATTGCATATTGCATATTAAATTTTTCTTTAGACTTAGGTAGAGGCATATATCTGTCACCAAACTCGAGAAAATTGATCTGATGTAGCACGCTCATTTGAAATCTCGCGGCGCTAGCGATGAAGTCAGAGTGAAATATCTACAACATTCCTCATATTTCATAAACAACTTCAGATATCGAAATGAGATTTTGGCAAATGATAGCACACAAAGAGGAGAGTATTTTACCATACCGTTACTAAGTAAAACTTCATTATCTACCGTGTAATTCGAATAACTACAGACTTTCTCGGTGAAAGGATGTAATTTTTAAGGGCCATCGATAGCTAGTGAAACGACAAATGCTATGGGTTTTGGAACAACATATGTGAACATTACATGTTTTTTGTACCGACGATGTGCTTTTTCATAAGCCATTGACTTTACTTTTCCTCAGTTCCTCACTTAATAAACTTCATAAAACACTATTTCAGAATTCTCTCGCAATAGTGTGTGCACAACATATTGGTGAAGTAAGACAGTGTCAACTCCGCTGTGTGTTGGCGAAAAAAGCAAATTTTGACGTAGCAGCCAGAGAGATGGGTAAGTTTTACTCAAAATTCGCCACTCTTGTCGCTTCTCTGGAAGTTGCAAATGGTTAACAAGCTAGGCGAAAATAAATCGCTGCATTTTCAGTGGAATTCTTTTTAGATACTAACGAAAGCAGAGGTGATACTAGATCATCCAAGTGTGGTCGTGGAGGGGCCCCACTTACTATTTACGAAAAATGTGAGCGTAGGCTTCAGTTTAGAACGGCACTGCCCCTCGGCATTTCCTCTGCAGCGCTCTGAGCGATCCTCCAACCCTGCCGCTCTCCCCACGCTTCACCAGCGGATAGCGGCCACGGCATTTTGCCTGCTCTATATCCCACGCCTTTTGTCACCTCACTGTATGTCACCTATATGCGCGCATACTCCTGGCCTTTCAGTTAGTACGACAATGCATCTCCTGTACATGCTCATCCACCTTATTTTATTTTATATTTATTTTAAAACATATTTTCTTCAGTAGAAGCGGAAGGATTTTTATATTATGTGTTTGAGATTTGGTTTTTTGTGCGTTCCATTATAGTTCATGAAACCGTCGGCACACGGAACGTGCATTCCAACTTCAACGTTAAGCGTGCCGATATTCTAACGTTGTAGAATGGAGGAAGGACGTTGGGGTGTGTAGAGCAATATCAAGCACGACAGATATTCTGAACATGCGCTTGAACGTGGACCAAAGAGAAGGAAGAACGCCACATACGTGACATACTCAGATTCCCTTTTCGGTACAGTCTGAAGACGCCAGCTAAAGCCTATATTTGATGGGTTTTATATTATGACTTACGTACTATGAATATACAGGATGTTACAAAAAGGTACGGCCAAACTTTCAGGAAACATTCCTCACTCACAAAGAAAGAAAATACGTTATGTGGACATGTGTCCGGAAACGCTTACTTTCCATGTTAGAGCTCATTTTGTTACTTCTCTTCAAATCACATTAATCATGGAATGGAAACACACAGCAACAGAACGTACCAGCGTGACATCAAACAGTTCGTTCAAAATGTCCTCCGTTAGCGAGGATACATGCATCCACCCTCCGTCGCATGGAATCCCTGATGCGCTGATGCAGCCCTGGAGAATGGCGTATTGTATCACAGCCGTCCACAATACGAGCACGAAGAGTCTCTACATTTGCTACCGGGGTTGCGTAGACAAGAGCTTTCAAATGCCCCCATAAATGAGAGTCAAGAGGGTTGAGGTCCGGAGAGCGTGGAGACCATGGAATTGGTCCGCCTCTATCAATCCACCGGTCACCGAATCTGTCGTTGAGAAGCGTACGAACACTTCGACTGAAATGTGCAGGAGCTCCATCATGCATGAACCACATGTTGTGTCGTACTTATAAAGGCACATGTTCTAGCAGCACAGGTAGAGTATCCCATATGAAATCATGATAACGTGCTCCATTGAGCGTAGGTGGAAGAACGAAACTAAAATGAGCTCTAACATGGAAATTAAGCGTTTCCGGACACATGTCCACATAACATCTTTTCTTTATTTGTGTGTGAGGAATGTTTCCTGAAAGTTTGGCCGTCCCTTTTTGTAACACCCTGTATACCCTTTCAAAGCATCAGCAACTTCATCTCTCGGAAGCCTGTCGTTTATTTGTACGATTTGTTGTGATAAAATGCAGGGAAACGTCATATTGATGTTCAAATGTTCAAATGCGTGTGAAATCTTATGGGACTTAACTGCTAAGGTCATCAGTCCCTAAGCTTACACACTACGTAACTTAAATTATCCTTAGGACAAACACACACACTCATGCCCGAGGGAGGACTCGAACCTCCGCCGGGACTAGCCTCACAGTCCATGACTGCAGCGCCTTAGACCGCTCGGCTAATCCCACGCAGCTCATATTGATGACTAATGATTTTCGAATTGAAATTCACGTGTTATGAAAGTATGACGTTACAAGCGAAGGCGCATTGAAGATCTACATCTACATCTACATCTATACTCCGCGAGCCACCTTACGGTGTGTGGCGGAGGGTACTTATTGTACCACTATCTGATCCCCCCTTCCCTGTTCCATTCACGAATTGTGCGTGGGAAGAACGACTGCTTGTAAGTCTCCGTATTTGCTCTAATTTCTCGGATCTTTTCGTTGTGATCATTACGCGAGATATATGTGGGCGGTAGTAATATGTTGCCCATCTCTTCCCGGAATGTGCTCTCTCGTAATTTCGATAATAAACCTCTCCGTATTGCGTAACGCCTTTCTTGAAGTGTCCGCCACTGGAGCTTGTTCAGCATCTCCGTAACGCTCTCGCGCTGACTAAATGTCCCCATGACGAATCGCGCTGCTTTTCGCTGGATCATGTCTATCTCTTCTATTAATCCAACCTGGTAAGGTCCCATACTGATAAGCAATACTCAAGAATCGGACGAACAAGCGTTTTGTAAGCTACTTCTTTCGTCGATGAGTCACATTTTCTTAGAATTCTTCCTATGAATCTCAACCTGGCGCCTGCTTTTCCCACTATTTGTTTTATGTGATCATTCCACTTCAGATCGCTCCGGATAGTAACTCCTAAGTATTTTACGGTCGTTACCGCTTCCAATGATTTACCACCTATGGCATAATCGTACTGGAATGGATTTCTGCCCCTATGTATGCGCATTATATTACATTTATCTACGTTTAGGGAAAGCTGCCAGCTGTCGCACCATGCATTAATCCTCTGCAGGTCCTCCTGGAGTACGTACGAGTCTTCTGATGTTGCTACTTTCTTGTAGACAACCGTGTCATCTGCAAATAGCCTCACGGAGCTACCGATGTTGTCAACTAAGTCATTTATGTATATTGTAAACAATAAAGGTCCTATCACGCTTCCCTGCGGTACTCCCGAAATTACCTCTACATCTGCAGATTTTGAACCGTTAAGAATGACATGTTGTGTTCTTTCTTCTAGGAAATCCTGAATCCAATCACAAACCTGGTCCGATATTCCGTAAGCTCGTATTTTTTTCACTAAACGTAAGTGCGGAACCGTATCAAATGCCTTCCTGAAGTCCAGGAATACGGCATCAATCTGCTCGCCAGTGTCTACGGCACTGTGAATTTCTTGGGCAAATAGGGCGAGCTGAGTTTCACATGATCTCTGTTTGCGGAATCCATGTTGGTTATGATGAAGGAGATTTGTATTATCTAAGAACGTCATAATACGAGAACACAAAACATGTTCCATTATTCTACAACAGATTGACGTAAGCGAAATAGGCCTATAATTATTCGCATCTGATTTATGACCCTTCTTGAAAATGGGAACGACCTGCGCTTTCTTCCAGTCGCTAGGTACTTTACGTTCTTCCAGCGATCTACGATAAATTGCTGATAGAAAGGGGACAAGTTCTTTAGCATAATCACTGTAGAATCTTAAGGGTATCTCGTCTGGTCCGGATGCTTTTCCGCTACTAAGTGATAGCAGTTGTTTTTCAATTCCGATATCGTTTATTTCAATATTTTCCATTTTGGCGTCCGTGCGACGGCTGAAGTCAGGGACCGTGTTACGATTTTCCGCAGTGAAACAGTTTCGGAACACTGAATTCAGTATTTCTGCCTTTCTTCGGTCGTCCTCTGTTTCGGTGCCATCGTGGTCAACGAGTGACTGAATAGGGGATTTAGATCCGCTTACCGATTTTACATATGACCAAAACTTTTTAGGGTTCTTGTTTAGATTGTTTGCCAATGTTTTATGTTCGAATTCGTTGAATGCTTCTCTCATTGCTCTCTTTACGCTCTTTTTCGCTTCGTTCAGCTTTTTCTTATCAGCTATGATTCGACTACTCTTAAACCTATGATGAAGCTTTCTTTGTTTCCGTAGTACCTTTCGTACATGATTGTTATACCACGGTGGATCTTTCCCCTCGCTTTGGACCTTAGTCGGTACGAACTTATCTAAGGCGTACTGGACGATGTTTCTGAATTTTTTCCATTTTTGTTCCACATCCTCTTCCTCAGAAATGAACGTTTGATGGTGGTCACTCAGATATTCTGCGATTTGTGCCCTATCACTCTTGTTAAGCAAATATATTTTCCTTCCTTTCTTGGCATTTCTTATTACACTTGTAGTCATTGATGCAACCACTAACTTATGATCACTGATACCCTCTTCTACATTCACGGAGTCGAAAAGTTCCGGTCTATTTGTTGCTATGAGGTCTAAAACGTTAGCTTCACGAGTTGGTTCTCTAACTATCTGCTCGAAGTAATTCTCGGACAAGGCAGTCAGGATAATGTCACAAGAGTCTCTGTCCCTGGCTCCAGTTCTGATTGTGTGACTATCCCATTCTATACCTGGTAGATTGAAGTCTCCCCCTATTACAATAGTATGATCACGAAACTTCTTCACGACGTTCTGCAGGTTCTCTCTGAGGCGCTCAACTACTACGGTTGCTGATGCAGGTGGTCTATAGAAGCATCCGACTATCATATCTGACCCACCTTTGATACTTAACTTAACCCAGATTATTTCACATTCGCATTCGCTAATAACTTCACTGGATATTATTGAATTCTTTACTGCTATAAATACTCCTCCACCATTGGCGTTTATCCTATCCTATCCACCAAAAACAGTTTTTTATTGGTACTATTTGCTATAATTAAATGTCAGTTAATAAAGTATCTGCGATTAAATTGTTCAGAAGATAGTAACGTGTAAGACAAAGTCGCCTATGTGGAAGTTTAATGCAGTGTAATGAATAGAAATGTAGAGTTACAAAGTGATATGTGAAGTGTTGCATGTTTGTGTGTTATTACATCCAATTAGTTTACTGCTCAACTTCGCGTTCTCGAACAGATTGTGAAACTTTATCATTAATTTAATACAAGAATAATTCTACAATATTCGATGTTATGACAATATAAGTGCGTTTTCTCTCAAAAGTATGTTTGTTCGATTGGCTTTATCTCCAAGAAACCTTGCCCTACTTGCAGTTAGAATTTTGCACTTTCTTGTTTAGTATACTATATTTCACATGTTCTAAAGATTCTTCTTATAAATAGAAACAGCGATCAAATAAGAATGACTTAGTGTTTTACTAAACGGGTAGATAAGCTGCTCATCATCTGAGGCAGAGAAGCGGTCAGCCGACATGTCTGATGAATGTTTCTGTAATTAGATCGGAAGAATCATCTACTCTCTTGCTTCGGAAATGTCCGAAAGAACAGATACCATCTTCATATAGTTAAGGCTAACCGGTCATTGACCTTCTTCTGTGCTGATGTACACGCATTGCCCGAACTCTTACGGGACTCGAAAAGACTGTCTGCCGCGAGTAATGAGTGTAATGGGCAGGGGCACTACGAATGTCGTGTGTGGACATTACGTTGGGACTGTGGGTCTCATGGTGGGCGTGCAAGGGTAAATACCTGCAGCCGCACTATTGTCTGTGCCTCGGTGAGTCAGAAGGATCGCCGGCACGGTAGCTCAGCGTGTTCGGTCAGAGGGTTAGCTACCCTCTGGAATAAGAAACTGACTGAATGGATCAACTAATAACCTAAACGGGTGTCTTTGGACGTCCACCCCGAACAAATTCAACGAACAATATAGAACAAAACGAGACCAAAAAAAGAGAGATGGATAAAGCGTCTGCCATGTAAGCAGCAGATCCCGGGTTCGAGTCCCGGTCGGGGCACACATTTTCAACTGTCCCCGTTGATGTATATCAACGGCTGTCGGCAGCTTAGGGTCTTCATTTAATTATAATTTTATTGTAAATTTGTATTACATTGTTTGTAATGGAATTTCTGTAAGCTGACGTCCTTACTGACTGTTTACAGAACTTTCCTTTTTGCTTTATAACGTGTCCATCGATAATGAAGTTCTTATTTATGTATATTATGTCTGATGAATGTTTCTGTAATTAGATCGGAAGAATCATCTACTCTCTTGTACTTTATAATACAGCCGACTTAGGAAATTTACGCCCGTTCATTTTGTAAACAAACCGATATGCGAGCGAGATACAGCCGACAAATACCGCTGCACCGGGCTTCGATCGCATGTACCACGTTGAGACACGCTTAAGGTACGTTCACCAATCTGCGGAACTTTCCCGCAACGTGCAGTGTAAAGGTGCGAGACCGCGCTTGCCACTCGCACAATGTAAACATGCTAGACTGTTTACGTAGGGTTCGAGCAACGCAGTGCCGCTGCGGGCACTACCTGTGGGAAACGCTTTCATACTTCGGGAGGAGTGTGTCCCCCACGCCGCAGCGATCTGCGTGGTTGGACGAGTGGAGCACGTCGAACTGAACAGCGGCGAACTACTAGGCGACAGCTGCACTAGTTGTTTCGCGCGCACGCGCAGCAGGAGAGTAGATAATTCTTCCGATCTAACATATTCTGTGCAACATGGCTGACGTCCAGTTGGTAAAACCAAATGCAAAAGGAGTTAATTTGGGCAGAAATCGGAAGAAAACGAATGAAACAAATAAGAAGAAATGTCTTTGATTATGTCAAATGTAATTTTTTTTTTTTCACTCCGTCTTCAGGCCACAAGTGGCCCACCGGGACCATCCGACCGCCGTATCATCCTCAGATGAGGATGCGGATAGGAGGGGCGTGTGGTCAGCACACCGCTCTCCCGGTCGTTGTGATGGTTTTCTTTGACCAGAGCCGCTACTATTCGGTCGAGTAGCTCCTCAATTGGCATCACGAGGCTGAGTGCACCCCGAAAAATGGCAACAGCGCATGACGGCTGGATGGTCAGCCATCCAAGTGCCGACCACGCCCGACAGCGCTTAACTTCGGTGATCTCACGGGAACCGGTGTATCCACTGCGGCACGGCCGTTGCCATGTCAAATGTAATACATTTTTAAATATATTTGTACTGAGCCTTTAACCACAGCTATAATGAGTTGGATATTGTTGTTATTGTGATCAGTAATATTAACGATGATTAAAATTCGGCCTGTTGAAGTAATGAATGAATCCGTTCCTCATCGTGAATTCCTCAGCTTTGACGTAACCGCCGATACCTACCAATGGTATCAAACAGGTAATGTCATATTGGCTTCCCGTGCAGCCTGCTGGCGAAACAGCGTAGCGATATTAGGAATACGGGAAGCGAGAAGCGGGAGGCGAGAACACCACACGTGCATTGCTAATGCAAGCAAACTCTCAAATCCCTGCGTTGAAATTAATAGAATGCAGTTGCTTATTAGTTATTTTTCTTGCTTGTCGATTTGTAGAACTATAAACAAAATTACAAATCATTGTTCTATTGCGGAATACAAAAATTCTTCACACAAAATTGCAGATGCCACTTACCATCAATTTACTAATGATAAGACAACTAAAGCGAAATGGGTGTCATGCTGTAAAAGAATTGATCCTGTTAATGCGAGTAATGCAAAGATCTGTTGAGGTCGTTTCCTTCCCGAAGCGGGACTTAACAAATGAGCTTTTGGCATTTTCTTTGAAAAGATAATTAAAGGTTGACATTTTACCATCATAAAAAATTCCAAATTGGCATGGAAATGCATCCGAGGTTGTCGCAACAGCAGCAAGGACAACGCACATATAAATGCCAGATTTTCATCCTCTTTAGAAACACGTTTCTTTTTACTATCGACTTTGGTATTATTCGCGCTTTTTTTTGTGATTGCCGATGTGAAGAGAGAAGAAGAGTACGTTGTCTACTATAGAAGCTTTATCTCCGAGGAAAACTAAAGCAGATCAGTCGACCAGCACAGATGTAGTTCTTAAACTAGGTGTTACTGCTAACCACGAAATAGACAAATTAAAAATTAAGATATAACTACTAAGCAGAGACAACTCGCTTTAAGAAGTAGTAACAGGGTCTTGCAAGCCAAGGGTTCGAAGTATGCTGTTGAAGTAAATAGATGTGCGTCTACATCCACATGATTACTCTGCATTTTGCAGTTAAGTGCCCGGCAGACGGCTCATGAAACCACATTCAAACTATTTTTCTACCATCATTCCACTCTCAAACACTCAAACAGCACTGTTTTCTCTTATTTTATTACGATGATCATTTCTCCATATGTAGATGGGAGCTATATATATAGGGTGAGTCACCTAACGTTACCGCTGGATATATTTCGTAAACCACATCAAATACTGACGAACCGATTCCACAAACCGAACGTGAGGAGAGGGGCTAGTGTAATTGTTGAATACAAACCATACAAAAATGCACGGAAGTATGTTTTTTAACACAAACCTACGTTTTTTTTTAAATGGAACCACGTTAGTTTTGTTAGCACATCTGAAGATATAAACAAATACGTAATCAGTGCCGTTTGTTGCATTGTAAAATGTTAATTACATCCGGAGATACTGTAACCTAAAGTTGACGCTTGAAACCTCCGACGTTCAGTTGCGTGTTGTAACAAACACGGGCCACGGTCGGCGAGCAGCATCTGCAGGGACATGTTTACGATGACGACCGTGTTTACGAGTGTGGATGTAGTGCACTGTTGTGGTTCGGTCTAGCTGTCGCAGTGTCCGCATGTAGCGCTTGCTGCTATTGTTATTCTGCATTCGTCTCCGCACGCAGACCAACTGTAGTACACCGTGTTACCAGACGTCTGTGATAGTGTAGTGTTATAGGAACTGTGACCATGGTGTATTCGAACTCTGAAAAGGCGGAGATGATACTCATCTATGGCAAGTGTCGACGAAATGCAGCTGAAGCCTGCAGGGTGTATGCAGAACGGTACCCGGACAGAGAGCATCCAACGTGCCGCACGTTGCAAAACATTTACCGCCAACTGTATGCAACAGGTATGGTCGTAGCACGCAAACGGGTCCGTAACAGGCCCGTCACAGAAGAAGCGGGTGCAGTTGATGTGTTAGCTGCTGTTGCCATGAACCCACACATGACTACACGGGACATTGCGAGAGCCGGTGGACTGAGTCAAAGTAGTGTCATGCGCATACTGCATCGTCACCGCTTTCACCCGTTTCATGTGTCATGCAATTACATGGTGATGACTTTAATCATCGAGTGCAATTCTGTCAATGGGCGTTAACAAAGAATGCGTTGCAGTTGTACCTGTTTACCGATTAAGCTGGTTTCACAAACCACGGGGCAGTGAATCTACGAAACATGCATTACTGGTCCGTGGACAATCCTCGCTGGCTCAGACAGGTAGAGCGACAGCGACCGTGCACTGTAAATGTATGGTGCGGAATCATTGGCGACCACCTCATTGGTCCTCACTTCATTGCAGGGGCCCAAACAGCTGCAACATACATCGCGTTTCTACAGAATCATCTGCCAACGTTGCTCGAAAATGTCCCACTGGAAACGCGTCGACGTATGTGGTATCAGCATGGTGCACCTGCACATTCCGCAATTAACACTAGGCTGACCCTTGACAGGATGTTCGACGGGCGTTTCATAGGACGTGGAGGACGCATAAATTGGCCAACCCGTTCTCCTGATCTTACACCTCTGGATTTCTTTGTGTGGGGTACGTTAAAGGAAAATGTGTACCGTGATGTGCCTACAACCCCAGAGGATATGAAACAACGTATTGTGGCAGCCTGCGGCGACATTACACCAGATGTACTGCGGCGTGTACGACATTCATTACGCCAGAGATTGCAATTGTGTGCAGCAAATGATGGCCACCATATTGAACATCTATTGGCCTGACATGTCGGCACACGCTCTATTCTACTCCGTAACTGAAAGCGGAAAACACGTGTGTACGTGTACCTCACCCCTCATGGTAATGTACATGTGCGTCAGTGAAAAAGACCAATAAAAAGGTGTTAGCATGTGGACGTAATGTGCTGTTCCACTCTCTTCTGTAGCTAAGGTCCATCACCGTTCCCTTTGGATCCCTACGTAATTCGGTGCTCTCCGATACACACGATCGAACAGCGGAGGAGTGGTACTCAAGCGTCAACTTTAGGTTACAATATCTCCGGATGTAATTAACATTTTACAATGCAACAAACGGCACTGATTACGTATTTGTTTACATGTTCAGATGTGCTAACAAAACTAACGGGGTTCCATTTAAAAAAAACGTAGGTTTGTGTTAAAAAACATACTTCCGTGCATTTTTTTATGGTTTGTATTAACCAATTACACTAGCCCCTCTCCTCACGTTCGGTCTGTGGAATCGATTCGTCAGTATTTGATGTTGTTTACGAAATACATCCAGCGGTAATGTTAGGTGACTCACCCTGTATATAAGGTTCTAGGCGCTTCAGTCTGAAACCGCGCGACCGCTATGGTCACAGGTTCGAATCCTGCCTCGGACATGGATGTGTGTGATGTCCTTAGGTTAGTTAGGTTTAAGTGGTTCTAAGTTTTTGGGGACTGATGACCTGAGATGTTAAGTCCCATAGTGCTCAGAGCTATATGAACTTGTGTGAAACACTGTCTAATCTGTTGTTTTGTTGCTGAAGAAAACTGGCAACTGACTCTTAATACTGAAAATGTGAAGTCATCCACATGAATACTAAAAGGAATGCGCTAAATTTCGGCTACACGAGAAATCACACAAATCTAAACTCTGTAAATTCAGCTAAATACTTGGGGATTAAAGTTACGAATAACTTCAGTTGCAACGATCACATAATAATGTCGTGGAGAAAACAAATCACAGACTGCGATTCATTGGCAGAACAATTAGAAAATCCAACAGGTCTAATAAAGAGACTGCTTTCACAACGCTTGTCCACCCTCTTGTGGAGTATTGCTGAGTGGTGTGGGTGCGCTTTAGATAGGATCGATGGACATCGAACGTTCGAAGAAGGGCAGCTCGTTTTGTGTTATCGCGAAACAGAGTGCCACGAATATGATACGCGGATTAGGGTTGCGATCATTAAAACAAAGAAGTTTTTCATTGCGCTAGGATCTCCTCAGGAAATTTAAAACAGCATGTTTCTCCTTCGAATGCGAATATACAGGGTGTCTCAGCTATCTTGTCCACCCAAAATATCTCTGGAACAATAACAGCTATTGGAAAACGACTTTCACCGGTATCAATGTAGGGCTGGGGCCCATGAATGTACGTATTTGGAAACATTCAAAACGAAAGCGTATGTGTTTTTTAACACAAACTTATGTTTTTTTAAATGGACCTCCTATATTTTTTCTTCAGCAATCCATAGGATGACAAAGCACATACACAATGGCGTTGATTGCATCGCAATATTCCCATTACATCCCGAGATATTGAGAGGCGAAGTTGACGCTTGAAACACCCGACATGCGCTGCTAGCGCACGTCCTGAGGCTCAGGCGTGAACCCCATGCTGCCCGTAATCGCGATGTGATTGACATGTGTAATCACACCTCCATACTTATCAAGAGGTCCGAAACGAATAATACGGTCTGCTGCCATCAACTCTCATAATCATACAATGGTTTCCCTCTTGCACGTTTTACATATCTACGTACACAATATGAACCAGTACCGATCGGTGTACACCCGTCAGGTTGTCTTATTTATCCTGCACACCCAAAATAAGGTTTATCTAATGCGTTATAAGACCCATTGTGCCTGTCGCGCAGGGCCTGGTTTTACCTAGTCAAGTGTCCACCGTAGTTCCCACTACTGTCACAGTTACCGATTCGCCTTGTTTATGATTTGCGACCCATGCAACCTCCTGTACTCCACCACCCTCCGAGCATCCCATTTGTTGTTACTTTGGCGTGCAGTACACCGCTTGCCAGTGTAGTAATCTAGTGACGGCACGAAGGTAGTACACATTGTGAATAAACGTTGTGTTGTGGAACTTGTACTGTACAGTATAATGTACACACATGAAGATATGGTAGAAATGCTGCTGATCTATGGAGAATGTACGTTGACGGGAAATACGTTATGAGATTGCTTGTTTGTCGATAGTACTGTTAGTGAACATTATGATTATTAAGTTAATATGTCTGTTTTCTACCCTACTCTACATACCTGTACTGTACCCTGTTGTAGGTGGACGAAATGCTGTTCAGGCAGAACGACTGTACAGAAGACGATTCCCTGAGAAGCCATCGCCTTCGCGCCGGATGTTTGGTCGTCTCACAAAATGGCTCTGAGCACTATGGGACTTAACATCTATGGTCATCAGTCCCCTAGAACTTAGAACTACTTAAACCTAACTAACCTAAGGACATCACACAACACCCAGTCATCACGAGGCAGAGAAAATCCCCGACCCCGCCGGGAATCGAACCCGGGAACCCGGGCGTGGGAAGCGAGAACGCTACCGCACGACCACGAGCTGCGGACAGGTCGTCTCACATCTCGTCTACGTGAAACGGGAAGCTTAAATCCAAGACCTCGACATCGTCCTAGAACACGCACAGATGAACGTGCTGAAGTTGCTGTGCCCGCTACCATAGCTGTGAATCCTCAAATCAGCACACGTCAAATTGAACGTGAAGTTGATGTGTCGAAATCAAGTGCACAGCGTATTCTTAAACGTCATAAATTTCATCCTTACCATGTTCATTTACACCAGGATCTTCATGGAAATGATTTCCGCAATAGGATAACATTTTGTCGGTGGGCTCAGCAAAAACTTCTGACTAATCCAAACTTTTTTGCAGATGTTCTCTTTATCGACGAGGCATCATTCTCCAACAAAGGAATTGTCAATATGAGGAATATGGATTATTGGTCCGCAGACAATCCAAAATGGCTCCGTCAGGTAGAGCATCAACGTCCGTGGAAAGTTAATGTTTGGTGTGGGATTATTGGAGATACCATTATCGGACCTTTCTTTATAAATGGCATCCAAAATGGCAGACAATACTCCAGATTTATACGACACAATCTTCCTGTTCTCTTGGACACTGTACCTCTGATCCGGAGAATGGTCATGTGGTATCAGCATGACGGATGCCCTGCACATAACGCCTTACGAGCACGACGACGTCTGAGCCGTAAGTTCCCTGGTAGGTGGATTGGACGAGGTGGCCCAGTTAGGTGGCCTGCCCGATCTCCGGACGGTACACCGCTGAATTATTTTCTTTGGGGAGCAGTGAAGGATGCTGTTTACCAACATGAACCAACAACACCAGAGGACATGAAGCAACGCATTATTGATGCTTGTACAGCCATCAAAGAGGGAACAGTAGCACGAAGTAGGGCATCCTTCATCCGCATACATAGTATGCAAGCAAATAGGCATCACTTTGAGCATGAGTTGTGAACGCTATGTTTAGTATGTAGTGCTGGTATCACAGTGGAAGTTTCTACAAAGGGCCATTTTACCCAGTGATGTTAAGAAACATTTGTTTGCAACAATTTGTCATTTAACGCATTAGATAAACATAACATTGATAATTATGTGATAATAAAACTAATTGGTTAAACATGTTTACATTCATCTTCTATGTCCTACCTGAACTTCCCAAATCAAAACATTTTTACCTAAACAACGGTAAAACTTTTAGTCCACTTGCTCGTTTCACTAAAACCATCAACATGAATTTTACTATTACGAGTGAATGATTAACTGTCATTTGCGCTAGATCTACAGTAAAGCAAAGTTTTGACGTTGAACGGCATTACCTTTTTAGTAACGGATTAGCGATAAGCGAAGTTAACTTTGTGACTAACGTTGCGGTACACAGATATGTTACAGAACCGCATCACCCCTAGCCTTTGGGATAAATACCTGCTGGAATGTACGACGTTAATGCAGGATGGCAGCAGACCGTATTATTCGTTTCGGATCTCTTGATAAGTGTGGAAGTGTGATTACGCATGTCAGTCACATCGCGATTACGGGCAGCATGGGGTTCACGCCTGAGCCTCAGGACGTGCGCTAGCAGCGCATGTCGGGTGTTTTAAGCGTCAACTTCGCCTCTCAATATCTCGGGATGTAATGGGAATATTGCGATACAATCAACGCCATTGTGTATGTGTTTTGTCATCCTATGGATTGCTGAAGAAAAAATATAGGAGGTCCATTTTAAAAAAAACATAAGTTTGTGTTAAAAAACACATACGCTTTCGTTTTAGAATGTTTCCAAATATGTACATTCGTGGGCCCCAGCCCTACATTGATACCGGTGAAAGTCGTTTTCCAATAGCTGTTATTGTTCCAGAGATATTTTGGGTGGACAAGATAGCTGAGACACCCTGTATATTCGCATTCGAAGGAGAAACATGCTGTTTTAAATTTCCTGAGGAGATCCTAGCGCAATGAAAAACTTCTTTGTTTTAATGATCGCAACCCTAATCCGCGTATCATATTCGTGGCACTCTGTTTCGCGATAACACAAAACGAGCTGCCCTTCTTCGAACGTTCGATGTCCATCGATCCTATCTAAAGCGCACCCACACCACCCAGCAATACTCCACAAGAGGGTGGACAAGCGTTGTGAAAGCAGCCTCTTTATTAGACCTGTTGGATTTTCTAATTGTTCTGCCAATAAATCGCAGTCTGTGATTTGTTTTCTCCACGACATTATTATGTGATCGTTGCAACTGAAGTTATTCGTAACTTTAATCCCCAAGTATTTAGCTTAATTTACAGATTTTAGATTTGTGTGATTTCTCGTGTAGCCGAAATTTAGCGCATTTCTTTTAGTATTCATGTGGATGACTTCACATTTTCAGTATTAAGAGTCAGTTGCCAGTTTTCTTCAGCAACAGAACAACAGATTAGACAGTGTTTCACACAAGTTCATATAGCTCTGAGCACTATGGGACTTAACATCTCAGGTCATCAGTCCCCAAAAACTTAGAACCACTTAAACCTAACTAACCTAAGGACATCACACACATCCATGTCCGAGGCAGGATTCGAACCTGTGACCGTAGCGGTCGCGCGGTTTCAGACTGAAGCGCCTAGAACCGCTCGGCCACAACGGCCGGCTGTTTCACACACGGCCGGAGTTCATCTTACATTGACAGTTCCTTGGGTTAAGTCTCAGAGAAACTCCTTCTGGATTCAGATTACATCACCGCTAAAGACAAAATCTCTATAACCTCTAGAGATGTCCTCATTTCTCTTTCAATTAACTGGTTCAATTAAGAAAACGAGCTTGATGTGACCTTCTGCAGTTTTCATGGGTGACATGTTGCTATGTATGACAGAGTAACGCAAAAGGTAATTTCCGCAACAAGGTGAAAGTTTCCCGAAATGCATCACAAAGTGATTTCTCTCCACATCAGGATGACAACTTTAATTAGAATACAAGGTAATTCAGGAAGCAAAAAAGCTTGCTGCGAAGAAAAATCTTCAGTAGGATGCTTCGTGATCTTTCTGAACTACAGTGAGTAATTATTAATGCAGCAAGATGTTCTAGGGATCTAAATGTTAAGTCTTCGAAAGTGGCTGTTGTTACAACATACAAGTGTTTATTTAATAATTTTAGATTTAAGTGATGCTTAATAATGTGCATTAGCACTTCACAACTTACAGTTCATGAGGCTGGTGTTAATGACTCTCACGGACAGCGGACAGTATTCCGAGTCCCAGGAGTGGGAACTCAGAACAGTATTCCCGCTGACGTCATACGCTTTAGCCAATAGCAGCGCGACCCCGTGTAATGGTCTATCTGATTGTTTCTAGTTGCCTTGGGTATCATATTATCCTTGGGCATTTCATTCAATTCTGATACGTCTGCGTTATAAGGCATTGAGAACTGGCATTCCTCCGCACCGTCGGGCAACTGTTTTGTTACTAAAACGTTATACGCTCCTTCTTCACGATGTAAGGACATTTGTCTGACTGCTTTGCGCTTCTTGAGTACTCTTCCCAATAACGTAATATTCCTCCTCTTCCTCAACCTCTACGTACTTCTGCAGTGCCAAAATTAACAGCTTTTTAGATCGAGCACTGCGCTGCATGTCTGGCCTCCGCTACTACTGCAACGCCTCACTGCACCGCACCTAGCAAAATATTCATATTCCTCGCAGCTCCCTGCAACTCGCGTCACAGGAACCATACAGTACTGCTCTCGTCTACGGGAAACTGTAATGCCCACCGCCTTCCAACAAATTATAAAAATAAATTCAAACCTTTCCGAAACTTTTTCTCGCTTTGACCCCCCCACAAAAATGTAGAGGGAAAAATCTACATTTCGGATGTTGGTTTGGTAAAAGTTCCGCGTCATACGTGAGATTTTAATTTATTACTTCATTGTCACTGTCTCCATTGGTTAGAAAGTTTACACACGTTATCGACATGTATTACTGAAGCCCTAGCCACACGACATTTCCATTTTATTACTGAAGCCAATTATAAAATTATGTTGCTGTTAGACACATAGTTTAGAAGAAGGAAGGAAGGAAGATTGGATTTAACGTCCCGTCGACATCGAGGTCATTAGAGACGGAGCACAAGCTCGGATTGTGTCAAGGGTTGGGAAGGAAATCGGCCGCCCCCTTTCAAAGGAACGATGGTGGCATTTGCCTAGAGCGATTTATGGAAATCACGGAAAATCTAAATCTGGATGGCCAGACAGGGGTGCGAACTGTCGTCCTCCCGAATGCGAGTCTAGTGTGCTGACCACTGAGCCACCTCGCTCGGTTTAGAAAATATGGCGTGATAAATATTGAATTGTTCGAAAAATCAGCTTTTCTTAAAAGCTAAAGTATTTTCCTATTTCAATAGCACAAAATTTTCATCGAATAAATAAAGATATTAGCACGTAGTTCTCTTATATCTGTATCGTGTAGAGTTGTCAAATTATAAAAAAAAAATCACCGCTTTCATTTTTGTACCTTCTGACGCCCACTGCTCCGCGCCTAGGAAAACGTTTCACGCAGCGTCCTCTAACCATCTTCGGACAGCGTAAGACGCAAGCGCATTTCACGACACACGACAATAAATTTCCGCACCTAGGAAAACGTAGCTTTACCGTACGCAAAAGCCACATCGTTTCTGAGCGTTCAGCACTTTGAAGTCGAGACGCCCAAAGTTGACATATTTCGAATGCACGGCTTAAGGCCCGGTCAGAAGTAAAAATGCTGTAATTGCGTCCGACAGAAAATAAAATAAACTTTGATTACCTCAGACTGTAAAAATTTTGGCACTGCAGCCAGACATCTCCATACCACGTAAGAGCCATGGGCTCTTCTACCTGCCGGGCAAGTTGCGGAGCTCGGACAGGGCAATTAGTGAACCTTTCCTGGTCCGTTTCTGGGCGCAGTTTACAACTTGGTAGGCTTCCTGCTGAGGCAGAGGCTGCTTCCATGCTGCGCACCGCCCGCTGGGCAGAACTCGGCTGTCGCAACGGTAAACACTGGGCGCCCTCCTGCCACGTTTGCTTCCTAACAGCCCCATAAAAGTCGTTCGCAGTTTTTCGCAATTCACGCTGTCGTGTAACGCAGGAAGTGCAGCGCCCTTGCGGGGGCGTTTAGTGCGGGAATGTTTCTGGAGCTGCCAGTCTCTATTACAAGCCGAATAGCACCAATTGATGCTTCATCTTTCACAGCTAACGAACGTGACTCCATTTACCATTATTCATTATGATCAGAAATGAGCATGATTTGTTTTTTTTTTTTTTAATTCAAAGTCTCAATTGAAAAATGTAACACTCCGGCATTTAGTCCCTCTAAAGACGGTATGTCATTTTAACACATTTAGAACAATCACTCGACGTATCAAAAATAATCGTCTTTGCATTCCACACTGAACCCTACCGCTTCCCCGAACAGACCCGTACTGCACTGCTACGAGACGCTTCAGCTCCCTCGCTATTGTTAGTCAAAGATCTGCAAGAAAAGGCACGCCACTCACCAGAGATGCAAATAACCAAAGATAAAAAATTATATCAAAACTCGTATAAACTCGATGTGTGATATTACTCAAACCTCACATGTACGAGGTGTGTGAGAAAAATAATATGATTTATGTTTTATCTACCAAAGTTTTTATTTTTTTTTTCAAACGGTACTGTCCCCTCCAAAGTAGTTCCCTGCAGTAGTTATACAACGGCGGAGTCGTTGTTCCCATTCTTGGTAGCAGCTCTGAAAGGCTTCAAGTGATGGGATCCCTTAACATGTCAGTCACATTCTTTTGACTGTTCTCCAGATCCCAAAACGATGTCCTTTTAAAGCATTTTTCAATTTCGAGAAAAGAAAAGTCACAATGACTCAGATGAGTTGGACAGGGGGCCTGTGGAAAACAGGAATGCCTTTTGAGATCAAAAATGCTTGATCGAAGTGGCAGTGTGATGTGTGGCGTTTTCATGATGTAACATCTACTTGTCTGTAATGTCCGGTCTCATTAGATTCATCCTTTTCCTGAGCCTTGGTTGACAGTTTGCCTTATCCCACAAGAGCACGCACACGTTAGACGTGTTCGTCGGTTTTTTAAGTTGGCGGTGTCCCTGAGCGAGGTTAAACTTCACCGGCCTTCCAAAAATGATTTGTGCCAGCGAAAAACTTGTGCTCTTGATAAGGAAAATTCCACATAGGCCCGTTTCAACATTTCAAAGGTCACACGCGTGGACTTACCAAGTTTAACACAACATTTGATTGCGTAACGTTACTCTAAATTCCGCTGTTCCATTTTCGTAACACACAACAAAAATGCAACTTCACTGATCGTGCTCTCAAAAATCGTGTGATCGCTGTACGGAGCAGACACTGAGACTGAGCATCTGGAAGGGATGAACACACCGGCTACACAGCGTTGCCAGATCGTTTGCTATGTTGTCAGTCTCATTACATTTTTTACACACCTCGTTCGTCATGGTACAATTTCTGGACCTTCTCTCTCTCTCTCTCTCTCTCTCTCTCTCTCTCACACACACACACACACACACACACACACACACACAGCACAAAACTCTATGCACAGTCTGACTAATGCTAAGGTATTCCCTTGACCAGCAAGATATATTAGAACATGTACACGAGGATGAGGCTTGACTTTAATCGAGTTGTACTAACAGATTATGATCATTTCTTGCATGTGCTGCATTTTTTTTACTACGATGTAATAGTTGTGAGTGTTACAAAAGTCTCGTGCTATTTATGTTGCAATGTCGGTTCTGAATGACATGTAAGGGCCAGTATGTGCAGCTGATTATGCTGGAAGACGTTCGTAAAAATGCAACGCCATGAACGCAGCTTGCAACGAACTTCAAATTGCCAAAACAGGTACCATACGCTTATGTATACAAATGGTTAGCATTTCAGTGCAGACGCACAAAGTATGTAGCGGTGACGCCATCTACGTTCTGTGTATAAGGAAAGACTACAGCCGGCCGGAGTGGCCGTGCGGTTCTAGGCGCTACAGTCTCGAACCGAGCGACCACTACGGTTGCAGGTTCGAATCCTGCCTCGGGCATGGATGTGTGTGATGTCCTTAGGTTAGTTAGTTTTAATTAGTTCTAAGTTCTAGGCGACTGATGACCTCAGAAGTTAAGTGGCATAGTGCTCAGAGCCATTTGAACCATTTTGAAAGACTACATAGCAGGTTTGTCTTTCATTAATCACATTTCAATTTTGGTTGTTTGTGAGAAGATCGTGTTATGTGTCGTGTAAAAAGGAGACGCGTCCAACACCTCATGTCAGAATTCGACATTAGCACGATCACGTCCTATTATTCCCACAATATTGCTGCTCGCTTTGGAGAATACGGAATAGAAGGATTCAGGAGGGACACGCAGGACGCCAACAACCCCACGCAATTAGCGCCTCATTTCACAGGCATATTGTTCGCTCGGTCGGGCAGGAGCGTACAAGCACATCACCTACTTTGAGTCAGGAAATGGGTTTCTTTGGCGGCAAGACAAGAATCCTCACCGACAGCGCGGCGACATCTGGAGCACCGCGGACTGTCATCTCAGCGACTATTGTTGCAGCTTCCTTTGACGCAGCAGCAAAGACGGTGGTGCTCCCAGCAACGACGCTGAGTGCGAGAGTGGCACCACGACGTCTTTTCAGATGAGTCCCAGCTCAGTGTGCACCGCGATGGATGAATCTGTGAGAGGCGACTCCGAAGAGAATGTACGTTGCAGTCATTATCATTATATGGGCCCAGTGTATTGCACAAATGTATAGGGTGTCATTGGGTACTCAACACGATTACCTCTGGTTCGCATTGCCGGTATTTTGGACAGCAGCCTTTACCTTTCTAACATGTTATGCCCTATTTTTGGAGTCTTCGTGACGTTACCTTTCAACAACATAACACAAGACCGCATGCTGCGCATGCCCTAACCCACCTCTACAATGTTGTTGTTGTGGTCTTCAGTCCGAAAACTGGTTTGACGCAGTCTATCCTGTGCAGTTCTTTTCAACTCTGCAAACTACACCCATTTGAACCTGCTTACTGTGTTCAAGCCTTGGTCTCCCTCTACACTTTCAGCTCTCCAATCTTCCTTTCACAGAGAGTGCTTGTCTGTGGCCCAGGCCAACACTTTCTCTAGTTTTCTCACCCACTGAAAACGTCAGGTCATTGGTTTGCCAAAAGACTGACACACCATCACTCGCCAGTCACTATTATTGATAACCCTTGGCACAGGGCTGAAGCAGCATGGAATGCATTATCTGTACCCATCATCCAAACTCAGTTTGGCTCGATGCCCAACAGGGCTAGAGCGATTGTTGTTGCCAGAAATTACAAATGTGTGTATTAAATTTTCCATCCCGTCTAGCACCAAATCAACCGCAAACTTAATAAGGGATTGTTACTACTATAATGTACACGCGCAATAAATATAATTTCGTAATTTTCTATCCATTCTGGTGTTGTAGTTTTAATGTTCGTCTGTGTACTTTCGCAAAATAGATCAGTAATTTGAAATGGTTAACAATTGCATACACATGGATTCGTAAACTAGTTTTCTTTCCTTACTCAAGCAGCGAGTGAAGCAAAGCAGCGACTGGTAAAGGAAACAAAAGGAAAGTAACTCGATCACTCGTTTGTAGATTCTGGCGTTCGTTCTCTTCTGACACAACGTTGGGAACACAATAATTATTTTACTTTCCTGAACGCAGTAACAAAGTGAGTAGTGCAGGTCGTAGATTTCGGCTGATACAGCAGTGTTGCAGTCTTAATTGACTTGTAGTTATTGCTTCACTCCATCCTCACGGAATGGACTCGGAGGCAATTAAATTAGAATGAGCTCCTGTGTTGACGGTAGAGCGCTGCTGCCGCTACGTAGAATGGAATAGTTTCGCGTGTCAAGTGGCTGTGTTGTAGGACCTGGAAATGGTGACATTCGAACGTCATGCGGCACGGCGCGCGGTATCAGCGTATTTCATTGAGGCCGCCACATATGGAGGTGCACAAGGTCTCCTTCAGCCTACTTGCCCCTATCTCCGCCGCAACCATTAAAGCAGCTCAACCTCCCGCTACGGAGGCACAAAGAATACATGTGTACTGAAGCGTAGTGCTCAGGCCAACTTGAATTTCCGCAAGCCTGACAAGCTTCGCGGGACCCGTCCAGCCTGCCGCTTCTGTCAACAGTTTTTGCTGTCAATCCAACGTGACCACAGAACAGCCAGGTGTATGTTTCTGTAGGTAGTTGCACTGCATCTCATTTATCATAACGGTGGGAACAGCAAAATGAACGAATCAGACTTAAAGGAGACTGATGAGAAATTAAGAATTGGAGAATATATACCAGTCACGAAACAGAGAACAAGCCCATCAGCGGAAAAGTTGTCACGTGTTTATGAGGCGGCTTCAAATAAATCGGCAGCTGTCACGCAATTCAAATTTTGTAAAATGTTACTAATCACTCGTTCGGGAACCTTGATTGTGTTACGACAGGTTTGTAAATTTCACCAGCATTTTGCTAACGCCATAAATATTTTGAAAGAGGACAAAGATTTAATGCCTGACAAGTGTGTGAAAATGTGTGCTAAGGGCTTGAGGTCATATAGTGGTATTAGGGCAGACATTAACTGAAAAAGGAAAAAAGTATGGCTCAGTGGATATTAAAACCACATTCTCGTGGTATGCAACGTAGTGCGAGGACAAAGATTTAGTGCCTGACAAGTGTGTGAAAATGTGTGCTAAGGGCTTGAGGTCATTTAGTGGTATTAGGGCAGACATTAACTGAAATAGGAAAAAAGTATGGCTCAGTGGATATTAAAACCACATTCTCGTGGTATGCAACGTAGTGCGAGGACAAAGATTTAGTGCCTGACAAGTGTGTGAAAACGTGTGCTAAGGGCTTGAGGTCATTTAGTGGTATTAGGGCAGACATTAACTGAAATAGGAAAAAAGTATGGCTCAGTGGATATTAAAACCACATTCTCGTGGTATGCAACGTAGTGCGAGGACAAAGATTTTGTGCCTGACAAGTGTGTGAAAATGTGTGCTAGGGGCTTGAGGTCATTTAGTGGTATTAGGGCAGACATTAACTGAAATAGGAAAAAAGTATGGCTCAGTGGATATTAAAACCACATTCTCGTGGTATGCAACGTAGTGAGAGGACAAAGATTTAGTGCCTGACAAGTGTGTGAAAATGTGTGCTAAGGGCTTGAGGTCATTTAGTGGTATTAGGGCAGACATTAACTGAAATAGGGAAAAAGTATGGCTCAGTGGATATTAAAACCACATTCTCGTGGTATGCAACGTAGTGCGAGGACAAAGATTTAGTGCCTGACAAGTGTGTGAAAATGTGTGCTAAGGGCTTGAGGTCATATAGTGGTATTAGGGCAGACACTAACTGAAATAGGGAAAAGTATGGCTCAGTGGATATTAAAACCACATTCTCGTGGTATGCAACGTAGTGCGAGGAAAAAGATTTAGTGCCTGAAAAGTGTGTGAAAATGTGTGCTAAGGGCTTGAGGTCATTTAGTGGTATTAGGGCAGACATTAATTGAAATAGGAAAAAAGTATGGCTCAGTGGATATTAAAACCACATTCTTGTGGTATGCAACGTAGTGCGAGGACAAAGATTTAGTGCCTGACAAGTGTGTGAAAATGTGTGCTAAGGGCTTGAGGTCATTTAGTGGTATTAGGGCAGACATTAACTGAAATAGGAAAAAAGTATGGCTCAGTGGATATTAAAACCACATTCTCGTGGTATGCAACGTAGTGCGAGGACAAAGATTTAGTGCCTGACAAGTGTGTGAAAATGTGTGCTAAGGGCTTGAGGTCATTTAGTGGTATTCGGGCAGACATTAACTGAAATAGGAAAAAAGTATGGCTCAGTGGATATTAAAACCACATTCTCGTGGTATGCAACGTAGTGCGAGGACAAAGATTTAGTGCCTGACAAGTGTGTGAAAATGTGTGCTAGGGGCTTGAGGTCATTTAGTGGTATTAGGGCAGACATTAACTGAAATAGGAAAAAAGTATGGCTCAGTGGATATTAAAACCACATTCTCGTGGTATGCAACGTAGTGTGAGGACAAAGATTTAGTGCCTGACAAGTGTGTGAAAACGTGTGCTAAGGGCTTGAGGTCATTTATTGATATTAGGGCAGACATTAACTGAAATAGGAGAAAAGTATGGCTCAGTGGATACTAAAACCACATTCTCGTGGTATGCAACGTAGTGCGAGGACAAAGATTTAGTGCCTGAGAAGTGTGTGAAAACGTGTGCTAAGGGCTTGAGGTCATTTAGTGGTATTAGGACAGACATTAACTGAAATAGGAAAAAAGTATGGCTCAGTGGATATTAAAACCACATTCTCGTGGTATGCAACGTAGTGCGAGGACGAAGATTTAGTGCCTGACAAGTGTGTGAAAATGTGTGCTAGGGGCTTGAGGTCATTTAGTGGTATTAGGGCAGACATTAACTGAAATAGGAAAAAAGTATGGCTCAGTGGATATTAAAACCACATTCTCGTGGTATGCAACGTAGTGCGAGGACAAAGATTTAGTGCCTGACAAGTGTGTGAAAATGTGTGCTAAGGGCTTCAGGTCATTTAGTGGTATTAGGGCAGACATTAACTGAAATAGGAAAAAAGTATGGCTCAGTGGATATTAAAACCACATTCTCGTGGTATGCAACGTAGTGCGAAGAAAGCTTACTATGAAATAAAAGCTTCTTCTTTCAGAGGTGGACTTTTAGTTGTATGTTGTGTGTTGTATGAAAGCTTGTCTCTTTATGGTGTTTGCAATGTTGTGCCAATGTGGCAATTTTTGGCAGAATTAATTCTTATGTACATATCGGTTTGTCAATCTGAAAAACTTTCCAAAAAACTAAATATAATTGGGTGAGGGGACTCACACGAAGTATTGAATCGAGAACGAAAACTCTCACGAGCGTTAGTAGTCTGCCACGAGGACGCAGAATTCACTGTCCAAATGTATGGAGGAAACAATGCATGATCTTCCTCATCGATGTAATTTTCCATAGTGTAATCTGCAAACTTGTTGAGTTTTTCGTCTTTTGGCAGTCTTATGACGGTATTATCGCACGGTACCAGTCTACTGGTCGACGTCGGAGCCAAGGTCTTGCTGCATCAGTAACCTCCCCATCATGCACATACTGCTTCCCGCGGAGTGGACCTTTCATTGGGCCAACATATGAATGGCTTATTTCAATAGTGGTACAAGTCCATTTCTGGTCATTGTGAGATACAGAGTGCTAAAGTTAAAAGAGAGCTGAAAAATCTGCAGTTGAGATACCAGAAATATCCAATCATATGGCTTCTTGCTAGAGATGAACCTTTCTGTCTGTTTATTTAGATCATTAATTGCAGAAGCATTATAGGCAGAAAAGTGGAGGTAATGGATTTGTATCACTATTGAAATAAGCCCTTCATACGGAAGTCGGAAGTGCGAGATCCGGGCTGCAGGGTAGATGAGGAAGAATAGTCCAATGAACTTCTGTAATCTGCTCTTGGGTGCGCAGAGTTGTGTGAGGCGTTGCGTTATCATGGAGAAGGAGAAGCTGAGCAGCGAGATATTTGATTATAATCCGTTGATCACCTCGAATCAGAGCGTCCACACGTTGCAACGTTGGAGGAGTCACAGCTTCGTGCCGCCAGCCGCTACGCGGGAGATCGGACAGACGCCTCGCCCAACAACTAACTGTGCTTTTGTTCACTGCTAGGTCGTTGTTGACATTCCGCAAGCGCCTACGAATATCTGCGATGCTCTGGTTTTTCGCAAAAAGAAAGTCAACGACAGCTCTCTCCTTGGGACGCACCTCCTTTACAGACGCCATATTGAAGGCAGCATTTAGCGGCACCACGTACCAGAACTTCATGAAACTATAGGCGTTGAAACTGGCATTTCCCACAATGTCCCACATAAAATCCGCACTTTTAAACTGAAATAGGCCGAGAAAAAAATGTATTGCATTACTTATTGAACGGCCCTCGTAAATTAGTCCAAAGGTGTAGTGTAGCCACTGTCCCTTTTCACTGTGCTGGTCCTTGTACAACGACGACAAATGGAGTTATTGTTTTTCACCAACTGAAACGTATAGAATAAAATATTATTGCTGTAAATTTAAAGGACACAGGCGTTTTTTTAAGTAAGGTTTGCGACCTGTACAATGTTCGCTATCCCTGGTAGCGCTGAGCAGAAAGTGCGCCGAAGTCGAATTGTTTTAGATAATTTTAGAAATAAAAAGAGAAAGTTGTTCAACAGATTGCACACAACCAGATGATAGAGCTCGAAGAGATCTGCACATAAGTTAGCGAGATAGACGTTGACCCGCTGGCCGGAGTGGCCGATCGGTTCTAGGCGCTACAGTCTGGATCCGCTACCGCTACGGTCGCAGGTTCGAATCCCGCCTCGGGCATGGATGTGTGTGATGTCCTTAGGCTAGTTAGGTTTAAGTAGTTCTAAGTTCTAGGGGACTGATCACCTCAGAAGTTAAGTCCCATAGTGCTCAGAGCCATTTTCTTAGACGTTGCCCCCCACAACGACTATTTTCGTCTTTTCAGGTTTCCTGGTATGCACCTACAAAACAAAAATGATAATTGGGATTCAACCATAAGAATTATATATATTCAGCTCCTTTCTTTATTTCAGATGTACAGTTCGACACTACACAGTCTTGTGACTCTCTCAGTGTTTAGGCAAGGCATTTCAAGAAAGAGGGCTGTCACCACACTTTTTACTTTGTATAGCTGATGGTCATTAAACGGATGTACAGATTGTCATAAAATATAGCTACGAGCCGTCCCGACCAAACGTCTTCAAATTGCACTAAAACCGCCATGACAGAAACACGTAGAGGCGTCAAACTTGCAACACCACTTGTGTTTACTTCGGGAGTTCAAATGGTGTGAACGAAATCCTATATCATGAATTGAAATATGCGGTATTAATGATCCACAAACATCAACACTGAATTTTTCGATTCATAATATGTCTGTTCAAAATGGTTCAAATGGTTCTGAGCACTATGGGACTTAACTGCTGAGGTCATCAGTCCCCTAGAACTTAGAACTACTTAAACCTAACTAACCTAAGGACATCACACACATCCACGCCCGAGGCAGGATTCTAACCTGCGACCGTAGCAGTCACGCGGTTCCAGACTGTACCGCCTAGAACCGCTCGGCCATTCCAGCCGGTAATATGTCTGTGTTCTTCCAAGTGCCAATGGAAAACGACATAAACATTTTGGATAATTTAACCGTTTATTGTTCAACAAAAGTATATCTTTCATAAAACAACACTTATAGCCGTGCTTACCAAGCTTGAGCTAGATGAAACCGACAACCAACAATCTTGGTTAATGAGGAAGCAATTTTTACGCTTTCGTGGATGAACTGTAAGTCTATGAACAACGTTTAAAGACAGTTGTGTCCTCCCGCATTCAACTCTTCAGAATCTTCAAAAATGTTTCCTTCTGAACTCTCATAAGGCTGGATACCAGTAAGAACCTCCAGAGTAACAGCGTGCTGTAAATAGCTGAAGAAAATATTTTGCTGCATATTGAAAAATAAAACCCATAAATATAATTTCCTGTTGACACAGAAATTCGAGATTTGAATCAATACTATTTTCTATGTTCTTATTGAGGATAAAAATTTGACCTTTGTAGTTGTTACCTCCATCTTGGATAAGGCAATCTGAACTTCCGCCTCAGGTTTCGGCAGTTCCAGCATACTCTTCAAATAAGGTTGAATAATGTTATTGCGTATATACTCTACATCTTTCCTAGTTAAAGCTTTTACTGTTAATGGACTGTCACCCACGTCTTCATGTGTAAGCCCTTGATGGTCTTTAATTCGAAGCTTCGCCTTTTCTTTTAATGAAATTATATAGCTGCCTTTTGTGTGTGTGTGTGAAATCTTATGGGACTTAACCGCTAAGGTCATCAGTCCCTAAGCTTACACACTACTTAAGCTAAATTATCCTAAGGACAAACACACACACCCATGCTGGAGGGAGGACTGAACCTCCGCCGGGATCAGCCACACAGTCCATTCATGACTGCAGCGCCTGAGACTGCTCGGCTAATCCCGTGCGGCTGTCTTTTGTGTGTCAAGTTGCGAGGTGCCGGGGCTAGCAGTGTACTTAACACTAAATTCTTCTAGAATCTACATATGTAAATGATGCTCTAAGCCCCCCCAATTCTAACTCCGACTTTTGCTGTTGCACAAGGATTTTAAAAAAAAAATGCGAACTGACTCTAATCAACCCTGCCAGTGGAGTAGAAGAGAGTTTGACACCTGCAATAATTTAATTTGATAAATAAGTTAAATAAACGAAGGTTTCATTAATATAGTGAGGAATGATAGGGTTGCTCTACCGATTAATAGAATGAAAGTTCTGTCCAAAATAACAATATGATTTATTAAGACTAAACACAAAATAATAAACAAAAACACATGAAACATTTACAATACATCAAATTGGCTCAAATTGGATACTCAAACAAACGCTGTGAATGTGAAGTTGTCCCTAAACTAGATTGTGAGGATTATGACGGAGTGGTATGTGGAGCCAATTCCTTGCAACTCAAATCTTAAGAGAAAACACATAGCCAACCCAACATTAATTGCTGCTACCCAAGACAGAACAAAGTTAGAAAAAGACGAACAGGCGCGCTCTGCTGAGCTCTGATTATCACCTAGGAAAATCCCTGTCTGCCAGTGCTGCGGACATACCTTACCAATCTGTCTTCTTAACTGCAAGAACACGATTTGGCGTACCGGAGGCGATAGCTGGTTGCTTCGACGTCCTCGACCGAAAGGCGAGAGCCGACTACCTAGAGCACCCGTACAGACCGAACACACAACATTCCCGCCCCCACGACAGTGGCCGTGGTTAAACGTTCCAATCAGCAATTCGAAAACCGGCGGAAAATTCCACTCTATTGCCGGAGCACTACCATTCCACCAATGGAGATTCTTGGCGCCAATTTCTGCGCTGATTTTGCTACGTCACGGAGCTATGCCCTGAGCAAGCCAATCACAGTTACTATTTTGCAGAAAGCGCGGGAATTTTCCCGCCACAACTGCCTGGTTACATAAGTCATTCCCACGCCTCGCTGGTAGTCCGCCAGAAAGTGTTTTGGCTAAGTTTCTGCAAAGTAACGGAACCTCTAGCCCAGCCGCTACTTCAGACCCTTCCGGGCGTGTCTTTAGACAATGTCGGCGTCTGCAAAGCATTCACTCGACTTCCTCACACCCGTCGGCTTAACCCTTTCCAGATCAGCAGATCCCGCCTGTCACCGGACCACCCGGGTGTTGAGAGACGCTGCGTGGGAAGTCCGCGTGTGAAGGAATAGCGACTTTTCACTGCATGCAATTAGAGAGGAAAATCGTAAGATAGAAATATGAGAGGGGGCTCATGCCACCTCTCATAGCCCCTACGCCATTTTAGATTGTAATTGGTGAGCGGTTGGCTCACTTAGGAGCAAGGTAGTGAGTCAATCGCCCAAGAACAATCTCGCAAACTGGCTGCACATGCCGCACTCTATAAAGAAAATCACTGCAACTGAAAAATGCAGCTCATAGAGGGAGGATTATTTATGATGTAGCCAACTTCACCTTCTTAATATGGAACACTAACACTCACATCACACATCCATACCCAGGGAGCCCCTTCCAAACACCGATTCACACGGACATTCACTCTCTAAATATGGCCCGGGCATGTGAGCCAAATATGGAGCAATTTATTCTTTACAATCAGAGTTGGAGTGCTCCGCAACTAAATGGCCAAGATGTTACAACAATTTTAATCATTAAACTAACCTGAACTCACTCACACATGATACTATTTAAGTTAACAATCTCTTTGTGAGCTTTCAGAATCTAATTACAACCTCCGATTCGTTCTGTCTCCCTGCAGCAAGAATAATCTTTACATAATGTTCCCTGAACTGATGGTCCATTCACAATGACAGTGGTGGTATCTGCTTCAGTTTATGGGGACTTCAGGCACACTGTTTGCATACACACAGCAATAAATACAAAATACAAAAAAAACATGGTGTGGAGAACAATACAGCAATTTGTAATAAGAATTACAGTGTAAAACACAAACACATACAAGGTATAACATACATTACAAAAACAACACTAGAGAAAGAAATTTAAGAAAAAAAACAAGGTTCATGGGGCATCAAGTTGTGCGTGCACATTGCACAAAGTTCACGACTGTGCTGAGAATGAGGCACTAAATCACATTGTTAGAAATATTCGAAGCACTTCACAAATTCCACAGTACTGCAACGGCAATAGGGTGTGCTGGAGCATCTGCTGTACTCTGTTGAGATTGCACCAAGACCCACGCATATGATCACGGCAGTACAGTAGGAAGACACAGTGATAGGCTCTCCTCACATCGATTAATTGTCTCTGAGGTCTACTTGTTGGGATACATCACTAGTCTAGGTCTCTTCTCTCGCTGGACAGTACTTTACGTTTCCCAATATTGCAGTTCGATGAGGGATGATGGCACGTGGAGTGACTCCACAAGTGTGTGAGGTCATCCATACAGGATCGAACTAGGAGCGACGATTGCTAAAACTGCTCTCTAATAGAGAGGAGAAGTTAGAAATGAGACCATACATTTGTTAGTGTGGCTTTGTGTATGCAGATCGGCCAATGCTAGTGAGTTGTAAAAACCCAAACAGGTGAGTATATAGCGTCCCTTTCTGTCCTGAGGCACATGAGGTGCAGGTTCTGACACAATATGTGATCTTCTTCGTGTACTCACGACAACGTGGTCTGCCTCCAAACGGCTGCCGCGTCCGGAGAGCTAGCAGGCTGTCGCGTGTGGGTCGCGTGTCAGTGTCAATGGCCAGCCTCACTTTCGCTTGTGGCCCGGCGAGGATCCCGCCTAATCCCTCAGGTATACGGCCCGGTGACTGTCAGCTTGCAGGACCGGACGCTCGCCTTCTTGCAGGTAGCCGAAGACCTCTTGTTTTTGCGCTGGCTGGCTTCTGCATTGCCACGATACCCGTCATCTGCACAGTTCTGACAAAAATCTTATGCCTAACTTTTTCCCATGACCTTCTATGTTATAATAAATTTACATAATGACACATTGATGGTCTGTCATTTCAGACACTCTTATTTTACTTTTATAGTTATTAATCTATGGCTATCATTATAACAAAATCTTGGTGTATCAAATTTAGACATGGAAATAATTTATCTTGATATTTGTGTAGAGACCGGTCTCACTACTGTACATGGTGTGTGACGCTACACTGGATGAACAGCTACTCGTAAATGTGCGGGCCCGCACTAATATTACTATTAATTATATAGATCGACAGTAGACATGCTCAAGAATTAACTACCATTTGCCAACGATCTACATTCTATGTCTTTTGAATAAATTATGTTATTATGCAGGTTGAAGTTTTACTGAGCTTATAAAGAACAAGCAACTATTCTACGTTCGCTCGCCGGTCGTCCCTCCATCTTCGGTCTGTGATTTGATGACCTGAAAATAACATCCCAACAGGCGCGCGCCAAACACTTGTGGTAGAAAACCCCCACAATTATTAATCTAGTTATTGTTAAATCCTACAGTTTAACTTATCCTAGTATATGTTAACTTTATTTTTTTTTTTGTTTACCTTATACAATACTCTTACATAATTCCTGTTACGTTGAGATGTCTCGCTGCTCGCCGCTATTGACGACAGTGATGTGCGCGCCTCACTGAAACTCCAGAGACTGGGTTAGCCATGGCTATACACGACAATAAATTTATAGTTGCAACTTCCTTCTCTATGTGATGCGGTTTTCGCGATCAAAGCACACCTTTCCAGAGGCAATGTAATATGACCAAGCCAGGACTGGTTCCTGTTGCGGATTCAGTCGCCCAACACACGCCAGCTACAGAGTATGTCACGAATCTCCAAGTATAATTCCTTGGTTATTCATCTGTGACAGTCACGAGCAGCACGCTAAATCCCCAACCAGCACATTGGCATGGTAGGCTTTATGCCCGCATTTCTATCGTCTAGGGCACCATTGGAGTCAAACGCTCACAGGTTCACCCCGACTTGCAAGACAACGATGCTGGCGCAGCTCTGCAAAAACTATACTGCCCATATTCATCCTCGAAATCACGCAATATACCACAATCTTGCAGTGCACTGACGCGTGCCTGCAAGCATTGGTATGAACGTCTCACGAACTGGTTGTGGCCGCTATGGAGCGTATCACGACTTCTCAGAACGCTTCTAAGAGCACGTTCTTGTATGCGCCCATTTGTGCGACATCTCGTCACTCATCTTTATCCCTTAACATGAACACCAGATAGGAAAGCACAAAAACATTGCTCATGGAAAGGTAGTGCCTCTTATCGCAACGACAGAGGAGATCGCGAACATAGACAAAAAAAAATTAACAGCAGTAAATTCTTATGCGAGAAAACGCAGCGTGTTAATACTTTAACAATCTTAATCTATTAATGCAACGATTATTGTTACCCGAAGAAAGGTTCATATATTTGCCTATTCTACTATGTACACCACTTAAACTACTATTATTCCACGAACTTCTTTGTGTGAGAGATGTGGTGGAGTCCTATGGACTAGCGCCACTCCCTTGTCAGACTCCCCCTCCTCTGACGTGCATTAGGATTTGCAGGTCTAATTTCAATCCCCTGGTTCTCCTGTTGTCCTTGGTTTCGCTCTCTCCAATTACGGTCGCTTTGCCGTTCGTTATTCTTCCTCTCCCACATTCCTTGTCTAGCATGACCCTGTTCCCTGACGTTCTGGTTTCCGTGTCTCTGGTTTCCATAACCTTGAATAGCGTAACCTTGATTTCCGTTACCCTGGTTTCCTAACTGACGAACGCGATTATGCGATCTGTTGTCGTCTGCCCTTGCTGGCCCGTGGTATTTGTTATTTTGCGCCTTCTTTCTGTCCTTTGCGTCTTGTTTATCGAAGACTACATCGAGTTCGCGCAATAGACTCTTGAATGTTCTATGTCAGATCCACACTTGCCGACAAGTGTCTGTTGACACCTAACAGGCAATTTGGAAAAACAAAATTTGATGATTTCTCCCTTGCTGTATGGACTATCTAAAAATTGATTCTTCTTGAGTAAATCATCAAAAAATTTGGTTGCGCTCCTTTGCCCGGACACTTCCAGTTCGGGACAAAATATTATTTCCTCTTTACTCCTGTCTTGCGTTTCCTTTGACCAGTAGATCCCCAGGAACGCATCAAGAAATTCCTGATAAGTCTGACACGTCGCTGCCACACCCCGCATCTTTTCCGCGGCTTGGCCTTCGATGTGTCCACACATGAATTCTAATTTTGCCAGGGTTGGCCATGATGACGGTAATGAATTTGTAAACTGCATCACCCAGCTCTTGGGATGCATCGACCCTCCATTATCTCTGAACTTTTGGAATTTTAGTATCGACAGGAAGTGATTGTGATCAAAATCCTGTCCGATCCTCGCACTGGTGCTGTCACTCGTTTCCGATACTTGCACGTCTGCTGAGTGTCCTGATCTATCTTGCTGATAACTGTGATGTGCTACCTCTGTATCACAGTGGAAGTGGCACTTCGAATTCACTCTCCTAAGTGGGCTACAATTATTGGAGCTATTACTAGGTGTTTCTGCGTGTGCCTTGTTAGTTCTGCACTCTGTCACTGGGCTAGAGCACGGCGGGCTTTTCCTCGGAGACACAATTCTGTGTACTCCATCATTGGTATCCGAACGCGCAGTGCTCATGTGCCCGTTTCGCTCTAGTTTTGCTATCCGACTCTCTACTTCTTTCATTCGTTTCGTGATGTTCGTAACCGCAATATTACCTTGAGTTGTTAAGAACGCTAGGGATTTTGCGTGGGCTTGTGTCGCACGTCGCAAGCGACCTGCAAGTTGAGAAGTTACTTTTGCGATTTTCATTGCCCCTGTTGCTGCCGTTTTGGCTAGGCCTGCTACTTTTTGTGCTACCATTGACATTTGTTTTGCTTCTCCACATTCTTTCTTTATTGTTAGTAATTCCCCACGAATTTCCCCTATATGCGAAATTACTTCCTCTGTGTCCTTCTTACGCTGTTTCTCATCTTCTTCCTTCTCCTTCTTACGTTGTTTCTCATCTTCTCCCTTCTCCTTCTTGCGTTGTTTCTCATCTTCTTCCTTCTCCTTCTTACGCTGTTCGTCAGCTTCTTCTTTCATTGATCGTAGGAAGCTCAGTATTGGGTTAATGTCATCATTTTGATCCTCGTCACACATGGGTGACGTAACTCTGGACACCTGGGCGCTAGAGCTCTGACGTGACCGAGCTGGCCCCTGTCTGCTCTCGTTCGTTTGATTGTAAACTTCTGCTACCGTCTCGACCTGTGTGCCTGTCTCTGTTCCATCCTCCACTTCACTATCATAATCATGGTCGTGACGTTGCTCTAAGCTCGCGTCCAAATCACCTTCCTCATCAATGACCCTGTCGTCCTGTGCTGCTAAAAATGTGTCCATCTCATCTCCGACCCTATCCTCGTCATTAACCTGCCTCTTATCCATTATGCGATCCTCTTTTGTTTTAGTTTCGCTCGATAATAGTCGTGCCTTACTTCTCGTGATCATTCATGAAAAAACAAATTTATCTAAAATTCACAATAAAAATCATCTACTCCCAATATTTTTCCACATAGACATAAAATTTCAACAACGCCGTTCCAACGCTGTAACTACAAGCAAGATTTGTTGTGGTACAGAAACTGCACACAAACCCGACAAAGTGTGATGAGGTACGGACACCACATCAAAGAAACACAAAAAAACAATGAACACACAAAAAATATATACACTGAAAACAAAAACTGTAATCATGCGCCGCTAATAAAAATTAATCGCGAAACTACAAGAAAAAGAACTTGGGTACTAATCATAAAAATAGTAGAGAAAAAAAATTTGAATGTTCCTACTAAGAATAATGTTTGTTAATCAGTGATTCACAGGAAAGATCCGAGGCTAAGGGTCGCCATTTTATGCGAGATGCCGGGCTAGCAGTGTATTTAACACTAAATTCTTCTAGAATCTACATATGTAAATGATGCTCTAAGCCCCCCCAATTCTAACTCCGACTTTTGCTGTTGCACAAGGATTAAAAAAAAAATGCGAACTGACTCTAATCAACCCTGCCAGTGGAGTAGAAGAGAGTTTGGCACCTGCAATAATTTAATTTGATAAATAAGTTAAATAAACGAAGGTTTCATTAATATAGTGAGGAATGATAGGGTTGCTCTACCGATTAACAGAATGAAAGTTCTGTCCAAAATAACAATATGATTTATTAAGACTAAACACAAAATAATAAACAAAAACACATGAAACATTTACAATACATCAAATTGGCTCAAATTGGATACTCAAACAAACGCTGTGAATGTGAAGTTGTCCCTAAACTAGATTGTGAGGATTATGACGGAGTGGTATGTGGAGCCAATTCCGTGCAACTCAAATCTTAAGAGAAAACACATAGCCAACCCAACATTAATTGCTGCTACCCAAGACAGAACAAAGTTAGAAAAAGACGAACAGGCGCGCTCTGCTGAGCTCTGATTATCACCTAGGAAAATCCCTGTCTGCCGGTGCTGCAGACATACATTACCAATCTGTCTTCTTAACTGCAAGAACACGATTTGGCGTACCGGAGGCGATGGCTGGTTGCTTCAACGTCCTCGACCAAAAGGCGAGAGCCGACTACCTAGAGCACCCGTACAGGCTGAACACACAACATTCCCGCCCCCACGACAGTGGCCGTGGTTAAACGTTCCAATCAGCAATTCGAAAACCGGCGGAAAATTCCACTCTATTGCCGGAGCACTACCATTCCACCAATGGAGATTCTTGGCACCAATTTCTGCGCTGATTTTGCTACGTCACGGAGCTATGCCCTGAGAAAGCCAATCACAGTTACTATTTTGCAGAAAGCGTGGGAAGTTTCCCGCCACAACTGCCTGGTTACACAAGTCATTCCCACGCCTCGCTGGTAGCCCGCCAGAAAGTGTTTTCGCTAAGTTTCTGTGAAGTAACGGAACCTCTAGCCCAGCCGCTACTTCAGACCCCTCCGGGTGTATCTTTTGACAATGTCGGCGTCTGCAAAGCATTCACTCGACTTTCTCACACCCGTCGGCTTAACCCTTTCGAGATCAGCAGTGCCCGCCTGTCACCGGACCACCCGGGTGATGAGAGACGCTGCGTGGGAAGTCCGCGTGTGAAGGAATAGCGACTTTTCACTGCATGCAATTAGAGAGGAAAATCGTAAGATAGAAATATGAGAGGGGGTTCATGCCACCTCTCAAAGTGTTCAAATGGCTCTAAGCACTATGGGACTTAACATCTGAGGTCATCAGTCCATACACTTAGAACTACTTAAAACTAACTAACCTAAGGACATCACACACATCCATGCCGGAGGTAGGTTTCGAACCTGCGACCGTAGCAGCACCACGGTTCCAGTCTGAAGCGCCTAGAACCGCTCGGTCACAGCGGTCGGCTGCTGTGTGTTAAGTGTCCTGGAACTGATGTGTGGTCGTGTTGGCCTTACAAAAGCGAAAATAAGTTTTTGCTGCCTATAATGAACAATTCCACAGAGCCCCGTGTATTGTTATCGCAGCAACGCCATCCACGTTCTTCAGGCCCTAAAGCCCTCCTATAAGGCTTGAATTTATTTATAGCCATTGCAAACTAAATGTAGATTACCACGATTACTACAAATAACTTGCAAATTATTTCTACTTCCCATATTTTTCTCTTCGATAACCGCAACTTGAAGATCACATCGAAAGACTATATAAGGTTGTACGATGCTAGCCAGTTGATGGCAACAACGGAAATGGCGAGGTATGTTTACAGCCGGGATTCCACCCCTAGTGACTCATTCAGAGGGTCCGGCGGTTCTGCTACCTGAGTGCAGAGTTGCCCAATTAGTGTGAGGGATTAACTGACCCTTTTTCAATACCCTTCTTGTGCTCATTATAAGCCGACGAATTCGAGGGTGCCCGTTGTACCACGTGACTCATGCCTCCATCCTCGGATATATGCCTATGCACAGTGAAAGATAACCGGAGTACACATGGGCGAACAAGGGGAGGAGACGCTAGGCCGCGCGCTTCCTGTATTGTCTAGCGGTGCTAAAAGCCCTGTGGGGAGCCGAGGGAGACATACGGCGGCGAGTTTGAATGAGCTGGGGGCGGGCCAGGATAAAAAGTCGTTTTGTCAGTCATTCATTTACTTCATCAAAATCTAGAGGCGTCACCGGCGCCAATGAGACGCATGTTAGCGCACCACAAAGGAGACATTTTTTCATCTCTCACAGACAAGCAGGTCGCACTCCTTAGGAATGCCCAGAGTTGAACTGCTTGTCTTATTTCTCACTTCAGACATTCTAAAGACTATACTGGCGCCAAGGGGAATGTGTCTTAAAATGAGATGCGAAAGGACATTGTCTCTTTCCAGAGATAAGTCTTGGTTAGAAATTCAAGGCGTTGTGAAGCAGATTGTATTAATTTCCAGTTTGCGATCAAAACTGACCATATTTGTAAAACGCCGCAAGTTTCCCGAGCACCTCCAAGGTGAGTGTTGTCAAAAAGATTCACAAAGGGATGTTGTCTCCTCAAATGCAGGAGATGGTTGCATTCATTCACCGCCAGAGGATGGTCAGCTGACAGTGAGTATTAGTCACCTGGATTGTTGGATGCACGTATGTTAAACGCCTCTAAAAGGACAGACGCCAGAGAGACGTATTTTTACCTCTGCTTGAGGTCGACCACTCACACAAGTTTAAGTAATGTAGGCACAAACAGCGTCAGACTGGCTCTTCCTGTTTTGCGTGTGTTTTAATGAACCATCTTGTTGAATCGAAATACACATGAGGTGTCTACGATTAAAATGTGCGGAACAATTATCTAGGGGAAGGTGGGTTAAAGTGTCTGCTCTAAGGGAAATTGGGTTGTTTTGGGGAAGGAGACCAGACAGCGAGGTCATCGGTCTCATCGGATTAGGGAAGGATGGGGAAGGAAGTCGGCCGTGCCCTTTGAAGGGAACCATCCCGGTATTTGCCTGGAGCGATTTAGGGAAATCACGGAAAACCTAAATCAGGATGGCCGGACGCGGGATTGAACCGTCGTCCTCTCGAGTACGAGTCCAGTGTCTAACCACTGCGCCACCTCGCTCGGAAGTAAGACTGATCTTGGGGTTTTACTAACATGTGGGAATGATGAAATAATGTTTATCTTATGCAGAGAAGTATTCCAAATTTGTAACGCGCTGTTTGTAATGGAACTTTTATAAGCCTGTGTCCTTATTGATTGGACATAGTACTTACCTTTTCGTGAACAATAGGGGAAATGAGCGTTTTAATAAAGCTAACATGGGAATTTTACGCGCACCTGTTGAGTAAACAGTGGGATTTACGAACTAAAAACATCCCTCAATTGCCGCTGGAGTGCATTGCAATCGCGTATACCACGTTGGGGCTCTCGTACCGTATGCACAAGTCGCATCGTTCCTGAGCGTTCAGCAGCACGTTGAACTTGGCACGCTCGACGTTAACGTTCGACAGCAAGGTCCATGTGCAGACAGCTTAACGCACGGCTTTCCGGGCGGGAAGGAGCGCCGGTCCTCGGCACGAATCCACCCGGCAGATTTGCATCGAGGTCCGGCGAGCCAGCCAGTCTGTGGATGGTTTTTAGGCGGTTTTCCGTCTGCCTCGGCAAATGCGGGTTGGTTCCCCTTATTCCGCCTCAGCTACACTATGTCGGCGATTGATGCGCAAACAAGTTCTCCAAGTACGCGTACTCCACCATTACTCTTCCACGCAAACATAGGGGTTACACTCGTTTGGTGTGAGACATTCCGTGGGGGGTCCACCGGGGGCCGAACCGCACAATAACCCTGGGTTCGGTGTGGGGCGGCGGAGGGGTGAAGTGTACTGCGGTAGTCTTCCTGGGGTTGTGGACCACTGCGGCTGCAGCGGGGACGGAGCCTCTCCGTCGTTTCTAGGTCCCCGGTTAACATAACATAACATGTCACGTTACACATATTAGTAGGTGCTGATGGCAGGGTACGCAAAGTAAAGCATCCCGCTTGTCGATACAGCGCCATTCACGCAGGTGTTAAGCCGTCGGCACACGGACCGTGCCGTCGAACGTTAACGTTGAGCGTGCCAAGTTCAACGTGCTGCTGAATGCTCAGGAACGATGCGACTTGTGCATACGGTAAATGGGCCCCAACGTGGTATACGCGATCGCAACTCACTCCAGCGGCAATTGAGGGATGCTTCTAGTTCGTTATCACACTGTATGCTCAATGGGCGCGCGTAAAATTCCCATGCTAGCTCTATTAAAACGCACATTTCCTCCATCGTCCACGAAAAGGAAAGTACCATGTCCAATCAATAAGGACACAGGCTTATAAAAGTTCCATTACAAACAGTGCGTTACAAATTTGGAATACTTCTCCGCATAAGATAAACATTATTTCATCATTCCCACATTTTAGTAAAGCCCCAAGGTCAGTCTTACTTGATCACTGTTCCTACCCAGTAGCAGCATCTTTGCAACATGTGAATTACGAAGCGTAAAAGAAAAAGTAGCAAAATATCTTTATACAAGTAGCGCAAGCTGTCCTGTACATTAAGCCAATCGAACAAAGTCACCCCTCAAAAAAAGGTGAACTTATATTTGTGTAACATCAAATATTATAGTATATGCTTATATTAAACTAATAATAAAGTTCAGAACCTAATTAAAACGCGAGTGTTAAGAAAGAAATCTTGGAAGGTTGAAGACGCGAACCACTGCTCCAAAAAATAACTCGTATAGCACAGTGACGCTACTCATTACGCTAAACCAACATCACAGCACTCGGATCTATTCATATTATCTCACCCCATGCTGAAAACCTTAATCGTAGGTACGTTACTAATTGAAATTTAATTATAACAAATTGTACCAAGAATAATACGTCTTGACTGGATGTTCAGTGTATCGCTGCCTTCAAATAGCCTACTCTCACAATATGCAAGTTACAATAATTATTTTGCCACGAATATGATGTTTCTCATTATTTTATTGGAACGAATCACACAGTTAACAACGGGTTTTCCAGTGATTCTCAATTTTCTGGTGCTCAGAAACGGCATATATACATGTAGGCTTCAAATGAATGCCAATATGGCGCCTCACAACTCTGTACTGTAGGGAGACGGCGTGCGTGTGACGTAGCTGGCGTTGTGCCATCTGATTGGTCAACGCTCAGACGCACGCTCAGAATATCTGACATGCAAGATATTGCTCTGCACGTTCGGGAAGATTCCCGAGCCTGCTGTTCCACGTTATGACGTCAGAAACTCGGCACGCTCAACGTTCGGATGCACGGTCCGTGTGCCGATGGCTTTAGGTTCTCCTCGTACAAGGGACAAAAAAAGGGGCTCGTGATGAATGCTGGACATTTGACACGACGGACATTTGCCACGTCGGACATTTGCCACACTTGCCCCTTCGCAAGGTAGCAATTCATCAGGTAAGGGACGCCCTTCCTCGTATTTCTGTCCGCTTTCAATCCGCCGACTCCATATCTTACTCGATACAACCAGTACGTAAGAGACCTTCTTCTTCGACGTCTTGGCCAAATACAGAGCTTCTTTTTATACTGACGATTATGTCAGTATATAATTAGTTCTGCCAAATATAAATATGGATTCCTCTGACTGTACGTTACCTTCCATTCACGCTTACTGATTGCGATAGAAACAGTCCATCGCCATGGGAGTAACAAGAAAGGAGCGATGTAAAGAGAATGCGAATGTACGTTAATCATTTCTTTTTGATCACTGCATTTGTGCCTACTTTAATTGCTGCAGCTGCATGCCCAAAAGACAATAAGGAAAGAAGAAATGGGTATGTGAATGTTTGAAAAGAAGAACGACATACTCCATATTAATTTACTCTCTAAAATGCGATATCCCTTGCGGTGGAACATTGGTTAATAAAGTGTAGCGGGACAATGTTCAAAACATGACTGAAAATACGTTCACTAAATTGAGATAAGAACATCTATGATTGACATGTCATCTAAAGTCGACGTACATTTTAAAATATTAGAAATAAGGAAATGAAGTAATACAGAACGCTATGCTTGTAACGTACGTTGTTGTTCTACATTGTTTAGCTCTGGTATTTACAGGATCACAGAGATAGCACCGTAGGTTTTGGAGGGAAAAGCCGTAATTGTACTGATCTGCACTACACCAAAAATAAGATGCACAACTTAAGGAAAAATGATGTAATGTGTGTTTCAGCTCACAAGCGACATTGAAGCAGATAGTGCCTGTGACTTAGTATTGACAGAGATTATATTCGACAACCGGAATAAATTAATAACTGACTCCTTTTACCGACCCCCGGTCTCAGATGAAACAGTTGCTGAACAGTTCAAAGAAAACTTGAGTCTCATCACAAATATGTAGCCCACTCATACAATTATAGTTGGAAGTGACTTCAATCTACCTTCTGTATGTTGACAAAAATACATTTTCAGACCCTATTGCAGATAGAAAAAAACTTCCGTAATTGTTCTAAATGCTTTTTTAAAAAATTATTTTGAACAATTAGTTCACGAGGTCATTCAGATTGTATATGGTTACGGAAACACACTTGAGCCCGTGGCCACAAATAATCCTGAGCATCACGACGGGTACAGGGATTAGTGAAAACACAGTCGTAGCGAGGCTCAATTCCGTAACAAAGAAATTCACCAAAACTAAACGCGAAATATACCTATTTATAAAAACAACCAAAAATTCGGTTGACATCTTTCTAAGAGACAGTCTCCAATCCTCCCAAACTATGTAAGTGAAGACCGTATGTGGCTTAAGTTTAAAGAAATAGTATCAACAGCACTCGAGAGATTCATACCAAACAAATTAATAAGAGACGGAACTGATCCCCCATGGTACACAAACCACGACAGAAAGCTGCTGCAGGAGCACCGAAAAAGGCAAGTATAATTTAGACGAACGCAAAATCTCCCAGATTGGCGAAGTTTTACTGAGGCTCGAAATTTGGTGCCGATTTCAATGCGAGATGCATTTAACAGTTTCCACAAAGAAACTCTCTCTAGAAATGTGGCGGAAAATCCAAAGAGATTCTGGTTCTATGTTAAGTAAATCAGCGGAAAGGCTCAGTAAGCGATGAGGAGGAGGAGGAGGAGGAGGGAGAGACAAGGGACCCAACCCTTCGGAGGAGGTAAAATCGTGGCAAATGTCCGGCGTGGCAAATGTCCGCACACCCTCGTGATAGCTCTGCCATCGTTTCTCACCAGCAACCTAATGTCCCCTATCGTGCATCCGTTTGTTAATTTACAACACTCTGCAAGCGACCTTTACCTTCGACAGGACAACGCAACATCCCATTTCAATCGAACTGCGTCAGAATGGTTTGAAGAACACTCCTCAGAAACGAAAGTGCTTATTTCGCGTGCCAAGTCACCTGACGTCATTTCTATGGAGCACATCTGGAAAGATTCCAAGAAGATGAGCTCACCTGGGACCGCCTGCGTACATTCTATACAGCTGATATTACTCAACTGGAAAACCGCGATCAGACTAAAATACAGTGATCATTGAGTGATGGTGCACAGCGGTTAACACACTGGACTCATATTCGAGAGGATGGTCATACGAAACCACACAGATGTAGGTTTTACGTGGTTCATCTAATTTTTTTCCACAGTGGCAGTGCAAATATTCTTTCTATTTTCCACAATATGTGTTCGTGCTTTGTTTGTAACGAGCTCGTCGTCGAAAACGGAAAATGCGTATGAAAATTTTTTATGTGAAAATAAAAGAGACAAATATAGCCAAGTATTGATTACACAATGACAACAAGAACTATTGCGAAAGATTGTTACAATCAATTCGTATCACACGTTACTAAAAAACCGTACTAAAATGATATTTCTTCTTGAGAGTGGAAGACCTAACAAGAAGCAGAACGTGCCATACTGACACGATCTAAAATGGAATGATTAAATGAAGTAGATATCCCTGTGTTGTATGTTAAAAAGAAAAGAAAAGAAAATTACCACGTTATGTCCATATGTTCGTTGTGAGTGAGCTACCTCGTAAAATAACTGAATGTGGTGGTCTACTATACACAAATTGACACTACATGAAAACGTGGTTCTAGGCGCTTCAGTCTTGAACCGTGTGGCCGCTACGGTCGCAGGTTCGAATCCTGCCTCGGGCATGGATGTGTGTGATGTCCTTAGCTTAGTTAGGTTTAAGTAGTTCTAAGTTCTAGGGGAATGATGACCTCAGATGTTAAGTCCCATAGCGCTCAGAGCCATTTGAACCATTTGTTAGAAAATGTGGAGCAAAGATGCGGAATGATTATTGCCAGCACTTCAAGGACAGCCCAAAACCTTTCCACAAGAGAAACCTCTAAGGCGGTTGTCGGGAATCGAACACATACCTTTCGCTTTAGTAACCAGCATCGATTACCACAACATGATATAGGCATTTTTTTCTTGTTGCTGATCGCATTTTTGCTTCTCCCAAACCACGAGGAGCGTTCAGTAAATAATGCAACACACTTTTTTCACTGCCAGTTTCGCCTGAAAAAATCCAGAATTTTCTGTGGGACATCATGAAATTTTCCAGCTTTAGACCTATTGTTTCACAAAGTCTCGACAGGTCTTCAAACTGGCGTCTTTAACGAAAGAGCTTTCCAAGAAGAAAGCTGTGATTTAGTTTCTTTTAGCACAAAAGCAGAGCATCGCAGATATTCATAAGAGCTTGCAGAATGTCTGCGAAAACCCAGCTGTGAATAAAAGCAGTGTTGAGCGATGCGTCTGTCATCATCGCAATAAGGTCGCGTAAACGACGATCTCCTGAGTGCCCGAGGGCCGCAAACAGCTGTGAGTCCTACATTGTTGGAACGTGCGAACACACTCATACGAGGTGATCGAAGGATCAAAATCAAACACCTCGTCGCTCAGTTGGACGTCTCTGTTGGTAGTGCTAACACATTCGTCCACCAGTTGGTGTACCCCAATGTGTGTGGCTGCTGAGTTCCTCGCCTCCTAAAAGAGAACCGTAAAGAGCTTCCATCTGTTCCGCCCAGTGAAGGATGCACTCCGCGGTAAGCAGTAAATGGAAAATGGGAAGGTTATTGATGTAACATGACATTGGCTCTGACGTCGGCCAGTAGAGTGGTACCATGCAGGCTTACAGGTCCTCCCAGTAAGGTGGTGTAAGGCAGTCGAACTGAATGGAGATTGTCTTGAAAAATACAGCCAAAAGAATAGCGTATAATACCCTGTATGTGAATCCTAAATAAAACCAACCTGCTTTCTGTAATAAGAAATGTGTTGTTATAGTTACTGAACGTCCCTCGTAAAAATCATGCATAAGTTAAAGAAGTGGAGAATTGTGTTGAAATCTTCGGAGATTACGCATCTACTGCAGTGTATGTTTTTGTATTTAGCACTCCCATGACATAGCTCGAATGCTTGTACTGGTTCTAAACGTGCGTTTACACGGGTCATAGACACATCAAAAAAAGGTTTTGCATCACCTCGGTTCCGAGTGATCCGGAACCTATACAGAAAATAGGAGTAGAGGTCAACATAAACATCATTTCGGCCCTTTTTATTGCTCATGAAAACCACACATTGCATGTTGTACCACCATACAGCGAGACCTTCAGAGGTGGTGGTCCAGGTTACTGTACACATAGTTACCTCCAACACCCAGCAGGACGTCCTCTTGCATTGATACATGCCTGTATTCGTCATGGCATACTATCCACAAGTTCATCAAGGCAGTATTGGTCCAGATTGTCCCACTCCTCAATGGCGATTCGGCGTACATCCCTCAGAGTGATTGGTGGGTCAAGTCGTCCGTAAACAGCCGTTTTCAATCTATCCCAGGCATGTTCGATAGGATTCATGGCTGAAGAACATGCTGGCCACTCTAGTCGAGCGATATCATTATCCTGAAGGAAGTCATTCACAAGATGTGCACGATGGAGGCGCGAATTTTCGTTCATGAATACGAATGCATCGTCAATACGCTGCCGATACGGGTGCACTATCGGTCGGAGTATGGCATTCACGTATCGTACAGCCGTTACAGCGCCTTCGATGACCACCAGCGGCGTACATCGGCCCCACATAATGCCACCCCAAAACAGCAGGGAACCTCCACCTTGCTGCACTCGCTGGACAGAGTGTCTATGGCGTTCAGCCTGACCGGGTTGCCTCCAAACAGGTCTCCGACGATTGTCCTGTTTAGGGCATATGCGACACTCATCGGTGAAGAGAACGTGATGCCAATCCTGAGCGGTCCATTCGGAATGTTGTTGGGCCCATCTGTATCGCTCTGCATTGTGTCGTGCTTGCAAATATGGACCTCGCCATGGACGTCGGGAGTGAAGCTGCGCATCATGCAGCCTATTGCACACAGGTTGAGTGATAACACTACGTCCTGTGGCAGCAGGAAAAGCATTAATCAACATGATCAGAGTTCCTCCGAGCCATAATCCGTAGGTAGCGGTCATCCATTGCAGTAGTAGCCCTTGGGCGGCCTGATCGAGGCTTGTCATCGACAGTTCCTGTCTCTCTGTATCTCCTCCGTGTCCAAACAACATCGCTTTGGTTCACTTCGAGACGTCTGGACACTTCCCTTGTTGAGAGCCCTTCCTGGCACAAAGTAACAATGCGGACGCGATCTAACCGAGGTACTGACCCCCTAGGCATAGTTGAATTTCAGACAACACGAGCCGTGTACCTCCTTCCTGGCTGAATGACTGGAACTGATCGGCTGTCGGACCCCCTCCATCTAATAGGCGGTGCTCATGCATGGCTGTTTACATCTTTGGGCGGGTTTAGTGACATCTCTGAAAAGTCAAAGGGACTGTGTGTGTGATACATTATCCACAGTCAACGTCTATCTTCAGGAGTTCTGGGAACCGCGATGATGCAAAACTTTTTTTGATTTCTGTATTTTACGGCTGGGTGTAGTAGGCCCAGTAGCGTTGCCGTCGACAGTGCTGCAATGTAGCAGCTATAAACAGCATATTTCTGTATAGCCTGGCAATGTTGCGGATGGAGCAGGCTGTTGCAGCATGTTGCCGATGTATGACCGAAGTTTTACCAGTGTTGTCCATCAGGAGTGGAAAATATGTCACGTACCCCTGTCTAAAAAGCTTCCTCCTCACTTTCACCGCTGATTCCCTTTTCTCCCGCGACAGCTCTTTAGTAGAAAGTCATGAAATTTGAGCAGTGAAACAATATTGTTTCGCATCAGTTGAAAAACTGGCACGTATATGTAAATGCAGTCTGGCGTGAGGTCGGACGTGTTGAGCGCGGACGCAAGCTCGCAGTTCCTCGGTCGCTTGCACGGTGCGTTTGGTGTGGGTCCGCCCGCCGCCAGCGCGCCGTTAGGCGCGGAATCTCGCACAAGGGCGTATCGCTTCTGGTCGGGCGTGCCGGCGACAGCCTTCACATGTGGAAGTGATGCGTCTCATATAGCCTCTCCTTCCCAAGAGGCCCCTTCCGCCTTCCCGTGGTGCCAGGCGTAAAGCTCGGCATTTCTCGGGCCCGCCCGGATGTTGCCTAGCGTCAAAAGGGAGAGCTGCGACCCAACCTGATGCGAAAGCGACGGGTGCGTGGCACAGGGGGAGCTGTTTCCAGGGACCAAAGATCTATCCCTTTGGGGGGGGGGGGGGACGGGGAGGGTTGTGCGGGGCTGCTAGACCGGAGGGGGGGTGGGGGGTGGGAGGTGTTGCTCACTTTGTGGGCGACTCCTCTGCGCTGGGAGGTTGATGCTCCTCTCCCTCTCTGTGCAGAGTACAGCATACCAGGAGCACTGCATGCCGGCGACCTCGTTTGTCGGCGTGGGACCTCGGCGCGAGTCGGCAAGTGCGCTTCGCCACGCCTGTGGGTAACCGGGGCGTGATCTGCCAAACCCAAGAGGTGGGAAATACAATTTAATTACAACAAGACCGACTGGGACCGCTTAGCGAGGGACTGCGACATCCCGATACTGCCGGAGGGTGATGAGAATGTAGAGGAATACGCCGAAGAGGTGGCGAAAGCAGTTACCAAGTCGGTGAGGGCAGCTGTACCAATCAGGATGGGACTCGTTGCCGCCTCCCCTTCACCATGGTCAGCCGAATTGGGACAGATGCGTCAGTCTGCAAAGAGGGCGAGGTGGTATTACCAGCGAAGTGTCATCTGGGGAGAAAAGCAACGATGGCTACAAGCGCACAGAGAAGACAAAGAACAGTTCCAACAGGAGCTCAGAGCAGTCAGGCTGAGGAGTTGGGACAAGTACATACAGAGCCAATTGGCTGCTGACCCCTGGAGTGTCCCATACAAATTAGTAAGGAAAAAAATAAGGTCGCCTACGGTGTTATCTACAGTCAGGGAAGTTCAAGTCCTCCCTCGGGCATGGGTGTGTGTGTTTGTCCTTAGGATAATTTAGGTTAAGTAGTGTGTAAGCCTAGGGACTGATGCCCTTAGCAGTTAAGTCCCATAAGATTAAAAAATTTAAAAAAATAAAAAAAATAGTCAGGGATGGGGACCAGATGACTGGGACTTGGTGGGAAACTGCTGAGGTCCTCCTCCGGGTCCTGCTACCTGCCAATTGAGAGGAAGATGACTCAGATGAACACCACAGGATCAGGAGAGAAAACCAATGGCACTACGTAAATAACACCATGGTTTATCCCTTCTCTGAAGAGGAGGTTGGTGCCCAAATAAAGGCCCTTAAGAAGGGCAAGGCTCGTGGCTCAGACAGCATTACAGCAGAGGTGGTGCAGTTCCTCGCCCCCCAGCTGGTGGCATCTCTCACTAAGTTTTACAATGAGTGTCTATGGCTGAGAAAATTTCCATCCATTTGGAAAACAGCAAATGTGGTAATAAGCAAAAAGTCCTGGATAAAGGCCCCCTTTTGCTACGGTCGCAGGTTCGAATCCTGCCTCCGGGATGGATGTGTGTGATGTCCTTAGGTTAGTTAGGTTTAAGTAGTTCTAAGTTCTAGGGGACTGATGACCACAGATGTTAAGTCCCATAGTGCTCAGAACCATTTGAACCAACCAAAGACCCCCTTTAAGTAGTTCTAAGTTCTAGGGCGCGATGACCCCCGAAGAAGTGAAATCTTACAGACCCATCTGCTTACTAGACCTGCTGGAAAAACTTTTTGAGAGGTTGCTAGCAGGCAGACTGACAGCACACCATGTGCTGTCTGGGATGAGTGACAGACAATTCAGCTTCTTATCAGGACCATCAGTGTCTGATGCAATCGCCCTGGCTGCGGATGTCTGTGACTTTGCCCCACACAAGTACATTGTCAGCAACATAGTGGACATCAGTGGTGCCTTTGACAACCTGTGGTGGCCTGCGCTCTTCTTCTACTTCCAGGAGAAGAATTGTCCAGGACCACTATATGGCTGTCTTAGGAGCTATTGCGAAGACAGGGAGGTCTGGCTATCGGCCCCTAACGGAAGAATTAGCAAGAAAATAACAAAAGGTTGTCCTCACGGCTCTGTCCTGATGCCTGTCTTTTGGGATGTCATGAAACCCCTTCTGGATGAGTTCAAAAGGAGTAACAATGTGCTAGAGGTCATAGCCTACGTAGACGACCTCCTCCTGCTGGTTGTCGGCCGTAGCTGCGAGGACTTAGGACCAAAAGTTGAAAGAGCTATATCTATTTTGACTGCATGGTGACACAAAGCAAAAATGACAATTGCGCCAAGCAAGTCCACATACTTGCAACTCAAAGGACAACTTATTAGGAATCCAAGAGTTAGGGTTAATGGCTCACCAGTTCTTCGGCGTCGGGAGGCGCGATATATAGGTGTAGTCGTCGACGAGAGGTGGAACTATGCATCACATATTGACACCGTAACACAAACATCATTAGAAACTCTTCCATCTCCTACCCGACCTAATTAAATTATACCACAACAGCATCTAACCTCAATTGTGGGATACGCGTCAGGGGTCTGGGCACACAGGCTCACGAGGGTTATGCCTGCTATGGCCATAAGAAGGGTGCAGCGAAACATGCTTCTATGCTTCTGTGCTTGGTAGGGGTGTACAGAACAACTCCTGGGAGGGCATTGCTAGTACTAATCGGGGTCTGACCCCTTGATTTAAAAATCAGAGAACATGCCATCTGCTACTGGGTTAAGAAGGAATGTAGAGAAAAGAGAGTGGAAATAATGGAGGTATACGTTGGGGATAAGCCTGGAATAAAAAGAAGGGGGAAGAATTGTGGCAAGAGCAGTGGATAATGACGAAACAGGATGAAGAACATATGAGTTGCTGCTACACATTGAGGAGAGATTACAGCTCACATATCTCAAACCAACCAGGGGACTGCTGCACTTTATTACTAGACATGGACCCTACCTGACATACCTATGTCGGTTCGGGAAGTGGGCTACACCAATGTGTGACTTTGGTGCCATGCAAGGCACTTCGACGATGTTGCAGAGGAACTCAGAAAAAGGTTCAAATTGCTCTGAGCACTACGAGACTTAACATCTGAGGTCATCAGTCTAAGGACATGACACACATCCATGTCCAAGGCAGGATTCGAATCTGCGACTGTAGCGGTCGCGTGGTTCCAGACTGAAGCTTCTAGAAGCGCTCGGCCACAGTGGCCGGCAGGAGCTTAGACAAAAACTTCCTAACCATGACATGCACCATCTGCTCAGGCACGAGGACACCTTTCACGTCCTGAACAAACTTTCAGATGCAATTTCCAGTAAAGTTCTCAAAGAATTTTTACGGAACAATCGAAAATATTTAATACCCGAATTAGACTCTGTGCACCGAGCCTGTTCGTCTGGGACATGGATTTGGCCAGTCGCTTCACGGCTGGGATCCGCCAAGTCTCGGATTTGGGGGAAGGGGCTGCACACTTTTCACCAAACATGACATGCACTGACAATGAAAACACCTTAGGATAGGACTGCAGCAATCAACGTCTCTGGCCAGCCCAGTGCCAGGGGCACGCCCACTGGGGTAGGTCAGTGAGCAAGGCCAACAACAGCATAGGTTTGTTAAGCGCTGGCACGTCTATAACGCTGCAGGTAGTGCAGATTAGTTAGGTATAAATAGTAGCATATACATCAGCAATAACAACTGTAGAGAAATAATAGTACAAGTAGTATTAACATACCTGTAGGGTTAACAATTAAGCTGCAGTAGTTGCAATATGATTGTAATATTAAGACCCACTAATATAGTAAGGTAGTGGGTTGATATGTATCAGAATGGTTCAAATGGCTCTGAGCACTATGGGATTTAACTTCTGAGGTCATCAGTCCCCTAGAACTTAGAACTACTTAAACCTAACTAACCTAAGGACATCACACACATCCATGCCCGAGGCAGGATTCGAACCTGCGACCGTAGCGGTCGTGCGGTTCCAGACTGTAGCGCCTAGAACCGCTCGGACTCTCCGGATGTGTATCCTTGTAACTAATTTTGAATAAATAAGTTTAAAAAAACAGGAGGTGGTGACATCGCCTGGGCCAGTTTAGCTGGATCCAGACCACTGAACGACTGGGTGACTGGCCCACCACCTGAGTAGGAGTGGGTCCTTGGTCGAGAGGAGGTCAAGGCTCAGACAAGTAGGCGGTGAAGGGCGAGAAGTGCATCCGCTTCTCCGGAGTGTGGGATGTGCTTGCCAAGGAGTGCTGAGTGAAATCATCGATGACGGGGCCGCCGAGGGGGACCAGTACATTGGCGATGGCGTGCTAAACCCGGCAGCTCAGGCGTGCCCTTGGCCTAGGGGAGAGGCCGGTGGGCGAGCTACAGCTGTCTCCCCCCCCCCGCCCCCCCCCCCTTGCCAGAGGAGCTGGTCCATGGCAAGAGATGGGCTCCCATCCTTTCACTCATCTACACTTCACAATGCCTGACCAAGAGGCAAGTGACACGAGTGCACTTTCGAGGGCGTCGATGCTTACTATTCCTACCTCAGAAGAGGGCCTGGGACAGAACGAAGAAACCGCCTTTGAGAGGCATACTAGAACTAGTCAAATACTAAATTCTAGGGTTAAGAACGGGAAAATTAGCCAGGCAGCACTCCTGGCAATCAAAAACGAACTCGCTGCATGGGCTATCGCTAGTGCGAAGCACGATGGGCGGGTAGAGGAGTTAGAAAAAGATAATGAGCGACTGCGTCAGCAACCAGTCAAAACATGGGTTGGAGTGGCCGCACAAGCAGCCACAACGAAGCAGACTACCAAGGAAACGAGTGCTAAAGTATCGAAAAGACCAGACACGGTGGTCTTCTTGAGACCCCTGCGAGGTCAGGACATAAAAAAGGTGCAGGACATTTTTACTACCAGTATAGACCCTGAAAAAGACAAAATTAAAATAAATAAAGTAAAGGCGACCAAATACGTTGTTATAGTAGATGTTGCCATGGAGGAAGATAGGAATAAAAGCTTACATAATTCAAAACTGAATAGAGCTATAAAGTGTGAGCCTCCTAAAAAGCGGAACCCACTAATAATCGTTGATGATGTACCAGTCAAACTAAAAGAAAATGACATTTACGAGACAATATATCAACAACATTTCGAGAACATGAACTGGGATACGTTCAAAACGAGTTCAAGTTACATTTGAAAACTGGGCCCTGGGAACGGGATGTTGTACATCACGTTGCTGAGGTCTCTGGGAAAATGTGGCGTAGGCTCACCACTATGGGCATGATTTATATAGGCATCACTGCCATCAATGTCAGGGATTACTTAGTAGTTCCCTGATGCCTCAATTGTGGCGGCTTAGACCTCTTGCATAAGCGTTGTGAATGGAGACCGGCATGCTCCAGGTGTGAGGCTGAAGTCCACGTAAGAAAAAACTGTGGCAGAGCTGGGGTATGCATCCCCTGTACGTGAAGAGGGAAGAAAACCTGCAACACTACCGGAAGAAATTGCCCTACCTACAGGATGTTAGAGCAAAGGCTTGTTGCCCGAATTCATTATAGCTGAGGCTACAGCTGTACACAGGAAGCGTAAGAGAAAGTCCCCGAGCAAATGGTTGAGGGATGCAATGAGAGCAAGCAGATTTAGGGAATTTATTCAGAAGCTCGCCAAGTTTCAAACTCCTACAGTGGTAATGAAAGATGTATGTATACAAACAGACCCTTGTGGTCAGAAAAATGCTCCCTCTCCTCCAAGTTGGGGACTAAGGTCGCCTGAAGATCTTGTACGACCACAAGGGCATCCTGTAGTAGGGAGTCTACTGGTGAAAAACCATGATGAAAGGTGTACTAAAGAGCAAGTGCAGGTTAATGTTGTGAGCAGTTAAAGCTCGCCAATAGGCCCACCATCTCAGAGAGGTTTGTCAGTGGATCCTGCTAGGTTATACCCCAACCTGGAGCACACTCCACAGTTAGCTTGCCTGGAGGAGCTGGCTGTCCTCACTAGAGTCTTAAGGCATGTAGTGCATGTTGGACATGAGTGTGGAAGAGATGTCACCTTCCCAGGAATGGAGGCTGTGGATTGGATACAGCTTAAGACGATGAATCTCCTCACTGACTTTGGGGTCCTGCGAGACTTAGTCAAAAAGGTGTTCGAAAGACGGAATGAGAAATTTGATTTGAATGAGTTATACAATCAATCCATTATTATAAATGGGAAGATAGCATATGATTGGAATAAGAACTGACCAGACTCTTATAATCGAACATACTTTCCACATGAGCCTTTTAAACATTGGACTGATAAACGCGCACAACAGCAAACTAGTACTGCAAGAACTCTGAAGAGTGGTGGAGGGGAGGAGTCTGGACGTGTTTCATCTGCAGGAGCCAGACTCCCAAGCTGGGCAGATCCCTTTCATAGCAGCAAACAGGCAAATAATTCATTGTGAAGGAAAACCAAGAGCCACAGTCATAGTTATAAATAGGGCACTAAGAGCTACAGTCCTCGCACAGCTTTCCGGTGACCACTGCAACGTCGTGGAATTACAGTCGCCTGTAGGAGTGCTATACCCTGTTAACATGTACTTCCAGTATGGCACAGGGATTGAAGAATTCCTAGATAAATTAACTCAGGTGGCCACGGCGTTTCGGGGGCGCAGATTTGTCGTGACAGCGGATATAAATGCGAAGTCCCCCATATGGTTCAGTGGCACTCGAGATGACAGAGGAGAAAAATCAAAGGAAACCATCATGGCGCTGCAACTAATGGTTGCCAACAAGCAAGGGAACCCCCCTACTTACTCTGGTCAAGTGGGGCAGGCACAAATATTGATGTTACTTTAGTAACGCCAAACCTTGCAACGAAGGTGAAAGATTGGACTGTTTGGGATCAAATTACCACGAGCGATGTAATCTAATAACATTCTCATTGGGTGACAGGGAGTGCCACTGGGACATGGGGTGGCAAATACAACTCACTTTCAATAAGACTGATTGGGAACACTTAGCGAGGGAATGCGACATACCGACATTGCCGGAGGGTGACAACAATGTAGAGGAACTGGTGAAAGCAGTTACCAGGACGGTGAGGGCAGCCATACAAATCAGGAGGAGATCCGTTGCGGCCTCTCCATCACCATGGTCAGCCAAACTGAGACAGATGCACCAGCCTGTAAGGAGGGCGAGGGTGTACTACCAGCGAAGTGTCCTCAGGAAAGAAAATCAACATTCGTTGCATGTATACAGAGAAGCAAAAGAACAGTTTCAACAGGAGCTTAGGACAGTTAGGTTGAGGAGCTGGGATAAAAATATTCAAAGCCAACTAGCTTCTGACCCTTGGGGTGACCCAAACAAGTTAGTAAGGGAAAAGATAAGGTCACCAATGGTGTTTACCACTGTCAGGGACGGGGGCCGGATGACTGAGACTTGGTGAGAGACCTCTGAGGTCCTCCTCTGGGTCCTGTTCCCTGGCGTTAGAGAGGAGGACGATTAAGAGGAACAACGAAGAATCAGGATAGAAAACTAATGGGTCTGAAAATAATAGCATGGTCTATCCCTTCTCCAAAGTGGAGGTCGGTGCCAAAATAAAAGCCCTTAAGAAGGGCAAAGCTTCTGGCCCAGATGGCATTACAGTGGAGGTGTGGAGGTAGTGCAATTCCTCGTCCCCCAGCTGGTGGCACCTCTCACTAAGTTATACAATGAATGCTTACTGCTCAGTACATTTCCCTCTATCTGGAGAAAGCAAATGTTGTAGTAATTAAAGAAGGTCCAGATAAAAACCCAAAAGAAGCAAAATCATACAGACCCATCTGCTTACTGGACCTGCTGGGGAAACTTTTTGAGAGGCTGCTGACAGACAGATTGACAGCACACCATGTGCTGTGTAGAATGAATGACAGACAATTCGGTTTATGGTCAGGGCGATCAGCGTCTGACGCAATCTCCCTGGCTGCGGATGTCTGTGACTAAGTCCCACACAAGCACATTGTCGGCATCATGGTGGACATCAGTAGCGTCGTTGACAACCTGTGATGGCCTTCGCTCTCCTCCTGCTTGCAGGAGAATGAGTGTCCAGGGCCGCTATATGGCTGTCTTAGGAGCTATTGTGAAGAAAGGGAGGTCTGACTATCGTCTCCTAGAGGAAAAATCAGTAAAGAGATAACGAAGGGGTGTCCACAGGGCTCTGTCCTGGGGCCACTCTTTTGGGCCATTAATATCGATCCCCTTTTGGACAACTTAAAGAGAAGTAACGATGTGCTAGAGGTCATAACCTACACAGACGACCTTCTCCTGCTGGTTGGTGGCCGTAGCTGTGAAGGCTTAGAACCGATAGTCGATAGGGCCATATGGTGCCGTAAAGCCAAAATGACTGTAGCGCCTAGGAAGTCCATGTATCTGCTATTAAAAGGACAACTTTCAAGAAATCCAACCATTAGAACTAACGGCTCACCAGTTCTTCGGCACCGTGGGGCTCGTTATCCAGGTGTAGTCATTGACGAGAGGTTTAACTACGTATCACATATTGATACCGTAACACAAAGATCTTTGGAGACGCTAAATAACTTAATTCAGATTGGTCACAAACGTTTCCACCTCCCACCTGACCTAATTAAATTATATCGTAACAGTATCCTAACTTTGATTGTAGGATATGGGTCAGGGGTCTGGGCACACAGGCTCATGAGGGTCAGGCCCACTGTAAGAAGGGTGCAGTGAAACAAGCTCCTGCGCTCGGTAAGGGCATACAGAACAACTCCTGGGGGGGGGGGGGGGCATTGCTAGTATTAATGGGACTCTGTCCCCTTGGCATAAAAATTAGAGAACAGGCAGCCTGGTATTGGGTGAAGAAAGAAAAGAGGGAAAAAATAGTTGAAATAATGGGGGTTTCTGTAGGGGATACATCTGGAATCAAAAGAAGGGGGAAGAATTATGGCAGGAGAAGTGGGATAGTGATGAAATGGGGCGAAGAACACATGAGTTGCTGCCAAACATCAAGGAGCGCCTACAGCTTACATACTTCAGACTAACCAGAGGACTGCTGCACTTTCTTACTGGGCACCGATCCTACCTGGTGCGGGAAGCGGGCTACACCAACGTGTGACTGTGGTGCTGTATAGGGCACTCCAGAATATGTGGTGTACGAGTGCCCTCTCTTTGACGATGTTGCAGGCAACTCAGGCAACAACTTCCCAGTCATGACACGCACCACCTGCTCAGGCATGAGAACACATTTCACGTCTTGAACAAACTTTCAGGCGAAATATCTAGTAAATTTCTCAAAGAATTCCTAAGGAATAACCGACAGTGAGCAATACCCGAATGAGACTCTGTGCACCTGTCCTGTTCTGCTGGGGTCTGGACTTGGCCAGCCACTTCATGGCTGGGATCCGCCATGTCTCGGATTAGGGGGAGGATAGTACTGCAGCGATTCCAACGTCTTAGGCCAGCCCAGTGTCTGGGGCATGCCCACTGGGATTAGCTAGGTGGACATGGCTGACAACATAGGTTTGTAACACACTGGCACACGTGTAACGCTGCAGGTAGTGTAGATTAGTTTAAGTATAGATAAAGTAGCATATATATATATAAAAAAGAAACAGAAACAGCCATAGTGAATTAGCCACAATTAATCAGTAACCAAGGAAACTTGTAGCATAGAATAAAAGTAAATTAGAAATGCCCATAGTGGATATATAGTCGAAGTAGTAACATACCTATAGTATTAGTAAATTAAGCTGCAGTTGGGACCCACCAATGTAGTTAGGTAGTGGGTTAATATGTATCATTGTAGTTTTTCTGAATAAAGAATTTAAAAAAAAATGCATTCTGGCGTGAGGTCGGACGGGTTGGGCTCGCAACTCCCTGGTCGCTCGTGGGGTGCACTTGGTACGGGCCCGCCTGCTGCCTGAGCGCCGTAAGGCACGGAATCTCGCACCATGACGTATTGCTTCGTGGTAGGGCGTGCCGACGACAGGCCTCACATGGAGGATTAATGTATCATACATAGCCTCTCCTTCCTAAGTGGCTCTTTCCACCTTCTCGTGGTGCCAGACGTCAAGCTCAGCATTTCCTGGGGCCGCCCAGATATTGCCTTGCGTCAGAAGGGAGAGCTGCGACCCAACCCGATGCGAAAGTCAAGGGAGCGTGACACAGGTGGAGCTGTGTCCAGGGACCGAAGATCTGTCCCTCAGGAGAAGGCTGCTAGGCCAGGGGGTGTTGCTCATCTTGTGAGCGACTCCTCTGCACTGGGTGGCTACTATTCCCCTCCTTCTTTGCACAAAGCACAGAACACCAGGTGCTCTGCATGCCGACGATCTTGTTTGTCGGTGGGGATCTGGCAAGGATGCTTTGCTGCGCCCCTGGGTAACCGAGGTGTGTTCTGCCAAACCCAGGGGGTTGTGACATTACCTGGGCCAGGTTAGCTGTGTCCAGACCACTGGACGACTGAAATATACCAGCTCCATCATTCTGTTGATTCTCAGCTTTCTTTTCATATTCCTTAGTTTTCTTTCTTTTCTTTGTTGTTCTGGCTTCCTTTGTCATGCTTCCAGCAGCTTTTTCAGCTTCAGTGACCCGTTGCCTGTCCACTCGTAGCAGCATTCTTTTCATGTTGTCCCCAGTTTTGATGGATAGTCTACTCATGGTTTTAAATCTGCTTGTTACTCCATAACTAAAACATATTGAGGCCTCCATCACACCAACCTGAAAAACTGGCATGCTAACAACACGCACGCGATAAACGTAAGTAAACTCAAGTCATCTACTTGTATCAACAGAAAGATCGATTGCAATATTATACAAACGAGTTGCTATGAAAATAGAGGCGCCAAAATTAAATAACGAGTTTTTGCAGGCAAGATTTTATGTTTGACAGTTGTGCGAAGTTAGGCATTCACGCGCCGCAACTGCTTTATAAAGAATTCAAACAAAAAATGGTGAGGTACCACACATGAAATACACTGAAGAGCAAAAGAAACTGGTACAGGCATGCGTATTCAAACACAGTGATATGAAAACAGGCAGAATATGGAACTGCGGTCGGCAACGCCTACATAAGACAACAAGTGCATAGCGCAGTTGTTAAATCTGTTACTGCTGCTATAATGCCAGGGTATCAAGATTTAAGTGAGTTTGAACGTGGTGTTACAGTCGGCGCACGAGCGATGGGACACAAGAGTCTTCGAGGTAGCGATGAAGTAGGTATTTTCCCGAATGAACATTTCAAAAGTGTACCGTAAATATCAGGAATCTGGCAAAACATCAAATCCCCGACATTTCTGCTCCCGGAGAAACATCCTGCAAGAACGGGACCAACGACGACTGAAGAGAAACGTTCAACGTGACAGAAGTGCAACTCTTCCGCAAATTGCTGCAGATTTCAATGTCGGGCTATCAACAAATGTCAGCGTCCGAACCATTCAATCATCGATTTGGGTTTTCGGGGCCAAAGGCCCACTCGTGTATCCTTGATGACTGACGCCTCGCCTGGGCCCGTCAACACCGACAGTGGACTGTTGATGACTGGAAACATGTTGCCCGGTCGGACGAGTCTCGTTTCAAATTGTATCGAGTGGATGGACGTGTACGGGTATGGAGGCAACCTAATGAATCCAGCAGGGGCTGTTCAAGTTGGTGGAGGTTCTGTGATTGTGTTGGGCGTGTGCAGTTGGAGTCATATGAGGTCCCCTGAGACGTCTAGATACGACTCTGATAGGTGATACGTACGTAAGCATCCTGTCTCATCACCTGCATCCATTCATGCCCATTGTGCATTCCGACGAATTTGAGCAATCCCAGCAAGACAATGCGGCACCCCACATGTCCAGAATTGCTACAGAGTGGCTCCAGGAACACTCTTCTAAGTTTAAACATTTCCGCTGGCCACCAAATTCCCCAGACGTGGACATTACTGAGTATATCTGGGATGCCGTGAAACGTATTGTTCAAAAGAGTTCTTCACCCCCTCGTACTCTGACGGATTTATGGACAGCCTTGCCAGGATTTAATGGTGTCAGTTCCCTCCAGCACTTCTTCAGAAATTAGTCGAGTCTATGCCGCGTCGTGTTGCGGCACTTCTGCGTGCTCGTGGGGGCCCTACACGATATTACGCAGGTGTATCAGTTTCTTTGGCTCTTCAGTGTATATATTTTTAGGGTCATGACATCAAGATCTCCTTAAACTTTCGGAATCAGTTCACATACTTAAAAATAACACATCAACAAATCCCTGTTTCTCGTCTTCTTTGTAACTTTTTTCCTCTCGGGCTTCAGAAAAATGGATAACCGCATTGCCATCGCTTCCTTTTCGTCCATGTCGAGCTAACAGCGCGTCCCGTGTAAGCATTTAAGTGTATTGGCACAAACATTGCCTGGCAACAGCGGCTGCAAATTTTGCCGTTCATGTGGGTGCAATTCATTTGGCTGCCAATGTCACCAGGCAACATTGCTGAGCCATATTGTAAGCTATATGAAATACTAGTGGCTCGTGTAAGCATGCTTTAAGGGAAGAGAATTTCTTGGCCGCAAAATCTGAAACGAGAGTGCCCTGGAATAGTACAAGAAGGCTATCTGTTGTGCTGGTTCTCCGCACAGCAGGCGCTAACGCTCAGAAGCAGGGATCTTTTGAGTAGACATTTTCCTTCAGAGGTCTTCCTGTTCAGGCTCTGCTAAGTGGATTGGTCATAATTTGACAATTAATCCCCGTGCACAACTTCCAATACACCACGCAGAGTTGCCTCTGCAGTGGCACTGGAGCGTGAATGATAGGGGCGTATTTACGGTGGGCTGGGGGAGGGGGGGGGAGGGAGGAATGAGGAGACAAGGGGATCCTACCCCCCTCCTCAGAACCACAAAGCTTTTTTTATTTTTTAAATGTAGGTTTAAAGTGGCTCACGTTGAAATACGGCAATTATTAGTTGTAATGAATATGAAATTAAATTTGTCCTGTTGAACTCTTACACAGACTGTCTTGTTACAAAGTTTGGAAGTTTGGCCGCAGCGAGAAGTGGCACGATGTCTATAAGGTATCGATGCTAACAAGGGGATCGTACGAACTTCCCCTCACCTTTCTGATTCAGATTGACGGGATGTGTAGGACACGAGTAGGACTTCAACATATGTGAACAGGAAGACGCAACTCACAACCATATTCGAGAAGGGCGTGTCTGAAAATTGTAGGTGTAATTATACAATTTTTATTCTCACTAACACTTAAGCATTCCTCAGCCGTGCGAGTAAGCGTGTAATTTCTTAAGCACAAGGCTTCTGGATCTAATTTCGCTAATGGCAATTTTTTTCCTTTCTCACGTAATTCTACCAACAGGTATATTACGACTGTGCAGATTATCAATATTTAATTATTTATTTATTATTTACATAATGTTAATCCTGAAAAAGGGAGGAAAAGTTTTTTTCGTATGGAGATTGGAAAAAAACCGTCGCATTAGAACTTTCAATCAAATCAGTATAGTCATTTCATTTATATTATTGCATCTACTTTTATAACAAGTATAATATGTAATCCGTGGATCACTGCACGAATCAGGATGATACTGATCTTGGAAACATGGGAAACAATAATTATTGCGACATGCATTACGTGTAATGAACTACGAATTTTTGCATGTGCATTATTTTTCGTTGTGTGTATTCTAAAACAAATTTAGTTTATATTCATAAGCGGTTCTCGTCATCACACACTTCAGCGGCGTACTGCGCATATGGAACCATATCACTGAAGATTGGTACAGACAACTGATGGTATAAGACTCACTGAATTTTTATCCAAACTTCTCTAGAAGCTATCTCTCTATTCTCTTCGATGACGCAGTTTTATACTCTTTTTATAAAGTTCTTCGCCAACAAGGAAAAATTTGGCTAAGCCAACGGAGTCTGTTTGGGAGGGATTATTTTAGTTCTGCTTGTTACAAGAATAACGTGGAAATGAAAAAAAAACATTGATAGCAAGCTCCGATCCAAATACCTATCGCTTAATGAAACTAACCGCTTATTCGCTCAGCTGCAGATAACTTGAATGCTAGCAACCATTCAAAGCACATAAGCAGGCCCAAAATTTTCAAACTCAATTATCTTGAAAACGGTGCACGTATGTTGAAGTCCTAGTCGTGCCCTACATAGTCTGACACTATGAATCAAATCCGTGAGGGGAATTTCGTACTCTTCTCTTGTAAATTGATATTTGGCTCCCTACTTGTTACCAGTACATGTCGGTATTGTGTCGGAGTAGGGGGGGGGGGGAGGGGAGAGGAGGAAATCACCACCGCCCAGGGTGGCAGATTTTTGGTGGCGACAAAATCGTAAATTTTAATATGGCTATAAGAGGATGAATTAAACAAGACAATGGAAGTTTAGCATAATGAAGAAGAGTGAGGATAAGCTGGAAATATAAATCATTAGTAAAAGTCAGTACCTTACTGGAAATAATGTACGATATTGTGAAACAGATGACAAATGAAGCGTTGGAGTTGGTCGCCATGGATGGGTCTTTCAAAATAGCAAAAGTTGCTAATGGAAATGTTGCCAACTCAATTTTACCGTGCACCGACAGTAAAATATAAAATGCCCATCGCATGCCATAGTCATTTGAATCACCTGATTAAGATGCTTGTACACGTCGTGGAAAGACGCACCGAATATTCTCCCCGCCAATATATCTCCTCTGGATCTACCATGAATGCCATTTACATTCTTCTTCTTATTACCACGTTTCTATAAATATTTTTTTTCTGCTTTATCTGCAACGTCTTTCAAGCTTTCCCGTATTCCTTTTGCTTTCTCGGAGTTGTAGGCATAATCAATACATATTAATGTTAAGATCATACCGAAAAAACCTATCAAACCTTACTTTGGAACTGAAGCAGTTTAACTCTACTGCACGAACTGTTTCTCCAGTCTCGTCGTATTTCTACAATTATATTTTAGATTTAACTGCTGCATTTCGTTACGATAAATGAAACTGCTTTCAAAACTGCTTGTTTTGAGCCATAAATATGGTCGTGGCATGTCGGAAAGCACAACTTCTCGATATCCAACCATAGTAGTTTTTCCTGTAAGTACTATATACTCACTAAAGAGGGACTGACGGTTTACACACTAGTTTTGCCAACAAATAAAGTATTTATATGTAAGTTACTCGGTGTCCTATGACCTTCCACATCCTACAGCAGGAACTCCGACCAAACTGCCGACAATACAGTACTGCGATGTGCAGGTCTTGCTCCTCTCTGCTCAGAGAACGAAAAAAAATTAACAGATTTTAGTTACGTACTCTGCGTGTGACATAACATAATTTTGGTTGACGTAATTAATTCTGGAGTTATAACTCAAAATATATTACACTCTAAACGTTTCACTTCTCAAAATTTTGTACATGGGTGCACGTTCAGAGACCGTGAATAGTTACAATTGAAAGAAAACAGCCCTCTGACACTATTTTTAACGAATTAACCAGGTTTCAACACTGCTAGGAGTGTCTTCCTCAGAATTTAAATCAAAGAATGGTCTATAACATGGTCACAGAATTATGACTAAAAACGTATTATACAGAATATAGGTACGGAATCATCGCGAAAGACTGGCAGTACTTATATGTCATTTATAAAATAATAAATATATCAAAAGGGCATTAGTCACAAAGATATTTAAGATAAAGAAAACTGTGATGGCGAGCCACTAAGGGCTGCTCGTTACTTGCGTCGCGCAGGTTGCAAAACGTTTTGCAACCTGCACCACGCAAGTAACGAGCAGCCCTTAATGGCTCGCCATCATAGCTTTCTTTATCTTAAATATCTTTGTGACTAATGCTCGTTTCACTTCTGTTTCACTGACTGGTTCCTCATAACTGGTTCTATGAGTTATTTACGCCAAAAATCCGTGTGAGTACGTGTGATATGTGAATATAAGACGTAATGGATGAATCACATTGTGAAAAATGTTGAATATGTCTGAAAAGGCAAGAAATGGAAGGGCGCCATTTGAAATTTTCGCACGAGGCGGCAAAATCCCTTGAGCCGGCCCTGGGTGCTAAAGCACCCCGGTGAACTCGTGTTGTGTGTCAACCGAAAATTAATAGTGCGACGAGTGTGTCTCAACATGAACAACCGTATGACATGCTTTCACATAACCTTGTTACTTCCGTGGCTAGATTACAGCACAGCTCCTGATTGTCTGCGAGCACGCAGTCCTAAAGTTGCATCATTTTGTGGCAGACCGACAACATTCTCCTTTCTACGCCCCCCCCCCCCCCCTCAACGTGTCGACAAAGTCCTCCTGCCTGCTTTCTCCACACCTTACACTCCACTGACGTCGAAGCTTAACTTAGCCGCAGCTACTGAAGCTGTCTAAAGAGCGTATTGCCTCTGAGATCACTGAACCTTGAAAGAAATTAAAAATGGCTTAAACAACACAGTGATTACCAAAAACTTGAGGCCTTGTAATGCTTTAGACTTGTTCTTGAAGACTTATTAATCTGAAATAAATACCTAGTGAAGTTTGTGTAGTTCTCTTTTCACTTTGAATTGAAATTGATTGTGGAATCATTCACAAATTTCAGTGAAACATCAGTAGTGACAATTCTGATTCCTGTAAAGAAAGTAATGGCCGGAATATGGGTGCTCTCAGGGCAATGCGCGCCGGATTGTATGGCAGGACTTTTATGCGAGAATTGTGAAATTAGTTGACGACCGTCCGCAGGCTCTCTCGTAGTCTTATCGAACTCTCAGTTTCTCCATAACAATAAATTCTTGTACTCTCGCCAGACTTGATCAGAAAGATTAAGGAGGCGTAAGGAATCTAGTTAAGCCTCACCATGTTTCCGGAGAGACGTATGTTAATCAATTTTCCGTCATGAAATTCTACAACTTATGTAATGAGCAATGGCATCGATAATGCAAAGTCCAATTACACTTCCCGCTCCAGAACCAAAGATAATGACATTAGATGCTTCTTCTGGATAAAATATAGAAACAACAGAACATAGCATGGAGACCAAGCTCCGGGAGCGCAGCAGACTGCTACCGTACAATGTTAACTATAGTCAGTAAATTTACGCACTGCCAGTACACAGATTTGATTGGAATACATAAGTGCAACATAACAAAACGGTATATTATAGCGTGTCTGAGTTTCATTCGTAGTGATGTCACCAGGATTTACGTAATACATAAGTTGGAACTATTTCAAATGGCGTAACAACACCTTATGGCTATGTTCTAGGGTCACTGAGCAGTCATTTAGGATTTATTTGTTTATATGCGTGAATAGAGTCTGTGGAAGTTTTAAGACGTTTCTTCTCACTGGTAGCAAAAAGGGAGCTACAGCGTTTAGCCAGACTGAGATTGTGTTGCTTGTCCAGTTCACTAAAGTGATATTTCATCATCAGCATTTTTATTCTTATTTTGGAAGAGTGAAGTATTATTAATAATTAAAGAATTGCGTTAATTTAAACATGCTAACTTTACATGACAATAAATGTAACTTACGTATAATACATTCGATATTAAGGTTAGGGCGTCATCATTTAAATGAACCGTAAACATTTTGTCTCTAGTGGCCTTTTTAATGCATTAAAAATAAGGGAAATGCTCCATTAGACGGATCCGTTGGGTAAAAAACATTTGAAGAGTGGAAACATGACTTCAGAAATGAAAACTGTGTTTGAGATAATCCACGGAATCAGCTGAAGACACTTGAGAAATACTGGAAATTCTAAGATCTGATGCTACAACTTTCAGGGTTGTTTTGAGAGAACTTCAGAAATTTATCAGCAACTGGACATCTCAGTCTTGGGTGCGCAGGTGGTTAATATCCAAAACGACAGAGAAAAAAAATGGTTCAAATGGCTCTGAGCACTATGGGACTTAACATCAGTGGTCATCAGTCCCCTAGAGCTGAGAACTACTTAAACCTAACTAACCTAAGGATATCACACACATCCATGCCCGAAGCAGGATTCGAACCTGCGACCGTAGCGGTCACGCGGTTCCAGACTGAAGCGCCTAGAACCGCACGGCCACACCGGCCGGCGACAGAGAAAACTACTTGATGTGTGATCCTGAAGAGTACTACCGAGGGGCAATTCTTACCACATTTTTATAGTGTTTTACAACAGTGTTAAAGCTTACAGAACATAACAAAATGCTGTCTGCATTTTCTTCACTGTTCCCGATTTCAACCAGTGAAATGCTCTGAAATAGTGAAGAACGAGAAGAGTTCAAGCCCTTAATTTAAATCTACATTGGGGATATGTAATGTGGACTTGATGATGTTCTTGCTAAATTATATTTATGGAGAACGAAATCTGTGAAAGGAAAATGCACACCTTCATTTACCACGAAAGCATTGCAGTTACGCAACAAAATAATGTGTCCAAGTTTCAACAACCTTTTGAAGCTTTTGGCCTGTAACCAAACCCACAGCAGAGATGTTGATCTCCACTTTAAAGAGAATCAGCATATACCTGCGAAATATAGCAGTTCTTGCAATTTCTGAACTTTATTGTCTCACATTAAGTCATAAAACAATTATTAGGTTGTTATTTATTGGTATTTACAAAGTCTAAAAAGAAATAGCATATGTTGCTCTATCAGTTGAATTAACTTGCTAATTTTATTTTATCCTTTCAGAGAAGAGTCAATGGATTAACCCTCTTGTCCATTCATCGTTCAGTACGTATTACACCATAGCAGGTGATAGACAACCTCGCCAAGAGAAGAAAGAACCTGGATATATCATTATACGGAAGATGCTTATTATTTACTGGTACCTGTGTTTTACTTTTAATTATTTTAAGCCATGATTTGTTTATTTATTCATCTGTAGAACAATATACCTGGTATGGATGTCGTCAAAACTTCGTACAATGCACCTTATATTTACTCCTAAAATTTTCAGAAACACTGATACTCAGGCTGACCTTCATTCAGCGGCGTGCAATATTTTATAAAGTACTTTCTTCCCAGGTCATCTGTTCTGAGAAAGAAAACGTTTGAAGTGGACTGTCGCATAACATGTAGTTTATAGACGCCAAATACTCGACAACATAAGCGCTGGAATTTTTCCACTACAGTGCTATTATCTCCCTTCATTTGTATCTGTGACGGTTCAATTGCGCCACATCACCGAACCGTTTTAAACGCCCGCCGAACGGGTGTGTCACGCCTTGTGCTAGAGCACACGCTCGCTGCAGCTACTGAGGGGGCGCTCCGGGATCCGCTTCGGCGAAGCGGTTTCCCGGGCGAGCTCTGCTCTATTGATCCATCTGCAACAAAACATCGTCTATCGTCACATCGAGGACCCCGTGGGTTGAGCATGCCACGTGCCTCGACCTGCCGGTGAGTGGTACTTACCAACAGGATTTTCTGCCGGAATATTACTTTGTGTCGGGGTCGGCTCAGCTTTTGCTTGTACGAAGTGGAGCTCAAGTGTATTGTATTTTTGGCTCGCTAGGAACTTGTTGGGTGTCATGGGCACTCCGTTACGGACGTCCTGTAAACCTCGCTATTGACTAGTTTAAAGGTTATCAAAATATCCACGGGTATGCTGCCGGTCTATAGTGTCCAACGGGCACAATATTTCGGCGATCATACATGTCGCCATCATCAGGTGAACTGACGGACTGAGCTCCTGTGAACATGCCGGCTCGGAGATCCGTACGCTATGGCTGCCGGCACGTTCACAGGAGCTCAGTCCGTCAGTTCACCTGATGATGGCGACATGTATGATCACCGAAATATTGTGCCCGTTGGACACTATAGACCGGCAGCATACCCGTGGATATTTTGATTATCAAATACGCCGGGAGAAACTCAAGAATCACAGTTTAAAGGTTATTTTGTTCTTTATTTGCATAAATATTTTGTATTCATTACTGACTAGTTGTCGTAAGCGCCAGTTACGAGGGCTATTCGGAAAGTAAGGTCGGATAGGATGCCCGTCGATCGCGTCACGTCGCTCTTTTCAGTTTTGAGCGCACAGTGAACACGTGAAGATGCTTAGAACAATAGTATCTCCCGCCAAGTACGAGGGCCTGGTGTGAGATTTCGCCTGATGTTATGCAGCCCACATAACATAACTGTCATAAGTTTCCTTCTGCATTCTCGGCCGCACCCTGAAGGGCAATGAAAATGCTCCTGCAGCGTTATCGACGAGAAGTGTTTGATCACCTACAATAGAGCCCGTAATTGACTCTCCCTGAGTTTCATCTCTGAACACATGAACCGCTAGCTATGAAGACAACGTTCTGTCACAGACACTGAGCTGTAGACCAGCGCAGAGGAAGCATAGGCGGCTTGCTTCTATGGCGAGGGTATTGGAAAGTTGGCACAACGCTACGACAAATGTCTAAATCAGAGCTGCGGCTATGTAGAAAAGTAGCTGGAATTTGTAGCTTATTGTTGCAAATAAAACGTTTTTGATTTTCACAGTGGTTTCCATTTTGCGACCGATCGGACCTAATTTTCCGAATAGGCCACGTAACTTAACGTTGCCATTTAAATGTCAATTGCTATGTTTTCTTCTAAGGCAGTCTGTGATAACTGGTAGCGTCCTTACTGCTAATGTTTTGAGTATGGCGTATTTTGACTAAACAGTGTTCTTTGAAACCTTTGATGATTACTGTTGGAGGTAGATTTTTTGGAAGGATCAATCTAGACTTGAAATAATAATACGTGTAATATAATTTCTTTAAAAACGGTAGATTTAAGTGACTAGAGATCTGTCTGAGATTTTTAGCGTATTTTAATTGTGGCAGTTGCAAACTGGCTAGTGTAAGAATTAAATCTGATATATTTCTGTATAAGTCACTTTGTTCTGTATTTTCTTTTAATGGCCGTGTTTTGAGGTTATTGTAAGCTGTGTATTGTACTGTATAGTTAACTGGCGGAAGGCTCTTCATTTTGATTTGTCAGCTAAGATTTTATGTGATTAATGACAATCTTTCCTGAGTGTTGTTGCACACTACTCCTAACTACCATCAAAGTCTCATAATTTTCAGTAGATAAAACCTGTGCGCCAATATTAATAGTTTAAACAGATTATGACAGCTCAGTTACTGATATTTTGGGATATTGTATTGAATGAACATCTTGTACTTGAACGGAAATGGACTTTCCGTAGATAAACACCGCAAAAGTTGTCTACAGATCATAAAATACATAGAAGAGTGACAAGAATATTGGGAACCACGAACATATTTACCAGTGTAACTACAATTAACTTCTACGATTGCTGCTGCAGTCTGACACCGATCGATGTACAGGTAATGTCTCCTCTTGACGGCTGTGGTTCTGGAACGAATCTCAGTATCTACAGCACACATAATTTTCCACATAAAAATCTCTCTCATACCCTCACAGTTATCGATGTGCTGAATCTATACATCCCTCAAGATAGGACACACACTCAAGTGTTATGAAGGACAGGAGTCTTTCACTATGTGATAATGAATACTACACCCGTGAACGTAATGCTTGGAAAGACATCACCGATGTGGGTTGGTGTACTGTAACCAACATCACTATCGATAGAAGCACAAGGAAAATGCTAGGGTACGCTTAAGGGTGACGATGAGGGGACACATTGTTACAGCTATATTGCCCGTCCTGTTTGTACACTATAGCAGGTCCAGTTAAGCACTTGCATTGCTATATTGTGCAGCTGTTTCAGAAATGAATCTATCACCACTTACGTTCCGATATACTCCTCAGTGCATTGTAATCACATTTCACAATGTCCAATCTAGCCTTCCATTAGGACTAGACATACATAATTTTTTTTTGTTTTTACGTGAATAGTAGTTTGATTACTTCCCACAATCGTACGTCAGAACATAAGCAATGGTACCTTTACGTTCAAGCAGCAACATGACATTTCTTGCTATCAGTTATATGTGTGCCAAAAAATTTGTGATATACCCACACTTGCACCAGCTTGGTTTCGTTTACGCATTGCAAAAAAGCCTCCCGCCATTAGGTATTTTTCGATGAATAAAAGATGTACACTACTGGCCATTAAAATTGCTACACCACGAAGATGACGTGCTACAGACGCGATATATAACCGACAGGAAGAAGATGCTGTGATATGCAAATGATTAGCTTTTCAGAGCATTCACACATGGTTGGCGCTGGTGGCGGCACCTACAATGTGCTGACATGAGGGACATTCCCAACCGATTTCTCATACACAAACAGCAGTTGACCGGCATTGCCTGGTGAAACGTTGTTGTGATGCCTCGTGTAAGGAGGCGAAATGCGTACTGTAAGTAGGCTGTTTATGTTTTCTCTATGTAAGTAGGCTGTTTATGTTTTCTCTATGTAAGTAGGCTGTTTATGTTTTCTTATTGGCAACGTTACGTAGCGCTCAACATGAAAATCACTGGCTGTGCTGTGTGCAGTCTGTGGCTGCTTTGCATTGTTGTAATACTCGCCATTGTAGTGTAAGGCAGCTGGATGTGAACAGCGCGTAGCGTTGCGCAGTTGGAGGTGAGCCGCCAGCAGTGGTGGATGTGGGGAGAGAGATGGCGGAGATTTGTAATTTGTCATGAACTGCTATATTTATATATGATGATATCAAGGTAAATACATTGTTTGTTCTCTATTAATATCTTTCATTTGCTAACTATCCCTATCAGTAGTTAGTGCCTTCAGTAGTTTGAATCTTTTATTTAGCTGGCAGTAGTGGCGCTCGCTGTATTGCAGTAGCTTGAGCAGCGAAGATTTTTGTGAGGTAAGTGATTTGTGAAAGGTATAGTTTAATGTTAGTCAGGGCCATTCTTTTGTAGGGAATTTTGAAAGTCAGATTGCGTTGCGCTAACAAAATATTGTGTGTCAGTTTAAGCACAGTCCTGTAGAATTGCTCAAAGGGGACGTTTCATATGTCGACCCTTAGCCGAGGATACCTCACTGGAATCTTCTGATTTTTCTTGTAGTTTGTGTAATTAGTGTAGATTTTGTTTATTGCTAGCGCGTAACTGTAGAGAGAATCTCCTTTGTAGTTGCAGTCTTTCATTGCTGTACAGTAAAACAGTTGTGGCATGCATGTAGATTTGCACCAAGTATTTCGCAGCTGCGCTGGCAATTAAGTAGACATTATTTCCATTGCTATGTTATTTTATTTTTGCTCTTCAAATTGTGTTTTTCTGTGTTGTCGTGTGAAATACTGTAACAATAATGGCGTGTGAAAAACGTAATACTAGGCTCCAAAGTAAACTGAGAAATGACAGTGAAAATGAAAGCAGTGTGTTAGCGCCACCGAGTAATGAATTAACTGATGTTCAAAGTAGTAATTTGATAATTGTGCATAGGGAAATGGAGCGGGCGGCAAACAATGGCGTGGACAGTGAAACAATTAGTGAAGAGGGAAGCATTATCGATCGATCGGTCGGCAACAGCTCGCCTCAGGAATCCGAAATGATAGGACACAATTTTGCAAACACTGTAGATTCAGGTTTTGCGTCCTCACCGTTTTCTCAAATGAGTCAAGACACATTTTCTGCTTGTCAAAATGTGAATGTTGCCGGTGCAACTTCACTGCCGAAAAGCACTGAGGAACATGTTTCAGACACCAGTGCATTGTTATTACAATTAATGCAACAAATGGGACAAAAGCTTGAAAAGTTAGACACAATGGAACAACACCAGAGACAAACACAGCAACAGTTAGACACAGTGGAACAAAATCTCAAAAAGTTAGACACAGTGGAACAAAATCTCAAAAAGTTAGACACTACACTTGAACAAACACGTGAAGATTTAACCACTGAGTTACATAACATCGAATCGAAATGTCAAAAGGTCTGTAATGACGTAAAAACACAAATTTGTGAGCATTTCCAACCTATTTTTTCGCGTGATGAAAATGTATTACAGAATCACGAAGCAGCCATAAAAGAACTGCAAACTATTGTTCATGAAAATCATGAGACCTTGCAAGCTAAAATTGACTCAGTTGCATCTACCGATTCGGTTACGCAACTTGCAAAAACTCAGGAAAACTTAAAGGACACAGTAGATACCCTGAAAATTGGTTCAGAAAGACACATGGAGGAAATAAGTACACTATCGGAGAAAGTAGCCGAACTTTCGGATCAGGTCACTAACTTATCTACAAAGGTAGATGATGATCTGAATGACACAAGACCCGTAGCCTTCACTGACACAGAAGAGTATGAACAAATAAGAAAATTCAAACAAAATCAAAATCAAATCAATACACAGTACAAAAGAGAAATCCGGGAAGTACAAGATCAGCTGACACAGGTAATACAAGAATTACGTATTTCAGAGGATACTCGCGCTCCAACACGGGAAGAGGGACTTAGAAATACGGAAAAGCCGCAAAATAATAACACAGGGCATTTCGGAAGTTATGAAAGAAATTGGCAATGTGCACCGAATTTTGATATGGAACGGCCGACACGACCTAACAATGACCGATATGCGACTCGCCGACATGATGATTTTGACTATAAGCTATTCATTACTACACGTAAATTCAAAACATTTAAGAATTATGGCAACGACATTCATCCACAAGCATGGCTCCATCAATTCTCTCATTGTTTTCCTCCCAACTGGTCGTTAGAACACAGATTAGAATTTATGTGTGGCTACTTAGAGAATGAACCAGCTGTAAGAATGCGATCGGTCATTCACGATTGCCACAGTGAGGGAGAATTTTACCATGCCTTCCTCTCAGCATATTGGTCTCAAGCCACACAAGACCGTGTAAAACATAGCATCATGATGATGAAACACTTTGAACAGTCTGAATTTTCCAGTCTTGTGAAATATTTTGAAGACATGTTGCACAAGAATCAGTACCTGTCAAACCCATACAGCCCCTCAGAACTCATCCGCATTTGCTTACTCAAATTGCCTGAACATTTACGGCATATTATTTTAGCAGGACGTTGCAAAGACGACATTGAAGCCTTTCAGGGACTGTTACAAGAACTGGAAATTGACACTGACAGTCGCCGGATGCGAAAACAGGAAAACAATCACTACAGGTCACATACGTCACAATTCCGTGACGACAGAAACAATAACTGGACACGACAAGGCTATTCTTACAACGCAAATCGTGACCAAAACAGACACCACCCGTATGACAACCGTTGGCAGAGTAGTAATAACTACAGGGAAAGATCGCATTTCCGTAGTAATGAATATGACAGAGATAACCATAGAAACAGACAATATGGTAATCAGAACTATTATTACCAGGGGAGACAGAATAACTTCAGACGCAACAGTTCAGCGCGGAGTTACGATTCAGGGAGAAATTCTCCACCACGTGACCGACAAGGAAGAAACTACGGATTCTACCGAAATGACGACAGACGATATGATCATAACGACAGACGTCAATTGCATCAGAACTGGCGGGATTCAAACAGAGCAGGGCCCTCTCGAGGAGGTGAATTTGTAGAAGTTAGGTCTCCAAATCCCAATAACGACGCGCGCCAACAAAGGGACAGACAATGACTCGCACCGCAGGCAGCCGCGTGCGGCCGCTGGCTCAGGGAATAACAACATAGACGCTAACCTTGAGAAAAATTCCAGTATTCTTTACCGACGTATACTGCATGATAATTGTATTCCAGCCAAACTGTGAGTACTATGAAGAGTAAAGGATTGCACCACATTTCACATGCAAAACCGTTTATTGAAAGATAATCTGCTTTTTAACTTTGTCTTTGCCATAAAACGTTTCACTTCACGTTACTAGTATGCTTAAGAAACTGTTAACATACAACAATGTTTGAAGTACAATATCCAGTCTAGAACCTAGGGAACATTTTTAAACAGAAATTACGAATGCATTGTTATAGTGAACAGACGACACAGTGTTGTATTTGTACATTCTTGCTTGTTAGTTGCACGATTACGTAACGACTATCAGGCTTACATACTTAGGACACATACGTTACTGGTACTGCTAATGAGATTTTAATGCAACATTTTGGTTTACTTGAAAATACATTCTGGGTTTAAAGTACTTTCTGTGAGATACCAGACGACAGAGTGATTAGTTTATGTGACAGATACACGATTTTATCACGACGCTACTAATGAGTGACAATTTACAATGTTGCTTTTGCGCTATATCTGTTTTATATCTGCACAGTTTTTCTGATTTATTCTGGAAAGTAAAACAGGTTTTAGTAGTAACTTTTGTGGTATAGCTACAATGAGACTGCCTTTTCCGTAGCACAACAATACGTTACAGCACAGTACTTTCCTCATCACGGCAATAAGCGTAATAACTAAGACATTTATACGCAAAGCATTTCACTTTTGTGTATTATGAGGTAAGTACATTGACTTCTGCAGAACTTAGCTTTCGGAGGAAAATAACTACGACACTTCCACAGAGATTATCTTACAACAAGATGCACATTTAGCGCTACAGGACACGCATTTCAGTGATTAATTTTGTACTTAAAACATTTATTTTTAAAGATTTTTGAATTACAAAGAAAGTTTTCCGTGATATATTTCATTCCATTGGTGTAATCTGTAACACCTGAGGGTATAATTACATTAATCCTCAGGGGGGTACACGCCTACTTTGTGTACCATGTGTGTGGCAACCACAAGGAACCCTAGCTAATATGGTATTTGCTTATACAACTTTACACGTCGGTACCATATTTCTCTAACACAGAATTACACAGCTATCTGATTATTTGACAGAGAAACAAACATTCTTTTTACTACGTCAGTGACAGATGTTTACGCAATTACAGTTGGATAACTTCACACTTATGAAACTGTATTTTGTCTGTACTTTGTAAACTGTTCATATTTTTCGGAACCATTGTGATACTATGAGAGCTTTGAATGATATATTTGGTAAGGGAGCATGATTTTAAAGTACGTTTGAGGTAGATGACACTATTGAAATGAGCAGAGAATTTTTTTTACGTTTTGAAATTATTGGAGGAAGTTACGACGATTTTGAGATTTGACTGAAGTGTTATGATGTTATTTTTACGACGACGATGTGTATTATGCTGCTGAGGTATGTTTATGATTAATAGGCTGAGGCTATATGAGTTATTTGATTATGCTTCATATTTATAATGACGAAATATTGACGAGTGTCGATGGATACGTATATGTGTAATAAGGTAAGGAGTAATGAATAGTGATTAGGGACTCTGACTTATGGAAAAGGATGTTGGAAACCAAGAATCGTACTTTAAGAGTTATGACATGTGTGAATCATGTGTGAATGTATCACAATGCCACTGAAAATTTTTTTGGACACTGTTATATTCATAGGATTTTGTTTCTACAGATTTGCAACGCTAATTCTTGACCTGTGAAATATTTTTATATGAGACTGCCACGGTAGCAGAAACTGCTGTCGTAAATATTTCCGTACGAAAGTTAAGTGACCACCTGCACGTAATGCGTTGTGGCGCCCAGCTGGGCCAGCCGCCCGGAGAAAAAGCCATTAGGTGGAGAAAAAAAAAAAAAAAGAGGCCATTAACCTCGCTTCTGACATTCCTTTGTAGAAAACATCGCAAATACGACACGCTAATTACTTGGAAACATATCGTACTTTCTGATATTTACTGAAATGCCTAATGAAATGACGAGAAATATTTTTACATCTGCACACCTGATTATGACAAGCGTCTTTCTACGAGAGTTGAGAGAGTTTCTACTAACTTATGAAATGTCACATGACTACTGAATGATATTTTTATACTTTGCTTTTCGTAGTTGCTTATTTCACTTGATATCTGGTTTCCAGCTGTGTTGCAGCATTGCTTTTATAAAATGAAATGCATTTGCTAATGTGAACACTTTCTGTCAACAGATCTATTAAATGATAATTTTGTAATCCACATTCTTTAAAAAAAGGAGCACTTGGAAAGGAAAGAACAATAAGAAGGAACTAGTAACAGTAACACATAATTTTCTTTTCAAGTACATGGTAATATTTCTTTTTACAATCAGTTGTTGTGGTGCACCACTTTAATTACTTAGACATTAAGATGTGATTATACATTTCCCTTATCTGCATTGTTATCTTTAGTGTACTATTTTTTCTGCTTGAGCTATGTCATGTTTAGGTATAAGTTGCTGCTGTTTGCCAGGCATAGTGTTATTGAATTTGACTTTTGCTCATTTATGCTGCTAGCTTTGCCAATTTGCATTTTTTGCATTGCTGTTTGTGTTGATTTGTTATGTGATGCTGCATTGCCTCGTCCCTTAGTTTAGCATCTGAGCTCAGTAGATTTAAGTTAGCTTAAGAGGGGGTAGCCTATAAGAGAATGAGTTGCGATGAATTGGAAGAAATGCATTGAGAAAACAGGTTTAGGTAGGATTTTCTTGGAAATAAATGTTGAGGTGAGAAATGTGTGAACATATAAATACAGAAAGCATGCTTAGATAGAATTTTTTTGGTGGAAACAAAGGATGAAATAAGAGGAAAGATATATGAAGTTTTGGGTTGGACTGCAGTACCAAATGTTACACTGAAAACGAACCCTGTCCTTTCCTATTGGTGTTATCCCACTATGTTTGTGTACCCTTGTGTATTTGTTTTCTTCCTGTCTCTGTGTACTGTTTCATAGAACTTTTTTCTCTTCTAATACTAAGTTACATTCACTATGATAAGGAATACTGTTCTCCTCAAATACAATTGGCATTAATAATGTGTTATTTACTTTGTAAAGATGTTAGACATTATTAATTCTGTTTTGTTTTAATGCTCATGTGTGAAGTTGATGTTTCAAAAGTTATTGTGATCTTTTATGTATTTACTCATGTCATAATTCCACTGATGTATATGTTAGTTCGATTCTTTTGTAAAGCCTGTACTACAGATGTTATCTGTATTATTATGTTTTTAATGATGTATTTTGTACCTTTGTTATTGTATTTCTATGTTACCAAATTGTAATTGTTACCAGTTCTTCAAATTACGTTACATTTCACTGCACACGTTTCTGTTGGTCATAGTATATGGACAATATGTGAGAAGTAGGGACTGTTCGTGTTTGCACGTGTGTTAATAATTCTGCAAGGGACTGGATAACAGCATTGCTGGTTCTAAGGACAATTCCAAAAACGTTGTGAGTGCACAAGTGGTGGTTTATGGACTTGCTATATTCTCTGCAAGACTCTTCGATGGTGATTGTGCACCTGCACAGTCGCAACAGATGGCTGCTGGCCATTTCTACAAGGACTACAGTGGGTCTACACCTTTGCTGACTCACCAGTACCATTATTTCTACAAGGCCTGCAGTGGGTCTGCACCTCTGGTGGCCCACCAATACCGTAATCTCTACCAGGACTACAGTGGGTCTGTTCTGTGATGACCTACCTACCAATATTCATCAAAACTTCGACTGACTCTGCAGTGGGTTTGCTCTGTTGTGACCCATTACTTGTCTGCATGTCAAGAGTCAGCACTGTCTTTCCGTTGGAAGGACAACACTACTTCTTCAAGACTGTATGGATATCCACTACTTCCGTGTGCATTTTCTTCTACTGTTCAGACTTTGAGAAAAACACTATATTTTACCGTAATGAATGATCAGGACTGTCTTTATGGACTGTGAGAAAATTTTAGCTTTTGACCAACATTGTATCAATAAGTGTGTGCATTTTATATCTTTGTTACTGTAACTGTGAAAAATTTTTGTCAAATCTGTATTGGCCAGTGCCCAACACCATTTGTAAAAATTTTTTGTGGGGAGCATGGGGGCTATGTAAGTAGGCTGTTTATGTTTTCTCTATGTAAGTAGGCTGTTTATGTTTTCTCTATGTAAGTAGGTTGTTTATGTTTTCTTATTGGCAACGTTACGTAGCGCTCAACATGAAAATCACTGGCTGTGCTGTGTGCAGTCTGTGGCTGCTTTGCATTGTTGTAATACTCGCCATTGTAGTGTAAGGCAGCTGGATGTGAACAGCGCGTAGCGTTGCGCAGTTGGAGGTGAGCCGCCAGCAGTGGTGGATGTGGGGAGAGAGATGGCGGAGATTTGTAATTTGTCATGAACTGCTATATTTATATATGATGATATCAAGGTAAATACATTGTTTGTTCTCTATTAATATCTTTCATTTGCTAACTATCCCTATCAGTAGTTAGTGCCTTCAGTAGTTTGAATCTTTTATTTAGCTGGCAGTAGTGGCGCTCGCTGTATTGCAGTAGCTTGAGCAGCGAAGATTTTTGTGAGGTAAGTGATTTGTGAAAGGTATAGTTTAATGTTAGTCAGGGCCATTCTTTTGTAGGGAATTTTGAAAGTCAGATTGCGTTGCGCTAACAAAATATTGTGTGTCAGTTTAAGCACAGTCCTGTATAATTGTTGAAAGGGGACGTTTCAGTACCATTACGTTTCCGACATTGATAAAGGTCGGATTGTAGCCTATCGCGATTGCGGTTTATCGTATCGCGGCATTGCCTCTTGCGTTGGTCGAGATCCAAGGACTGTTAGCAGAATATGGAATCGGTGGGTTCAGGAGGGTAATACGGAACGCCGTGCTGGATCCCTACGGCCTCGTATCACTAGCAGTCGAGATGACAGGAATCTTATCCGCATGGCTGTAACGGATCGTGCAGCCACGTCTCGATCCCTGAGTCAACAGATGGGGACGTTTGCAAGACAACAACCATCTGCACGAACAGTTCGACGACGTTTGCAGCAGCATGGATTATCAGCTCGGAGACCATGGCTGCGGTTACCCTTGACGCTGCATCACAGACAGGAGCGCCTGCGATGGTGTACTCAACGACGAACCTGGGTGCACGAATGGCAAATCGTCATTTTTTCGGATGAATCCAGGTTCTGTTTACAGCATCATGATGGTCGCATCCGTGTTTGGCGACATCGCGGTGAACGCACATTGAAAGCGTGTATTCGTCATCGCCATAATGGCGTATCACGCAGCGTGATGGTATGGGGTGCCATTGGTTACACGTCTCGGTCGCCTGTTGTTCGCATTGACGGCACTTTGAACAGTGGACGTTACATTTCAGATGTGTTACGACCCGTGGCTGTACCCTTCATTCGATCCCTGCGAAACCCTACATTTCAGCAGGATAGTGCACGACCGCATGTTGCAGGTCCTGTACGGGCCTTTCTGGATACAGAAAATGTTCGACTGCTGCCCTGGCCAGCACATTCTCCAGATCTACCACCAATTGAAAACGTCTGGTCAATGGTGGCCGAGCAACTGGCTTGTCACAAAACGCGAGTCACTACTCTTGTGAACAGTGGTATCGTGTTGAAGCTGCATGGGCAGCTGTACCTGTACACGCCATCCAAGCTCTGTTTGACTCAATGCCCAGGCGTATCAAGGCCGAGGTGGTTGTTCTGGGTACTGATTTCTCAGGATCTACACACACAAATTGCGTGAAAATGCAATCACATGTCAGTTCTAGTAGTATAATATTTGTCCAATGAATACCCGTTTATCATCTGCATTTCTTCATGGTGTAGCAATTTTAATGGCCAGTAGTGTAATTACAACTTTTAAAATCCCTAGAGTCTTTTCAGGTTATCGATTTCACCGCTTCCACGAAACCTTTTGGTATTTTCTATAGTGCATTCCATTCACAGCTTCCATTTTCTCCTGACTAAGAAATCATTGTGAGCCATTGAGTAATTAGAAACTTATCTCGTCTGCGAAGACCTTTACGTGAAAAGATAGAGGAAACCGGTATTTCCATTCTCGAATGCCGATGTCGGTGATATAACAGATTCCCAATCATTCTTATAATTTACAATGTCAACTAAAGTGTTTCTCATGTCTAGAGAACCAGCAAATGTGTCCTCTCCCCGACTTTCACCTGCTACATGCACTCAACACACACCACAAAATCGATCTTCTGTCAACCAAATAAAGACAGGAATGAGAAGAAGCAGTCAATCGGGCAATTTATATGAGAGGGAATAATGGTCCAGCGCAATCACGCGTCCATATTGAATCTTCTCAAATTTCCACGTGATCACGAAAGTTGTCGGACACATACTAAGTATCAGTCTGCTATTCGGCCGTCTAGAGGACTACATGGTTAAGTCAACTACATTCCTGCATCCCAGCAGGCCTCTCCATTTGGAAGGCTCTGCCGTTAGCGGGAAACGTGAATGATTCCCGCCACATGCCACTAGCGCCGCCGTGCCAACCAAGCATAGACAGAATAGTCCTACGAAATCGGCCACATATATATTTGATCGCTGTACTTAGAATTAAATGCTACGATTGCAGTCTCAGTTGAACGACGTTCGAGAATGAGCGAAGTATCTGAAATACACCCTGCTGACGGCTATGGCTCTGGAATTAGGAATATCTGTACCATTCTTATGACTGGACATAATCTTCCCCCTGCTATCACAGTATTCCACAGTCATCTCCTTTGCACATATCGGAACACAAACACATACTTTATAAGCCTGATGCTCAAGGCGAACCTATCACGCATCCCCTGCTACTAAGTATAATACTTCGCCAATAGCTGATTGCTGGCGATACGAAAAATCCTGATGGAAAATCAGCGGTGGGTGGACATGTCTCGTCAGTTTTTCTTGCGAGTCGTACCACTGTGTCTTAGAAAGAGAGACGTAATCGTCTTACAAACTGCCGGATATTAAAAAAGACAACGTTATTGCCATCACAAGCCGTCTTGATTTTACAGGTGCATACAAGTATCCATGTTAAAAGCTATACTGACTTTATAAATCTACGTATGGCATTACCTCTGAATGAAGTGGTTTTTTCCAGATAAATACCGTGACACTGAATATAGACGGTGATAGCCAGACTGTATGGTATCACAACAGCAGTGCGGTTACACGCCGCCTACGGTACACAGTCGTAATAAAATTATCGAATTTTGAAAGTGATTCGGCTAAGGAGCGTGGTATGAAATCGGTATTTGCAAGTCCCTCACGCCGCTGCCGCTAGATATTTCTCCAGTATTTGTAACGCATTCTGTCTCGATGCCATGTCAGAGGTTCGGTGATATATCGACTGGGATATAGACGTTAGTTGAGTGAGAAGGATCACAAACAGTAGTAGATGGTGTGCTGATTGAGGTCGTAAGAAATGTAAACTAGCTTTTCAGATCTCTAGTGCTATGCTTTCGGTAGAAGTGCTGTCTGGGATTTGGAATCAAGTCTTTCCATTCAACCACTTAACTGCATTGGATCGTATGAAGAAGTCCTTTAATGATTACAGCCACTAGTGAATCATATTTCTGCCACTCTCATATCTCGAAATGAGCCACCTTTCTCGAACCTAACTGCTACAGTAAAATTCCAACGTGGTTTTAGGTAGTCCCTATGCATCTTGCAACTGCTCCTCAGACTCAGTGCTACCATCCCTGCAGCTTTGCGCATGTGATTGTTCCAATGTAAGTCGGAGCTGAGTATAAGTCGGAGAAAGCTATATCTACCACCTTCTGCAACGCACGTAGAAACAGGCTAAGCTGAGTTACTGCGACAGAACTGTGTTTCGACCATTCAATGGAAACGAAGCCAGCTCCCGCAACACGAGGTAGTATAAAAGACAGTATGAAAACTGGGGTAAGGATGTGGATTTTGCTACTGCATTGTGGTGCTTCTCCAGACTACAAACAGGTACTACAAAAATGTTCAAATGTGTGTGAAATCCTATGGGACTTAACTGCTAAGGTCATCAGTCCCTAAGCTTACACACTACTTAACATAAATTATCCTAAGAACAAACACACACACCCATGTCCGCGGGAGGACTCGAACCTCCGCCGGGACCAGCCGCACAGTCCATGACTGCAACGCCCACAGACCGCTCGGCTAATCCCGCGCGGCACAGGTACTACAGATCCGAGTCCCTCAGGGTCCATTCACGTCTATCACCCCAACATTCTATCATCGTTATTCTGTAGCATCCATCGGCGAAAAATTACGAGCTATAAAAGCTCCACTAACTTCATCTGTTAGACAAATCAATAAGATTTTCACCGCGTCTCTCTCTTCCCATATATCGAAAATAAATACCGTCTGCGTGCCGGCATCGAGCACACGTGACTATCCTATTAATCATACAGCTATCGATCCATTGCACGGACCAGTGTAAAGGTGCATCACCTGTACTGTAGGAGGGTGACCGTACCCCACAAAGTATACTGTAAGTCGCAAGAGACGCTCCCTGTGACCCTGTGTCGTTGTTTGAATCATTGTTTCTTTCTGCTGTAACACGAATTGCACACTGCCATACATTTTGTTTTCCGCCATGACTTCGAGGTTTGTGTCAGGTTCTAAACTGACATTAACACGTTCTGATCCATTGCTTCTCACAGAAAACTAGACGACACACGGTATAAGTCATGCTGTTACTGCTGCCTGTGACAACACACCACACACATTGGATGATTTTAAATAAAAGACAGTTACAACATAAGGAAACTGGAAGAGTTTGGCGGCGTTGTGGATAGTTTCCAAACTGCTGTCCGAAGGTGATTGGCTATATCTACATTGAAACTCATCTGTCACAGTGCCGGAATAGCTGATGGCTCTGCATTCCGTTTCGACTAATTCCTCATATTGCAGTCATGGATGTGAACACTGTTTCGGTGCTAGCCATCCCCATAAGGTGTTGCCCCTCCACTAAAACCTCTACATTCCGCATTTCGCAAATGAATGGAGCTTGCCAAGTCGTCGCCCATCCAAGAACACAAGATTTCTCAAGATGCGTGTCGAGGATGTTAGCACCCCTTATCGGTGTATAGTAGTAGATTTGACAATGCTGTGATGTAAAAGCAGATGATTAAGAAGAACAAGAAACAGGTGGTTTTTATGCATTATGGAGTTCCAGACGGATGGAGTTCGAAGCACTTTATGTAAATCATCTACACTACCAACTTTAAAGAATTGTTCTAGTGTCTGGGATCAGTACCAGGACGGTACTGGTAAGAGGGAACATAAACACACGCACTCCTAAGGCTACACGGTTCTGCACTTAAAATACACTACAATGGTAGATCGTTCCTGTTTCTGACCTATGAGTCATGTGGAATGCGGCGCTGTAACATTCCAGTGTAAGAAATATACACTCCTGGAAATTGAAATAAGAACACCGTGAATTCATTGTCCCAGGAAGGGGAAACTTTATTGACACATTCCTGGGGTCAGATACATCACATGATCACACTGACAGAACCACAGGCACATAGACACAGGCAACAGAGCATGCACAACGTCGGCACTAGTACAGTGTATATCCACCTTTCGCAGCAATGCAGGCTGCTATTCTCCCATGGAGACGATCGTAGAGATGCTGGATGTAGTCCTGTGGAACGGCTTGCCATGCCATTTCCACCTGGCGCCTCAGTTGGACCAGCGTTCGTGCTGGACGTGCAGACCGCGTGAGACGACGCTTCATCCAGTCCCAAACATGCTCAATGGGGGACAGATCCGGAGATCTTGCTGGCCAGGGTAGTTGACTTACACCTTCTAGAGCACGTTGGGTGGCACGGGATACATGCGGACGTGCATTGTCCTGTTGGAACAGCAAGTTCCCTTGCCGGTCTAGGAATGGTAGAACGATGGGTTCGATGACGGTTTGGGTGTATCGTGCACTATTCAGTGTCCCCTCGACGATCACCAGTGGTGCACGGCCAGTGTAGGAGATCGCTCCGCACACCATGATGCCGGGTGTTGGCCCTGTGTGCCTCGGTCGTATGCAGTCCTGATTGTGGCGCTCACCTGCACGGCGCCAAACACGCATACGACCATCATTGGCACCAAGGCAGAAGCGACTCTCATCGCTGAAGACGACACGTCTCCATTCGTCCCTCCATTCACGCCTGTCGCGACACCACTGGAGGCGGGCTGCACGATGTTGGGGCGTGAGCGGAAGACGGCCTAACGGTGTGCGGGACCGTAGCCCAGCTTCATGGAGACGGTTGCGAATGGTCCTCGCCGATACCCCAGGAGCAACAGTATCCCTAATTTGCTGGGAAGTGGCGGTGCGGTCCCCTACGGCACTGCGTAGGATCCTACGGTCTTGGCGTGCATCCGTGCGTCGCTGCGGTCCGGTCCCAGGTCGACGGGCACGTGCACCTTCCGCCGACCACTGGCGACAACATCGATGTACTGTGGAGACCTCACGCCCCACGTGTTGAGCAATTCGGCGGTACGTCCACCCGGCCTCCCGCATGCCCACTATACGCCCTTGCTCAAAGTCCGTCAACTGCACATACGGTTCACGTCCACGCTGTCGCGGCATGCTACCAGTGTTAAAGACCACGATGGAGCTCCGTATGCCACGGCAAACTGGCTGACACTGAAGGCGGCGGTGCACAAATGCTGCGCAGCTAGCGCCATTCGACGGCCAACACCGCGGTTCCTGGTGTGTCCGCTGTGCCGTGCGTGTGATCATTGCTTGTACAGCCCTCTCACAGTGTCCGGAGCAAGTATGGTGGGTCTGACACACCGGTGTCAATGTGTTCTTTTTTCCATTTCCAGGAGTGTATTTCCAGTGCTTGACATACATCCTTCCTGCAGGTTTCTCTTCGATAAACTATGGTTACAAACTGCAAAACGAAAAAACAATTTCCTTAAAATAGCGATTCTTTGTGATACGTGTACAATTTAGTTTTCTGGAGATGTATAGCATCCACTGTCCACATCAGATCATGGTTCAGAAATTATACTATTCTCGCACCAGTCCTTCATAAAATTATCGTTAGCAAGGGAGAATACCTCTTACAAGGACACAGATAAATGCATAGCATCAGCGTCCGACACGTGGCATTACACATCATGCCGTCACTCACTCTGTAAACATAGAGAAAACAAAGCAAACGAACTGCAAATGTGAAATATGTGGGTGGAGGCGATTGGATGCAATCGAGTACAGCGCTATATTAAGCCTCCCGATCAGAAAAATAGTGAATTTGCGCTAGGTTTTGACAGCAGTACTACATTTACAAGCAGTTTCAGAATACGGAACGAGAGGTTATGTCATGATCACATGGGTAGAAGTGACATAAAAAAAGAGGAAATGAATTACTGAATAAAAAATACAGGGGCCCATTTGAAAAAGTCGTACCGCTGTTCATATCTTTGTAAAAAATAAAGCTACAATGAAGGCAATCATGCTGATCGATGTCCGCCTGACGGCTAAAGAACATTTTCTTGAAACATTTTGTAATTGTTATTCATCAACAAATACGTAATGGCAGGACGTTTTTTTGCAGCTGGTGCAAGTGTGGATGTATCACAATTTTTTTTGGCACGCATATAATTGATAGCCAGAAATGTTATGCTGCTGCTTGAACGTATGTTTGTGGGAAGTAATCAAACTACTATTCACGTAATAACAAAAAAAAATTATGTATGTCTATTCGTAATGGAAGGATAGATTGAACATGGCGAATTGTGATTTCACCACAGTTGGAGTATATCCGAACGTAAGTGGTGATAGATTCATTTCTTAAACAGCTGCACAATGTAGCAATACAAGAGTCCAACTAGACCTGCTATAGTGTACAAATAGGACGGGCAATACGTCCCCTCATCGGCACCCCTAAGTGCACTCTCACATTTTCCTTGTTGTGCGGTATTCATTATCACATAGTGCCAGACGCCTGTCCTTCATAACACTTGTTTGAGAGAATCTTGTCAGGATGCAGCACCTGCCAGAAGCGCTGATTCGAAGACTTTGTCAGATAATTTCCTAGCACTGAGGAGAATCAAGACATATAGCCGGTGTGAGTGTAGGCATACCATAATTTTTTCGGTCTCTGTACAGATATAAAAGACAATTGCACTGTGTTGTGTAAAATGTGTATATATTAAAGTGTAATGTTAGTGTGCCTTATGTTGTGGCATGACCAGAGGAAATGAGTGTGTGTCCTATCATGAGGGATGTATAGATTCAGTGCCCCAGCCTTTGCAGAACCACAGCCATCAAGGGGAGACATTACCTGTACATCGATCAGTGTCAGACTGCAGCAGCAATCGTAATATTTATTTGTAGTTACACTGGTAAATAGTTTCCTGGTTCCCAATATTCTTGTGAGTCTTCTGCGTATTTGATGATCTGTAGACAACTTTTTTGAGGTTTATCTACGGAAAGTTCTGAGTGCAGGGTGATGTATTCTTTGACCATGTGTTCAAACAAAGTTGAAGCAGACAATCTATCTCTGGCATGAAGCTGTCCCTCATCCAACATTGTGGTATTAGGACATCTCCAGACCAGTAGCTGTAGGACACCGAAAATTCCAGCCACACTATGCACACATCTTGTGGCGATGCGTCAGCCTCGCTGGGCAAGTAAACACACGTGTGCAACCTTAGCATCTCACATGTCCCTCTAGGATTACTAGAAACAATGCACCCTGAGCTATTCTGGGAAGCATAGGAACAGATTTCTATAGCGCTGGACCCGCAGCTCTGTGTCATCATGCCGGCAATGGTGCCTAGAGGAACACATATTTCTACAGGAATATCTCACGTGTCAAGTATGGAAAGGATGCCACCGCCTCATGCTTGCAGTACCTGAATGTAAACCTGTGCATGGCTCGGCAGCTGACGGCCGCGTCGTCACTTTGCAGGGGCCGCCGGTGCATCCCAAATCCTGGGAGAGTGGCGGTAGCGTCCTGTGAGGTCCAGTGGATAGGGGATGGCGGGCGGTGCATGCTTCACAATCGAAAGGTTTACGTGTGTGATGTGTGTTTCATGATGGTATTCCTTGCGCAATCGAAATAAAAAAGGAGATCCTTCCTCTCCATCACAGAGCTGCCAATATCCAGGTGGGGGGGGGGGGGGGCGGAGATGGGGTTGTGGGGGGTGGTGATCGACTTTCTGAAAAATTCTTTAAATAAATAAATAAGTAAATTATATTCCATACACTGCCTTGAGTCCCCTAAATTGTTTAAATAAACAATATTCGACATATTTTCTAAATTGTTTAAACAATATTCCATACACTACAATCGAATTCCCTCCAAATGACCAATCAACTGAGTCCTATTCTCTCCAATTTCCGGGAGAGAGCGTTGGATGCGAGGGGATTTGCCAGAGGGGGAGAGGTTAATTAACTGATCAATTTAATTAAACATTCAATCAAATTGGTAAGAGTGAGAGGGGCTATTCCAATAATTCTGACCTGAAAGTGTACCTGAAGCAGCGAGGGGGATGTCTCCTGAGGGTTGAGGTGAGGGGGCTGGGAAACAATAGGTTAAGAGCCTGTTAATCAAAAGGAAGGATCCTTTCAGCAGAACAATAGATTAAGACCTGTCAATCATAAAAGAAAAATAGGTTAAGCACCTGTCAATCAAAAGACAACAATTGGTTTGCTTCTGAGTGCATAAATGCCCCTGATGTAGGCAACCCACACTAACAAAATGTGCTGGTGCCCCCTGTTGTTCCACTACTAGCCTGTGAATGAGCGCCTTTTCCTGGCTGGAATGTTTTCCACAGGCAGTCAGTCCTCAAGGCAGTCCACAAGGTCAGGTGTTCACACAAGCAAATGATAAGTAACCCTTTCAAATCTAATTTCTGAAATCACTTGGCATTTTCGAGATTCTTAGTTATCATGCTACCTTAATCTTTGAAAGGTCCTGAGCCACTGTGGGAACTGGTATACATTTTAAAAAAAAAGGCTTTTATAGAAACATTTTATGGAGAAATCATGACCCCCATGTTGCTTCCCCCACCCCCACCCCCTATCTCTTAGATCAGCTCCTGTTAGCACTAAAGGCGTCCTCTCACAAGGCGTGAAAACCTTCTTGGACGAAGATCTGGTTACGACAGAGAGGGCAATTCCGTGTTCCACTACACTGCGAATCATGAAAGGAAAAAGCAGCGTCTAAGGCTCTGCAGTCATGGACTGTGCGGCTGGTCGCAGCGGAGGTTCGAGTCCTCCCTCGGGCATGGGTGTGTGTGTTTGTCCTTCGGATAATTTAGGCTAAGTAATGTGTAAGCTTAGGGACTGATGACCTTAGCAGTCAAGTCCCATAAGATTTCACACACATTTGAACATGTTTGAAAAAGCAGCCATGGCAACAAGTGTGTCAATCATAGATAAGTGTTTTTCTTCTAAGGGTAATGAAAGCAACTGCAGTCAGCAAATTCACACAGCTTTCTGATTATGTGGCTGATTTTTAAAATGGATGGCATGGCAGAAAAGGTCGCAGACGCGAAATGAGTGGTTTCCATAATTTGTAGAGCTGGAAACTCGGGTCTTGGTTGAGCAGGCTCTGCTAAGTGTGTTTCCACAGCTTCCTTGACCACTAAATCCCAAGAAGGCGAAGCTGTGGTCAGTATTTCGATCATCCCGTAATCCACGGAATGGTCACTGAAATACAGTGCTCAAACACTGTAAATTTGTCACGCTGTAGAAAGCGGGTTTGTGTTCAGCCACTGCATATTTATTGCATTGTAGAAAGCTGATGTGTCGCTGCCGTTTGAGCACGACAGAAGATGGAAACTGCTCATTTCCAATTTGCGCTCTCAGTTTCGAGTCTTCACTGCCTGTCATTCCAACACATGCCATCCATTTTAACAGTCAACCACAGAATTCATAAGACAGTAGATTTGCAGACTCTGCGTTTGCTTTGTGTTCCTCTTAGACGCATAGAGTTTGATCTGTGATGTTCCCAACAGTGTTACCTGTGACGCGCGCTGTATTGTTCCACGGTATTATGTAAAGTGGTTTAAACTCCACCAGTGACTCACCCTGAAGATGGCTGTAAGGTTATCAGCCGAAATGTCGAAAGAAGAAACAATGCTATTCCGGACGTACGTCCTAATGACAACGATATATACTAACGTGAGAAACGTCATGGGATAGCGATAATCACACATACAGATGCCGGTCGTATCACGTACACAAGGTGTAAAACGGCAGTGCATGGCGGAGCTGTCATTTGTACTCAGGTGATTCATGTGGAAAGTTTTCCGAAGTCATAATGGCCGCACGACAGGCATTAACAGGGTTTGAACGCGGAATGGTAGTTGCAGCTAGAGGCATGGGACTTTCCTTTTCGGAAACCGTTAGGGAATTCAGTATTCCGAGATCCACAGTGTCAAGAGGGTGACGAGAATACCAAATTTCAGGCATTAGCTCTATCTCGGATAACGAAAAAAGTGACCGACGGCATTCACTTAACGACCGAGAGCAGCGGCGTTTGCTTAGGGTCGTCAATGCTAACTGACAAGCAACAATGCGTGAAATAACCGCAGATGTCAATGTGGGACGTATGACGAACGTATCCGTTAGGACAGTGCTGTGAAATTTGGCATTAATGGTCTGTGGCAGCAGACGAGCGACGCGAGTGGCTTTGCTAACAGAACGACATCGCCCGCAGCGCCTCTCCTGGGCTCGTGACCATATCGGTTGGACCCTAGACGGCTGGAAAACCGTGGCCTGGTCAGAAGAGCCCCGATTTCAGTTGGTAAGAACTGATGGTAGGATTCGAGTGTAGCGCAGACCCCACCAAGCCATGGACCCAAGTTGTCAACAGGCAACAAGAAATAATCCACGATCGGGAAAAGAGAAAAGCTGCTTGCACAACAATTATGCAAAACACGATGTAAGATGCCTACTAAGCCTAAAGCGATTGCTTCAGTCGAAACCCTGGTCACAAACGAGGCCAAAAACCTGTCAGGTGTACAGTGCCGCGTGTATGTGCCACATCTGTGCAGGTGAACCTGTACAGACAAACCGGAACGTGTGAGTAGAGCTTTAGTTTTATTTCATCTCTTTGTCTGGAATTTCTTTCTATAACCTCAAACGTCAATTAACGGAAGTGAGAAAACTGGTATCCACCATCTGTTTTCGCATTGCATAAGATGTGTTCAGTGTAGATTCGTATTTTAACTGCAGTGTGTTGCCAGTCTACAGCGGAGACTGGAAATCAGGGTCACATTTGCGTAGGCAACCATGCCTAAAAACTGCTATCTGACTCGATGATGTGGCAGTGAAGGTGCTATTGATCTGTTGTGTGTGTTCCATACGATTGTGGCTTACTTTTCTGTCTCCCAAGTCAATAAGTTGCATGAACGGCAACTGTCACAAATGAAATTACCTCCACGGAATATTATAGTGAATCTCCAACAGGCTCATTGTAACACTTACGGTCTGTCTGAGAATAATATGGTAAAATTTTAGAAACTCGTTCTGATGAAAAAATTGGCGAAATCTTCTGGTTGAATAATAAAGATGTCAGTGTGGCTTTAGGTGATTCCCTAAATGTCGCTTGCTCCCTACTCTCGGATACACAATCCCCTATCTCAAGACGACGATGATGATGATGTTGGTTTGTTGGGCGCTCAACATCGTGGTCATCAGCGCCAGCATAACTTCCAAATCTTTCCGTTTCCAATTTCGCCATTTCCCGAAATGATGATGAGATGATGAGAACAACACAAACACCCAGTCCCCGGGCTGAGAAAATACCCAACCCTGCCGGGGATCGAACCCGGGACCACGAGGCACCAATGCTAACCACTAGACCACGAGCTGCGGACCCCGATCTCAAGAGAAATTTTCTTGTCGCAGTGACTCGTAATGCAGACCTTTCTGCAGAAACTTTGCTACTTGGATTTTACTGGGGCAGGTGAGACAGTTAGTCTATAAATAAATAGTCAGCATGAATTTTAATGCAGTTCAGATACATTCTTCAGACACAAATGAAATTTGAAGCAGCCCTTCCACAATGTCGGAATGTTAGAGGAAATAGCTGTGTTACACACGGGAAAATATTTAAGCTGAAAAAATAAAAAGATAAATAAATTCGCTTGTTCAAACCTTACTATATTAAACGGAACTACAAGATAACACAGCCTACAAAGTAACTACCGTGATAGAGCAGCAAATAAAGAAAATGATACGAATGTTGAACGCAGTTGGGAGGAACTATATGGAGAGAGATAGAGTGGGAATTGTTACGTACCCATGAGAGTTCTAGAGATCCGTTGCATGGGGCGGCACTGGCAGTTACGCTTCCAGATTAGCGGTAGCATGTAGGTGGCCAACAGTCCGTTGCGTCAACACCAGGCAAGCATGGCCTCAACCCAAGAAACTTCTCTGACCTCGGCCTCAGCTCTGGCATCGATCAGTATTTTATTCTCGCGACTCGACTGGATTACAAGACCTACTTTTTTTTTAGTTCCGATGTATCGCGCAATGGAAACTCCACTGAAAATCAAAAATGTTTTATTTGTAACATTTAACTACACCTTCCACCTACTTCTCTATATTTTCACCGCTCTGACTTAGACATTTGTCTTAGCGTGGTACCAAATTTCCAGTACCCTCATCATATAAATCAGCCCCCTGTGCTTTCCTCCAGTTCTCTATGCTGGTCTGCAGCTCTTCGTGTGTGCCAAAAATGCTGTCTTCATTGCCAGCGGCTCTTGTGAGCAAAGAGATTAAAATCAGAGGGATCAGGAGCGTCTTTGTTGTGGCTGCAGTGTGCGGCCGAGCATTGTCATGAAGAAGGACAATGCCTAATGACAACATTCCTCCGCCTTTTCAGAGTTTCCCTTCGTACACGATTTTTTTGAATCGCCTGATCCACTCGCTGAACATCAGCATCGGCATTTCCTTTTCTGACCGCTCACATCATGCACGTCTGTACATCCCGCTTCACACGTTCATGCACCATTGCCGCACTTTGCTGTCAGACAACAGTTACGTTATGTGGGCTGCAAGATATCAGGCAGTGCCCCTCAACATGAAGACATCGAATGACAGCAGGCACTTCATTCTTGGCAGGAGACGATATGGTTCTAGGAATCTTAACGTGCTCAGTGTGCTCTCAGAACTGAAAAGTCACTGTGCAACACATCGGATTTCCACTGTGGTTTTAATTTCGAGACCAATCAGACCTTGTGGGAAAAAAACATGTGCGAGTAGGACTCGTGCTCTGAGGCTTCCGTACAGGCTTCATTATGATACAGATAGTTCATCCAAGCTTTGATGAGTAACTTTGACTGCATTGAAGTAAAAGCTGAAATTTTTTACACTGCCACGCGACCGTAGGCATTAGTATTTGACATAAATTTCAGTTTGATACCTCTACCAGTCCCTGAGAAGAAGGGTTCTTAACAGACGGACGTGATTGCATTTGGTTAAAAATAGAAATTTCTTACGCTGCAGAGGGATCATAGGCCTCAGTATTTGATGTAAATTTCAACTTGATATCTCTACCCGTTCCTGAGATTCAAATGGATCTGAGCACTATGGGACTTAACATCCGAGGTCATGAGTCCCCTAGAACTTAGAACTACTTAAACCTAACTAACCTAAGGACATCACACACATCCATGCTCGAGGCAGGATTCGAACCTGCGACCGTAGGGGCCGCACGGTTCCAGACTGTAGTGCCTAGAACCGCTCGGTCACAACGGCCGGTCGTTCCTGGGAAAAAGGAGTCTTAACAGACGGACAGACAGACAGACCGATCACAAATCGCAAAAAAATATTTTTTATGTGGAATAATTACAAATTAACAGCTTTCGGATTTTTTCCTTTACTTTTACTGTGAAACCTTGCCCACCGCCAACTTTCATTATTCTAGGTCAATAGGAATTACCCTATAGGTTTTTATGAGTAAGTTTGCGAGTGTCAAAAATATGGTAGAAATGGCGGTATCTTTTGACTGCATTGACTTAGAAGCTTAAATTTTTTACACCGTCGGGAGACCATAGGACTTAGTATTTGACACAGATTTCAACTTGACACTCGTATCCGTTCCTGAGAAAAAAGGGGTCTTAATAGACTGACACACAGACAGACACCAAAGTGATCTCATGGAAGCTCCGTTTTTGCAAACTCAGATACGGCACTTTAAAAAGAACTGCTTAACAGGCAGGCAGGACTAGGCAAGCTTGACAACAAGGCAATAGAGATCAAAGCGTGCTGTTATCAAACATGGTAACAGACTGCCGCACCAGTGTTGACGTCACCAAAGAGCGAATGAGCAATGAAGAACTACAGAAGAACGAGAAATGCATGAGAGACGATGGTTGGGCTGGGGGAGGGGGGGGGGGGGGGGAAGCGGTGTCTCGGGCTGTTTTATAACCTGAGTTACGTGCTTCTACGGCTGTAAACATATTCTGTGTTGCCAACACTGCAGGGGCGGGGGGGGGGGGGGCTATATTAAACTATGTCCTTTACGTATCTGTGGGGAGGATGAGAACTTTTTCAGGGTTGAGGTTGTCCCTCTCCACGCGGCGCAAACGCGAGGACACACAGACGAACGTCTCCACAACAATTGGCAGTTTCAGAATTTCGCACGTAATTAATTTGCTTTGAGAAATTTGTGTACTAGGTTGATGTACTCGTGTAACATGTATGTAATCGATCCGTGACTGTGCTCAATGGATTCGTAATTTCATCACTTGCCAGAATGTGTGTACGTAATTTAGGGCAACTGATTCTTTGTATGGGCTGGATGTAACAGTCGATGTGGCCTCCACAATTTGAGGGTGAATTGGCCTGCAAAAGTTTATGATCTACGCCATTACCCAACTGTCAACATGGCAGTCATCCTTGGCCATCGTTTGCTGTCTAAGTATCCAGGCACACATCGTACGCACCGGCATCAAGAGTCGACGGCCAGAAAATACTTCGAAATGGAAGAGGATCTGCAGAAGATAGATGTTTGCTGCAGGAACTGACAGGTGACCCTCAACGTAAACGTATATAACTGTTACACATAAATGGGAAGATGGATCGGTATTGTTCGATTACACACTTGTCATTTATTTACTAGAAGCTGCAAGAATCTAGGTATATGCGGCCGAAGGGTGTCAAAGAGAGGCTGACAAGCCTTATTTAGACTTACTTCAATAGTGTGCCAGTGCAGACAATTAATCCTGATTCTCTAATAGATGCTTCGGAATAGATCGTCGGAACAATGCGTCCATCACACTAACTACACTTTATCGATGGATTGGTCGCTTTGAATTTGGCTCCTCTAGTGGCGTGGTACGTTACTGTCAGCCATGGATATAGTGTTCCGTCGTGAGTTGGGAGGGGTGACTGTCCCCCATCCCCCATAAATGTTACTTCGCATGACTCACACTTTTAACGTGACAAAGATGCCTACCATTTTAACAATAATAAGAATAAAAATATATAATATTTTTGTATAATAATAATTATTAGTTTACATCTGTATTTAAAACAGTGCTTTAGTATAACATTCAAGAATCTTCAATTGCAAGAAATATAGCACTTAAAACGCATTCGCTTGAAAATTTGAGATGAACATGTGCCGACTAAATAATTTAGAAACTATAACAGAAACAAATTCCGTATTCAAATGCGACGATATGTAAACAGGCAGAATACGGCGCTGCGGTCGGCAACGCCTATATAAGACAAGTGTCTGGCGCAGTTGTTAGATCGGTTATTGCTGCAATAGCAGGTTATCAAGATTGAAGTGAGAGTGAACGTGGTGTTATAGTCGGCGCACGAGCGTTGGGACACAGCATCTCCGAAGTAGCGATGAAGTGGGGATTTTCCCGTACAACCTTTTCACGAGTGTACCATGAATATCAGGAATCCGGTAAGACACCAAATCGCCGACATCGCTGCGGCCAGAAGATGATCATAAAATAAGTGCAACTCTTCCGCAAATTGCTGCAGATTTCAATGCTGGGCTACCAACAAGGGTCAGCGTGCGAACCATTCAACGAAACATCATCGATATGATGACTGCACGACACAAAGCTTTATGCCTCGCCTGGGCCCGTCAACACCGGCATTGAACTGTTGATCACTGGAAACATGTTGTCTGGTCGGACAAGTCTCGTATCAAATTGTATCGAGCAGATGGACGTGTACGGGTATGGAGACAACCTTATGAATCCATGGACCCTGCATGTCAGCAGGGGACTGTTCAACCTGGTGAAGGCCCTGTAATGGTGCGGGGGGTGTGCAGTTGGAGTAACATGGAACCTCTGATACATCTAGATACGGCTGTGGCTGGTGACACGTACGTAAGCGTCCTGTCTGATCACCTGCATCCGTCCATGTCCATTGGGCATTCCGACGGACTTGGGCAATTTCAACAGGACAATGCGACACCCCACAAATCCAGAATTTCTACAGAATCGCTCCAGGAACAGTCGTCTGAGTTTAAACACTTCCATTGGCCACCAAACTCCCCAGACATGAACATTTCTGAGCATATATGGGATGCCTTCCAACGTGCTGTTCAGATGGGATCTCCACCCCCTAGTACTCTTACGGATTTGTGGACAGCCCTGCAGGATTAATGGTTCCCTCCAGCACTACTTCAGACATTAGTCGAGTCCATTACGACAAGTTGGAAAAGAGAGAGTGGGAGGGAGAGACAGAGTAATACATATATACGCGTATCATAAACCCTTTCTCTCAAAAATAATTCTCTCCTTCATACTTCCTCAGTCTTACCAGAGATGACGTGTCACTGCTCTCATTTGCACTAAGACAGCAGTACAACGAGGTGCCTATTTACTTCCACCGCTCTGAGTGCAATACGTAAGTTCTAATAAATGTTCTCCAATTTGCAGCCTTCTACAGTTGTTGTTCCCTGCGCAGCACGTAGGTCGTGAATTCGTTATCTTGAGGCTGTAAGAAACTCTTAACGAGAACTGTTATTTTACAAATAATTAAATTTCCTATCAGTTTGTTTATACGGGATGCCACTCGCTTTTTTTAACAGAACATGAGAAACTTCACAATTACATTCCACTTTAGAGTCACAAATAATCTCTTTTCTTACACAGAATAATGAACTGCGGGAGGTCATCAGTCCACTAGACTTAGAACTACTTAAACCTAACTAGCCTAAGGACATCACATGCATCCATGCCCGAGGCAGGATTCGAACCCGCGACCATAGCAGCAGCGCGGTCCCGGACTGAAGCGCCTAGAACCGCTCGGCCACACTGGCCGGCCATTGTTACACTGTTCTCATCTATATGTTCCAGATACTCATACATTGCTAATAAAGTCTTAACTAACACTGACCGCGGCGGACAAAATGTCTGTCCTTCGACACTGCCGAACCAGCTCTTAACAAGCCATAGATTCAAAATTGTTAAGGCTTTCGTGGCCACTTGTTGACAAACTGTCTCGGGTTCTTCGGCCGACGTTCATCTAATGATTTTTAGATGAACGTCGGCCGAAGAACCCGAGACAGAAGCCAATAGGCAGTTTGTCAAACCATAGATTACTAATAAAGTCTTAACTAACACCGACCGCGGCGAGCAACATGTCTGTCCTCTAACACTGCCGCACCAGCTCTAATCTTACAGCCGAACCACTTCGCCCGCCTTTTCGGTTAGCAGTTGTTTATTAATACTTGTGAAATAATGGAAAGATAGAACGCTATTGAGAGATCCTTTAAATATGAAATTTATGTAAATACGCTGTTTAGTTTATCTAATATTAAAAACAGAAGTTTATCATTTTGGCGCCTAGGACGAACCTGTGGTACCACCACGATGGCTGTTCAGCCCATAGTGCACAAAGTACTATAGCATGTCTTCACGAATTGGTTCCATATCGTTGGATTGCACACAGAGGACCTGTTCATTGGTCGGCCTGTTCCCGGGTTTTGAAACCTGTTGACTTTTTTCTGTGGGGAAAGTTGAAAGACACTGTCTACGAGGACATACCAACAACACCTGATTGTATGCAACGACGTAGTACTGCAGCCTGCTCGGATATCTCTGCTGAAATGCTAGCGCGTGTGCAGAAGTCATTCCATACAAGACATTGAGTGAGTATTGCAGCTGCCGATGTTCATTTTGAATACAACCTGTGATGGTAAATTGTCTAGTTACAGGACATAATCCACGTAACTAGTTTATGCACTTTTGTTGTTCTTTAGTGAGTGATACCACAGTCATTGTACAAGCGTCGGTTTGGGAACTTTTCCAGATAAGATAACTCGTAAACGACTCGCACTACAATCCTGCAACAAACACCACTGGCATTCTAATTTACCCTACTTTGAGTATGGTAATGCCAATAGGCATAATTCCATTTAGAAAAGTGTATGTTTGCACAAAAAATATACTTTCTAACTATTATTACAATGTGTTGATTGGCTAACAGTACGAGCCCCTGACTATGAATCCATTCTGTAAAAACCGCACATCAATAGCACTTTTCATTTCCACAATTTTTGCGGTGCAAGTTTTACGTGATTCACCCTGTGCACTTTCCTTACCGCATTACGTTCCTGCAAGCCACCAGGCGGCATTCAGTCTCACGGTAGGCAATGGTCACAATGTTTTCGCTCATCAGTGTATATCAGAACCAATATCATATTCTGAAACATCAAATTTCACATTTAGAAAAACACGAGGAAAACACCGTCAACGATCCAAAAATCCTTTGAAACTGAACATGCTTCAAGGTTTCCTTATAACTGCTATGAAGAATGGTTTTAATTTTAAGTATACTTTGTAGCTCTCTCATTACCTTCCTACCACAGAACTGTGCTTGTACAGAGCGCAAGATGAAATAATCAAATTTAATACAAGTCTAACAAAAATGAAAGCACCAAAACTCAGCATACATTTCTCAAACATGCTGACATGGACGTGGAAACTCTCCATTTCTTTGTTATTACATCTTTTTAACAACTCTTCAAAGATCATTAATTACAGGAAATACACAGTAGCAGAACTTACATACCTATATACTAAAATCTTCCTATGTTTAGATGAAATGGTATTAACACGAGTCCTAATTAATCATGTAGAATCCCAAACCCACAATTCCTGGGGATATACATATCTTGCACTTGTTGGTTGGCCAGGCAAAAACTTCGAGTAATGTTGTTTATGATAGTTCAGTTTAAAAAAATAAGACAAGTAAAATACACTGAAATATCTTACTGCAGTCAGTGTTGCCACCCTCGTACTAGGCAACAATAATACAGCTTCATCTTGAAAAATATGCATATCTGTAACTGTGAAAGCATCTACTCCCTGCGCGTTTGGAAAGAACATCAGAATGAAACATCAGAATGAAACTGGCTACGCCTTTCTTTGATTAATTCAAAAAATGGTTCAAATGGCCCTGAGCACTATGGGACTTAACTTCTAAGGTCATCAGTCCCCTAGAACTTAGAACTACTTAAACCTAACTAACCTAAGGACATCACACACATCCATGCCCGAGGCAGGATTCGAACCTGCGACCGTAGCGGTCGCGCCGTCCCAGACTGTAGCGCCTAGAACCGCTCGGCCACCCCGGCCGGCCTTTTCATTAATTCCTCGCTCGTATATTCGAACAAATCGTCTGTTTCGGGTACTGTCCTCTGAGCGGATGTCACCTGAATGCAATTTCCTAAATCTTCATCCGCTTTCAAATGTTTTCAGTTATCACTAAATAGAATTGGAAAGATTCTCCACCCGAGTGCCGAAAGCGACGTTGCGTTTCTGGAGGATACGGTGCTGACGCAAGTACAGAAGACCCGGAGGTAGCAACTTTGTTGTTGGTGGCGGAAGTTAATCCCTCAGCACAGGAAATTGCGGGCGGGGGGCCGGCTGCACTTAAGTCGGGAAAAAGGCCCGCGGAAGCGCCAATAAAGCCTTTAACGCGTCACGTCGTGACAACTCAGTCACTCACATAAGCACGCAATTTCATTCACTCAAAATATAGGGGCCAGTTCACCGATTTGAACTTCCATCTCACACATGCTGATTTTGATTACTTCCTGCAAGCAGCTGTATTCTATTTTGACCATATGTTTCGACTACAGGTATGCTATCGCATTTTTTCTCTTTTATTTGTAGACTTATTAATACACTCCTGGAAATTGAAATAAGAACACCGTGAATTCATTGTCCCAGGAAGGGGAAACTTTATTGACACATTCCTGGGGTCAGATACATCACATGATCACACTGACAGAACCACAGGCACATAGACACAGGCAACAGAGCATGCACAATGTCGGCACTAGTACAGTGTATATCCACCTTTCGCAGCAATGCAGGCTGCTATTCTCCCATGGAGACGATCGTAGAGATGCTGGATGTAGTCCTGTGGAACGGCTTGCCATGCCATTTCCACCTGGCGCCTCAGTTGGACCAGCGTTCGTGCTGGACGTGCAGACCGCGTGAGACGACGCTTCATCCAGTCCCAAACATGCTCAATGGGGGACAGATCCGGAGATCTTGCTGGCCAGGGTAGTTGACTTACACCTTCTAGAGCACGTTGGGTGGCACGGGATACATGCGGACGTGCATTGTCCTGTTGGAACAGCAAGTTCCCTTGCCGGTCTAGGAATGGTAGAACGATGGGTTCGATGACGGTTTGGGTGTATCGTGCACTATTCAGTGTCCCCTCGACGATCACCAGTGGTGCACGGCCAGTGTAGGAGATCGCTCCGCACACCATGATGCCGGGTGTTGGCCCTGTGTGCCTCGGTCGTATGCAGTCCTGATTGTGGCGCTCACCTGCACGGCGCCAGACACGCATACGACCATCATTGGCACCAAGGCAGAAGCGACTCTCATCGCTGAAGACGACACGTCTCCATTCGTCCCTCCATTCACGCCTGTCGCGACACCACTGGAGGCGGGCTGCACGATGTTGGGGCTTGAGCGGAAGACGGCCTAACGGTGTGCGGGACCGTAGCCCAGCTTCATGGAGACGGTTGCGAATGGTCCTCGCCGATACCCCAGGAGCAACAGTGTCCCTAATTTGCTGGGAAGTGGCGGTGCGGTCCCCTACGGCACTGCGTAGGATCCTACGGTCTTGGCGTGCATCCGTGCGTCGCTGCGGTCCGGTCCCAGGTCGACGGGCACGTGCACCTTCCGCCGACCACTGGCGACAACATCGATGTACTGTGGAGACCTCACGCCCCACGTGTTGAGCAATTCGGCGGTACGTCCACCCGGCCTCCCGCATGCCCACTATACGCCCTCGCTCAAAGTCCGTCAACTGCACATACGGTTCACGTCCACGCTGTCGCGGCATGCTACCAGTGTTAAAGACTGCGATGGAGCTCCGTATGCCACGGCAAACTGGCTGACACTGACGGCGGCGGTGCACAAATGCTGCGCAGCTAGCGCCATTCGACGGCCAACATCGCGGTTCCTGGTGTGTCCGCTGTGCCGTGCGTGTGATCATTGCTTGTACAGCCCTCTCGCAGTGTCCGGAGCAAGTATGGTGGGTCTGACACACCGGTGTCAATGTGTTCTTTTTTCCATTTCCAGGAGTGTAGATAAATTCTTCGCACCGGATTCAGTTCACTTAAACTTATCACGCTGGAAACTGAGAATTCCGCGTCAGGTACTATCTATTTCTAAGACGTCTTCATTCCATTCTTGTCAGATTTACGTCTCGGGTACATGTCCCGCTTGTACAGTGGTTGTTGCACTGATGAACAAGCATGCCAGAGATGGCTGCCAACGCTTCTGATTGTTTTCATTACAATGTATGTCGTCCCACATACGGATGGATTGTTGCAAACAAAGCATTAACTCAAATTTGAAGACAAATATTAATTAAACCGATCGTAACTTTGTGCTTGTGAGTATAGCTGTCCAACGTTAGACTAGAGTGATTTAAGTTAACCCTGGAATTCCATTTAACACTGGAAAAAATATACTTTTTACTTGCACAATACACAAAATGAAATAATCAACTTTAACACAAGTCTAACAAAAATTAACGCACGAACACTCAGGATTCATTCCTCAAACATGTTGACATGGTCGCGGAAACGCTTCATTTCTATGCTACAACACTTTTTAACAACTCTTTGAGGAATATTAATTAGGGAAAACACACAGTAACAGAACGGTCATACCTATGTACTAAGATCTTCCTATGTTTAGATGACATGGAATTAATAAGAGTCCTAATCAATCATGTAGAATCCCAAATCCACAACTCCTGTGGATATACTTATCTTGTGGTCGTTGGTTGTCCAGGCAAGAACTTTGAGTAACATTGTTTATTCCAGTTTAGCGAAAAACTACATCCATAGTATGTCACCACAACTGCCCACCTCCAGTTGAGGTTGTTTCTCTTATTCTGGTGACCTTTGGCGTCATTTCCTGCATCTGAGTTACGAGGTGCCTTATGAATCGAATTAAATTTCATGTCGTTTTAAGATATGTTGATGGTCAACTATATGGGTAACTCATCGCATCTAAATGCAGTTCGGAGTCCCTCACAAATTGCCGATTCTGTTTGCACGCAAACTGTGTTTATATTGATTGAACCGAGTTGGGAGGGGGATGGAAGCGCTAAAACGTACGAAAACTAAAATCACTAGATACATCCAATAATGAAACCAAACAGAATCTTATTGTGATATATTTCCTTTTGCTCAGAGGACTGCGAAACTGAAATTGGGTTTAAGTCCAGGCAAAATATTATGATGTTTATCAATATTTTAATTATTTACTAATAAGTAAGCCAACGGCCTTGCCGCAGTGGTGACACCAGTTCCCGTCAGATCACCGAAGTTAAGCACTGTCGGGCTGGGCTAGCACTTGGATGGGTGACCATCTGTTCACAAGCGACGTGCACTCAGCTCTTGTGAGGCAAACTGAGGATCTACTTGATCGAGAAGTAGCGGCTCCGGTCTCGTAAACTGACATACGGCCGGCAGAGCGGTGTGCTGACCACACGCCCCTCCATATCCGCATCCAGTGACGCCTGTGGGCTGAGGATGACACGGCAGCCGGTCGGTACCGTTGGGCCTTCCAAAGCCTGTTCGGACGGAGTTAGTTAGTTTGTTGTTGTTGTTGTGGTCTTCAGTCCTGAGACTGGTTTGATGCAGCTCTCCATGCTACTCTATCCTGTGCAAGCTTCTTCATCTCCCAGTACCTACTGCAGCCTACATCCTTCTGAATCTGCTTAGTGTATTCATCTCTTGGTCTCCCTCTACGATTTTTACCCTCCACGCTGCCCGCCAATACTAAATTGGTGATCTCTCGACATCTCAGAACATGTCCTACCAACCGATCCCTTCTTCTAGGCAAGTTGTGCCACAGGCTCCTCTTCTCCCCAATTCTATTCAGTAACTCCTCATTAGTTATGTGATCTACCCATCTAATTTTCAGCATTCTTCTGTAGCACCACATTTCGAAAGCTTCTATTCTCTTCTTGTCTAAACTATTTATCGTCCACGTTTCACTTCCGTACATGGCTACACTCCATACAAATACTTTCAGAAACGACTTCCTGACATTTAAATCTATACTCGATGTTAACAAATTTTTCTTCTTCAGAAACGATTTCCTTGCCATTGCCAGTCTACATTTTATATCCTCTCTACTTCGACCATCATCAGTTATTTTGCTCCCCAAATAGCAAAACTCCTTTACTACTTTAAGTGTCTCATTTCCTAAACTAATTCCCGGAGCATCACCTGACTTAATTCGACTACATTCCATTATCCTCGTTTTGCTTGTGTTTATGTTCATCTTATACCCTCCTTTCAAGACACTGTCCATTCCGTTCAACTGCTCTTCCAAGTCCTTTGCTGTCTCTGACAGAATTACAATGTCATCGGCGAACCTCAAAGTTTTTATTTCTTCTACATGGATTTTAATACCTACTCCGATCTTTCCTTTTGTTTCCTTTATTGCTTGCTCAATATACAGACTGAATAACATCGGGGATAGGCTACAACCCTGTCTCACTCCCTTCCCGACCACTGCTTCCCTTTCATACCCCTCGACTCTTATTACCGCCATCTGCTTTCTGTATAAATTGTAAATAGCCTTTCGCTCCCTGTATTTTACCCCTGCCGCCTTCAGAATTTGAAAGAGAGTATTCCAGTGAACATTGTCGAAAGCTTTCTCCAAGTCTACAAATGCTAGAAACGTAGATTTGCCTTTCCTTAATCTATTTTCTAAGATAAGTCGTAGGGTCAGTATTTCCTCTCGTGTTCCAACATTTCTACGGAATCCAAACTGATCTTCCCCAAGGTCAGCTTCTACTAGTTTTTCCATTCGTCTGTAAAGAATTCGCGTTAGTATTTTACAGCTGTGTTATTAAACCGATTGTTCGGTAATTTTCACATCTGTCAACACCTGCTTTCTTTGGGATTGGAATTATTGTATTCTTCTTGAAGTCTGAGTGTATTTCGCCTGTCTCATACATCTTGCTCACCAGGCGGTAGAATTTTGTCAGGACTGGCTCTCCCATGGCTGTCAGTAGTTCTAATGGAATGTTGTCTACTCCGGGGGCCTTGTTTCGACTCAGGTCTTTCAGTGCTCTGTCAAACTCTTCACGCAGTATTATATCTCCCATATCATCTTCATCTACATCCTCTTCCATTTCCATAATATTGTCCTCAAGTACATCGCCGTTGTATAGAACCTCTATATACTCCTTTACCCATTCTTTTTCTACTGTATTTCTTTCCCCCACTCCTGTCAATTATTCCCTTATGCTCTCCCTGAAACTCTGTATAACCTCTGGTTCTTTCAGTTTATCCAGGTCCCATCTCCTTAAATTCCCCCCTTTTTGCAGTTTCTTCAGTTTTAACCTACAGTCCATAACCAATAGATTGTGGTCAGAGTCCACATTTGCCCCTGGAAATGTCTTACAATGTAAAACCTGGTTCCTAAATCTCTGTCTTACCATTATATAATCTATCTGATACCTTTTAGTATCTCCAGGGTTCTTCCATGTATACAACGTTAGTTAGTTAGTTAATAATAATTAAAACACCATCTTTTAGATAAAAATAGTTAGCAGAATCGAGTTGTTTTGAACTCTTGCTTTGATTGAAATACATCAGTTGCTTTAAAAGACTTTTCTCAAAAAGAGCCAAAATAAAGATGAGCAGTGTCCTTGTATCAAGCTATGCAGGTTTATTTTATGTAAGGTACCTCCCTCCCTCCTCGACTGAAATACATCAATCGCTTTAAAAGGCGTTTCTCAAGAAGTGCCACCAAAATAAAGATGAGTAGTGTCCTTATATCAAACTTTGCAGGATTATTTTGTGGAAGGTACACACCCCCACCACCCGCCCCCCCCCCCCCCCCCAAACACACACACACACAAAACCCTACTATGCCACTTCGTATAATAGGTGGTTCTGACTTCCAGTACATGTTAGTATGGCTGTGTATGATTTCTAAAAGGGAAACTAAATACGAAAACTTAAACCACACTAAGGAAACTGATAAAGAAAATACAAGTAATAGAATAAATTTGAAAACGGATATATAATTTCACGTTACTTAAGTAGTGGCCGAAAGACTGTTATGTTACATCAGAACCAACTTTTTTTACGTAGGTTTTAGGCTACACTTCGCAAAGAATTTTTCATCTGAAGCAATCGGCATGAAACAGATCAATTGGTCACTGTCTCTCTCATTTTATGAAAAGAGCTTAGAGGTCAATATAATTGTATCGCAGTACCACATGAAACATTTCTTACTTGAAATGTTCAAAATGCCATCCGCTAGCAGTGTGAAAAGCAAAAACCCGCAGTCGCACTGAATCCAGAATGCTGAGATGGATCCATAGAGTACTGCATAATGTTTCGCCGCCTTCTGCAAAACGGATGCGAAGATTCGCTGCATATTTTACCGCATTTCGATTCGGAAGAGTTTTAGAATTCTCCCACAAACAGAAGTCTAGAGGGTTCATGACTGGAGAACGTAGAGCCAGCGAGTTGGTTCATCCTTCTACATCTATATCTCCGTCTACTTCAATACTTTGCAAACCACAGTGAAGTACACGGGAGAGGATATTTCCCATTAATCAGTTATTAGAGCCTCTTCTCATTCCATTCACGTATAGAGCAAAGGGCGAATGATTGCCTGAACGCCATTGCGTCTAACCTGGTCCTCGTGATACCTGCGTAGCCGATACGTGGAGAGGTGTAGTAAATTCCTAGATTCGTCACTGAAAGCTGGTTCCTAAAACTTTGTACGCAGGCTTTCACAAGGCAATTTGCATCCATCTTGAAGCGTCTGCCAGTTCTGATTCTTCAGCATCTCCGCGACAGTCTCCCATGGGCGAGACAAACCTGTGACCATTCACTTCATCTTCGTACACGTTTAATATACCCTGTTAGTCCAATCTGGTATTGGTCCCACACACTTGAGCAATATTCTAGGATGGATCACACGTGTGTCTGGTAAGCAATCTCCTTTGTAGGCTAACTGCATGTCTCTAATATTCTTCCAGTGAACTGAAGTCTGCCACCTGCTTTACCTAAGACTGAGTCCTTGTGATCGTTTCATTTCACAACCTTACATATTGTTACAGCTAGTCATTTGTATGAGCTGACCTATTCTAACTGTGACTCACTAATTTTGTCATCATAAGTTACTATTAGTTTGCCTTTTCTGAAGTGAACAGTTTTACATTTCTGAACCTTTAAAGTAAGTTGCCTGTGTTTGCAGCACCTTGAGATAGAATCAAGATCCACCTGAATATTTGTGCCGCTTTTCTAGACAGTCTTTCATTACAGATAACCACATCATGTGGGAAATCTCCGAGATTGTTATTAATATTGCGTGAAAGGTCATTAATGTTCCTATAAGTCTGTTACGGAATCTGTTATTTAGAAGCAGATTGGTATTAACACTTAAATGGGGAAGAAGCATATGTTTCGTTGCACTGATAATTTATATGTTCTTGCAGATCAAGTAGAGTATTCTGTAAGAAAGCTCTGTTCAGTTCGGCTGCTGAGTCTGGATGGAAGGCCCTAATAAAGATTCACCAACAGTGCGGACCCCAACATTGACAGAAATTCTTTGAGTGCTTCAATATTTGAGTGAGGACTCCCGTCCACCCATCTCTGCTGATTACGAAAATTTACAATATCATCAAGTTGAACACAACAGGACTAAAATATGATTTGCCACATTATTAAATAAACCACTTGCAAAAGTGAACCCGTGCAGGATTGTCAGCTGTTTAACAGTATTTGCACACGCTATAAATGGTATGAATACAGCAGGTTACCACGAACGCTCGCCATAAAGCCGTGTGGTCAATGTTTCTTGTTGCAAATACTTGTCTTAAGCTGACAGTAGGATCATTGACTAACCCATACAATTAATGGATATCCGTCATCTCCGCATTTGATTACATTTCCATTTCACTGTTTCGGAAACCAAGACCGTAGTGAAGACTGAATACAAGTATATGTGCTCACCTATCATTTATATTGCAGATACTACATATAAGGCAATGAAGTGAGTCGCAAGTCAACGCAAGGAACAGTGTGATTCCCATGTCAACATCATCTTCAGCGAAATGGAACACAAAACACTGGAGGGAACTTAAGAACTACAATTTAAGTAAACTTAATCAATTTTGAACGTTTAATGTAAGAAACAGATTCATGCGGTATATTGGTGTATTCTATATTGGTGTTTAACGTACTGTGAAGAGCTTTAGAAATTTATTTCTCATCACTGAAAAGTACGCGTTTCCGGGCCCACGTCCATACAAAATATTTTCTTTTTCTACGTGACTTGAAAATTTGATCATACCCCATCATTACGCTCAGTACTATATCGTAGCCTTCCAGAAGTTGAATCCTTCCAAATGTTGAATAGAGTCGGACTGTGACGAGATATTTCGGTTAAGAATTAAAGGCATATTTCCAACGATATAAATCGTAATAGAGCTCTTAGCCAATTCACCAAACATAGGAACAGAAAACAAACATGACATTCTCAAGGACCATACCAGCAATCTCCCAGAGAGAGTTGGGGACGCGTTTAAAATTATATCTCAAGGCCGACGGATTAGGGCTCCACAGATTTTAAGTGCCATTTTTATATTGTGGCTACCATGTAGATTAGGCTGAACACACTGTGATGCACTTCACAGTGCTTTTCAGAATATAGATTTGGACGGAAATACACGAGGTGTGTACAAAGAGTAAGGTGAATTTATATTTTTATGAAAAAATATTTGTCTGTTCATCAATATTTATGTTGTCCCCTTCAAATTAATCCCCCCTCCCCCCCAGATACAATCCACCTGTGCCAACCCTTCTTTCAATCATCGAAGCACTTCTCAAAAGTACTTTTTGGTACAGCCTTGAGTACTTCCAGCGATGCAGTTTCTATTTCCTCAATCGTTGAAAATCTTCGTCCTTTCGTATGTCTCTTCAGTTTGGGAACAGCAAAGAGTCGCAGAGAGGCAGATCCAGTAAATATGGTGGCTGAGGCATGATTCTCGTGCTCTTGGCCAAAAAATCTCTCACAAGCGACGACGAATGAACAGGTGCATTGTCGTGAAGCAAAAGTCATGAATTGTTTTTCCACAATTCCGAACGTTTTTTGCTTATTGCTTCTCGCAAACGGCACATAATGTCAAGGTAATACTCCTTATTGACCATACGACCTAGAAGTAAAAATTCATAATGCACTATGCCACGGTAACTGAAAAAAACAATGAGCAAAACTTTGACATTTGATCGCACTTGGCGTGCTTTTTTTCGGTCTTGGCTCTCCGGGATGCTTCCATTGGGGCGACTGGGTTTTGGTTTCGATGTCATAACCGTAAACCCGTTTCGTCACCAGTTATGAGCCTTTTGAGCAAATCAGGATCATCATTGACGTCATTCAAGAGCTCCTGAGCGATGTTCATGCAACGGCTCTTCTGATCAAAATTGAGGAGTTTTCGGACAAATTTCGCTGACACATTTCTCATGCCCAAAACATCCGAAAAATTTGCATGACACGACCCGACCGATGTGCCAACGTTCTCAGCAACTTGTCTTACGGTAATTCGACGATTTTCCAAAACAATTCTCTTCACAGCTTCGACGTTATCACCTGTCGTTGATGTGCTTGACCGTTCAGAGCGAGGTTCGTCACTGGCATCTTTTCGGTCATCTTGGAAGATCTTGTACCACTAGTAAACATTTTTTTTTTTTTTACTTAGAGCAGTCTCACCGGACGCCACTGTCAACATTTCAAGTGTTTTAGATCACTTGATACCATTTTTCACAGAAAATTCTTTGTTCCATTTTTTATAATAATCGAAAATCACCGAGCGCACTAAAACAAGTCTAACCTTTCTATCTGTCAGAAACAAAGTATGCGGTACACTTGAAACTGTGGACATATGTTCGGGACATTTGTACCAACATAACAAAAAAAGATCGATAGCCGAATGTACATTTCCTGCGGAATTTGAAAAGTCACCTTACTTTTTGAACAGCCCTCGTAGATGTAGAACGGGTGAAGCAATTCGTTGGCCTTTACGTTCTCCGGACATACACTCACTAGACGTTTGTTTTTGGGATAACTAAAAAACTCTTATGTATCGATATGCGGTGGGAGATGCAGATAGTCTTCACACACTCTTTGCTGAATGTTGCGAAACGCTATGCAATACTCTAAGGATATATCTCAGCATTTGGGATTCAGTGTGATGACGGTTTTCTGTATATCTTAATGCTAAATAAGTAAATAAGTGGAATACTGTTTCTTTCAATCTTTTCCGTCTGAATTCGGGAAGTCAGAGTTTCCCATTTTTTTCGTAGTTGAAGGTCTTTTCCTTTTTGCCTTCCCTTATTCAACCTACTGTGTTTTGCCGGTTCTACCTGAGGATTCGCGAACCCTGTCAGATTTGTTGGCAAATTTGGGAAGGGCAACCTGTGCGTATGTATCGTTATCTGGCTGGAATGTTACCAGTCAGGCCACACTTTGGCAGGTCCTCACACATTAAAGTGGAAAATATCCTGTGTTGATTGTAGCCTGTAAGTTCTAAGATTCCTTCCATATTCGAGACTCTTAGCTATCACTCCACTTTATTCTTCAAAAGTTAGCTCAGATACTTGGAAACTGATACACAGGGTGATTCCTGTAGTATCGGTCAAAACTAGAAGAAAAGTCCTACTATGACGTGTCCGGAAACCAATACCTGCTGGGATACGGGTCAGTTTGTTCTGTCATTCCCATTTCTCTGTTACATAGAAGCAGGCGCTACAGGCAGTCTTGCAAGTGGTTACCACGCATCCCCACCCCTCTTTCAGCTTATCTTCGAGGCGAATCACGCATTCTTTCAGATGCATCTGGCTCCGTTCGCATTGCATCACATGCATCGGTCACACGTTCCTGTAACAACTACACATTGCCGATGGGTTGAGCACATACTAATGCCTTTAGGTTTCCCCATAGCCTAAAATCCAACAGATTCAGATACGGTGAGCGGGAATGCCATGCTGCCCGTCTTCCTCGACCAATCCATCGCCCCTAGAGGTACAGTCGCACCATACGTTCAAAATTGGTTGGTGCCCCGTCGTGCAAAAACCGTAGTCGCTGTCTTTGTGCAAAGGCAGTATTCTCCAACAGCACCTGTTCAGAGGACTGGTTAGTGAAATCAAGCGGAAATCTTGAAAAAGTTGTCAATTTTTTAAATAGTGTAGCTCAAAGAATGATTGTAGTAATCCTATGTAATTCTTACCACTTTTTAACAGATCATTTGGGAACAATCTGATATATGAACTACAGCTTTTGGTCTTACTTTTTTCTGAATTCAATTTTGCCTTGCAAGTGAAATAAAGCATGTTAATTATTTATGTACAGCGTAGATACACATATCTTGAAACAAAAACAAAGTAGAAGCTTTATTTTCTCTGTAAGTTCTTTACGCTGTTTTGTTTAAAGCTAGCTTTTAAAAAGATGTTGCTCTCATAAACTATGGTTCAAAAATTTTTAAATAATGATAATCAAAAATTTCAGTAATTAACTCACAGTTTTTCTTTAAAAAGTTTTTAATTTTCTAATTTAAGTCATAAAAATAATCTGTTCCTTAGTTAAATGTGTTTTAAGACAATATGTAGAATTTCAGCCCCCTGCCTTCAATTGTTTTTAACCAGTGTGTACCAGAACATAAAAAACGGAACTTCCCGAAAATTCAAGTTAAAGTTAAATCTTGTTTCTCTACCTACCCTGCGTAACACTAATGCGTCCCAGGTCCATATTCATCTTGTTTCTAGTGTTGTTCTCCCTCCCTTTTCTTTTTCAGACATATTCTTATTCTTGCTTCTTTGATGGCTTCCAACACTAATTTCTCTGCTTCGACGGGTCTCTGGAGGTCAATGGCAGTTAAAGTTCTTTGCATATGTAGTCCACCAGGCACTCCCATCAATTCCATAACCTTAAACCTTGACACTGCACCCAGCACACCTATTTTCAAAGTAGGTAGTCCTACCAGAGTAGTTTCTGGTATCCGTTCTCATATACAGTTGTTAAAGCTCTCATTTAGGTTTTGAGTCTTATCATGTAATTAATTCTCTAATAGTCAATGGTTCAAATGGCTCTAAGCACTATTGGACTTAACATCTGAGGTCATCAGTCCCCTAGACTTATAACTACTTAAATCTAACTAACCAAAGGACATCACACACATCTATGCCCGAGGCAGGATTCGAACCTGCGACCGTAGCAGCAGCGCGGTTCCGAACTAAAGTGCCTAGAACCGCTCGGCCACAGCGGCCGGCTCTCTAGTAGTCTTATGTCCTAAGACATTAGGGACTAACAAGTCATAAAAAAGAAACAAGTGAGAAAAAAATTATGTGTTTAACAGAGCTGCTTGACTGACATGTGGCATCGTCATCTGTACAAACACTTTTAAAATCCTCTAATTTTGGGACTTTTTTCGGTACAATTTCCTCGAAGTAAATTTTTCCTCGTTCACAAAATTACAGAGATTTTTTAAGACAAAAATTAAAAAATAAATTTTTGGCACTTATACCTGTACTAGTCCCCCTTATCTGTTTGGAAAATTGTATGGCCCTAAGAGTCTGTCATCGATAATTCCTGTCCATTCTTTGATACTGAAGCAACTCTGATAGCTCACCTCTATGACTGCTCGAGGATTTTCAGATTATAACCATTCAGAAATGCGCAATGCACTGCAACGGTAAGACCGGCTTCACCGCCGAATACTACACATTACTCGTCACGAGTAAGACGGCCCGTATCTGAACCTTTGACTGATACTACCTCATATAGAAACATGTGACACTTTTTTAAACACTTCGTACGTAAAAATGGATCCGAACCTGGCGCCAAGTCTCTCTCGCGGCCGCCGGTCGCAGTGGGCTCTTGTCACGCGGGACACATTACGTAACGTATTGTTCCCAAGATTGGCCAGGAAACTTATTCGAAGATATTTTTCTGTACTGCTACGCTTGAAAAGATCGTCCTCGCTTTTTTTAACAAAGCAATGTTAAAATTATCAGTGCTCCAAAACCAATGACTAATACTCTGCAGTTTTTTCCATTCAGAAAGATTCAGAGATACGACTATTCAGCTGGAAAACGGACACCACTAACAGCGAACGCGCCGACTCCAACTGGTTCCTACCAATTTCCGCAGATAGTCTCCACAAAGGCAAAACAGGATAACAGTTAAAACGCAATAGATTTTCTCTGCAAACACGGCTACGGCAAGAGCTGCAAAACGAAAATGACGAATATTCTTTTGGATTGATCACATAGCATTTACATCGAAATCTTTTAGGTTGAATCATATTAAGAATGTGTTTCTTGATGTTCACTGGGCTTATGAGGAAATACATCTTAACAGTCAGGTCTCTAATGCTCTGTTGCGTAACATTCGTGTTGAGGAAAGTGTAACTTCAAATTGTTTTCGTTTTCAACTGTGGGCTAAATAGAGCTGTAGGCTAAATACTGATTAGCAACAACCAGCTACCGACTGGTAACTTGCGACGGCGCATTTAAAATCCTCTTCGGTGCTTCAGATGGGGCTCGAATCTAAAATCTCCGCCTCGTTAGGGCATGATGTCTGCCCTTATTCTGGATCCTCTGCTCAATGTTTCCTAGAACTGGTCGCCGCAGCTTGACTCGGAAAAAACTGCATTATCGCTTCTGTTTATTCGCATTCCAGCCGAATTTTTGCAGTCGAAGCAATAATCTCATATCTCTACAATTCCTGAGAACTTACCTCTGGTAAAGGGGCAAACTGCAAGCGACAAACAGTTACGTCAGTTTAAAAAGGAAAAAAATTAGCGCGAGCGTATTGTGTAGCCGAGGCACATCTCCACGCCGGCAATGCGCCATAAAATGCGGCGAAGATAAGCCCGCTAGCAGCCATGTCTGCGTCATTGTCAGCTCTGTCGTACACACTCCATTCCCCTAACCTGATGTAATCTGACGTACTTAACAATAAAAACAAATGGACTGCTGTAAATGCACAAGTTGACAAATAACAGCATTACATTCCCGTACAGAACAACACGGATAGCTCAAAATGACACCAACGCTGTGACTTCGACTACAATATGTAAACGTATCAAATCACTATAATCCAAACACTCAAACACACACACTTTCTCACAACACGTGCGTAAAACAGATCGTGACAGGCTATCGTTGCCCATAGGTGAAACAGATGTTGATTATGACTGCCTATTGTAAGTGCATTTTCATATACAAGGTGTCAGTCGTATAGACTAGCATACCATAGAAACAAATACGCGACTAACGGAGTAACAGCAATTAACTGCATCGTAGGAATAGCACATCACTGACGCTGGAGGCTCTTTGCGATGTCGATGAGAATTCTGGACATTCGGAAAATCGTCACTGTGGAGGACCACTAAACTAAAATAAGAGGCTGCCAACCCGAGACGCTATAGATCCATAATCCATTCCAAGGCCTTAGTTCCGGTTGACACTTCTACATCTACATCTACATCCATACTCCGCAAGCCACCTGACGGTGTGTGGCGGAGGGTACCATGAGTACCTCTATCGGTTCTCCCTTCTATTCCAGTCTCTTATTGTTGGTGAAAAGAAGGATTGTCGGTATTCCTCTGTGTGTGCTCTAATCTCTCTGATTTTATCCTCATGGTCTCTTCGCGAGATATACGTAGGAGGGAGCAATATACTGCTTGACTCCTCGGTGAAGGTATGTTCTCGAAACTTCAACAAAAGCCCGTACCGAGGTAGAGCGTCTCTCCTGCAGAGTCTTCCACTGGAGTTTATCTATCATGTCCGTAACGCTTTCGTGATTAGTAAATGATCCTGTAACGAAGTGCGCTGCTCTCCGTTGGATCTTCTCTATCTCTTCTATCAACCCTATCTGGTTCGGATCCCACACTGCTGAGCAGTATTCAAGCAGTGGGTGAACAAGCGTACTGTATCCTGCTTCCTTTGTTTTCGGATTGCATTTCCTTAGGATTCTTACAATGAATCTCAGTCTAGCATCTGCTTTCCGACGATCAACATTATATGATCATTCCATTTTAAATCACTCCTAATGCGTACTCCCAGATAATTTATGGAATTAACTGCTTCCAATTGCTGACCTGCTATGTTGTAGCTAAATGATAAGGGATCTTTCTTTCTATGTATTCGCAGCACATTACACTTGTCTACATTGAGATTCAATTGCCATTCCCTGCACCATGCGTCGGTTCGTTGCAGATCCTCCTGCATTTCGATACAATTTTCCATTGTTACAACCTCTCGATATTCCACAGCATCATCCGCAAAAAGCCTCAGTGAACTTCCGATGTCATCCACAAGGTCATTTAAGTATATTGTGAATAGCAACGATCCTACGACACTCCCCTGCGGCACACCTGAAATCACTCTTACTTCGGAAGACTTCTCTCCATTGAGAATGACATGCTGCGTTCTATTATCTAGAAACTCATCAATCCAGTCACACAATTGGTCTGATATTCCATATGCTCTTACTTTGTTCATTAAACGACTGTGGGGAACTGTATCGAACGCCTTGCGGAAGTCAAGAAACACGGCATCTACCTGGGAACCCGTCTCTGTGGCCCTCTGAGTCTCGTGGACGAATAGCGCGAGCTGGGTTTCACACGATCGTCTTTTTCGAAACCCATGCTGATTCCTACAGAGTAGATTTCTAGTCTCCAGAAAAGTCATTATACTCGAACATAATACGTGTTCCAAAATTCTACAACTGATCGACGTTAGAGATGTAGGTCTATAGTTCTGCACATCTGTTCGACGTCCCTTCTTGAAAACGGGGATGACCTGTGCCCTTTTCCAATCTTTTGGAACGCTACGCTCATCTAGAGACCTACGGTACACCGCCGCAAGAAGGGGGGCAAGTTCCTTCGCGTACTCTGTGTAAAATCGAACTGATATCCCATCAGGTCCAGCGGTCTTTCCTCCTTTGAGCGATTTTAATTGTTTCTCTATCCCTTTGTCGTCTCTTTCGATATCTACCATTTTGTCATCTGTGCGACAATCTAGAGAAGGAACTACAGTGCAGTCTTCCTCTGTGAAACAGCTTTGGAAAAAGACATTTAGTATTTCCTCTGTTTCAATACCATTTTTGTCACAGAGTGTCTGGACCTTTTGTTTTGATCCACCAACCGCTTTGATATAAGACCAAAATTCTTTAGGATTTTCTGCCAGGTCAGTACATAGAACTTTACTTTCGAATTCATTGAACGCCTCTCGCATAGCCCTCCTCACACTACATTTCGCTTCGCGTAATTTTTGTTTGTGTGTAAGGCTTTGGCTATGTTTATGTTTGCTGTGAAGTTCCCTTTGCTTCCGCAGCAGTTTTCTAACTCGGTTGTTGTACCACGGTGGTTCTTTTCCATCTCTTACGATCTTGCTTGGCACATACTCATCTAACACATATTGTACGATGGTTTTGAACTTTGTCCACTGATCCTCAACACTATCTGTACTTGAGACAAAACTTTTGTGTTGAGCCATCAGGTACTCTGAAATCTGCTTTTTGTCACTTTAGCTAAACAGAAAACTCTTCCTACCTTTTTTAATAGTTCTATTTACGGCTGAAATCATCGATGCAGTAACCGCTTTATTGTCGCTGATTCCCTGTTCTGCGTTAGCTGTTTCAAATAGTTTGGGTCTGTTTGTCACCAGAAGGTCTAACATGTTATCGCCACGAGTCGGTTCTCTGTTTAACTGCTCAAGGTAGTTTTCAGATAAAGCACTTTAAAAAAATTTCACTGGATTCTTTGTCCCTGCCACCCGTTATGAACGTTTGGGTCTCCCAGTCTATATCCGGCAAACTAAAATCTCCACCCAGAACTATAACGTGGTGGGGAAATCTACTCGAAATATTTTCCAAATTATCCTTCAGATGCTCAGCCACAACAGCTGCTGAGCCAGGGGGCCTATAGAGACATCCAATTACCACGTCTGAGCCTGCTTTAACCGCGACCTTCACCCAAATTATTTCACATTTCAGATCTCCGTCAATTTCCTTCGATACTATTGCACTTCTTATCGCTATAAACACGCCTCCCCCTTCACTGTCCAGCCTGTCTCTGCGGTATACAGACAGATTATCTAAATACCTTCCGTAACATTACATTACGTTTTTCCCCCTCCTGAAGTATTTACAGGTAACACCCTTCATCTAACTGAACTAACTTACAATTTATAATTTCCTCAAGTTGCTTTGTAATTTATTATTATTACCTTTGTTTCTTTAATTTGTGTAACAATAATTGCTGAAAACAATAAATATCTGTAATATGGAAGAATTTGTGTTATATAAAGTAAAAATTGAAAAACGAGTATACAGCCTGTTTAAAATACAAGGTAACAGGTCCATAACTATGCAATTAAAGGAATGGAAAAAAATGTATTCCTACACTTTTCAGAGGAATGCTTGGCAAAACTACGAATCGGGGCAGACTGGCTGAGGCCACCCGTGCGGCCTATATTCCCAGGCAGGCGTGCGAGTCCACTGTGACACATCTCATTTAGCGTATTGCCTATTCCTGGAACTTTGCACCTCTTTTGGTTATGTAGCTTTGTTTTGATTCCGTGCTTGTAATTACTTTCTTACTTTCTGTGTCCTGGCGAGAACATCTAACATCTCTCCTTTCAAAACTTGGCAGCTTTAATGGCTTCGCCATGGCATAAAAATAAATCTTTTGCTGCGCATACTCCATCCTTGGAAACTTGAACAAATGTTCAATCGCTTGAGTGTCTCCGAATTTACACTGGTTATCTTCTGAGTAGCCCCACTTAACCATGTTTATTTTGCATTTTGCGACTCCTCTTCTTAATTTGTTTGGCGTTCTCCATGTGCTATACTATAATTCTGCCCTTGTGTGATTTTCTCTTTGATGTGCAGGTTTGTATTTTACAGAGAAGCTAACATAATGATGCGAGGCGGCACTCAGGTCGCCCTTCTAGCGGGGCTGTCCGTTGAATAAAGCTCTTCTTTCACTTATGACGAGTAGGAACTGTTTGGCGGTTATACATTAAGTGCCGTAGATCGGTTTCCTGCTTCTTCGTCTCTTCTTCACTCGCTACTTTGCGTCTGATATTTGGCTGCGCTACGGCCGCAAGTGCGTAAATTTTGTTACAGGTGTAGGCATTAGGCATCCGGTGTCAATCCTGACATCTCATACAAAGCGACATCCCCTCGTTTGGGGTGGCAAGGCGCCTCACATACTGGTGCCGCATGCTCTCCAGCCGCAAAAGAGTCCCACTGCTGATGATGGAACAAGTTTAGGCTGTGCTCCCAGTGCTGAACCAGTCAGTTAACGTATAATATTGTTTCTTCTGCATATTTTTCGTTTCAGAGCACTGCAGTGTTTTTTAAATGACAGTGTACGGTCTAGACTGACTCCCAAGTATTTTACTTTGGTGCAGTGTCATAGTCCAACCCCTCACTATTCTATTTCCAACTCTCTGGGGCTTCTCTATAACGCAGGTGAAATGTGCATAATTGAGTTTTTTCTGGATTAGGTCGGTGCTGATTTTCTTCATAGAAGTTCTTACTTGGGCACTAATGGTAATGTCGTCTGCATGTATTGATCTATTTATTTCCAGCTAGTGTGACTGGTCACTTGTGTATATACTGTACAGAATAGGGGAAAACGGACAGAATGCTCCCAAGTGGTAATCCATTATTTTGGTTTCTCCATCTGCTTTCCTTCCCCTGGAGTGTTACGTAGAATCTTGGATTCTGCAGCATGTCTCTTAATATGTAAGTCAGTCGAATGACATTTGCTGTTTCACAGACTTTCGTGAAGAGTTGTTGGTGGTTTATCGCATCATATACAGCAGAAAGATAAAGGCAGCAGCAGTTATTAATTCTCTTTCAAAACCGTCTTCAGTGTGTTGAGCCAGATTTAGTACTTGACTAAAAAATGCTTTCCCTGGTCTGAATCCAGGTTGTTCGGGATAAGGCTTGTACCGATTTTGGATGCCATTCTCGACAGAATCATTCTTTCAAATAACTTATATAGGTATTAGGTTAAGGGAACAGGCCAAAAATTATTTGACTCAGTCGGCTCTTTATCAGGCTTTAGTAACGCTACTATCTGTCCTTTCCTCCATAGTTTGGGAATCTGAATTGTTTCCAAACATATGTTCACCATCCTCACAAGTAATTCATTAATTTTTGGACCAAATTGATTTAGTTCTTCAGTTCGTACGTTATCAGGGCCTGCTGCTTCATTTTCTTTCAGTTCTCGCTCGCCAGTTCTTCAGGTGAGAATGGAGTTTCTAGAGATTCACTCTCTCCTATGTTTTGGTTGAGATTCAACCTAGTCAGCTTCTATCTTGTCTTACCATTCGATAGCACGTGGTGAGCAAAAAAATGGCTCAAATGGCTCTGAGCACTATGGGACTAAACTCTGAGGTCATCAGTCCCCTAGAACTTAGAACTACTTAAACCTAACTAACCTAAGGACATCACACACATCCATGCCCAAGGCAGGATTCGAACCTGCGACCGTAGCGGTCGCACGGTTCCAGACTGTAGCGCCTAGAACCGCTCGGCCACCCTGGCCGGTCGTGGTGAGCAATCTGGTTTGGAGTGATATTTGTACTCAACGGCGGGCTCGTAGGATCATTGCTAAGATATTTTTATGAGGTTCAGCGCTCCTTGACTGTTCTGTTTCATGTCCACATGGGAAAGTAATTTAGCCCATCTCTCCCTTCTTTGTTCAGTTATATTTCGGATTACTTCTTCTTCCTCTTCAGTTGTATCTACCGGGCGAGGTGGCACAGTGGTTAGGACACTGAACTCACATTCGGGAGGACGACGGTTCAAACCCGCGTCTGGCCATCCAGATTTAGGTTTTCCGTGATTTCCCTAAATAACTCCAGGAAAATGCCAGGATGGTTCCTTTGAAAGGGCACAGCCAATTCCCTTCCCTATCCTTGACACAATCCGAGTGTGTGCTCCGTCTCTAATGACCTCGATGTCGATGGGATGAGCAGCAGAGCAGGGGAGGCACAAGGGTGTTTTGTTAGTGCAGGTTATCTCGATCAGGGGCAAGCATACATTCAGGGGTAAACCTATTCTCTTTTGATTGACAGGTATTTAATCTATTGTTATGCTAACAGGGTTATGACTCCATAGGGATAATCCGTCCTTCTGAGAAACCTCCCGTCCTCCTCCCCCCTACCACTCAGGAAATCTCCAACCCACCCCCCACCCTCTCACTGATACAAATACACTTTCAGGCCTGGGTTATTCGAATATCCCCCTCTCACTCTAACAGTTTAATTGACTACTTAACTAATTGATAAATTAATTAACCCCTCCCCATCTGGTAAATTCCCCAACCCTCCCCTCCCCTCTCCCCCTACCCCACCTGGAAATTGGCGGCTCTGTACTGGAGAGGAAGGATCTCGTGACACGAAATTCAATTACATAGCAGAGGGTATATTATTTATTTATATAAAATTCAGTTTGCGGAGGTTGGAGCTCTCTTGCTCATCATTCTTTGCTGTTTGGGAAGATAAAGGTCTTGTAAAATACATCGAAAAGAAGTAATTAAATTGATCGCTTTTTTTATTCCGCTCTCACGGAGTACGTGATAAAACACCCATCACACATAATTACGCTGTTAAAAATGGTTCGATCCCGAAGCACGCCCCATCTGCCATCCTGTCTCGCCACTCATGCAGTCTGCTCCAGTCACGCACTCCAGGGCCCGCATCGGCTGCCAGGCTATGCCACACACTGGTTTCCACGCGGGCACCATGACTGACAGACAGGATGTCATACTAATCCCCAAACAAAAGCACCCCAGAAATTAATGTCGAAACACGTGCTCTTTCTCTGTTTCTCCTCATGCCACTGTCGGGCCTTCATGCGCCGTTGGTCGTGGTCGGACCGAACTGCAGACAAAGCAGCGTTTACCCTGTAAACCCCCTATGAAATATCCTGAAATACCGCAGAAGTCGCTAAACAGTTAACTTCCGGTCACGTGGTCCTGATGTAGGTGATATAAGACGAGTGCGATAGCTCGCCGCTCCCATTCACAGTCAGTCTCTGGAACGAGAAGGACCATGAAGCGTCGCTAGCAGTTGAGACTCTCATCTGTCTCTCCATCACAGGAGAAGCATAAAAGTAAGTAGTCATTACATGTCATTGCTACTATTACTGCATGAAGCCGTTCCCTTTCTTTGTTCAACTTTATTTCATTGTCTGTGGATTCTTAATGTGTCTTCTTCTTCTTTTTCTTTGTTCAGCGACCAACAGCAGCCACCATTGCCTCATCAGGACTTGAAGCAAACTCTGGCTAGTCAGAATCAGCAGCAATAGCAGCACTGTGGGACCTTGTAGCTCACCTAACCAGCATGCCGGAGAAGGACAACGAGTTGCTATTATCCATCCAGTTCATTGATTTAAACACCCAACAAGTCCCGGACTCTCAGAAAAATTGTGCAGACGGCCCTACACCACATGGTATGGGTCAGTACTGGTCTCTGACATATACACCTTCCCAGAACATTCCGGTGTTACTGCAAGGACAGAGTGTTGATGTTGTGGATGACAAGCTACTGATTCACATCAACAAGTTACTTTTCACATCAACTTACAATTTAACAACTAGTGGTTCAAAGCACTTAAATATTGGTGTAGGAGCATCAGTAGTCAGTGACTGGCGTGTTGTGTTACAAACTGAAACCGTATAGAGAAGTATTAAAGTGCAGTTTACAGAGCTCGAAAGGGATGAACTGTGTCGTGCAGAACATTACATCAACCAACAGATGACCTCTGAGTATTCTCCATTACTGGACATTTACTGTATGGGTCTGACCCTTTGCATAACATCATTTTACGATGGCGTGACACTCATGGTGAGATCTGGAGGTCGATCCACTTATCTGCAACACTCCAACATTACAAACTTTTTTGGTCTACAGTTGGTGCTATCCATTGTGTTGGAAAGACTGAACCGTGGGATGCTGTGCATTCAAACTGTGTATAAAGGCAACATGAACTATCTCCATACGTACAGTGTGCATGCTGATGATGTAGAACAGTACATCAATACAGTGTCAAAAGAAGAAGCAACAGGAATTCTCGCCAGTTTAACAGAAATACATGCTGAATTTACTGCATACAAGAAACAGTTAATCTGGAAATACTGTAAAAAATGAATCAGTTGTTTTTGTTGTTGTTGCTGATGTAATGCAGCCTATGTATCATTGCTGAAATGTAAATCAAATAGATATAATCGCAAAACATTGATGTTTCTCTTATGTAATTACGCTGTCATTATATAACGTAAGATGTAGCCGTTGTAGCTAAATCGGTAAGACGATTGTGGTAAGTGGCTACATACATTGTTATTATTACAAGTTTTCATTTTTTCTATAAAAACCCACTGCACATTAAACCTGATGTAGTCGGTGTCATGGCTGGGTGGCTGAAGCATCAGGACTTTGTTGTTGGTGACTGGTGCTCTGAAGATCCAAAAGAAGACCTGAAGAAGAAGAATGGAAAGTAGTGGACCAACCTTCACGTCACCCAACTCTCCATTGCTGCCAAATTTATTCAAGATGGCGGATCCAATATAGCGGCAATAGATATCTCAATGTCACAATGATGGGTGGGAAGTTCAAATTTTGGTGGGAAGATAGGAGAATTGGGCTACCTCCACTAATCTAACCCTGTCCCCTCCCAACCTCCCCCCTCCCAATCTCCCTCCCCTCCCCCAGAAAATGGCTGGAAGTTTAAGTTCCAGCAGGACAATGCAACACACCACTGTTACCTCCACTAACCCAAGAAAATGGTGGGAAAATAGGTCACTTGGGCTACCTCAACTAACCCAAGTCATCCAACTGCCATCTCTCCCTAGGAACTGGTGGGAAAAGGATTCAGCCTGTGCTGGATAGGATGAACGAAAGTCTTTATTTTGCACACAGTCTTTATTTAAACAGTTAGAGGTAGTACCTCCATCCAGTGTGTCCACCATGCGATCCAAGTCCAACTGACTTAGTACACAGTACTGCCACCAGAGGGTGCTGTCGTCCCTTCTATGATGTAATCCAAGATGTGTAGTCTGGGGGAAAATGGCGGGAAAAGCACTCAGCCTGTGCTAGCCTACTGGAAAGAGGAAGGAGTGCACTTTATTTATTTTGGAACAATTTATTTAGAGATGGATTTGACACAGTATAATTATTACAAGAATACAAAACACTCACTCTGACGTGCTTGGGATCGCAGCACACAGCACACAGAGCTTCAAACTACTTTTGAATCACCGAAATAATGCAGCACACTGATGTACAGATACGCAAACAATTCGTAAATTACGGAAATAATGCGATGCACACCCTACAGCGCTGGAAACTACTCGTAGATCACCGAAATAATGCATGTATAATGCTCTGAAGGGACGCTCACTAATTGTAAACTGTCGAAATAACGCATTACACGCCCTACAGTCCTACAAACTACTAGTAGAACACTGAAATAATGCATTTAAAACGCTCTGCAGACATGCTTGCTAATTGTAAACTGTCGAAATAATGCATTGCACAGCCTACAGATCTGCAAACCACTCGTAAATCAACGAAATAATGCAGTACATTGATGTGCAGAGAGGCAAACAACTCGTAAATTGTCAAAATAATGCATTTAAAAGAGTCTGCATACACGGTTGCTAATCGTCAACTGCCGGCCGAAGTGGCCGAGCGGTTCTAGGTGCTACAGTCTGGAACCGTGCGACCGCTACGGTTTCAGGTTCGAATCTTGCCTCGGGCATGGATGTGTGTGATGTCCTTAGGTTAGTGAGTTTTATGTAGTTCTAAGTTCTAGGGGACTGATGACCTCAGAAGTTAAGTCCCATAGTGCTCAGAACCATTTGAACCATTTAATCGTCAATTGTCAAAATCATGCACGGAACGCCTGTTAACAAAATAATGCAACAGACACCAAAACAGCTTGTATATTGTCAAAAGATAATGCATGGTTCAAATGGTTCAAATGGCTCTGAGCACTATGGGACTCAACTGCTGTGGTCATAAGTCCCCTAGAACTTAGAACTACTTAAACCTAACTATCCTAAGGACATCACACACATCCATGCCCGAGGCAGGATTCGAACCTGCGACCATAGCGGTCCTGCGGTGATAATGCATGTGTAATGCTCACAACACTTATACAGCCCAAAATAATCCAGTTAACAAACACTCAGTGCAGGAAAAAAACGCTTTCAAACTATCATCAACCCCAACTCTCAGAGGCTCCAACACGCGCACATGCTTTGCAGGTCCAGCTGGACGCAAGCCAGTGCCAGTGCTCTCAAGCTGCTGCCGATGGCATATGAAAGTTGCGTCTACAGTTACAGTTCTTTGAGTGTCATACTGATGTCACATCTCTACGTAAATAAACACCAAGTCACCCTCTGGACCGCGCGCATGTGTTCACCACTGCTGGTGTGAACCCTATCTCTACCTGTGGTCCAGCGAAGACCTAATTGCCGAGCAACTCACTCTCGTAGATGCTGCTGAAATCCGTTCCATTGCTTCCTTAGAATAGCACAGGCTGCTTTCTCCCTAGCGATCCTAATGGGCCACGTGATCTGCATATAGCCGTGCATGTGTGCTTACCAGCCAAGTATACCTGATGCATCACCATGAAATGCGCGCATGGCGACTAAGGGTTCTCAATGTTATACTGATGTCACATGGCTATGTAAAATAAGGGACTTTCTTTTGTAGGAGCTTTCGTGATGTCTCAGCCTGTCTGCATGGAAATTCTTGCCCTAACAGAACCTGTTTACGACAAAAATAGCGAGAAATATTGCCAAATGTATTCTTCCTCAAGGACTAACGTGGCACCTTGTCCACCACGTGTTACCCTTCCTGCTTTCAACATATAAACATTCTCACCGCTACGTAGAGACTCCTATGTCCCAGCACGACGGATGTCTTGTGAATGAATGGAGCATTATGTTTGGCTCTTATTGAATTTACAAGCCAAACTACTGATGCCGCCGGTGTGGAAGCACCACTCGCCTTTTTTCCTTTCTGCAGGCAAAAGAAAAAAATTCTTTTGTACAGATCACGGTATTGCACTGACTATTAAACCCTGCAAAGTGGTCTAAAGATCGTCAGATACAGAAAGACTCTTATTCAATTACACTGCTCTGCCATTGAGGGACGAAGCTTGGATATTAGGGTGTGAAACCGGTGTCCAACCCAGCAATATATCACCACGTACCTTGTCGATGTAGTAAACATACAATTCGTATCCTGTGCCATACAAAAATCGCCCCTTTTTCATCAGTCATATAGCTATCGGCCGCCAGACACTCGTACACATACTGCAAAGACACACAGCATAAGCACATGGACCATAGGTATACTCCTTGCTGCACTAGACATTTCCCTGCGAGGATGGGCTGTCATCCACTCTCTACGTGTGACAAGAGTGCCCTCAGTGTACCGAAGTCACTCTCAGAACTGTTGTGCAAAGATGAGCTTGTTTCCCTTTGGCATAAACGCGACCACTGCATATAACTCAGTGGAGATATTGTATAACCTCTGACATGGCATCGAGACAGAATGAGTTACAAATGCTGGAGAAATATCTAATGGTGGCGTTAGGGAGTTGCAAATATCGGTTTCATACTACATACCTTAGCCGAATCACTTTCTAAATTGAGTAATTTTATTACTAGGTTACACCATCGGCGACGTGTAACCGCACTGTTGGTCTGATAATATACACTCTGGCGATCACCGTCTACTTTCAGTGTCGCGGTATTTGTCTGGAGAAACCCCTTTATTCGGAGGTAATATCATTCCTCGATTAATAAAGTCAGTATAGCTTTTTACATGGATACTTGTATGCACCTGTAGAACCAAGACCGCTTGTGATGGTAATATGGTTGTGTTTTTTAACATATGGCGGTTTGTAAGACGACTACGCCTCTCTTTCTAAGACACAGTCATACCCCTCGCAAGAA